>NW_024704743.1:93500894-94950894 GCF_018977255.1 Callorhinchus milii | reverse complement strand
ACATCAATCAGACAATGCAACTCTGCCCCAGCACTGCAATGGATTGTCAGTCTAGAGTCTCTAAACTATGAGTTTAAAGTCCTGATGTGGGTCTTGAACCCATAACCTTCTGATTTAGAGATGAGAATAATACTGTGTTAATTGAGCTGGGAAATATTTTTAAGTAATGGAACAATACAAAAATAAAATCCTAAATATATTAGAAATCACCATTTGTTACTCTGAGTTGGAATTACACACTCCAATTACAAATTGCTGCATATTAGACTCGCACATTTCTTTTTTATGGTGTGAACATGGCTTTCAGACCCTGGAGAATTGAATTCATTTGGACTAAAACAATTTTAAAGACGGATTCTCTATTTCAGCATGACAGTGGGATAAAAATTATGCGGGAAATTCCAAGACACATGGCTAAAGTGTAGAGTTTGTAAGACGGGTCCCTCAAAGGTAGTTCAGTAAACCTTGCGAGGTGCGTCTGTGCACTCTAAAACTTTCTTATGAATTTAAATGTATATTCATGCAATAAAAACTCAGCACAAATTAGACAAGGTAGTCAGCAAGATTTATGATGTCCATTAACACTGGTTAGACTTACATAAGGGATTATTGTAACTATTTGAGTATCAGTGTATTATCACAACCATGGTTTTAGTCTTTTGCAAAATTTGCGGACTGTTTGCAATTAATAAATGATTGGTGTTTCATTAACACAATATTTAGTATCATAAAACGTCAACTTTTTTTTAAAAAGATCTTTTGTGTATAAATCAGGCTAATCCTAGGAGGTTATTACTCACTGACAACAATAGAGTTTGTGTAATATTCATTTCCAGAAACAACTTGGTAGCAATTATTCTGGTGTTGGACTGTCTGTCAAAGAAACCCAAGTTTGAATTCCGGCTGCCAATGATATTCACTCCTCTGCTTTCCCTTAGAGAATGTATTGTGCTTGATTTGGACTGAGACCTCTATGAGAGTATAGGGAATGGGGAGTTGGGGGTGGGGGAGTTCCTTTTTACACTGGTCACCAGACACCCAGCAGCTTAACAAAGGGGCAACATGGCAATGCCTACATCTAGTTCAGAAAGAAAGATCTGAGGAAAGGTTAAACCTAATGCAAGTGTGCTACAAAATATGAACAATTTAATGTGAATATAGTCTGCTTTTATTTTTAAACAATACCTTAGTAAAATAAAATGTAATCTACGATACTTTTGTAGGAAAAAAACAAGGATCATTTGTCCCTTTTATAGTTGAAATGCTACACTTTTCTGGGAATTTTATAATCATGAATTTTAGAAATCATAAATGTTTGAAAAGACAAACATTCAGACAGAAATATTACAATGTGTAAATAGTGACAGCATGATAAAGTATTGGAACTGAGGAAGAAGTCTTCATAGCTTTAGATATGCAGAAGCAGTAATTCTCTACAATTCTGAAATTAAACCCAGTTTTTCTTTTAACAAGCTGAAGTAAATATACAGTAGTTCTGTTCTGAGTCTTCAAGAATGATTACATTTCTAAATAAAAATATTCATCTACACTGCATCCTGATATTTAGATACACACATATGTATAAATTAATCCGGCACGAAAATGCAGTGGAGTTACATAATATTCCATTCCTACATTTAGTTTAATTCATTACTCTCAAAGGAATAACCCTGTTTAAATGGTTTTCTTTGGGAAAGGAGTTGCTGGGTAAAGGGTTATTGGTTGGCTTCACCTTCAAACAAATACCAATACCTGTGCTGCTTAAGAAGCAGAACTTTAACCTGTTGCACCCCACAGTATTGCCTCAAACCCCTGAGCCCTGTTCGTGTCAAACAGATGTTTTCATATGTAGGCAACAACTGTTCTTTCACAATGTTTTATTCTTAAAAGGAATGAATTGCCAAATACCTCCCTTTTGATCCACATTACATCGATACAATACATTTTGACTTAAAGAAGTACGATTTCCAGCTAAATATTAAGTTGAAAGTAAAACCCCATCTCCAGCAGTGAACAGACTAAATGTACATAAGCATTTACACTTGTTGAAATCTTCGCACCAGCTTAATTCAGCACCACAATGAAAAAGACCAATTACAGAGAAAAGCTGAGCAATTGAAATACTCAGAGGCTCTTTATATAATTCTGTGAATCCTATTATAAGTACATTCACTGGTTTGGTCCAGCAGCACATAATTTCAAATATCTTTAGTCCTGATGGTAATGCACTATTAGTATTTTATATGAAGACCATTTTTTCTAGTATAAGTAGTACAAAATTGAATCAAATCAAGCTGGTTAATTGCTACTCTGGGGTGAGGTTATGTTGACTATTAAATGTGTAACATGCTTAAATAGTTTCCTTTTCTGCTTTAAATTCTTTCCTCTTGCCTCCACATGCAGTCCTCAAGACCGCAGGAGCTTCTTGCTACTCAGAAGCTGTTGCCAGGCTTCCACTAATGTCTTTTTAGACACGTATGTGACAATGACCTGGCCACAATTTTCTCTTTAATTACCGCCTCCTCTGTCCCCATCAATTCACTGCATTTCCACAGTATCACAGCTGATATTGGTAATTCAGTGCAGTGGATAGTTAAATCTCCATTACTTTATTTGCTAACACTGTCTAATACTGTATATTTTCAATGATAAAGTGGTACAAAACAATCATACAATTTTACAGCACAAAAGGTGACCATGCACCCCCACCCTGCCATTGTCTGCTCCTTGAAAGAGCTTTCTATTAAGACCCATTTCCGTGTAAGAAACAACCTTAATGCAAAGATTTTAGAATTGATTGATGAGTCTGCATATATGTTATTTTTATATCAAACCAAAAGCATAGTAAAGTTATACTCTAGATAAATTTATATGGTGAATTATAATTATTTATATTTCCTAACAAAAGCAGAGTAAAATGGTGAGGTAAGATTGATGGATTATGCTTCCCACTGGGCAACAACATTACAATGGACAACAAATAATGCCTGGAATTTATAGCAGTAAGGGCTACTCAATTGCCAATTGTTTCACAAGAAAATGTTTAAGAAATATATCTCCTACATCTAAAAGACAGGTAGCACAAATAGGTGGATACAGGAAGAAATAGTGGTTTACACAAAATAAACACAGACCTCAGTTGGTGGTTTACTTTCCTATTCCCAAACCCAGGTATCCTCTTCACTTGCAAGATACAAGCAGATCTCCAGGTGGATGTATGGTCAAGTTACTTGTTTGTCAAATTAGTAGAAAAATGGTTTTGGAAATGTTTTACAGAATAGACCATATGAATAATTATTTTATCAGAAGATCAATCATCCAAGTTGTGATGTCCCCATCCCCCCCCACCCCGACTACCTGAGCAGATACCTTCAACAGCACAATTGTACAAACATAATTGTTACACCAATAGACTTCCAAAAGTAGTATATTGTTTTGTTTCCAACAAGAAGAATGGGCTTTAAACAGATTATAAAGATATTTTGCTTAAGGTCCACTAAAATGCTTTATCATTGCCATTACCGCTGAATTGTAAACACTGGCTAAATGTGGGAAAATATACACATTTCACAATAGATTTGATATGAAAATTATCCCATTGAATCTGTTATGAAATGTCTCAAATTAACTCGCAGTAAGTGAATACAAAGCAAAGTCTTTGTATGCACTTAAACATTAGTTCTTCATAGTCAGCAATATTAGATGTGAAATAAAAAGGGAATATAGCATTATATTTTCTGACTCTCGTGCCAAGTCAGTCTTGGCAATTGAAGGACTAAATTATTGATTTTACACACCAATAAATTCTAATGAGAAATAAAAAAGTACAAAACATTTAAATTGATTTATAAATATTTTTGTGCTTTAGAAACAATTGTACTATTCAGCAAAACATGAAAGAGTAGTAAATATAACCATATTGATAATAAATAAAGATTGCCTGCTGGAACAAAAGGTATGGTTCATTGGTTTCGTTTTTTTCACATCTACTGTAGATTGAACTGTGCTATTAAACTAGTGTCTGTCAGAAAAAGTCTTGGACCATCACATAGAGAGTTGCACCACCAACATATTGCAACTGTTGCATATTTAACCTGGTTTCTTTACAATAGAAAAAATGCAGAGCATACATAGTTAAGTGTATCCAGTAGTCCATCTATAAACCATAATGTACAATACTATGCCATGAAGGAAACTTTTTCACCTGGGTTTTGGAGTTCCCTTCTATTTTATAGCAGGGATTTCCTGCTGCATCATTATTCTTTCAATTTATGTCAGTGGTAGTCCAAAGGTGCTAAGGTGGGAGTCTGCCTAATTCAATCCTGTGGTCACACACAGTTATTTCTATTTGCTTACAATGATATGTGGTATGGCAATATTTTCCTGGAACATCTCAATACCACTAAGTGGGAGATAACCACAGTAGGTGCAAGATAAGATGCACCAGAATAAAAGTGGATTACAACAGCTTCTATTGAATCATAGACTCATAGAATATGACAGCACAGAAGGAGGCCATTCGGCCCATTGTGCCTGTACCGGCTCTTTGGAAGAGCTACCCAATCAGTCCCACTCGCCCGCTCTTTCCCCATATCCTGGCAAATTGTTCCTCTTCAAGTACTATCCAATTCCTTTTTGAAAGTTAATAATAATAATAATAATCCTTGCATTTGATATAGCGCTTTTCACGTCGGGAGGACGTCCCAAAGCGCTTCACAGAACACACTATAAAGTGAATTGGCTGTATATTTGTGGGCGAACGCGGCAGCCAATTGCGCACAGCAATGTCCCACAAACAGTCGTGGATTGAAAATGACCAATTTATTATTGTTTTTGGTTTTGGAGGGATTATTATTAGGCTTTGTGTGGAGTAAGGAAACTTGCCCAAGGTTTCACCCTGCCTGGAATTGAACTCAGGTCTCTCGCTTGCAAAGCGAGTGCTCTAACCACTGAGCTACAGGACTCCACGTTGTTATTGAATCTATTTCCACCATCCTTTCAGGCAATGCATTCCAGATCTAGCAACTTTATTTGTGTAAAAAAAATCTGCTCATCTCCCCTCTGGTTCTTTTGCCAATTATCTTGAATCTATGAACCCTGGTTACCGACCCACCAGCCAATGGAAACAGTTTCTCTGTATTTACTCTATCAAAACCCCTCATAATTTTGAACATCTCTATTAAATCTCCCCTTAAACTTCTCTGCTCCAAAAAGAACAATTCCAGTTTTTCTCGTCTCTCTACATAACTAAAGTTCCTAATCCCTGGTACCATTCTGGTAAATCTCCTCTGCAGCCTCTCCAAGGCCTTGGTATCCTTCCTTAAGTGTAGTGCCCCAAATACTCCAGCTGAGGCTCAACCAGTGACTTATAAAGGCTTAGCAGAACTTCCTTGCTTTTGTACTCTATGCCACTATTTATAAAGCCAAGGTTCCCATATGTTTTTTTAACAACTCTATCAACACCTGTCCTGCCACCTTCAAAGATCTGTGTTTGTGAACCCCAGGGTCACTTTGCTCCTGTACCCCCTTTAAAACTACCATTTATTGTTTATTGCCATTCCTCATTCTTCCTCCCAAAATGCATCACCTCACATTTCCCTGCCTTAAACTTCACCTGCCACGTTTTACCAGTCTGTCTGTCTATGTCCTCCTGCAAGACTTTGTGAAACACACTCAACTTAAATGCAGGCACAATTTCAATGTTGGGTCCAATTCTATTATCACTATAACATAAGTGTTAATGCCAGTGATCTGGTACATTATGGTTCAAAGACTTCAATTTATTTGTCAGTACAATGCAGTAGCAGGCACTGTTTATTGAAT
Source organism: Callorhinchus milii (assembly GCF_018977255.1). Classification (NCBI taxonomy): domain Eukaryota; kingdom Metazoa; phylum Chordata; class Chondrichthyes; order Chimaeriformes; family Callorhinchidae; genus Callorhinchus; species Callorhinchus milii. The sequence goes on along the minus strand of NW_024704743.1, from coordinate 94,945,071 downwards.
TTATAGACTTTACATTCTGGCAGAACAGGCTTGTTGCACCGAATTGCCTACTCTAGTCACTATTTTACTGTGGCACAACAAAAGTTGTTTTGTTAATATGGTTATGATAAAAGCAATTTCAGACCAACGGGACTGTCTTTTTGGGTGCTCATGGGCACCCCCTCAACTTAGCTGCAAGGTAATAAGCATAGGGCCAGTCAAGCCCACAGTCAATGATGATTTAATGGTGCGGAGGACCTGACAAGAAGTTTGCAAGATGTTTTAGGATTTGAAGTACTAAGGTAAAACAATAGTGAGATATGAAGAATATGCAAAGATGCTTTGAAAATGCTCTGTACTTCAATAACTTACTCATCTACTTGCAGAGAAGAATGAGTATCAGAAGTTTAGAAGTCAGCAGCAAGAGGAATCCAAATGAATTCTAATCCAAATGAGTTCTAAACCTTGTAAATGTAGGTATCAGTGAACCTCTCTCTATAGATGCTCCCTGACCTGCTGAGTGTTCCCAGAAACTTCTGTTTTTATTTTGGATTTAGAACAGTGGTGGCCAGCCCACTCCTGGCCCCTGAAGCTGTCAAAAAGCACCCCCCTGCCCCCCACCATCAAACATTTGCACTAGTCCAGGCAAATCCACATTCAATTAAACAATGCATTTCCAGGTTTTTCTTGATTTCATTTCTTGACTTATTGCATAAATCAAGAACTATTCAATCACGAAAATTTATTTTGTTGGCTGAACATAAAGGTTGGTCACCACTGATTTAGAAGGAATAGGTCATGCCTCACAAATTCACTGGAATTCTTTGAAAACAGTGGATGAAGGGTATCCAGGGATATTTAAGAAAGCATTTAATATAAAAAATGTTAAAACTCATAAAATTAATGGGAAACTAGCCAGCAGATTGAAAAATAGCTCAACAATAAGAAGATGACAAAATGCTGTCTGGGGATCAGTGAATCATGGAGCTCTGCAAGAGATATTCTGGGACTCCTGTTGTTCACAATATTAATAAATGGATTAGATGGGAATCTGAAATAAATTCTGTTGATGATACCAAGTGATGTTGGTAGGTAGGTTAATATATGGATTAGGAAAACGTAGCCCAAAAGGAGATAAATGGGTTAAGGAGTGGCAAATGGATTTCAATGTCGATAATTGTATGATGAAACAAACTGACAAAAGAAAAGTAAGCCCTTCCACAATGAAGGGGTGTACGTTCATTAGCAGAAGTGGAGAAGAAAACAATTGAATGCAAATACTAGACTAGGTGGCTGAACTGTGAAGACAAGAAGCATAATAAACAAACAAGATAAATATAAATTCAAAACTGTTGATTATTTCCTCCCATATGCCCATGCACAGGGAAGATGCTGGGGCCACGGGAGGTACTGAGACCTCAAACTGTAACTTAATAGATCAGCATTCATTTAATGGCACTCTCATTACATTTTATTTCCTATTCCAGAGTGCAGAGGGTATGAGTGTAAAAACAGAACTGGAATAGCAAATAAAATGAACAATCAAATCACCTCTGTAAAAGCCTTCTAACTGTTTGGTGTAGGTTGTGACAGGAGATCTGATTGTTCTTGGGGCAGGCTGGTGGTAGCTAAAAAGACAAAGTCTGTGGGATTGTTAACTTCATCTTCATTAGTTAAAATTACCATCATGAAGCTTTAAGATAGTATACCACAGATGCATTTTCATTGTTTACACCATCTACTACACATTGTTTTATCATCCTTGCTTTGAATCATCATTATATATCACTTTGTGGCATCCATCCAAGAAACTTAATTGCATTTTTAAACAATCTATCACAGACAAAGCACTTGGGATCTTCAGTCATTTCCAACCCCAGCAAGAAATCAAACAACACCAACTGAAGGTCCAAAGAATTGGTTACAGACCTCTGCACTAGCACAACTGAGAAAACAAATGGGAGGTAACACAACACAACTGGGCTGAGAGAATATTTAAAATTATTCCTGAAAAACAATGCGCGATGCAAAACAGTAAGTTTCAGGCAGTGAAAGCAACTATGAATTTAAGTAATAATAATAATAATTTAAGTAGAGCATAATGCACTGCTGGTGGTGCATTGCTGTTTTTATTCTACGAGTGAGGAAGACCCATCACTTAAAAGCATGTAGGTATGAGAGAACCATAACATTTTTCTCATGAGTTAAGTGCACTTGTTGCTGTCTGTGTGACAACCTGTCTCAGGTTGTAGCACTCTGCCTCTGAGTCAGAAGGTTGTGGATTCAAGCTCCACATTAGGACTTTTGAGTGCACACTCAGAGTCCAGACTAACACTCTGGTGCAGTGCTGGGGGTGCTCAATGTTGGTAGTGTGGTCCATCTTTCAAATAAGACATTAAACTGAAGTCCTGTTTTCTTGTTCAGGTGGATGCTAAAGATCTTACGGTGCTAGGGAAAAAGAAAGGGCCTTTCTCCTGGCTAACAACCCCCAATTAATATTGTTTATTCACTTCATGGCGGTTTGTGGGACATTGCTAATGAACATTAGCTGCCATGTTTGCCTTTTCAGTCATAAGAAATGCTACATGAAAAAAGACCAAGGTCCATCGAGTTTGTCTTCCACCTTCCCGGTGGTTGCATGCACATATGTCCCAAACTACCTAAGTACTATATCCCATAATGTTATTTCCTAAAAGAAAACTATCTAATCTGCGTTTGAAAGAATCAACATCTCAAAGCGCTTCACATGCTTTACTGTAAAATGCAGTGACTCTATATTAGCTCTATTATTATATTGTTGCATGTATAACTATATTATTATATTGTTTCATGCAATGCTATATTATTTTATTGGTACAAATGACCTGGTTAGCAATATTTTTAAAGCCGTATATGAGGGACTCATGTGTGTCTCCACACATTGATCACCTCCCACCTCAATTATTCCAAATCTCATCACTTCTGAAGACTTTCCTCTTCAAACATGTCTATGGTCACCTCTCCCATCTCCCTGGCTTGGAGTCAAGCTCCACTGTTAAGCACTCCAAGACACTACCCAGTGTGAAAGGGTTTTGTACAAACGTGAGTTGCTATTATTGTCGATGCATCTGTTCATCAACTTTAAGATGTAATAACATTGGTCCGATTAATTGGAGTGTGATGGTTGGCAGTGACAGTGAGTGATATTTTTACACATGTAATATGGAAATTAATCAATGACTCTCAAAATCAGCAATAATAATAAAATCATAATCAACATATGAAATCATCAACAGTAAAGGTGGCAAAGGTTATAAAAGTATATATATTTTTAAATATTAAAGCTATATCAGCTCATGGATTTGAAAGATTGGTCAGGGAGGGAGCATTGATGTAAAGAATGACTAAGATTAGAGCTTTCAGAATTTCTTTTACTTATTCACTGTCTATAAAATAAAACACTGCAGTAAAGTTCTGGAGGCAAGTTTCTGATTACCTGACTACCTGATCATCAGACTGGCCAGGAGTACCAGTGTTAATGTGCTTGCTGTCCTGAGCGGACAGGTTAATACAGTAAAGCTTTCAGAAAGCCTGAAAACTGCACTGGTAGCTCCCTCACAATTACCCTCTAGGAAATCCATGACCACAGTGACCACAATGTGAAATTGAATTTGATAGGAAAACTGTGCCATTTCAGTTACAAAATGGAAGTCTCAGTTAGTGAAGGACTTCCAACTTACAAGTGCTACGTTTTAGACTGTATTACCATTAACTGTGTCACATCATTTCCTATCAGAGGATTTATTTTGTTTTTTCTACACTATAGTTTTCCCTAAAATATTGAGTTAAGTCCAAATATCTTGATTCATTAAAGAACCATAGATTTCTTTTATTGATCACTTAGCAATGAGCTCCAACAAAAAATGGAAACTTTATTCTCCACATGATTTTGGGTTCCAAGCATCAGGATAAATTTGAACTTAGTGAGTTGAGAGGATGTATGTCTACCTCAGACTGTGTGACCCAGTTCATGTATTTAGTCTGATTTTACCGGGTAGGCGAATTGATAAAAATGAATTACTATAAGTAGATAAAAGAAAAGGTTTCTGTGCATTAAGCAGAAGCAATTTCTTATCTGAAGTATTCCCTTTAAGGATTGAGCCAAGCATGCACCCACTTTCAGCTTTGCTTAGTCACTGAAATGTAACTTTATATTCATAATTATTTGCATTTTATTTGCAAAGATTATTGTTTAATTGTAAAAAAAAGGAAATCACAATTTATGTAAAGGAGAAAGAAGAATTCTGCATTGATCTTTCATTGCCCTTCCTACTGCTCTGTTTGATACAGTGCTAGGTGTATGCATCCACTTCTGCCTGCAGCACATGGAGGCTGAACAAAGGAATGTGACTCTATGCTTTTAGTTAATTCTGGAAATGCAGCATTTGCAGTTATCACCTGAGTGCTTTCCAATGATAAATTTCATACACTTTTTTAAGATCATTTCCTGACAATCCAGCAAATTTAAAGTGTTAAAAAATACATCTAGATAGATTAGGGTTGGATTGGGCAGCAATTTGTTTTGGTTTTTAATAAAAAGAATCAATTTTGATATGGTTGAGCTGTTTTATCATAGATTGTTCTCACATTTTTGACATTGAGAAAGGGAATCTGGTTCATCAGGTGCCACCAGTGAGTTACAAAAGATCACAATAGATGGTGACGTAAAATGATTTTAAAAAAAACTCTCACAAATGAACCTGCCTTATATTGCATACCGCTATACACTGATGCATGGTTTTCTGCCACTATAGCAAATCTTGGCTGGCATGAGTAGGCGCTTGTGTTATTTTATGAAGGGAGAGACACCCAGACTACTCTATTCACCTCCTAGAGGCTGGTTACACAGTGGCATTGACAGGAACCTCAAATCAGTTTTTGCAGCCAGGCACTGTTGATGGTGTAAAAGGAATATAAAGAGGGAAAGAAATGTATATTTTAAAAGAGGAACTAATAATAGTTTTTGTTACTGATTCCATTTCAATTTTTTTCAAAAGAATATTTCTGCTTTCAAGATGACTAACAATTTTTAATTCTGATTGCCGCTGGAGTGAAAGACAACTGAGCTGGTGCTTGTGTTTAGACTGGGGAGTGGGAAAGTACAGGCTGGAACTGGAAGCAGCAGCTGTGACATGAGCCTAGGGAATGACTATTCTGTGAGGCTGGTATTACTGCAGTGTGATGTGGTCCAGTAGTCAAACTTTGCTCTTTATGTTCAAATTTCTAAAAAATGCTGCATTGGTTGTGATCCTGCAATAAGTTACTTTACCAAAAGGTAAAACAATGCACTAGGTGTTTTATGATAGCTGCCCTTTAGCAGGGAAAATGTTTTATAAAGTTTTGATAGTCAACAGGTTTCTTATGTCAATGTTGACCCAAACAGCAATGCAGATTTACATATTTGAAAAGCAGTCTTTTCAGGATGTTTGCTAGCCTGGAATTCGGAGTCAGGAGCAAACCCAAGGAGTCTGAGTCGTAAGGTTAACAACTTGCAAAGTTATTGGGCTAATGACATCAGGCAACAGCGATTCAACCTGTTCATTAACGTGTTGGTGTTATCTGTATGCAGTTTAAAAACTGCTATTCTGAGCTTCCCTGATGGTGTAGTAGGCAAACATGCTGTGTGCTAGGGTTCTTTCCCTGATTTAGGCTGCTGACTAATCTCTGCCAGTGTGCCAATGGGGCATTACAACTGGCTTTCGCATCCCTGGGCCAGAGAGCAGAAAACTGGCCAGGGTTTTTGCTCCTTATCACTACCCAGCTGGCCTTGCTGGCAATTTGTGTGCATAGACTCTGAGCAATGAGAAGTTCAGGTTAAATAGCCTACTCACAATGCATTGCTCAGGTTGTTTTGTAAGGATACCAAAGGGCTGCAAATAGCTATGGAATTGTAACTATCTTTGGGAATTATAATATATTTTTGTCACTATGAGAATACCATTCTTCTATGCATACTTATTGTTCCAGTAATAGACCACAAATTGCAAGAACAATATGCACTAGCTTAGTAAACAGAATAACTAAAATGCTTTTCCTTTCTTTTATTAACCTCGGCCTGATTTTCTTGTTGAAGATGCTGACAGGAGATCACCCACAAGCTCAGTCTGATGCACACACTGATAGGAAATGTGCGACATTGCTGTGTGCTGAGTGTGTCTGGAAAACTACACAATCACTGCAATTTACTACACAATCACTGCAATTTACAGTAAATCCTGTGAAGCGCTTTGAGACATCCTCATGACGTCATAGGCGCTATAACCAAATAATAATGATCATTATTATTAAGAGCAGCCCAGTCAACTGCCTAAATCCACCTCTCTGCTTGTAGCGCAGAACCTAGGATCTATTCACAACACTACCTGAGAACCCAGCCCAAAACAATAACTTAGTATGAAGGAAACAAAAGGACAAACTGCACCTGACTACTCCATGGATTGGTATGTTGTAAAGACAATTCACTGAACAAATGTTAATAAGACATCAAAAATTGCAGTTTACGAATATCACTCTATATTCTGGAGATTTGAAGAGAATCCTCTTCCCTACCCCCAAAAAATCCTACACATGACTCAATATCAAGTACTTATTATTGAGTACCAGCTGATAGAGGGTTTGAGCTGTATTTAAATACCAGCTCCAACATCCAGTACAAGGGAAGTTCACAGGTAGCTGCTTGCTAAGATGTGTCAGATATAACACCTGAGGCATTATTTTTTCCTGGAGACCTGATATGGCATTACTGCAAGAGACTGCTTTTATCGTGTCAAATGGAGAAATTCTCCTTTCAGGAATTTTTTTTAAAAAATAGTATTTTGGGGGAAATTTAGATTTAATTACTTTGTAATTGTGACTATCCTTTCTGGGAGGCAGGTAAGTTAAAGGTCTCCTTGGAGATGAAGTGGATCTAAGGTGACATGTTTGGCAACAGAATGTCAGAATCGAGCCAGTCCTCTGTGGGGGTCTTGGTAGTCCAGTTCCTGAGCCAGGCGGGTCTGTAGCTTTCCAGGGCACTGCTAATGACAGCACAGCCCAGCCTGGGTCATTGGCAGGACTTGGAAGCGCAGACCAGTCTCTGGGGCCAGGGAGTCATCCCACTCAGCTCCTGTTAACCCTGTAAGCCAAAGCCCTAATGGGTAGGGTGGTCCTAGTTGGACAAGCAGCTGGAATGTTTGCCAGATAGTACTCTCAATGGCAAGCTATGCTGTTTTAGCTGGTTAGACTCCAGCAGTACCCCCAACGCACACTCTGGGATCCACAAATCGTGGCTTTTGCCAACCTGTGCCTAATTCTTTCTGGTAACCAGAATGCGTCCCTCCAGAGAGAGAGTGTGCGTTCCATTCCAAAAAGTATCTCTGGTATTTCCACGTATAGGTGGGATGCATGGAACCCTTTGTTTGGTTTGGATACTCTTAAGCATGGTGATGAGTTTCTGCATGTGGGAGAACCCCATCTGACCAAATTAATTTGTATTAATTCTGCCCTCCAATATTATTGATTTGCTTTTACTTTCATGATGAACTATAGCAAAAGAATGGATTTTGTTATACCTTGTTCACTAAAAACTCTCCTATTATATGAAACAACTTGATGAAGTGATATGCACTCTAACAAATGTAAAGATTATTATATTATGTTACTTGACCCTTTCAACAATTCATTGAAGGTCACCTAACAGCGCTCCGAGATGCTAGCCTGCCTGCATGAAGGGTGCTGTAAAAATGCAAATTGTTGCTGTTCATTAAAATATTTATCTTTTTTTCTGTCACTGAGACTAAATCTTGAAATGTGGGTGACGCAGGGCAAATTCTGCAAAAAATGTATATCTTACTAAATGTATGCTACACTTTTTTTTAAACTCTGGATGATGTTGCTTGAGGGATCTGCAAAGCCTTTGTAAGCGCAGCTAGATGCTTGCAAAGATCTCCTGCTGGTTAAACTCGGAATTGAACAGATGGGCAATGCAAAGGACATTCGAGCAGCACCACAGGCCAGTCAACCCAACTGTCTACTGTGCTGTGATCATAGGGACTGCCAATGCAGTTTTGAAGAGATTTTTCCAATTGTTACTTGTTTCTTATATAATATTGATATTTAATATGGTTAGTTTTGCAATCCCATATACACAAATAGATATATTATATAAAGTTTATGTTAAACTGTTTTTCAAAATACTCATTATAATCAGATATTCACATTAATTATAACACAAAAACTTTAGGAAGGCAGAAAGCTATTAGGCCCGAAAGACTGCCCCTTCCTTGTTTCAAAATAGTTCTAAAATTTAGTTATGGAAGAAACACCTCTATACTCTATTACATATGCCATCATTATCCTCTCTGTAATGAGACACCCATAATCACTAAAATGAGCATGGAATGAAATGCATTGTGTAATGAATATAATCACAATAAAATTCTATCTGGTTCAGAAATATAGGCTACCTTAAATATGCTGCTGCAAAAATCCAAAAAAATGAACATACAATGATTCAGAACAAGTAAGAATTACAACTGTAGTTTGTGAATTAAGCACAAATTTGTGCCTGAAACCAAATCACAGTAATTGTGCCTTATTTGTGACACCGAGTTACAAGAGTTTAAATCTACAGTTTAGTGGAATAATCTGTGTGGCACAAATGGAAAGGTGAGCAATGCCTTCAGATTATGTACTCCGTGACCATAAATAGGAGATACACTAGTTATACAAGTTAGCATTTAAGATCGTTTTGTAATGTAAGTGGCAAACCTATTTCCTAAGTTAAAATATGCAATAAGAAAAATCAAAAAGATTTGCTAAACCTTGGGATAAAAGAAATGGAAACAAGTAATATATTATAACAAGAATATCTGCTTGTAGTCGCATTATTTGAAAGGGGAAATAGTAATATTATTTGTACAGCACTGATAGTTTTCTTGCAGCTTTTTCTGTAATAACCCCTATGTATGAAATTTCAATTATAGCATAATGTGCTTGAATTTTAATACCAGGCATCCAGTTCCAATTATTTTCTTTTCAGTCTTAATCCCATTATCCCTCCCTAACCCCTTTAAAACGTACCTGCACAGTTATTATTTTCTTAGCGTTCTCCTGAGAGACAGACAGTAATTTAGCCAGCACTGACTGGTTGTAAAGGCCCCGTCGTTTGAAGTGCTCCACTACTGCCTTCTGCATCCAGCTTTCCAGTAAAGAGAGCTGAAAGGATAAGAAAAAAAAGTCAGAGTAGGAGGGGAAATTAATGGCAGTGTTCAAAAAGAATGATGGAGGGAAATACAGAAAGCAGTCAATAGCCCATTCTCTACTGTATAGGCCTGACAGGAATTTCACAGACTCTTGATTTTGCAACCCACTCATGTGCATTCATCAGAATCCAGTCACATCTGGCTGCTAGGATGGGGGGTTAATTTTCTCTAAATGCTTCAGCAGTTTTGTTCTAGCTGAGGCAAACCAGTGACTGCAAAGCTGATGAGTAAAACGTTTCTGTTCCACTCGGTTCCATGAAGACAGCTTCGGGATTTATTTCACCCTTTTGTTTAAAGAAAAGAAGCCTTTGATGCTACGCAAACTGCATATCTTTGCCCCACCCAAACTTTAAGATATAAAATTAAAAAACTTTGATGGACGTGTCTGTTGCTTTTATTCCTGTAAAGCTTATCATGGCCTAGCAGCATGTGCTTCAGAGCATGAAAAAACTAAAGAGCATTAAGCAGCCTTCAGCTGCTGTAGGAGAACAATAACACGCAAGAAATTTCCAGACAAAATCCATCATCCATCCATCCACTCAACTACAATATTAAAAACAAAAACCATCCGTCTGCCTTGTCTCACCGAGAGTAAAACCAGGGAATAACCTTAAATATGCAAAACAACCCCTAAAATAAATTGGATGTGATATGGCAAAATAGAACAGAGATTGTATGACTTGTTGGAATCCTAATCACAGTTATTCCATCTCATGGATTTAGGAAAGTTATTTGAAATACATAAACCACAAACAATAGTTTTAAAAAATAAAATGGTCACAAAAAGCAAGCTGGTTTAAGCTTTAGCTAAATTAAACTAGGTAAAACTATTCATTGTTGCAAGAATGTTCCCGTACATAGATTTCTGTCATCATTTTATTGGCCATCAAATGAGCGCTGGCCATCTGTAACTCTAAGAAAAAAAATAGACAAGATAGCATCTCACAAGCCCATGTATAGAAGCACAGTGACTGACAACAAAATTAAACATGGACTATAATGTAAATGAAAAGAAAACAGACTCTCAGGTGCTAGCCGCTGCTCATTGGTAAATTTACAGTCAAGCGGGATATAATACACACTTGCCATCAAGATCAGTATATATCGTGCAACTGAAGAATAATCTTCATAGAGGAAAAATCCACACTGTCTAGATCAGTAAATTTACTGAATAAACCACCATGATTGTGTCAGGGTATAAAAATAATTGCAATAAAAAAGGTTTGGGTTCCTTTGTTCTACGTGTCATTCCCACTGGCATTTTTCAGACATTAGTGTGATGTGTGAAACAAGCAAGGCCATTTCTAGTGTGATGGTGTCGTTTTGACATCTGCTGCATGGCTAAGCCTGCGGACCACAGAACCGGCAGCTGAGTATCAAAACGAGCTAGTGCATCATCACTTCTCCATTACAAATGCACCAGCAAGATTAAAAAAAACACCCTATAAAAATACCACTGGCTATAATTCTATTTATTACAGTAAAATAAGATTTTTACTCCTGATGCAAAAATCGGAACAGCACAAATAACTAGCCGTTGAACATAAAAAGTAAGTTTTTACACCACGTTGTGAGATTTAAAGGAGTGACTATTTAGCATAGTTGCAAAGCACTTGGCTCATGCTGTGTGACTGCAGCTTAAAATTCCGCATGAGTCTAAGATGGGGCTTTGATCAGATGTGTGTGAAATTTGTTTTTTTTTGTTTAGATCTATTTTCAGCTGACTAACCAGTATGTTACATTGCCCCAGCAGCTGGAGGACATGAAAGTTCTTTGAGTAGCACTACACTTGTCTGTTACTTGTTTGTATGTGTCCATTAGGTTGAACTTTGAAGCAATCTGATCATGGCCTCACTAACAGAATTGTATAATGAAGAACCACAAATCCTTCTGGCATTATAGAACAGTTACTAATGAAATAAAGTAACTATAGGAAACCAGGCTGAAATTTAGGTCTTACACGTTTTTTCTTTTAGTTATTATAGAAATCAAATTACAACATTATAGTAGGATTCATACAAATTTGGAAACTACGAAGTCTATACAGTTTAGATACTTTTAGAAGAGTACATCTTAATGTTACCCCCAGTATGCTTTTGTGCTAAAAAGTCATTGGGTTTGAAGAAATGTCCCAAGAGGAAAACCCAGAGTAAGTGACATGAACACCAGAAAAAGCATGCTGATTTGCAAAGTTTGCCTCTGTGAACCCTATGTATGTGACTCATGGAACTCTGCTCCAACTGAGATTGCCACATAATTGAGTTCTCAACATAAGTCAGTGTGAAATAGGTAGGTTACCTGCATGAGATACATTGTTATATCTTCTAAAGCACTTGTTCAGGCACTCACGCCATAGAAGCTGTGGTTTCGTTGTCACTTTATCAACCCCAAAGGCTCATTTATGGAAATACTTTTCTCAGCTTAATTTTCTAATAGTGCTCTGTCTGTGCTGCACTATTCGTGATAAATCACCGCAAAAAGTGCAGCGTAATTGGCTCTAAGCAGGGTGATTTAGGAGCGAATCAGGTTGAAACCCTGCTGCTGAGACCAGCTTGTGGCAATAGCGTCTCCTACCTTCAATAAGAAAAATGGCTAAAAATCAAATCATGTCTCATGTCCCAACCTTTAGCCTCTACTGCTATCCCTCTCTCTCCTCTCTCTCTCTCTCTCTGAGTCTGTCGAACATTGTATTTATTTCGCTCTCTGATTTTGTATGTTTACTTTATCTCTTTCTCTGCTCCTATTGCAACAGAGTAGGTTGGGATTCCATTACCATTTACTTAACGGCTATTTGCAGAACATTTGTTGCCTGCAAATTCGCTTCTGCATTTGCCTACAAAAATGCAGTCACTACACTTTACAGAAAAACTGTAAGAAATGTTTTGAGACAGTTCAATGTAATGAGGTGCTATCAATATAAAATGCAAAGATTATTATTATTAATAATAATAATAAACTAATGTAATTAGGAGTGGGAAGTATAAAACAGGATTGTCATTCTATTCAGCTCCATTGCTGGAAGTAAATTGCTTTGCTTCCAGCAACATGGAATTAAACCCAGATAAAGGTGCTTTTGGGCAGTGTACAAGAATGTAGGCAGCTTTTGGTGGCCCTTTAATGACATTACATAGATTATCAATAAGGAGATGTAAATCTGAATTGTACCCTTGACTAACATTGACATTCCAGCTTTTCCTAGAGTGGGAGATTTGTCAGTCTTTAGTACATTGCCTTCAGGAGGAAGAAGAACTACCCAAGGTCTCTTGTTACATTTCTCAAGTGTGTCATTATTAGGAATAACATATCAATTCTATAAAATGGAAAACATTTGTACATGTAAATTAGCTTAATCACAAAAGAGCCTTTCTCCTATAGTGCAAAAATTCTTATCCTGGATAGTACATCTGTCCTAACAATAGGGAGACATTATTAATTAATTATGTTCAAACAGATATGATAGAAAGTACCAAGCATGTAAATAGGGAGAATTATTGCATATAAACAGCTATTTGTTGTATCTGTGTCACCTGTCTTTAAATGTGGTTATGTAGGCACAATACAGAACAACTAAATAATTAAAGAAGTCCTGGTATCATGAGCAGGAATTATGTGTTTAAATTAAAATATGGTGAAATATTGGTTATAAATTAAAAATGTAAGCATAAAAATGTTTTTTGATGTGGTTTTCAAGCACAGCCTCATTTTACCACAATAACTAAAGCAAAATTGTCATAGCTTCAGCAAATCTGCATGTTAGAGAAAAGATGTTTTGCTTTGGTAATATACTTAATGAGTCTAAAAATATTCAGTATAATAATTCTGTCAAAGCCCCCACAGTCTTTTCAATGAGCAGACTCCTGCAGGATTCCAATGGGGAGCCAAGTAATGAGCTCTCAGTATTCGCTCCCACATCGTCCAAGCGAAATATACTTGGGCCTCCATGGTTCCACATCATTAGCAACATGAAACAAAGACACATGCTTGACTTTAACAAGCAACAGAAGCTACTGACTTATTAGCCTGTTACTGCACACAAACTTAATTTCTATATGACAAAAAAAACAAGGTTCTAACAAAAAAAAGTTGAAAATCTATACATCAATAAATGACTAGGATTCAAATAGGATAAAAGGCCCTGTGGAAATATTTTAATATTAGGGGGTTATGATTCAGGGTTATTATCATGATTCCTGACAGAGTGCGCCGGGAATTTGGTACCACAGACATCATTGTATAATTAGTGCCTATCACAATGAACACGGTCCACCCCAGGCAATGGCCAAATCCTATCTGTTACCACTGTCAGCAACACCAATTGAGGCCCTTAATTCCAGCTGGTAGACAATTATGCCCGTCAGCATGCAATTCTCCATTGGCTCCAAATTCTAGCGACCATAGGGGTATTCAGCACGGCATTCAGAGCATGCAGTAAGTTGTAGACTTGCAGAGCAAATTATGTGCTTGAAACTGTTGTACGGACTTTTGATAACTGGGTGATAGGCCAGTTGGGCTATCCTGACTCACTAACAAATTACTGGGGTTTCATGACAGACCCCTGCAGTTCTTTGGGGCTCCCTGGCAAGTCACTGGGGGTTCCTTGACAGACCATTTCTCACGAGTTTCCCAAAAAAGTCATTGTGTTGGTAGAATTTTGGTTCTTGCATCTTGTCATTGGAAAGGGATGAACTGAAGGCAAGTGTTGATTGATGTATCACTCTCTGCTGGAGAAGATTTACAGGTCCCAAAAGCTATATGTAGAACTTGCTGAGGTGCTGTCTGTGGATACTGAGACTCTCCTATGAGTCGTGATGGAACAGTACTACATGGTGGCAGAGAACGTGAGGATGTGCTCATTGTTCATCACCTCTCTCAGCTGTGAAGGACACAGCAGTTCTAAAGTCCCTTGCAATAGTTTCCTTTCAATATTTTAAAATATCAAAAAGCTGACAAGCCACTGGATATATCTGATAAGGAAGAGGATATTCAGCACTCAATGCCGGCAGCTCAATTGTGTTTGGAAGAAGTTTGAAAAACACCTTATTGTTGATCTGCAAAAGCTTTAAGGTGTTCCATGATCATTATCCCAGAGATAATGGCCAAACTTCTTCAAGTTTGAGTTGAACCCACCCGCCCTGATAACGAACTAGATCAAAGTGTTTTGCCTGGTGTAGGGAGAGCGCTTATCTGAAGAGTCCTTTGGGACGATAGAGAGAGAGAGAGAGAGAGAGAGAGAGACAGAGAAGGAGAAGGGACTTGCCTGACTGCTTTATTGTTTGTCTGATTGTTTCCTGTTCTGTGAAGACAAGTAGTGTTTTGCAAAAATAAAACAGAATTGTTGGTAAAACTTTCCATTTTTCTATTTTTGTTTATTTTTTTAACTGCTGGTGTAAAGTTTGTGTGTACCTAAATTTAGAATAATCATTCGGCATTCAGAATTAAAAGCTTATGTTTTAATTGGAAAATGAGCTAGTGTGATTGCTCATATATTTCTGTCCTTATTTTATGGAGATTGAAGAGTGATTCCTGGTATTTTATTGTCAGCCTGGGTTAGTTTGAGCTGCATTGTTTGTACCTGTGTAATCAGTGCATGTTGCAGAAGAAGCTTAGAAGGAGCAAAACCGGGTGCAGCTGAGATTCGTAATAGGGGTCATTCGATAAAGATAAGCCAGACAATCAGTGACTCCCTCTGGAGACTTTGTGATCGTAAGCCATGTGCCTAAAAAGCAGGAGACAGATGCTTTGTTGAACAATGCCAAAGGTTTGTAGCTCTTTCAAAGGGAACTATGAGTGCAGAGTAGCGGTAATTTTATGTTATTGCAGAATTCTCAAGAGTGCTGGGGGTATTATATTGCATAGATGTGGCATTCGTGGCCCCATTAGACATATGATTGACAAACCTGAACAGCTAGTTGTTCAATGTCAATGTCCAGCGAGTCAGTGCTGCTAGCTAGACAATCTTCCATGCAAAGCTTACCTGTTATTGAAACAGAATCCATAAATTATTTTAAAAGAGAATTAGATGCTTAAACAGTGGAATATTTAAGAATATGGGGAGCAAACAGGAAAGTGAAACTAGATTAAAGGAAAATGTGGAAAAAAACATCACTGCAGACTTGATGAGTTGAATGGTCAGTTTCTGTGTCCAATATGCTGTACTCTCTTATATGATTTTTTTTTATTTTTCAGATAGAATATGTTGAGTGATAATAACTGAGTGTAAGTTTGGCTCAGCTAAGCATTGTTTCACTTACTGTATGTCCCTATGGCATTTATGTAGCTAGAAATTAAGTGGGAGGGCAAAAGAACCCTGTTGCCAATTTGACTTAAAAATACACATGTAGTCATATAGGGTATAAATGGTCCTATGTTAATTGCATACTTTAGAATTACACATCTTCCAAAACTGTTAGTAAATAAGCCACAATCTAACCAAGGGATATCTCTTGGAATCTGCACATCTAGTACACCTATCACAAGGTCAGATTATTGACTATGGACAATGTTTTGGTCCAAGGCCACAATACTTTGATTAACCAACATCCTGGTGAAATTATTAAATAACCAAGTGAATAATGCACGACTCACTGGGTATAGTTATAGTTCAACTTTAAAGTCTTAACACTTATTTTTTGCAAAATCTTTGTTTTGTCAGTTCAGGTGAACCTCACCTATTTCTCCAATGCAAAACAGATACTTAGAATGTTACTTAGAAAGCGCCACATTGTAAGAGATCCGGGGTGCTTGTGTCTTGTACAGTTATTTTATCAAGGCCATTTGATTGTACTTCCCCCAGTGGTTTAATTGGAAAGCCACTGTATAGTTGAAACCGAGTCACACAGGCGGTCACGTCCCAGGGTCAGTCTCCAGTCTATGCTGGAAGCTATATTCGGCCTTGCTTCCTTAAGGTTAGGGAGGGAAAAGTCAGTCAGGGATCCTGCTCCTGATCCCTTTCCTTGTGACCTCTATAAAAAGTGGATATACTGAGGTGACGGAAGGATTAAACTCGATTGATGCGCCCAACTTCATATAGTTTGTTAGCATTTGATTCCGGGCTTGCATGCAAAGACTGGTCACTTAGGTGAAGCAGCCTTAAAACTGTAAAAGCTTTCAGGATAGTTGAAGTAATGGAGATTTTGTTTCAAAATTTATACATGTATTGATTTTAAGCTTAAGTACTTGATGGTTTTAGAGCTGGTGTAAAAGAGCAATGCAAACAGACTAGTATTCATCACTTTTCCCCACTTTAGAAAGGTGCTGGCTGACTGATTCAGAACTGTAATGTTTATTGCACTCCTGCCGATTGTGAATGCAACAAATGTGAAAGTAAGCCACATAGACTACAAGGATCCCAATTTATGGAGTCCTGTAGCTCAGTGGTTAGAGCACTCGCTTTGCAAGCGAGAGACCTGAGTTCAATTCCAGGCAGAGGGCGAAACCTTGGGCACGTTTCCTTACTCCACACAGAGCCTAATAATAATCCCTCCAAAACCAAAACCAATAATAAATCGATCATTTTCAATCCACGACTGTCTGTGGGACATTGCTGTGCGCAATTGGCTGCCGCGTTCGCCCACAAATATACAGTCAATTCACTTTACAATATATTCTGTGAAGCGCTTTGGGACGTCCTCCCGACGTGAAAAGCGCTATATCAAATGCAAGGATTATTATTATTTATATTGTTCCCAGCAGAAGTCAACATTGCTGAATCCTATAAATAAATACTAAAATTAGCAACAAACATATTGAACAATGGGGCAAATCTATTGGGGAACAGGTAAGCAAACTAGATGGAGTATCAAGTTACCTGAAATAACCTCAGATATGAAGACAAAAGTTAAATGGAAAATTCAGAGTGACCAAAGGGTTAAAAAGTGAGCAACAAGGTTAAATTTTGACATGCAAATTTGATGAAATTGTATCCAACTGTTTTCTTTTTAAGCCAAAATTCTGTGAAAATTCTGTGTAGCAATGCAACAAATGACATTACTATGGAATACAACCCCAAAATGCACTGAAGCAGAAGCAATAATGTTCTACACAAACACTGTTACAAGCTGGATTTCTCCACAACATCGCAGTGTATAATTTGGAATTCTAGGAGAAATATTATATTTATAATTAATTGAATATTTTCATGCAGGGATATTATGGGCAAGGTTCCTCCTTTGTGTTTCAATTTTTATTCCTTCTGTGATAATCCACCTGGCTTGATGTTTGCAGCTGATATGGCGGGCAGAGCGCTTGCTTTCAGGCTCATGCCAATGTCCCTATTGATGGTTGCCAGGAGCTACCAGGCATGACTGTCACTTATGATTCCTTGTACCCATCCAACTGGGAGATATTGGAGCCTCCATTCAGAGTATCTGTGCTCAACACAACTCAAATTGGGAGCATAAGGGAACAGATCTTGAAACTGGATCCATTTCTGCTCCATGCCACTAGGATCTCTTGCTGCATTGAAAATTGACAAATTTAAATTCCTGTTTAAAAGGAGCTGAAATTTGGTTCAGCAAACATCAGATTTTAACACTGATGGTTTGAAAGGAAGATACATTGTGTAGCACAACCTTCAATAAATGCTAGATCCTTTAAATAATTATTAATAAGGAAACATTTGCCATTGCACAAACCATGATGCAAGTGAAATTAATCCTCTTAAAAACAATGGAAAACTGCATTCACCTTCTGTACCAAAAAGAGAAACAATACATTTACAATTATATAGTGCCTTTCATGTTGGGAGGACGTCGCAAGGAGCTGGAAAGAAACCAAGTTATATTTTCTGCAATAGTCCTTACGTTTTAGACCCCTTTAATATGCTAAGAAGTCCTTTTTGTAAATTCTGGTGAGATCTCTGCATATGATTTATATTCAACTGATTTACAGTGAAAACATCAACAAATTCAAACGTAGTGAAGTTAATCATTGTCTAGCTAATCGATTTTACGACACTAAGAACATAAAAATTCTGATGGGAATATTTCTTGATTTTTTTTATTTGTTGGCATTTTTGCATTATAGGTTTGCCGTAGCCAGCATTTTTTTCCACCTCTGCCTAAAAGAGGAGTAATACAGGACCTAGTATGCAATGCCACAGGCAGAATGCACCAATCATTTATCTGAGGTGCACAATAGTGAAAATGAAAACTACTTACAAAAAGACTGCATTTTTCTCCACCTATTTTTATTTGGAATTAAAGCTTTATTTGAACTTCATTCATCATTGATAAAACCAATCAATTAAACTTTTCCTCCAGGTCTGCTGACAAAGGCTCACAATACCACATACTTTCTTTGCATGGTATCAAATGCTCAATACCATCCAGTAATTCACACACTGTGAATGTGCTTGTTATATGCTATAAATATGCAGCATAGGTGTAGAACAATGTATATTAATCTCACTTTGAACTCATATGCAAAGCTTAAACTGAGATGTGCACAGGTTTTACTCATTTCTTTTGTTTCTGTAATAGATTCTAGATTGTAGTAGTAGATTCGTGTGGTACGTTTCTCTCTACAGACATGCCACCCATAGGCTAGGAACATGTATCATGTGTCACGATGCAATCAGGAATTCTGTCTGCACGGCACATCACGCTGAGAAGGTATCGGCCTCATAAAGTAGCAGGCAAACATTGTTGCACTGCCAGAATCTGGAGGAAAAGAGAACTTTCGGGTTTGGTACAGGTACAAAGGTCAGCAAGTTGAAAAAAAAATCTTCTGTGTTGTTGAGATTTAGAAAATGCACAAACGAGATGGACGCTGTGTTGTAATAATTCTGTTACACTTGACTAATGCAGTTATTTGCAATGAGGTTGGCAATATGCCCAAAGCAGTGAGCAAGCAAACAGAGCGAGACAGCTGGCTTAGCACCTTCGATTACTACTGCCACATCCGCCAGCTCTTCTGTCAGTGCAGTGCTCACCGATGTGTATTTTAGTACAAACATTTACTCTGAGAAATTCATCGAAAGTACATTTTGTCAAATTTCTCATATGCTTTTCGAGCAAATGTAGCTGGTGACAAAAGCTGATTATTCAAATTAGCACGCAACACAAGGCAGCTTATGTATTTTAAAGTAATATGATTGCTTTTTGCTTATAATAAAGAAAGGCACATTTGATTTTGAAAGTGACAAAAGGCAATATTAGCAAAGCAAAACAATTTAGTGTAATAAATGTAAATGTAATAGGATCAGAATTTTTTGGTTTGGTTTTTATGTTTCCCTGGTTCAGTGCCTTCAGACATTTGCTGTCAATGTAGTGGCTGAGGCCAGAGGTAGTTTTTCTTGGTGCTGGAGTAGCTTATTGCCGACATTTAGAAAACAGCATACACGATTCACCATTTAAACAATTGCTGCTTAAAACATCTTGCATATTATTCAGTTAAAACAGATATAAAACTATTAGAACTGTGAGCTTCAACATAATGTAACATACAACATTGCAATCCAGGGGTTTGGTGATAACAACTGATCTTTGTTTCTCATTAAAATACTCCATGAGCAAAACAATTAAACCCCACAAAAAGTGTTATGCCAATCAGCTATTTTTTTTTAAAAATGTCCTGCTATCAGTTTCAGCTCATTAAGATCACAGAATCTAGTGTCTGAAATTCCTGGGTGCTAGTTTTAACAACATTGTAGAGAAAACAGGATGGGAATGTTGGGAGATCAAGGTAATGGACAATTCCATCTGCGTTTAGCATTTATCTAAGCTTTCCTATCCCAAACCAAAGTTAAAATCAGAGATAAAATGCCTATATACTGGTTAAGAGAAGGGAGTTTCTCCTGTTGTCCTGGCTTGGCAATAATCTCCGAAATAAAATGGGCCATTCAATTTATGACTGTTTGTAGGACATTGTTGTGTCCAAATTGGATGCCATGTTTGTCTACAAAATACAGTGAAGTGTTTTGAGATGCAAATAATTCCTCCAAAACCAAAAACAATAATAAATTGGTCATTTTCAATCTACGACTGTTTGTGGGACATTGCTGTGCGCAATTGGCTGCCGCGTTCGCCCACAAATATACAGTCAATTCACTTTACAGTGTGTTCTGTGAAGCGCTTTGTGGCGTCCTCCCGACGTGAAAAGCGCTATATCAAATGCAAGGATTATTATTATTGACAAGATCAAAGGCATTAGATTAATTGCTAATGCAATTATTAATCTTAATAAGATTCTTATTATGTTTTTGTTAAAGCCAGTAAAAAGAACTCACAACATGGACTCCCAAGGAATCCTATTTAATACCTTCCATATTTCAACCTAGCTCCCTTTACATTGTCCCTCTGTTTTCTTCCCGATAGCCAATTACTAATCCATATCCGCTAACTCTACATTGTAATGAAATTCTTATAGGGGGATTTAACAAGAGATCTTTGAAAATTTACTATCTTTATAAAGTTTACTGTGTCATACAGCTTTCCATGTCAATTGGAAAGTGATTGTCTCAAAAAAAAATCTGAGATTGGCTTGGCAAAATCTACTCCTTTTTGGCTGTTATTTATTAGGTTATTTTTGTACAATCTTCCATTTGCTTCTGATTATTGACTCAGTTATTGACACACTTCTAACAAGTTCGCAATTGACAAAGTTGCCCCTTTTTTAAATATGGGAACCACGTTTACTTGCTTCTTGTCTGTCAGATCTATTCAAGTGTTCATTGGGTATCTGTCTGTGCTTCACAAATCTCCCTTCTCTATCTAACTATTTTGGGAGTATAGTTCACCTTGAAAGATTTATTGCTTTTTAGCCCTCTTGGGCCTATCTAGAACCTCTGGCTTACTGAAGTCTCCCCAGTCCTTGTCAGGCTCCACTGGCTTTTAACAGATCGACAACAAGGTCTTCACTGTCACCTGTATATCCCTTTGATTAATTTTAAAAACTGGCCTTTTCTTTCTGCCAAACGATCTCACTCCACTCCACAGCTGGATTGATGATCTTCTTGCACGTAAGCAATGAACAATTTTTGAAAACTGCCATAGAGAGTAGAATACCTTGGGCACACATTTCCTTTCAAATCATTTTGAGATTTAATTGTTGTTCGTTGAACTTTATTAAAGAATCACCACAAATAGTTTTGATATTGTTATTAAGCTCTGTCTGCCTTGTGATTCAGGTGGATGTAAAGGAACCACCCGCCATTGCAATTTTAAACCGATACAGTGTTTACCTCCTGATTATCCTGCCTTACCTTCTCCTCCTCATCACCTTATCTTACCCCCAGATTCAACTGAATTACTGATCTCATTGTGATTTATGGGATGTTGCTGGTGTAGATTGAGTATCACTTTTGCCAATAGCAATATTCACTTTCATTTCCAATCAATTATCTTTTGTAAAATGTTTTAGAACGTTTATGTATGAAAGGTGCTATATGAATGCAAATTATTTTTATTAATATAAACAATAAGTGTGCAATTTATCCTGTATCTCCTCTTGATCAATATCAGACTCCTCTTCTCCATCACTAACTGCCTCCTCTGTCCACCTTCCCGTGTCTCACCGTTCCTCTCCTCCAATTCCAACTGCGAGGAGATGTTGGACTTGCCCGAATCCAAAATCGAGGGGATTCGTTCGTCTACCTCTCCCCCGTCCACCGCTACCCACTCGCCACCTCCTCCTCATGGCATGGCCCCCACCCATCCCTCCCTAAACACCTTTGACCCTGTCTCCCCCTCCTCCCTCACCTCCATCATTTCTAAAATGAAGCCCACCATTGGCTCCCTCGACCCCTTCCCAACCCCTCTCCTCACCTCCCAGATCCACCTCGTGGCCTCTCTTTTAACCAACATTATCAACCTTTCCTTACCCACTGGCACTGTTCCCACCTCCCTAAAAACAAAGTAACTTTGACCAGTTTCAAAAGTACGGCTGTGGGAAGTATGAAAACCTGACTGGAGGCGTTCAAAGTCATCACTACCATGCTCAAATAACCTTTCCTGGACCCATCTCTACTCTCCAGCTATCGCCCCTTCTCCAACTTCCCATTTCTCTCCAAGGCCCTGATAATCCCTCCAAAACTGAACAATAATAAATTGGTCATTTTCAATCCACAACTGTTTGTGGGCACTGCTGTGCACAATTGGCTGCCACGGTTCGCCCACAAATATACAGTCAATTCACTTTACAGTCTATTCTGTGAAGCGCGTTGAGACGTCGAGAAGACGTGAAAAGCGCTATATCAAATGCAAGGATTATTATTATATGAGTCGTTGCGTCCCAGCTTCCTTCTTTCCTCTCCTGCCATTACCTCTCTGAACGCCTCCAGTCGGGTTTCCATATTTCCCACAGCCGTACTTTTGAAACCGGTCAAAGTTACTAACGATATTCTGAACATCTGCAACCAGGGCTCTCTCTGCCTCCTTGTCCTCCTTGACCTATCTGCTGCCTTTGACACTGTTGACCACTCTAACTTCATACACCGCCTCTGCTCTCAGCTCAAATTTGATGGGCCTGCCCTTGTCTGGTTCGAATCCTACCTCTCCCACCGTGCCCACTTTGTCACCCCTAACAGCTTCTTCTCCAGCCCCCGCACTGTCACCTATGGTGTCCCTGAGGGCTCTGTCCTTGGCTCTCTCCTTTTCAATATCTAAGTACTCCCAATATCAATATCTGTGACATCATCTGCAAACATGGGGTCAATTTCCACATGACACCAAACTCGACCTCTCTGTCTCCACCCTCGATTCCAGGACTACTACTGTCCTCACAGACTACGTGTTGGTCATCAAGTCCTGGATGAGAGCTAACTTCCTGCAGTTGAATGTCAACAAGACCGAGGCACTCCTGCTTGGCCCCCATCAGTGCCTCCGCACCTCAAGTACTGACAGCATCTCCCTCCATGGATGCATTCTGCATCTCACGGAGCCAATACTGAACCTCGGTATCCTGTTCGACCTTAAACTATCCTTCATACTCCACATCCATGCCATGACCCGCTCCGCCTTTCCCCACCTCCACAACATCGCCCAGCTCCAACACTGTCTCACACTGCAGACCGCCGAGACCCTCATACACGCATTCATAACATCCAGGCTCGACTACACAAACTCCCTGCTTATCGGCCTCCCCAACTCCTCCCTCCGTAGGCCGCAGATCATCCAGAACTCTGCAGTCCGTGTCCTTTCCTGCACTAGGCTCTGTGACCCTATCACCCCCACCCTCGTCCGATTCCACTGGCTTCATATCACACAGACGATACAGTTCAAGATCCTGGTCCTCACTTTCACAGCTCTCTAAAGCCTTGCTACCCCCTACCTCTGCGACCTGCTAATCCTGTACCAACCTGCCTGCTCCCTCCACTCAGCAATCTCAGGTCTGCTTCACGTCCCCACCTCGCGCGCTCCAACATTGGTGGGCGGGCCTTCAGCCACTCTACCACCACCCTCTGGAATTCCAACCCCCAGTCACTCCACCTCTCCCCCTTCCTTGCCTCCATCAAAATCCGTCTCAAGACCCTCCTCTTCAACCCTGCCTTTGGTCACCCTCGTTCCCTCACTGCCCTCCACCTTCCCCGATCCCGACCCCCAGCTCGGGTCCGAAACACTGATTCTCCAGCGCCTTGGCATGTCCTCACAACATGAAAGGCATAATTTTGTTGTTGTTGTATCTTCATACGAATGAGCTTTACTTGTGCTTTCAGTTTGACATATTTGTCAGGGTGGATCTCTGCATGTTATATTGTTAAAAAGCTATTTGCAATTTTATAATAATGTTGATATAATAATCCTTGCAATTGATATAGTGCCTTATCACATCCTTGAGATATCTAAAAGTGCTTCACAGAATAATTTGTAAGGTCGTGTAACTGTGAATGTTGTGGGCAAACATGTCGACCAATTTGTACACGGCATCATCCCACAAACAGCCATTGAATAAATGACCGTTTTTTTGGGGGGGGGGGAGATTGTTGGTTGGGATACTGGGAGAAATTCCTTTCTCTTTTTCTCATGTAAGTGTTTCTACGTCATAACAGCCCCTCACCAAGAAAACAGTAGGTTACCGGCTTCGAGTCAATTATTAATACTGTTAATAATGACCCAACCACAAACAAGAGGAGGAAGTATTCCTAACCTGGTCTCAGCTGAGAAGAATCTCACTGGATAGGAATTAACAACCAATTTCTCCTTCGACTATTCTGTTGCTATATCAAGGCAAGGCACCAGTGGGCCTGGTAACACACATGCAATATAGCTCTTTTTATAATGAAACATGCAAATGCTTTCTTTCTACTCAACTCCCACTTGAATAACTGCAAGAGATTTTTTTCTAATTACCTGCTTATAATCTTCAAGGGTTACTTCTATGCATATTCTCTCCTCATAGATCTCCAAAAGAAGGGTTTTTGCTATTAGAAAAGTGTTTTGTAGTCTTCGATATTTTTCAGCTAAGAAATTATTTTTATTACAGGCGTTGATCAGTTTAACCTAGAAAAACAATGAATACAAATAATTGTTAATAATAATCTTTGTAATTGATACAGCACCTTATCACATCAAAACATTTCAAAGCACTTCAATTTTCTGAAAAAGTTCATGTCAAGACAAATCACGGCCAATATGCACGTAGCAATGTTCCGATGTTTATTTGGATTCTCCTAAAGACATAAGACCTGAAATTCAACCTCGTCTTAGTCCGTGAGACCATTTTATCTTAAAATGTAACATTGTACAGAATTGTGGAAAATTCAACCTTAATTTGGCAGCAGGTTTTATCAATGGTCTGTCTTCTGTATTAGGATCAATTTAAAAAATATTCACGATTGTGCACCATCTTAAATTTGAACATACACATTAAACTTTGTGAAAAGTCTCATGTTTCCTGCCCTATCCTCCCCACCATTATTTATCATGCAGATTATTTCCCTTTACAGTTTCAACAAAAGAAAATAATTAGCATTCCAAAATAAACTACTACACCAAGTCGTATTATATTTCAACTATAATTTCTTTCCAAATGTTGACCTTCATGGATGGTGATACATAGAGCAACAGAATGAAGAACTGTGTAAAGTTCAGATCACTGTACTGAGTACATTCAGCATGTAATAGGGAATGTAAACAATGAGGCTTAGAGATTGTAAAACATTTGTGAGTCACATCTTTACTTCAAATTTTGCCTTCATGTAGAATGCCCTAATTTGTCAGATTGATTGTGCTGAGTAATAATAGATCAGTGCAGAAGATGGTGCTGTTTATTGGAGTTTGTCAGTTACAGATGGACTCATTTACTGTATGTCCATAGTACTTGTCCAGCCAAAAGCCAGAATGAATGTGAGAGAACTATTCTCTGAAATCATTTTACATAAGACTTTTCAGGAGATTCTCTAGTCACCAGTAAATTTAGCAACTTTGATGGACTTGAATATCTGAATCTTCGCTAATCAGTAAACAGTCTTGGCAGTATAATCTTATAATAGTGTTTCCCTTTATAATCTCACATCACTGAAGTCACTCCATTTTTAAACCAGCAGAATACAAGACTTGATGGTCTGCCAAGGGTAATTTACTGACAAGAGGAGCATCTGGTTAAATCTACAGTTAAAAGTCACTGTAGTTAGATCAGGAACAAGTTGCTAAATCAGGGACGCAGCGCCATAATACTTTCCTTTCACATGACCCATTGTGTGGTACAATGATATCACAATTCCTCCTGACATTATAGCTGCCTGCTCTGCTCTATCACTGGACTGAACGCCTTCAAACAGCAGCCAAACAGCTGATAGACACTGACAACTGAGGTTTCGAAAAATTATTGCACAGGATATCGGATATAATGTGCAACGTGCTGTCAGCCTGCTTCTTTTTGTAAACAAAACAGAATGCAGTAATACTGAAAGTTATAATGTGTTTATCAGGAAAATGGCAATGTAATTTTTTCCTCTCTCCTGAAGAAGCATCTCAAGCCCACCCAAGACCCTCATGCACGTCGTGTTGACGAGTGACAACTGTGCTCTTCTGAGATCTCAGATCAGAGCCAAGTACTCACAATTTGTGTAATGTACATTGGTTCCCTTTCAGAAGCACACTTCATGTTCCAAGATGCCATACAAGGTGCCAATGATGCATACAATTTTTTAACCTTATTTTTTGTTCAAATATAGGAAAATACGTTACAGCCAGTAAGGAAAAGGATCTTCATGTGTTGTTACGCTATACCTTTTTTAGTAAAAAGTCTTAATTAAAAATAAGATTTTGATTATTCTTAGACAGTAGTGCAGTGATATTTATATTGTAATTTTTTTAATGTTATAAGGACTATTATTTTAAGTCCAAGCATTCAGGATAGTTTTTCAAATCTTTTATGTTTTCACATGTCCTTGTAATGGAATAAAGCTATCATTTTCACAAGCAAGACAATTTGCCAACTTGACTGACTTGAATATCGGAATCTTTGGCAATTAGTAAACAGCACATGAAGGATCAAAAACCTCTACATGCTGCACTGCTAAGAAGGATAGTTGAGCCATCTAACTGGTAGAGTCATCGCTTAAAGGGTAGAGATTCTGGTGCGAGCAGCACGATGCCGGCAATACTTGCACACATTTCATACTAAGGTGTTCTGGTCACCAAGAGATTCACAGGGAGTTTCCATGAAATCCTTCCACCTTGATCCTGGCTCCGGTTGACCCTGAAAGCAAAAGCCCTAACCGATAAGGTGGTGCTAGCTGGACAAGCAGTAGAAAGCTTGCCCTACAGTGAATTCAACGGCAGGCTCTACAGGTTTCGCTGCGTTTTAACTCCAGCAGTTCCCCAACACACACTCTGAGACCCTAAATCTTGACTCTTGCAAAACCTGCCAATACACTGCAGAATTAGGTAAGTAGAGCATGTTCCTCCAGAGAGAGAGGGTACATGTTTAATTTCAGACACAGGGAAATTTCCATGTGTTTCCACGTGTGACAGAGACACCCAGCTGACCAAACAAAAAAACCTCAGGTACTGTTGTATTACTGTTAAGTATATTGGTGGTTATGGCAGGTAAATATACTAGAAATTTGTGCCAGCAAAGTCCACAAACAATAAGGCGGTGACATTAATTAATCTGAAAGATTGTTGGCTGGAGGATGAACTACTTGAAGACTTTGCACTGCAATAACTGGCACTTCAGTGTGATAACTCAGGTTCGATCTGTATCAACTGTTTGCATCAACAATTATCTTTGAGACCGTTCCATCAGCAGACAAGCTTTCAGCCATTTTGTTTTATGACTGCAATTTGTTGGTGTTATAGAACCCTGCACTTGCAGGTTTATGCACAGAAAATGGCTTTTTGTGATGTTGCAATTGGGCTGTTTTCTCCCACTCAGTCAACAGCTGTATTTACAGACTCATTGAATATTATAGGCTTCAACTGGTTTGTTAACTGCTTCAGGATCATTCTTCACACAACAAATAGAAGCGATGGGTCTTCATATGATTTCATTAGAGATTTGTTGAACATAATTTTAAACATCCTGTGCTTCCATTTAAAAAAGAGAAGGATTGGGCTCACATTTGCTGCACGTATTGAAGACCTGCTCAAAATGTTTAGCAGGACTAACTCAAAATCCATTTTAGTAATCCCATCATAACAGGATAAAGTGAAGTGTACACATTTTCTCAGTTGTTCTGAACATCTGAAATGATTATCTGCAGTCTTGCATAGACTAAGGTAATGCATTTGGAATGCAGAGACGATTTAGTTTCCTCAACTAAGTAATGCAGTGCATGATGATTAGGTTATCTTTGCATCTACCAATACAAAAATTATATGACGCTCTAAGGTGTACTGTAGCTGTGCCATTGCTCACAGCAGCAAAAAAAACTTTCTGTATCATTGTGTATTTTAGCAACGCTATGTGATATAACAGTGGTTATTCATATAGCTTGTTTTAAACTCCCCTCTTAACCTGCACACAATTAAATAACTGGTGAACGTTTACAGCAATGGTGCAACTCCATAATTGTAAGGATTATTTTTTGCACACCTGGGTGCTTTTCTGTGAAGGTTTTACCACCAAATTGGTAAAACCATATTTTATTATCAGAAAATGCTCCAGACCCATACGTGGCAAATACAGATCCATTAAACTGACTTTAAAAATTGGGATCAATCTTTAGAATGAAAATGGGAGATTGTACAAAAAATAAGCTAATTACCTATTGCATACAAATAACCTAAGCCAGCATGGTTTCATAGTTTTTTGAGAAGGTGAAATCACATATTGTTTCTGGGAAAACATATGACATAATATATCTAGACATCTAAAAGGTGTTAGACAAAGTACCACATGACAGACTTATTCACAAACTGATGTTGCCGGGTAACAAAGGTAAGACATGAATATGTATTTGAAATTGGCTGAAGGGAAGGAAGCAGAGCATAGTTGTTAGGGGAACTCAGGCAAAATGGGTATTAGGGGTCAGGAGTATCAGGACGCTTCCTCGTCCTAGTTTATATTAATGACCCCTCACAGACCGACTGCAAAGTAGTAAAATTTGTCGATGACACCAAGTTAGGGGTAATTAGAATCTTTGCATTTGATACAGTTCACTGCATCATCAAACAGTTTCAAAGGATTTATTGTAAAGTGTAGCAATTGTGTATTTGGAGGCAAACTTGGCAGCCAATTTTTCCACAACAATATACCACAAACACAATAAAGTACTCATGTTACGTTTTATGTAAATTCATGCTGCTTAATTGAATGTACTGATTTGCATAACTCCCTTATTAAAATTAAAAGTTGCCTTGAAGTATTCTTTGTTGTTCGTTTGCATAATTTGTTGCCAATGGGTCCTTTGTTCCAATTTCTACCAAGTCATTTACCTTAGTGAATCTTCAATGCACTGTTATGTCATAGCTCTGTACAATTTGAACATTTGGTAAAAATCTGTAATTTTAAAATCAAAAAGGCTATTCTTTCACAGACATATGACATCCTTTACCCTTAATTATTTATAGTCACAGTCCAAATACACAAACTGCCACAAATGTAGGAAGGTAATAGAAGTGTGGGAGGGAACACAGTATTCAATTCACTTTAGGCCATCTAATTCCATAACTTGTTTAAAACCAAAATAATTACCATTCTTAACATGCTATAATTAAGTAAGGCGCAATATTATTGTAAACAAAAACAGAGAGAGCTGGGAACACTCAGCAGGTCAGGCAGCATCTATGGAGAAACGAAGTGAGTCAACGTTTCGGGTCCACGACCCTTCATCAGAACTGGAATGAATTATGTGCTCCAATACAATACAATCTTAGAGGATTTGCTGACTTTCAAAAACTATTTATGCTTATAGTTTCTGATATCTTCAGAACCTTTACCAGATATCTTTTGCCCACAAAATATATAGTCAATTCACTCTACATTATATCCTGTGAAGTGCTATGAGATGTCTCGAAAACATAATAGATGCAAGAATTATTATTATACAACCTGAATGGGTTATAGATTTGTAACAAACTGTTACAGAATAACTGTTCTTATTGTTTTAAATGCATTTTTCTACAAATTGTATTACGAGTGTGAAGAGAATCACATAACCTAAGCATCAGTCACCATTACCGTTGGCAAGGAAGACAAGAAAAGTTTGTGGAAAAAATTCTCAAGAATATTAGACTTATCACCATTAGCAATGTTAGTTTCCATACAGTGATGGAACACTGCAGAGAAAATTTGCATCTTACTTCTGGCGTCAGTTGAGTCCCAAGTTATACATACGGATAGGCTGAATGAGAATATCCAACTAAATGCAGGGATGGATGGTATAAATGAACAGAGAGCATGGGAGCATTGTTTAGATAACAATGTTAAATGACATTAAAGAACTGATTATCCACACTAATTTTGACCAGACCCATTGTGGATAAGGAAACAATGCAGATAATTGAACATAACACACACAAAAATTGACTTCAATGTAAACCAAAAACTTTTTCATCGGGAGTTATAACTGTTGCTAGAGAGCCCGTACTGTGCCAGCCCTTCTCTTACCTCCTGACTTCCTCTATAACTTTCTCTCTCTCTATCTCTCATAGTCTCTCTTATCACTTCCTTGTTTCTCTTTCCCTCTATTTTTCACTCTTGTGTCTGATTCCCTCCCCATCTCTAACCTTACACTGGAAATTGTTAAATAAACATTCAATTGCACCGCTATTTCACAGTCATGCTGTGCTGTTAACTCGTGGGCTTCGTAACCTCACATGCATGCACACAAATGGATAAACTAGTATTTCTGCCCTACTTTGTCAACAACAACGGACCCATGTTTAGTCAGATAAATATTTCATGTAGTTTTCTCCTTCGTTCAGAATATGACCGAATTTATCCCGTTTCAGAGTTGGCATCAGAATGATAGTCAGTTATCAGTCAACAAGACAAAGTTCCAGAAAATGGGGTTTATTCTCCCCTTGGTCTAAAAAGTAATTTAAAAACTCTTGGCATTGTCCTGGTAACCTCATTGGTGGATGTGAGTGTAGTTGATCTGTTTTCACATCCCAGATTAAATATTGCAGATCGACCACCAGCGAATGAACTCCATATGGCTCACAGGAGAAAGGAACATTGGCAGTTTTAGATGACAGAAGTTTGAAGTAATGTTACTTTGCTCAGGATCAAAATTCAAGTACTATATCTTGAAACAACCTAAGGAAAAAAAGAATGGAGCTCCCTCCAGGCTCCCGTTACGAAGTGAAACACTGTGAGGTACTCTTTACATTTTATGGGAAACATTCAAACAAGACAAAAGATAAAAAAAAATCATTTATTTATAATTTAAACATGATGATATAATCGTTCCATTTCTTATAGCACCTTTTACTTGGCTCAGTGGTTCGAGCACGCGCTTTGCAAGTGAGAGACCTGAGTTCAATTCCAGGCAGGGCGAAACCTTGGGCAAGTTTCCTTAGTCCACACGCCTAATAATAATCCCTCCAAAAAAAAACAATAATAAAATTGGTCATTTTCAATCCATGACTGTTTGTGGGACATTGCTGTGCGCAATTGGCTGCTGCGTTCGCCCACAAATATACAGTCAATTCACTTTACAGTATATTCTGTGAAGTGCTTTGGGACGTCTAGAAGACGTGAAAAGCGCTATATCAAATGCAAGGATTATTATTATTATTACTTCAGGTAGACTTCCCAAGCACTTCACAGAATTCAATGTAAAGTGTAGTGACTGGGTATTTGTGCGAAATATTTTCAGACTTTGACTTCAGTGAAGAACACTGGTGTCTAATAAGCGCTCTAATATCACTGCTATGCATCACCAGAAAAAGTATATGTGACAAGATTTAGGGTCCAATGAGAACTTGATTCTGAGCTACAATCTGATGAGAAAGTGTGCTGCAAAGGGCTTTATTCAACAGCCACTCAAAGATGATGCAGTTGGAGAAGTGGTCGGGCCTTCAGCCTCTCAGCCCCGAGGCTCTGGAACTCCATCCCCCAGTGCCTTCGCCTTGCTTCCTCCCTTTCCTCCTTCAAGGCCGGTCTCAAAACCTTTCTCTTTGACCGAGCCTTCAGCTCCCCTCTCGACTCTCTTCCTCCTCCTCGCTCCCTCCCTTCCCTCCCCTCACCCTGACCATTTCCCCCCTCCTCTCTCCCTCCCTTCCCTCCCCTCACCCTGACCATTTCCCCCCTGCTCGGGTCATGACCCAACTGTGCAGCGCCTTGGGACGTCCTACTGACGTGAAAGGCGCTCTATAAATGGAATCTTGTTGTTGTTGTTGTTGTTGTTGTTTTTAGATCCAAGTACAGTAAACAGGGATTTTGAAAAAAATTGGTTTTGAATCTTATCGGTACAAAAGCTATTTGGTGGTGAGCCTATTATTCGTTAGGCACATTTACCGATTTGTCCCTGGGCACTTACACATAAATGTAATACAGTTTTAAATTATAAATAACATGGTATCATAAATGTAAAATTAAATTATAGTTCCCAAATTGCATTACATTTATATATAAGTACTGAGGGCTAAACTCACTAAGCCTACTGAACAAAGTAGAATAATAATAATAATCCTTGCATTTGATATAGTGCTTTTCATGTCTTCTAGATGTCTCAAAGCGCTTCACAGAATATATCGTAAAGTGAACTGACTTTGTGGGCGAAATGTGGCAGCCAATTGCGCATAGCAGTGTCCCACAAACAGTCGTGGACTGAAGTGACCAATCTTATTTCTGTTTTTTTTCTTGAGGGATTTTTATCAGGCAATGTGGAGTAAGGAAACTTGCCCAAGGTTTCGCCCTGTAGGGAATCGAACCCAGGTCTCGCTTGCAAGGCGAGTGCTCTAACCACTGAGCTGCGAATAGTGCTAAGACCACGTAAGCAAATTTGTTACATGGATGACTCTGTGCAGAATGACTCTCAATAAGACTGCAACTCTTAAAATAATTACATTTTTAAAACAAGTTAGCTCTTTGGAAAATTTGAAACTAGAACAATTGCATTTTATACACGTAATAATTGACTTAAGTCTTCTAGCTAATAGAAGAAAGCATAATGCTGGTTTTATATTGAGAACAGAGCTGATTTAGTAGACAAAATGCAGAAGTCTTGAAGAATCAGCCTCTGCATATAAACATTTCTCCTCAGTAAGCTCTCTTATCCGTGTAACTGATGTAAAGTTATGTTTTCTTCCATTCAGCCAGGACAGACATGGTCAATGATCCATAAAGCACAATCACTTTTT
Organism: Callorhinchus milii; assembly: GCF_018977255.1. Classification (NCBI taxonomy): domain Eukaryota; kingdom Metazoa; phylum Chordata; class Chondrichthyes; order Chimaeriformes; family Callorhinchidae; genus Callorhinchus; species Callorhinchus milii. Next base: position 94,912,118 of record NW_024704743.1, on the reverse strand, counting down.
ATTATTTTAAAATCTTACATCTTCAGAACAAAACCAATTTTTTCTGCAATATTTCCAGAAGCTCATTATTTTAATGAGTTACTCTTGGAATAAAAAAATGGTGGGAGTCATGCAGCTTTAATTCTATTTTATTTAACTGCCCATTGTCAGCATATACCAGTATAATGCTCACTACAGAGGTCTGTGAATTTTATTAGCAAGTTTCTAATTCCTTTTTGTTTGTTTTATTTGCATAAGTTATGTGGCCAACTGGAGCTGAGTCAGGCTGCTGTCAAGTTTTACTCTGCTTTGCTAATTTTCTCCCCTCCTCTCCTGAGGCCTGCGGTTTTACTCTCCTTCTGGTACTATCCAAATAGCCATTATACAAACTTTGACAGTGAGTTCTGGCATTGCAACCAAGCTCAACCCTGTCCTCCCCAATATGTATATGCTAACATCTTCAGTAGTGAGAAAGGAATATAGAGTGATATAGGAGAGATGTTCTCTCGACTTGACTAGCAGACATCAGGACCTGGATGAGTGAAAACGTCCTACAACTCAATGTTGACAAGACGGAAGCCATACTCATTGGCTCCCATCAATGTCTTCTATCCTATGGCTCTGACCTCCTCAACCTCCCCGGCCTATCCCTCAGACTTTCCGAACCAGTGCGTAACCTAGGGGCCAGGTTCAACCCACAGCTGTCCTTCCTTCCTCACATCCGGTTCCTGACCAGGACCGCCTTCCTCCACCTCCGCCACATTGCCCACCACCGACCGGACCTTACACCAGAGGCAGCTGAAACCCACGTCCAATGGGTTCGTCATATCCCAACTGGATTTCTCAAATGTCCTCTTTGCCGGTTTCCCCAGCTCCACCATGCACAGGATCCAGCTGATGCAAAACTCTGCGTCCGCATACTCACCCGTACTAAACTCCGTACCCCCATCACACCAGTTCTAGCCAGGCTCCACTGGCTCCCTACTGCCGAACAGATCAATTTCAAGATCCTCACACTCGTTTTTAAATCCCGTCATGGCCTATCACCTCCCAAGCTTTCTGTTCTGCTTATCCCCCCCAACCCAGTGGGGTTCCTCCACCTAACTGGCTCCGGCCTACGGTCACCTCCCCTTTCCCCCAGCTCGGTGTTGTGCTCCGTCACTGTCAAGCGCTTTGGGACACTGCCCTGCCCAAGGGGCGCTATATAAATACAAGTTGTTGTTGTTGTTGAAATTGGAGGGGTAATGGCTTGTGTGGAGTATAAACCAGTTGGGCAAAAGGCGTGTTTCTGTACAGTATCATTCTATATAATTCTCTGTGATGTCCATCATACTAACATACAATAGCTCCATTTAATAAACTAGAAAATCATCTATCTAGCATGCAACCCACTGGAAGCCTTCCAAGACAATCAACATATACACTTAAACATATTTTGAGGGTAAGTGGAAGTTGATTAAAGTGGAGCCGTCCAATGTGCGATGAAGCAAAATCTTTTAACAAAGAGATCTGCTGGAGTCAAGAATAGGGATCTAATTTTGTATAAATGTCACCACCCCAGTAGAGCAAAATCTCTAATAAACTGGTGATATTGTGCGTTATTCCACATCCAATCAGGCCATTTTCTCACAAATTTTAACTTGTCTGTTCGTTTAGGTACAAAGTCTACTCCCACCCTCACATCTCTTGTTAGTTCTGCTTTTGATAGAATCCTAACCTCTCCCTTCTATTCACTTTCCAACACGGTGGCATAGACATGTTCCTGAAAGCTGAAAGCTAATATGGAGGCTTTGTGTCATTTTTTGAAATATATAGTACTTGCTGTACTTGCTTCGCTTGCAATCAAAGGATCCAATATGGAACGCAGATTGACATACAGACAGACATTTCATCTTTATCTATACTCAATCGGGAGGACTCCTGTGGGAGGACTCCTTTTCGGAGGGAGAACTCGGCGCCTTAAAAATGTAATTTTGTTGTTGTTGCTGCAGATTAGCTTTGTCTGTGTTCTTAATTTTATTCCTGCGGCTTGGTTATGTACGTGCTCTGTGACGCATGATGTCACTGCGCAAAGGTCAGCCGGCGTGGCCACCAGGAGTAACTGCAGTGTGTACATACGTAGGTGCTCTGTGGCGCACGATGCCACAGCGCCACTCTGATTTGGCGGCCACCAGGTATAACTGCAGTGAAACACACAAAACTGAAAGTAACTCATGAACAATAGGGAGATACCCGAAAACAAATATGCCCATGTCACTCTCAGATGCAAGACTTTTCTGATGAAATATAAATCATGTCTCTACGTCAATCGATTACTGAGATCCTTCTTGTAGCGCAGACAACATTGTTGTTTTATTATTGTATAAGAAGGTAGAAGATAGATTCACTACCTGGACCTTTGAAAATGCAACAAACTTGCTTTAATTTAATCACTTTTTTCTCTATATCTATCTAATATACAGGTTCAAAGATTTCAGTAGAAAGATGCCCATTAAGTGAATACCCACACAAAGCGAAATAGATGGTGCTTATTTTTCCTGATATCAGAAACTTCTGAAATACGATTTATGTTTTGAGCATTATTGTCTCATTGCTAGAGAATTTTATTTGGCTTTGTAGACCGCCCATTTTTTTTCTGCTATGGTGAGAATTAGTATTGAGACATCTGCCTTGTATCAAAATAAAGGGAACATATAATAATACTTTAAATTTTATACTGCGCCTTATCACGTCTTTGAGATGTGTCTAATAATCAGCTTTACTGCCTATTTCAATTCCAGGCAGGTCAGGGCGAAACCTTGGGCAAGTTTCCTTACTCCACACGCCTAATAATAATCCCTCCAAAACCAAAAACAATAATAAATTGGTCATTTTCAATCCACGACTGTTTGTGGGACATTGCTGTGCGCAATTGGCTGCCGCGTTCGCCCACAAATATACAGTCAATTCACTTTACAGTATATTCTGTGAAGCGCTTTGGGACGTCCTCTCGACGTGAAAAGCGCTATATCAAATGCAAGGATTATTATTATTATGGATTTTCTTCCTTTCTATCAAAGCCATTAAAATATTCTTTCTGAAATTCCTCTGAAAGGTTTGAACTCTTGTTCGACTACTGACAGCCAGGAATAACTGCTGAGTTTTATGTTAAGCAATACAATACAAAATACGTCCAAAGATGCTGAACAGTCAGGGATTAAGATCCGAGCAGGGGTGTTGGGATCTGGGAAGGTGGAGGGCAGAGTGTAGGAGGGTGGCCGAACGCACGGTCGAAGAGGAAGGTTTTGAGGTGCACCTTGAAGGAGGCAGGAGAAGAAGCAAGGCAAAGGGAATATGGGATGGAGTTCCAGAGGGTGGGGGCAGAGAAGCTGAAGGCTCGACCGCCGATGGTGGGATAGGCCAGGTGGGTTGGAAGCCTACTGAACAGAAGGAGCGGACAGGTTGATGAGGGTTCAGCAGGTCGGAGAGGTAGGAGGGAGCAAGGCCATGGAGGGCCTTGAAGGTGAGGAAGAGGATTTTGAACTTGATCCGCTGAAGGATGGGGAGCCAATGGAGGGTGGGTGTGATGGGGTCATGAGCCTGGTGGGGGACAGGATAAGATCTACAGAGTTCTGGATGATCTGCAGCTTGTGGAGGCAAGCATTGGGAATGCCGACGAGCAGGGAGTTGACATAGTCGAGCCTGGATGTAATGAAGGCATGTATGAGTTTCCATGGCCTGAGGGGTGAAGCAGTGGCAATGTTGTGGAGGTGGGGGAAGGCAGTTCAGGTCATGGCATGGACGTGGGGAAGAAAGGACAGTTGAGGGTCAAACAAAACGCACAGACAATAGATAACAACAAATTACATTTGTATTGTGCCTTTCACGTCAGGAAGATGTCACAAGATGGCCAATGGAGGGGCAAGCAAGGCAGGGGACATGAAGCAGGCTGGTGCTCGCTGAGCGGAAGGAGTAAACAAGTTGATAGGGGGTTAGGAGGTTACAGGTAGGGAGGAGCAATGCCATGGAGGGCCTTGAATGTGAGGACTAGAATGTTGAACTGTATCCTCTGAGTGATGGGGAGCTAGTGGAGCCGGGCGAGGATGGGGGTCGCGGAGCCTGGTGTGGGAGAGGACATGAGCTGCAGAGTTCTTGATGATCTGCAACCTGTGGAGGCCGACAAGCAGGGAATTGGTGTAGACAAGCCTAGGTGTAATGAATGTGGGTTTTGGTGGCCTGAAGGGTGAGGCAGTGGCGGAGCCTGACGATGTTGCAGAGGTCGGAAAAAAAGCAGAGCAGTCATGGCATGGATGTGGGGTAGAAAAGCCAGTTGAGGGTCAAACAAGATATTTTGTGTAAAATCTTTAAATTCAGTCTTTTTGGAAGTGTTATGAAATGCGGAAAACTGAATTCCAAATTAACAACTATAACAACAACAAAATTACATTTGCATAGCGCCTTTCATGTCGGGAGGAGGTCCCATGGTGCTGGACAGAGAGTTACGGACTCGAGCTGGGGGTTGGCGTGGGGGAGGGCAGGGGGAAGCAGGGAGATGGAAAGCACGGTCGAAGAGGAGGGTCTTGAGGTGGGTCTTGAAGGTGGTGAGGGAGGGGGCGAGGCGAAGGGACTGCAGGATGGAGTTCCAGAGGGTGGGTGCAGAGTGGCGGAAGGCCCGCCTGCCGATAGTAGGGCAAGCAAGGCGGGGGACGTGAAGCAGGCCGTAGCCCGTTGAGCGGAGGGAGCGAACAGAGTGGTAGGGGGTTAGGAGGTTGGATAGGTAGGGGGAGCAAGACCGCGGAGGGCTTTGAAGGTGAGGACCAGGATCTTGAACTGTATCCTCTATGTGATGGGAACTGTAAGACTAAATTTAAGATTTTTTGCTGCATGATCTTTCGTTTTACACAAAACGGTCTTAGCACTAGATGGAAGTTTGAGTCCAATTAAACTAAAAATAGAAAGGAAAAGAGGTTGAGAGGGGTAGTTAGTGAAAAAGTAGAGACAAAAGTCATATAAACACACATAAAACAAATAATTCACTCTGTGCTAGCAAACAATTTTCCTCACAGATAAGGGGATTTTCCTTTATAACACAGAATTGAAAGTTCACTGGTTCTAATGAGCAGCACATTATTTACCCAGTAGTTTTAAAAGTATAGAGGCAATGAAATCAGCCTCACCTTATCAGCTTTGAGTATCTTCCATACTTCAATTTTTTTTGATTATCATTCGACATTGTTTACTTTAGCAATGCATTCACATTTATGTACATTGAAGTCATTTTTCATAGTAAGATAACAAGACATATGTAAGTAGATTCATGGAAATCTGACAATCTCAACATGCATAAGTGGCATTAGTTGTGACTAAACTGATATAATTTAAACAAGAACAGAATACTGTTGCTGAGTCAGCCAGAGCAGTTCAAGTTCCCACCAAAATCAAGGTGAAAAAATAGATTGTATTAAACATGCAGTAAATAAATTATGATAACTAACTTTCAATTCTGCCTGATCCTTTTAATCTCAATGTCGTATTCAAAGAATTGGACATGTAACCAAATACTGTATCTCAACTGTACCTGAAGAAATAATGGAGCGTGTCTCAGCAGTAAAACAGAATGGCACTAAACTGATGAGTTTAACCCAGCAGAAAGAGTGGCTGTAAACATGACAAATGCTTGCTATTGATTTCAGGTTTAATTACTCCAATAGCACTGACAAAGCCCATCAGATGTTGTTCATAAGTGTAAATGGAACAATCTACACTTCACTGCGCATAGAAAACTGATGGGTGTCTGCAGTATGCATTATTTACTTTTGGGAAAAAAGCTTCAACCCTGCTTATATTAGAGCTAATATCTACACGTTATTCTAGAAGAGTTTGTTACTTTAATAGGTTAACGTTTATTCCGCAGAAGGAATAAAGATGCAGCTTGGGAGTCTATTGCACCAAAAATGAGTTGCTCAGTAAGGTCTTCAACTGTGCATTTGATTGAAACAGCTGTTTATTGGTGCCCTAAGCTCCACCATAAACTGACAAAAAGCCTCTGCAGATGCTGTTTATTGCCACACAGCAAGACACATTGTAATATTTTAAAGGTTTTTTATGGCTGGGAAATGAAAAAATACATACAAACGTTAAAGTAACAGCCAACAGGCCATTGCATGTTTAGGAACATGAGGTAGGCTGAACATCATCCTTCAATAAGCACTGACACAATAATGTCCACCTGATCTAGATTTACTTTACTTTTGTAGCATTTCAGAGCATCCAGAATTTGATAGGCAGATTCCTAAATACAGCTTTAATTTTGAAGCCATTTTTCTGTAAGTTCTTTTAAGAACTACAGAAAAACAATTTCAAAGTTAAAACTGAATTCAACAATCTGTCAAACGGTGGATGTTCTGAGATAATATTACAACTTGCATTTGATATACAGTGCATCTCAAAGCGCTGCACAGGATATACTGCAAAGTGTAATGAGTGTATACTTTGTATGTGAATACAGAAGCTAATTTGCTCATAGCAATGTCTCACAAACATCCATGAAGTGAACAACCAAACTTGGAAGAGCTCAAATTCATTTTTTAATAACAGAAACATAGGTCGAATTATCCTATCCTTAATTATTCAACATTTATCTCACATGTAAAAAAACACAAATTTACAAAATGCATTATTTGATTGCTTGCAATTATAAGCTACAAAATTAAATACCTTGTTAATTCTTCTTCAGTTACCAACATTTAGCACTAGGAAGCACTGCTCTTCAAGTTGTAGCTGGTTGGAAGAGGGTGATTTCCATAGCATAGATTGATAGAGCAATTGCATTATTCAAAAAAAAAAGCATTTAACTAAAACATGCTTACGATCATACATTTGTATACATTAACATAAAATTTAAAGCAAAACAGAAAACGGGAAGGGAAGCTGTGAATTAAGATACTATAGCAGATTGTGCAACTAATAACGTGACTGTCTAGTTACAGGTACTAAATGCCGAGTTGGGAATGCTTGCAAAGCCAATGGAATTTCCTTGAGAACAGCAAGGGTTGTGGCATGAGAGTGCATGTATATATTGATATATAAGAAATAACACTAAAAGGTTTGTTTGTAGTGTTTAGCAGAAATATAGTTGAATATTTTTTCTGAAGCTACAACATGGTAGTTTTATCATGTTTAAAGATAATGGGAATTCATCCACTGATTAATGGAATATATAAATTCACACATTCTGCCCAAATTTAGACTTTTTAGACTGAAGGCTGTATTTTTAATTATATGAACATTTATACTGTGAAACACTAAAATAAATGTCTATCAATTTCTAAGAATGTTAGACTTTGTTAAATAAGGTAAAATACAAATTAATTCAAATTGTGGGTACTTTAAGATTATTTAATATTCAAATCTCAAATGTCATTGTTCCGTGAAATTCCTTTTATCATTTAGTTGTTGGTAACCAGCAAGATAGAAGGTTATGAGTTTAGGTCCCATATCGATGCAGCTTGAGGTTGATCAAGTTGTATTCCAGTACAAACCTGGGAGAGCACTCATTTCTGAAGATACCATCCTTCAGGTGAGATGTTAAACCAAGACCCGGTCTACCTGTTTAGGTGAACATTAATGATCTTGTGACACTTTTTGAAAAGAGAAAGGAGTCTCTCTTGGTTTTAGGCCAACAATTCAACAGATAACAACAACAACAGCAACAACAAAATGACATTTATAGATCGCCTTTCACGTCGGGAGGACGTCCCAAAGCGCTGAACGGTCAGTTGTCGGGCCTGAGCATGGGGGAGGGGTGGTTTAGGGTTGAGGGAAGGCAGAGAGGTGGGAGGGAGACCAAAGACACGGTCGAAGAGAAGGGTCTTGAGACCAGCCTTGAAGGAGGCAAGGGAGGAAGCGACGCAAAGGGACCGTGGGATGGAGTTCCAGAGGGTGGGGGCAGAGAGGCTGAAAGCCCGGCCACCGATGGTAGGGTGGGTCGGGTGGGAGACATGGAGCAGGCCGGAGCCTGATGAACGGAGGGAGCGGGCAGGTTGGTAGGGAGTCAGCAGGTCAGAGAGATAGGAGGTGGCAAGGCCATGGATGGCCTTAAAGGTGAGGACCTTTAAATAAATTTAAATTAAAATTTAGATAAATTGGTCATTCACTTCATTGGACCTTGTGTACAAAATGCTGCTGCATTTTCTTACAGATAGATAACAGGTACACTTAACAACAATTACCAGTGAAGGAAGCTGTTTTGAGACACTTCGACCATATCAAACTAAATCAAACACAAGTATTGTTGCTGTTGATAGACAAATCTTGTTTGGCACAACGTGACTTCGTAAGGAGACACTCTCTGACAAGCTTCCTGCTACTTATCCAACAAGGAGCACTCCACTCTACCCATTAAGGTTTTACCTGGTAAAGTTAACGGCAGCTCCCAGGGATTGATCTGCTCCTCCTACCAATGAACCAGGCTGGCTGATCTGCCAGCAGTGCCCTGAAGTACTGTGGACCTGACTGATTCGGGAACCAGACGACTAAGTTTGCTACAGAGGGTTGACTCAATTTTGGCATTGCGTTGTAGCCAGTTCACCCCCAAGGAGACCCTGCTTACCTCACCCCAATGAGATACAAATCATACAAAATAAGTTAAATGAATGCATTTCAATTTCCCTACAACTTGCAAACATAAAGAGTATAAACACATTGTATACTCAATGCAGGTTACCCTATTTTCAAAAATTCAAATTTTTTTACCTCTACAAGCACAAATTTAACTCTTTCCATTTGCTGTTACTATGAATGCTGGCCTTTGTTCATGTGTGTTATGTTATAAAGGTTGAGAGATGGCAGTTTTGTTAAAATAGCATGTGTTAGACATAGAGTAAAACTCCCCTTGCACATTGCCCAATTCAAGCCATAACCCTAACCTCATAAGTGCATCCCATCCAATATCAACATGACATATTCATTTCCAACATCAGCCATCCTTATGGCTTCTCTAAGTGTGATTTCCCAATTAGTGCCAAATTATAGGCAGGCTTCTGTTGTGGTCTTACATCCACTGGGACCAGGGTGGTTTCATCTCAAACCCACTTCATTTATAAGTCACAACAATTGCCAGCGAGAGGATACTTCTAATTCCACTAGTTTGGGCTGGATTTGAAACCAGGTCATTGAGGGTAAAGAATGGATTTCTAATCCACTTCACTACCCAGTCCCCTGTATATTATTTTCTATGAAGGTTTGTAGAGAATTTGAAGAAAAACGAATAGTTAAAGTGAGAAAACACTAATAAAATATTAAAGCATAGCAATGGGATGTTCAGCCCATCAATGCTGTGCTGGTGTTTTTCTTAATATAAAATACCTAATCTAATCTCAATCTCCTGCTCACTCCCATTACCCTTTAATGTTTCTACTTTTCAAGCATCTATCCAATTCTCTTTGAAAATAAGTTTATAGACTCTGCCTTAACAATGGTTTATACAGAGCTCCACATTCCACCTATCTGTGTAAAAAAATGATGGCTGAGACTCGCAGATTTATTTTGTTCTCACAGCTCGTCTAACAGTGGTTACAAGTGTGTGTCACATTCTAACAGTAGAAGTCGTTTAAGGAAAACAAACATGGATGGCATTGAAATCAACGACACCAAGTTGGATTTATAAAATCATAAGGCAGGTTCAGATGAAGAAACCACTTTGGTTCATTTGACTTAATCCTTTCACAATACCAACCCTATAATCTCACTATGACGGTATCTGGATGTAGCTTCAACTGCATTTCCTTATAATCACTTACAATTTTTGATTTCTTTACCCAATTGTCTGATATTCACAAATCAGAAAACTAATTAAATTAATAATCAGAGATAAAAATAGAAGAATATCTATTTGCTTGGTAAATAATTACTTCCTGGGGTCTGTTCTAAATGTGTCCTTCACAACACTGAACATCTTCCCATTAGGGATTGAAATTTCAACTGATGTGGCAATGAAGCCCATGGCCCCAACAAAATCTGATCTGTTTTGTTTATTGCAACCTCTTACTATTTGGACATGGTAAACAACAAGTCGACTAAAACCCCTCAATCTTGCTCAACTTCCCAGTTGACAAGTTCTTTCTCATTCATAAAGTTAATGTAGCTTCTATATTAACTTTTAGCATACAACAATATCTTATATTTATCTGTATTGAATTTTATTTGCTCAGGATCAGTCTGTTAATCACTTTGTCTCTGATTTCCCCAGTCCCAGCTTGATGCCACCTGCGAATGTCACTACCATGAATCGAATCTGTGCATCCAGACCATTAGAGCATTTTAGGGGATTGAGGGTAGAAAGGTTGAACAGCTATTGTAAAACTGAAAACTATAACTTTTAATTAAACACTGGTGGGAAGGCCAATAATAATAATCCTTGCATTTGATATAGCGATTTTCACCTCTTCTAGATGTCTCAAAGCGCTTCACAGAATATACTGTAAATTGAATTGACTGTATATTTTGTGGGCGAAACGCGGCAGCCAATTGCGCACACCAGTGTCCACAAACAGTCGTATTTTTTTCTTGAGGGATTATTATTAAGCATGTGGAGTAAGAAAACTTGCCCAAGGTTTCACCCTACCAAGAATCAACCCAGGTCTCTCGCTAGCAAGGCGAATGCTCTAACCACTGAGCTACAGCACTCCTTTATCCCAACACAATGGAACTGTAAAACAGCATTGGTCAGCTAGCTTTGCTCTCAATGATAACTCTCAAACTTCCAATTCACATATAAAAGGGCAGGATTCTGTTCATAGATATGGTAAGCAACTCATCAAGAACAAAGGATACACTTATTTTTGATATGCGGTACCACCTGGCTATTTTGTGGAAATTAAACCCTGAAGAAACATTAATTGGTCTTCATACCAGAAAGAGATTAATTTTTTCATGCAAAACATTACTTGAAACAATTAATACTTGCAAATTGCAAAGTGTGGACAGTTTATCTTTTCAACACTGCTCTAATGCATTTTTGAGGCACCTCAATTTCATAACTCAGCTTTACAAATGATTAAATGCTGGGACAGAATGTAGTATTCAGAACACAATATAATCTAAGTTTATGTAAGAAAATACTGTTTGACTTTTTGAACGAGTTTCACCTCATAATTATTTTATTGAAAAACAAATGAAAATGAATTTTCACTTTATTGCTCTCTTCCTACAAAATCCATTTTCCTGAGTTAAGAGAATAGGATGGAAAAGTGCTTTCAGAACAGAAAATAATTTAAACTCTGAGATGCTACCCATGTGAAGGGCGCTATATAAATGGTTGTTGTAATTTTCATAAGGATTCTGATTGTCCTTATAACTGGTCAAACATACTTAGAAACTGGACTGAGCCATTCAAACACCTTTGAACCAAAGAAATTTACAACATAGAATAAGGCCATTTTTCTCATCTTCCCCCCCATAGTAGTTTACGCCTTTTTCGATATCTATCTAATTCCCTTTTGAAAGCTAATACCTTAAGCCTGCTTTAACATTTTATTTACAGTAGCTCTATCTTTTCAGTATCCATGGTGTCCTGAACTCAGCACTTTCACCCAAGGGTTCTCAATCAATAAAAATGGTGTTGGCTCACCTTCAACAGGGTACACGATAAAGATCAGAAAATTAAGTTTTTTGACTTGGCATTGATGATTGCCACATAACAAATAATGAAAAAAATTATAATGGTGCATTATTCACAACTTCGGGTAATTCATTGTGTTTCACAGAGAGCACCTTTAAGTCATTGAGGACTATATGACGTTATAATAGCCTCCCTATTGGAGACATCCAATAGGGATTATTATTATTAGGGACATCCATTATTATTATTATTATTATTATTATTATTATTATTATTATTATCCACCATTTTAGACACTGTTAGTCCTAGGTAAGACAATCTGACACTCTGGACCATATCTGTTGGATCCCTTCTCCTGTTGCATGCTTAAAACTCCTTCCTCCTCTGAAACGATGCAGGCAATAGGAGCAAATGCTGTTGCTGTCCTCTCGTTGGGTAATACTGAAATATTCAACCTATTTATACCAATATCAATAAGATACTGACAAAAATGTTAGCATTCAGAAACTCAAACTATATTTCTTTCAAAAGATAAAATACACTGTGCAAAACTACCCCCACAGTTCTGTTGCCTACTTGAGCACAAGAGCAATTTTGATTTAAACATTCTTAAAATCTATTAAACATTTTAAAGCTTTTCAGGAAATTCCTTTTTCTACCAGTCAAGGTTTAGGAAATACTGCCTTGATACTTCAATATGTCTTCCCTTTCTAACACTGACAGAATGGTTCTGTCCATAAGGTACATGATTAATATACTGCTCAGCTGACTAGTAATCCCCTGTGTTACTGTAAAAGATTACTGGGATGCACTGTTCACAACAAAATAAAAAAAATAAAAACAGAAAATTGATAAGAAAATTGAGAACGAAAACCAGCAGAGAAATTAAATTAGGATCCTGGTTCTCAAAGATTTACAGTTCTTTATAAATCATGACATCACTGCCAGCTAATTAAAAGTGTGTGTTTCATAAGCATGAAGCTTAGTTTTAGAAAGTAGTCAAACCTTTACTGTTAATTCTTAGAACCGTGTCTCATGCACCAGTTGATCTTAGAGACTGACAGAAAAATCAGCTAACAAAGGTAACAAACATTATTCAGCCAACTGATGCTTTAACTGCACAGACATATTTATTAAATATGGAGCTACTAAATTAAATTTAACACTTTGAGTATCACTGCACGAAAATAAAGAGATCAAATTAGTTGGTTTATTCAAAGAGTATTGTTAAGAAACTGCATATTTGTCAAGTGATATCTTATAATGTATGACACTACCACTGAAATCCATCACTGATATCTGCTAAGCAAAAATAGCATTGATATTTCAGTTATACTGTTCCACTTTCATAGCTTTCAGTTCATGTATACAAATTCATATACCATTGTAAAATAGAAGAGTTTGAATGGTGAGAAGTTAGTTTTCATGGTCATTAATTCTAAATCACTACAGATTATCACCTCATCACAGAAACAGTTTTTAAGTCCACAAGATGAGTAGGTGTTGATTATACGATGATTGTTTTTCGTTACCTCAAATGCTTATTACTGTACTGATGCTGCACATTTACAGGTAAACTACATATACTTTTGAAGAGGGAAATAATCAAGATCAGGTATAACATTTTAAATTAACAATTAAAACAGATTAAAATCTGTTCATATTACTGTATGCAGTATTGGTTTAGGAATTTAGCATTCTATGGAATTAATAGTAATAATCCTTGCATTTGATTTTGCGTCTGATGTCATAATCATCATCCTTGCATTTGATATAGCGCCTTAACATGTCTGCGAGACGTCTCAAAGCGCTTCACAGGATACACTGTAAAGTGGAGTGACTGTGTGTTTTGTGGGCGAAATGCAGCAGCCAATTGCGCACAGCAGTGTCCCACAAACAGTCATGGATTGAGTAACACACACACACACTATGGGATCTAAACGAGATGCAATTTAGAGGAGATGAGGTAGACACATGAGGAAGATGGGAATAGAAGGGAGGGAATCAGGAGTGGATGGAGAGTGCAGCATGTGGAGCAAACAGCAGGATGGACTAGCTGGGCCGAATGACCTGTTTCCATGCTGGAAATCAAAGTTTATTTAATATTCAGCTAGTCACTATGTTGTTGAGACTTCTCGAAGCGCTTCACAACACTTTTAATAATAAATCATATATGCTGTCATATTGATAAAATAAAACACTCAGTTATATTGCCCTTTTCGACTGATTGTAAGCTGTGGGCCACTCCCTGCCCCACTAAAGTATTTGTGGAAGCTTTTGGGGGTGAAAATGCAACACTTATTGTCATAATTATTACCAGTGAAAATTATCACATCCCAAGATTCAAAGATTTTTAAATGGCAAGCTAAACAGACCAATAATTCCCCAAATTCATCTCACACCTTTATCCCTCCCTTTTTATTATTATTAATTATTATTATTATTAATCATGCTTCTGACCAGAATGAAAAACTGGAACATTATTAGATATTTTTCAAATTTTCTTTGGCATCACACCTGAGGTTAATGAGCTGTGAAAAGTTTCAGCTCTTCCCAAATTTATCCTCAATTTCCTTAAGTACTCTTAGATGATTCCGTCTGGTTAAGCACTCTACTTTACTATTGTAGTTACTAATCACAATGAAAATTCAGCTTGTCCCTCTATCCCTTCCTTTTAGTTGGTTAAACTCCAGTGCAAATTTTGGGGTCACTTAGCCATTGCCCAAGCCAACTTACACTTAGTACTCTCTAGAATTAAGTAAGAAGCCTGAAACCAACCAGGGAGAGAGTGCGCATTCTGTTCCATATACAGGGAGAGTTCACAATGCACAGATGGTATACACATGTGGAAATCTTGATCTGGTTTGTTTGGGTTTGGTGATGGATTTCTGCATGTGTTCTGCAACTATCTGATCATAAACAAAATCTCTCCAATGATTGATTGAGAACGTATTCAGTGCACTAACTTAACATTCCTAAAATAAGCTTGCTTTTTGATATGGCATTTTTCATATCGGGAAGACATCCTAAAGTGCTTCACAGGATTTACTGTGGAGTGGCTGTATATTTGTAGGCGAATGCACCTGACTACACAGCGATGTGCCACAAACAGCCATGAAATAAATGACCAATTTTACTTGGGAGAACATTAGCCTGGAAGTCGCGAGGAACTCTTCTTTTACGTGCATTTAAATAGCCCCCTTCATGTAGGATAACATCTCGGAGCACTTTACAGTAGCACGGCTGAAGTATAGCTTAGTGGAAACAATATAATAGAAACTATTAAAAACCTAAAATATCTACCATACTGTTCTCGTGTCTAGCCATGGATGTATATTCAATACAATTGCTGAATATTAAGCACAACAGAATACAGTTTTTCTTTAATTTTAGAATGTTTTCTCCAACCTCCTAACCTCCTACCATCCTGTTCGCTCCTTCTGCTCGGTGGGCTCTGGCCTGCTTCACGTCCCCCGCTTTGCTCGTCCCACTATTGGCGGGCCTTCCGCCACTCCGCACCCACCCTCTGAAACTCCATCCCGCAGTCCTTCCATCTCGCCTCCTCCCTCGCCACCTTCAAGACCCACCTCAAGACCCTCCTCTTCAACCGAGCTTTCGATCTCCCTGCTTCCTCTCCTGCCCTTCCCCCTCCCCCACCCCAACTCTCAGCTCGGGTCCGAAACTGTGTTGGTCCAGCTCCGTGGGATATCCTCCCGACGTGAAAGACGCTATACAAATGTAATTTTGTTGTTGTTTTAAGGTAATGTCACCTTTTTGTATTCCTGATAACTTGTGCTAGTTCCACAAGGCAAGTTTCTTCCTGTTTGTTTTTTTGTGGGACACTGCTGTGCACAATTGGCTGCCGCATTTCGCCCACAAAACATATATTCAATTCACTTCACAGGATATTCTGGGAACCGCTTTGAGACGTCTCAACGGTGTGATAAGGCGCTATAATAATCCTTGCATTTGATATATTGCATTTGACCTTATCGCATCTTTGAAACGTTCCAAAGTCCTTCACAGAATATACTGTAAAGTGAATTGACTGTTTATTTTGTGGGCGAAACGCAGCAGCCAATTGCGCACAGCAGTGTCCCACAAACAGTCATGGATTTAGTGACCAATTTTTTAAAAACATTTTTGAAGGGATTACCCCCGGAAGAATGATTCGCCAATTGACTGACAACTGGGTTCCTAATTACTATTAGGTAAACAGAGGAGTGTGGAATAAGTAAAGTTGCCCAACGTTTTGAAGTTAGGTCCTCTCGCTTGAGAGGTGAGTGGTCTAACCACTAAGCTACAGGATTCAAATTCAAGGATTATTCTAACTCCAGTTTTCATCTTTCCGTTCAGTGGACATTTAGGATTCTTCTCCTTCTTTTCTGCCTCTCCCTCCCTCACTCCTGACGCAATTGGAAAAAAAAAGTGGGGGGTTTCTCGCAGTGTCACGGGAGGTTGTGTTCTTCACCCATAAAATAAACAGTCGCTTCCCTTTATAGTATAACCTGTGAAGCACTTTGAGATATCTTAACAATGTGTTAACGTGTTAAATCAAATGCAAGGATTATTATTATTATCAGACTATAGCACAAGACGTATTGGAAGTGACTTAGTTCTGTAGTAGCTATAGTGAAAACTTTAGCTTGCAATTGTCATCCAGTCAATGATGATCACAAATTTAGCCCAAGGATATAATAAAATGTGATGCACTCTAAATAGGTTTTCCTCAAAATACTGTTCTTGTGTATAATTTATTTGTACAGCTTTTCGTAATCAGAATGCAAAATACAAAAAAGGTACAATTGATTGCATTGCTAAAAAAATTCTTTATGGATACTTTTATGGATCTTTGTTCATCTAACAAACAAACAAGGCATGAATACCTCAACCCACAAACCATAAACAATGAAGAATTTGATCACATAAGTTTGCCACGGCCAGCAGTTTGTGGCTGAAGCTGCCATTTGTCATAAGATAAATGGCAATGATTGTTATTTGTCATGGGAAGTGCGAAAGTAGTATTTGGCTATCAACTTCAGGAAAGCAGAGCAGGAATAATAACTGAGCAGGCCTTCTAGTGATACGTTTGAATAATAACCTAATGTTTTGCTTTAGTTACAATAGCAAGCGCATAGTTATAACATCAATATGTAGAAATATCAGATCCATTGGTTCACAATATCATCTCAGGGTAATGTTTCCTAAATAGATCGGGTGAAAAGACCAGCCAATAAACTGGTTACCAGGTTTTAAGTGGTATTTTGAATACTGGACCTATTCTCATGTATCTGCTAATGATTCCCTGACAAGGGAACTACTCCTGATGACCTGGCAAACAATCATAATAATAGTTCTTGCATTTGATATAACGCTTTATCACGTTGTTGAGTCATCTCAAAGCGGTTCACAGGATATATTGTAGAGTGGATTAATGGTATATTTTGTGGGCGAATAAAATCCTCCAGATTAAACAGTCATTCACCTCATAGCTATTTGTGGGACCTTGCTGTGCATAACATGGCTGCTATGTACAGCCACAAAAAGTCATGATACGAGAATAACAACAACAACTTGCACGCAGGGTAGATTCTCAGAGTGCTTATACAGAATACCATAATTTCACTGAAGAACATGGAAAATGAATGCACAAATATTCTACAAATATTCTACAAAAATGCAAAATTCTTTCTTTACAGCACAGGGTTGGTTCTGCATTCATTGTTGACACCTGATCTGGAAGAAGGAGTGCTAAACTTTGAAATTTTGCCATTAAAAACCGTTATCAGGTTTACTGCATTTATTAGTAAAGAAATCATTAACCTTCGGTAGATGGGAAAATGGATGTATCTTCAAGACAGTGAGCTACCTCGATGGCACAATGTTACCCAGAGTAAAATTTAATCACAGAGACTATGAAGGTGTTAGGTTCAATCTATGCTAAGTTAACTGATCTCAACAAAGAAGTAGCAGGAACAACATTAATGGCCCCAGTATCCCTGAGCTAATTAGCCAGTTCCCACTTTTGATCTCAGCCTTATAATCCTGTTAGAAATTTGGATGTTTTAAACATCTCAGGCTAGAAATTCCTTGTAATTCTATATCAACAAAATAATTCAAAAGTAATGGAATTTCGGGGGAATTCTAGACATATTTTGTTAAAATACATACCAAATTCTAGAGGCCATTTTATGACACCAACATTGCCATGTTAGAGAAGTAAAGACCGTAATTGATCCCCATTAAGGGCTGGGGTTCAGAGCAGCTGAATCAGTTATTTTCTTATTTAAATTCTGTCTTCTCTGAGGCTTTTGTCATCAATGCTAATATACATCTCATCAATCTTATCATCAACAAGATGATCAACTGGATACTGTTTAAGGAACCATTGTGAGGATTGGACAGCAGGTAAGATTGGGAATCTATTACTTTTAGTCAAAAAAAAAAATTTCAGCTCTTGTTTTCAGTGTTTCTTGAAGTAGCAGCAGCAACAACAAGATTACATTTGTATAGCGCCTTTCACGTCGGGAGGACGTCTCAAGGCACTGGACAGTGTACAGCATTTCAGAACCTCTTATTAGACATTTATTTTCAATTTAGCACACAGGGAGACTCTTTGCTCCCACTGAAATGGGACTTGACAAGCCTTTGCATTTCTGATCCAATCTACTACTGATAAAACTGCAAAAGTTCTAATATGCATAACATACACAGTACACCTGTTCATGATTTGCTATGCATTTTGGAAAGAGAGGGAAATATGAAGATTTTTTATTCCACCTACCAATGTCTGAATGTACAGTAGTCATTTTGAAGATCAGTTGGAGCTTTGACTAACAATCTGCATGAGTCCGTTGAGAAAAGACAAAAGAGAATATTCTCTTTTAATACAAGGCACCTGATTAAGACACTGATTGTGTCAGCCTGGCGCAGAAGAAGCACTCTTAACTCTTGAGTCAGAAGTTTGTTTGTTCAAGCCTCACGTTAAGACCTGGAATTACACAATCTAAGATGACACTCCAATGCTGTCACTTTTCGCTCACAAAATACACAGTCAAAAATTACTTTACAGTATATCCTGTGAAGCACTTTGAGATGTCTCGACAATGTGAAGGGGCTATAGCAAATGCAAGAATTATTATTTTCATTAAAATGCCTGAACAATTATTTGGTGGCCTTTTTGTTTCAGGCAACATAATGAATAATCAGCACTCGTGCAAAGGCCAAGATTTTCTTTCAAGATATTTGGATTCACATGGGCGTGGAAGCTACATTGTGGTGCTACTGTCGTCACCCTACTATGCCTTGTGCTGCATTTGTGGCACAACTTTGATTGCCCCTCAGCATCCCTTGGATGACCAACATATTGATTCTGCACGTGTCTGCTTTCCTCATGAAACCCACTTCACTTTGCCAAAATTCTATTCCCCCCAATTCAGCTGCCCCTGGTGATTGGAACTGCAGTAAAACTCACACAAGTCTCATTTTTATAAATCATACAATTACCTAAATTGTAAATTCACCTGAGTTTCAGTTTCCTATCAAAAACCTTCAGATTTTTCTTGCACTACTTGACGCCGCCTCTCTTACCCTCCATTACTCCCGCACTTACCGACTATTTTGGATCACGGGAAATTATGTCCTAACCCTTTGACACATGCACACTTACTGGCCAGCTACATCAAATCACAGGAAGCTTAATTTTGATACGGCGATTCATGCGTTATTTCCTGTGATTCAATGCAATTCCAACGCTTGCGCATCGGCTGATGGGTCAAGAAGCATCAAAAGGTTAGGGAACGTAGTCTTGACCCATCACCATGTGCACTTACTGGTTGCAGTGAATTATACATTAGATTATTAATTAAATCGGATTTCTACGACTTATATAATTTGCCTGCAACTCAAAAGCCAAGTCATATTGGATGTTATGGTCCTGACTGATATGACTTATGCGAGTTTTACTGAATTTCCTTTCCCATAAATATGTCTGTGGCTCAATCTAATGCCCCAAATAGTGGAACTTCCCCCAACAAGCAGGGGGTTGATGGCCATGTTCAACTGTGGCATTGTAACTGAGCTGATACCTGTTAAAGATACAGAGATGAATCGGCTACAAGTGGAGGAAGGTCTCTATGGAGTATATCAATACATTATTATTTATACAATATTTAACAACAACAACTTGCATTTATATAGTGCCCCTCAGGGAGAGTAGCATCCCAGAGCTCTTGATAGATATTTACACATGCAAGTTTTATCTATTTTATAGTAGTTATGTTTATACATCTTTCACTCATTAAAATGGCTGAAACTGTGCCCTTAAAGATCATTATTGTGGTTGTAAAGTAAATGAAGATACATTTGACCTCATGACTTGTGTGTTGCAAACCAGCTTATATTGTTCAGCGTTACTGTGCAGGAGATTGATAAACTGGTCTGTTTGGCGACACATTACGCAGGGTAAAGGAGATTTTGACAGTGAGCATGGCTTCAGAAGGCAACAGAGCATGGCCAGATTCCACTAATTTCCTAGTTATTGGTCGGGTTGACTGACTGCTCCAGCCTTGAGTAGCTCCTCCCCTTAGTGTCATTGTTTGGTGACTGGAGCTCGTAAATCTCACTAACTAGGCAGTCAGAGGGCCCAATCATGCCAGGTTGTGATAAGCTGAACTGCTTCCCATTTAATGGGGAGAAATTCCACCAAGATCTAGATTTTTTTTCTATTCACGTAGCAGTTCAGACTGTCCAGTGTTGGGCAAATTCTTAAATGCAGCCTTAATTTTTAAGCCGATTTTAAAAATTACAGAAAACTGCCTTCAAAGTTAAGACTGAATTCAGCAAATGGTTTGTGTGTTTGTATTGTGTATTTGGTTATATGCAGCTGTATTGACTGAATATTCCAACTTCCTCTGAAACTTGGAGCATCCTGTAGTGTTAAAATTCACCAATTTAGTCAACTACTGAGGAATGAATTCTATATGGGCATGACCAAAACCTATGGACCTTAGATCCACTCAGATATAAAAATCTCACTAGCTGGACAACAAAATGGAACAAAAATCTGCTCTGCAACATAACATATTTATACTGTAATATAATTAATTCCACAGCAATTTCCATTACAAATACTTCCAGTGATAAACCGATGACTCTGGCATACCTCAGTAAGCGCTGAAGATTTTACAATGTAAATCTTTGTCAGTATCATGATAGGAGTGCACCATGTGAAAAAAGCAACTTTGCAAAATGTCTGTCAAAATTTATGATTCTGAACAAAATAGTTTCGATCTCTTTGTGAAAAAGTAGAATCCAAACTTCGGGGCCTGAACGATGAAAGATGCAATGTTGGTTTGGAGCTTTTTTTTGGTGCTGTCTCAGTTATGCTCTGATATTCTAGTGGACATTACATCGTCCTTAGAAATAGTCAGCAAACAGAACGTGTCACAAACAATCACAGCCCATCACGTTGAGCATCTTGCAGGCCATCATGGGCTCTTTGACAGCATGCTTAGGAAGTTTTTTGAGGTTACTTTGCCTTACGACCGCAAAAGAGGAAGGAGCTACCAAAGACTGACGACAGAGCGATTCATCCCGCCATATCACCAGCATATAATTTAAATTTAGGCATGTTCTGTTACCTTCCAATGCCATGCTAACCAGCTACATCTGCTTTAGGCCACATATTTAGTCATGAGAACATGACCAGCACTGTTAATCTCCCACATAGTATCTTTCAATTGTACACGATAGTTTGAAAAATAGTTTATTAAGTCAATAAAACTTTATTACACATTGGATCAGACTATATGATCTCTTAAAGAAATGTCATTAGTGAAAAGTATCGAAAAATATTATTAGCAGAAAGAGAGAAATTGCATGCATAAATATAATTCAAGGAATATATCATAGTCTCTTTTTATTAGAAGAGGCATTAAACTTAAACTTGAGCCCCTTGTAAAGATTTTAAATTATTGGCAAATTAACAAGATCTAAGAGTAGCTGCTTCACTTACAAGGTTAAATCAAGTGTGTAGATACTGCACAAATACAGAGATGTAAACATGCCCCCAAAATGACCACAATGTCAAGTAAATGTGAATTGGTATCTTGTGTATGTCACAAATTTAATTATTTGTGAAGAGAAACAATGTTATTAATAGTAGCATGGAATGTAAGGTGCAACTCCTACATGGCAAAGCCTTCTCAAGGCTGGTAAATTGAGTGGGGGCAGAAAATCTCTCTATGCTAAATGCAGAGGAAGATCTGATTTCACTGCACACAGAACTTAAGAGACAGATATTTATGGCTGAAGGCAGCAATAGCTTAAATATAAGAAATTTTCACTTGAACATTATCTGCTATCCACCATGTTAGACCCTTCTAACTTCTTGAGAGAAAAATAATATTTAAGGTTATAACAATAATAATCCTTGCGTTTGATATAGCACTTTTCACGTCTTCTAGACGCCTCAAAGCGCTTCACAGAATATACTGTAAATTGAATTGACTGTATATTTTGTGGGCGAAACACGGCAGCCAATTGCGCACACCAGTGTCCACAAACAGTCGTATTTTTTTCTTGAGGGATTATTATTAAGCATGTGGAGTAAGAAATCTTGCCCAAGGTTTCACTCTACCAGGAATCAAACCCAGGTCTCTCGCTAGCAAGGCGAATGCTCTAACCACTGAGCCACAGCACTCCTTTATCCCAACACAATGGAACTGTAAAACAGCATTGGTCCTAAAGAAGTCTAAATTGATGGAAGGTACAAAATAAACTAACAGTGGTATGAACCTCAGCTGTGAATGAGGTTCAATTAAGTGTATTTTTTACAATGATAATGTAGATTCTTTTATACAGTATCACAAAAAAGTTACTCAAATTCATTAGGATTTTACAGTGGTTTTAGTCTCTAAATTCTGTCATTAACTACAAATGTTAACAAAGAATTTCAAGTTCTACATGTCATGTTAATATGTAACAGGACACAATGTATATAACAAATTACATATACACACTAATCTATGGTATACTTGAAGTACAAGACACTTTGGCTTTGATAGGTCGGCTTTGTAGCTTCCTACATTTGGTGTTCAGCTAAAGTACGTAGGAAGTCACATCAGCAGTTCTTCCTGTGCATGTCGACTGCCGTCATCGATGACATGACAAACCGGAAGTGCTGACCTGTAGCGATTATGAACTAACCTTGTTGGAACACAGGGTCTGGGGTTCACGGACCCAATAATAACAGGGTCAACCCATATCTTGATTACAAATGATGAAAGTTAAACAAAGTCTACTTAATGTTTACCCCTAAAGAAACGTGAATATTAATAACATGCACCTGAATATTATTTAAAAGCATTTTTATATAGAAGAAAAATTACAAATTATTGAGACATCTCTGGTGTTCCAGCTACTTTGTTAATTTTTGGTTCCAACATTTTGGATAGTTATCAATAATTAGTAAAGAAGTCAACTGGGATATGAGAGACAAGAATAATTAAGTTATTTTTATATTGTTTTGGGACCAGCTAGGTGGATAGCAATGCTTTCTCTCCCCCATCCTGTACATTCCGATGAAATGCTCAATCATTTTTGCCTTAGAATATACACTATAATTTTGCAAATGATTTCAAATGAAACAAAGAGAATTAACAGTTTTATTTTTGACATTTATCCTTTGGAATACCCTTTTCATCTGTTTCTCACCAAAGTACAGACAAGTTAATGGGTCAAGTGGTACTGCAGGCAATGCTGTCAATGATTACACTTGGCTCTCTTATTTATTACCAGGAAAAGCTTTTATATTGTTCTGGTAGTTCAGTAAAGCCTATTTTCTCAAAAAGTTTAAAATATGAAAAAGTGCTTTTTTCATGCCTGCAAGAGAATTGCAAAATTGAGTTCACTTTAGGCTTTCAAAAGAAAATAATTTTTAAACAAAAATCCTTTCAGGTGTTTGACGGGGTAGGTGGGTGGGTTTCTCCTCGGATTGATTGGACTGTCTGTAGGGATAGGCAGGTCCATCACAATAAGTCAAGGCAGATTGGAGTTGCGTGTTCTTATTTCTGCAAATAAAAGCCTGCGTGGGTCTGGCAATCTTGACCAGATCTTGACAGTAGTACACAACTACCTCTTCTCTTGAAGGCATTTGACTCCTTTCCCTTACTCTAAGGTTCTATTCCATCTGTTTGAGGGTTTTAAGTAGGAGATGTCAGAAAAGCTACCATACGATAACTGACTTGTGGCAGCCAAGCATTCATAGCAACTTCCCATTTTTATCCTGTGATGGTGCTGGGCTCCATATAGCATTTCACTCAAGGAACCAATCATTATTCATATGTGAGCCCTGACAGTGAATATCAGAAGGTTATATGAGAAGGTTATTTGTCTGTAAAGAGAAATTATAGCCCAGTCTAATCTTGTGCTCGCCCAAAGTCAACCCTCATACACCTGCAAGCAGGGATCATTGGATTGCAATCGGAAGCTGGAAAACACTTGGTGATTTTTAGTATTCTAAGCCTGAGATGTTGAAGCCAATCCACCCCCAACTAAAATCAGTTAACTCTGAACAGGGATCAAACCTGCTCCTTCCTAGTCCGTATCGCTCATCCAATCAATGGATAAAGTCAATGAGCTGTGAAAGAATACTTTACAGTCTATGGATATAAGGACCTGTGAGACCTGGCTAGGTCAATATTCCATCGAATAACTGATGAACAAACTCTGAGGTTTGGGACGACAGCTGCTGGAAGGCGTTACCGTGAGTCTGGGTTCATGAACCTTGATTGGTATGCAGAGGGGGAAACAACTTTCTGTTCAAGCTCCGCGCCTCTAATTGTTGGAACCATCGCTCAATAGTAGGGATGTGTGTCTGAGCTGTGCCAGGAAGATGATGGCATTCCTCTCACACATTTAATGCTGAGCTGTGCTTTTCAGAGAATAACTGGTACCTTCCATTCACCTGAAATCTGCACTCGTCAGATTCAAATCACCAAATAATAATAATCTTTGCACTTTTGATAACTATCTGCCTGGGGTTTCATTAGAGCTGAACTGTCTCCAAGGTGACATGCTTGCCAACAGAGTGTCAGAATCCAGTCAACCTTCTCTGGTGGGCTCAGCAGTCCAGTTCCTGAGCCAGGCAGATCTACAGTACTCCAGGCCACTGGCTCATTGGGAGGACTTGGAGGGGCAGACAAGTCAGTGCGGACAGGGAAGTCACTGGGGACAGGGATTCTTCCCATCCAGTTCCATAGTGGGTAAGGTGGACAAACCTGAAAAAGTAGCAGGAACGTTTACCAGACACTATTTTCAATGGCAAGCTTTGGAGTTTTAGCTGGTTAAACTCCAGCATTGCCCCAATAGACACGCTGGGATCCCCAAGCATTGGCTCTTGCCAACCTGTGCCTAATACTCTCCTGAATTAGGTAAGTACCCTACGTCGCTCCAGGGAGAGTTTACATAATCCGTTCCAGATACAGGAATTTCCATGTACAGGTGGCATACATAAATCTTTGTCTGCTCTAGATACTCTATGTTGATGGGTTTCCATACTTATCAGACACGTGATAAGTATGGAAACCCAGTTAACTCCATGTGCTTTCAGACTACTGAAAAGAATGGGAAAATAATCAATCTAAAAAAGTAATGGAATGTCATTCTCCCTTCACCTTGTTTATTTTGAATCTCTTAATAAAAAACAATATATTGTTATAACAGCACATTTGTAATTTAAACCACTGAAATTCAAGGAGGAGCTGTATGGATAGTGAGACTTTAGCTTTGTGCTTTTATTTCTTTAACTGATGTTTCAAGTCCACTAGAGGCAGGTTATACAATATGCTTGTTTATAGTAGGATTGAGGAGGCTACTACGAATTACAATGTCAGCTTTGTCAAGTCTTCAAAGCTAAGTTAAAGTAATACAGAGCTCTGCACAAACACACTATTTTAACCAGTATCCAAATGCCAGTTAGTTTTTAATGTTAGTAAACAGACAAGACTTATTTCACTAATATTAAGCATATTAAGGATGATCCACCACTTGCCAAAGAACTTTTCAGACTTTGCATAAAGTTTACTTAGCACAAGCTGCAGTTTTAGTACAACTGGTACATTAAGCAGAATATATACAACACTAGGAAGCATAGTTTCTCTCAACTTGAATGACCACACAACTGCTTTACAGAACTACCCCACAAGTGGATTCATGCTGAGCTGACTAACGCAAATGTCGCCATGTAACTGGATTATGAAACATGCAATTAGTTACATGAACAATGAGTCAATTATGCAATCATGTAAATATAAACCATGTGCTAACACGTGTGGATTATGCATCATGTGTAAAAACATTTATAGGAAATGTACTACTGGTGCCCTTTATTGTGTAATTAACTACTAATTAAAAGACAGTTTTTAATTACATAATTAATCTATAATTTGCATTGTTTAATAATACAATTAAGGATGTCTGTAAATCCCTTGGTGTTTTAACACTTGGTGCATAATATACATTGTTTACAAATAATGCAAAACACACATGACATGTAAGGGAGCCCACTCTCTATGATAGTTGAAACAAAAAGAATTACAACATGACCTCTCAAATTCACAATGTCTCTCCTGGTGCTTTGAGATGTCCTTCCAAAGTGAAAGACGCTGTATCAAAACAAGGATTATTATAACATGTCATGATGATATCCAAAAAAATAGATAGTTACTAACTTCAGTTCATGATTTTAGTGTTTTCACTGCTAAGAGACTGGAGATCCATAGAAAAGTGAATGAACTATATAAGTTCTGCAATAGTATTCTAATATTTCTTTGATTAAACTTAACGTGGAGCTATTATCCTATTTGCACTTTCAAACATCAAAAACCAAACCAACATGCAATCCTTGTGCCTCAATTAGCATGGATTATGATGAAGAAATGGACAAATTCACTGTAGAGGTTACTGTTCAAGTTTAACTTACAACACACTATGTGACCATTCATTCTTTCACTGCAGTCTGGTGCCAAATTGCAGCAGCAGCAACTTGAAAATGTGCCAAAATGGCACATACATTAGGGGATTCAAAACTTGATCCATATAATACCATATGGAATAATCATCTTTGCAAGGCTTTGCACACAATTACTTATACAATTATCAATGTGATAATTCAATGAGCAAACCAGAATCTATCCAAAGCATTGGCGCTAAAAATATCATTTCCATTGATGTCAAAACCCTTTCATTTGTACCTAGGCTTGATTATGCAATGTTGCTAAAATACTATGTTGGAACATACAGTCCTGCACATATCTTCACAGTCACCTTCATTTAACCTATCACCAATACGTCAATGCTAATCTGCAAACAAAAGACAAAGCCCATAGGGTTCATCTTCCAAATAGTATTTAAAAAATCACAACAGAAAGTAAATATGATAAAGTATGCCTATGTATTCACTTTGGCTTTCAGTAGAAGGAAATGGAATAAAATTGACTTATTTCAAAACTGTTTGTTGCAAAATAAGTTTCACTAACAAGAGATTCCAATAATATTGAACTTCCCATTAGAAGTAAATCTTTAGTCTGTCCCATACTTGTTTCTCTCCCAAATTTCTTTTATTTAGTTTATTCATTACGTAAATCCTGCACTTCAAAGATAGGTAAACAATCTGTATTTCAATTCAATTGTAATTGAAATGTGTGAAGTGTGCAATATTGAATGTGTATGGAGTAAAACGTAATCTCTAAGTTTCTGGTATTATGAAAATGGCATTAGCAGGAGATCACTAAATACCATTAAATAGGCTTTTACCTGTTTTACCATCCTGAGGAAATTTCAGCTACTCAGTTTCCTAAATCTGACTAATGCCAATATAGGATTCTGATACCACAAAAAATAGAAGTTATATTTGTCTGATCTGAAGATCTGACAACATAACATCAGAAATGTCAATTTAGTTTTTGTTTTATTGCCATTGCACAAGATGTGTGTGTGTGGGGAAGGGGGGTAGGAACTGCACCACATTTTTTAAACACTTAATAAAAGAGTCTGAACAAAAATACCCTCTTCTATTCAGAGATTTGGTCTAGGTTGCCCATAATGTAACTGAGTTCATATTCAAGATGCACTTAATGTGCAATGTCAGGATTGTTGTACTTTAATCAGTTATATATCCATTTACATAAAAAGCGAATAACACTCTTTATAAGTACAGGATTCCGGCGTTTGTATTCTCCAACTGTAGAATTGTTGACTCTCGAATCTTTTGCACTTCAATAACCCATTTAAAGTTGTTGCACAGAAATATCTGGCGGATTGAGCTCCACTGCCTCTTCATCTTTTGAACTAATGTATTCTTGATCACCGTTTAATGAAACTATATACCACATGGAGTTTCCACATTAGATAAGCAATGTGAGTCTCTCATCAAGCAAGTAGCTGTGGCTGTTAGTAATCTTTCAGATTCAGAGTTTGATACTAGCAGGCTTTCCGATTTAAATAAACCCTTTTTAACTATAAAAAATTGACACGACATGATGGCTAAAAAAAATCTTTTTAAAATTTTTATGTTTCTCCAAATCCTAGTTGCTGTGAAAAAGTGAAACATGGTTTGGAAATATAAAACATTAACTGGTCACTGAGGGGATCCAATTTACAGCCTGTGGAGACAACTCACATGGCTCACTGACACTGGCATTATCAGGTTTGTGGAGGGCACTCACCACAGCTAAATGCCATAAGGCAACAGAGATTTTCAACTGATGCAAATTAAGATATTTATTCCTCAAGCACAGTTTAATCTATAGTGAGCCCTGTTTACTGCTTATTTGTATCCATAGGCACAGCCACTGTCCAGAAAGAATACACCACTCCTTACTTTACTAAAGAATGATATTTTTAACCCTTTAAAGCTTGATTCACAATTCTGCCCAAGTGTATCAAACTATTCTGATTTTTGATATTCAGGCAGTACTGTTTATATTGAAAGCAAATTTATTATATTAGATCTCTTCAATTCACCAATCTGACATAATAATATTCACCATTATGGAAGCTTGATGACTACAATGGGATGCCCAATTTTATACCTCAGCGATTGATACAACCTTCCAATAGTTTTCGACCGTGCCTTCAGTCATCTTCCCTCATCCGACCTCCTTGCCCTCCACCCCTCTCTGATCCCAACCCGCAGCTCAGGCACAAACACTTCATTGTCCAGCCCCTTGGGACGTCATCCCGATGTGAAATACGCCAGGTACAATGCAATTTGATCTTGTTTTTAGTTGCTTTCTTGGACAGATCAGAAAAATCGTCATGAAATTTAGGCACTGGTGAAGCATTTCTCATTGTAGACCAATCATGAATCATCCATGCAGACATTCAGTGTTTCAGCAAACCACCTTCTCAAATAAGCACAGTGCGGTTACATAAGATAACCTTTTGGGAGTGCAGAGAAAGTAGGTGAGAAGCTACATCTACATAAGTTACATAAGAAGTGATCGAAATGTAAAGCATCCACAATGATCTCAGACCACAACAGTATTAGAGAAGCATGAACAGTATAAACTATTAATAAATATCATAAATGTTTGATTTGCACTTACTTTCATTGCTTTGAGTGTCTCATTCCTTTGAAGCATCAGTTTATGATATTCTTCATTTATAATCTTCTGCCTCTTTTTAGTATGTGCAAATTCTTTCTCCAAATTTCTGATGGTGCTTTGAGCATTCATGAACTTGAATTCAGTTGTCTCAAGCCTTCGTCTTAAAAGGAGGGACACATTACCACAAAATTAAATTTAGAAATGGTTGTCACAAATTTGCAATAAGAAATGCAATTCTTCAAAATATGTCAAGATATTTATTGCAATATTACGTCAGTAAGATCTGAACAATAAAAAAATGTAAATATACTCTTTTGCCTCGACTATGCCAATGCCCTGCTTGTCGGCCTTCCCAACACTTCTCTCCACAAACTGCAGATCACCCAGAACTCTGCAGCTCATTCCTCTCCCGCACCAAGCTCTGTAACCCCATCACACCCACCCTCGCCTGGCTCCACTGGCTTCCCATACCTCAGAGGAGCAAGTTCAAAATTCTCGTCCTCACCTTCAAGGCCCTCCATGGCTTTGCCCCTTCCCACATCTCCGACCTGCTAACCCCTTATCAACCTGTCCGTTCTCTCCACTCAGCAGGCTCCGGCCGGCTCCATTTCCCCCGCCCATTGGTGGTCGGGCTTTCAGCCTCTCTGCCCCGACCCTCTGGGACTCCATTCCCTTTGCCTACATTCCAAATTCCCTCCCTTGCCTCCTTCAAGGCACACCTCAAAATCCTCCTCTTCCACAGTGCCTTTGGCTCCACCCTCCCCAAACCCCACTCCCCACCGCTCGGATCCTAATCCCTAACTGTTCAGCGCCTTGGGACGTCCCCCCAACACGAAAGGCGCTTTACAAATGTAATTTTGTATTGTATTTACACTTTCTGATGATTTTATATTTTGCAATTGTTTTCAGTTGAGGAAAACCAGTCAAAATTAAAAAAAATACAAAATAAAACATACATGAGGTAAACATCCGATTCAAGTCCTGTTCACTAACAGACATTTATCATAAATTAATAAAGAAAATGACAGATTACTGATCTCAATACATTAAAAGCTTCCAGTGAGTGAGCTTTCTCTGCTATAGAATGGTCAGACTCAGCCACTGTCAAGTGCTCTGGATGCTAGCCCGTGTGAAGGGCGCTAAATAAATGCAAGTTGTTGTAGACTATGCTATAATTTACCTGCTGGTACTGTACTAACTGCCTGAAATGGCAGTCTGGTGTCCCATTTTCAAGCACTACTATCCTTTATCTAGTTAAGCAGAAAGCTCACATAAACCTTACAGCAAGATTTAGATAGCAGTTTAATTTCTCAGGGTTAGCTCACATTAGCCCTGGATGAACTCCTAGGATGATTCAAAGCATCCAAAGCCAGCTGTTTTAGTAAATATTGCTGTTCAAGACTAGGTTCTTTTCCATAAAGAAGTCTTAAATTTCAAGTCACTGAACAGTGCATTTATATAGGAATCCTGAGTGAAACCCTGAGAACAAATGATTGTTGTGCATTAAATGACTGAGTTACATTATGCCCTTTCAACAACAAGCTGTAAAATGGAAAAAGGAAAAAAGCTTTCACACGATCCCATTCTTCACTTGGTAAGTATGAAAAGAAAAAAAATGCAACTGTTACTTTATGCACGCTTCTGTCTGCAAATTTAAGTTACAAGTTCCCAGAAATTAAATGCAAAATTCTCTTACAGCAATAGAAAATGTTGAGGCAGTACTCATTATACAGTATGTCAGATGTAGTACCATATTCTAAATTTCATTGATATATTTCTCAGCATTTCCTTCCTGGACAGTGGGAAACCAAAACATTATTACAACCATAACATAAAATCATGCACTGAATCAGATAAACATGCAGACTTACTTTAGTTTTTTAACCATTCCGTGGGTTTCCCCTAACTGTTTGCTCATTTCAGCCGATAACAGTTGTAATTCTTGCAATTTTTCCTCTAGAAACTTAATTCTGCGGAGGCTATTGTCAAGCTCTGTGGAAACCTTTATAAGTTTTTCCTGCGGTAGAGCAATAAAAAATGATCAGCATTAATATTACAGCGCTATAAATAAATAATATTCCTTAGTTTAGGATCCAATATCAGAAAACACAGAAGTTTTGTCTACTGCTTAAGAACATAAGTGGGATAAACTGACAAACGATCATTTGGATCATCAAGCTTCTTCTTACACAGGCTACATAGAATTACCTCCATCGTAGATTTCACTCCACTTATCAGTTAACCTAGTTCTGCATTGTTGCCCTTGCCCACTCTCCAGCAATCCTGTAAGACTGGGATCCAAGCAGAATGGGAAATCAACCCCTTGTCCCACCACTTCTTACAGTAATAATAATATAATAATCCTTGCATTTGATATAATGCCTTATTATGGTTCAAGATGTCTCGAAGCGCTTCACAGAATACACTATAAAGTGAATTGACTGTATAGTTTGTGGGCGAAAGTACTACACTACCTAAAGTACTACACCCCTGAAACTCGCATCCCAGAATCACAGCCTGAAATCTCAATGCCCAAAACCTTCAAACCATGGAATCTTTAGTGAAGAACATAACTGAAGACAGATCTTTGAAATATACACATAAATTCCCTTTTTCATGCTGTTAAATGATGATTGTCCCACAGTTTGTGCCCCAAACTGTAGTACAAAATGACCAATGTTAGAACTCCTTAAGTCACATGGACCAAAAAGCATTCTCCCAGTACAGTTATAGTAAGCAATCTATTGATTAATTAGATGTCAGCACAAGGCTGTTTTGTAATTTGTGGGCAATGTCCACTGGGGACTTAGCTATGTCTTCCTGAATTAATTCTATCTGTGACTCTTTATATCCTTTGACAGGAGACCTTTCAGCTCCAGAAATTAATAATAATAATCCTTGCATTTGATATAGCGCTTTTCATGTCTTCTAGATGTCTCAAAGTGCTTCACAGAATATGCTGTAAAGTGAATTGACTGTATATTTGTGGGCGAAATGCGGCAGCCAATTGTGTACAGCAGTGTCCCACAAACAGTCTTGGATTGAAAATGACCAATTTATTATTGTTTTGTTTTTTGGAGGGATTATTATTAGGCGTGTGGAGTAAGGAAACTTACCCAAGGTTTCGCCCTGCCTGAAACGATTAGTAATGCATTTTAGTGTTCATTGGCTACAGCTCTAGAGTTGAAAGTGTAACTTATGGTCAAGTAACGTTTTAATGTTACGCTGCCATCTGCACTATGAATGAAACTCAAGGAATGACGCTGACATTGAATACCATTGATATAAAGTGTTGCCCTATATGCAGCAACAGATTTCACATTAACAAATTTCCGAGTTTTTTTAAATTTCTTTCTACAGTCCAGAAGTATCACAGAAGCTATTGCTCACAAGTCCACATGTCACAGAGCTGCAATGAGCAAAAATTATTCTGTTCAGCACACACATTAAGAAAACTCAGAGAACTCTTACATTCCCAACAACTAGTTAAAGTGTCAGAGCTCACAGTCTGATATCTCAGGAATGGCTTGAAGAAAGTACAGGAAATACCATTTAATTTTATAAAGGGAGAAAATACTTCTTTTTAACTAACTTTTAAATTGTTGATCTGTTTGTTCTTGTTTTGTGTATTACAACAACTGGTGCTATGTGGTGGCATTCATGCAGGATTGTCTCAAGGCACTTCACAGAGATGGAGTGGTGGAACCTGAGCAGGGTGGAAGATAAGGGGATAGGAGAGCGGTCACCAGGGGCAGTGAAAGAGAAGCTTTCGGAAGGCTTCTGAAAGCCGAGAGAGAGAGACTGTGGGTGGAGGGATTTAGGGAGAGTTCGAGAAAGTGGGGGCAAGTTGGCTGAAGGAAATAAAAAACAAATATAATAAAGCATTAGGCCATTGAGTAAGCTTTGGTGGATCAGTCCTTTATTTTGCTATTTTTACTGAAGAAACATACAAAAGTATTAAAATGTCTATATATAATATATAGATAGAGATTTTAACACTTTTAGGACATGGAGGGCACTATAAAATCATGATTTTAATACTTTTGTATGTTTATATGAAACACATTTTGTATGAAATTTTAATATTTTTGTGTGTATGCATGTAGAATATTTTGGAAAAAAGTCTTAACATTTTATATCACCTATATTTTGGCAGTCAACACTGCTTACTGAATTGTGATGGGAATACAATATAAGGTATATTTATACAGCATCTTTCACACTGGAAGGGCATCCCAAAGTGCTTCACACTGCTGGTTGGGCACCCGAGCTGGAAAGTAGGAGCTGAAGAGGATGGGGAGGGAAAATATGACCAAAGCACAATGAAAGAGTTACGTTTGAGGCGGGCTTTGAACATAGAGAGGGAGGGAGTGCATCAGGGGACTCAGATGGAATTAACATCATTATTCCCATCATTAATCCATAAATTTACTGCTACGATCACTCAAATCCACAAAGGACAGTCTGCGCCTGCTAGTCCTCCGCTTGTTACTCTTGAGCTTCCTCGCTTTCTCAGATAATTCAAAAGAAGCTATGTGCAGCACATGCCAATACAGAAGTTTTGATCACTCTGCCAAAGTTGCACCACTTTACCCACAGTTCGTAGACTTAATTTTTCAGACCATGACTAAATACTGTACTCCAATGTTAGATAAGACTCAGAGACAGAGGAAGTTGTAGATTTCCCAACTTAATTGGCTTCAACCATCAATTAACTGCTTTTCCAACAAAGTGCTTGGAAACCGCTGTCAGCCAATTGTACTGCTGAAACTCTGATTTTTTGCAGTCATTATTCATGTGGAAATTTTACTGACGGGAGCAAAAGCATCTTCAGGATTACGCTTTTTTAAAAAATAGCCTATGATGCCATAAATTATATTACTTTATTCATCCATTGCTATGAGGGAGGGGTTTAGTAAACCAACAGATTCACTCAATACCAGAATGCTTCAGTGTTTGCAAAAGTGAATGGAAGTCATATTCATGATTTATACAGGTCACTCTTTACATTAGTGCCAAGATGGGTTGAGAAGTCAAAGCCATTTGCAGTGACTCATTGGTTCCTCAGTCAGCAATTCATTAAACTCTATCAAGATCCCTCAAGTCCTGGCATTGGGCTTAAACCAACAATAGTCTGACTGCAATGCCCCCCAAAAAATGAGACTGTCAGTTAATTGTTATTTGGTAGCCATTTAAGATCATCACTGTCCACAATTTCCATGCTTGGTGAGAACAGGCAATAATCAGTAGACTCACAGCGTGCTGTAGCTTCCGTAACTAGTTTCACTTGAGTTTCATTAGTTCCTGGGCTCTCCCTCAGACTCACTGAACTACCGCCTTCCTCCACCTCCGCCATATTGCTGCATTCGACCGTATCTTACCCCAAATGCAGCCGAAAACCTTAATAAAGTGTTTGTCACCTTCTGCCTGGTGTATTCAAACACACATCTTGCCGGTCTTTCCAGCTCCACTATTCAAAAAATTCAGCTCATTCAGAACATGCTGCCCATATACTTACCCGGACCAAACTCCGTACCCACATCTCACCAGTTCTGGCCAGGCTCCACTGGCTCCCCATCACCAAATGGATCGACTTCCAAGATCTTCATACTCGTGTTCAAATCCATTTACTCCATGGCACCTCCCTACCTCTCTGAACTCCTCACTATCCAATCCACCATCAGACGACTCCGCTCAACTGGCATCGGCCTCCTGCTTGTCCCTCACGCCCTCCACTCCACCATTGGAGGTCGTGCTTTCAGCCACTACCTCTTGAAACTCTGGAACACTCTCCCTCAATCCATCCACCTTACGCCCTCTCTCCCCTTTTTTAAAAGTCCCGCCTGAAAACCTTCCTTTTCAACCGTGCTTACAGTCACCTCCCCTCCGCCACTGTTAAGCGCTCTGAGACGCTACTCTGCATGCAGGGCACGATACAAGTGCAAATTGTTGTTGTTGGAATAGTTTTGCCTGACATCATTGTGTTGCAGTACCTGAAGGAAGGGGAAACAGGTCTACGGGTGAAGGGTACTCCACAGGAAAGAGTACCTGCTGAAGTAAGACTACAGATTCTCCTATCTGGATCTCACTAATAATCTTGGGAAGCTGAAACTTTCATGTGAAGCCAATATAGAGCTGTGCCAAATGGTGGCAGAAGTCTTAGGGTATCCTCAATGGTTAGCACCACTCCCCTAAGACTATGAAGGACACAACTGCATTGAATTTATTTGTAATGACCTGTTTTTCATCTTCCACTGGAAAATGTAAACATCATTCAAAGTTTCTTAGGTTGAACCATTCCGCAGGTGATGAATGTTTTGTTAAAAAGTATTATTAGTTTTATGTGTTTCTAAAAAAGACTGAGAAAAAAAGTGCAAAGGTGATGGGAATTGTATACAGTTGCTGGATTCACAAAATGTTGTAAATCGTACATTGTGTGAACAGGCACTAAGAACCCATTGTACAACAGAGCAACAACTTATACAGCAACAGGCTTCACTCTCTCACTGGTCAGCTACTCGGTGCTTTCCCCAAAATTTGATAAGTAAATACCCAGTTTGGAGGATATACATAAACTTCTATCAATTTGTCACATATGCAATGTAAAACTACATGTTGATAGATTGTGTTGGAAATTGCAAATCAGGGAAGATGGTGCTATGGTGCGGTTACTGGCAAGTTCTCCAGGACGCTATCTGCGTGAAGGGCACTGTATAAATGCAAGTTGTTGTTGTACATTATATTAGCTCAGTTATGGATTATTTAATTTACTCTGTGATCATTTTGCCCTGAGAGATATACAATCATAATCTGTAGCCTTACAGAATTCACCTGCCTTTCAGCAGGTACCTTCTCCTATGGCCCTTCACCTGCTCCTAATTTAATTTACACAGCTCAACAACAACATTTATATTTGTTTCATGTTGGGAAGACATCTCAAAACGCTCACACTGGAAAACTTAGCTGAGCTGAGGGAGCTGAGGGGAATGGAAAGAAATATGTGACCAGTTGGAAATATAAGTCTTGAAGCAAGATTTGAAAGAGGGGATGGACGGAGCCAGGTGGAGTGAGTCTGGTATGGAGATCCAGAGAGCAGGGGCAGAATGACTAGGAGTTCACTTCCCCAATAGTGAAGTCGATTGAGTGAGTGACATGAAGCAGATGAGTGCTAGGTGAGTGGAAAGAAAGCAGTTAATAATAATAATAATAATCCTTGCATTTGATATAGCGCTTTTCACGTCGGGAGGACGCCCCAAAGCGCTTCACAGAACATACTGTAAAGTGAATTGACTGTATATTTGTGGGCGAACGCGGCAACCAATTGCGCACAGCAATGTCCCACAAACAGTCGTCGATTGAAAATGAACAATTTATTATTGTTTTTGTTTTTAAAGGGATTATTATTAGGCGTGTGGATTAAGGAAACTTGCCCAAGGTTTCGCCCTGCCTGGAATTGAACTCAGGTCTCTCGCTTGCAAAGCGAGTGCTCTAACCACTGAGCTACAGGACTCCACAGTTAGAGTTGCAGAGATAGAGTGGGGCATGGCCACAGAGGGATTTGAAAGGGAGTTCAAGGATCTTGAATTCAATTTGCTGGAGGATGGAGAAATAGTAGGGAAGGGAGTGATGGGTTCAGAGCCTGCAATTCTGCAACTTGTGTCAGAGAAACTTGGGAGTCCAGAGAGCAATGCATTGGAATAATTCAGTTTGGACATGTTGAAGGAGGGCATGAGGATCTTCCTGGGTGAGAGGTAAAAGCAGAAGCAGGTGATATTATGGAGTCGCACAAGTCATTGAG
Organism: Callorhinchus milii; assembly: GCF_018977255.1. Taxonomy (NCBI): domain Eukaryota; kingdom Metazoa; phylum Chordata; class Chondrichthyes; order Chimaeriformes; family Callorhinchidae; genus Callorhinchus; species Callorhinchus milii. The sequence continues at coordinate 94,875,133 of NW_024704743.1, read as the reverse complement.
GTTATGTACTGACTCTGTGAGATGGAGTGAGCATCCACGCAGGTCAACATAGTCAGCAACTAAGGTCGAAAATGCTGATAGGAGCCAAGCAGGAGTTCTAGAAAGTTAGAACTTATCCAGGACTTGATGTCTGACAGGCAATCGTTCATTACAGTGGGGGTCCTGGAATCGGGTAAAGGCAGAGAATGTTGGGTGCCATTCATATAAGTGCACCCCATGTCTACGGATGATATCACCAGAGGCAGAGGTAATTTCTAGATCTGATTTTCATTGAGTTTACCCTTTGTTTTGTTAAATTTTCATCTCAGAAATTTTATCAATTATAATAAGCCTTGCATTTGAAGTGGCGCCTTATCATGTCTTCGAGACTTCTCAAAGCGCTTCACAGAATATACTGTAAAATGAATTGACTGTATATTTTGTGGGTGAAATGCAGCAGCCAATTGCGCACAGCAGTGCCCCACAAACAGGCATGGATTGAGTGACCAATTTTTTTAAAGAAATTATTACCCCCGGAAAAACGATCCACCAATCAACTAACAACTGAGTTCCTAATTTACTGCTAGATAAACAGAGGTTTGTGAGGTAAGGAAACTTGCCCAACGTTTTGTCCTGCCGGGAATCGAATCCAGGTCTCTCACTTGTGAGGCAATTGCTCTAACCACAGAGCTACGAGAGAAAGTATAGAGCCTCACGCACCACCCACAAAAAAATCGGAATAAACACTGGCTTTAATGGTCCTTATGTGTAATTATGAAAGTTGTGCCTTTGTTTTACTTCCATAATAACCTTCAAATAATCTTCCATAATAACTTTCCCCATACCCTTCAAAGGGGTATGAGGAAAGAGCGGGGGAGTGGGACTGATTGTGTAGCTCTTCCAAAGAGCCGGCACAGGCATGATAGGCCGAATGTCCTCCTTCTCTGCTCTCCTCCTACCAGTGCCTTGGGACATCCTCCCGACGTGAAAGGCGCTATACAAGTGTAATCTTGTTGTTGTTGTAATATTCTATAATTCAATAGGATACATCTGGATTGTTAATCTGGAGGTACCCTGAAATATACACATTCACCTTCATAGTACACAGTCACTGCACTTTACAGTAAATCCCCTGAAGCACTTTAAAACATTATCCTGACATAAAAGTATCTACGTTAAATGGAAAGGATTGTTTGTTTGTTTGTTTGTTTGTTTGTTTATTTATTTATTTAATGGAACTTCTCATTTCTACCTTTCAGACTCACAGCCACTACAAGCAGTTTGCGGACCTCTGCAACAGTAACATACATGAAGAGAACATCAGCAGCGTTATTCCTCCAGAGAAGGAAAAGGAGGAGGAAATGAAGAATATATAGCAGAGGAGAAACAAGAAGAGGATGACTTAGGAGAACAATGGCAGAATCCTCCACCTCCCAAAAGCCTCAGAATCCACATGAAATTACAATTCTGCAGCAAGCAATGCAGCTGCACACTGATGGCAGCACATCAAAGGGTAAGTTAGATGATGGGATTCCATTTGGTAGAATGCTAAACAAGGGAGAAATGAAGCAAGGCAAGACACCTTTGCAAGTTGGTGTTTCGTGATGTACAAGCAATGCACTTCTACAGTGAGTGGAGACGTGAGTGGATGAGGTTTTTGACCTCTGCCCCTTCCACCCTGGAGACCCACCATATGGGATCCTGCACCCTTTCTCTCTCGCATAGGTGTGACATTCACTGATAGTTTTTTCCTCAATAAACATCCAATTTGTTTATATTTATTCAATTTATGCTTCAAATTAACAGACAAATATTGAAATTCTACAACATTTATATTTTATTTATATTCACAACAATATGCAAAGAAAAAATATTATTTATAGTCAACTGAATGATTGCATAAAGTTTTGTAACCTAACTTGTAGATATCATTCTTAAAATGATGCCATCTGCTGATCAGTGTGGCAAGTGGCAGGCATGTATTTGCAGTTTTACTGCACAAGCTTACCGAATCATCTGTCAGTTGTGCTTGCAAACGATCCCTTCGTTTCCCCAGATGTTCTTTTATGAATTGGTGTCTTTTTTGGAGTTTATTGTATGTACTGCTAATTGACACATAGTCCTACAAAAAAATCACAGAAGAAAGAAATGTCAGTCTTTTGAATATAGATTTCATTTTATATTTTTGGTAAGTACTATCCCAAAGGATTATAAATCTAAGCACAACCATTTTTAATACTTACACATAATCTAAATAATTAAAGTTTAATTTGGTGGCAGTTTATGAGCAGGGCCAATAGAAAATTGCAGAAATATTTGCCAAAAATTGTGAGGAAATTTGATAAATTTTGCAGAAAATTGCGGGGAGTAGATTGAGGTACATTTTACTGCCAACCTATATTTTTCGACTTCATTGATTAAAAAAAATAGACCTGAAGAAATAACACATGTTAGATTGTTGCAAAAAAAATTATTCTTCAACAAAATCTGGGTGGCCCACTCGGTGGGAGGTGCGCACGGGGGATACACAAGGAGGTCACTAACTCCTGCCTCTCGGGACCCGCCATCGCACACAGACTCACAGATACCTGCTCACAGAGACACAAACATACACAGACACACATGCTGAGAGAGAGAGAGACATACACAGACTCACACTCGTAGACACAGAGACAAACACTCACAGACAGAGACATACACTCACAAATGCACACAGATACAGAGGGGAGAGAGACACAGACACATTCACACAGAGACACTCATAAACACAAATCTAGAGAGACACACATATAGAGGAGACATAGATTTAGAAGCCCATTTACGCTCGCATCGCACAAGTGCATCCGGAGCCACTCCGCCCATAGTAATGCCAAGTAAACAGCCGGCAGCAGCACAAAGATGCCCAGGCACTGAGGAAACTTAATTATTTTTACAGATTTACAGCGGAGGGGGCTGCTTACAGTGGATTCCACAGAAAAATTGCGGCTGCATTTTTCTATTGCCCCAAGTCATGGGAGATTCCAGTCATTTCCCGTGATTCAAGGCAGCCAGTAAATGTGGGAGTAATAGAGGATAGAGAGAGTGGCTATACGAGTTAGGAGGTAATTAATATGCGTCCTGGAAAAAGTATATGTGGTTTTGATAGGAAACTGAATGGGAATCAGGTTAATGTACTTAGGCAATTATATGATTTATAAAGATAAAACGTATGCAGGTTTTACTGAATGTCATTGTCTGTAACAATTTGCTTCTTTTGACAGAGCTTAATAATGTATCCACTTTATTTTTTAATTCTCCAATCACTACAGGTTGCCGAAAAGCAGTACTGTCACTTTTAACAAATCTAAGATGTACGAGTATGCACTATGATACATGACTTTTACCACACCTTCCAAGTCTCAAAGTGAGGAATGATAACAGTCGCAGTTTCAGTTTTTCTTGCCATATTGGAGGGCTATCAGCATCCTTCATTGACATCAAACTGTTGTTTTAAAATGCTATCTGCTATGAACATTGAGCTGCTGTAGTTCAGTGCATTAATACAGCGGTACTGGCTATAAATACACTGTCATAATATTTCGCATCTCAGGAAAGCAATGACACATTGAATCCATCTTGACTTGACAGAACGCCCACTAAATGCTTCTAGGTTTGGTTTTGCATATCAAAAACTGCTTTTTTCCAAAATGTTTAGGTTGTCCCACCCAATTTTTTTTAAAATGTCCAATTTCACTTGTAAGCTTCAGTTCAACGTTTATCATTTGGAATCGTTGCACGTGCGACATTATTTTTTTAAAAAAAGGCAAGGAAACTATGATGAACACTTTCTGTTCAAAGTACTACTGTATGAAAATAATATAGTTGTAACTACATTTTATTATCTGCAGTGTAAGTTACTCAATTTTGGGCAGCAGTGAGACACACAATTTTAATCTCCTATTTTCCAGCAATCTTTGGTTAAAATCAGCTATATGGAAGCAGCACATTTGTCCAGGAGCAGCTGCATTTATTTAAATGGAAATTATGCTTTGGATCAACAGAGGAGTAAGTGGGGGTCTCCTTGGAGCTGAACTGGCTCCAAGGTGATACGCTTGGCAACGGAATGTCGGAATCGAGCCAGCCCTCCGGGGCGGGCTCAGCAGTCCTGTTCCTGAGCCAGGCAAATCCACAGTATTGCATAGCACTGCTGATGACAGCTAAACCAGCCTGGCATATCAGCATGACCTGGAAGAGCAGATCAGTCACTGGGGGCAGGCAGTCATCCCACTCAGCTCCTGTTAACCCCGCGAGCCAAAGCCCTAATGGGTAGGGTGGTCCTAGCTGGACAAGCAGTGGGAAAGCTTGCCAGACAGCAATATTAATTGCCAACTATGCGGTTTTAGCTGGTAAGATTCCAGCAGTACCCCAACACACCATCTAGGGTCCCCAAGCCTTGGCTCTTGCCAACCTGCACCTAATACTTTCCGGAAATAGGTAAGTATGAATGGAATTCTCAGTTTCATTTGGATACTCCTAAGCATGGTGATGAGTTTCCGCATATATCAGATACCTGGCTGACCCCCAAAAAATCAACTGGGAAGTTGATCCAGAGCCAACCCTCGAAGATCAGAATTCCAGTGAGTTTTTAGCAGCATTTCATCAATACCATATTTTTCACCAGAATCAGATTCCAGACAATTTCCAGACCAGACCAAATTCATGAATATAGAGCTGCTCAAACACAAATATGGCTTTTCCAGTCATTGGAACGGTTTTAGAAACGGTTCTGTCCTTGGATGGTTCAGAACCTATCTCTCACACTGGCTCCACTTTGGCTCCACAAACGGCTTCTCATCTAGACCCCGCACCAACTCGTGCAATGTTCCTCATGGTTCTGTCCTCTCCTCATCAACCTGTACATGCTCCCTCTTGGTGACATCATCCGCAGACATGGGGTCAACTTTCACATGTATGCTGATGACACACAACTCTATCTCTCTGTCTCCACCCTCTACCCCAGGACCACTGCAGTCCTGACAGAATGTCTGTCAGACAACAAGTCCTGGATGAGACCCAACTTTTTACAGTTGAACGTCAGCAAGACCGCGGCCCTCCTGATTGGCTCGCGCCCGCGCCTCCACACCTCAGCATCAGCATCCACGGATGCACGCTCCACCTCACCGAGCCAGTCAACACCCTAGACATCTCAACTGTCCTTTCGCCTCCACATTTGTACTATGATTCGCTCTGGCTTTCCCCACCTCCGCAACATTGCCTGACTCCGTCACTGCCTCACCCCTCAGGCTGCCAAAACCCTCATACATGCCTTCATTACATCCAGGCTCAATTATGTCAACGCCCTGCTGTAGTCTTCCCCACTCTTCTCTCCACAAGCTGCAGAAGCTCCATGACACCATCATACCCACCCTCACCCGGCTCCACTGGCTTCCCATCCCTCAGAGGATAGAATTAAAAATTCTCATCCTCACCTTCAAGGCGCTCCATGGCCTTGCCCCTTCCTACCTCTCTGACCTGCTAACTTCTTATCAACCTGTCCGCTCCCTCCATTCAGCAGGCCCTGCTCTATGTCACCCCCACCCAGACTGCCCGCGGTTGGCCTTCAGTTTGTCTGCCCCCACCCTCAGGAACTCCATCTCACATTCCCTTTGTCTCGCTCCCTCCCTTGTCTCCTTCAAGGCACGCCTCAAGATACTCCTCTTTGACCGTGCCTTCGGCCACCCTCACTGCCCTCCACCCTTCCTGATACCTGCCCCCCACCCCCGCTCGGGTCCTAATCCCTGACTGTTTGGAACGTCCTCCCGATATGAAAGGTGCCTTACAAATGTATTGTATTGTAAGACACCAATTATGTACTACCTACAAATTTGTAAGAAACTTACCGCATGCAATTTCTCATGTTCATCTGATATTTTTTTAAACTTGGATTCAGCTGCTGCAACAATTTTTTCTGCTTGTTTAATACCCTTCATAACAGTAGCGCTCTTCATATTGGCATTGTTTTGAAATTCGTCCAGTTCTGCATTATCTAACAGCACTTTGGCCTACATTTGGAAAATACAGAAACACCAAAGAACAATTTAAAGCATTTTAAAAGATTATTTCTAATCATTTGAACTTCAAGACAAACCATGCCATTCACCAGACTTACCACAACACACTTGAAAGATACTCATAATATGACATTTTATGTGACATATATATATAAATAACATGGCAGGTGGCAATAACGTAATGCTTAAAAGGGAATTTTTAGTCCTTAACAGCATCTAAAAAAGGAAGTGAATGAATACTTGAGAGAAAAATTATATTTAAGGTTATGGGTAAAATGAAGCAGTGACGAGAGTGGGGTAAGCAAAGGCACTATGATCCGAATGGTTTCTTTCTTTCCTACAAGCAATCTACAGGACTGAAATTCTAACTCAGCTCCTACTCATACCATGCACGTTCAATTTGTCTTCAAATTTAAGTTTATACAAAATTGTGGCAAATTCATTATTTCAGTATTAATATAGAAGCCATTCTTTTAAGCAGAAATGTGGAAAACTACCTTCCAAATTAAGATTAAAATTAAGAATTTTTCATAGTTTTGTGACATCTTAAATTTGAATACAAATTGGATTTACAGGCTAAGAATACAAGGAATTTTAGGTATTAAGATTCTAAATGGTTGAAGAGTCTCTAACTTTGTTTCGTCAATATCATCTCCAGCAAAGTAGGACAACATGGACCCTTTACCTGAAGCTTTATTCGTACTCCTATTTCTTCTCTAATTTTTCTCTTCAAGTTCTCTATGTGGATCTGTGGAATAAATATGCATCAGAATTAGAGATGAGATTCATGCCAGTGAAAACAGCAATCACCGATTATAACAAAGATCTACCAGTACAGAGGTGGAAGTTATACATTTGAAATTAACAAGCCTCAAGCATGAATAGATAGTGGGATTACTTGTTTTGCATGCTTTCTTGAAAATGGAAAAGCATCATACATATGCCACTGCACTAGAAGAGAACATGGGGCTGAAATGCCACCTAAAACTAAATTTTGTCTATTTACTTAGCATCTTGGAGCATCTAGAATTTGGCAAGTTCTTACAATTTTAATTTTGAAGTTTTCTGCAAATGCTTTTAATAATTACAGAAAAACTGCTTCAAAATTAAGATGAGACGATTAAGATTATAACAATTTGCTAAATTCCTTAAGTGCTAAGAAAATACATTTGAGTGATGATGGATTGCTGGTTGGATGCTCTTTATAAAGTGTCCATACAACTTTTCCCACGAGTATCTGGAAAGAAATTCCACCTGGGTCTAGATTTACTGTTTTCTTACCATTTCAGTGTGTTATTAATAATAATACTTGCATTTCATGTAGCGCCTTAACATGTCTTCGAGACGTCTCAAAGCGATTCACAGAATATACTGTAAAATGAATTGACTGTATATTCTGTGGACGAAACGTGGCAGCCAATTGGGCACAGCAGTATTCCACAAACAGTCATGGATTGAAGTGACCGACGTAATTTTTTTTGAAGGAATTATTATCCCGGAAAAGTGATCCGCCAATTGACTAACAACCAGGCTCCTAATTTACTGCTAGGTAAACAGACACTTGTGGAGTAAGGAAACTTGCCCACCATTTCACCCTGCTGGGAATCGAACCCAGGTCTCTCGCTTGCGAGTCGGGTGCTCTAACCACTGAGCTACAGGACTCCACCTTATAATAACCCTTAGCTCATCCTCATGACTCTACAGCAAGAGGGAACAGCAGGGGCTAAAGAAGATATCTTAAAGAATTACAAATCAGTGCCTCCTAGAGAGGTCCTTTTTCATCATTACATACTTTAAATTACATAAATAGGCAACTGAATCCAATTAACAACTTTTCTATTAATTCTGCAAACCTAAATCTTCTTTAAAAACCTCATAGCTCATAGCTTCTCCCATCCACTTTCAAAATCTAAGCACTTAGGGTTAATGCTTTGGGAGAATGGCTTCTCACAGTCCATTAGGCTACCTCTTTTATTATTTCAGGGACCCCATTTTAGGATTCTTAACTTCTATAATGGCTTTTTGAATTTAACATTTTACTTTCAAAGTTATTTTAGAATAATGCAGGGTGACTCCATTGGCTCTGGTCCATAAAATTGGACCCCGTGTTATAATAGTCAACAAAAGAAAGTCCAGCAATCCTACTTCCAGTTGTCAGATGTGATTGCGGATTGCAGGAAGCTGGCTGGTCAGACGCAAATACTTGTATCACCCGAAACACTTATATGCAGTTCTGGTTGACTAGCTGGAAGTTGGAAAAGAACCACTCTTGGTCTACAAGACACTGCTTTATAACAGAGTTAGCCTGTATCTGGCAAAGAAATGAGAAATTAATGCTTTTTGTGTCCTGTTTAAATACTTCCCATTCAATGCATTCACTAACCTTTGAACGCTGTTCCTGCATCTTTATTTCTACTTTTGTTTGCTCCATTTTTATCTTGACTTTATTGTGAAGCCTCGCCACTTGGGTGAGCTGTTCCCTCAGATGATTTCTTTGTTCATTGTTGTTCTGAATACTTGTTTGTTTGTCGTGAATTTCTTTATCATCTTTATCTTTCATGTCCTGACTTCAATAAGAAAATTATACTTAGAATTTAAAACACTATGGATAAGGCTTCATGAATTATTATGGGTGAATAATAGGTAATTTGTTTTTTAATACCTTTGCTTAATTTTTTCAGAAAGATTTTCTATCTCTGATTGAAGTTGCTTGCTCTGGTTTAGCATATCTTCAAGCTCATTAAGTTTTCTCCTATATTCTTCCTTTTTTTTCAACAATTCAGAGTCACCAGCACTTCTCTACATCAAATTAAATCAGATAAAAACACACAAGAGTTAAAGCAAAACGTACCCACAAGAATGATAATCAGCAACCAATTCTTTAAGTCTACACATATTATTACACATATTACATGTAAAATAAAAAGATCATGTTCCAACAACTCAACTGGAGCAGTTACATTTTAGGTGGACAAAAAAAGCATAATTTTTGGCCAACTGTAAAGAAAGTGGTGCTAAACATTATTTATAGCTAGGTGGCACATATACTGACAGTTCATGAACTGTGCCAGCAAGTGGACTTAGTGACCCATTATTTCATAGAACCATAGAAATTTGCAGCACAGAAGGTGGTCATTCGGGCCATTGAGTTTGCACCAGCTGCACATTCACTCCCCCTACCCTGCCCTATCCCTATACACCTTCAAGCCTCTAATGTCATATAAGCTGTCTACTTCCCTCTTGAAACCCACAATAGACTCTGCATCTACCATCTGTCAGAGCACACCAAAAAACACCCAAAACTCTGATTGAAAAAAAATGTCCTGGCTCTCCTTTTATTCTTCTTGTGGCTGGCTTAAATCTATGTCAAGTATTACTGATTCCCATAACAGTGGAAATAGTTTCTCCCTATTCACCCTGTCAAAACCCCTCATAATTTTGTACATCTTTTTCAGGATCCCATCTCAACTTTCAATGAAACCAGACTCAATGTTTCCAATCTCTCCTATTAACTAACACCCTTTATCCCTACTATCATTCTCATAAACCTCCTCTGCATCTCCCCAAGGCCTTAACATTCTTCTTAATATGAGGTGCCCCCAACTGTATTCCTGTTGCAATGTAACCAATGATTTGTACAAACTTAGCATTATTGCTTTACTTTACTCCATGCCTCTATGTATAAAGCCCAGAATACCATTAGCTTTATTCATAGCCCTTACCACTTTTGCTGCCTCTTTCACGGAATTAATAATAATAACCCTTGCATTTGATATAGCGCCTTATCACATCTTCAAGACGTCTCAAACCCCTTCACAGAATATACAGTAAAGTGAGTTGACTATGTTTTGTGGGCAAGACTTATGCAGGGATTCACTTGCAATTCAAGGATTCAAATGCGAGGATTATTATATTCAAGAAATAAATGTGGAAGCCCGTAGCATAGTGGTTGGCGCGCTCGCCTCACAAGCGAGATGAATCAGGTTTGATTCCCTTAGGCAGGTTTCCTTACTCCACACGCTTCTGTTTATCTAGCAGCAGGTACAAACCCAGTTGTTAGTCGATTGGTGGATTGCTTTCCGGGGGTAATAATTCCTCAAAATAAATAAATTAATAAAAATTTGGACACTCAATCCCATGATTGTTTGCGAGATACTGCTGTGCACAATTGGCTGCTCCATTTCTCCCACAAAATACACAGTTTACAATATATTCTGTGAAGTACTTTGAGATGTCTCAACGACATGATAAGACGCTACATCAAACGCAAGGATTATTATTATTATGCACCCCCAAATCCCTCTGCTTCGTGAAAAAATTGCCATTCAGTATATATTCCCTTCCCTAAACAAGGTCTATTTCGCCCACAAAAAATATAGTCAATTCACTTTACAATATATTCTGTGAAGCGCTTTGAGACGTCTCGAAGACGTGATAAGGCGCTATATCAAATGCAAGAATTATTATTATTTATCTGGCCTTTTGTTCTTAATAAATGTATAACCAATCTAAATAACCTTAGCTGTTGAAAAAGTTGTCTGAGAGATTCACTATGGGAGTCCATTACCCCATCTGCTAACGTTGATAACCCAACCAGATTGTTAGAATAGGGCTCCTCATCCTGTAAGAACCAAAAGCCAGGTATGCCATTGGAACAGTAACCCATGCATTCCCTTTTGAGGCCACTGACATCAAACTGAGAACAATATTTGGTATTCAGCTATCCTATTTTCTAGAATATACTGTAGTATATGATTCCCTTCCCCCCACTTCATGGGTTTTTTTAGGGCAAGGATTTCTTTTTTTCCTCAAGGTACTTGAATTTTGTTTGTATTGGAAGATTACATAGGAGCCCGCTACATAAAGAAGGTATCAACTGAATGCTGTAGAGTTTACAACCATTATTGCTGTGTGAGACCAGTTGTTTCTCCGAATCAAAACTATTCTGTCAACACAAAGAGATAAATAAATGAACAAGAGGGTCTGGAAATAGTTATGAAGAATAGAGTATGCTAAATGGAGTAAGGGATTGAAACAGTACTTTGTAGTTCCACCTAAGTGATCTTACTAATCGCTAAGAACAAATATCCATTTTAATACAATAAGACACAGAATTCAAACAGAAGTTGCTTAGAATGATTTATAAAGTGAGTGACAAAAAGTAGATTCTCCTTTTTCCGTTCCCTTTCATCGTGTAGACGATCATCTACAAAACACAAAGTCCCTACAAGGAAACCTGTGAGGCGCTTTAAGACATCCTCCCGAAGTGAAAGGCGCTATTCCAAATGCAAAGATTCTTTTTTTTTGGTCCACAAAACATAGTCAATTCATGTTTCAGTATATTCTGCGAAGTGAGTTGAGACGTCTCAAAGACGTGATAATGCGCTATCAAATGTAAAGATTATTATTATATTAAAGAAATAAATCAAAATGTCCTTTAAAAATCCTATACATTTTGCTTCAAAGCTGATCCATTTAAGAGGGTGCATTTAGGCAATAGATAAGTGTAAATCACTCCGGTGGGAATTTTTGAATATGCATATCGTCTTTCCACAGACTTCAACAAAGGAAATAAAACATTCTCTTTTACAATGTAAGATAATTTTAAAGAAAGTGAAAAACTCTTAACGTCCTCAATGACTCATTATGTAAATGCACCACATGATGCAATACTGAACCGTACTTATTAAATTAATTAATTTTTTGCTCTATGCTAAGTGAGCATTTATCAGGGAGAGCAACATCAACAACAACAACAACTTGTATTTATGCACTCACTTGCATTTATACACTCACGCAGGGTAGTGTCCCAGAGCGCTTAAAATGTTTGGTGGCCTTTTTGAACGAGAATGACATGTTAGTACTATTTTTAGATCTGGACTCACTCAGAACTGAATTGAAACTGTCCTAAACTCATTTCATGTAGTTCTAAATTTATATACAACTAATTTCACATAATTGAATACTGTTCTTAATAGAATAAGTATTATAACAACAACAATAATTTGCATTTATTTAGTGTTCCTACATACAGGGTAGAGTTTCAGAGCACTTAACAGGGCGGAGCCGAATGCCGAACCGGGAGGGGGAGGTAGCCATAAGTCGAAGAGGAAGGTCTTCAGGCATGATTTAACAGTGTAAGGGATTTGTAGACAAGTGTGAGTTGATCTTGAAGTCGATCTGTTCTGTCATAGAGAGCCAGTGAAGCCTGGCAAAGACTGGTATGATGGGGATATGGAGTTTAGAGTGGGTGTGTATATGGGCAGTGGAGATTTGAATTAGTTGGATTTTGTGGACAGTGGAGCTGAGGAGACCAATGAGGAGGGCATTGGAATAGTCAAGGCAGGAGATGTCGAAAGTGTGGACAAGGGTTTCAGCTGCATTGGGGAACAACAATGGGGAAAAAAGTAGTCACTTACCGTAAACTTAATGGCCTGGCGAAGTTCACTACAAATAGCATTTTGAATTTTCGTTTCAGATTTTGCTTCAGCTGACTTAGCTTTCCAATCTTCTATCTGTAAAGCCAAGAGTAAGAAACATCAGCCTTTCTTTTGAAGCTATAGGGATAAAGCTCTTCTTAAATGGTTATTCTAAATTTTATGTAAAATCAGAGACACATTACTGGAACTTTCAGAGGGTACATTTCTGTTGTCATATCACAAATCTAATACTAAACCATAAATGATCAGTAATATTTTTCTAAATAAATCCCAGTTATAAAATGACAAGTTACTCAATCCAGGTTTTGTCTTTATTTACCAAAAGTTGTTATAGCCGACAGGCAAAGCTTTTGGCGTTCATGTACTTAGAGGTGATTGAATGGTATTGCATCATAATCCTTCAGAAATCCAAATTTGTATTTCCAGCAGATCTGGCAAAGATCTCCTTAATCAGGAGACATTTCTAAAGCTAGACTTCTCGCTTCATAACATTTAGTCAAAAACTAAAATCTTACCCCCTTCAACTTTTTTTGCAATTCAACACTTTTTTTCTCAGTTACTCATCCTTACTGTATAAGCCTTCTACAGTATTTATACTCTGATGTTGGTACCTTATCTTGAATTTTGGCAAGCAGCTCCATGGGCAGTATAAAGTTGTTAGTATGGATCGCTACTGGAGAAAGCAAGAGCACCATCTAGAGGTAATCTTGCTTCTTTTCCATTGAAGACTGTTGTTTTAACATTTTTTGGGGGGGAAAATATCTTTAAACATCTGACAGCAACTACAGTGTCTGTTTTGTAAATTTCTTCTAACTTAAAAAAAACTGTGCCATCAGCTGTTTGCAATGAGCAGAAACTGGCTTGAGCAGGAGGTTAGTAATCCATACATTGTGTATCATTTGCAGAGCTCTTCCCTTTCCCAGTAGGAAATGCTGCTGCACTTGCACTCCTGAAATACAACCCACAGATTCAATAATAAAGACAGCATCAAGAGTAGAAATATCACTATGGCCTCTGCCTCAGATTTAAGCTGCTGAAAGAGCTGAACTACAGTGAATGAGCAGTATGTCCAAATACAACATCTAGTTTGATTCTTAGATGTTACATGTGATTATTCTGTTGCATACTTGCTAAATTAGCCCTGCATAACTTCCTTAAAATAATTAACAGCAAAATGTCTACTTTTCCCATTTAATGAAAAACATTTTTATTTGTATACCATTCCTTAATATAAATGTGATGTAAGAGCTGCAGTTCATATCATTATTCCACAATATTTTACATTATTTTCATCATGATTTTTGCAGAAAAACATTTTTCAGGTAATTAAATACTGAATGCCAAAGATTGCCAGGCATGAAAAGCAAACACTACTGCCTAGGGTAACTTTTAACCAGCAGGCGAACAACAACTTGCATTTATATAGCACCTGTCACATGGTGTAGGGTCTGGAGCATTAAACAATGATATAATTCGATGCAGAATAACATAGCTTGCAGCCAGACGTAGTCACTATAGTTTTCACAATCAAATGTTTGTACAAATACCAAAAGCCAAAGTGAGTTTTCAACCAGAAAGGCCTTTCAAAGATATTAACATGCACACAGATAGAATAGTAATTTAAATATATAATAGAATCCACGATAAAACAGTTACATTGCATATTATAGCAGCTTATAATCTAGTTGTTTTATGTACCTAATAATTTAATGTCACTGTTACATCAATGGCCCATTAATTAAATGCAGAACAGTATTTCCTCATGGTAAGCAATCCTTTTCATTACTTTACTCTGAAAAGTTAGTTGAACCAGATTTGAGGATAGAATGTTCTAGGTTCCAATCCTAGTACAGCTGCTCATCCTCCCTTCACTCTTCTAAGGTCAATAAAATAAGTACCATGCTTTTTGAAAAAACTTTGGGAGATTAGAGGAAGCATCTCTTCGAAGGCACGTCTGGCATAGTTGGGCAGGTCCACAGTAATTCAAAAACAGGAATTCATATGGGTTAGAGACATATTAGGCAAGTCTATCTTGGTTGGACACATAACATGAAACAATGCTTCTTACTGTTAAACTATGCACTTGATATATTTATTAAAATGCTTATCCAGTAACAGGTATGAACCAGATGCTCAGATGATGTCTGCAGCAGGGCTTTAGTGTTATTTGCATAGTTTAACCCACCCCACCTTTCTGTGCGTATTTGCCAGCAAATTGGGCGTTGTAAACGTAACCTAAGGTGAAAACAGTAATGTCACAACAAATATTGGCCATCAAATTCAAATAGTGATCTTTAGTAAAGGCTGAGGTCTGAGAAGTTATAAATCTTTCTAAATCCACATAAGTGCTTATTTGAAACTCATAACATTAGTGTACATCTGTAAGAATGTAACTGTTGTGTAATAGTTTTCAACACTTTTAGGGGGATTTCTTCCTATTAACTGATAACAGCACAATCACTTTACATGAAACACCTTGCCAATCTTTTTGTCACAGGTTGACTCAATCTCTTGCCCCATTGGAGATAAAACAGTTGAATGACTTCCTGAAATAGTTTGTTCTTTTGCATAATAACAATAGCCTTGCCTATACCCACAGAGTGGGAATCTACACTCCATTTCAAATTTGAGTAAAGCAGAGCAAAAGGATGAAATAATTAAATCCTGTATCAAGTTATTAAATATTACTTTTGGTAAGAACTTCTCGTGAGGCCGGAGTACTTCCCTATTATTATGTGATGTAAGGATAGTTCCCTGGAATCTACAGAAATGTACACAACTTTATGGTAAAAGAGAGCGAGATTCTATGATACAAACTATAAGAGAGAATTTAATTTCCCAAATTCCCTTCTTTAAAAAAAAATTGGATTTATCAGAATACTTCCCCTATCACAGTTCATACTCTTTAAAGGAAATAAATATACTTTAAGTTATTCTAAAGCCAACATGTTCAAGTCTATAAGGATCGGGGACGGAGGGGGCTGCATGGGGGGGTTGTTGAAATATACTGGCTATCACCTCAGGATACATTCATATATTTTAAACAGCAAACGAATGTCCCAGAAGGTTTGATAGTTAAATGGTTAAAAGTAGCTTTGCTGCACGGGCTGAGGTTAGCTTCTGATTACATTTCATATTTTCCTGGGAAGATGTTCACTCCTCTGAGATAATGAGCAATCGGGTCCTTGAGCAGATGTAAGAACAATGGACCACAGAAAAGGCTAACTCAAGGCTGAGAAACAAGCAGGCTGTGGATGGCTGCCCAGAAGTTGTCTATATCTCTCTCTCTGCAAAGTAGCCCGTGAAGGGTGAGGCTATCTCTGTGACAAGGGGAGGTGGAGTTAGAAACACATAAAAGAAAGATGTAACTTCGAAATAGTTGGGAGTTGTGTAGAGTGTCAGCACACTTCCCAGTGGAATCGATATCGATATATGTACAGGAGTGAGGGAATTTACCTCCAGTAAGAAAGTGACCATCAAAAGTGAAAAAGAAAGAATAGTGGTTAATATGTTTTTGGTTCTGTTTGTAAGGCAGAGAAGTATAACAGTAGTAGTGGTTGGTACATTTGAAACACAGAAGTCAGGTTAGGCAGCACAAGTGAGGTCCTGGGCTAAGAGCTGATTGTATCTGTTGAGTTTACAGGAGATTCTGTGTGATAGCTCTGTAATTAAGTATTGATTTTGTAGGATTGGTTGTGTCCGAGGGTTTACCGGGTGCCAGTCCCTACTACGTTTTGTATTACAGAATCAGTTGTCCTGAGGGATTTCCAGGGGCTGATTTCTATTGTGTATGTTGAGGTGCATTCTTGGGCTTATTGTTTTGTCTGGAGTACTGAGCAATTCCTGAGTGCATTCTGTTGCTTCTCAATTATTTGATTTGTATATCTGTATCATTGTATAGTGTGGACAATTGTGTTGTTATATGATCATATGGTTTGAATACAGCTTGTTGAATTTCACTGTTTGTCATATATATATATTTGATATTAGTGGAATAAACTATACTACGGGGGGCGGGGGTGTCAGAGGAAGGGGAGAATGGAACACCAGATTTGGGGACCTTCACCTCTCACAACACAACAGGGTTTATGGGGAGAGTGCAGGGGAGTGGGATTGATTTGAATAGCTCTTTTCAAAGAGGCGGCTCAGACACGATGGGCCAAATGGCCTCCTTCTGTGCTTTATAATTCCATGATTCTATGATAATATTCCATACAGTGACAGAATCACAAAAAATATATCACATACAGGAGACACAATGTATAACGTTTCATCAACAGTAACTGTTCCAGATCATTTCATGCAGACTTTGAATAGATAACAAAATATTATCCTTACATTTCACATAGATCTTAAGCAAAAAGCACTTCATGGTTTTCTATAAAGTTGTAATGACTGTGTTCTTGTAAACGCATCAGCCAATTTACGCACAGCAATGTCCCAGAAATAGGCAAAAAGAAAATTGAGGTGAGGGACAGAAAAAGAGAGTAAACAAAAAAGGCTCAATCAGAGGACTGGCACATTGTGGACAATAGTGACAGAATAATTGTTCCTGAAGGAGCAATCTTTAGTTGTCACTGTAGCCAATTTGTATTTTGCACGATGTCCAATTATTTGTATTGTTTGCTCATCTGCAAAAGAGCTGAACCCAATTAGTACAGCTAATCAGATCTCTACGATGCTTGGATTTATATTTGATAAAGGTATTTGATAAAGTTCAACTGCAAAATTTTTAAACTTAATGGAATTAATTATTTGTCAGTCAAATTAAAACTCAATAGAAATTGGAAGAGATGATCAATTGGGACGCAATAACCAGTGGAGGTTCACAAGGATCTTTTCCAGATTCCATATCATTCAAAGTATCAAAACATTACTCAAAATAACTCAGTTTTTTCTAAACAAAATTTCTACTTATACCAAGATATGTTGCCAGGGGTGTAATAATTTGAAGATGAATTACATTCATGAAAATCTGAAACAACTAAGCAGATGGGCTGAGCAATGACAGATGGGTTTGAAAGTAGCTGAAAGCAAGGTAATGCAAATTGGAACAAGAAATAATATACCATGTACATGTAAAGGGGTATTAAAGATGTGGAAAAGGCTAAGGATTCTGCTGTGATGTCTGACAATTTGTTAAACATCTCCACAAAATGTGAAGGTGTCAATAAATATTGGATTGCATCTCCAAAGTATTTTAATACACTTTAAAATAAGTTATTCAAACCTTACATAGGTAACTGGCGAGTCTACAATTGGAGAACTTGGTGCAGTTCTGGGTACTCTAATTTTCCCCAAAAAAAGTGTGAGAGGATTCAAGGTATAACAGTAGAGATGGTTCCAGGACCAAAGGCCAGAGGGGAGATTCCTAGAATTGAATTTAATTTTATTAGCGAAAAGCAGATTGGATTCAAGGAGACAAGATCTAAAATCCAGACCTTTAAAATGCTCAGTGGTATTAGATTCTGCTGCTAGCGGAAATCTAGAGGTCATAGGCTGGGCCAATAGAAAAGTGTGGACATATTTGCAAAATTTGCGGAGTGCTTTACGAATCTTGCAGGAAATTGCGAAGGTCTTTACTGAATTTTGCGGGAAAATTGCAGGGATTGATTGGTTCTATTGAGGTACATTTTACTGTTACATTTTTTTTCCACTTTATTGCTAAAAACTAAACATAAGGAAATAAAACATATTAGATTGTTACAAAAAATATTAATTGCTTCTTTAACAAAAACTGGGTGGCCATTTTTTTTGTGGGGGTGGGACACCAGTGAGGCTACAGGAGTTTTCCAACTCCTGCCACTCAGGGCTGGTACCACACACAGACACCTAGAGAGACACACACGCTCAGAGACCCAGAGAGAGATATATACTCACACACTCAGAGACATGGAAGAGACATGGACATGGCGGGTTTATCATGGGCGAGGGTCGTTGCAGCGGGAAATGGGGAAAAGGTGCGCCCGCACTTTTCTATTGGCCCAGATTATAGGTTTAAAATTAAAGACTTGAGCAAGTCTAATTTTTTTTTAAATTCCTCACAGAGCAGTAGATGATGCTTTAATTAATGCTTTCAAAAAGAACCGGATAAGTATCTGGCCTCATTGATTTGATCTAAAAGCATCTTGAATCAGGTTTGCGGGTGGGGGGAGGAAATGCATCAGATCGTGGGTTAAAAATAATTCTAAAACATAAAACAAATTTAAGCTAAATAAAATAAATCTAAGACTCATACATGTTTAAAAAGAATGGTAAATGGCCAAGCTGTCGACTTGATTGTTCTTGTTGGTTAAGTACAATTATTTGGTCAGCAAACTGACCAACTAGTTTCACATCTCCTAGATTTTCAAAAGAGTCATTTGCACAGAAATTAAGGTCATTTTAATGGTCAATTTGAGGTCAACAAACAACACTGTCTGGACAACACTACGTAACAACAAAGCCTGTCTGCAATCTCCTTGACAGATTTTTATAGCAATCTTTGTCACCTTAGCAGACCACACGCTTCATGTGGGGCACCATCTTGGAGGGCTGTATAAAGACCAGGTGAGATGCCAAGCAAGGGAGGGGAGAAGGGGATGGTGTCACAGTCAAAGACGAAAATAGGAAATGGAAGCATGCCATTCAGCCCATTGTGGAGTCCTGTAGCTCAGTGGTTAGAGCACTCGCTTTGCAAGTGAGAGACATGAGTTCAATTCCAGGCAGGTCAGGGCGAAACCTTGGGCAAGTTTCCTTACTCCACACCTAATAATAATCCCTCCAAAACCAAAAACAATAATAAATTGGTCATTTTCAATCTACGACTGTTTGTGGGACATTGCTGTGCGCAATTGGCTGCTGCGTTCGCCCACAAATGTACAGTCAATTCACTTTACAGTGTGTTCTGTGAAGCGCTTTGGGACGTCCTCCCGACGTTAAAAGCGCTATATCAAATGCAAGGATTATTATTATTATTGAATTTGTTACAGTTGGTAGATCTATTCTTTGACAATTGGTTTTATAGCATTGTACTTAAAATTTTTAGCTCCATGGAACATGCTGCATGTTTTTCTTTATGTACGTGTTCACTTATCCTCAATATTTTGTGCTCAAATGGCAACAAGATATCTAGATGAAATACACTGAAGTATATTCAAAGAAATAATTGATAAAATAGATAATAATAATTCTTGCATTTTATATAACGTCTTGTCACATCAATCCAATGTCTCAAAACACTTCACAGAGTATACTGTTAAGTGAATTTGACTATGTATTTTGTGGGCAAAATGCGGCAGCCAATTGCTCACAGTACTGTCCCACAAATAGCCTTGGAGTGAGTGACCAATTTTATTCGTGGGATTTGTTGGCCAGGACAAAATTCCCTTCTCTTTTCAAATAGTGTCACGGGATCTTTAACAGCCACCTGAACAGGCAATCGGGACTTTGATTTAACGTCTCATCCGAAGGACAATACCTCCAACAATGCAACACCCCTCCAGCACTGTTGTGGAGTGTCAGCTTAGAGTATAAACTCTAATTCCCAACATGGGGATTGACCCTATAACCTTGAGAAACAGAGGTGAGAATGCTACCACTGAGCCGGGCTGACATGCAGCCTAATTCATCATTTTTAGGAACTCCAAGAATTCAGAGGCTGCATCACTTTAAATACAAAAACAAAGCTGCAAATATATCTGTTAAGAATGTAATTTAATATTACTGCATATAGCTAAGTCAAGGAACACTACTACACAATTCCAGTGCTGTTTCAAACAAGGGAATGTCTTCCACAGAATGAAATTGATTGGAGTTTAATAATGTTGATTTTTGTAGGAATTAAAAATAAATTTATACTGTCTTTGAACTTTTAAATCTGGCTATTCACTACACCAATTAAGCTACAACTCAGATTACGCTCCTTCTTTCAATGCTTTCTGAATTGTTATGGAAGATAGGTATGAAAGCAATGATGGGTGTTGTGCAGGTTTTGTAGGATGAATTCACCGATCAATGACAGTTAAGTAAGTTTATGAGTGATAATCAGCTTTTTTTACCTGGAATATTAGTACTTGCTTATAAAGCAATAATGTAACATCATGGTTTAAAATATGATTTTTGCACAAACACCATAGCTAAAACGCAATACTAGTCAGTGAATAGTAATCCACAGGACACTCCTACATTTTCTTAGGAGAATCCTAACATGAATTGATTTTTGTTCAGCTGAAATATTTTGAATGGTTTGTTTTATAATCAGACAATTTGGAACATGACATTTTAAAATAAAATGTTTATAACTAATAAATATGAATATGAATGGAGTTCATTTGGGGACTCTTGTCTATTGCACCATTTTTGAAGTTGCAATTCTGTATTATTACTTTTAAATAGCTTACAGTTATCACTTCATAGTCATCTATTTTCCACACAATACTTTAGCAGATTTTCCTCTGAAAAATAAATTTGTCAATTTGCAACAGCTTTAAGTGTTGACTTATTTTTTCTAACAAAATGTTCCATTAAAATCAAAGACTTACATTCGATTCCAAGTTTTCTGCATCGAATTTCAAATCCGAAACTTTCTGATGAAGGTTGGTCAATGCAACTTCGTCTTCTTTCAACTTATACTTTGTATTTATTTCCTGATTAAAGAAATTATCCAAGATATTTTCGGTAGCTCTTAATTCTTTTCTATGAAGTAAATAGACTGTGCATTATTATTAAGCATGTAATAAGCTTTTTTTCTAATTTGTTGTTATTTTGCACAAACATTTTTGTAAATGCATAACAATCAATGAACAACAACAACTTGCATTTATATATCGCCTTTCACACTGGGTCGCGTACCAGAGCACTTACTTCAGTTGCGAAGTCTGTCACCAAGCCAGAGGGAAAAGGAGGGGTTTGGTGACCCAAACAATCAAAAAGGAAGGTCTTTAGGAAGGATTTGAAAATGGAGAGGGAAGGGGCAAGGCGGAGGGATTGAGGGAGTTCCAGAGTTTCGAGCTGTTGTGAGAGAGAAATCACAGCTTACAGACAAGACCAGCTTTTCTGCTCTCATAGAAATGCAACTCTCTGAAATGTCTGAATTCTGAGCTTTCTAAATCACATTTCTGGAAGTTGCTGCATTACTGTTAGATACAGTAGTTTAGAAAAGATATTTGGATTTCATGAACATATTTTATTCAAATCATGTGGAGTCACTTTGCAGTAACTTGTTGTCATGGTTCCCATCGTGCCTCCCTACCATGCCATGTGTTGGACTTATGGAATAACTTTGAATGTGCCCCAGGATCCCTTGGCTGATCCTTCAGCCCACCCTCCCCATTTTATCGGACCAGTTATCCAATCAATTTTACATTGCAAGAACTTACAAGAATTGCTAGAATGTGACTAGTTACGTATTAAGTGGAGTGACACGTAAACCAGAGACCTTTACTACTAATATTTTGAATGGGAATCAGCTGGGATATTGACAACATGGCTACTTAAGTGGCAGTGACTAGTAAAGCCAGCATCTTGCTATCAGGAGTTTACTGCATTATGTTTTATGGTCAGGAGTTTCTTTCCTCTGGTCTAGCATTTAATTAGCATAATACCACTCTACCTCTTCCTAGAGGATACTATTACAGCATATTAGGGAGCTATTATAGAAGTTGTGTGTAAATGCTTGTATACACAGGGATTTAATCAAAAAGGATTGCAGAATTTGTTCAACTAATCTCAGAAACCATTAAAACGTTATTTGTATTATGAGGGTGCAGTAAGGATTATGTAGTATGAGGTGAATTTGGGTTCACGATGAGAGGGTCACAGACGATGTCATCTAAGGAACAAGATATTTTTTGTGAACCTCGTTATATTGAAAAATTACTTTGCTTATCAATCTATAGCACCTTTCACGTCAGGCAATGTGAAGGAGACTTGTTGAGTGCATTATGTTATTGCTTTCCTGCTTAAATCCCTCTTAGTCTGTGAAATCCTTGAGTTAAAAGTGTCAAGAAAATGAAGACTGAGTGTGGTGTTGAACCTTTGACACATGGTACCAGCTGTCTCAAGGGGTGTGAAGGTATGATTGGATGAACCCGTTTGGGAATATGATTGGCTAATCAAGGATTGAACAAAATAACCTTTGAATTCCATTTTTGGGTTGTAATGGTTAGATAGACTAAATTAGGGTATAAAGGAGGGTGGGGGGGGGTAAGCTAAATTTGAGGAGAGAGTAAGATTCTGGGTTGGATTAATACCTGAATTAACACTATTAGCACAATTTAGATCCTTAAACTTTCCCAGAAGAAGTAAAATTGGGTAAGGTCTTCTCTTCTGTGTTTCCCAAGAGGTTTTTGTATAGGGAGGCTCAGTAGTTATTAAAGTATAAGATTTCATGATTTATTAAAGTTTGGTTAAACTCAATACTGTTAAGAAAGTATTTTTAAAGTATTGCCGATGTGTTATTTTTTTGTGTCGTTGTGCCAGATTTGGGAAAGTTATTATTTACTAGTACTTGTCGGAATAAATTTAAATAATTT
This sequence comes from Callorhinchus milii, assembly GCF_018977255.1. Taxonomy (NCBI): domain Eukaryota; kingdom Metazoa; phylum Chordata; class Chondrichthyes; order Chimaeriformes; family Callorhinchidae; genus Callorhinchus; species Callorhinchus milii. The sequence continues at coordinate 94,852,150 of NW_024704743.1, read as the reverse complement.
AAGAGAAATAAAGTGTTGGATGAGGCCTGGGTGAGTGTAAACTTGCTGCAGCTGAATATGGACAAGACGGAAACCATACTCCTTGGCTCCCGTCAACACCTTCACTCCTGTGGATCTATAAACTTCTCAACCTCCCTGAGCTCTCCCTCAGACTCACCGAACCAGTGCGCAATTTAGGCTTCCAGTTCGACTTCCAGCTGTCCTTCCTCCCCCACATCCGGTCCCTGACCAGGGTCGCCTTCTTCCACCTCCGCCACATTACCTGCCTCTGACCGTACCTTAACCCAAATGCAGCCGAAACCCTCGTGCATGCATTTGTCACCTCCCGCTTGGATTACTTCAATGCACTCCTCTCCGATCTCCCCAGCTCCACCATTCACAAAATCCAGCTCATTCAGTTCTCCACCGCCTGCATACTAACCCAGACCAAACTCTGTACCCACATCTCACCAGTTCTGGCCAGGCTCCACTGGCTCCCCATCACCAAACGGATCGACTTCAAGATCCTCACACTCGTGTTCAAAAGCATTCACTCTCTAGCACCTCCCTACCTCTCCAACCTCCTCACTCCCCAATCCACCACCTGGCGCCTACGCTCGACTGGTACACCAGCCTCCTGCTCGTCCCTGGCAAAATCCACCCCACCAACAGAGGTCGCGCTTTCAGCCACTGCTCCCCAAAACTCTGGAACAGTCTCGCTCAATCCCTCCACCTTGCCCTCTCTCCCCTTTTTTCAAGATCCGCCTGAAAATCTTCCTCTTCAACCGTGCTTACAGCCACCCACCACCCACCCCCCCTCCCCCACCGGCTCAGACTCAGGCTCTGCCACTGTTAAGAGCTCTGAGACGCTACCCTGCGTGGATGGAGCTATATAAGTGCGAGTTGTTGTTGTGTTATTGTGTTCTGAGATCACTCTGACTGGACTCATATCTTCAACAAAAATGAGAAGTGAAGCATCGTGACTTTCAGAGTGCACCTGAAAGAAGCGTGTAATTCACAAGTAAATAAAAAAGTTATGATACCGTGACAGCATGATGGAGCAAAAAGAAGTATGATGGCACAAGAATATTATCAATAGAACATCTAGGCTTTCACCTAGTCACTACACTCTGCAGTAAATCCTGTGAAGCACTCTGAGATGTCCTCCTGACGTGAAAGATGCTATACCAATACAAGGATTATTATTGTTATTAACATACAAGTTTACGATATGCGGTGGCAGTCACGGTATCACACAAGGAGAAAATGGCTTAGAATGGCAGGAATATTGAATTGCTTCATTAGAGGTATTGATATAGATGTACAGTTATAGTGCCTATTAACTAAAGAGTCCTTGGAACCCTTATAAAAAATATTCCATCTTTTTATTTTTTCTTGAAAACTTTTCGGCAATAAAAATAAATGCTTTTAAATTAGATGAATTAAAGTTTACCCAAACATTCTTACTCTCGCTCCTCCAATTGTTTACTTAGATTGTCAAGTTGTCCCTGCATCACAGCCCGTTCAAAGTTTGCGTCAGACATCGCATTATCCAAACTCTGTTTCGTTTGTTTAAGTTCCTGAAGAACGTTGGTAAGAGTTTCTGTCACCTAAAAAGTTAAATGGTTGATTGTTGAGACTTCATCAAAATCAATATTGAAAAACATCTGCAAAAGTAGAATTTTAGATTATTTATCACATGTATAGCTTTCTTCTGTCTTTGATAGAAGTTTATCTCCATTAGAAAAAATGGATATTACTGTCACATCACAGAACAAAAGACACCCAGTCAAGAAGCTAATATCATAATAGTGTCATTTTGATTTGGTAATTTTCTTTCACTCTGCTCATAGAAGGCCTTATCCTGAATTCTTATTTCACCAAAGAAGAAAGCTCCAAGACTTTGAGAAACTTATGAACAAAAGAAAATACACAATTGAGAAAGCAGCACTGTTTCAGGAAGAGAATCAAGGATGATCTTGCCAAATTTTCTAAACTGTCTTTGGAAAATTTTTCTGGAGGATTGGATGGTAGTTAATGTAACACACTGACTTGCCCTATATTTTACCTCTCTACGTAAAAAAGGCTCACTAACAAATATTATTTGTGAATACAATAATAATCCTTGCATTTGATATAGCGCCTTATGATGTTTTTGAGGCGTCTCAAAGCACTTCACAGAACATACTGTAAAGTGTAGTGAATGTATATTTTGTGGGCGAAATGCAGCAGCCAATTGCGCACAGGAGTGTCCCATAAACAGTCATGATTGAGTGACCAAATTATTATTTTTGGAAAGATTATTACTCCCAGAAAGCGATCCGCCAATCAACTAAAAACCGTTTTCTTATTTACTGCTAGGTAAACAGAGCCGTGCTGTAAGGAAACTTGCCTAAGGTTTCACCCCACCCGGGAATCAAACCGGGTCCTCTTGCTTATGAGACGAATGCCCTAACCACTTTGCTACAGGATCACATAAATACAGGATAAACATAAATCAACATACAATAGAAGTGCGTTGCCTGTGACATACTAAGACATCTTAAGATAGAAGTAAACATTTTATGAGACATGAATAAAGTCTGTGTTAAATACCTCATTTACTTCATGTTCGGCCTGCTCTGCTAACTTGTCTTCCAATCTCATCTTTTCCTTGAGTAAAGGGCTATTTTTCTTGAAATAGTTTAGATCACCTTCAACAATCTGGTTCATCATTTCTGTGGTAGTGATTTTATTCCTTGTACATGATATGTGACATTTTTACTTGCAATATGCCACTGTAATTCACACAAATCTTGGGCACAGATTTCATGTTCTGTGGGGGGAAAAAAAAGACTTCTTAGCTTTCTTGTTTCACTATTACACTGTTTATGGATCCTTCTCTTCTGTAAAATTCTCAACAGAATTCCAGTGGTGAAGGAGGGTCAAGCAGTGGTACTCAATAACATACTATATAAGAAAATGTGCTCAACTGTAGTTGAGCATGAGTGAGTCAGATCCCAGATGTTATCTGGCTATTTCTGGATGGACTACCCTCCACACACAACACAAACACTTGCATTTTTATAGCGCCCTTCATGCGGTGTAGAGTCTCAGAGCCATAGAATGATCTGAAGGAGGCTGATTGAAATCTGGTCAAACAAGTGCAATATAACCATGAGACAAATATATTCGCCCACTTTTAACTATTTTTCAATGTGTTGATTGTCAGAATCCTTGATAAGAGCACAATATACAACAGAAATACAGAGAAACATTAATTTTCTTTTAAAATTCTGAACAAAAAAATATGAAGTATCAGATGGAGAAATAAACAGCTTGGGTGAAAACGTGCACCATTTCATAGCAGGTTCAATGTTTCACACTTAATTAGTTATAAAATGCTGCATTTTCCATCAATTCCTAAAGTCTGGCCATGAAAGTGAACTCTTCCCTCCAACCTTGCCCTCCCCTAATTGTGGCACAACAGATGTGACTAATTTGGAAACAATTGTGTCGTCATCTTGGCTATAACTAAACATGTTTTTTTTCGATCCTGGAGCTAGCTTTAAGAACTCCTTCAATGGGATAGTGACTGAGTTAAATCAGCAACTGATTTTGACGTATATGCAAATATCAGTCTCTGCAATCAAGAGCAAGGCATGGACATGGATTCAAAATTGATTGCAGGAAAGAAAGTAGAGGGTAATTGTTGGGGAGCTAGGTATAAACAGGCGGGGGCATTAACTGGAGTACCTCAGAGATTATTCCTGGAATCTCTCCCGTATTAATATATATTAATGACCTTGAATCAGAGCCCCAGTGGAAGTAGTTATATTGCAGATGACACCAAATTGGGGCAGTTATGGAATAGAGGAAGCGTCACAGGTATCACCATATATGTACATGGGTTGATGATTGTCAATTGAAGTTCAATACAAATAAATGAAGATACAACATTCCAGAAGTAAAAATAGGAGGCTCATGGACAGAATATAACTTGCAGGGAGGAAAGCTGAAATAATACCTAGGGGTGTTAGTTGACTCATCGCTCATAATGTCAAAACAATTTCTGCAATAATTATCATCAAGATCATGCTATTTGAACCCAACTGCAGATGAGTTGTATTGAACTGACCTCAAAAATGATCTACAAGATTTGAATAAGTTCTTTTAACTTAGTCTAAGTTTATTGACAGCTTCCCATTGACTGATTCAAAGATGAATAACCACACCTAGTCTTTTCCTTCTCTATTAACATGTACCCCTGCAATGTGTTTATTATTTCTAGTTCTAATAATAATAATCCTTGTATTTGATATAGTTCCTTATCACATCTTTGAGACATCTAAAAGCACTTCACAGAATATACTGTAAGGTGATTTGACTATATATGAATTGAAACACAGCAGCCAATTGTGTATAGCATTGCCCCACAAACAGTCATGTGACCAAATTATTATTTAAAAGAAAAAAATCATTTTTTTTTAAAGGGATTATTACCCCTGGAAAAGCGATTCACCAATTGATTAACAACCAGGTTCCGGCTTACTGCTTGGTGAACAGAGGGGTGTGGAATATGGAAACTTGCCTAAGGTTTCGCCCTGCCCGTGAATCGAATATGCCTTTGAAACAGACATTTTAAGTACAAAGGTGTACCATCCAGACCATCTTGTCTCGACCATTACCTCCTTTATTTTAAGTTGCCCTATTTATTAATACCGCTTTCCAGCTGTTTCCCCTAACCTGCCACTCCTTGGCCCATCTCCTTAATTGGTTTAGATCTTCCGGATAGGTTAACACATTATGGTTGCTGCACCGTTTCCAGCATCATCTGACCCTTAAATCTAGCCTTGCCTCTCTCAGTGGCTGTTATAATTATTAATCAAGTTGCTGGATGGTGTACTGTTTGACAGCAGAGCGTGATTTCAGGAGTCAGAGGCTCCTGCAGGAAGTCCCACTACATAAAAACAGATCTTAAGCCAATTAATCAAGGAGTGAACTGTAAGTAGTTAGAACAAAATCCACAATGAAAAGCTGTACCACATTGCAATGTCTTAAAAGAGAAAGCAAACAGAAATAGAGATTTATAAACCATAAAAGTGAGGGATGGGAAAGAAAGGGAAAAAACGTGTACTTTCAATGTGTAAATACAGGTTTAGAGTTGCAAAGGAAATTTCAGAACAGATATCCAGAAAATATTTATTTACCCAGAGGTTATATTAACATTTAAGAGTAATACAGTTGCCCCAATTTGGTGTCATCTACAATATAACTATCTCCACTGGGTTTCAGTATCAAGGTCAATAACCTTGAAACATTAACCTTGATACAAGAGACGGGAGGAATACCAGTACGAACCCCTGGAATTCCACTTAATACCTCCACCTGAAATTTATGAAGAAAATTCAGCAACAATTAACAAATAGTAAGAATGAAAAAAACAATCTGATGTTTTAGCCTCTGATACATTTTTATGACTGCACTAATGTTTTACTTTGAATCATTCTCTTGTTTACATTATCTCCTGACAACTATTTGTGGTTACATTATCTTGTAATGTTTTTAGCTATTGAGCAGATTTAATGATCTATACATCAATAAACCATATAAAACAAAATTACTGTGGTTTGTTCTTTCACTGACAATGTTATCACCAAGGCTGTAATACTTGCCAGAACATATAAAATAAAATTTTGGTTGAATTGTGGTTCTAATACCTTTCTGCACAGCTTCAGGGAGCTTTTTAATCCACCAGAGTGAGAGTTTATCAATTTTCTTTTTCAGAGCTGACACCTGCAGTTTCTCTTTCTTTACGGAATTCTCCACTTCCTCGCGATCAGTATCTAGTCGCTCGATCAAGTCATTCATCTGTGATAAGATGCTCCTAGCTTCCTGATGCAAAGCTCTGAGTGGATCGCCTTCTGTATTACAAGAAGCAAGCATAGTGATTACAAAGGCAGTCAGAAGTTTTGCTCTAAATCAATTAAAAAATGTAGGATCAAGACATTAATCATAAATATAAGGGCTTCAATCAGACATGTGCAGTCATGATTCGGATTTTCACCCTGCAACTACTCATTACTAGATTTCAAATTCCATAAGTTGAAACTCCCATTCTGACAATACATAATAAGCGGTCACCTCTTTCTCACTCTCTGCTGAGAGGTCAGTTTAAGAGGAATTCAGAATGATCTGGAGCCCAGACGTCTTCCAAGTAAATACAAACAATTCTGCCAGGAACCCAAAATCTCATCACATGATCACCCTTCAGGAATCAGAATTTATAACCAAAAATGGTTATCGGCATTCCCATTCACCAAGAATTTTATTTTATCCATCAAAATGTTCAAACAGATGAAATCTCAAGTCATTTAATTCATGAACACTGCAGTGAAGTTTTTGAATACATAGCTGCTTGATTCAGTTAGTTTCTTAATCCTTGTTTTTCTATACAATTGCTTTCAAGAGCTGAATTATCTCTAGTCCATAATAAAAAAATTATGTTCCTTGTACACATTTCTATTTTATAAATAGCACAATGCAAAAATAATTAACAGGTCTAAAATGACAACTGGAAATAAAACAATTTTAAAAGAAATATATTATCTAATAAAGACAAATCGGAATTGTACAATTATTTATAGGCTTTTAATAAACACCGCAAACTGTAAAATATCCAGTGTTTGTAGCAGAAACAAAGCTTGATGAAGAATAAGACTAGTGCACCTTGTAATATTCTAAGCAAATACATTTTTACATTTTCAATTAAAATAGCACTTCGTTATTCACATCTCATTCAAATGTTTCTTTATAACTTTGAAAAGCATACCTGTTGCAATAAGTTTTACGCCCTCAATACACAACTCAGTAGAAGTCCCTTGTCCTTGATCAGTTTTGGCATCACTATAGAAAACAGTAGTGCATCAGAATGTTGACAAACACTGTAGCCACATCATGTTCATCTAACTTGTCTGTTTATTAACTGTAATTTTATAGTGTATTAGTACACATTCTGCAATGAACACAAGTGATTTTCAATACTATAGAATAATGTTTTGGTACTGCAAAACGCATTGTTACACATTTCTTACAATGTTTCCACAGCTATAACAAAATTGGAGTCTCCATTCTAAAGCTTCTCATTTCTTCAAAAAATATTTTAAACAAAGTAAATTCATTTTGCTCATGAAACATTTCAAGTCCAAGGACTAAGGGGCTATTCTTTCCCCATTTTAAGTTTACAGATGAGGAATACCTCCCATTATATTTCTAGACCAACTAAATCAGGATGCCAAGGTCTGGATTCTCTATTTAAGAAAGGCCCGCAGGCTGCATAAGCAATATTTTGTGTTTCCCTTCCGGAAACATAACAACATTTACAAAGCGCCTTTTTCATGTTGGAAGGACATCTTGACACTATCAGCTTGGCACCTGAGCTGGGGGTGGGAGCCGACAGAGTTGGGATGGGAAGGGAAAAGATGACTGAAAGCGTAGTCAAAGAGTTAGGTCTTGACGTGCCTTGAAGGAGTGGAGGGAAGGAGTCGAGGGGACGGAATGGAACTGTCCCTCCAGGATGGAACTCCAGAGAGTGGGGGCAAAATGGTGATGGGGTGGGGGGACATGAAGCAAGCTGGGGTTTACTTTGCAAAGGGAATGGCCAGATCGGGAGGTCACAGAAATAGGGTGGGATGGGAGGTGGAATGAAGGATGAGGTTTTCACTCTTTCTCAATGTCTTTCTGATCTCTCCCTCTCTCAATCACTCTCTCTATCCCTCTCTCACAGTCTCTCTCTTTCACTTCCCCTTTCTTACCTCTCTCTCACACACACACACTCTTCCTCCTCCCTAGAATGCTGGAAATGATCTCGGGAGGGATAAGATCACCAGCCGGGCCAGATGCTGCCCGCCAGTTGGACGACGATGAGCTAAATAGTCATTATCTGCTCTACTCACCTCAGAGGGGTCACTTTTTGTTCTTTGGAAAGTAGATTGTAGGCTTTTGGCTGATTCAATTCTGTAAACTACAAGAAAAGGTCAGAATGAATAAAATCACATTTTAGCAAAAAGAAGAAACAGGAAATAAGATCATCCAGAACTCTGTAGCTCGTGCCTATCCCACACTAGGCTCCGTGACCCCACCAGCCCCACCCTCGCCCGGCTCCACTGGTTCCCCATCCCCCAGAGGATAGAATTCAAAATCCTCCTCCACGTCCATCACCTCAAGGCTCGATTATGGAAATTCCCTCATCGGCCTTCCCAACTCTTCCCTTCACAAGCTGCAGATCATCCAAAATTCTGCAGCTCGTGTACTCTCGCGCACCAGACTCTGTGACCCCATCACTCCCACCCTTGCCCGACTCCCCATCCCTCAGAGGATCGAATCCAAGATCTTCGTCCTCACTTTCAAAGCCATTCATGGCCTTGCCCCCTCCTACCTCTCTGACCTGCTGACTCCCTACCAACCTGCCCGCTGCCTCCGTTCAGCGGGCTCCGGCCTGCTCCATGTCTCTCGCCCGACCCGCCCTACCATCAGTAGTCGGGTTTTCAGCCTCTCTGCCCCCACACTCTGGAACTCCATCCCACGGTCCCTTCGCCTCGCTTCCTCCCTTGCCTCCTTCAAGGTTGGTCTCAAGACCCTCCTCTTTGATCGTGCCTTCGGTCGCCCTCCTACCTCTGCCTTCCCTCACCCTTACCTCCCCACCTCCATGCCTCGTTCCCTCCTTTGCCTCCTTGAAGAGGTGTCTCAAAACCCTCCTCTTCGAATGAGCCTTCAGCCATCCTCCTATCCTCCCTGTCTTTCATGCTCCCTGATCCCGACCCCCAGCTTAAGTCCAAATCCCTTACTGTCCAGCGCCTTGGGACGTCCTCCCAACGTGAAAGGCGCTACATAAATGTAATTTGTATTATATAATTTATATGTTCTTAAGTTGGTCTCGAAAAAATATTATTATTTGCAATTTAAGATCCTAGTTCCAGTTTTGAGCTGCCTATCCTCAAGTTTTCAGTTTATATTTTGAATGACTATCAGTGTTAATGTGGTTGTGAAACATAATACCGTATCATGCAGCAGTAGGGAGAAAGGTTTGATACTAATCTTCTTAAGGCTAACACTATGAAGAGATTTAGACTTCAGGTGCCTTGCACAGGGTGAAAGGCGACATGAAAGGCGCTATATAAATGGAAATTTGTTGTTGAAAGAGCATTGGTAAAATCATGCCTTTTGGCATCTAGTTCAGAATGACACCGATAGATTCAGTAACAAAAAAAAACGAAAGTAGTTGACAAGCATATGCTCAAAACGAAAGGAGTTTAAACATATAAAACTGTTTTAATTTGAAAAATGAAATACACCAAAACGAGTGATTGTTACTACTCAGGAGACACTTGGCAAAAATACAAATTGATGGAGACCTACACACCTTCTTGGTCTCTTGTTACACATGGCCCAACAAAACTACTGAGAGCTCAGTCGGATAGACAAGTGGAATGGAACAGATGCAGAGTTGGTGAGGCAAACAAAGCACAAAGAAAGAATGTATTAAATGCTCTTATTGCTTGTGAATTACAGTTCTCAAGGTTTTTTCATGCAAGCAATTCTTTTGAAAGACGAACAGAACTAAGAAATGTATGTACATTCATGCTGTGTACATTCTGCAAGAACAAGACATGAATATTAAAATCCTTCTTTTGGCTCAATTTCATCCTTCAGATGAAAGAGAAAAGTATATACTGCGTTATATATATATCTCACCGTTACAGAATTACTAAAATTGCACTTCACATCTACACTAAAGAGAACAGACCTGCAACATTAAGGAGCAGCATGTTCAGGTTTTTTTTAGAAACACTGGTATCATATATGCACAAGTATCCTTAATTTTCTCCCAACTTAAATTATGCATTGTGATAGATAATCAAGGTTCCACCATAATTAAATCTTTACGCTTGTAACTGTACTAAGAAAATTTGGACAAAATCAGATTGGTCACAGTTGATAAAAGATCCATCCATTGGATTATGGTGAAAACATTCTGTCACAGCCATGCTCACCTCTACCTACAACAAAAACAAATTGCATTTGTGTAGCGTCTTTCACATCAGGAGGAAGTCCCAAGGATGTCTGATCACAAATAATCAGACTTTTCTTATATAGAGAAAGATACACACTAATCTATATCATAGTTTTGGACAACAACTTAACTTTGATCAGCTAAAATCCCTTTACAGAGACATGTTAGTAATAGAATTAAGGACTCACAAATCGTTTACATTTTCTGAAATTTGATTAATAGAAATGACTGCACCGTAACAAAAGCTCCTACTCTAGAAATTGTTGCCATAATTGTCCTCTTTCATGTTTGATTTAAAAATATGTCCTTAATGTGCAATTTATTTACAAACAAGGTATTGACTGTTTGTGAATTACTAGATGTTTTGAAAAATAATCTACAGCTAGTCAGCAGAAAATTCCACGATAACTAATGTACTTTCAAAATGAACTCTGCTTTTCCAAATAGTACCTGCTTGAACCATTCTTCAATCTTGGCTTCCAGTTCATTAATGTGCCAAACAACTTGACAGGCAGATAATGATGCCGTTTGTACCAATTTATAGTTGCGACATGTGGTAGAATTGGATTGGAAAGAAACTTTCCTCACTGTGGTGAAAGAAAAGCAGATCCAAATATATACATTTTTAGGCCCATCTTAGCAGCATTTACACTTAAGTAATCGAAAGATTATGCATCTGTCATTATGAATTGTTTTTTAAGACAATCATCTAAAATGTGCTATAAAGGAATTGATGCACAAACCTCTGAAGTTAGGTAAGTACCATACATCCTTCCAGGACGAGTATACACTCCTTTCCTTACATAAGGAAATTTCCATGCATAGTTGCATGCTTATGTGGAACTCTCATTCTGGTTTTGATACTGTTAAGTATGGTATAGAGTTTCCACGTGTCAGACAATTTGGCTGACCAAAAAAAATGCCTATCATTATACAGTATATGTGCACAGTTTCGATGAACACTTATGCATTTCAACAAATTTGAAATAATGCTTCCAGCAAAAACTGCATTGGCCGAAGTTGTTAAAACATCCACAACTCCAATGTATTTTTTAAGAAGTTGTGCTCCATTTATACCATACATTTAATAATAATAACCCTTGCATTTGATATAGCGCTTTTCATGTCTTCTAGACGTCTCAAAGCGCTTCACAGAATAGACTGTAAAGTGAATTTACTGTATATTTGTGGGCGAAATGCAGCAGCCAATTGCTCACAGCAGCACCCTACAAACAATCGTGGATTGAAATGACCAAATTATTATTGCTTTTTTTGAGGGATTATTATCAGGCGTGTGGAGTAAGGAAACTTGCCCAAGGTTTCACCCTGCCGGAATTGAACCCAGGTCTCTCAGTTGCAAAGCGAGGGTTCTAACCACTGAGCTACACAACTCCACAACAACATTTGGCAACAAACCACCAGAATTGTAGCAAAATAAATAGAGTGAGTAAGGGACTGAGGAACTGCAAATCACAAGAGACCGATTCCCAACACCGTCTGCAAGTAATGGTTTCAGGAACAGTGCAATTTGCACTCACAAATACATCTATGAATCCCAAGTGGCTCTCTACCATCATCCATTTTCTAAAAAAATCACACATGTTTTTCTATAATATTAAAAAATATATGATTCAGTGCTTTGTGCAAATGCCAGGTTGAGTTTAGAAGAGCAGAGCTTTCCAGAAAAATTGTATATTGAACTTGGATCTATTAAATAATTCTTCATCTGGATGTCAGTAATCATATTTGTAACACTTTAAAGACTTCAAGACTATTTTTGCAACCCTGCTGAGCACAATTTGCTGCTGTATTTTACCCACAAATTATAAAGTCAATTCACTTTACAGTATAATCTGTGAAGCGCTTTGAGATGTTTCGAAGATGTGATAAGGCACTACATCAAATACAAGTATTATTATTATTCAGAATACTGCAAAGTTTATTATATTTATTTGTGGAGCACACTTTACAAGAAGTGTATGTTGTTTTTCAACAAACAATCAAATATCTGAAATGTTCTTTTACACGATAAGTGTTTACTTCAAGAATAGCAATGAAGAACTGTATTGTTCACTCTGCTGCTAGTCTATTTTTACCTTGTAAGCTCACAAACTTTCAATGAAACTGTTGAAATTGTGGGAGCAAATTAAAATATTCTAAATAGTTGTTGCTGCTCCATATAAAAAAATCTTTCACATGGGATGTAGGAATGAGGGCATGTTAACAACATTCTTCTTGGTGGTTAGAGTTGCTGCTGGAAACCAATTTAGGATCAACTCAAACTGCAACAGGAATTCAAGAAAACATGCTATTCAAGAAAACAACAACAACTTGGATTTATATAGTGCTCTCCACGCCGGATGGCGTCTCAGAGCGCTTCACAGTTTCGGATCCCGGGACCAAGCCAGGGGAAGGGGGGGAAGGTGACCAAAGGTGCGGTCGAAAAGAAAGATCTTCAGCAGAGATCTGAAAATGGAAAGGGAGGGAGCGAGACGAAGGGAGTGAGGAAGGTAGTTCCAGAGCCTCGGGGCATAGTGGCTGAAGGTACGGCCGCCGAGGGTGGAGCGGAGGACTGAATGAGTTGGATTTTATGGATGGTAGTGGATGGGAGACCGGCAAGGAGGGCATTGGAGTAGTCCAGCTGAGAGGTGACAAAGGCATGGACCAGAGTTTCAGCGGCTTTTGGGGAGAGGTATTGGCGGAGACGGGAGATGTGACGGAGGTGGAAAAAGGCGGTGCTGGTAAGGGACCAGATGTGGGGGAGGAAGGATAATTGGGGGTCGAACTTGACGCCCAGGTTGCATACGGGTTCGGAGAGTTTTAGGGGGAGGTTGGGTAGGTGGAGGAGGTGAGAACCATGAGATTTTAGACGTTGACGAGAGCTGAAGAGTATGGCTTCTGTCTTGTCAACGTTCAGCTGAAGGAAGTTTGCGCTCATCCAGCCCCTGAGGTCTGACAGGCAGGCTGACAGAACATCAGGGGACTGGGGGTCGCAAAGAGAGGTGGAAAAGTAGAGTTGGGTGTCATCTGCATACATGTGGAAATATACCCCATGTCTGTGGATGACATCCCCAAGAGGGAGCATATAGATCAGAAAGAGGAGGGGGCCAAGGATGGATCCTTGAGGTACCCCACAGGTGACTGGGTGAGAGCGGGAGGAGAAGCAGTTTATGCAGATGCACTGCTGACGGTTTGTGAGGTAGGACTCGAACCAGGTAAGTGCGGTCCCACTGAGGTGGATGACGGAGGAAAGGCGGTGGAGGAGGATGGCGTGATCGACTGTGTCGAACGCAGCGGAGAGGTCCAGGAGGACAAGGAGGCAGAGGGAGCCCTGGTCACAGATAGAGAGGATGCCGTTTGTGACTTTCACAAGCGCAGTCTCTGTAATGTGGGCAGGGCGGAAACTGGATTGGAGGGGTTTGAAGAGGGAGTGGGAGGAGAGGTGTGTGCGGAGTTGGTTGGCCACAACCTGTTCTGGAGCTTTTGAGAGGAAGGGCAGGTTAGAAATAGGGTGGTAGTGGCTGGGGTTTGAAGGATCTAGGGAGGATTTTTTCAGGAGGGGGTGATGACAGCAGTTTTGAAGGGTGCAGGGACTGATAAGGAGGAGAGGGACTGGTTGATTATGTCAGCCAGTAGTGGGCAGAGGAGGGGTAGCTGGGTGACCAGTAAGTTGGTGGGGAGGGGGTCGAAGCAGCAGGTTGTGGGTTTCATGGAGGTGATGGTGGGTGAGAGGGAGGAGGGAGAGATGGGGAGGAAAGAGTGTAGAAAGGGGGTGGTGGTAGGAGAAGATGATGAGGAAGGTGAGGGGGGTAGAGAGGGTGTGGTGGTGGGTGACAAGGGGCAGGTGGATGAGGCTGCCTGGCAGATGTTCAGCATTTTAGCAGAAAAGAAGTCCATGACCTCCTCGCACTTGGCATTTGATGTGAAGAGTGAGGAGGCCTGAGGGGTGGCACGGAGGAGCTAGTAGGTGGTGGAAAAAAGGATTTTGGGATTGTGTTTGGCCTCCAAGATGGTGTTGGAGTAAAAGGCTGTGCGTGTCAAAGAACGGTGGTAGCTGTGGAGATGCTCGAGCCACAGTTGGCGGTGAACTGTCAGGCCAGTTTTCCGCCATCTGCGCTCGAGCAAACAGGTTTGAGATTTTTGGCGGCGGAAATGGTTGTTGTACCAGGGGAATCGGGTGGGTTTGGAGATGGTCCTGGATTTTAGGGGGACGAGGGAGTTGAAGGTGGAGGAGAGGCGATCATGGAGCAGCTGGACGGCTGCTTCAGGATCTCCGCGGATGGAAGACCAGACGGATAGGATGTCTAATGATGAGAGAGCCTTTGTGAGTGTCTCAGGGGGTAGCCTTTTCCAAGGGCGGTAGAGGATGGTTGAGGGCTTGGTGGAGGAGAGAGGGATGTGAGAGGAGAAGGAGATGAAAAAGTGGTCCGAGATGGCCTTGTCCACTAAGCTAAGGTCGGAAATGTCAAGGCCGTGGGTGGTGATGAGGTCAAGTGCATGACCACGGTTGTGGGTAGGTGAGTTTATAAGTAGTGTAAGGTTAAGGGAGGAGAGGAGGGCAGTGAAATCAGCAGAAGTGGTGCAGGGGGAGTTTAGGTGGAGGTTGAAATCGCCCATTATGAGTAGGCGCTCGGAGCAGAGAGACAGGAAAGAGAGGAGAGTGGAGATGTCTGTGTGGAAGGAGCCGGAAGGTTTAGGGGGACGGTAAACAAGGAGGATTTTCAAAGGGAGAGAGGGGTGGAAAAGGGTGAGGTGCTCAAAAGAGGGGAAGCAGCCAGAGGAGTAGGGGGTGGGGCCAAGGGAGGCTTTGAAGATGAGGGCCACCCCGCCGCCACGTTGGTTTGGACAGGGGGTGTGGTGGAAAGTGTAGCCTGGAGGGGAGGCTTCCACTAGGGGTACGGTGCATTGGGGGAGAGCCAGGTTTCGGTGAGCCCAAGGATGTCAAGGTGCTCGTCCAGGATGAGGTCGTGGATGGTGAGGGCTTTGTTTGAGAGGGAACGGACATTTTGAAGGGAAATCCGGGTGGGTTTGCTGGAGGGGGGAGGGAGGAGAGAGTGATGCGGAGAGGATTTTGGGGTGTATAGGAGAGATGGTTGTGGAGAGTGGAGAGTTGGGGAGGGTACGTGTGAGAGAGGGGGAAGTTGGGTTTGCCTTAGACGTAGAGGACGGTGGGAGGAGAGACATTTAGGGGTTGGCTCGGGTTGGGGTGGCAGCCAAAACACGCACGCAGAGACCGGGAGCGAGTGATCAGTGGGACGGCATCAGCCCTCAAGCCCCTCTCTCCCTCAGGCATCAGCCCTCAGGCAAAAGGAATCCTACCTGAGGAACAAATATTTGGTAATATCTTATTGAAGCCATTAATTTATGGCAAATTCTCGAACTACAAATCCATTACAGAATTTTTAAAAAATTAATGTGGAGAAAATAATGCAATTTTTTGCATAGTTTCGCCACAGCCTATATAGATAGATAGACAAGAACAGGATAGGTCATGAAGCTAGTCCAGCCTGTTCCAACATTTTATTAGATCATGGCATACTTTTTAATTTCATTTCCCTACCTTTTTTCCATATCCATTTGAAATATCTATTATACCAGTCAATACAATTTCAATCAATATATATTTTTACCTAATGTATAGGTTCTAATTATTGAAAGCATAAGATTTGAAATTACAAGAAAATTATTCTATAACAAGCTTCTTACCTTTTACATATTTTTCTTCTTCAGAGGGATTGTTTAATAGTTTTACTTCAGTCATTATGTAGAGGTTTGAAAATGAGTTTCCTATACACACCAAAATAGTTTTAAAAGTTATTACATCAAAGTAAAATGTAACCCATGTTGAAGGGGTATAAAGTCCCCAATAATCCTGGCATTATAAAATGTCTCACAAAACAAATTATACTGCTACATGTGAAGAAAAGTGACATTAACCAACTTTCCTTTACCCCATAAAATTAGGAAATATACTGATAACTGCAATTACATTTGAAGATATTGAGACAAATACTACTGACAAATATGCTAATACCACAGTATAGGCTAAGGTAGAACACAAAAACAAAACATGTAGTACAGATTCACTGGGATATTGGGTAATGGAAAGTTTCAGTTATAAAGACAGACTTGAAGTTTGGGCTTTTTCATCAGAACCAATAAGATTAAGAGTTAAAGGGTCTTCAACACTATAAAGCATTATGATATGGTGAGTAGTTAAATACATTGTTTCCATTAGTTGGCAAGACACTAACAAGAGGGCATACTTTTACGTTAATGCAAAATTAATTTTGGGGAAAATTATAAAAAAACTATTCACAAGCTTTTCGTAATTGGAATTCTCTGCCACAAACCGTTGTTGAAACACAGTTCATAAATTCTTTTAAAATGGAATTAGATAGATACATGAAAAAGATTAAAAGGTATGAGAAGCAAACAGGAGAATTGGGTTAGACTACAAGACTCCTGTGGAGGATGAAACACCAACACAGACCTGATCTGTTTCTGTGTTCTAACATTCTATGATTCTGTAATCCATTGATGATTAAAGAATGAGTTTAGTCAATTGCTTGGGTCATGAAAACCTTAAAATGTTTTTTCATAAGAGTAAAACTCACCCAAGTCGTATCAGTCGGGATTATAACATTTAATATGACTTGCGCAAAGTATGAGTTACAGGCAGACTTGTAGAAATCAGATTTTATATGATTAACACATGACAGTAAACAAGTACCTTGTTTTCTGTGCTTGTTTCAATGAAGTACACTGTACTGCACATGCACTACTTCATTACCGTAGCTGGTAAGTGGGTATGCAGTGTCGGGTCAAGACTATATTTTGCACACTTGTTTCAAATGGAACACTGTGCATGTGTACTTCAATGCAGTCATTAAGTGGACATATGGTAACGGGGTAAGACACTATGGATTTGTACTTCAATGCAGCGATTATCCGACATATAAAGAGACGACACATTACTGTTTAAATTTTGTCCCCAATTGACACAGACGCATTGTATTCTTGTTACCTAACTATATGTCCTTACCACGGGATCTTTTTCTCATAAAAAGTTGTTGTCTTCAATTGAAGCTTTTTCTTCTCCTGACGAGATTCAAAATGGTCTAAAGGAAGAAAGTAGAGGGTAGTTGTTAGGGGAGCTTGGTCAAAATGACGAAGGTATTAAGTAGGGTGGCATAGCGGTCTGTATCGAGTCCCCTCCTTGTATACATCAATGACTTGGATTCTCAGATCCAGTGCAAGATAATTAAACTTGCAGATGACACCAATCAAAGGAGGCAGCAAAGATCTTACAAAAATAAATTGATAGGGTATGCACATGAGCTGCACAGTTCAATGCAGATAAGTTTGCTTACTGGACATGCCTCTGTTAACCTAGCAGTAAGTAAGTGGTGGTTAGTCGATTGGTAGATCACTTTCAGGGGGTAATAATCCCTCCAAAAAAATTAATAATAATAATTTGGTCACTCAATCCATGACTGTTGTGGGACATTGCTGTGTGCAATTGGCTGCTGCGCTTTTCCCACAAAATATATAGTCACTACACTTTACTATATATCCTGTGAAGCACTTTGAGACGTCTCAAAGACGTGTTAAGTCACTATATCAAGTGCAAGAATTATTATTATTTTATTATTATAAATGCAAGGCATTGCATTATATGTATGGGACAGCTCTTGCCAAGGAAAAAGCTGAAAGAGATCTGTCTGCTCCCTCCACTCAGTGAGCTTTGACCTTCTTCACATCCCTCCCTTGCCTGCCCCACCATTGCCGGGCAGGCCTTCAGCCTCTCTGTCCCCACTCTCTGGAATTCCATTCCACAGTCCCTCCGCCTCCCCACTTCCCTTCTTCATGACCTGTCTCAAGACACTCCTCTTCAACCATGCCTTTGGTCACTCTCCCTGCCCACCAGGCCTCCTTATCCCACCCATCAGCTGACGTGAAAGGCGCTATACAATGTCATTTGTTCTTATAATTGTTGTTAGTTGACTTATCGTTCAGCGTGTCAAAACAGTGTGAGGCAGTATGAATAAAGTAGCAATAACTAAGGCAAACAAGATGCTGGAAATACTGCCAAAACGGTTGAGTTCAAATCCCTTGAAGTCGTAATCAAGTTAAAGCGAGACACCTGGGTTCAATTCCAGGCATGTCAGGGTGAAACCTTGGGCAAGTTTCCTTCCTCCACACGTCTAATAATAATCCCTCCAAAACCGAACAATAATAAATTGGTCATTTTCAATCTACGACTGTTTGTGGGACACTGCTGTGCGCAATTGGCTGCTGCATTTGGCCCACAAATATACAGTCAATTCACTTTACAGCATATTCTGTGAAGCGCTTTGAGACGTCCAGAAGACGTGAAAAGTGCTATATCAAATGCAAGGATTATTATTATTATTAAGGGGCTCTACTCAGGCTGCAGAATAATGCATACAGTTCTGGTCCATGCAAAATAAGGTGGCCATAAGGCAGGGCAGAGGAAAGCAGCAAATATAAAAGGATTCCCAGTATTAAAGGAATGAGCATTAATTAGACAATCTCTTCGGTCTTCAAAGTAAATATCTCACATGAGACCTACAAGTTTTTGAATGGGATTGAGGAAGTAGACCCAGAACAATAGCCCCAGATGCCGTAAGACTGCAGAACAAGCGAACATATGGTTTGAATTCCAAATAGAAATTTCGGAACAGATGTCGGGAACTATTACTCAGAAGCTAAATAACTGGAAAGGGTTATCATGAAGACTGGTTGAGGACAGGATGCTGGACTCAGTTTTAAAAAAAAATCTGGATTTAAGGATGGTAGGGGAGGTATTCTGGAGGGATGAGATAAAATGGGCCAAAAGACCTCTTTCATCTGAACCTACTTATGAACTTGTGAAATTAATAATAATCAGCGCATTTGATATAGCACTGTATCATGTTGTCTCAAAGCTCTTCAAAGGATGAGTATATTTTGCGGGCAAACCTGACAGCCAATTTGTGCGCAGCAGTGTCCCCAAATCGCGATGGATTGAGTGACCAATGCTGCATTGGTGTCAGTGTAGTAGACTGTGGCTCAAATCTAACTAGATTAATCCTTCAAAGAGCACCTCGGAATTCTGCACAGAATTACTTCAGTAACAAGGTTTCAAGTTTACAGATTAAAACAAACTTCAATTGTACAATTACATTGCAATGCTCAAGATGGTTACAGTTATACCTACTGTTACAAATTTGTTTTACAATATCAAACAAAACACAGAGTGGAACCAGTTACTTTACCTTGTCAGTCATTAAATTTAGAGTCAATAAGTATTTAAATCCAAAACAATTTGAAGATGGTTCAGAGTCACTGAACAGGTTTATTGTTCAGTGTACTGTTACTTCACTAGAATTAAGTAAAATGTCACAGTAATCAAATTGCTATGAGCATGGACACCTTCATGATATAAATAAGAGTCGTTGACAAGCATATGCTCAAAACTCTATTCAACTCATGTTGCACTAAAAATGCTCAACTCAGAATTTCAAAAATCACGAAAATGCATTTGACCACTTATAATTCACAGTATTCAGTACCTCCCTCTCTTATCTACACCAATATTTTCATATAGTTGCTGATCTACTTAAACTATGTTTGCTTGTACAGTGGATAAAACGTATAGCTGCCATCCTTGACACATTGCAAGAAGACCAATTATTTCTGCGTTTCTCCTCCCCCTCTTCTTCTAACTTATTGTTCCTTTTTCTGGGGCACAGTTCAACGGGTTCAGCTGTGATACCCCATGAAGACACTGCCAACATTCAGTGTCTGGGCTGAGTGCATATGGAATGATCACTGCAGCAGCTGCAGAACCATAATAATGATTCTTTCAATTTGATTTAAAGTGTCTATCATCGTCGAAACATCGCATCGCCTTCGTAAGTGATAACTGCCAAGTGTAGTAACTGTCTGCAGGTGAAGAAAGCCAACACACAGGTTAGGAGGCAGGTAAAGAGAGGAAACAGGGAGAAAGTTGGCCACAAAAAAAGAAAACTGGGATGAACTTGAAGAAAAGTTGATGATAACATTGCCATTTTTCTCCCCTGAGATCAGGGGAGCTTCCATTTCTTAATCCACTTTTCCCCCCAATTATTATTTATTGTTATTGTTGTTGCGGGGAGGAAGGAGGCCATTCAGCCCCTCGAGCCTGAGCCTGTGCCGGCTCTTTGGAAGAGCTACCGAATGGACCCCCGCACTCTCCCCACCGTGCCCACCCCCCCACACTCTTTTCAATCTACGACTGTTTGTGGGACATTGCTGTGTGCAATTGGCTGCCGCGTTCGCCCACAAATATATACACAGTCACTTCACTTTACAGTATATTCTGTGAAGCGCTTTGGGACGTCCTCCCGACGTGAAAAGCGCTATATCAAATGCAAGGATTATTATTATTGTGCACAAAATAAAGCTGGAGAGAGAGAGAGAGGGGGGGGGGAGAGAGAGAGAGTGGGAGGGGGGGGGGTAAGAAAGAGAAAGACATAGTTGTGTGGTCGTCAAGTCCCAGGTAACAGCAATCTTGGATTCAAACAGCTGCCAACGTGGGCACAGAAACACGAGGAACAAAAGAAACTTCAGAGGGTGGGAATTTCTGTCTGAACCACAGAAATAAACCATGTTGTCGCAGTCTCAAAACGAGGGGGGGGGGAGGGGGAGGGGAGGGAGGAGGAGGAGGAGGGGGGGATACATGTACCAACGTATCTAAACTACAGTTTGAATGACTCCTGGAAAGTTTTGAAGGTGTAGACTTACAGCGCGGGGCTGCATCCTGGCGCTTGTTGTGCTCCAGTGGCGGACACCAGCGGCCTCAGTGAGAGAGGGAGAGGGAGAGGGTGACAGTGACCCAACTGTAACCAGGGGCCGCCGTCACCATGGCGACACCCCCCCCCCCCACACACACCCACACAACCCGTATCCAGGCAACCGAGGCCACACACTCGGCCTTCACCGCCACTCTGCGCCCCATATTTACTGCAACATCAGCTTTTTTGTTTCGTTGAAATAAATAACAGTGCGGGTCACCGTCCCCACGTGTGTTTGCATGTCTGTGTCCGTCTGGGTGTTGTTGTGCCGGGAGGGTGGGGGGGGAGAGAGGGAAATCCCTTCACATTCCGCTGATATCTATCTTTCTTTTCTGAATTTCTACCGTTTGTTGTTATTCTTGCAGTTGTTGTTGTTATTGTCATAAACACTATTGTTATCGGGAGGTTTTGTGAAGCGCCCACCGCGATGCGAGACACCAGATGTCGGACTGGGTTAGTGTGGGGGGCGGTGAGTGTTGAGTGTAGGGGGTGATGTCTGTTGGGGGAGAGGGTTGTGTGTGTTGAGGATGGTGTGTGGTGGGGGGAGGGGGTGTATGTGTTGAGGATGGCGAGTGTGGTGGGGGGAGCGTTGTGTGTGTTGAGGATGGTGTGTGTTGAGGATGGCGAGTGTGGTGTGTGGGGGGGTATATGTGTTGGGGATGGAGAGTGGTGGGGGGGGGGGGAGGGTTGTGTGTGATGAGGATGGTGTGTGGTGGTGGGGGGAGGGTTGTATGTGTTGAGGATGGTGTGTGTTGTGGGGGGGAGGGGAGGGTTGTATGTGTTGAGGATGGAGAGTGTGGTGGTGGTGGGGGGAGGGTTGTGTGTGTTGAGGATGGAGAGTGTGGTGGTGGTGGGGGGAGGGTTGTGTGTGTTGAGGTTGGAGAGTGTGGTGGTGGTGGGGGAGAGGGTTGTGTGTGTTGAGGATGGAGAGTGTGGTGGTGGGGGGGGAGGGTTGTGTGTGTTGAGGATGGTGTGTGGTGGTGGTGGGGAGGGTTGTGTGTGTTGAGGATGGTGTGTGTTGTGGGGGAGGGTTGTGTGTGTTGAGGATGGTGTGTGTTGTGGTGGTGGGGGGGGAGGGTTGTGTGTGTTGAGGATGGGTGTGGTGGTGGTGGGGGAGGGTTGTGTGTGTTGAGGATGGTGGTGTGTTGGTGGGGGGAGGGTTGTGTGTGTTGAGGATGGTGTGTGTTGTGGGGGACGGTTGTGTGTGTTGAGGATGGGTGTGTGTGTGGGTGGTGGTGGGGGAGGGTTGTGTGTGGGGAGTGGGGAGGGTTGTGTGTGTTGAGGATGGAGAGTGTGGTGGTGGTGGGGGGAGGGTTGTGTGTGTTGAGGATAGTGTGTGGTGGTGGGGGGAGGGTTGTGTGTGTTGAGGATGGTGTGTGGTGTGGGGGGGAGGGTTGTGTGTGTTGAGGATGGTGTGTGGTGGTGGGGGGGGGGAGGGTTGTGTGTGTTGAGGATGGTGTGTGGTGGTGGGGGGGGGGGAGGGTTGTGTGTGTTGAGGATGGTGTGTGGTGGTGGGGGGGGGAGGGTTGTGTGTGTTGAGGATGGAGAGTGTGGTGGTGGGGGGAGGGTTGTGTGTGTTGAGGATGGTGTGTGTTGTGGGGGGGGAGGGTTGTGTGTGATGAGGATGGAGAGTGTGGTGGTGGGGGGGAGGGTTGTGTGTGTTGAGGATGGTGTGTGGTGGTGGGGGGGAGGGTTGTGTGTGTTGAGGATGGGTGTGTGGGGGTGGGGGGGAGGGTTGTGTGTGTTGAGGATGGGAGTGTGGGGGGGGGGGAGGGTTGTGTGTGTTGAGGATGGAGAGTGTGGGTGGGGGGGAGGGTTGTGTGTGTTGAGGATGGTGTGTGGTGGTGGGGAGGGGAGGGTTGTGTGTGTTGAGGATGGTGTGTGGTGGTGGGGGGGAGGGTTGTGTGTGTTGAGGATGGTGTGTGGTGGTGGGGGGAGGGTTGTGTGTGATGAGGATGGTGTGTGGTGGTGGGGGATGGGTTGTGTGTGTTGAGGATGGTGTGTAGTGGTGGGGGGGGAGGGTTGTGTGTGTTGAGGATGGAGAGTGTGGTGGTGGTGGGGGGAGGGTTGTGTGTGTTGAGGATGGTGTGTGGTAGTGGTGGTGGGGGGAGGGTTGTGTGTGTTGAGGATGGAGAGTGTGGGGTGGGGGGGGGAGGGTTGTGTGTGATGAGGATCGTGTGTGGTGGGGGGGGGGAGGGTTGTGTGTGTTGAGGATGGTGTGTGGTGGTGGGGAGGGGGAGGGTTGTGTGTGTTGAGGGTTGTGTGTGATGAGGATGGTGTGTGGTGGTGGGGAGGGGGAGGGTTGTGTGTGTTGAGGATGGAGAGTGTGGTGGTGGTGGGGGAGGGTTGTGTGTGATGAGGATGGTGTGTGGTGGTGGGGGGAGGGTTGTGTGTGATGAGGATGGTGTGTGGTGGTGGGAGGGGGAGGGTTGTGTGTGTTGAGGATGGTGTGTAGGTGGTGGGAGGGGGAGGGTTGTGTGTGATGAGGATGGTGTGTGGTGGTGGGGAGGGGGAGGGTTGTGTGTGTTGAGGATGGTGTGTGTTGTGTTGTGGGGGAGGGTTGTGTGTGATGAGGATGGTGTGTGTTGTGTTGTGGGGGAGGGTTGTGTGTGATGAGGATGGAGAGTGTGGTGGTGGTGGGGGGAGGGTTGTGTGTGTTGAGGATGGTGTGTGGTGGTGGGGAGGGGGAGAGTTGTGTGTGTTGAGGATGGAGAGTGTGGTGGTGGTGGGGGGAGGGTTGTGTGTGTTGAGGATGGTGTGTGTTGTGGTGTTGGGGGGGAGGGTTGTGTGTGTTGAGGATGGTGTGTGGTGGTGGGGAGGGGGAGGGTTGTGTGTGATGAGGATGGTGTGTGGTGGTGGGGAGGGGGAGGGTTGTGTGTGATGAGGATGGAGAGTGTGGTGGTGGTGTTGTGGGGGGGGAGTGGGGAGTGTAACATCGCGAGATGTGCGGGCGGTGTGTGTCTGGCAGCTGGTGGCTGACCTGTGACCTCTGCCCTGTGACCGCGGGCGGTGCCGGGGGGGGCGGTGCGCGCCGGGGATGCCGGGTATTGTATTGTTTTGAGCGGTGTGGGGGTGGGGAGCTGTCAGCTGGAGCTTTGCTGGAGATGCCTCTGTACTGTATGTCTCAGTGTTATTGTTATCTTTTCGTACAGTTCCTGGGGTTTTTTTGAGTGTTACTGCGGGGCGAGGAGGAGGAGGAGGAGGAGGAGGGGGGGGGCGTTGGTTTTCTTTCCTTTCATATCATTACTATTATTATTGTATTTTATGTTCCTCTCAACGACCAAACCAAAACATTTCTGAGTGGGGGGGGGGGGGGGGGGGAGGAAAGGAGAAAGAATGAAAGACAAAAGAAAAAAGAAGGACCGCACTTGGGCGGAGGCGGCCCGCTTGGTATGCCTTTTTAATCTTTAAATTATTATTATTATTTTAAAAAAAAATCCCGGTCAGAGCAGAGCCAGAGCTCAAGAGGATGCAGTGGGGGTTCGCTGTCTTGTCTGTCTTGTCTGTCTGTCTGTCTGTCTGCCCGGGGCTTTGTTTACTGGGGCTGGAGCAACGGTCTTTGGCTTTGTGAAGTTGCTGTGGATTTTTTTTTAAAAAAAAAGAACAACTCAACACGAAAGAGAACGAAAGATAATGCTAACCCTACTGAGAAGTGTGTGTGTGTGGTGTGTATATGTACACACACACACAGTGTATGTTATTATGTATATATATGTATATATAGGAAAGGAAATAAACTAACCCTGTGCAAATCAGTGTTTGTAATAGTTGGTTGCAGTGCTGTCAATTGTTTTCATTGCAAACAATAAATTGTTGGTGTGTTCTCAAAATTCACGTCCACAGTTGTTTACACTGGGTTGCAGTATTTCTATGCTGATTTGGGCTGATTGAAGAGCAAGTATGAATTAGAATCAGCAGCTATCAAATTGTCTCCCTTCATGGAGGAGTTCTGATGAGAAAACATTTTGGAAGCTGATGCAATATAATTCTATAGTACTTAGTAAATATCCTGGCAGCATTACTGTCACACACAAAAAAAACACTGTCTTATCTTCCCCCATCATTTTATGCTGTCCAAATCTGTATGTTTACACCAAAGTCGCCATGGGAGACCTAAACTCTTAACAGCAAAACATCACAGTGGGAAAATGGAGGTTCTACCCACATTTCTGGGTGTATTGGTGTCATTTAAAGAAACACAGTAGACAGTTTTGTATATCTTTAAAGTTTTATGTACGTATATATTGAAAGAAATCTATCTCGAGTGGTGGTGTATTGGTTTAGAGTGACAACCTTTCACATTTAGGACACGGGTTTAAATCCAGCCCAGATTGAAGGATAAGCAGCTGTCAAATGTAAAAGTCCGAAAAGCAGTAAGTTTGTGTATCTCAGTTGTCCAGTTCCTGGGGGGAAAGCTCCTTCAGGCACTAATAATACTTATATTGTAGTTTGGCGCAAGTTAGGACAGTACAAATTGCAAAATGGCAATCTTGCTCAGAAAAATCACAAAGATAGTTGGTGTGAGAAGTATATAAAAAAAACTTGTGCAATGTTCTGTGGAGGTTGGGGATAAGATACACTATTGGTAGAGAAGAGCTCTGCAGCTGGCTGCTCTCTCTGGGCCTCAAAGGTGATAGAGAGTAACAAAAATTGAAGCACTGAGGAATATACCTTGAAGAGTACAAAAAAATCAAGCATTTTCCATATATATGTAAAAATATATAATCGATTTTGTGGAAGTCGTTTATGGAAAAAAAACTAAGTGATGTCTGACTGAATAATTTGCAAGTATAGAAAATGTTTTATTTTTAGGTGAAGTTCTTATTTTTACCACACATAGTGATCTAGATTATGAAGCAAATAGTGCTGTGATTTTAGTAAACTTACCAATGTGAAAGTCATTTAAGTGACAGTCTGATTCAGATGTGATGTGGAACGAACCCTTAGTTTAAGTTGTGCTGCTGAAGAGCTCAGAGCACACTTGCTAGAGCTGGAGGAACAGGCCCAGTGAAATGGAAAGTGATTAAACTGAAGTGCAGTAAATGGGGAGTCATGGCATTAGAAGGCTTAACTTGGTATGAGTTTACTATAAATTCCTCAGTGGATATATTTTTTAAAAAATCTCTTGATGCAGAGAAAATATGGAGACAGGAGAAAATGTAGGTTCTTCGTGACTGTTAGATGGGTAGGCGTGATATATTGAGAGTAACGTTGGCGACAAAGGGAGAGGGGCGGCATAGAGAAGGGACAATGGAAGAAAGAGGTCAGGATTTTCATTGTCTGAGATTTTTTTTAAAAAATTGTAATTCAAATGTCTCAAGGCGTTGGGGGTGGGGTTGGGCGGGTGAGGAGATGGAGAGTAAATTCATTTTAGATGTGAGTTGATCTTGCCGATCAAAAAAAAAACTATATTTTGCCTTCCTGAGTCTCCTGCTTGCTCTCCCCACGATTGGAATGCTGGAACAGTAAGGAAGAATTTAAGGGTGAAACTAAAGTGTTCAAAAGAAATGCCAACAAAAACTAAGCCATTGTTTCAGCTCCATTTATTACAGAGGGCTGTAATACATTCTTAGTTCAAGCTGACTTTATAAGTTGCTTTGAAAGTCATTGTGACCGTTTATGACCTCATTTGAATCGCTATAACCTAGTAACCATAGACCGAGCAAGAGAGCTGCTATTCTATTTGTGATGGTTGGAAACTGGTATGTGAGGTCCTTAATGGTGCACTTTTACTGAATCCAGCAGCTTTACATTGCTGCAATTTTGAGAGTTGCAAGTCAGCAGCACCAAATTAGCCTGCCTCATCCACAGTGTTAAAGAACGAAGCGTTTTAGGCAAACATGAAGTCCCCATGCAGAATTCTGTTCGCTGTTTTTGGTATACTGGTGAAATTGACTATTCAAAGTGAAATCCATTGCAAACTCAAAGAAGCAAGGGATTATTTCCTTGAGATGGCTTCAAGCTCAGCGTTATATATCGAACTGACATCAATTTGGATGAAGTTGCATTTTGTGTCGCTAATGAATTGTTAAAAAACTGCAATGTTATTCCAGCAGTAAAGTGATTAGAGCAGGACCTTTAATTTATTCTTGCCTCTACTAATTGCATGATGCAGGGTAAAATTTGAGGAATTCTTTACATGGGCAATTAGACACATCCACAAAGTGCATGTACAGAATTCTGATCCAAGTCAAACTGACTCTTCAATAATGCTTAAGATTGGTCCCCTGAAAGTTGAAGGGGTGCAATGGGTGTCAGTCAATCTGAATGAAGCTCCAAATGCTTCTCATCCACTGCATTAATCGCTATCGCTGATTGAGCCACTCAATCGTAATGTATACTTGACATTTCATGGTGATTCATAGTATAAACCAAGCATAGGAATCTCAAACCATTTTTTAGCAATGTGAGATGTGTAGTACTGTATAACTATTCTATGTTTGCAGACTATTCTCTGTATTGTAAGAACTATAGATTTACTTCATTAGAGTTGTGAAGGCCAATTTTAGGATAGACACCAGGGAATTTTTTTTACACAGAGTGTGGTCAGCAACTGGAATGGCCTATCAGATAAGATGGTAGAATCCAAGACTTTGGACTCATTTGACATGTTGATGCTATAATGGAAATATAGTAGAGGTAGGTGGTATTCTGAAAGGATGAGATCAAATAAAGTGACCAGCATATATATATATATATATATATATATATATAGTGTATGCTAGCTTTGTTTAGTTGTTAGCACTGTCATCTTTGGGTCAGAAGATTGTGCTTGGTTGTTTGCTCATAGTTTATATTGACACTCCAATGCAGTAATCGAAAACACTGCATTCTCATGGGAGACGGTGTTTGGAAGAGCCTTTAAATCAAGATCCCTTATGCCTGTTCTGGTGGATATTAAAGATCCCTTGACTATTCCTCCAGGGTCTGGCCAATGGTCCTGCAGATAAATTGGTAATTTGCTTAATATATTACAGTATATTCTGTGAAGCACTTTGGGACGTCTAGAAGACGTGAAAAGCGCTATATCAAATGCAAGGATTATTATTATTAATGGCGGTTTGTGGGAACTTGCTGATCAAATTAGCACTGTTCCCTGAATGTGGCAGAGTTGAAATCCCGACATCATTCTCAGTTCTGATGTTTGTGAAGCTATGTCTTCTGGACATTTAGCTTGCGGATCTAAGCATTCGACTATCAGTTAATGGAGTAGTGGCTGCTCAGAGGTTTTATTCAGTTAGCAGGCTTGTATCTCGCTGGCCAGTAATCAAATACTGCAATCCGGAAGACTTGGCTTGACAGACATCAAGAACAGTTTTGAGATCCGAGGACCATTCAACTTGGATCAATATCAAATGTATTGTTAAACCAATCGGAATATTTATGTGATATGAAAGTCAGCTTCTATGCACCTTTTCGAGGCTTCAGCCTGTTTGGCTAATTGGGGAAGAAACCAAATACGTTTTCAAACCAAAGAAGCATAAGTTCAGTTGGTAACACTCTCACCTCTGACTCGGAAGGTTGTGGTTTCAAGACCCACATTGGGATTTTTAAATTTTATAATCTAAGATGACACTCCAGAACAGTGCTACGGTGTGCTGGGTTGTTGGAAGTGCCATACTTCAAACAAAACATTAACCTGAGGTCCTGTCTGCCTGTTAAGGTAGAACATAAATATTCCATAGAACTATTCAAAAAGAGGGAGGTTTTCCTGGTCAACAATCCCCTAAATAAAATTAGACATTAATTTCACAGCTGTTTGTGGGATATTCCTGTGTGCACATATATTCACCTACAAAATACACAGTCACTACACTTTACCGTATATCCTATAAGAGCTTTGATGCATCCTCCCAATGTGAAAGGCATAATATCAAATGCAAAAATGATTATTATAAATAAATGATCCCTTTAGTATTGTTGAAATTCAGGTGTTATTTTACTCCTGATTTTCGTCATAGGTCATAATTATTTTGGCAACAGAAAGTGTGAAACAGCAATTTAACGTCTATTTTGGACCTGAAGTTTTAGCAACATAGTTTCCATGTTGTTCCCCCTGTCCCTCAACACAAATCTATAGTGAAATACATAGTTGCTGTGATGGCATTCCTGGAGTTTGGGATTACTTTGCTGTAATCAGTTACTTATTCAAGTATTGCTTTACTATTAATTTGTGAAGGGAAAATAATGCAGTGCCTCTCCTATGCTATGTGCCACAATATGTGCTTCTAAGATAGGCTGACTAACATGTGCCCCACACTTAGCCTTGTTCCAGTGGCAAGTTTGTTCCAAAACTTTTGGAGGAGCAGAAGATACTGTGTGACTTCTTGCTTCAGCGTTTACTTTTCCGAGATAGGGCAGTTGAATGCACAGAAATACATTCAATGTTTAAAGGTAAGAACACATGTTTTAGGCACTAATCTTATGCTCCTCAAGTTTTCAGTTTGTTCAGACGTTGTCCAGGAGCCCTTCTGGTGACTCCTCCAGCAGTAGCTGGATTCTTCTTATTTTAATAATTTGTGGTACATTCCTGAGCAGGTCTTCAGTCCTTTCCATTGCTATCTGAATGAAGGTATTCTGGGACCTAAAGCAAAAGGAGTGCTGCCATCTAGAGAAGTACATTAAAAAGGTAAACAGGATTCAGGGTTTTACATACAGAGCCACTGAATACAAAAGTAAAGGAGTGATCATGAATCTGTATTACATTAGAGCACTCGCCTCACAAGCGAGAGGACCTGCAGTTAATTCTCGGGCAGGGCAAAGCGTTGGGCAAGTTTTCTTACTCCACATACCTCTGTTTACCTAGCAGTAAGTAGGAACCCGCTTATTAGTTGATTAGGGTATCACTTTTCCGGGTGTAATAATCCCTTTTTCTAAAAAATAATAATTTGGTCACTCAATCCACAACTGTTTGTGGGGCACTGCTGTGCGCAATTGTCTGCTGCCTTTTGCCCACAAAACGTACAGTCAATTCATTTTACAGTATATTCTGTGAAGTGCTTTGAGATGTCTTGAAGATGTGATAAGGTGCCATATCAAATGCAAGGATTATTATTCTTATTATGCTATGGGATTCCACAATATCTGATCCCCTTTCAAATATGTCATCAAAAATTGTAATTATCATCCATTGTTGAGGGTTTTTATATCTTGTTTGTGTTCAGTTGTTATCAGAGAGTACTGATGACTTTATTGGAGGAGCTGCCAACAGGAAGGTTTCTGGAGTTCATTGGGAGGGAATTGAATTAACATCAGGAATGAATCCTTGGATTTCAGCAACCATCGCATTGTGAAACGTCTCCCAGCCAGGAACCTAGTGAGTGTTTATTGGTGCTCACTGTTTCTAATAGAAATAAAGAAGGTCCAAGCAAAAATATGTTCATCTTTTATATTAATACAAAGTCGTTGCTGTCAAAACTGACATTTTAAAAAATGTGTTGGTCAGGTTTGCAAGATAAGTTTCCAACCAGACCTAGAGGAGCAATTTTTAAAAAAAGAACCAAAATACACTGTCTGAAAGCAAGGTTTTTTTGTCAAACGCCATTTGTTTCATGTTCTTTGACTGCAGTTTCTTCAGGTGGAAATTACCAAATGTTTATCAGTCCATTTAACATTTAAAAACAAATAATAGGTTTTGGTAAGGAGCGTAGATATTTGCAATAGATGACTAAAGTCTTCAAATGTATTTATGTGTCGATTAAGCAGGCTTTCGGCATGATTTTACAACTCCAAAATGTTTGTATCTATTTATATATCAAAAGTCCAGAAGTTACATTAATAATTAGTAGAAAGAAGTTTATAATCTTCCAAAATTCAAAGCATGGTCCATGAAATGTAAAGCTGGAGGTTTAATGTACACTAACTGAATTTGAATTGTGATATGAAATCAATGGGGGTTAAGCTGGTTCAGAGAGGTGGGGAGGTGCCGGGGCATGAAGGGATTTGAAAACGAATGTGAGGATCTTGAAATTGATCAGTTCGGTGGTAGGGAGCAGGTGGAGCGTGGCTAGATCTGCGGTATGGTGGTACAGAGTTTAGTGCGGGTGAGTATGCAGGCGGCAGTATCAGCTGTATCCTGTGTATGGTGGAACTGGGGAGACCGGGAACGTGAGCATTTGAAAAGTCGAGTCGGGAGGTGACAAACACACGGACGAGTGTTTCCGCTGGGGTAAGGCGGGCAATACGGAGGAACGTAGTCCTGGTCAGGGATGGATGTGGGGAAGGAAGGCCAGCTGTGGGTTGAACCTGACACCTAGGTTGCGCACTGGTTCGGTAAGTCTTAGGGACAGGCCGGGAAGGTTGAGGAGGTCGGAGCCACAGGATAGAAGATGTTAATGGGGGACATTGAGTATGGCATCTGTCTTGTCAACATTGAGTTGTAGGAAGTTTCTGCTCATCCATGCCCTGATATCCGCCAGACAAGCAGTTAACAAGATACATCAAGCAAGATAATACAGTTAACAAGATACATAGAAAATTAATTCAAGTGACACCAATACATAACTCATAGACATGCTTGGTGGGGGCAAGTGAGGGAAGCGGTCATGTCAATTGGCATGTTGTCTGCTGCCACAAGTGGATTTAATTGCAAACTTACCATTCATGATGCTGGGAAACTAAGGTACTGTATGAAGATTTAATGAAGTTGATTGCATTCATTTGGTAGAAGTATCAGCCTGGCTCAGTTGTTAGCACTGTCTTGAGTTGATACTCGAATACTGTGCTGTGTTGGATCTTTTTCAAGAATAGTATTTTCTTTTCAAGTGCCCAATCTACACCTGGGGAATAGACAAGAAGAATGGGTCAGCAAACTATAATGTACAGATGCACAAGAGAGAAGTGGTACTAGCATCAAATTGTATTGGATATTCTGCAGAATTATAAAGTCAACTGAGACTGTCTAAAATCTTTTATACACAGGGCATGACTAGACCAGTTTAGATTGCAATTTTGATTGCTGAAGTGGCAAGTGCATGTGGCAGGTCAGGTTCACAGATCTATTGTTTATTGACAGCCTGAAAGAAACTTTGTAACTAAAGCAAGTCTGAACTTGTATTTTATCCATGTGTTTTGGGAATGATTGATGCGATAAGCGCTCTGGGACTCTACCCCGTATGAAGGGAGCTATACATATGCAAATTGTTGTTGTTGATAGCAGATTCTTAAATCATGGTTCAGATTGGGGGTGATTGGAGCTCTCTAGTAGGGATGGGTACTTTCTATTTAATTGGTTTACCTATTTATTTATTTTAAATTTACCTTTAGTTTTATTTTCATATTTTATTATCAATATTGTTTCTAATTTTGTTTTGAGTGATTGCCTACAAAATACATAAGGTCGTTACACTTGTACTAATTCTTGTGAAATGCATTGAGAGGTCCTCCTGAGGTGAAACGAGCTGACAAATGTGTGGATTATTGTTATTTATTATTGTTTATATTATACATTTTCAAAAATAACAAACTCATTTTAATGAATAATTTTAATTTCTAAAATAAATTTTGATGGTTCCAACCTAATCTTTACTTTTAGCCAGTCTCGATCTTTGTTTTTCCTTGCAACAAGTTGGAATTCCATTTTATATATTTTTTCAATTCACAACTTTTTCTTTGCTCGCATTAATTTCCATCAGTTTCCACCAGAGGGAAACCAGCTCCAACTGGCAGACAGCCACGGCTTGAATTTGCTTCATGCAGATAAAATGTATGATCCGGTCTGAGAGAGTCATGTTAATACTGCAGCAGCGGTGGGGGTTGGGGGGGGGGTTGGATTCCAATGCACTGACACAGAGAGATACTAGGGATGGAAGAACTTGCATTATTATGGGGCTGTATCAAAAATTTCACAAATATTTAATGATTGGTAGAGTGTTTTTGTAGGCAATGCATCAGCTACTTGTGCCCAGTAAGACCGTAACTATCCTGAATAATCAGTTCATCTGGAGGATTGCTGGCCAGGACACAGTGAGAAACATACTCTTTTCAAACAGTTTCATGGGATCTCTGGGCAGACTAGACCTAGGTGTAATGTCTCATTGGAAAGACAGACTAGACCTAGGTGTAATGTCTCATTGGAAAGACAGGACAGCTGGCAATACATTGGGGTGTCAGCCTAAACTATGAGATCATGGCTTTGGTACTGTTACCAGTAGCAGCTGTGTCAGCCAGCATGGCCCAGGTGCTTTTCCAGAGGGAGTGCAAAGTCTTCTTGAACAGCTATTGGGAGGATCTGTCTTCAGCTGAAGGATATTACTTTTCTATGCTCTTTTGTGGGGTTGGTGAGGTTTGGAGAAACCCAGGAAAAGAAAAGGTGGGGAAAGTATAGATTTTAAAGGGCGCAGAATGCAGTGGGAGATTTGGTAGGATCTCAGCACAGTCTAGTTGTATCAACTATAGTTGCTAACCACCAGAATTATGAACTGTAATTAAGGAAATTCAGTAATTGGTGGAATCCAGACTGTTCATCTTCCTTCATTAACCATCACAAGACTCCAGTCTCAAGGGAGGCTTGAACAAATTACTCTAATTTCAGAAGCAACAATTTCCCAAATTCCTGCTTTAATTTCTGCTCATTCAGTAGAGCCTCCTTTAGAATGTGGTAGTTGGGGTCATTATTGCTGCTGACAGACCAGTCAGCCTGGGTTTGGAGGGCCTTTGGATTTGGAGGGGCTTTTGCTAACCTGTGCCTGTTACCCGGAATTAGGGCAGAATGTGTTCCTTCGAGGAGCAAGTGCAAATTCTATCCAAACACATGAATTTCCATGTCTAGCTAGCATGCATGGAACCCTCAGTCTGTTTTGAATACTATTAAATATGCTTTCCGCATGCATCAAACACCAAGTTGACCAATAAATAAAAATAAAATTCCAACCAGCTGTATAATGGGGCATGATCACTCAATGAGGACTCGTCGGGACACTCACATGACTGGTGATATCACTGTGCATGAGGAATGCCTGCTGGTTTCATGTAGTAAAAAAAAAGGCTAACTTTTAGGTAATTTGCTGTTGGTGGTCGTGGTCCTTGACCAGGACTGCTTTCCTTCATCTTTGCCACATTGCTTGCACACCCAACTCAGCAGAAACCTCCCACCGTGCTTATTCCAATCTCCCCAGCTCCACCATTCATAAAATCCAATTAATTAATAACTCCGCTGCCCGTGTCCTCTCCCGCAATAAATCCTTACCATGATCACCCCAGTCCTTGCCAGGCTCCACTGGTTCCCTATCACAAGATCTTTGCACTTGCGTACAAATCATTTCATGGCTTGGCACCTCCCTACTTCTCCAATCTGCTTACACTATCCTCTACCTCCATCCCACTAACCGCCACCTTCCTTCAAATGGCTCCTGCCTGTCCCTCGTCCTCTCCACTCCACCATCAGTGGTTGTGCTTTCAGTCACTGTGCACCAAACTCTTTTCCTTCATTAACCATCACCTCAATCCTGTGGAGTCCTATAATAATAATAAGCCTGGCATTTGATATAGCGCTTTTCACGTCTTCTTGACGTCTCAAAGCGCTTCACAGAATAGACTGTAAAGTGAATTGACCATATATTTGTGGGCGAAACGCGGCAGCCAATTGCGCACAGCAGTGTCCCACAAACAATCGTGGATTGAAAATGACCAATTTATTATTGTTTTGTTTTGGAGGGATTATTATTAGGCGTGTGGAGTAAGGAAACTTGCCCAACTTGTAGCTCAGTGGTTAGAGCACTCACTTCGCAAGCGAGAGACCTGGGTTCGATTCCTGGCAGGGCAACACCTTGGGCAGGTTTCCTTACCCCACATGCCTGATAATAATCCCTCAAAAAAATATATAATAAATTGGTCACTTCAATCCACAACTGTTTGTGGGACGCTGCTGTGCGGAATTGGCTGCTGCATTCACCCACAAATGTACAGTCAATTCACTTTACAGTATATTCTGTGAAGCGCTTTGAGACGTCTAGAAGACGTGAAAACCGATATATCAAATGCAAGGATTATTATTATTATATTATAATCCCTCTGCTTTACCTCCTCCTGCCTGTGTTCAGGTCATACCTGAAGACTCTCTGACTTTCTACACTCACTTCTCCCCTCAGCCCAGCCTCAAGCTCCATGACTTTTAAGAACTCGTGAAGGGAGCTACATAAATGCAAATGTGTTGCTGGAATAACATTCAACTGAGAACATTAGGTCTCATCACTTACTAATGAAATAATGACTAGTTCATCAAAGATAAGGCTACTTTATGTGATGCTGCTCTCTGAAAATAGAAACTAGTGTAAGATTCATCTCTGATAGTTAAATGGGTAAAGATATGATCATGCAATCTAAAAAGTCACAGGCTTTTTTCCTTCTCTGTGCTGTCTGTATTTGATCTATAATCCTTACTCTTATATTTGGTATAGTGCCTTTTTAGGAGGATGTTCCAAAGCACTTCACGGGATATACTGTAAAGTGGAGTGGCTTTGTGTTTTGTGGGAGACCTTATTCAGAAATGCAATTGGAGTGCATACAACAGATTTTGGTGTTCCTGAGTCAGGAAGATAAATATCAGCCAGGGTTTCTGATGCAGAGGGCTACGATCCCACCTAGTCTTAGGTTATAAAACTACTTTGTCATAAAATTCAAAATTGCACAGAAATGTGAAAAAAAATTAATTCAGCCTTAAGTTGGACTCCAGTTTTCCACAGTTCTTTAAAAAAAGAGCTTTGAAATTAAGAATTTTGCACAATTCTGCATGAATCTTGTTTGAGGCAGACTGAGTCAGGAACCACCGATCACTTTCAGGAGATGCCCTGCTGGAAATTGTGCACTTGTGTCCTTCAGATGTGGACATGATCAGGTATGTGATGTTCACTGAGAGCCTTCAAACCTTCATTGTTGCACATGAATAACAATTCCACTTTAGATAAAGTGGAAGAAAAAAGAGTAAACTTTCAAAAGGTGAGAAAAATGGAGAAGAAAATTTGACAAAAAAAACATACAAATGTATTTTCAATGCATTGTCCTTGAGGTTTGAGGTTAGTTTTATTTGAATGAACAATCTACGTTCAGCTAGAAACTTGAAGTGAGCTATTGGATCATTCATTATTTAAGCTTCCCTTTCAGAACTGAATAGGAGGCTATCCTACATTACCAGTGCACAATTCTGACACATTAATTATATAAGATGCATCCTTTTGATGGCATGTGTAATTCCTCAGTACACATGAGTTTACATATGGTTTGTACTTATGGCATAATAGACTCCTCTGTCATTTAAAATTATAAAGTTATTATTCCCATCACATGTAAAGAGCAAAATAAAAAAATTTCAAGTACACTTTACTCCATTTTCTCTGAGACCATCATCTCAACAACTAATTGGTTAACATTTATTTGGGGCCTTCATTGCATCATAAGAAACATTGAATTTGGTGAAAGAACATTACAGGACCTTTCTGTCTTGTACTTAATAATACACATCTGTTGTCGGATACCCAGGCACTGCAAGTTGAATTTGCCTCATTCATGTTTATACATTTTCGCTCAGAAATGAAGCACTTTCTTACTTTTTGGGTTAGCATTTCAAGGTCGGGTATAGGACACATTGAAACTCTCCTGCACCATAACCCCAGTCTCAATATAGTACTGTGGTTTCCATTTGACTTTTTCCACTCCTGGGCTCGGGTGGCTGAAACTATCATAACCACAGTGTATTGTGAGATCACCTAACTCAGCAGACTGGAATTTGAAGCTGCAGCTCTCTGGTTTTGTATGACTTATCGTCACACAGGCCACTGAGCGTTCAAGGAAGCTTAATTTAAACATTTGAAATCAAATAAAAATACTTGAAATACTGATGCCAGAACATGCAAGTTTGTAGATTTGGTATCTTAATGGGCAACATTGAGTAACATTTGAACTGAATTGTGAGGTGACCTTTGTACAAAGCTCATATAAAGAAGCTGATATATTTTTCTTTGGTCCGTAAACTTGCTGGAATTTTTACCAGAGATTTCCCCTCATGCTGAGTTATGATGCTGTGGCAGGCTGTCAGGAGAAGGTGCTGAGCAGACGTGAGGGGAGCAGAGGAAACCTGTGGGAGACGTCGCCCTAGGCCACTCTCATATAACTCCCAGCAGCAACTTGTCACAGAGGAATTACATAGCCTGTCTGCATGCCAGCTGCTGATTTGTACATGACACAGAGATCCTAAATCAAGGGGGTAGGGAAGAGGATGTGGGAGAGGTTATAATAATATCCAGAATGGGGTTTGAGAAGTTTTTACCTATCTTTTTGCAGTTGAAAGTCGATGCATATTAAAACACTTTGGAGAGCATAAAACCCAGCATAATTCATGTTTATGGCAGAACGCAGCTCCCATGTTGTCTGTGAGTCTAGTTTCACTCATCAAAACATCTGTTCCAGAGATAAATTCAGAAGCATGCCATATTCCCTCGTGCATCACTCACCTCAAGATTTTAACTGCAGTGCTATGCTGTAATTCTGAAAGAGGGTACGGTAATTTTCCTTATCCATAATTTTGTGCTACATGTGAAGAGCTTTGAGACTGGTCAACCCTATGTGAAATCCAAAGATTGTTACCCTTGTACCCTGAAGCAAGAGGTGCGTTAGGTTCCTGCATCTATTAGATACCAGCGGACCCCCAAAAATCTTAAATAGGTTTTTATTTTATTAAAAATGTTTACACCGGTAGCATTCCAACATTACTCGCTGTGATAATTCGATTCCCAACTACCATCAGCATGTTTACTACTGTGATTTCCAGTTCATCTTATTCTGTGTGCATGCACGCTGCACATTGGGTTACACTTTACATATTTCCTGGTTTGTTACCTGATCCTTTAGATAATTATTAGTTTTCTTCCTTTCCCCTGTCTTAGTCTCCTTATGGCAAACAACGACCTTGGCCATTATGAATCAAGCAGCTGACCTGCTGCTAGGTCTACCCTAATGCTGCCCAACAGCCTGCCAGTG
Organism: Callorhinchus milii; assembly: GCF_018977255.1. Taxonomy (NCBI): domain Eukaryota; kingdom Metazoa; phylum Chordata; class Chondrichthyes; order Chimaeriformes; family Callorhinchidae; genus Callorhinchus; species Callorhinchus milii. The sequence continues at coordinate 94,814,308 of NW_024704743.1, read as the reverse complement.
ACATAGTTAAGATGATTCACCAACCCTTAGCTGTAAAGAAGCGCTCAGCTTCTGTTTGGTACTCTCTCTCTATGGCACAACTGACGTTGGTCTTTGAACATTCAGCAGCAGCAGCACAGCTTGAATGGGATTCTGATTACTGTGTTAGATCAGCTATTCGTCTGCATGCAATGAAGCATGAAAGCTCCATATCTGTGTACAAATTGCGCTTTTGAATAAGGAGTGAGTCTGCTTGAATCCAGCAGCACAGCCCAATGCTTTCTGTGCCACAAGAATCTTGGAGGGCGTAAAAAAACATTGCTAGCCAGTGCATATTAAAACACTTTAATGTGAATATCTGCATTTTATTGACACATCAAATAGTTGAGCTTTCAGCCAAATATTCACACCATTTTACTAATACTATCTTACGGTCCCTGAACTAATTTGCCAAATCACGAAATAGTATCCACATTCTATATAAAAAGGAGTCATCCTTCGACTTCTCCGGGGTTAATATGTTTATAGAGAATTTTATTGTAAAATCCTTTCACATCTTTTTCTATTTTAAAAAGAATCTCATGCCTTCCTGCATTAGAAAACTCCTTATCTGGTCTTGCGTAGATACAGCAGTCTCCTGTCAAATTCCATAAATGCTTTGTCTAATATCTAAATAGCTGAATTTTATAAATTTAGAGGCACGGTCATTTCGATAAAGCAAAGCTGTCTTGTGGTCCAGTCAAGGATGTGTGCTGCCATCCTCTCCAATGTTATATTGTATATTATATTGTAGTTGAGAAATTTCATCTCCAACAACACCAACCAGGCAATATTTGCTATCTTCCCCAGCTCCTGACAATTGATATCCTCCCCTTTCAGGTTTAAATATTGAATCCAACTCTGGACTCTGTGTTCTTGTTCAGACTATTTAGTGCCGAGTCAGATGAACCAAAAGTATTATGCATTTACCACCATGTTATCGTATTGCAAACTATGTTGTTGTTGATGATGATTTGCTTACCCAGAGATGAAGCACGAACAGCCTCATTTTCTATCTGTGCTTCTGCTTTCAAGAGCACAGACTGTTTTCCAATATTAGTCCTCTGATGGTGATGGGGTGCCAGCATTCTCCCAACTATGCCCCTTCCCCCGTCTGGGAGACCATGTGGACTCAACCCCCAAGGCTGCCCAGAGCAGCTCAAATCAGGAACTGAGCACAGCGGTGTATCAAACCTGCCTCCTCTGCTTTGTGGTGCGATGTGGTTTAATGGTACAGCTGGCAGTTCTGAGTTAACCCTTCTGTTGTCTTTCTACAAAACGTATTGAAAAATTATTTCATGAATTTTTATGAAAGGTGGCCTGAAAAGTGGCCCAACCGTGGCTAACTAGAGCAGTTAGGGAAAGTATAAAGTTAAAGGAAGAAGCCTATAAAACAGCTGAGATGAGTAGTAAACCCAAGGATTGGGAGAACTTTAGGGATCAACAAAGGAGAACCAAAAAAGTGATTAAGTGGGAGAAAATGGAATATGAGGGCAAACTAGCGAGGAACATAAAGACAGACTGCAAGAGTTTTTATAAATATATAAAGAGGGAGAGGCTGTCAAAGGTAAATGTGGGTCTGCTACAGGCAGAGACGGGAGGAATTATAGTAGGGGACAAAGACATGGCAGAGTCATTAAACAAGTACTTTGCTACTGTCTTCACCTTAGAAGACACTGAAAACCTACCAAGAATAGAGGGGAACCAAGAAGATAATGTTAGCGAGCAACTTGGGGAATTAATATTAGTAAAGAAATGGTTTTAGGTAAATTGTCAGGTCTTAAAACTGATAAATCTCCTGGACCTGATGGCCTACATCCTAGGGTTTTAAAAGAGGTGGCTACTGAGATAGTGGATGGCTTGTCTTTGATCTTCCAAAATTCTCTGGATTCTGGAACGGTTCCCATTGATTGGAAGATTGCAAACGTAACACCACTATTTAAGAAGGGTGGGAGAGAAAAGATGGGGAACTATAGACCAGTTAGTCTGACATCAGTGGTAGGGAAAATTCTTGAGTCCTTAATTAAAGATGTCGTTATGGGATTCCTGGAAGACCATAACAAGATTAGGCAGAGTCAACATGGCTTTACAAAAGGGAAGTCATGCTTAACTAATCTTTTAGAGTTTTTTGAAGATGTATCTAGCAGGTTAGATAGGGGGGAACCAGTAGATGTAGTATATTTAGATTTTAAAAAGGCATTTGACAAAGTGCCACACAAAAGGCTATTGCACAAGGTTAAGGCCCACAGGATTAATGGGAACATATTAGCATGGATTGAAGAGTGGCTAACGGGTAGAAAACAGAGAGTAGGGATAAACGGGTCATTCTCGAATTGGCAGGATGTGACTAGTGGAGTGCCACAAGGATCAGTGCTTGGGCCTCAGCTATTTACAATTTACATCAATGATCTAGACGAGGACATTGAATGTAACGTATCTAAATTCGCGGATGACACTAAACTAGGTGGGAGAGTAAGCTCTGAGGATGATGCAAAAAGATTGCAATGGGATATAGATAGGCTAGGGGAGTGGGCGAATAGGTGGCAGATGGAATTTAATGTGGGGAAGTGTGAAGTTATTCACCTAAGTAGAAAAAATAGAAAAACAGATTATTTTCTAGAGGGGGAGAGATTAGTGTTCAGAGGGATTTGGGTGTCCTTGTACATCAGTCTCAAAAAGTTAGTTTGCAGGTGCAGCAAGCAACTAAGAAGGCGAACGGCATGTTAGCGTTCATTGCAAAAGGTTTAGAGTACAAGAGTAGGGAAGTCTTGCTGCAACTGTATAGGGCCTTGGTGAGACCGCACCTGGAGTATTGTGTGCAGTTTTGGTCTCCTTATTTAAAAAAGGACATACTTGCCCTAGAGGGGGTGCAGCGTAGATTCACTCGGTTAGTTCCTGGGATGAGGGGACTGACCTATGAGGATAGGCTGAATACACTAGGGCTATATTCTCTAGAGTACAGAAGAATTAGGGGAGATCTTATTGAAACATATAAGATTCTTAAAGGGCTGGATAAAGTAGACACCGAGAGTCTGTTTCTCCTGGTGGAGAATCTATAACCAGGGGTCACAGTCTTAAAATTAAGGGTCAGCCTTTTATAACAGAATTGAGGAAACATTTCTTCACTCAGAGGGTGAAGGCTGTAGATGCTCAGTCCTTGAACATCTTCAAGGCTGAGACTGATAGATTTTTAAAAAATAGAGGGATTAGGGGGATAGGGCAGGTAATTAGAGTTAGGTCTGAAGATCAGCCATGGTCTTATCAAATGGCAGGGCAGGCTCGAGGGGCCGAATGGCCTACTCCTAATTCTTATGTTCTTAAATTTCATAACAGAAAACCTTCTCCTGAATCCTCCCACCCCTCCCGAATCGACCCTACAGCTCGACTGTCAAGAGCCTTTGGACGTCGTCCTGACGCGAAAGGGGTTATACTAATGCAAGTTGTTGTTGTTGAAACTATAATTACTTGACCATTCCCTTATTCTTTCAGTGATCTCAATAAGCTGAATGGTCTTCTTCTGTGTCATAAATTTCTATAGTTTATCTGTTGATTTTATAATAATAATCTTTGCATTTGATATAGCCCTGTTCGCGTTAGGAGGACATTTCAAAGCACATGATTACAGTAAGATATAGGGATTGTATATTTTGAAGGCAACATGGGGAGGACAATTAACGTATAGCCATGTCCCACATAGCACATTACGCTTAACACTATTGTGACAAAAAAACTTATTGCTCTCTTTCGAAACAGTGTCCACAGTTCTTTAAAGGGTGGAGACAGATTAACAAATGCAATATTGGGATGTTCATTGCTTCACAGCCTTTTGATTTAGAGGCGAGATGATGCTTTGACTGCCCCACCTTGTGGCATTGCAGAAAGATGCACTGTAATGTAACAAAACTGTGGAATCGCTAGCAGAGACAGTCCTCTTACAGCTTTGCTGTCAAAGCTTTGAGACTTGATTGCATCAGTGCTCCCCATCAGAGTTTTGTTCTTACCCAGCATTCTGCTGCCCAATCCCCTGGGTGTCATGGGTGACTGAGGAGCTCAGCTTTGTTCTCTTCTCGCCACAGTTGCTGCTGACGTGAGAAGGGTACAGTAATTGAATTTTGACTATTTTTGGACTTTGCTAACAAATCCACAGACCAGACCACAGCGACCTTGAGTGCAATGTCAGTACTGTTTCTCATTGAAAGAGACCGACACCATTGTTGACTGACAATTGTTGACTGGCAATTATCATGCAAAGGACATTAAATGTTTCTGATTTACAAACTTTTACCTCTTAAACATGGTAGAAGGATTCCTATCTTCAAATGTGCTTGTTAGCCTAATAGTGGTGTTCCCTTAGGGATAGTAACAGCTACAGGCACGAGTCCATCTTTCCTACCCGTCCAACTTCCTAAACTATTCCTTCAACACATCTGTCTTACCACATAATAATAATAATAATAATCCATAATCATAATAACCCTGAAGCCTTTTAATTTCTAGGAATGTATCTAGTTTATTTTTGAAGCCCTTTATAGCTCCTTGTTGCATCATCTGTTCTGTTAGGATTGTTGCATTATTGTATGTGTTCTGCACATTGTTAACATGTCTTTTGAAGAGTAACAATTTTGAGTTTTAATATTTTGCCATCAAAATGCTTCGACGACAGGCTGAAAGTAAACTGTGAATATAATACGATTTGAAATGCCTTTGATAATGTTAATCTGCTGTGTTAATCTTTGTTTCTTAATATTAATATTAATAATCCTTGCATTTGATATAGTGTCTTTCATGTCATTGAGCATCTCAGAGCTCAAGATATACTGCAAAGTGGATTGACTGTATTTTGTGTTCTTTACCTAATACTAATTTGTTTGTTCTACTTCAGGTACTGGAAAAACATCCCAACGCACCAATGACACCAAAACAGATATTGCAAGTCATTCAGAAAGAAGGCTTGAAAGAAATGAGGTTAGTAGGTAATAATGTTACATTTATAACCGACTGAACTTATGAACTTTTGGAAGGGGAGAAGAGGGGGAGGTTGTAGATTTCAACAAGTTGCACTTACACAGCACATTTCTAGCGGGGTAAATGCCTCAAAGCTCTTCAGATAGATGATAGGTAGGAATGAGAATAAATAGAATTTAAGGGTGTTGACCAAAGGTATGGTCAGAAGTTTTTAAAGAGGGTATTGAAGGCAGCAAGAGGGTATTGAAGACAGAAGAAGCAAAGCAAAGTCACTTTGAGAGAGAGTTCCAGGGAGCAGATTCCAACAACCGGGTTCCTACTTACTGCTAGGTAAACAGAATGGTGTGGAGTAAGAAAACCTGCCTAAATGTGGGTGGCGAGTGCCCCAACCACTACACTATGGGACACCATGAGAGTCTTCAGCCACTCTGCCCCCAACTGCTGGAATTCCATCCCCCAATCACTCCGCCTCACCCCCTCCTTAGCTGTCTTCAAGTCCCGCCTCAAAACCCTCCTCTTCGACCATGCCATCGGTCACCCCTCTCCCCTCCCTTCTCCCCCTTGACCCCAGCTCGGGTCTGAAATGCTGTACACTGTCCAGCACCTTGGGAGGTCCTCCCGACGTGAAAGGCGCTATACAAATGTAATCTTGTTGTTGTATTTTACTGACTGCTGACAACTTTCTGGCTCCTATAAAATGTCTTTCTTTATCCTTGGCAAGCATATGGTCCATTGATTTTTCTATCAATTATTACTCTCTTCTGGGGAGAAATTCCACCCAGGTCTAAATTTACTCTATTAATGTGGCATCTTAGCATTTCCAGAATTTGGAAAATTCTTAAATACAACCTTAATTTTCCTTTTTTTTGGAAGAACTGGAGAAAGTTAACTTCCAAGTTGAGAATAAATTCAACAGTTTGTCAAATTTGGGGCATTGGAAATTGTTACATTAATAGATTAGGTCTAGACCCAGGTGGATATTCTTTGGGTCAAAGATGAATCCGGCTTCTGTTTTGAATTTGTCCCCAGTTTATTTCCTCCAGATCCCCTAATCTATTAAAATATGCGGTAAAACAATTTGAGTTATCACATGACGGACTTCACTTCTCTGTCTTGATTTGAAGGTTTAAGTGCATATCCATTTTTCCCACCCAGTATGATTTATTTTTGTAGCCATACATTTTCATGCACTTTTGTTTTTTCTTTTGAAAAAACTATTTGCCCAATTTTGTTTCGAGCTCAGTATGAAGTGGCTGATGTTCAGCAAAGTAGAGTTTGGATGGGGAGGGGGGGATGGGGGAGGCGTGTTGAAAAGTAAGAGAAAGACTCCTAAGAGGCAGCAACATGAAAGAACCATAGAGAAGGGGAAGAGAGAAAAAGAGCTAGGCATATGCAATTATAAGGAGCTGTTTGCTAACTGTAGTGATTTGTTTTGTGTTTCACATATAATGGGAATAGGATTTTCTTCAGTAAGCACTGAATACAAAATTTGCTGAAGCTAACAATGTGTGAAAACAACAACAATTTTACATTTATATTAACAGAAATTTTCTCTTACATAAATATTTGTATTCTATGTATGTAGTGTAGTGTGTCGGTCTGGCTCAGTTGGTAGTGTTCTCTTCTCTGAGTCAGAAGGTTGTGGTTTCAAGCCCCACGTTGTAACTTGAAACTCATATTGTCTAAGCTGGCATGACAATGCAGTACTGGTGGTGTGCTGCATTGTCAGAGGTGCCGTCCTTCAGATGAGACATTGATTACGGCACTATCTGTTCAGGTGGACAATAAAAATTCTATTGCACTGTTGAAAAAGAGAAGGGAGCTTCCGTCAGTGTCCTGGACAACAATCCATCCCCCAAGTAAAATTGGTCATTTACTTCATGGCTGTTTGTGGGACATTGTTGTGCGCAAAATTGGCTTACACGTTCGCCCATAAAACATACAGTCACTGCACTTTACAATACATTCTGTGAAGCGCTTTGGAACTTCCTTCTGACCTGAAAGTCACCATACCAAATCAATGATTATTTATTGTATCTAAATTGCTTATGCTGTACATTCTGTGGGATTCATTATTTTCTTTTTTTTCTGCTTCATCATTCTGGATTCCCCCTCATCTCCTGGTAACATGGATTAGAAGGTGAGTATTTATTAACATAATTTTTACTGTATTGTAAAAGGCAATAAGGGCACTGTATAGTAATGATTAATTTTTTGGTCTTTTATTCCTCTTGATCAAGATATTAGGCAGACAATAAAGGCTCAAGTGTCTGATGGTTCTTACGAGACAGCCACTAAAGAGTGGTATAGGTTTGCACTTGCATTTTGGGAGAACAAGTATTTCTCTCTCCAAGTTTGAACAAAGCTTTCCCCTTCTTTCCTCTTTCCCAATGGTTAAGGACTCCTGCTCTTGTTTACAACAAAAACAACAAAATTACATTTATAGAGCGCCTTTCATGTCAGGAGGACGTCCCAAAGCTCTGAACAGTCAGGTGTCGGGGCCCGAGCATGGGGGAGGGGTGGTGTAGGGGTGAGGGAAGGCGGTGAGGTGGGAGGGAGACCAAAGAAGAGAAGGGTCTTGAGATCGGCCTTGAAGGAGGCAGGGGAGGAAGCGAGGCAAAGGGACTGTGGGATGGACTTCCAGAGTGTGGGGGCAGAGAGGCTGAAAGCCCGGCCACCGATGGTAGGGCGGGTCAGGCGGGAGACATAGAGCAGGCCGGAGCCCGCTGAACAAAGGGAACGAGCAGGTTGGTAGGGAGTCAGCAGGTCAGAGTGGTAGGAGGTTTAAGGAATTGAAATGATGAATCTATACGTTACCAGTCACACAGTTACAGCTAGTACACTACACAACCAGTTACAGACACATTAATATCACCCCCCACTCCACCCTGCAATATTTAAAAACAGGAATTCACGCTAACAGCAAAAAAAGTTATAAATGTCACCTCGGTAGGAAGACTTGGTTTATCAAGACTTCTGAAAATCTATTCTGGTTTATAATCTTGCGGATTCCTTCTGAAAGAGAATATGCTGGAAATCAACAGTGCAGCCAGGTGTGCCTGGAGAAACCTTATTTCCTTATTTCCTGGAAGTAAAGTAATTTGTCATCTCAGTATTTGATCCAATTTCCATTAACATGTTAAGTCACGTCTTGATTGTACTTGTACCAGATGCAACAGAAGATGTTACCGTGTTGAATTATGTTAGAGATTTCTTTCCCATTACTCCCTTCTATATGCAGGAACACTCCTTCAATTCCTAGTTTCTTTCAAGTACAGACCTACAGTATCGCAAATCAATTCCAAATCCCCAAAACAGTCATGTTACAGAAAAATATTTGATGTTTGTAGAACTTCTGTATTTGTTTTGAAAAAATCAACATCTAAATTATATTTGATAGTGTCTAAACTTTGAAAGTTTGGCATGCTTTGGACCCGAGCATATAACACTTATATGACCTGTATTCTCATCAACATGTAATGAGAACTCTAGCTTCTCCCCCAGGCTATGAAGCTGCTTCACTTTCAAACGTTTGGAAGTTTTCAACACAGCCTGAACTCTCAGCTATTGACTGAAAGAATCAGTCCTTACACATAGTTGAACTCTCACTGGACTATTGGTTGAAGTGTTAATCACCCAGGATCCTAGAACACCCGAGACCCCCCGGATATTATCTGCATTGCATTCATTTTCATCTTGGTAAATTTCCAGTGTTTTTAAATTTTAATTGAACCCCTTTTAAAGCTGTGGGGAGAACTGTTGCTCCTGGCTGGATGAATGAATAACTTCAGCCCAATTGATATAATTCTTTCAAGAATTCAAACAGTACAATTTTCCTATTACGATAACATGTTGTTTCTTAAATGAGACCAGTGTCCTGACCTCTTCCACTCTTCCCAGTAACCTGTTCCACCCATTGACAACGACTACAACATCTTGCATTTATATAGCGCCTTTCACGTGGGGTAGCGTCCCGGAGCGCTGAAAGCCTCTGTGTGAAGTAATACTTCCTCAGGTTTGTGCTAAAATTGCCCTTCAAAACCCTGAACCAATGCTATCTTGTCCTGGCTGCTGCCTTGGCTTATCTGAAAGTATTGGCCTGACTTTATTTTCTCTATCCCAATCAGTATTTTATATACTAACATAAGAATGTATCACTAATATAAAGCAGTTGTTGATTCCATCACTCCCCAATCCTGTATGATTCAGTCTCTTGTCTCTTTCATCCAGCCACAAAGTCATAAATGTGAGCATTTGTAGAATCCATCATCTGATTTTAAAGTCAGGTAGCCTTGTATCACTCTCACCTTTCCATTCCAAACTTACAAAGACACTTTCTCCTTCCCTCTTGCAAACAGTTTTGGAAACAATGGGTGGTGGTGTAATGGGAAAACCAACCAGTGACTTGAAGGTGCTGTGTCTGCAATTAGTCAGGCTGTTCGTTGATGCTGAATTCTTCCATCACAGCTCCCTGTTATGTGTTCACCATTCACAACATAGATCTGTAGAAAGTTAGGACCCGTTCAGTTACCTTCTCACTAATGTGTCGTCACTTCCCAGCTTTGCTCTTTCCTCTTCCGCCATTCCCTCTACAAACAACCTCCAATCGAGTTGCCGTGCTGCACACAGAACGGAAAAAACCCTGGTCAAAGTCACGAACGACATTCTGTCCAGGGCGACCAAGGCTCACTCTGCCTCCTTGTCCTCCTCAATCTCTCTGCTGCCTTCAACACAATCAACCATTCTATCCTCCTTCACCGCCTCTCCTCTCAGCTCAAACTTCACAGACCTGTCCTTGCCTGATTCAAATCCTACCTCTCCCACCATCTCTACTTTGTCTCCACAAACGGCTTTCTCCTCCAACCCCCGCACCATCAAGTGTGGCGTCCCTCAGGGCTCTGTCCTTGGTCCTCTCCTTTTCAACATATACATGCTCCCCCTTGGTAACATCATCCACAGACATGGGATTAACTTCCACATGTATGAGGATGACACCCAACTCTAACTCTCTCTCTCTCGACTCCAGGACCACTGCTGGACTCACAAACTGCCTGTCAGACATCAAGTTAACTTTCTCCAGTTGAATATCAACAAGTCTGAGGCCCCCCTGATTGAGGCCCCCCTGAAGAGCCCCCCCCCTCCCGCTGTTGTCATTACCTCCATACCTCTCGCGCTGACAGCATCACCCTTCATGGATGCACACACTACATCTCATGTAGCCAATACGGAACCTCAGCATCCTGTTGGACCCTCAACTGTCCTTCATCCCCCATATCTGTGTCATGACCCGCTCCGCTTTTCCCCACTTCTGCAACATTGCCTGGCTCCATCACTGTCTTTCACCACAGGCCAATGAGCCCCTCATCCACGCATTTGTGACATCTAGGCTCGACTCCTCAAACTCCCTGCTTGTTGGCCTCCCCAACTCCTCCCTTCACAGACTGCAGATCACCCAGAACACTGCAGCCCATCCTCTTCCCACCAGGCTCCATGATCCTATCACCCTCATTGTTGCCCAACTCCACTGGCTCCCCATCACACAGGGGATACAGTTTAAGATCCTGGTTCTCACCTTCAGAGCTCTTCACTGCTTCGCTCATCCGTACCTCTGTAACCTCCTAACCCTTCCCAATCTGTCTGCTCCCTCTGCTCAGCGGGCTCTGCCCTGCTTCACGTCCCAAGTCTTGCCCGCCCCACCATTGGTGGGCAGGCCTTCAGCCTCTCTGGGAACTCCATCCCACAGTCCCTCCGCCTCGCTCCTCCCTTGCCTCCTTCAAGATCCATTTCAAGCCCTTCCTTTTCGATCGTGCCTTCTGTCACCCTCCTACGCCTACCCTCCCTGCCGTCCACCCCTCTTGATCCCAAACACCAGCTCGGGTATGGATCCCTAACGCCAGCATCTTGTGACGGCCTCCTGACGTGAAACACACTGAACAAATTTAATTTGTTGTTGTTATTAATTAGTGATACAGTACTGCTGATCAACAATTAGAACACAATGCTCAAAAAAATTGTTACGTTTGCTTTAGAATCTGTTATAGTTCATCCATTTTGTTACTGTTAGGTGTCACTCTGGCTTTGTTGGTAGCCCTCCTGCTTCAGAGACATAAGTGGGCTGTCTTCATGCTGTTTGTCAGATGTTGCTGTGTGCCAATTGGCTGTCAGGTTTGCCTAGAAAACACATGGTCACTTTTTCCTGTACATCCTGTGAAGGTCTTTGAGGTATTTTGATGACATGATATTAATAATAATTCTTGCATTTGATATAGCGCCTCATCACATCTTCGAGATGTCTCAAAACGATAAGGAGTTATGTCAAATGCAATGATTATTATAAATATTCACAAAATAAATATACAGATTTGATATTTTTGCAGCACATTTGGTGAAATAGAACACATTAAACCAAGGATTAGCAGGTTGAAAAAATGTAGAACTTGTTATAATGGTTATCTTTTATCATTTTAATACTGCCCAGATGCTCCATGATCTTATTTGTAATAAGACTCTCTAAAACTTCACCCACAATGGAAATCAAACTCCCTAGTCTGTACTAAGAGTACCATCTGCGTTTCTGCTGTCCCCAGGCACCTCTCCAGTATCCAGAGTTCCTCCAATTTCTTCCCTTAGTTCCTTAAGGATCCTTGGATGCAATTTATCTGGCCATTAGGATTTATTTACCTTAAGTTTGCATAGTTGTTCAGCAACCATGGTGGTAATGATATGTATAGTGTCACAATGTGCCTCTGCAACACCACTGAGTTCTCTTTCCAGATTCAATAAATTTCCCATCTATTTACTAAAAACTGAGGCAAAAAAACTTATTTAGTACTTCTGCAGCTTGTGCAGCATCATTTGTCATATCCTCACCTGATCCCACCTTCAACGGCCCTATTCCATCCCTCGTTTTTCTTTTAATAATAATAATAATAATAATAATAATAATCCTTGCATTTGATATAGCGCTTTTCACGTCAGGAGGACGTCCCAAAGCGCTTCACAGAACACACTGTAAAGTGAATTGACTGTATATTTGTGGGCGAACGCGGCAGCCAATTGCGCACAGCAATGTCCCACAAACAGTCGTAGATTGAAAATGACCAATTTATTATTGTTTTGTTTTTTTGGAGGGATTATTATTAGGCGTGTGGAGTAAGGAAACTTGCCCAAGGTTTCGCCCTGCCTGGAATTGAACTCAGGTCTCTCACTTGCAAAGCGAGTGCTCTAACCACTGAGCTACAGGACTCCACACAAGTCCTTTTCCTTTGAATGTAACTGAAATCTTTTTTATTGTTATCCTTCACATTTCTTATCACGATCAGTTCAAACTGTTTCTTAGCCATTCTGATACCTTTTTTACGATCCTGGCATGCCTTCTGGTAATGAGTCCGTCTTTCCTCTGTGCCATTTTCCTACATGGCCTTAAATGCCTTTTTTTTCCTCTTGAGTTGTTTTGTTACCCTGTGTCTCCCCTCACTAGTACATGGTATGGGGAGTATTTCTGAAAAAACTACACTTGAGATCTTTCCCTTTAGCTTCCTTCCTCGTGCCCTGAATTTAGCATGTAGGACTTCTGGTCTACTTCTATCTAGGTTATTTCTTCCCATATGGACAACCACGATTGGTTCCTCACCTGGTCACTCTAGCATTTTGTCAACGTGGGACATCAGATCCTCAACTCGTGTGCCTGGGAGGCAACTTACCATTTGATTTTCTGGGTCCAGTTTGCACAGAATTCTGTCTGTAAACCGAATAGCTGAATCCCCTATCAACATGACTTGTCTGGTTTTCTTTCTCTCTTTCCCTCCTTTTCTGACAGGCTGCTGGATTGTCTAGGGGGGTGGCACATCCTTGCCTGTCTCGGCCAGCCCTTGGGTTTCCATGTTGCACTATTTGAAAAAAAANGGGGTGTTTCTCTGGTGCCAGGCAAACAATCTAACAGATAAATTGGTGTTCAAAACGGTTTGTGGGACCTTGCTGTGTGCAAAATGGCTGTTGCAAATATACAGTCGTTACGCTTCACAGATATACTTCACATAATTACATATGAACACGAACATGCAATATCAAATGCAATAATAATAATAATCCTTGCATTTGATATAACGCTTTTCACGTTTCTAGACGTCTCAAAGCGCTTCATAGAATATATTGTAAAATGAATTGACTGTATATTTGTGGACGAAACGCGGCAGCCAATTGAGCACAGCAGTGTCCCACAAACAGTCGTGGATTGAAGTGACCAATTTATTATTGTTTTTTTTTCTTGAGGGTTTATTATTAGGTGTGTGGAGTAAGGAAACTTGCCCAAGGTTTCACCCTGCAGGGAATCGAACCCAGGTCTCTTGCTTGTGAGGCGAGTACTGTAGCTCAGTGGTTAGAGCACTCGCTTTGCAAGTGAGAGACCTGAGTTCAATTCCAGGCAGGGCGAAACCTTGGGCAAGTTTCCTTACTCCACACGCCTAATAATAATCCCTCCAAAACTAAAAACAATAATTAAATTGGTCATTTTCAATCTATGACTGTTTGTGGGACATTGCTGTGCGCAATTGGCTGCCGCGTTCGCCCACAAATATACAGTCAATTCACTTTACAGTGTGTTCTGTGAAGCGCTTTGGGACGTCCTCCTGACGTGAAAAGCGCTATATCAAATGCAAGGATTATTATTATTATTATTACTCTAACCACTGAGCTTCAGGATAATAATCCTTGCATTTGATATCATTTCACGTCTTCTAGACATCTCAAAACGCTTCACAGAATAGACTGTAGAGTGAATTGACTGTATATTTGTGGGCAAAATGCAAGGATTATTGTCTTTGAGACAAACCAGGCTGAACATAAAAGCAAGAAGTTTATATCACATTTAAAATCAGTATAGACAACTTCATAATAAAAGACTGGCGGGGTGGGGTGGAGGGTTGGTGAGGGGTAGAGATTATAGCTTTTCCCAGCCCCCACTTCCAAGTCAGTCTAATGCATTTTTTTTCATTTCATTGAATCCTGATACCCTTGAACCTTCCCTTTCTTTGATCATTGTGGCATTTTAGATCACAGTGGTTTCTTAGATTATTGCCTGTGTGTTTTTTGAGTGAGGTTTTGGAGTTATCTTTTAAGTTTTCCAATGCACGTGCAAAATTTTAGATTGAAAACCTGAAAGGTAATTTTTTTTTGTTTTGCTATGGCTGAAACCTTACTTTACGAATGCTCAAGATTAAATTTTGCTCTCTGAATCCACTATTGTAATGCAGATGCTGGTCAGGGTTGGAGGAATTTGCACAAAGTCCAAGTTGAAAGTGAATATCATGTGGGAAGTGCTCACACATTTATTTATGCATCTGTCTCAAATCAGCGGAACATCTCCTCTGGCCTGCCTTAATGCTATGCTCCATACAAATGCTCGTGTGGAAGATGGAGCCTTCTGTCGAATCCCAGGAAAGATGGGTCTTTATGCTCTTAAAGTAAGTAAACATATAATTACTTTTGAAACCAGTTTCAGTAAAACACATTTCTTTATCGTTGTGAAGAAATAGGAAACGTGTTGACCTATATCCTTTTTCATAAAAGACTGTTTGATAGGGTAAAGGCACATATCCATATAAATGTTTGAATGTAGGAGAAAATAGTGTAATGATTTTGGTTATGTTTACCATTAAGGAGATCAAATACTTTCTATTGCTTCTCATTGCGATGGGAATTTCACTCATCTGATCCAGTTTGGCTCAGTGGTTAACTGAGGCAATAATCTTTTTTTGTATAAAAAAAACTGCTTTAGCAATAATGCTGCAGGCAACCCTTCAAAATCAATTGCAAGCTCAATTCCATGCTGTATTTGCATTACTGCTTAATTCGTCTTTTAATTTTTTAGTAGTGTTTGAAAATACAGTGCTTTGATTTGTTGAACTCTTTGCATTTATACACAACTGAGGCAGGTGATTGAGGATACCCCTATGTGATGTTCGAACACGTGATGGCTGTCTACCAATCAGTCACCCAAGCACATTAGCAGCAATGGGGAATTAACTGCTACTGTGCAAGACTGGTCAGCCATTTTTGAAAGCTATAAAGGATTCGAAATAGGGAGAGAGCTGCTCAAAGAATAGTTTAGGATTTAATGTAATATCGATGACTGCACCCTTTACTGAGAAGTTGAGGATAGCAGGCTGATAGCAGCACTCAAACCGTGCACTGATCCTTCCAGGATGACCAGATTCTTACTTAAATAAGTTATAAACTATTTAACACAAACAGCAAAAATGTTATGCAGGTGAAACATTTTTGTCATGGATAAATCTCATTGTAATATGCTGCAAAGGGCACCTTTGATCCAAGACCTAGGCTGTTCTAATTGTTCTTGTGTATTATTATCCTTGCAATCGTTAAAACCATTCAGATTCAAGATATGGACACAGTCAGTAATATGGAAGGATTTGTATTTCTCTTCAGGAGTCTGGGCACTGATGTCACTGACTGGAATTAAAGCTGGAAGGCAGACTCTAGTTATGAGGTTAAGGAATTGGGCTTTCAGTTCAGTAGTTCAGTGTAAAGCATTATTCATCAGTGTACAAGGGGCAAAAGTCTCCCATATGTTTTGTATGCAGAGCATGGCTCGTCTCAACAAGATGTAGAACTATGTAATACCAAGGTAAGGTTGGCAAGCTGCCGTCTGTTTAAATGGAAAATAGCTGTTGTGCCATTTTATAAAACACATTTCCTTTGTAAGAAAGGATCTGTGACCATTGACTTAACTGTTTTTGTTATCTACAGAAAGATGAATTGGTAATGTCAGCAGACGGGGTCATTGACTTGGACGGTGAATCAGATTTAGACAGCTGTGAAATGGCTGAAACAAACAATAGTAATGGAGAGGAAAATGGAGGTATGTGGACTTGCCGGTAATTTCTGTGTACATAACCAGTAGTTTGCAAATTTAAAAGACAAGACATTAGATGTGTATTTTGAGAGTTCAGAAACATTGACTGTAACTGACAGTTGCTACAAGTAGTGTGTACTTGGTATTCTTTCATACTCTTCTGGACTAGATCTATCAGAATCACCTATTTATAAGTAATCATGTCTGTGTCATGCAGCAGGATTACAGCTGTATTCTGGTCAATAATTCATTGAAGTGAACAATTTGTTTCTTGATGCCTCAGTTCTTTTCCCCCCTCCCGCCTGAGATATGTTTTGAAATGTACTTTTACATAATTTATGGTAGTGTGATTAATGAGGTGCATGTGCCTGTACTGCATTTGATGATGTTGTGCAGTAAGTTTGTATTTAGTCAGTCTGTCTTGAGGCTTTTTATTCCCATGTTTTGGTTAGCACCATTCACTGCACAAATAAAATAACTTCTTCCGCCTCTCCCCCCACCAATGGATGATTGACTTTACCAAACTAAAAGCCCCAAATCCCACCAAGTCTTAACCTGTAAAATCTTTTCGTCTTAGAATTACAGATCGCGCAGAATTACAAAAAATCTTTAAATCTAGCCTTAATTTGGAAGCCAATTTTCCATAGTATTTAAAAAGAACTGGCTTCAAAATTAAGAATGAATTTTAAGAATTTTCTGCAATTCTGAATTTACTGACTAAAACTGGGTGGAATCTGGGACGTCAAAGAGAGGAATGCTGTTAAAATATTCCTTCATTTTCAATTAAAAGCAGGTATTGTCATGCAAGTATTTAGCTGCTGTGAAAAAATTAATGCAGAAACAAATAGATACATGTGTTATTCTAATTTTGCAAAGTTTATTGAATAAGATTAAATTCATTCAATACAGTCAATAAGAATCAAACCACCAAGGGTCCCAATTAATAGCTGCTACATATAATAATTAACTTGTGCATTTAATATAGAGCCTTATCATGTTGCTTCAAAGCAATAGAATTTGCTGTGAAGTGTAGTAACTCTGTATCTGTATTGTAAACGTAACAGCCAATTTGCGCACCGCAATGTCCCACAGACAGCCATGAAGTAAATGCCCAATTTTATATAGTGGCATTTTATATCAATCTTTATTTCATTTATTCGCTAACATTAAAAACATGGATAAGTTTTTTCAGTTGTACACAATAGTATACAATAGTATTGTCTGTTTGCTAACCTAATCATTGTATATAATTGATTTTTGACCAACAAATCTGAATAGTCAAGAAATTAAAATGGAAGTAATAGAGTATTAAGATTCCAAATTGCTCAATCAGTTGTATTTTTAGATTAACTCCAGGTTATTATTGGAGCGTGGTTCAGACATCTAAACTAAAAACGACTGCTTTCTCACTACTGTTAAATGTATTGCTTTAACTACAGTAAGGATAGTTAAAGATAGTTTTGTCACCTCCCACTTGGATTACTCAAACAGACTCCTCAGCTCCACTAAAGATCCAGCTCATTCAGAACTCTGACGTCTGCATACTTATCTGGACTAAACTCCGTAACCACATCTCACCAGTTCCAGCCAGGCTTCCCATCACCGAATGGATTGACTTCAAGATCCTCACACTTGTGTTGAAACCCTTCACTCTCTGGCACCTCCCTACCTCTCTGACTTCCTCACTCCCCAATCCACCACCAGGCGCCTCTGCTTGACTAATAATAATAATAATAATCCTTGCATTTGATATAGCGCCTTTCACGTCGGGAGGACGTCCCAAAGACTAGCCTCCTGCTCGTCCCTCACACTCTCCGCCCAACCATCAGAGGTCATGCTGTCAGCCACTACGCTTCGAAACTCCGGAACACTCTCTCTCAATCCCTTCGCCTTGCTCCCTCTCTCCCCTTTTTCAAGTCCTGCCTGAAGACCTTCCTGTTCGACCATGCTTATAGCCACCTCCCCCTCACCGGCTCTGAGGCAGGCTCCGCCACTGTTAAGCGCCCTGAGCACTACTCTGTGTGGAGGACGTTATATAAGTGTTGATAGAAGTAAAAGTGCTCTGGGATGCTACCACGTGTGAGGGGCACTATATAAATGCAAGCCTTTGTTGTTGTAGAAGTATGTGGTGCGCAGTTAGATTATTCCTTCTGGTGTGGGGAGGATATGGTTCATAAGGGAGACATGTGGAGGTAGTTAGTCACAATAGTGCTCCGCGGCAGTGTTAAAGAGCTCCAGAGGCGGTTAGAAAGATATGGGGGTACAAGGAAAGGAGGGATTTAGAGTGAGGATCTTGAAGTCGATCCGCTCTGTAACAAGGAGCCAGTGGAGTTTTGCAAGAACTGGAGTAATTGGGTGTGGAGTTTGGTATGGGTGAGAATGCGGGCAGTGGAGTTTTGAATGACCTGAATTTTGTGAATCGTGGAGGAGGGGAGACTGGAGGGCGTTAGAGTAGTCCAGCTGAGAGTTGACAAAGGCACGGACAAGGGTTTCGGCAGCTTTTGTGGTGAGGTATTGTCGGAGACGGGCAATGTAGCGGAGGTTCACAGGCTACATAAAAAGATAATGTGTCATTTGCCTCTGTGTATAAATTGCTATTCTTGGTGACAAACAAATGTGACATCCTTAATATGTCTAGATTGTTCTTAATAGTCTGAATTAGAAATTGTACTAGTAATGGAAGTAGCAGAGGAACCCAGGGATCCTGAGAACTTGGAGCCATTACAGAGTACTTTGATTCATTGATGAAAGGGTCTCCAAAATTCAGTTTCTTTAGAATGGAAATAAAGCGTTCCACTCTATCCTCTCAAGTGCCATCCCTGTGCTGAGTGTCTTAAGGAATCATTCACAGGCATCAGTGAAAGGATTTGATAGTTGAAGCAAAACCAAATTGGACTGAAGAGCCCCAGAATTGGGCTGAGCTACCAATTGAGTTCATAACTGATAACCTGGGCCATTGAAAAGTACAATCGCACTTTCTCCATGGAATCCAGCACAAACATCAACCTCCGCTACAAATCCGCTATAAGTGAAGTTTCTAGCCCCCGGGCCGCTCGCTGGTTACCTGACGTCATTGTAGGCTGAGCGGCTTGCGACGCCCGTGCGCTGTGTGGCGCAAGTGGCAAATGGGCTTTGCTCTGAACCACTGCTGTTGTGTTTGTGAGTGTCTGTGTGAGTGGCTCTCTCCATGTGTGTGAGTGTCTGCGTGAGTGTCTCTTTCCATGTGTTTGTGAGTGTCTGTGTGAGTGTCTCTCTCCATGTGTGTGAGTGTCTGTGTGAGTGTCTCTCCTCTCTGTGTGTGTTTGTGAGTGTGTCTGTGTGTGTGTGTATATCTCTGAGAATGTGTGTCTCTGAGAGTGTGTATCTCTCTCTGTGTATGTGAGTGTGTGTGTCTCGTATTGGGTCTCTGGGTCTGTGTGTGGTGCCGGCCCTGAGAGGCAGGAGGTGGTGAGCTCCTGTCGCCTCGCTGGTGTCCACACTTCCCCCCCACCGTCACCACGAAAAAAAGGGCCACCCAGTTTATGTTAGAGAAGCAATTAATTTTTTTTTTAAACAATCTAATATGTGTTATTTCCTTATGTTTAGCTTTTATTAATAAGGTGAAAAAATATAGGATGGCAGTAAAATGTACTTCAATAGCACCAATCAACTCCCCGCAATTTTTCATAAAATTTGGCAAGCTCACCCGCAATTCCCTGCTCAATTTTGTAAATCTCCCCGCAATTTTTAGCAAATATTTCCACACTTTTATATTGGCCCAGCTGATATTATATGAAAAACAAGGTCTTTTTTTCACCATTAGAGAAATATAATAATAATTCTTGAATTTGATATTGCACTGTATCATGTCATTGACACGTCTCAAAGGGATTCACAGAATACACAATACAAAATTACAATACAAAATTGCCTTTGCAAAGCACCTCTCACGTCGGGGGGATGACCCAAGGCGCTGGACAGTCAGAATATATTGTATAGTGGATTGACTGTATTTTGTGGACAAAATGTGGCAGCCAATTGCACACAAACAATCGTGGATTGAGTGACCCAATTTTTTTCTGAGGGATTATTCCCCCAAAAATTGATGCTCCAATCAACTAACAACCAGGTTCCTACTTACAGCTAGGTAAACAGAGGTGTGTGCAGTAAGGAAACTTGCCTAAGGTTTTGCCCCGTCCAGGAATCAGCCCCAGATCATCTCGTTGCGAGGTGACCGCACTAACCACTACGCTTCGGGACTCCCCTATGCTGGCCACACAGATTGTATGGGAGGTCGCCATCACCCAGGAATTGAGTGTATCTGATATTAATTAAATCATGTGGGCCAGGGTTGTTTTATTGATTTGGTGGAAGAGCCGTGCCAGTTAAAAGATGTTCCATGGTAATCAAGAGATGTGAATTACTATTTTTTGTGTTGTTAGGTTTGGGGAACTGGGTTCCTTTGAAATAAATCATGTTGGTGGTAAATGTACTGCTGCTTATAAAGGACAC
This sequence comes from Callorhinchus milii, assembly GCF_018977255.1. NCBI lineage: Eukaryota > Metazoa > Chordata > Chondrichthyes > Chimaeriformes > Callorhinchidae > Callorhinchus > Callorhinchus milii. The sequence continues at coordinate 94,793,961 of NW_024704743.1, read as the reverse complement.
AATAAACAACAACCACAACAACAAAATTACATTTATACTTTCACATCGGGAGGACGTCCCAAAGCGCTGAATAAAACAATCGTTATGGATAGTTACTGTTTAGTAGTAATATTTGTTGAATCTTGTAGTTGGAGCTTTGCGTCTTTGCTCTTGTTCAGTGAGCTGCTGATACTTTTTAGATGTTGTCTACAAACTTTTGAGTCCAAGCAATTGTAGTTTCACCTGATGTAGCCCAAAGGTTTATTCTTTTGACTGAGCAAATTCTTGAGGTGATTATTGTGGTATTGTAAAGTATGAACCATGTTGAATGGAGCTTCTTTTATCTTTTGGCTATGCCTCCATCTCGCAGAGGAACATATTGGTTTTGGATGCTTTGGATGCTTTGTTAACAATTTCTTGTGATTGAAAAACAACAGGGTTTAATATGCAAAGTTTTTTAGCATAATTCTTTAATAATAAATAGAAGTAAGAATCCTTCTGGTAACTGTGAGTAGGTTATACTAAGCACTGCTCTAAAAATAGATCTCAATACAATACAAATTTACATTTGTTACAACCTCCTGATGCAAAAGGCGCTTTAAAAATGTTAATGGTTGTTGGAATCCCAAAAGAAAAGACTGGTTTTTTGCCCCCAGTGTTGGATGAGTTTACAAATCTGAAATCTGTCTGCACTAATAGGAAAGAAACATTTATCACTTCAGCCAGACTAGTCACCAGACAGTCATTGGATCAGGAGGCTGGTGTAAAAATGCATGAAACAAAGATGTTTTAACATCAAATGAATAAATTACTACTGCAGTCTTCTGTTCTCTCATTTTCCTCTCAATAATTCTTAGAAGAGCAAAAGGGCAAATAAAGATAAATGCTATTCAAGAACTCAGTAGATAGGAACTCATCCTATAGATCACAGAGTTCCTAATTTTAGTGATTTTCCTGGTGAAAAAGAACATATGGAGGGTCATTGGTGAGAAAAGACCATTGGTCCCACCAAAGCTCACCCTTTCTCACAGTAACTAATCATCGTGCCATTTATTTTCATTATGAACCCAACTTTTTTTCCTCTTCCTTGATAGATTATTAAAAACTTTTTGGATGAGTTTTTCCGACAGCTACTTTAAATTTATATAGCATTCAGTTTGGGGATTCTATGCCATGCAAATAAAAAAAATTCATTGATGTACTCTAATCTTTGGATTGCTTTGTGTTTATTTCCCTATATTTTCCTGCACATTGCAGAAAAATCCTGTGAAGCGCTTTGAGACAACCTCGCCACATGAAAGGTACTATATCAAATGCAAAACATAATACAATTCAATTATATTATTCAGAGTTTTTCATGTCAGAAGGATGTTTCAAAGTGCTTTGTGCAGCTGGCAGGTCAGCCGAGGTAGGGGAAAAAGATGACTGAAGGCACACTCAAAGAGCTAAGTCTTAAGACTGTGGAAAGAATGTGGAAAATTCATAAATTAATCTTTTAATTTGTGAGCAGAGTTTCTGCCATTCTTAAAATTTACCAACTCCAGAGTATTTTAAGATAAAGGTTACAGGTTAAGATGAGGTACAATTTTGCGTATTATAGTTTTTTGTATTTGCGTGACATCGAATCCCAAAACTGAATGCAATATTCAAAGTGTGTTCTGACCAGTAAATCAGCATAATGGAGATACTATGCAGCACCACTAATTGGAAAACCCAAACCATATGTTCCTTTCTTAATACTCAAATTGATATACAGTATATGCCCAATTTTATCCAGTGGCACGTTACTGCAGGATTTACTAAATGCCCAAATTGGGCCCAGAGTGCCTACAGTACGACTACATTTTGTATTCCTCATTTTGCTCTCACATTTAAGATGATGTGATTTAATGCTTGTTACTGTATTTTGCATCTGTGCTGTCAGGCTGAGATTGGGGTGCAGAATGCACCACCCCACTATTTTTCAATTCCATACTTCAATTTGGATATGTTCGTACAAAGCTTATTTAACTGTGAATCTGTAAGCAATTACTTGCCCTGAAAATATCATGAGTTTAGGGTGGTACAGTAAGGATTTGACAGTATTTGGGTGTGTCATTAAATTGCAAGGATTCATCGCTGTCACTGCTTTATTGTTCAGTCAGTTGATGGTGCTTCTTGTCTCTTTGATGTCCCTGCATTTTAATCCCTGAGCTAAATTCTACCGAATTGGAGTACATTGGCTCTTGCATTTTGCAAGATGACTTTCAGCTACTATTCTTCTCTTTTTACCCAAATGTATTTGATCTGTTGTTCATGCTACATGTTACAGGTGATCGGCATTGTATTTTTTAAAAAACTTAGTACATTTATGGGCATGAAAAATATAGCACTAAAGACTATAGTATAGTGCAGTTCATTTTTTTTTGACAAGAAAGTTTAAGGAGGCTACATTCTCAAAAAAANTACCAATATTGCCATTTTGCAAATTTAACTAGAAAATCCGATTAGAAATGCATGTTGTTATGTCAGGTAAGTTTCCTGATTGGGAGAAAATTAATCTCTAAAGCTCAAATTGGACCACATATCGATCAATAACAGAATAAATATTAGAACCCAGTATCCCTTCTCACATGGCCCAGGTTAAGTTCTCCTGTACTTATTTTTCTTCATTCTTCCCTACAGGAAAAGAACTGGAAAAGCTCTTCAGCAAATCTAATTGAGATCAGAAACACACATGTAGGGATATTAGTAGGCACCCAGGCTAGTAAAATGTGCGTGTATTTGTTTACATGCTTGTCCTGGATACAAATGCTATTTGAGTCCAAAGGTACATGGGCTAATTGGGCCATTAGAGTGTTTTTTGATGAAGTTTTGTAAGGCATTTTACAGACACTTGATTCCAGAAGAGCTACATTTGCAGTCTGTATAAAATGCAACATCTGTTAGCAGTTCAAGCTTCAAGATGATAATTTGATAATTCAGCTTGTAACACCTTACAATAAATGTGCCTGGAATGTTGTGTATTTGGAGAGTAGATCTACATAAAATATGGAAATTTCTGTTGTTAAAATTCACAGTGGATATAGAGAACCTGTTTGGCATGATAATGCAGTCATGGTTTAAATGATCTTTTAATACCTGCTCTGGTTAATTCATACTGGTCCTGTAGAGAATGGAGTTACCAAGGCATCAATTTTTATGTAGGCAACAGTAAACTGTACTTGAATTTTTCATGAGACTGAGTTTATATTTCTTCAAATTACATTATCTGCCAAGCAATTATTGTTTGAAGCATTAGTGACGGTGATTAAAGTAATTCATATGACAAAACAGTGGCCCAGCACATTAGCTCCAAAATGCTGTGTGAAATAGTGATGGAGCACTGCATTTGCTCCTCATTGCACCACATAGTGAGTATCTTATCTCAATTGTGTTCATAGAATCATAGAATCGTACAGCACAAAAAGAGAATTCGGCCCATCGAATTTGTGCCGGCTCTTTGAAAAGAGTAATGTAATGTCAATCCCACTCCCCAGCCCTTTCCCCATAACCCTGCAAACCTGTCCTCCTCAAATACCCGTCCACCGCGTTTTTAAAAGTAGTTATCGAATCGGCTTCGATCACCTTTTCAGGCAATGCGTTCCAGATTCAAACAACTCGCTGCATGAAAAAAATTCTTCTCACCTCCCCTCTACTTCTTTTAGATACTATTTGGAATCTGTGACCTCGAGTCACTGACACACCCACCATTGGAAACAGTTTTTCTCTTTCTAACCTATCCAATCCCCTCATGATTTTGAAGACCTCTTTTAGGTCTCCTCGTAATCTTCTCTGCTCCAATGAGAATAATCCAGCCTCTCTCGCCTTTCCTCATAATCAAGGTCCCTCATTCCTGGTACCATTCTTGTAAATCTCCTCTGCAGCCTTTCCATTGCCTTAACATCCTTCCTATAGTGTGGTGCCCAGAACTGGATGCAATATTCTAACTGAGCCCTAACCAGTGTTTTATATAGGTTAATCATAACCTCCTGACTCTTGTACTCTATGCCCCTATTTATAAAGCCTAGTATCCCACATGCCCTTTTTACCACTTTATCTACCTGTCCTGCCAACTTCAAGGATTCATTTACCTGCACCCCCAGGTCTCTCTGTTCTTTTATCCCCCTTAAGATTGTATTACCAGCCTATATTGCCTCCCCTCATTCTTTCTACCAAAATGCATTACCTCGCATTTTTCCACTATCCTTCTCACTGTTTACTACCCTACCTAACTTTGTGTCATCCGCAAACTTGGAAATGGTACTTGCTATACCCAAGTCCAGATCATTTATGTATATTAAGAAGAGCAGTGGTCCTAATACCGATCCCTGGGGAATCGCCACTGTACACTTACCTCCAATCAGAAAAGTAGCCGTTCACCACAACTCTGCTTTCTGTCTCCCAGCCAGTTCTGGATCCATGCTGCCACTGTCTCTTTTATACCATGGGCTTCTATCTTTCTTACAAGTCTTTCACTTTGTCAAATGCCTTTTGAAAGTCCATATAAACTATATCAACTGCACCCTCTCTGTTACCTCATCGAAAAATTCTCTTAGATTTGTTAGACAAAATTTGCCTTTAACAAATCCATGTTGGCTGTCCCTAATTAACCCATATTCTTCCAAGTGAAGATTTATTCTCTCCCGGATTATAGTCTTCAGGATGTGTTGTTGGGAATTAGAGAACATGCAGGGAGGAAAAAAAGTCACAAGATCACAATATGGTTTGGATGAAGAAAAATGTAGAAACTCATCTGATCTCATTCCTCCAAAATACCCACCTTACCGACCTCCCATCACAGTATCAAGCTGCTTTATAAATGATTGAATGCAAATTTCGCCAGTGTTAAGGTGCTGTTACCAGTGAACAGGTTAGGTTGGGACGTCCTCCTGACGTGAAAGGTGCTCTATAAATGGAATCTTGTTGTTGTGTCGTTGTTGTTGTTGAATGCCGTTGGGAGAATGTTATTACACAAATTAGGTCACTTTGGTTCTGATCCTTCTGTAATATACATGAGCACAAGAAATCCAATTTGTGCCCATGAATACAGTGCAATGTTTGAAAGCCCTCAGATCTGATCACAAGAAGAATCTGCTGCTGTTGCAGGTGTAAATTGGTTGAATCAGCACAAAAGTTGCCAAAGATTATATGAAACTCATAGGTTGAATTATTCAAGCAATGCCACTAACTGGAGTTCTGCACAGTATATTACAGAATAGAGAAATGTTGACTGAATTGTTTAAAAAATGCTCATGAAACCTTCAGTAGCTTTTTCCACTGTGATGAATCATTGCTTTAGTACTTACTTATAGCAATTTCTGAATCATTCAAAAAGAAAGGTATCCTCTATTTATTTTTCTATTCAGTAGCTTTGTAATCTGGAGTGGCCAGACCCCCTCAGGTACAGTAGTTAATAACTGATGATCAGTCTCGCAAGATCCACCCCCTAAACTGTGAAGAAGACATGGACTGAAAAGAATGAGTGCCTTTTTGTACATTTCTCCCCACTTTCTAGCACATTGATGACACTGGTCGAGATTTAGCTGCTTGCAATAAATGTTCCACCAGATAAATAGTGCTCTTCTGTCACCTAAATGGTGATGGTTGTAACCGTGATATTGGTGTTGCTTGCTTTGCTTATTGTGTTGTGATGTATGTACCCTGTGGTGGTGCTTTACATCAGTTGTATGAAATGCAAAATAAATGGAAAGATTGAAACACTAATTCTGTTCGAGAGTGCTGGACAACAGCCCCCTGGGTGTTGTGAAGAGCCTTTCTCCTTGTGGAAAGCTTGTTACAAGTAAACATGCCATTCATGGTATATTCTTCATTATTTCAGGGCACAAATTCATCTGTCTGCAGTTACCTTGAAGCTGATTTCTGCATCCAGTAAAACAGGCCATTTATTCTCAATAAAACATTAAAATGCCTTAACAGCTTTACTTATTTAAAACTTCTTTTTATGAAAGGCTAGATAGAGATTATAGTTTTAGACGGCATTTTATTTTTTTGTGAGTCATATCAGCCTGGCTCAATTGCTAGGACTCTTGCCTCACAGTCAAAAAGTTGTGGTTTCATGCCCCATTTTATGGGACTATGGACTTGTAATAGTCTAAACTGACACTACAATACAGTGCTGAGAGTGTGCTACGTTGTTGGAGGTGCACCCTTCAGATGAGATTTTAAACCGAGGTACTGACTGCGTGTTCAAGTGTACGGTAGAGATCCATGGAATTATTTGAAAAGAGAAGGGTGTTTCTCTTGGTGTCCTGACCAACAATCCCCCAAATAAAATTGGCCATTCATTTTCTGCCTGATTGCAAACTGGCTGCTGCATTCACCTACAAAATAGTCACTGCACTTTACAATACATCCTGTGAAGTGCTTTAAGATGTCCCATTGTAAAAAGCACTATATGAAATGTAAGATTATTGTTTCTTAGTGACACATTCTGAATATATGAGCACAGATGACATATTGCATGTCCATGTATGAATGGATGTCAAAACTTTATGCTGCTGATGAACAAAAAACATCTCGAACTTCTTTCTGATTGTTTTCAGACTTGGAACATGTTTTTTGACATTCAGTGAATGAATTCCCATTATAAAGACATAGCAAAAGGATTGCTATTTATAGGGAATAGAGTAAAATAGATTCCAATGTTTGATGGAAAAGTGCCTCTGAATGGTTCACAGTGCCTGAATCAAAATCATTCATTCAACATCCAAATACAAATAGAGAATTGTTGTCAACTCATAGTGGGGAAAAAATATTGTGAGCCCTGTCCATTTTAATACATTTGTGCCTTGGGCATTCAGGTGTCCTTCCCATACACTGAAGAATGTAAGGCTACATTATGGAATGTGTTATTAGCAGCAGTTAATCTCTGCTCTCTCCCACAACAGGAAAACATTGTAGCATGCCAGATTTTATTAAAATCCTCCAGTTCAGTTTAACCTCGGAGTAAGACCATTTATTTCCAAGTCTATCAAACATGCATATGTATCAGTGCCTGAGATGCTATGTGAAGGGTGCTTTATAAATTCAAGTTGTTGTTGGATTTGTGTAGTAGTCTGCAAAGTTCACATGCTGTTATTTTCACTACTATTTTGAACGCCAGCCTGTGTCAGATTATCATCTGGTTAGCTTCTTCTACAGTATGTCAGAACCTTTCCTGTAACAAACTCCATTCTCACAAGGACATTTGAAGGGTGAAACCAACTCCATACTCAGCATAAGGACTTGACGAATAGTTATCAGTGGATGACTTTTCAGTTGACTTCCAATCAATTTCCTGCAAATGTGTTCGAATCAAATTGTTGGATGGCATAGTGTTCCTTTCCGATATTGAATGATCACATGACAATAAGGATGGAATAATAATATTATAATCCTTGCATTGGATGACGCACCTTTCACGTATGGAGGACATCTCAAAGCGCTTCATAGAATTTGCAGCACAGTGTAGTGGCTATGTATTTTGTAGGCAAATATTGGGATGCACTCTTTGTACAATTGGTTGTTGCGATATACCGTGTTTTGGTTTTGCCTTCTTTACAGGATCTGTTACTGGGCCTAATCTGCAGCTGATAGTCACTCTACATCCACAAAACACATAGTCGCTCCACTTTACAGTATATCCTGTGAAGCGATTTACGATGTCCTCCTGGCATGAAAGGTGCTATAACAAATGCAAGGATTAATATTATTCCAAATAAATTAGACATTCTGCCCAGAATGCTGACAATGAAGGTCTAAACTTATTGATAGCTGTGTTTGTGACTTCTTTTGTTCTTTCTTATACAGTTTGCCCAAAACAGATGCCTGACGGGATGTCCTCTCCACATTCTACCAGCTCTTCAACCTCAATTGCACAAAACAAGCTGCTCTCTTCTACTCAGCAACATACCAAAAAAGCTCTGAAACAGGTAAGTGATTTACATTCATAGCTTTGTGATTTCCACGCAAACAACAGATAGAGGTGTACAAAATTATGAGGGGTTTGGTATAGGGGGGTAAAGAGGGAGAAGCTTATTCCACTGTTAGAGGAGCCAATGTCTAAGGAACATATATTTGATAGTCACAAGAAGAGGTTAAAGAAAGTTTTTTTTACACAGGCCTTGCTCCCTCCTACCTCTCCGACCTACTATCCCCTTACCTACCTGCCCATACCCTCCGTTCCTCTGGCTCTGGTCTGCTCCACATCCCCCGCCCCAACCGCCCTACCATCGGTGGCCGGGCCTTCAGTCTCTCAGCCCCTAGGCTCGAGAACTCTATCCCCCAGTGCCTTCCCTTGCTTCCTCCCTTTCCTCCTTCAAGGCCGGTCTCAAGACCTTTCTCTTTGACTGTGCCTTCAGCTCCCCTCTCGACTCTCTACCCCCTCCTCGCTCCCTCCCTTCCCTCCCCTCACCCTGACAATTTCCCCCCTGCTCGGGTCCTGACCCAACTGTCCAGCGCCTTGGGACGTCCTCCCGACGTGAAAGGCGCTCTATGAATGGAATGTTGTTGTTGTTGTTGAGACATCGAATGCCCTGCCAAATAAGGTGATAGATGCAACCTTTCCCCTCAGCTTTAGCACAGCTGTTGAGTGCCAGAACGGTCCAAAAATTGACTGCTGCTATCTTTGCTTTTAGCACTAGTGAAGCATTCACTGTTGTTAGTAATTGCAGAGCGCAGTGTAATTTTAAGGCTGTATCTGGTGAAGCAGAACTGGAACACTGTACTCTGCAGCTGGCAACCACGGCAACCACACCAGGATTGACAAAAACAAGGCAATTTTCAAGCCAGTTTTGGAACCAACCACTGCCCTGAAGTGGGGGAGGGGGATTGTTACTCCCGTGGTCATTGATGGTCACTGACTGTGTTTGATGATTTGTGATGATAATTGGAGTCAGGAAAGTCACTTTTTTTATTGTGTTGATCATCAAGTATTTCCACACCCACAAAGTACATTCATCCACGTGACATACACTCACTAGACTTTACAATATATTCTCCTGATGTGAATGGCGCTATATCAAATGTGAGGATTATTATTTGTTGTAACTTCTCGTTTTTGTTGTTCTTTTGACAAACAATCAGCCTGTTTTTCTTTCCTCTTGCAATTTCAACTGCTACTGCTAATGGTTGGGATGTGGATGCCCCGCCAAGCTAAGGGGAAAGACTTCAAGTGTAGTATTTTCCAAAATACTACCCTTACCATGTGCTAGTGAGGAAAGACAGAGGATAATTAGGCAGACCAATGTATGTCTAAGGCATTGGCGTAGGGAGTCAGGTTTTTGTTTCCTCAAACAATGGGGTACCTTTTGGAATAGGGGGCATCTATACAGACCGGATGGGGAGTGGAGGTGTTGGCAGGTAGGATAGATAATTTAGTTAGGGAGTGTTTAACTAGGCACAGGGGTGATTGCTGTAGATGTAAGAGAGAACCCAAACCAATTAGGGAAAACCTTAAGGCATACCAATGTAACGGGTTTATCTCCAAAGGTTGGTGGAAAAAGAAACAAAAAATGGTTATACAGTAAATGGGAAAGGCAAAAAACATTTACTGTTTACTGCAAGAGCTGTACTTGCATTAATGCAAGAAGTCTGACAAACAAGATATGTAATCTGGAAGGTCTTGTAGGGGGTGATAGATTGGACATCATTAGCATAACATAAACATGGTGGAATGAATCCAATCAATGGGATACACATCTGGAAGGTTATAAGCTATTTAGAAGGGACTGTATCGGGAGAAGAGGAGGTGGTGTGGCACTATATATAAACTCCATTATTGAGACACAAGTCAGAGAGGATATAAAAAAGGAAAGGGCAGACACAGAATCACTTTGGGTAGACTTAAAAGATGATAACAGGTAAGCTATTACTGGGGGTCTTCTATAGACCCCTAAGCCAGGTTGAAAGCTTCGATCTGGAACTGTGGGATGAGATGAGGAAGGCCGCTAGTGAAGGACCAACCATAGTGGTTGGAGATTTTAACTTACCCAAAATTGATTAGGATAATAATCTGTCTACTGGTAAGATAGGGAAGGGGTTTCTAGAGTTAACGGAAGACTGTTTTATGATTCAGTTTGTAAAAGAGCCAACAAGGGGAGATAACATCTTGGATTCATTAATGAGCAATAGGGACGACCAAATCTCCAACATAAAAGTGGGAGAGCGTAAAGCAACAGCGATCACAATGCAGTCACATTTGCATCACAAGAGTTGATGAGGTTATAAAAACACAAACAAAACTGCCAAATTTCAAGAAAACTGACTTTGTGCGCTTGAGAAGACTAGTCGGAGTGGGCCTGGCAGTCTTAAATATGGCAATGGGAGTGGAAGACCTATGGAGTTCCTTCAAGGGGGTGATTATGAAGGCGATGGAACAATGTGTACCCATGCGAAGCAAAGGTACCAAGATTAAAGACACTCCTGCCTGGTTTGATGAGGCTACAAAGCAAATCATAAAGAGGAAAAAAAATATTTAAGACCATGAAGGAAAATGGCACGTAGTATCAGTGAGTAAAGCAAACCAAATATTGGGATGTATCAAAAGATCCATAGCAAGCCGAAATAGTGGGATAATCCTGCCACTGTGCAAATCATTGGTGAGATCATACTTGGAGTACTGTGTACAGTTCTGGTTGCCTAAAAGGATATTGGAGAAATCGAGAAGGCACAGTGAAGGCCACCAAATGATTAAGGGAATGGAAGGACTGCATTATGACAGGCTGTTTCAACTTGTCCAGATGTTTGAAGCAGGAAGTGTTCATTCTTTCACACACAGATTAGATACTTTAGGAAATAACATTATGGGTGGTTTAGGAAAATTGTGAATGCGATCGCCAGGAAGGTGGAAAACAAACTAGATGGACCTTGGGCTTTTTGCATCTAGCATTTCTTATGTTAAGTAAGGTGTTAGAGACTGAGCCCATTGTGGGTTTCAAGAGGGAAATAGACAAGTACATGAAAGATAGAGGCTTGAAGAGGTATAAAGATAAGATAGGGCACCTTGCTCTCAGAGCTGGTCCAGCATCGATGAGTTGAATAGCTTCCTTCTGCACTGTTTTCAGTGCCTTGGGATATCCTGCCGACATGAAAGGTACAATACAAATGTAGGTACAATACAAATGCGGAGTCCTGTAGCTCAGTGGTTAGAGCACTCGCTTTGTAAGCGAGAGACCTGAGTTCAATTCCAGGCAGGGCAGGGCGCAACCTTGGGTACGCTTCCTTACTCCCCACGCCTAATAATAATCCCTCCAAAAACCAAAAATAAATTGGTCATTTTCAATCTACGACTGTTTGTGGGACATTGCTGTGCGCAATTGGCTGCCGCGTTCGCCCACAAATATACAGTCAATTCACTTTACAGTGTGTTCTGTGAAGCGCTTTGGGACGTCCTCCCGACGTGAAAAGCGCTATATCAAATGCAAGGATTATTGTTATTATTAAAGGTACAATACAAATGTAATTTTGTTGTTGTTGTAAATTTCTATGATTTCTCCAAGCATAACTTCAAACATTTAAAAGCACACAGTCTTTTTATTCAATATTTGTAAAATATTTTCTAACAAATTGTGATTAAAAACACAGGTAAAGAAGCGAGGGGAAAACACATTTGTCCTGTTCCTTTCACAGATCTGCAACATCATACACTTTAAACTAACTTTAATCCCTTGCAGGAGATAGCTAACCTCTGATAAAATTTACATGAAAATAAGCTTCTAAGTCAAATTTCTCCCTGACGCCCAAAGGTAGTATAATACAATCGAAGATATTGATCCAACATTACAGTTTATATTATTTCAACCCTGACCAGTTACGTTCACAGCTAATATGTCTATGTTCCTAGGAGGGCAGAACTGTCACAGTTGCATACATTGATCAACAATCTGTATTCCCATCACTATAACAACAGCAACTTACATTTATATAGCGCACTTCATTCAGGATAGGTCCCAGAGTACTGCACTGTGGCTGGGATGGTTGCCGGGTAAGGGAGAAGGGGGAGGAGGTGGCCATTGGAGTAATTCAAGAAGTAGGTCTTAAGGGTTGATTTAAAGATAGATAACAAGAGGCTGAGGCAGAGGGTTTGTGACAGGGAGTTCCAGAGATTAGAGGCAGAGTCACTGAAGGTACATCTGTTTCTTCTCCAGATATTTAGCATTTGCATAACAGAAGCTGAATAACGAACATAATATTAACCAGTTTTGTTTTTATTTTCACTCAACCATTGAACCATCGCAGGTGGCGTAATCCTTTGGAAAAGGGACCTAGAGAAGTCCTTGCAAGTTAAACGGATTCTGGGTTATTAGGGGATGAGGCAGATGTGGTTAAGGGATCTATTGTGGTCTATGGTGTTGGGCGGGCAGCTTAAATAGAGCAATGGTCGACTCCTGCCCGAAACTATTACTGTGGGATGAAAAGTTTGGCATTTGTTGTATTAATTACTGAAAATTGGGGCCCACACCAGTCGCTAGTTATCAGCTGGTTTGTGGAGTGGCCGGTGTCCCCGAAGTAGCCACATTCCACAATAGCAGAGGTCAGAAGCTTCAGGCCAAACCATATTGCCGAAGTCAGGGGATGTTCAAACGAGTTTCTGTAGTGTTATGCCACAGAAATGGGGCATTTGGCCCAATATATCTATTGTAGTGTTTATACACCACATAGATCTGGACCCCTCCTGTTCCCTTCATTTATAGCCCTCCATTTCACCAACAAAACATACAGTCAATTCACTTTACAGTATATTCTGTGAAGCGCTTTGAGATGTCTAGAAGACGTGATAAATGCAAGGGTCATTATTATTTCCCTTTCCCTCATGAATGCATCATATTTTTCCTTAAATTTATTGGTGATCACAATTTTTGCTGACTTAATAGTACTAATAATAATCTTTACATTTGGTATGGCACCTTTCACGTCAGAGGTACATCTCAAAGCACTTCACAGGCTTTAATGTAAAATGTAGTGTTTGTGTATTTTGTAGGCAAACACTTCAGCCAATTTTGCACGCAGCAATGTTCCACAAACAGCCTTGAAGTAAATGCCTTTTTTTTAATCTGGGGATTGTTGGCCAGGACACAGGGAGAAACTCCTTTCCCTTTTTGGATGGTGCCATGGGATCTTTAACATTCACTTGAACAGGTAGGACCATAGAAAAATCATGGGTCTTTCACACAAAGCTAAATATAGGTGCCTGAGCAATAGTCCTTAGAGCACCATCAGCTAAGTGATTCGTGTTGTTCATTTCAGTTTTAGAAATTGAGGGGGGGTTTAGCTCCATATTTTGTTCAGATTAAGTGATAGGTTGCAAAACTGCAGTCTCAAAAGATAAAATACTCATCACTGAAAGCCAATCTATTGTCATCTGTATTGAGCACAAATACACAGATTGTATAAATATTTGAACAAATATTTGAATGATTTGACATAAATATGAATTGAGTTTTTTTTCTCATCGTTTTCATTATTGGAAGCCAATACAAGAATTACACAAAAATCTTTTCACCTTCAAAGATTATGGCAGGACTCTTAGGGAGCTCAGAATCCTATAAGTGTCAATACGCTCTTGAAAAGTCTTCACTGAGTTTCCACTGGCTATTAAAGATTTCTTTAATCAATTTCTAGACAACTGAACATACCAAACAAAAGCACCCCTAAGGCTATTGAGATCTGAAAAATCTCACTGTCTAAGCCTTAAGACTATTGAGGTAAAATTTAAATTCAGACAAAAAAAAATATTTTTTGCATTAATTTGTCACTTGGAAGCCAGTTTTCTACAGAGGTTTGCATGGTCTTAAAACATAAAAGCAACAATGTTGGGCAGCTGGTTTGTTCTGCACATGATCCACACTAATACAGTTGGAATGTAAAGCTATCAAACAGTTGTCTCACACTCAGGCCTGCACATCACCACTCCTTGGAGTTTGGCTCAAAGAATCTTAAAAAATGGTGATTAGTTTCTGTGTGTATCAGATCCTTGACTGACCAAAACAGACCCTTACTCCTTGTTGAATTGAATTGCTTGAATTGTTGACCACATTGAAAATGAGAAAATGAGAAAATTCTATAAAATTCTTGTGTTGCTGTTGTGTTTATAAAAACACTGCTTAGATATCATCACATGACCAGGCTGAAATAAATATCTCAAAACAGTATCTCGTTGAATTTCATCTCTCCCAATGGCTTAGTAGCTAGATTTACTGCCTCCTACACCACAAAGCCAGACAGGCCAGAGGCTCATCGGTTTTAAAGTGAGCAAGCTGATCTTTCCCTTGACAGCAGTCAGAATGCTACCATTTGGCTTGTTGCTTCTGGAGCGATGGAAGCAAAAATCAGCCAGTGATCCCGCTTTGGATCACAATCCATTGATCCCTGCTGGAAAGTGCATGGGTTTGGATGTCAAGTGAGGTCAAAATTGCTTTTCATTGATATCTCTCACTGTGAAATTGTTTGTCATTGTTATCCAGCACTTTGGGACATCCTCCCAACGTGAAAGGCGCTACACAAATGTAATTTGTTGTTGGTGTAAAATAACCAGTCGACGATCACAGTCAAGACTCAAATATGAAGGAACAGCAGTTGGGCAAGGTAGTATTGGGTGCCTGTAGATATGTAAATATGCAAAGAATTGGTCGTTTCTGGAAATAGGGGAATTGGCAAAAACTAATAGAGAAAATAAACCTCTTTGAACTGACAATTTTTGACAGATTCACAGATCAAACTCTGCCAGTAAAGAACGCTGTTTGAACCGAATATGAATTATTTTAATATTCATTTCTATTGGGTTTGCTCTTAAACTCCGTGAAATTCACAAGGAACTCTACTGCAAAAGAATATTGTGGCTGATTTATGAACTACAGAAGCATTCCTGAAGGAAATTGAAAAATATGACATTTGTAAATGCAATTTAATTTACTCAGCAGCAGCATATTACTGGTAGACATATATTGATGTTTATCAGTAAAGATAGATGTTAAAAAAACTGCATTTGAAGCAAACACAGTTGCTGAAGGAGTTTGGAGCCAATGATTGCCTGGCTGTCTGACTGATCTGTTTCTTGCACTGCAACAACAGTCATGGCTAAAGGAAAGGCACTCGCTACTGATCTGTGTCCACAGGCCGAATGCGAGCAGCAGAAAATACAATACAAATTTACATTTATATAGTGCCTTTCATGTCACAAGGATGTCCCAAAGTGCTTAACAATTCTGGTTTTGCAACCAAGCTGGGGGTAGGAGCCAAGGAGATGGGGAGGGGAAAGATGACCAAAAACGAGGTCTTGAGACAGACCTTGAAACGAGGGGAGGAAAAAATTGGAAAGCCTTGTCCAAACATATACATATCTCGCCCAGCACTTTACTTCCCAGTAAACCTGCAATTGCCTCTATGCAGATGGCAGCAGGCGCTGATGAAATTTGAAAAATGCTCATCGAGAAACCGACAGCATAAGTGGCTTCTCATGCCAGAAAGAAAAAGTGCGATCAGGTCTCCATGATCAAATAACCCACCGAATGTTCCCATTCAAACAAACAAATGAAGAACCTGAACAAAATGCTGCACCATGTGCATGAATTCAATTTTGTGCCATTAGACAAAAACCCTGCCGGGAATTTTCATTGATTTCTACTCTTTTACAAGTTTTGGTCTAAAAATTAACCTTTAGAAAAGCTTTCAGACCTTTACCGACAGTTTCGTGAATGGAGCAATTTAAGTTGGGAGATTCTACACATCTACTTTTCTTCATTTGTTCTCCACTGTGCTTGTATTTGAACTTAAACAACTGGCATTTCTGTGTTTATTTTTAGTTTGTGCAACACCCAGAAGTTATAGGACCCAACTGTGCAGCGCCTTGGGACGTCCTCCTGACGTGAAAGGCGCTTTATAAATGGAATCTTGTTGTTGTTGTTGTTGTAGTTCCTCAGCCACTGTAAAGTGTAAAGGGATTTAATGAATCTAATTTGAAAGGTACTCTTGTTTATAAGAAATATAGATAAATTAACTTGTAAGGTGGGAAAATTGATATGCTATTACAGCACATTTCAGGATTCCCAATGATTATCCCTGAAGGCTTTTATTTATTTTACTATTTTATTGTTGGTTTAGAATTGTGTGTCAGCCTAGCTCAGTTGGTAGCACTCTTGCCTCTGCATCAGATGGTTGTGGGTTCCAAGCCTATGCTTAGTCTTAACTGAAGTGTAGACACTCCAATGCCATGCAAGGGGATGTGCTGCATCGCTGGAGGTGCCGTCCTTCAGGTGAGACTTTAAACCGAGATCCTGTCTGTCTATTCAGATGGATGTTAAAGATCCCATGGGACTATTCGAAAGAGGTAGTTTCACCCCGGTGTCCTGACCAACAAATCCCCCAAATGAAATTGGTCATTCACTTCATGGCTGCTTATGGATCATTGCTGTACACAAATTGCCTGCTGCATTTGTCTACAAGGTACACAGACATTACACTTTATAGTATCGGTGCGCAATTGGCTCCTGCGTTTCACCCACAAAATACACTGTCAATTCATTTTACAGTATATTCTGTGAAGCGCTTCGAGACATCTCAAAGATGTGATAAGGTGCTATATCAAATGCGAAGATTATTATTATTATTATTATATCCTATAAATGCTTTGAAATGTGCTCTCGACGTGAAAGTCTGTATACCAAATGTAAGGATTATTATCAATAAATCGGAGCTGGAAGCTTTCAGTAGCTGTAAACTAAATAAGAGCCAGAAAAGTGGAGAAACATAGGTGTTTAATTGCTGCAATACAGTCAAAAGAAAGCCTAAATTTAGAAGGCAGGATTTCTCTTTAAAAGACCCAGTACAGGAACGATGGGCCAAATTTATGTGCTGTAAATGTCTATGCTTTCTATGGTTGTAAGTGAAGGGAAATGTTGAAGAAGAGTGAGAAGCTTGGGGCAGTAGAGAAGGATCAGAATTACAAATGGTTCCTTGTGGTGAAAGAACAAATGCTGGGTAAAGGACAGGTCAACATCAGCTTTGAAATAGTCGAGGCAAGAATGAAGAGGCTCAAGATTAGATCCTTGTTGAGAACAGATTGTTCCAAACAATCTTTGTACTATAATAAACATTATTTGTAACACAAAGCAAACACTTTCAGTAAACCTACAAGCAATTAAGATGATGACTGACAAACAAACAGTTTGCTGGAGTTTTTAATGAAAAAGCAAATGTACCATAGAGAACCCATTGCCACATTTCTGGTTCATTTTGCATTTTGCATTTTGGCAAATTTCAGTCTTTACCATTAATCTACAAATACATTTACAACATCGCACTTGCTTCCTATATGCAAGAAGTTCATCAAATGCTTATTTTTAAGAAATTTAAACTGTATTCTTTCATGAACAATTAAGCTGATTTTCTTACAAGAGTTGAAAGCATTAATTTCTTCCGAAACTGGTAGCATAGCAACCTTTTCTCTCCATATATTTCAAATGGAATTAAATCTAAAATTTACTGCCTTTAGGGTGCAGTCGTCAGTCATGGTCATGCAATAAGTGCAAATTATATACGGCGGCTTGGATTACCATGTTAATTAAGCGATGAAGTCTGTTATAGTGCAATGTGTTAGCAAGCAACATGGACTGTGCTGGGGCAGTTTAATAGCACTATCAGCACAAATTGGAAAAGCCAGACAGTCGATTGTGTTTGTTTTCTAGATTCCCTTGTCACTTAATTTCTCCTGTCCCTATTTAGGGCGTTTGGACAGTTCTCACCCTGACCTCCGGATGGAGAGTCCTGTGACACTGGAATGCTCCATAACAGGAGGTGGAAAAAATAATATCTCGGGATACAGTATATAGTTTGGGACACAACTGGTCAAGCGACTGCCAGGATGATGGAAGGTGAACTAGATGGACCTTGATCTTCTTTCGTCTAGCAAATTCAGATGTTCTTATGTTCTAAGGCAACAGGATAAAAAAAAACTGCTGCTTTATATTCAGAACAAGTAGTGGAAATGTCTACTATGTAACTTGGATAAACCATATGTACACACATGTGTACTATAACAACAAGAAAATTAAATTTGTAAAGCGCCTTTCACGTCAGGTGGATGTCCCAAGGTGCTGAAAAGTCAGGGATCAGGACTCGAGTGTGGGGGGTTGGGATGAGGAAGGGAAGAGGGGGTAGGAGGCTGGCTGAAGCAAGATCAAAAAGGAGGGTCTTGAGTCGTGCTTTAAAGGAGGCAAGAGAGGAAGCAAGGCGATGAGATTGTGGGATGGAATTCCAGAGAGTGGGGGCAGGGAGGCTGAAAGCCAGGTCACCGATGGTAGGACGGGTCAGGCGGGAGACCTGGAGCAGGCCGGAGCCTGATGAGTGGAGGGAGCAGACAGGTTGATAGGGGGTCAGCAGGCCAGAGAGGTAGGAGGGAGCAAGGCCGTGGAGGGCCTTGAAAGTGAGGACGATTACGTGTGTACAGAGGGAATTATAGGAGCTCTTAACAACAAATGGAAAGGGTTATAGAACTATGTACAATATCTGAATTAAATAGTCTAAATGCATTTAAGACAAAGCAAGATATGACATGAGGGAGGGAGAATGGGAAGGTATTGGAGGGAGTAAGGAGCAGGTGGAGACTCGTGTGAAGTATAAATGCTGGCACTAGTTGGGCTGCATGGCCTGTTTCCTTGTGAGTAAATCTGTAACCCACTGAGGGTGTCGCTGTAATAGACATGTTTGGGACCACTTTCCTTCACCGGGTGGAGTGTGGGAGCATTGCCTTTGTGTGAATGGCAGGTGCATATTATATCCCATTCCTATGGTTACAGTAATGCCATTTAGGAGTTGGAACTAATAATAAACTGTGCGGCTCTAAAATTCTATCCACATTATCCACCGGCATAAAGGAGAATGACTAAAGCACCCGAAGAGTCTCCTGCAAAGGAAACACTTTCATAGAAAAATGAAGATTTGTTCTTCATATTCAATATTGTACATGACTTTCACCACTAGTGCAGGGAGTTTACCATAGACCTGTCATCAAATGTAGCACCCTGAGCCTGGGAAAAGGTAATGCTAAGCAGATCTATGTCATGTTGACTGCTCACTGTGGTGCTTGTCCCCCACCTTCTCCATCACTCACTAAAAGCCTAGTCTCACACCCTCTCCATGATTTAAGTGCTTTGAGAGGCAACTGTGCATGGAGGGTGCTATATAAGTACAGGTTATTGTTGTATAATTCACTATAGACCTAGTCTCACAAGCCCTCTATCACGCACTTTTGACCTCATCCCCCATCCACTCCATCACTCACTATAGACTTTGTCCCCCATCTTCTGCATGACACACTGTACATCTCAACCAACACTGTCTCCACTCATTGCTGTCACCCTCTTCCCATTTCAATGGTACCTTCTCCCCCATGCTCCAGCACTGTGTACCGTATTAAGTCTCTTTGTTTCTCATTATACTTCTCCCAATGTCCATTACTGGGCCATCTCCAGCAATCAATACAGATGAAAGAAAGTTACCTTCACACAAATGCAATACTGTTTATTTTCTTCTCTTATAACAGATTCCAGGGAGTGAATCAAGTGTATAATCCAATCTTGGGGCTCAGATGGCTATAAACTGCTGAGGCATCTCGCCTGTGGGTTTAATTTCAGATGATTAGATTTAAAGCTTATAACTCACTCTCAGGTATCTATTTCTGACTTAAAATAAAATGTTGCATCCATTCTGAGGTCTTTGTTTAAGATTGTTTTGTGTTAAAATCTAAGCTCGCAAGGAATTCTAGAAAATTCTTACATTTCATCTTCATTTGGAAGATATTATTCTATAGTTCATAACAGTAGAATCTGTTTCCAAATTAAGACTGAGTTTAAGAATTTACCACAATTAATAATAATCTTTACATTTGGCATAGTGCTTTTTACGTCAGGAAGATGTCCCAAAGTGCTTCACAGGGCATACTGTAAAGGGCAGTGACTCTTTTGTGGGGGAATGAGTCAGACGATTTGCACACAGCAATGTCCCTCAAACAGCCATGGAGTGAATGACCAATTTTATTTGGGGGATTATTGTCCAGGACGCCGGGAGTGACTCATGGTCATGGGATATTTAACGTCCATCTGAAGAGGCAGACATCCGAAGCACCTCCAACAATGCAGCACTCCCCCGTCACACACTGCACTGAAGTGCCAGTTTAGACTACGTGAGTTCCAACGTGGGACTTGAAACAGAGGGGTGTGGAGTAAGGAAACTTGCCAAAGACTTAATACGGTAGGGATGTTGTGCCTCAGGCGAATTCGCAGGATGCTAACTAGTTGTTGCCATAGCAATAGGACATTTTCAAACAGATTCACCCATGCTCTCTGTATGAAGCTCTGCTCAGCACCTTGGAAGTTGCAGTGTCTCTTGGGCCTTGGGTCTCTGGTCACTCTGAATACCAGTGTGCAGTGTGTGTCTAACTAAAGAGGTAACACAAAAATAAATTGTTGATAGAAATTGCAACTTCCAGATAGGCTTGACTTGCGTTATGGACAGCGTTATGCACAGCATCCGTTACAAAATGGACAGCTGATCATAGATATGGACAGGAACTCTTATCCACTGTATTCATTATATCAGTCATCATGTGGAGTCCTGTAGCTCAGTGGTTAGAGCACTCACTTTGCAAGTGAGAGACCTGAGTTCAATTCCCGGCAGAGGGCGAAACCTTGGGCAAGTTTCCTTACTCCACACAGAGCCTAATAATAATCCCTCCAAAACCAAAAACAATAATAAATTGGTCATTTTCAATCCACGACTGTTTGTGGGACATTGCTGTGCGCAATTGGCTACCGCGTTCGCCCACAAATATGCAGTCAATTCACTTTACAGTATATTCTGTGAAGCGCTTTGGGACGTCTAGAAGACGTGAAAAGCGCGATATCAATTGCAAGGATTATTATTATAAACCTCTGAGGGGAACCAAATAACAAAGGCTGAAAAAAACAGCCTATTGTATCATTATCTTCATACAGAGGATGTTAGAAGCTAGACCTCCCTGCCACAAGCTGTTGGTGAAGCAGAATCCATACATTATTCTGAAAGAGAATTACTGTAAGGTAGATGAAATAATGAAAAATTTGGATAGCGATCAGCAGAGTGTGATGAGATTAAGTGGCTCATGGAGGAAAAGTATGATCGCAGACTCAACGGTCAAATGGGCTATTTCTGTGCTGTAACCATCCGTTATTCTATGATTTTAGAGGAGGCTAAAAACTGGAAAGCATTGTCCAGCTTACATTTGCAGTCATAACATGCAAAATGTACTTCCGCCTTATGATTTTAACTATGCAGCTTAACGGTACAAGCTAAGTCCAACGGTACCTTACCTAAGAGACATCTTCACTTCTGTGCCAGAGAGTCTGGTCAACTATTGTCTACGCCTTCTATTATTGCAGACCTGTCTGCCTTTGCCAGACATGTCTCCTCAGAGCTAATTCAACCCTGAGGAGACCTCACTTAATGAGTCAAACACATAAATTTGCTTTACAGAAAGAAAAAAGGTTAACAGGTTAGATCTAAGTATTAAGCACTTTGCCTTTCACTGAATTTTCCACTTTGAAATACATAGTCAAGAAATACAGTATATTAATTTCTAGTGCATTTGACATTTCCAAAATGATTTGTTGAGGGAATCCATTGATTATTACAAAGGTGAATATGAGCTCACTTGCAGTTTCTTTGCTGGTCAGTCACAAGGGCATCTTCAGCCCTGCATTACAATCCTTGTTCAAGAGAACTGCAGTGCTTGTCAGACAGAGCTTGAGGGAGACAATGGGAGTGTTCTGAGATTAGAGGAAAGCTTGTAGAGGCTAGAGTATGTGAGGAAAGCCAATTCTGTATTGGAACTTAATAATAATAATCCTCGCATTTGATATAGCGCCTTGTCACGTATTGAGACTTCTCAAAGCGCTTCACAGGATATACTGTAAATTGTGGGTGAAATGCAGCAGCCAATTGCGCACAGCACTGTCCCACAGTCATGGATTGAGTGACCAATTTATTTATTTAGTTAGTTATTTTGGAGGGATTATTACCCCGGAGATCGATCCGCCAATCAACTGAAAACCAGGTTCCTACACTTACTATTAGGTAAATAGAAGGATGTGAAGTAAGGAAATTTGGCAAAGGTTTTACCCTGCCCAGGAATCAAACCCAGGTCCTCTCACTTGCAAGGTGAATATTTTAACCACTAATCTACGGCAGTCCACATTGTGCTGATCTCAATGTTTTTGCTTGATATTTACATACATATTTGATGGTGAATCGGTTAACAACTTCAACCGGCTTTTCAACAGCTTTTAACAGCTTTTTCGTCCACAAAATATACAGTCAATCAATCCACTTTATAGTATATTCTTTAAAGTGCTTTGAGATGTCTCCAAGACGTGATGAGGCGCTATAGCAAATGCCAGTATTATTATATACATATTAAAATAAGAACATTGAATTTAAAGCTAAGACAGTAGTGGGATGCTGGGCTCAAATGGTTATATGCTTATTATTTAAAACTTATTTATTGTTTGTCAACTGCTTTAATGTGAAAGTTGCCATGTAACTGTAAGTTGTTGTTTTGAAGAGATGGAAGATTGAAAACAAATGGTATCAGGAATATAAACTGACTAAACCTCAAAAAAATGACAGAATCTTGGCCTACAAGACCTTCCTGAATTTCAAATTCAAGGTTGTGCAGAATTGTGGAAAATTCTTAAATCCAGATTTAATTCACAAACCAGTTCATTTTTAAGAATTACTGAAAAACAACTTCAAAATTAAGACCAAATTTAATGATTTTCCACAATTTGGTCTTTCTTAAATTTTCAGGCAAAACAGACTAAACCTAAGTTGGGAGGTGGGGGGGTGGGAGGTGGAGTGTTGAATCTCTGTTGGTTCAGAGTATTTGGCTCACCTGATTTTGCAAAACATTTTTTTTGAAAACTGAGACATCCTATGTCCTCGCATAAGTTAAGAGGAAAACTTGCTGAGTAGAAACCAGAGAAGCTGTCTACAAACAGACATCTGTGTGGGTGATGCCTCTGGGAATCTATTCATTTACCTGTTCGATTGTTTGCACAATCTGTGCACTGAAAGATTTGCAGGAAGACATATTGGTGAGGAGAAAATAGCAAGTCACGGAGGGGGACGTTTAATAGAATTTGAGACTCCTGACAGGGAACTACAGCCAAACCAAACAAAAATGGTCAAAGTAGAAAGATATCAAGGCTTAATAAACAACTGAAACAGAAACAAAGCACAACCTAGCAAGGCAACAAGGAAGAAGAAGCAAAAGAAGAAATTGGGACTTTTACTATCATCACTAATAGAGGCAGATTTCCATATTCCTCTCATCTACTCAGCTTGTCACCATTGGCATCAATAATCCTACTTATAAGATTTAATTATGAATTTACCCCCAAATACTATATTTAATATTAATCCTTGCATTTGATACACTGCCTTATGTCATTGAGCCATCTCAAAGTGATTCACAGGATATGCTGCAAAGTGGTTTGACTGTGTATTTTGTGGGTGAAAAGCAGCAGCAAATTTGCACACAGTAATGTCCTACAGCCATGCCATGGAGTGAATAACCAATTTTATTTGAGGGGTTGTTGGCCTTCTCCCTTCTCTTTTCAAATACTGTCATGAAATCTTTAACGTCCACCTGGACAGACAGTTGGGACCTAATCTGAAGTACGGCATCTCCAATGCCAATGCACATCACCAGCACTGCAAGATAATGTCAGCCTAGAGTATGGGTTCCAAGTTGCACTGTAACACACCCAGAAACACGTAACCAAGCCAAACAATGAAATGCTGCCAACTAAAAATATTATTGGATAGCTATCATCTTCATTTTTTGGGTCTCGGAGGGAATTACATTTTTCAGTCAGTAAATATGAATGTTTGAGAAATATTGCAAGGCATCACAAGCTCAAGAGTTGACCTAGTCTCAGCCTATGAGACCATTTTGTTTTCACATTTAAAACTGTCAAGAATTGTGAAAAATTCTTAAATTTGTCGTTAATTTTGAAGCATTTTAAGCACTTCGGCTTCCAAATCAAGATTGAATTTGCACGCTTTGCACGTATCCTCCCAATCTTAAATTGTAAGGCACAATTGTCTTCCACTCATTCTGGGTGCAATTTCTGGCCTTAGGAGCTCATAAAAAGATGCAAGAATAACATTTATTGTTTCATGCCTGAATCTGAATTGTCTTTTTAACTACATCCTGGTAGATTCAGGCTCATAAGAACACGCCGGAGGAAAATGTAGGTGTCCGTCGGGGTCTTCAGGAAAAGGTGGTCATTTTGCATAAAGAGGAGCACATTTTGTGTTATGATTGACAAAGCTTAATAATTGAACACGTGAAATTATATTGAAATATGGGTGTACCAGAGGCAGGAGGAGGAGGAGGACATGAATATGTTGAAGAGCTGCTGAGGGAAGCTTGGCAAGATGTCCCTTTGCAATTCAGTGAATACTTCACACTCGGAATAAATTGGCCTACTGATCCTGAACGCCCACAGACTTTTATTTTGGCTCAGATTCACGGAGAAAGAGAAATATTTTACACTGTTGTCCAGACAACAGGCAGAAAGAACTCTTATACAGTATGTAGATAATAGGGAGCCAAACTCTGTTCTGAAGTTTTCAGACCATTGTCTAAAACGCACAATTTTCTTTTGGAAAATGGTCTTAAATTTCAAAAGTAGGAATTGGATTTTTACAGCACCTGTGATGTCTGCAAGTCTCAAAGTGTTTTATTGCAAATTTTGGGGACAGTGTTCCAAAGCAGATAATCAGTTTCCTAATTGAAACTGAATTCAGGACAGTCTTAAATTTTACAACATTGTGGATTCCATTTGCTAATTCAAACATTCGTTGTGAAACTTTGCTAGTTTGTGCCCTTTTATTAATGTATCATCCTGCCGACTAACCCACCTAGGTTCGGCCTTTTCGTGACTGTCATCTCAACCTTCAAGGTTCTGTCCTTGACTGGTTCAGATCCTACCTCTCACACCGTCTTCACGTCGTCTCCACAAACGGTTTCTCCTCTAGCTCCCGCGCCATCTTATGCGGCGATCCACAGGGCTCTGTCCTTAGTTCCCTGCTTTTCAATATCTATAGTCTCCCTCTTGGTGACATCATCCGCAGACGAGGGGTCAACTTCCACATGTCACCCAACTCTATCTCTCTGCCTCCACCCTTGACTCCAGGACCACTGCTGTCCTGACAGAATGTCTGTCAGACATCAAGTCCTGGATGAGAGCTAACTTTCTACAGTTGAACATCTACAAGACAGAGGCTCTCCTGATTGGCTCCCGTCAGCGCCTCCACACTTCAGGCATTGACAGTATCGCCATCCAAGGATGCACACTCCACCTTACTAAGCCCGTCCGGAACCTTGGCATCTTGTTTGACCCTCAACTATCCTTTCTGTCCCACATCTGTGCTGCCCGGCTCTGACACTGTCTCACACCGCAGGCCACTGAAACCCTCGTACACGCATTCATAACATCCAGCTCGACTATGCAAACTCCTTGCTTGTCGCTCTCCCCATCTCCTCCCTCCATAGGCTGCAGATCATCCAGAACTCTGTAGCCTGCATCCTCTCCCGCACCAGGCTATGCAACCCTATCACCCCCATCCTCGCTCGACTCCACTGGCTTCCCATCACACGGAGGATACAGTTCAAGATCCTGGTCCTCATCTTCAAAGCCCTCCATGGCCTTGCTCCCCCCTACTTCTGCGATCTTCTAACCCCCTATCAACCTGCCTGCTCCCTCCGTTCAGCAGACTCCAGCCTGCCTCACATCCCCCACCTTGCCTGCCCCACCATTGGCAGTTGGGCCTTCTGCCACTCTACTCCTCTGTCCCCACACTTTGGACATCCCTTCGCCTAGCCCCCTCCCTTGTCTCCTTCAAGACCAGTCTCAAGATCCTCCTCTTTGATCGTGCCTTCGATCACCCTCCTTTCCCCCCCTGCCCTCCACTCTCCCTGATCCCGACCCCCAGCTCGGGACCGAAACACTGATTGTCCAGCACTTTAGGACTCCCTCCCTATGTGAAAGACGCAATACAAATGTAACTTTGTTGTTGTTTTTACAAAAATTGTGACGCCATCATTGAATTTTCTAACAAACAGAAGTTTAATCTGGCATTTTGTAGGCAAGCATTGAAGGCTGCTTTATATGGAATAATTCAGTCAGTGCCCTGTTCTGAATGCACTAAATTGTTGGTCTCCACCATTGGTGAAACCTTCAGTCCGGAGATTTTCTTGGGTGCAATCACTGTGCCAATCTCAGGGTATAACTTAAATACTCTGAAATCTTATTCTACGTAGAAATACTAGTTGTTAGACAACAGTCCATTCGAAGTTCCACGGTAGACCCTGAGAGTTTTGAATGGAGCACAGGAGATTTAGTTTGCTATGTGTTGAGATGTGGGAGACACTTGTGTTTTGCCGGAATGTATTGTCCGTGCCTTGTGGATTGTAGATGTGGGTGTGGTGGGCTTCTCTTTAAATTACTGCAGGTGTTGGGGGAATAGTGCTCCTGTTATGTTGTTCATTAGGGAGTTTCGCCCACAAAATATATACCATAAATTCACTTTGCAGTCTATTCTGTGAAGCGCTTTGAGACGTCGAGAAGATGTGAAAAGCGCTATATCTAATGCAAGGATTATTATTATTATTCCTGGATTTTGATCACTTCAGATGACAAGATGATTGAGCATTGCTAAGGAACACTGATCACAGAGTGCATAACATACCACTATTCTGAATAATGTTCTGAAAATACATCCATTGGATATGTTTCATAACTTAAAGCATATAACAGCTGAGTTGTATTAATTTGACCTTTTGGCAAAACTAATGAAAAGGTTGTGTAATCTGGTGCAGAACCACACCCCAGCTCTTGTCAAATCATTGTGGTCATGTTCATTGTATTAAGAAAGTTATGACAAATGAAGCTTTTGATATTTTA
Organism: Callorhinchus milii; assembly: GCF_018977255.1. Lineage (NCBI taxonomy): Eukaryota > Metazoa > Chordata > Chondrichthyes > Chimaeriformes > Callorhinchidae > Callorhinchus > Callorhinchus milii. The sequence goes on along the minus strand of NW_024704743.1, from coordinate 94,766,959 downwards.
GTTTAATAGATTATTTTTGTGCTATAAAGTAGCAAAAGAGTTTGTTGCTTAGTCACTTATTTTGTATCGTGATGTAATTGATAGGCATTGAAGCAGCAACAGAAACGGAGGATTGGTGTTTCCATGATGATGAACAAGGCTATTCCCTGCGTAGTACTGACCCCACTAAAGGTAGCAGATGAGCACCCAGAATCACCGACAGGTAAGTCATTGTTTTGAGCTGATTCGGATGGTTTCACTGACTTTCTTGGGCAGACCTATTGCCAAATATAGTATTTACTTTTAAACTTCAGGCCATTTGGCATAAAGATAGTGATTTTTCAAAGTAAAGAGCCAGTATAACACATTGGGTTTATATCTCCTCTAAATTCCCCACTCAGCAAGTTCTCAATCTTAGCAGAGGGAAATCCAAGTAGAGTGATTGGATTCTTCCATTACACTTGAAGCTTTTTTTAAAAAAAAGATGAATGTTTATGGAACTCATACTAAATCAATTAAATGACCTTGAAGTGTTCTGTGGAGAACAAGTGGACCTAAATAATGATCCTTGCATTTGATATCCAGTAGTGCCTTATGTTGTCGAAACATCTGAACATGTTTCATGGGATTTTCTGGGAAATGTAGTGACTGTTATCTGTAGGCAATTTACACACAGCAATGCCCTGCAAACAGTTGTACGTTATGAGTAGACACTCGTATATGGAACTGAACTTGTTTTCAGTGGAAATCAGCAGGCTGAGAAGATGGCATGATTCAGGTCTTTAAAATGCTGAGAAACATAGGAAGTGATTTAATTAGATTATGAGAGTAGAACTGCAGTGTAAACAAACAAATGAATAAGCCCCAAACAAGACCATAGATCAGGAGATTTTAATTTTACAGGTATTTAATGCAGAGGTTAGTGTGACAGAGCATTCATTGCCGGTACAAGTTCAGGCAGAATATTATTTAGATTTATGAAGTTTAGACTTAAGAGGTTGTAACCCCTTCTCACTCCAGGAAAATGTCTATTCAAAGAACCATTATGGTTTTAGGAAATAATTAAGGTTGCACAAGAGAAATAGTTTCTTCACAAATCCAAAGCCGACTGAGGATGTTATAGCATTTGATGAAGGTTACGCCCGCCAATCTGCAAAGCCCTTTCTGAGAATGTTTGAACAATAGTAGGCTATCCTTTACTAAGCACCCTCTGTAAATATTAATACATTATTGTTCTCTACAATATCGAATAGTGCTTCAGAAAGTGGAAGGAAGGAAAGAGCTTGCATATTACATGTCTTATCATGAAAAAATGTCTCAAAGCAATATGCAGTAATTACTGTCATGTATAGTGCCTACTTTCGTAGACAAACATGGCAACCATTTTGAACCTAGTACAGTCCAAGCCACGAGTTGACTCATCATTTTATAGAGTATGGAAATGGTCAATGTAATTGATATTCGGTAGACCAAGGTAATCTTCTCACTGGAGCTTGCCAATTAAATGTGAGTCTCTGCTGGTGTATTTTTACACATGGCGTCATGTGGCATTTTTTAATGTTTTATTTTCCTTCTTGGGATTTGTAGTTTTTGTTTATTTCATGGAACATCTTCCACTGTGACCGACAGCCCAAGCACAGCGTGAAGCAGGGGCAAAGAGAAGAATATAATGAAAGGAAAAAATCTACTGACCGTGGTGTACTTTTCTCTTGTACCTAGAGGGCTCAAAGATATGAGACACAGAGTACAATAATAAATAAAAGATATAAGGAGCCTCCCACTGATGAGGATAAGTTATGTCAGTTCTATCATGACTATGAAAGTCCCATGACTCAAGTGCACCGCGGGTGGCAGTGAGCTATGTTTTTTTCACACACCAGTGAAAGAAAGATTGGAATCATTGTCACCGTTGATTTATTCTGTTTGTTCTGTAGCCACTACTCTTTGTAGAATCATAAACATGTTTTAAATTATATTCCATGATACATAGCTGCCAATTTGTTAACCCTTACAGTCAGTCCTCAGCTCAAAAGATTCCGTTAGTGCCCACAAACCCCAGCTTGAAGAATCCTAGAGTAGGGTGACTTCTGTTCAAAGTTACTTGTGATATGACAGAATTTGCTAAGATTCTGGGTGCAATTAATCGTCCTGTGCCTTTCACTGAATGAGATCACTACCACAGCAGGGAAAATGTCACTCAATACAAGCGATTGATAATGTTATGAATATTGTGTGTGGTTCTATTGCATGTAATTATGGAGTCCTGTAGCTCAGTGGTTAGAGCACTCGCCTTGCAAGCGAGACACCTGGGTTCAATTCCAGACAGGGCGAAACCTTAGGCAAGTTTCCTTACTCCACACGCCTAATAATAATCCCTCCAAAACAATAATAAATTGGTCATTTTCAATCCACGACTATTTGTGGGACACTGCTGTGCTCAATTGGCTGCCGCGTTTCGCCCACAAATATATGGTCAATTCACTTTACAGCATATTCTGTGAAGCGCGTTGAGATGTCTAGAAGACGTGAAAAGTGCTATATCAAATGCAAGGATTATTATTATTATATCATAACCAGCATCCTGTCAGGCCTCATTCGTGGAGATTCCACCTGGGTTTAGATTTAATAATAATAATCCTTGCATTTGATACAGCACTTTTGACGTCTTCTAGACGTCTCAAAGCACTTCACAGAATATACTGTAAAGTGAATTGACTGTATATGTGGATGAAACGGGGCAGCCAATTGCGCACAGAAGTGTCCCACAACCGGTCGTGGATTGAGTGACCAAATCATTATTGTTGTTTTCTTGAAGGATTATTATCAGGCATGTATACACACAGCCTCTCCCAGTATTTCTTCTGTACACACAGCCTCTCCTGTATACATACACACTCTTCCAGTGTCTCCCACTGTATACACACAGCCTCTCCCAGTGTCTCTCCTGTATACACACAGCCTCACCCAGCAAAAACTTGCATTTGTATGGTGCCCTTCACGTGGGGTAACACCTTGGCGTTCTTAACAGTAGTGTAATTTGATGTTGAGCCAGGGAGAAAGGGGAAGGCAACCATGGGCAAAGGGGAAGAGGAAAGTCTTCAGTTATGATCTGAAGATGGGCCAAGAGGGGATAATGCTGAGCGATTGAGGCAGGGAGTTCCACAGGTTTGGGGTGAAGTATCTGAAAGCTTTGCTACTGATGGTAGAGTGGAAGGGTCCTGCAGAAGGCCTTTTACTCAATTTTCTTAGCATTTCAGAGCTTCTGTAATTGGCAAATTGCTGAATTTGGTCTGAACTTAAAAGCCAGCTTTAGGTATATCTTAAAAGAACTTACAGAAAACTAGCTTTAAAATTATGCCTGTATTTAAGAATTTACCAAATTTCCGATGCTCTACAATCCCCTAAAAGGAGGTTTGAGACGCACCAAGAACTTTTGATATAATAATACAACAATCATAATAATAATAATCTTTGGATTTAGTGTGTATTTGAGGGTGAATGGGGCAACCCAGTTGCACACAGCATTGTCCTAGAAACAGCCAGGAAACGAATGACCAATTTGATTTGGGGGATTGTTGCCCAGAACTCTAGGAGAAACTTCCATTTCTTTTTGAATAGCATCATGGGATCTTTAACGTCCACCTGAACAAGCGGACGGGACCTCGGTTTAATGTCTCACCTGAAGGACTGTATCTCCGACAATGTTAACCCCCAGCACTGCATCATCATTACTAGGATCATTCCAGACTATGTAGTTCATCAGGAGAAGAGGCTGCTTGACCTTTGACATGGCCAAAAATGTAACTGATAATTACAGTGACATAATCACATGAGAATATTTGCCTGATAGGCTCTGTCTCTTGTGTTGTATGTGTTGCCCAATTACACCACAAATTGCACTACAGAGCCAGACAGTTGCATTAGTCCTGAGGCATGTGAGTCCCAAGAAGTAATTTAATGAATACAAACATCTGCTTATTCTCACTGAGAAGGAAAAAAGGGTCTTGCTGAAGATGTCTGATTAAACGTTGTGAATGGTCCAATTTGTTCACCTGCAAATACAGAGTCACTACACTTTACAGTAAAATCCTGCTTGAATCTATTCGATGATATATATAAGGCGCTAAGATAAGATTCAAATGAAAGGAATATTATTAACAAAGGAAAGCCAGCAATTTGTAAGTGAAACGTGAACACACTGGAGTCAATAGGTAAAGCAACGTTAGCCAAACTCATCATCTGCATTCGAAAGTTGGAATCGGTGGAAGATATGTAAATTGAGCACATTTCAGACTGGTAATGTAGTGTAAGCTACCATGCAGCCTTGAGGGTGAATTGCTGATTTGTTAAGGCAAATGTATAAAACTCGGCGAAGCAAAACATTGTCCTGTTTTCTTCTTGTTCAGGATCTGAATCAAACAATGCCGGTGAAGTGAATGGTTCTGATAAGGAATTAAGAGAAGAGCTGAGATCAACACCAGGCCTAACTAAAGCAACGGATCAGCAGCTGAAGAGGCTGAAACGATCAAGTTCAGGTAATGCCAGCAGCTTCAGCCCATCTTTCTTCATTATTCCTCAGATGCACCAGTCAAATTCTATCAATTCAGCAATGAAATCCATCCCCTCAGTTGGTTAAAAAGGCAGTGATGTCGTGTAACCAACTTGTCTGTGCAACCGTTTCATATTTGTTTGTTTACACACACATACACAATGTGATGACGTGTATCATGCCAAAAAGCATCTTTGAGGTTTATCGTGTGTGGATTGCTAAGAATAGCAATATTTCCATTGTGTCATTTTAATGGGTTTGTAGCCGCTTGTACTTAATGCCATCATAACAAAACCAGCACACGGCTCTTCTTCCACATTAAATATATCGATCTTGATAAAGGTTTGCCAAAGGAAGCAATTGTGGTTGCTATTAAGTAGAATCACTGTGAAGTTCACCAGAGGACATGCTTTGGAGCACACTTGAGTGATCATGGAGCGTGTTCAAGGAACAGTTTTTTTTATAAAGAAACTAATTTTACCATTTGTTCAATCGTGAAAAGTAATTGTTTATAACCGCACTTTGTTATCCTCTAGGGTACACCCTGAAAGGTGATTTATCAAATGTTTGCCACCTCCAAGATTTCGAGAATGCAGGCAACCCATTGTAGCCTGGTTCAAATCTATGACTAAAAGCAACAGGTCTGAACAACGTCATGCAGAAGCCCTAAACCCAAGAGGTTTTGTGAGGCCGTCACTGTGATTCCTTCAATAGAGATATCAGCACAACCAAGTGTAATTATAATTCTGAATTTCAGCCAGTGGTTTATAGTAGTACAAAATGATGGGGCAGGCTGAGAGGATAGTGCTGTCAGGATAGGGCTTGCTTTGGAGCACACTGAAGTGAGTAGTGGAGAGTGTAACGAAAACTTGTGATTTAAAAAAAACTCATCAGTTTAATCATGAAAGCGGTTGGTTATAACCATGTGAAAGACTGACTGCAACGGAGATTAACAGAGAAAGTGATGTAGAGGGTAGCATCAGGAGGTGTCCATTGTCTTAAGGTTTTAAGATTGTGCAGAACTTAGCGAAAATCTTAAACTCAGTCTTAATTTTGAATCTGGTATTCTGCAGTTCTCTCAGAATACTGATGCTTAAATTAAAGTGTCAATTTTAAGAAATGTTTAATACATACTTTGAGTTTATGTATGTGTGTTTTATTGTGTGTGTGTACCTCAATGGGTGTATTTCTTTGTGTCTCTGTTTCAGAATCGCTCTGTATCTTTGTCTCTCTGCCTCTCATTCTGTGTGTGAGTAAATGTGTCTTTGTGTGTCTTTGCGTGTGTGTGTGTTTCTCTCTGCCTCACGTTCTTTTTCTCTCTCGGTCTTCCTCTGTCTCCCCCTCTCTGTCTTTGTCTCAGACTCTGTGTGTCTCTATGTGTTTCTTTATCTCAGCCTCTCTATAACCTCCCCTCTGCACCTTCTAAAAAAAAGCTGTTCCCAGTAATTTGATTACTCAGAAATAATCCTGTAACCAGTTTTAATGTGTTTGTAGTAATAATATACATCTGTGCAACTAAAGATTTTTATCTCAAAACTTCAGCAAGACATTGCATCCAGTTATCTGGCTTATAGATATGGGGTGCTGATGTACACCTGTATTTCCAAATATTTTGATCTCTGTAACCTTGCTGTACTTTTACTGTACTTTCATTCCCTCATTGTGTTCAATGAAAGATGAAAGATGACAAGCGGTCCATCAGTTGCTGGAGCATTTCACTGAGATTGCGATCTGATCTTAACAGACAGTGATCAATAAGCCACATACAGCTTGCACAGGCCGTGCATGATGATGCTTTTAAACCTAAAAGTTTGCAATGCAACAGCAACAACGTTTTGCAAGGCGTAAATTTTAGAAAGCATTGCTGTCCCTAATTGAAGATTAATGGATGGATGGCAGTGGGATATGCATTAAGCTCAGGCCCTAATCATGTCACTAAAATATCATTAAAGTGGAATGTAACTCACTGCTAATGACAGCCTGTCTGCAATACAGTGATTATTATTTGGAAAGTGCTGGACTGAAAAGAGGCTGATTGAAAAGCTTGTGTTAGTGCAGTCGGCTTGTCATTCTGCTAACACTTAGAGTGTGCAGCTGAGCGAACTTCAAATAAAACTTATCAGAACAGAAATCATTTTTTCACCACTCTGCCTGATGAAGAATTTCTGATAGATATTAACAACATTGTGATAAGGCTCTCAGTTATCCTTGTTATAAGATTGATGTAGCCTGGCTCAGGAGTGTATTTTGTTAAAAGGCAGGCCACATTGTGGGCCATTCACTGTAACAGACATTGTGGCATCTGAGCTGTTTCCCTCAAACAGTTATTATGCAGATCCTGCAACCTCCTAATGCTTCTGATGCTTCTCCCATAATAAGGATGTGAAGGAACAGAGAGACCTGGGGGTTCACATAAGTAAATCTTTGAAGTGGCAGATAAAATTTTAGATAAAGCTGTTAAAAAAGCATACGGGATACTAGGCTTTATAAATAGGGCATAGAATACAAAAGTCAGGAAGTTTTGTTGAACCTTTATAAAACACTGGTTAGGTCTCAGCTAGAGTACTGTGTTCAGTTCTGGGCACCACACCTTAGGAAGGATGTTAAGGCATTGGAGAGGGTTCAAATGAGATTTACCAGAATAGTACCAGGAATGAGGGAAAACAGAATTATTCTCCTTGGAGCACAGAAGGTTAAGAGGAGACATAATAGAAGTTTTCAAAATTACGAGGGGATTCGATGAACAAGAAGAACAAGAAGAAACTATTTCCACTGGCGGGTGGGTCAGTAACCCAAGGTCACTGATTTAAAATAGTTATTAAAAGAAACAGAGGGGAAGTGAGGAGAAATTTTTTCACACAGAGAGTTGTTCTGATCTGGAATGCATTGCCTGAAAGGGTGGTGGAAGCCGATTCGATAACAACTTTTAAGAGAGAAGTAGATAATTATTTGGGGTGGACAAGTTTGCAGGGCTATGGGGAGAGAGCGAGGGAGTGGGATTGATTTAGATAGCTCTTCAAAGAGCTGGCGCAGACATGATGGGCCAAATGGGCTCCTTCTGTGCTGTCTTATTCTATGATTCAATGAACCCCTGCTGTCGGGGGCTCTCCAATGTGTGCCAGGCAGGAGGGGGAGGGCTTGAACATTACCTATTTTTATTGTTGGTCATCGGTGATTCTTTGTTTGGTCAATCGGATGTCTGATACATGTGGAAACTCACTCTCCTTAGAGGGATCACATTGCTTACCTAATTCCAGAGAGTATCAGAAGCAGGTTGGCAAGAGCCAAGGCTTGGGGACTCCAAAGTGTGCGTTGGGGTAATATTGGAATTTAACCACACAAAATCACATAGCTTGTCATTGAAAATGCTGTCTGCAATTAAACACTGACTATAATTTAACATTAATCGGATAGTATTACTCAGGTTGAGATATTAAACCGAGAACCTGTCTGCCTATTCTGGTGCTTCAGTTAGACATTAAAATCTTATGCAACTATTCCATAGATGAGAAGGGAATGTTCTCTATGCCAATATTCTTCCCCCTTCCAAACTCGGGGAAATAAATGATCACTTGGCCATTGCTGTTTGCAAGATCATTCTTGTACAGTTTAGCTATATGTGTGATTTAACAGTGTTCACTATACTTCAAACTAATCAGTTGTGTGAAGCTTTTTGAGACATTTTGGCATAATAAGGTGCTTTATCAAGTGGAAGTTTATAATCCTTGCATTTGCATTTATAATAATCCTGGCTTTCAATACCACACCTTTCACATTAGGAGGAGGTCTCAAAATGCTTCACAGGATTTATTGTAAAGCGCAACAATTGTGTATTTTGTAGACAAAGGTAGGTGACGGTGAAGTTTTCCGTAAGGTACATGAAAGGCTGCTGTGAGTTATTGACAGATAACATGCAATAGATAGTCCGAGCATTTGCAAATCACCAACCTGGAAATTTCAGGTTCCAAGTAATATAGCACTGCCTTTATCTTCAAAGAAAAAGGCACAACATCAAAGCAGTGCGCTATCGTCAGCAAGAATGATGCTTGCAGAGGCTATCAAATGAGCTTTAGACTCCTGTGCTTTATGGAAACATCTGAGGCCAGAAAACTCTGATTGTCTTTGCTTTAAGGACATTGACTTGAAATTTAGGATCAGGCAGAATTTTGGAAAATTCTGCATTCATTTGGAAGCACGAGGATGAAAAGAATTTTGGAATCTGGAAAACCACAGCAGAAAATCGGCTATCAGATTAAGACTGATGACCTTAGCCTGTTTTTTAAGCATTTAAATGAACATGTCTCACAAATCCCCTGTACTCGTACTTCCACTTTGAGAGGTTGTTTGAATGTCCATCTAACTCTTCCCACCACAGGAAGGATTCCTTTGTGAAGCCAATATCTATATATCCCTAAAAACAAATAATAATTTGGTTACTCAATCCATGACTGTTTGTGCGACACTGCTGTGCGCTCCGGGACACTACCCCACATGAAGGGCACTATATAAATGCAAGTTGTTGTTGTATTTAAAAAGTCAATACAAAAAATCTTGTTACTAAATTGCTGTAACTGAAGCTCATTTGCTGCTAATATTAGCAAACATTCTAGACAATGGAAACAACCTATATCTCTGGTCAAACCGCACCTGGAGAACTGCTTACAGTTCTGGTCACCGTAACATTAAGCAACTGCCCTAGAAGTAGTGCAGAGAAGAGCAGCGAGTGATTTCTACTGTTAAAGTGTTTTGTCAATGACTAGACAAACCAAGGCTATTAATGTAAACCCAGAACAATTGTGCCAGAGCAGCAGGAAAAGAGGGCAGTGTCAGGGTAGTGAAGGGCACTTTTAGAACTGACATAACAAGAGTATAATTAATAGCATGAACGTGTTACCAAGGAGAGGCTATATTGGATATTGGACATTCGGAAAAAAAACTTGATGGTGTTATGTTCAGGTCAGTATTCTGAGTGGGTGGGTCAAAGGGCCATCGTCATCTGTATTTCTCTTGCAAAAGTTGTGGAAAGAGAAGGTATTTTTATGCAGAGTAAACATGTCCACTTCTATTTGATAATAGGAATGTAATCAAGGTCACAGCCCAATCCACGTGAATTGAAAGTATTAATCAATTGTTTTTTAAAAAAAACAGGACAGCTGAAACGGACAAGGGGGGAGGAAATTGATGTTGAAACCCCAGGTTCCATCCTGGTGAACACTAACCTGCGAGCTTTAATAAACAAGCACACGTTTGCCTCTCTGCCAATTCACTTCCAACAGCAACTTCTGCTTCTACTCCCAGAAGTAGACAGACAGGTGAGCAGAACTCAAAGTACTTTTCACTTTCTGTTGGCGATATGTATTTCACACCATGACCTAAAATGCAAACTTTGCCCAAGACTTTAACTTGACAAAATGTGTAAGAACACAATGGTTTTCTGATGACTGATAATGTGATGTGACCAAAACAGCAACTAGTTTTATATCTAACATCCCCTCCCCACAAATAAAAATCATAACACATTATAATTTACCCCAAAATTTATACAGAGCATTTGAAGCCTGATGATGTTTGATTTTAATGGCTTAGCAATAAAAAAAATGCATCATGCTAATTTATTTCCATTTTATGGTTGCCACTCTTTCAGGATAAGATTCATTTTATTTTGGAGCCTCAATCTACAGACTCCTCAGTAGCAAGTTTTTTTTCTGGCCCTGAGAGAAGCTGTGTTACACTGTATAGAGAGAAGGAGCTGAGACTTCAGACAGGTCTTAGAAAGAACTGCTCGGCCTCATTTTTGAATTCATTGGACAATTTTTTCACAATCGAGATTGAGTTTAAAATCTGGATTACTTTAATTTTTCTTTATCTTTCATCATTACATCTTCCTAACTCTGCTCATTTCAACCTTTTAAAAACTGAAGTACAACAATAATAATTTTAATTTAAATAGCATCTTTCTCGTCATAAGACATCTCAAAATGTTTCGCAGGTGGTGGGAGGGAATATGACCAAATGCACAGTCAAACAGAAGGGTCTTAAATTGGCATAAAAGGAGAGGAGGTAGGAGGCAAGGCAAAGGAATGGAGTTCCATAAAGCAGAGACAGAATGGCTAAAAGCTTGCTCACTTTGGAAATGTTCCTGTGTTTGGAATAGAATGCGTACTCTCTCCAAATCGCTTTTACATAGAGTGATATGACATGGAATCAGGCTATTCGGCCCAACTTATCTGTGCCGGTGTTTATACTCCACACGAGCCATCACCTCTCCTATTCCCCTCACGTACAGCCTTCTATTCCCTTTACCCTCTTCGATGCTTTTATGCACAATTACAAACATACTGGGAGTTGAGCAACCTGCAAGGAGCCACACTATCCTTATATTGTGCAAATTATAGAACAAGTAATTTTGGGAGAAAATTAAAAGATTATTATCAGATAACTTATCCACCTTCTGAAGATGGTTTAATACAATTATTCATCAGAGATACAGTACTTCACTCAGGGCTGTCACCACTTAAAGTTATCTGATAACTATGTTCCTAACTTGAGTTCTGGATTCCTTTTTTCTAAGACAAAGACCCTTATTTCCAATATGCTTGAATGACGTTTAAACTCATTACCCACCTTCTGGAAGTGGTTTAACATAATTATTCATCAGAGATACAGTACTTCACTCAGGGCTGTCACCACTTAAAGCAATTTACAGTTGTCGGAGATTCTTAACTTGTTAGACAAATGCATGACAATGTGGCATTTCTATGATTAGGTGATTACTAAATTGCAGTTAGTTCCATCTGTTTAAAATAAGTCAGTAACCTGTGTCAAAAGTAAGGGATTATAGAGTTTGCAATGTCATTGATGAACCTATCTAGTTTTATATAGAGTGGTGTATTGTCAAACAGAGACAGCTGCTCTTTATGTTGTGTGCAGAAGAGTGGAATCTCCTTTTATCTGTCCAGTTGCTACTGTATTTGAACACATTTTCTGTAAGTGAGCTTTTGGGTAATGGAATTAACCACTAATATCACTTTCACACGATTAATTTGTCTCCAAAGACAACTAAAATTGTAAAACGGCTGTTTTCCGAGCTCCAGATCTACCTACATTTGCCTCCAAAGTGCAGGATTTCTGATTCAATAAAGAAAAATTACAGTATAACTTTCCAATAAACCACAACTACAAATGATCACTTTATGTGTTTGTGACGGTAGTACTTGTGGCACATCCTTGACTGCCCAGTGCTTTTGGACATCCTCCCAATGTTAAAGGCGCTATAACAAATTTATTTTTTGTTGTTGTAATTACATTACCACAAATCTGAAATTTCTCACCCTTTCAGCCTTAGAACCAATATTTGAAAATTCAAGATCGAGCAGAATTTTTTACAACATACTTAATTTGGAGCCCAACAGATTTCCATAATTTCTCTCAATTATTACAGAAAATCCGCTTCCACATTAAGGCTGAATTCAAAACATTTTTTTAAAAAATCTGCATGACCTTAAATTAAGACTATGAGAGATGACAAGCCTGAGATTGGTTCTGTGAAGTATACTGCTGGCTTAATTCTTGCTGCAGTTAATGGTAAGGTGGTTTCCCTATGGAAGCGGTAAGTGCTTCAGGACCTCAGAGGAATAAAACCGTAGGAGCACAAGAGTCAAGATGTTTTATTCTAATCATCCATCGCTGTTGCAGGATTTGTGGCAGATGATACATCAGCACAAACACAAGCTATCCTTATTTGCTGGGTATATACTTTTAGTCCAGCTTATTTTTCCTAACTACAGGCAAATCTGAATTAATGCCCTTAAGTTAATGCAACAGTTTATGTAAAATGCACAAACACATCTACAATGAACAAAATGGAATGCTGTAGCTGATATACCCCATGTTCAGCCGTTATTGACAAATTCTTAAATGCAGTCTTAATTTTCAAGTTCATTTTCTGTCAGTTCTTTTAATAACTAAACAAATCTAACTTAAAAATCAAGGATGATACACTTTGCCAAATTCTGGATGCTGTAATGTGACACTAATAGAATAAATCTAGACCCAGGTGAAATTTCTCCCCCTGTGTCCAAAGTTGCAAAATCACAAAAATGTTCTTGAAAGCAGATAATTCAAATGAGCTAAACAAAGTAATCGTGCATCAACAAAAATGCACAGTCACTACACTTTGCAGATGTTCTTCTGGCATGAAATATTCTATATCAAATGTAAGGATCATTCCAATTTAAATGAATGCTACGTCTTGCAACACAACTAGTTTATGGTACTACTTTGAAAAGCTCTACATAGAAAGTATAGCCTATTGTTACAAATATCCAGTGTTGGAAATATCCAAATAATATTTATAGAAACACAAAAGTAGTGTTAAAAAGCCTCTAATTTGCAAGAAAAACACACTAATCTAAAAAGATAATTTATATTTTTTATTAATGCAGTTTCTAATTTTGCAAAAGTCATAAGAAACATTTTTCTTGTGCTGCCTAAAATGCTCACTATCCAATCTTTCCCTACCTTTTTAAAATCAAGATTTATGCTATTTTTTGTGGGATTAAAATATGACTGTGACTGAGCCATTTTAATAAGTGATTGCTCAATCTGGAGTAGTGCTAGTACACAAGGTAAAGTGCCGAGGATCAGAAATGGCATTCTCCCAAACATCTTTTTAATAAACAAACTCAGCTTTTCACTCAGTGATCCCAATCTTTTGTTGAAGTTAAATTAGGTGCTGGATAATGTGTCCTTGCTTTAAACCTCACTTTTCCAGTCTGTCACAAGTATTGATCACTCCATGCGCGTATAAAAAACTTAGTGTAAACAAAATCTAGATATCTTTACCGGATCTGCTGAAATGTTCCAACTGTAGTTACTATATTGACACCTTTTTAAGAACTGCAGAAAATTGGCTACCAAATTAAGACTGAATTTAAGGAATTCTACACAATGAAAAATCTTAACACAATGTTCTTGAGACTAAGATCATAGAAAGTTCTGTTCCTAAACCATTGCTGCATTTTATCAAATTTGCCTATTCCTCATTCATTTCCAAAACACTATACTGGGATTCGTCACTGTGCTCAATCATACAAAAGAGCATAAGAATTGCTCGGCGAAAGAAAACCAAGGTCCATCCAGTTCGCCTTCCACCTTCCTGGCAGTCGCATGCACATGTCATGTCCCAAACTATACACTGTATCCCAAGATATTATTTCCTAAAAGAAATCTGTCTGATTTGCTTTTGAAAGAATACATTTTGCAACATTTGTTTTCTTGAATCGCTAATTTGTCCCCACAATAACATGAAAGTATTCCTCTGGTTACATCTCTGGTTAGTTAGTGAGTGGCTCTGCTGGATGCCTGTGTACACATGCCTGCGGGTTCAGCTTCAGCGAGTCCACTGACGGATCGAATTCAGCAGCTCACATAAATTATAAAACTTCTACTTGCAGAGCAATAGGCCTGAACTGAGCTGACTCAAGCTGTTTCTGGCTCTAACAATATTTAGCTTTTAAAAAGATCAAAGAAGTGGAAATGAAACTAAAAAATGTTGAGTGAGTTTTGCTCCGGAAGTTATTTATTGAAACTTACATTTGCCCAATTATTCTATGTGAATATTATGCATGCATTGTCGGAGGTGCAATCGTTCTGATGAGATGGTAACTGAGGTCCCATCTGCCTGTTCAGGTGGATGTTAAAGATCCCATGGCACTACTCAAAAAGAGAAGGGGGTTTCTTCCGGTGGCCTGGCCACAATTCCCCAAATAAAGTTGGTCACTCATTCTTAGCTGTTTGTTACATTCTTGTGCACAAACAGCCCGCCACATTTTGGCCACAAAATACACTTCAAAATATACGCTTTCTTCCACCTCTGACGCATCGCCCATCTCCGCCAATACCTCTCTCCGAAAGACGCTGAAACCCTGGTTTATGCCTTTGTCACCTCTCGGCTGGACTATTCAAACGCCCTCCTCGCCGGCCTCCCCTCCACTACCATCCATAAAATCCAGATTATTCAAAACTCTGCCGTCCGCATTTTCACCCGCACAAATCTCCACTCCCCGATTACCCCAGTCCTTGCCAGACTGCACTGGTTGCCTGTCCCAGAGAGGATCGACTTCAAGATCCTCACCCTTGTCTTCAAATCCCTCCACTCCTCTGCACCCCCCTACCTCTCTGACCTCCTCTCTCCTCAAAACAGTACCCGTTGTCTTCATTCCTCCGGGACTGGCCTCCGCCTTGTCCCCCGAGTTCTCCACTCCACCCTCGACGGTCGTGCCTTCAGCCACTATGCCCAGAGGCTCTGGAACTCCCTTCCTCACTCCTTCGCCTCGCTCCCTCTCTTCCTATTTTCAGGTCTCTGCTGAAGACCTTTCTTTTCGACTGCGGGGTCGCCTTCCTCCCCCTCCCCCTGGCTCAGCCCCAGGATCCGTTACTGTGAAGCGCTCTGAGATGCCATCCGGCATTGAGGGTGCTATATAAATCCAAGTTGTTGTTGTCATATATCAAATGCAAGGATTATTATTATTTGCAAATTATTATTTGTAAACACTTCTTTATCTTTCATGATGTACATGATACATAATCAACATAGTGGACTTTTCTCACACACTGATTATGGCCTAGGCCATCCCTGATGCTGTTCTTAATGGTGAAGTTGGAGGAGCTGGGTCTGTGGCATTAGACTTCGGGATCGCTAGTGTGGTAGGCTTTTGAGTTCTGTGTTTAATGAAGAGCCGATACTTCCGCAAATCAGCAGTCACACACTCCAGCACCAGCAAATACTGGCTCTATTAGTTCTCTGTTGCTAGCAACTGAAGACTTAAGAACTTTTTGCATGTATCAAAATTCTAGCGCACCAAAAAAAGATTTCTTCCACTCTGCATCAAATCCCATCCACTCCTTTTCTAATGATTTCACTCAACATTCATCAACAACCTTCAGATTGTGTGTCCTCATTGCACATAGCCTTCACTCCTCTCTTAGTCAAATAGCTGAATCACAAAACCTTGCTCTCCTTCATAGCCTTCAATTATAATGTTTAGTTCAATTTCTTTCACAGCTTTTAGGTTTTATGTTACATAGCACCTTCTGAGTTTAACTTATGCTCTCTGATTTTCTTTCCAAACTTGGTGATGCATTACAGTGTGAGCCTTGGCTCTTTGTCACCTACAATGTGAATAAAAGTGTATGTACACATTGAATGATTCACAAAAAAGTGAATAGCCTTGCATTTATCCATGTTAAAGCCCACACACCATTCCTAAGCCAATATAATTCAATTTATCCCAATCCCTTTGAGTGTTAGAACTTTCATCTACACTAGTCACCTGCTCATATCAGTACATTTTAAATAATAACACGTTATCATGTTGAACTTCCCCAAGCGTTTGTTTCACAGATAATTACTCTAATTTTCTATATTGTGTTCTGGATATGTAAATAGAAAATGACCTTGGACAGACCCTGTCAGAACGACTGCCCCCAAGATGTCCATTTAATAACAGTCTCATTTACACCGGACTGTTGATTTGCAGTTCCAGTAAATGTTTTGCATTGATATTGTATCTCCTTATCATCAATCATTCTGTATCAATTCAAAATAGGCGTTTTTGACATTCCCAACCAGCAATAGCAAGTATGGCATCAATTCTGGTTTGTGAATATTACAAATTAGACCTTATGCTGCAGGTTTTGAGATGTGCTGAATTGTTATTGTTGCAGAAGGTCCCAAGTATTGTAGAGATTCAGTCCTCAAAGTGTTAAATTGTGGCAGAGCTGTTTCAGAAGAGTTCAGTTTGTAGGCTACCTTGAGCAGCATGTTTGGGCTAGTGCAATATTGATTTCTACCTAAGGCAAACTGACTAAAGGAATACAGTCTCTGTGATAAACAAAATGTAATCAGTTCATCTTCACTTGCTGCGTAGTGTGTGAAATGATACACTTTGGTTTATAATCAATGGGACAGCATATTTTCTCCACAATGTAATGTTTATTTCATTCTTGCACTCATAGTGCCATTACCTTGTTTTCAGATGGGATGTGACGGGGTTATGCGCCTCAGTGCCTCAGCCCTGAATAATGAGTTCTTTGCTTATGCAGCGCAAGGTTGGAAGGAGCGGTTAGCAGAAGGTACAATTAATTTATCAATACATGTCTGATGTGCAAAGCCAGACTTTGCTTTTATTTTCTTTATTTTAAAACAGCAAATAATTTATTGCGGTATTGTTACTGCGTGTGGTTGTGATTTTCATCCGTGTCACTCACTTTAAATAGTACAAATGCTTTGTCGATCCAAACAGTCACGCTGTTAAGTGTTGTTTCTGTTGGCTTCCCTCAATCTGAACGATGATCCAGTGCCTGGTTTCTTCTGGCCAGCAGGCGGTGCAGATAGCCAGCAGATCCACAGGACACCCCTGCTCTCCGCCTTCTAAAGCAAGGCCAACATTCATACCTCTTCTGAGTAAAGTGCACTGTGTGGATTTCTTCCCCTCTACTGAATGTCAGGCACGTCCACTCAGCAATGCCTTTTGTGAATGTTCAATCTAATAGTCAGCAATAGACTCTACCAAGCAGTCTTGACAAATGCATCATGTTATTTTTAGCACGGCCCATAAACTGCACTCAGTCATAACCTGCACTAAGAGTGAGGTGTAAGGCAGCTCCAGTGTGCCAGTACAGTAAACCATAAGCACGGTCTGTCAAAGATCAAATTTCAAAGAATATAAAGATAATGATGATAGTAATAAAATTCCTTGAATTTGATATAGTGCCTTTCACATCATGACGACATCTCAAAGTGCTTCACAGGATATACTGTAAAGTGTAGTGACTGTTTTTTAGGCAAACGCCTATAAGATGAATACAAATCGGTGAAATCTGATAACAGTCACAAGTCTGTAGCATTGCAATCAATATTTCAAGCACTTGCCACATAAAAGTGTATCTTACAGCGTTTTATTACTTGCATCAGGGGCAGTTGGCATTCTCCTTAGGAACCAGGTCATGGAGCAGATTTTTTTTCATACATAAAACAGTTTAAAACAAAATAAAAAATACTAAATTGACTTTTAAGAATGTAAAAGTCCCAGTAGGAAATGTCAGATATAATTTGAAAGCTGGTGGTTTATCAGCAGTCAGTTCAGTTTATGAATTACGGCAGCAGCCTGAGAGTGCATTGGCATGATTACAGTCATTGTCTGTTTGGACACTTTAAAAATATACAATCTTTATAGGGAGAAAGCACTCCTGCGAAAGATTCATAACATGAGTGCCGAAGATGTGAGTTACTCATGTGTCCAGTCTCTGAAGTGAAATATTCCTGGAAAATATTTAATTTATCATTTTCTGTTACTGGAGGAATGTGGTACGTGATGTGATAATTAACACAAAGGCACACACACATATGCCAACAACAACAAATTACACTTGTATAGCGCCATTCACGTTGGGAGGCATTGGAAACTCACTAAGGCATTGGGGTAAGACTAAGGCACTAACACAACAGCAAGGATTCCTGTAGCTCAGTGGTTAGAGCCTTGCAAGCGAAAGACCTGGGTTTGATTCCCAGCCGCGCAAAACCTTGGGCAAGTTTCCTTACTCCACATGCCTAATAATAA
This sequence comes from Callorhinchus milii, assembly GCF_018977255.1. Classification (NCBI taxonomy): domain Eukaryota; kingdom Metazoa; phylum Chordata; class Chondrichthyes; order Chimaeriformes; family Callorhinchidae; genus Callorhinchus; species Callorhinchus milii. The sequence continues at coordinate 94,748,809 of NW_024704743.1, read as the reverse complement.
CAATAATAACAAGCTTATAAATAATAAAAATTGGTCACTTCAATCCATGACTGTTTGTGGGACACTGCTGTGCGTAATTGGCTGCCGGGTTTCACACACAAATATACAGTCAATTGACTTTACAGTATATTTTGCAAAGCGCTTTGAGACGTCTAGAAGACGTGAAAAGCGCTATATCAAATGCAAGGATTATTATTATTGTGGGATAGAATTTATTGTACCCTTTGGACAAGACATTAAAGCAAATCTACCTTTTCAGGTAGAAATTAAAAATCCCACAGCGCTAGTCAACATTCTGGCCAACATTCCCCAATCATAAGTGAACCTGCATTATAATAAAATGTGGTCCTACTATATTTGATGCTAATCTGTATATGAAGATGCTATATGTGCATACAGCAGAGAGGAGTAAAATATGGGCTTCTCCAGCCAGAGAGAGTGCCAATAAGAGAGAGGGGCTCTAATAAGACATGCACATGTTGCAGCCAGCCTGAGTGTAATTCCGTTTCACACTTTGTGCAGGTGAATTTACTCCTGAAATGCAGATACGCATCCGACAAGAGATTGAAAAAGAGAAGAAAATTGAACAGTGGAAGGAAAAATTCTTTGAACAGTATTATGGAGAAAAGTAAGTGTTTTAGCGTTGATGACTTTTGCTATTTGCGTTTCAGTGAAGCTTTTACATTTGAATGCTTTGAATGTGTTATGTCAGTTTTCATCAGTACAGGTGCTGTCCTTCAGCCAGCATTGCAGAGCAGGACTCAGCAGAGCGAGGGGACATCAAACCTGTGTCCACTCACTCCGTAGTGCTGAGCACTTGTGTTTCAGCGCTCAACAGCCACCTGCTGCCCCAGTCTCAGCTTCATTTGTACATCTGAGGCCACTCCAAGCCTGCCATCAGCAGGCCAGCAACACAAAGCTATGAGACACATCCATTAGTTATTTAATACAACTCTGACTGTCAGTCTCTCTGTGATTGTCATTCTCTCGGTGACTGCCACTCTCTCTCTGTGACTGCCACTCTCTCTCTGTGACTGCCACTCTCTCTCTGTGACTGCCACTCTCTCTCTGATTGCCACACTCTCTCTCTGACTGCCACTCTCTCTCTCTGACTTCCACTCTCTCTCTCTGACTGCCACACTCTCTCTCTGATTGCCACACTCTCTCTCTGACTGCCACACTCTCTCTCTGACTGCCACACTCTCTCTCTGACTGCTACTCTCTCTCTCTGACTGCCACTCTCTCTCTCTGACTGCCACACTCTCTCTCTGACTGCCACTCTCTCTCTCTGACTGCCACTCTCTCTCTCTGACTGCCACTCTCTCTCTCTGATTGCCACACTCTCTCTCTGACTGCCACACTCTCTCTCTGACTGCCACACTCTCTCTCTGACTGCCACTCTCTCTCTCTGACTGCCACTCTCTCTCTCTGACTGACACTCTCTCCCTCTGACTGGCACTCTCTCCCTCTGACTGGCACTCTGTCTGTGACTGACACTCTGTCTGTGACTGACACTCTGTCTCTGATTGGCACTCTGTCTCTGATTGGCACTCTCTCTGTGATTGGCACTCTCTCTGTGATTGGCACTCTGTCTCTCTGACTGGCACTCTGTCTGTGACTGGCACTCTCTGGGAATTTGCAGCCTTCATTCAGAGTCCCAGACCTAGGAAAGGGAGAAACTAATCCTTTGCCTCCTAGTCCAGGCACTGCCAATTTCCTCGCTCAGCTCCAGCCCAGATTGTTTGTTTAAAAAAAAGTTTTGAAATGTTTTTGCTTATTTCAAAACTTCCTGACACAACATGTGTTTGACAACATTGTGTTTGTACACAAGTCTCTATTTGAAAAGAAGTCTTTCATTTGGCGTTTTGCCAAAGGCCTGATGGAAGGCTCGATATGGTATATCGTATGGTCTCCCATTGTTAAATAGAAAATTACTTGGCTTTCATTAAAATAACATTTTATTTGATTTAATCCATGTAAGGATTCCCCACCATTTTAATTTCCAGTGTATTTCTCTGCCCCCCCCCCCTCACCTCGCAGATATTATGAAGCTGATTTCAGTATCAGAATGGTTACATGCATTTTCCCTTTGTGCTCAGGTCGGGTATAACACAAGAGGAAGCTGTGAACCTGGCATCAATGAATGATTATGTTGGGAATGGAGACAGCGGTTCATTTCCAGAGCAGCGGATCCTAGCAGGGCCTTCGCAGGCACAAAATGATAGCAAGCACGATAGCAAAGCAAAGCCAGTGCCTTATAAAGACCTAAAGCAAACGCAATGCACTATGCAGCAAACTCCAGCCAAAGACCCCCCCGAAACTGTGAAAGCGGAGGATATTTTGATATCGCTGTGCTCTGACATTAGCTCAGATGAATCTGCTATTCAGGAAGAGATAGCAGAAGAGATTGAACCGAATGTTTGCGAGAATCACAATGATAACAAAAGTCCAGAAGCCAACAAGACTGACACTGATCATGATTGCCCAGTCCAACCTGAAGAGGTGGAGCACGAGATGCCTACAGATAGCTCAAAGCCTATTCTCAATACACAAAGTGTCCCGAAGCCTGAACCCCAATCTAAGCACGCTGTAGAGCCACAGGCAGCCGCTTCAGAAATATCTAGCACTTCTTACCATCTGCACACTCCTGCTTCCAAAGCCTCTGAGGTTTCCAATTCTGTTGACCTTCCTCAGAATGACGAACGTGACCTAGAACATGGCACAGAAAATGAGCAACGTACCCCAGAACAGTGCAGTCTCCCCATGTGCTCAGAGACTGCACCTTATGGGGCAGAGACAGTCAGCAACAGCCATGAATCTTCAGAGGGTAAAACAGAGAACACATCTCAGCAATCACATGCTTCCACTTGCTCTGAAACAACCAAGGTTTCTGAAAAGGAGAACAAAGACTTTGAAAACCAACCAAGGGTCTTTCAGCAGCCCCCTGAGCAGCCCCCACAGCTCTGTACATCCTCTGTCTCTTCTCCACCACCTTCTGAAGCTAGAAACGACAGCAAAGACCTGGAGCTACAAAAGAGAAAACCCCTGGAAGCGCGTGTGCCCGAGATCTGTCAGGAGAAACGGCCTCGAATTGAAAATGACCAGTCCTTTCGGACAGCGCCGTGCAGGTCCCAGGTGGAACCAGAGACGTCTGCAAAAGCACAGCCAAAAGTCCCACCTATCAAGGTATGAGAAAGAGAAAGAAATATAAAATGGCAGATTATAACTAATTATATTTTGCTGTTTCATACATAAAACAGTAATAATAATATGGTATTTCTCAATAAGATTCTTCATTAAGAGAGAGAGAGCTGGGGGTGGGGGGGATGTCTGTCACCCCATTATATGGCAGAAGCTCCACCACCTCTCCAGTACAACCCAAAGGCCCACCGTAGCTGGCTGCCATGCTGCCTCTTCTCAGGTTCTGTTACAATAATGTCTGACTGCTCACCGAGACACATGGCCCAAGGCAGAAAATGCTGAGGCCTATAAGCTTGGTGTGCGCAGAGATTCAGCCATGGAGAAACTCATGTTTTTAGCATGAGGCACACACAGTTCTCCATGTCAGTTTCTGTAAGGGACAGTGGAGCAGCTGTCAGATCATGTTTATTGCATTAAAGCTGAAACTCCACAACACGCTGTCTGAAGTGTTATATCATTGCTCATCACATTATCTGAATCTACTTTCTCTGCTTTCTGTCCCATTCTCACTATCTGTTACAGCTGTCCCTAAAATTGACACTATCCCCGCTCCCAGCTCCATAAGAACATAGGAAATAAATGAGACAAGTCAACCTATTAAGCCGATACCACCAGTCTATTAAATCACAAACTGACTTTTGATCCAATTTTCCTACCTTTTCTCCATAACCCTTTAATACCCTGACTTGCCAAAAATCCATCTCCCTTTTGAAACATCCCAACTGATTCTACCTCTACAACCATCTAGGACAGTGTCGTCTTCATTTTTACAACATTCTGTGTAAAGAAATGTTTTCTTATCTCACTTCAACAAGCTTAACTTTAATGTTAAGATAATGGCCTCTTATTTTGAATCCCTATAGCAAAGGGGAGAGTCAACCATCACCAATTCCCTTCATTATTTTGTACACCAGTCAAATCAGGCCTCAGTCTTCTCAGCTTCTTTCCCATCTGCACAGATACTGTTCTCGTAGCCTCTCAGCCCCTAGGCTCTGGAACTCTTATCCCCCAGTGCCTTGCCTTGCTTCCACCCTTTCCTCCTTCAATGCCGGTCTCAAGACCTTTCTCTTCAACCGTGCCTTCACCTCCCCTTTCGACTCTCTAACCCCTCCTCGCTCCCTCCCTTCCCTCCCCCTGACCATTTCCCCCCTGCTCGGGTCCCGACCCAACTGTCCAGTGCCTTGGGACGTCCTCCCGACGTGAAAGGTGCCCTATATATACAATCTTGTCGTTGTGTTGTTGTTGTTGTCATAACATATGCATTCCCTGCTCCATTTACACTGTCCAACCTGCGCTTCCCACTGTCTGTGCTATCTATTGGTAGATATTCGTGGAGTCCTGTAGCTCAGTGGTTAGAGCACTCGCTTTGTAAGCGAGACACCTGAGTTCAATTCCAGGCAGAGGGCGAAACCTTGGGCAAGTTTCCTTACTCCACACAGAGCCTAATAATAATCCCTCCAAAACCCCAAACAATAATAAATTGGTCATTTTCAATCTACGACTGTTTGTGGGACATTGCTGTGCGCAATTGGCTGCCGCGTTCGCCCACAAATATACAGTCAATTCACTTTACAGTATATTCTGTGAAGCTCTTTGGGACGTCCTCCCGACGTGAAAAGCGCTATATCAAATGCAAGGATTATTATTATTATTAGAGGGCGAAACCTTGGGCAAGTTTCCTTACTCCACACACCTAATAATAATCCCTTCAAAACCCAAAACAATAATAAATTGGTCATTTTCAATCTACGACTGTTTGTGGGACATTGCTGTTCGCAATTGGCTGCCACGTTCACCCACAAATATACAGTCAATTCACTTTACAGTGTGTTCTGTGAAGCGCTTTGGGACGTCCTCCCGACGTGAAAAGCGCTATATCAAATGTAAGGATTATTATTATTATTATTATTATTATTATAGCTGAACGTCAGCAAGACCAAGGCCCCACTGATTGGCTCACGCCAGCGCCTCCGCACCTCGGGCGCTGGCAGAATCAGCATCCACAGCTGCACACTCAACCTCACTAAGCCAGTCAGGAACCTGGTTGTCTCATTTGACCCTGAACTGTCCTTTCTCTCCCCCATCTGTGCCATGACCGACCCTGCTTTCAGCCTCTCTACCTCCACAATTTGGAATTCTATCCCACAGTCTCTTTGCTTCGCTTCCTCCCTTGCCTCCTTCAAGGCCGGTCTCAAGACCCTCCTCTTTGATTGTGCCTTCGGTCGCCCTCCCACCTCTCTGCCTTAATCCCCAGTTATCCTTCCTCCCCACATCCAGTCCCTGGTCAGGACTGCTTTCCTCTGCCACATTGCCCATCTCTGACAATACCTCACTCCACAAGCTGCCAAAGCTGTCCATGCCTTTATCACCTCTTGTCTGGACTACTCAAGTGCCCTCCTGGCCGGTCTTCCCTCCTCCCCTATTCACAAAATTCAACTCATTCAAAACTCTGCCGCACGCATTCTCACCCGCACTAAACTCTGCACCCCAATTACCCCAGTCCTTGCCAAACATCATTGGCTCCTTGCCACAGAGCATATCGACTTCAAGATCCTCATTCTAGTGTTTAAATCCCTACACACCTTGGCGCCTTCCTATTTCTCCAACCTCCGCTCTGCTCACATCACTATCCCCTGCCTCCGCTCTACTGGCTCCAGCCTCCCCTCTGTCCGTCAAATCGTCCACTCCACCATTGGCGGCTGTGCCTTCAGCCACTACGCCCTGAAGCTATGCAACTCCCTCCCTCAAGCTCTTCACCTTGCCCCCTCTTTCCCCATTTTCAGGTTACGCCTGAAGACCTTCCTCTTCGACCGCACCTACAGTCACCTTCCCCCTCCTCCTGGCTTGGCATCGGGCTCCATCATTGTTAAGCGCTCTAGGATGCTGCCCGGCATGGAGGGCACTATATAAATGCAAGTTGTTGTTGTTGTAATAATGAGCTGTAGAAATGAATCCCTCTCTATAGAGTTGAAGGCTTCAAGATGATATGCTTGGCAATGGAATACAGGAATCCAATTCATTCTCTGTGGCAATCTCGAGCCAGGCAGGTCCTGAGTCAGGCAGGTCTGCTGTACTCCGGAGCACTGTTGAGGGCAGACCAGCCAGCCTGTTTTGTCAACAGAAATTGAAAGACAGATCAGTCACTGGACCAGAAATTCTTCTCACTCATCTCCATTTAACCCTGTAAGCCAAAGCCCTAAAGGGTAGGGTAGTCGTAGTTGAACAAGCAGCAGTAAGCCTGCCAGATAGTATTCTTGCATTTCTGGTATTATGGCATAACCAAGTTTTAGCTAGTTAAATTTCAGCAGTACCCCTAATGCCCACTCTGGGGTCCCAAAGTCTTGGCCCTTGCAGCCTGCACCTAACATTGTCTGGAATTAGGTTAGCAGGTGCGTCTCTTTCAGGAAGATAGTTTGCTTTCCATTCCAGATACAGTGAAATGTCCATGTGTAGGGAATGTACATAGCGAAATTCTCAGCTTGGTTTGGATACTCTTAACCATGTTGAAGTTTTTCCGCTTGTGTCAGACACCCAACTGACCAAAAAAAAAGGATGGGTTCCCATTTCTCAGCTGATGTGGATGAGCGAGGTGGGGAGACATGCTACAGGAAACACAATGACTGTAAAAAGAGTAATGACCCAAATAAAGGAAGATGAAAGAAAGTAAATATGCTTAGAACCACAATTATATTCCATCCTTGAGGCAGGTTTAACTTGAGAGTTTACACACGCTTTCCCTGCCCAGTTTATATATTCTGGTTGTGTTAAATTACAAGCCCAGCAAATTGACACTGTTATCTCCTGCCACATGAACAGTCACTCTCAATAGTCACCTGACTATTTTTATTTTATTAAAAATCTCATAACAAGCCCAAATTTAATAATAATTATAGTAATAAGAAAATAATTCTGGCACTTGATACAGCACCTTTTATATTGGGAGGACACCGGATGTAAAGTCCAGTGACTGGATACTCGTTAGGCAAACGTGGCAGCCAATTTGCGCACAGCAATAACTAAATTTCTATGTGATTACAATGGAGAATTCCCAACCTTTAAATTTTAAAGCGCCTTTCAGGTGAGAGGATGTCTCAAGGCGGGAGCCAAGGTGGGAGGGGAAAGATCAAAAAGGTAAGTCTTGAGACGGAACTTGAACGAGGAAGAGGGAAGCGAATTGAAGGCTATGGGGAAAGAGTGAGGAAGTGGGGCTGAGTGAATAGCTCTTTCAAAGAGCTGACACAAGTACGATGGGCCTAATGGCCTCCTTCTATGCTGCAGGATTCTATGATTCTATGATCTTACTTGGATTGAAATGTGTTGTGTTTCTTTAACAGATTCAACTGTCAAGGATCAAGCTACCTTTTGTTATCAAGAGTCAGCCGTCCTACTACGTATGTCCCAGGGCATCCTCCAATGCTGCAATGGGTGGAGGAAGGAACACGGGTGCACGGACCCTTGCAGACATCAAGGCCAGAGCGCAGCAGGCGAGAGCTCAGCGAGAGGCAGCAGCTGCGGCCAGCGCGGGTACGGGAGCAGCGGGGAGCTGTGCTGATGGAGGGACCAGCAATACAGGAGCAAATGGAGGACAGACCAGAACATTGGCGGATATCAAAGCACAAACAAAGGCTAAGTTATTTGCAAAACATCAGGCAAGAGCACAATTACAGCAAGTTGATGTGCATGCCTATGTCAGGCAAGCCATGAGTACAGTAGGAGAGGTGCAGGATGCCAGCGTTTCTAAGAACGAAGGGCTTGTTAAAGAGGATCATGCCCCTTTAACCATCCTAACATGCGCTTTGGAGAACACCAATGTACCAAGTATTGCTGATAGTGTCACTGTGTCACATTATATTGACAGTATCGCAGAAAACAATGCAGCACCATGCTCAACTAACAGTAATGTAACACCAAGCTCTCCTGACAGTGTTGCAACTCAGAGCTCTACTGGCAGTGTTGCAGCAACAAGCTTAACTGGGAATATTGCAGCACCAACTTCTGCTGGCAACATTGTAATCCCAAGCTTTGCTGGCAATGATGTAGTGCCAACTTCTGCTGGGTGTGTCTCCGCACCAAACTCCTCTAGCAGTGTTCTCGCACAAGCCTCTGTAGGCAGCAATGCAGTCCCATGTTCTGTTGACAGTATCACACTGCAAAGTACTGATTATGTTAAGGCAGTGAGTTGTGTTGATCATATCTCACCTTCCAGTGACAATGCTAATACAAACCTGTCAGCAGACTTTGCTGGCAATATTGCACTGCCTGGTTCTGTCAGTCCTGTTACAACCAGCTCTCATGGTAATATTAATATATCAGCCTCTTCTGGTGCTATTGCTGTACCAAACTCCACTGTGAAGCAGCAGTCTCCTCACAATATCACTGTACAGAGTTACACTGATGGTACTGCCATGGCAAGCTGTGCAGGCAGTGCTGCTGTGCCAGCCAGTACTGATACTGTTGCCAGGCCAAGTTGTGTTGCCAATATTGCCATACCAAGCTGTGCTAATGACAGTAGCTTGCCACATTGTGCTGACAGTATTGTGCCAAGTTGTATTACCATGACAAGAACTAATAGTGCTCCAACCTCTGCGGACAATACAGTCATAGCAGGTGCTGCAAACAGTGTTTCTGTGGCACGTGCTGCATATAATGTATACCTGCAATATCCACCTGAAAGTACTCACCCACCGGGATATTCCAGCAGCTCTTCTGGTAACACCTCTATTCCAAGCCCTGGCGACAACACAAATGTCCAGAGCCGCAATGAAATTGACAGCTGTGATAATGATAGCTGTATCGGTGAGACCGCTGAGCCCAACTCTGTGCCCAGTGCAGATGATTCAAGTTTTGAAAATAATTCAACTCCGTCTCTGCCAACAATATGGTCGTCAGCTCTGATGTTACCATTGTCCTTAAATCTGCAGCAGTGCCGCTGGATTTGGGGTCTCCTGCAGTAACAAGCAAGATGGAAGCTGGTGTGAGTCCTCAGCTGTTGAGCGCTCCACAGCCTTCCATCAATGCTAAAGAAACCAGTAACCCTGGAGAGGATTATACTGTGCCCAGGTCAACCACAGCTGCAGGAACTTACTCTCCAGCAGATTTGAGTTTGAACTCCCAGCCTGAAGCATTTAAAATCGAAAACACCCTGAACAACAATGAAACACAGTCTCAGGAATTAAACAATAAGTGGGTTGAGCCAAACATTGGTAATCAATTGGAAGAGATTGACAGAAATAGTGGTTCTAAGGTGCTAACAAAACAAGATGATAACAGCCTCCGAACAGCTTCTCTGGGTTCAGAAGGTGCCACCCGTTTAGAAGAAACAACATATGGTGCTAGGATATGGTCTGACCTAACTGAACCACACTGCGCTGTGGCTAAAACTCCAACAAACATAGGAGCAATGGTCATCTCCAACCACAGTAAATCGTGTTACCATGTGGGTGAAGAAATGCTACGACTCAGCGACCTCATCGGCTACAATAGACAGAAGCAGGGACTGAATAGCCATAAAGAGAATGAGGGTGACACATTGAGGAGTGGAAGGTTAGGCCTGCACATCAATCCTGCGGATTCCACGCACATCAACAAACAACCTTCGGAGTCTGTTCTGAAGCTTTTACCAGAGGCAAGCAGTGACCAGACTGGACAACAGTCTAAAGGTTTATCGAACATAGGTGACTCTGAGGCTAAAGTGGCAGAGGTTAAGGAAGAGAGTGACAAAGGAGAGAACTCCTTTCACCCTCAAATCAGTGCAGTCGCAGACAGCTCACAAACAAAGAACTCCAAAGCATCTTTTGCCACGAGCCAGTCTAAGACCTTCATGTCAGCGGCTGTGGAGATCCAAGACCGAGTTCCTGCTCCTGCAAGCTCTAATCGTCACCTTTCATCAGTGGAAGCCAATAATCCTCTTGTGACACAGTTGCTGCAGGGCAACTTGCCTCTAGAGAAAGTACTGCCGCAGCTTCGGTCAGGTGCCAGGCTTGAAATTAATAGGTTTCCTTTGCCCTCACGAATTTCCGCTGAATCTAAAGTGACTACAGCTGAGAGAGATGTCCCTGGCAACGTTTCTTACTCACTCTCACAAACCCCTAAGGGCCATGCTTGGGGAACAGCAGGGCAGATTCAAGGCAAAGCTCGTGATATGCAAGGAAGCAAGAGGCAGGCCAAGTTAATAGGGGAACAGTCTCAGAGTAGATATGAGCAAGCAAAGCAGTATACTGCAGCAGGGGTTAAAATGTGGGCACAGCCTCCCCTCAATACAGATGAGGATCAGTCAGGGGAGCGGCAGACATTATTTAAACAGGAATGGATCAGCAAGCCTTTCATTCAGCACAAAATTGCTCCAGGCCTACAGTTTAAAGAGCAGAAGAGACCATTGCTGGCTTGCGGTTTCGAGCGGACTTTGTTGAACAGCAATGACAAGGGTAACATCTCCACTGCTGCGGCTCCTGTCTCACAGAGGCAGCACACTCACCCAGTGTCTGTTACACTGAGAGGATTGGCTGAAACAGAAGGAGCACTGCAAACTACCCCACAAGCCACATTGGGCTATGGCACTCCAAATACATTAGCATTCAACCCACGCCTGGAGGGGAACAGCCCGGCGCTTAACTCTGCAGCACAGGTCGATACTTCAGTGGACGCAGATCAGGAGAGCGCGGAGACTGTTTTTTCTAACAGTCTTGAAATTAAGCAAACTGATGGCAGCTGCAGAGCGGCACAGCCCGCCCAGACTAGGTCTGCAAAATATCCTGCTGCACTAAGTGAGAGAGAAGGGCCATCTGATCAAAAGCAAGGAGCAGTTACCGTGGAAACCAATAAAAGAATTAGTTTGCTTCCTGCAACTGACCGCTGTAGTGGCATTAAAATGGAACGTTTTTCTGTGGAGGATGGGTTAACCAGCAGCTGTGCAGTGGCTGTCAAAGATGTTCCAAGTGATCATTATGAAACAAAGGAGCAGGTAAAGGTTTTCGGACCCACGATGGATTTGCTTTTAGGGAGAATAGTGAAAGATTCCGATTTTTGCTCCCACCTGTCCTCCGACCCCAGCAAAGCCACCTCGCCGCTCGCTCCTCAGAAACGCCTGCAGCAGCAACTATATGGCAACTATTCCACGTTGCATTTCAACGGCACGAATTTAAAAAGGGTCACTTCTGTCATCGAACAGTCTATTGGTAGTTTCCTGGGAAGTAGTGGAAACAGCACTTTGTCCACTTTGTCGAACCAGAATAATTCCATTCCGGTTCCGAAATTTGCTGATAGCAGCAACGGGGAAGAATTGGAGTTGAAGTGCTCCTGCAGGTTGAAAGCCATGATTATGTGTAAAGGATGTGGCGCCTTCTGCCATGATGACTGCATAGGGCCTTCAAAGCTCTGTGTAGCCTGTTTAGTTGTCCGATAGAGGACTGGCTGACCCAGTGGATTATCTCTACTTGCTGCACAATACAAGAATAGCTCACTTTTATGAAGACTTGATCGGGCTCAAGTATCCCATAAGATATCGCATTAACCCTTTGAGAACTGCAGTAATATTTCTGCATCTAAACCAAATTACCTTCATTGCTTTACTTTGCAGAACATTGTGGGTTCATAAATGTAACACAGCCCTGTACATTTACCAAATTCCACTTTGAGAGGACATTAGAATCGCTGTAGATACTGGCAGATAACCACAGGACATTGGTGGGTGAGTGAGTCTTCCTGCGGAGTGGTAGGGCATGGACTTATACTAACTATTCCTAGGAGTAGGTTCTCATAGGAAAGAGGAGCTGAGTGCAAGTGAAGGGAGAGCACAATGGGAGGATATCTGCCTCCCACCTACCTCTTAATCGTAGGTTATAGGCTGTGTGCGACAGTGGGTGGGGACCAGGTAGCTTTCTGCTGCTTGGGGACCAATCTAAAAAGAGCAAGACAAAGGCAATTTAACAATGAGAGTGCCACTGGGGTCAAAAGCAGCCCTTTGTAGATAGAATATAAATTCCTTACCTTTGAAAGTTTTCAAAGCGTTAATTATGCTATAGGATTCAAAGACATCTTGGAATTAATCCTATTAGATCTATTTTAAATTTGTTTTCCTATCCGCGTAGAATTTAATCGAATCGAATAGGAGGCTTTCAAAATCCTAAAAGATTTATTTTTTAGCAAGGCTCTATCCGTATTTAATTGGCTAGGAGCAGACCAGTCCACCATTGGCAGGCAGGCCTTCAGCCACTCTGCCCCCACCCTCTGGAACTCCATCCCGCAGGCCCTTGCTTCCTTCAAGACCTGACTCAAGACCCTCCTCTTCGACCGTGCCTTCAATCACCCTCCTTACCCCCCTGCCCTCCGCCCTCCCCGATCCCGACCCCCAGCTCGGGTCCAAAACATTGATTGTCCAGCGCCTTGGAACATCCTCCCGTCGTGAAAGGTGCTATACAAATGTAATTTTGTTGTTGTTATTGTTGTTGTCTATAGTTAAATTATGTGCCATAATATTTGAATACACAACCTCTCGCTATAACACTAAGGTCAACTTTTGTGTTTTTAAAACAGAGAAAACTATAAGGTATATTAAAGAAAGAGCACGGTTAAATCTCAGCACTATTTTTTACGTTTTGTAACAGTAGATTTTATAGTCTTGCAATGAACTCTGTATCAGGATCCTTTTTCTTAAAAGTGAACATATCATGGAACTGATACTCAATGTGAATTGGTCTAGATGAGTTGACTTTTGGTAAATAATTTTATCACTAGATGGATTTTTTAGTCCCTTCTGTGACACTCCAGTTATTGTCAGGAAATTTCTATCCTTTAAAGCACTGATATTTCACATGAGTTGCTTCCAGGCTGTTTTAGCCTCAGACTGTATCACTGTACTGTAATTGTTATAATGATGTTAGATAAAACAGGGAATGATAGTGTTACAGTGCATGAATGTTACAACCACGTCACTGTAAATTTGACATTAATCTTGTTTGATTATCATTCAAATATTATGCATTTTTTACGGGAAATGTTTTTTTTAAATTTATAAAAAGCAGTATCTCTGCACCCATTTTTCAGAACAATGAAGTTTCTGCTTTTACTTAAAATGTTGTACCTATTAACTGTGCTCATCTATATTTGTCACCTTGTTATTTCACGATCAGGAATGTTAGAACATTCTGAAAGAACCACTCATATATACAAAAAGAACATTAAATTTGCAAAATTGATAATTATAATTTTGCCATTTAGGACTAGGCCAGATTTGACTTGAATTGGTTGATTTCATCTTGCCTCTTGAAATCTAGCCAAATACTGACCACTTGTGCCAGTCAGATTTCCCAGCTGTAATAATCTTGTATAAAATAATTTAACCTTGTATTGGTTGATAGTGGTGTACATAGCTATCAATGCCTGAAACAGTACATGTAAAATAACAATAAGGCACCGTTAGGTTTCGCAAAATGTTGCGCTATTAGTCCAAGCTATCAAGATTTGTAAATGCACTGAAATTCTGTGATTGAATGGATTATTAGTTGAGCATATCACGTGGGGTGGGGGATAATTTTGCGTTGTTGCTATGTGTTAATCACCATATATGTGATAATTCACATACAACAACAACTTGCACTTATATAGCTGCCTCAACACAGAGAGTGTCTCAGAGCGCTTAACAGTGGCGGAGCCTGACTCCGAGCCAGGGTGTGAGGGGAGGTGACCGTAAGCACAGTTGAAAAGGAATGTTTTCAGGTGGGACTTGAGAAAGGGGAGAGAGAGCAAGGCAAGGTGGAGGGATTGAGGGAGAGAGGCGGAGGGATTGAGGGAGACATACAATGGCTAATTTAGCGATCTTATGACATTTAATGAATCGTATGGCCCCCGAATGTACCAGAAGAGGATTCCCACCCCAAAATGCTTCTTCTGAATGGTCCTATTCATGAACATGGTTACCAAATTGAATTTGCAGATCGTGGATCTGTTCTCCTGGTTAGTGGGATGCCATCTTACCTGAACAAAAGATCTGAATTAAACTAGTGTCACCCTTCCCCCAACCAGCAGGCTAATACCATGATCCATTTCTTCTCAGACACAACCATTAATTACAGTGTCGAGTAGGTGGGTTGGGTGGGGGAGAGGGGGAGATTACACCCAGCAGGCATCAGTCAGTGTCTGAATGGCACTAATTTGACTACCGGGTATGAATTAGCAAGTAAGTGTCAATTACCACATCGCCAAATGTACCCCTCGCAAAATGTGATGTGCTCGACTAGTTAATTAACACATAGGTGTTGACACATGGCAAAATTTACCCCAGAATTTACAGTCTTGAAAGTAGCATAACTTTGCATTGATACCACAGCACATTTCTCTAAAACAGCTGAGAGAAATTGAAAGAAGTCACCTTGAAATTTTTGAAGGTTGTGACATGACAGTGATGTGGCATTGAGAGCACATAGGTTCTGTAGTTTATTTTTTCTCTCTTCTCCTGAAGGCAGTGACTCTGGCAGCTGGAGTACGCTTGCGTGGACACTGGCAGCCTCCGGTCTCACACCCAACTGACTGTTCTTCATTTTTTGCATGGACAGTGAGTTTGGCAGATTGTTTGACTGTAGAAGCATCACCGCCATGGGCAGTGCAGCTGAGCCCAATCCTGCCCTCACTCAACAACTACATGTGCACACATTCTAACAGCTTTAATAATGATAACTTGCCTTTCATATACAAGCTGATATTAGTACTGTGATTAATAATTATTACGATTACATTGTTATTACTAATAACTTTAAAAAGAAGTGCTTCTTAATGGATTCAATTAAACATTGAACTTGTTGAGAAAAACTGCAATTTTACTGCATCACACCTTACACTTGAAGGAAAATCTTAAAAGCACTTTTACTGGATAGGGAACAGGAATTCAATTCCCAGCGGATTTGTTTCCCTTCCTTACACAGGTAAATTAAGGCCAATTCTGGTGCCCCCGTCAACTTTGTCAGCCTATGAAGCATCTGTACTACATTTTTAAGGTTCCAGAAATGTTTAATTAAAGTTGAAAAAAATTAATTTAAGTACCAAACCTTAATCTAATAGACAGCCCATACTGATCACAGTTATTGGCATAAATCATAAATATAGTGAACCAGAGTGGGTAAACTAGAAAAGTAACAAGTTACATCAGTATCTCAATCCAGCTACAGAAAGCTCCCGCGAAGAAAATGTCCTGAAAAGGGAATGTGAAAAGTAATGGAAGTGAATTAGTGGCAGTTTACTATTTGCTTCATTGTGATGCTACTGTGGAAGCCATAATTTCAGCAGAGTCAGTAGGTATTGATTACCTATCCAAGAATTAAGCTGCTCAAAATTGATCGTTGAAGCATCTCCTTTGTCCAGTTCTTTATTCTGAAGAATATTTATACATCTGTCATCTATCCATGGGAGAGATTCCTTAGACATGCAATCAGCTTCTCTGAAAGTCACAGAGTTGTAGCAATCCACCCACCACTAGGAATGTGGTTGGGTCAAGTTGCACTGATGTCTTTCAAGGATTGGAGGGATCTTGTGAATGTGTTGTCCTCAAGCCTCACCTATTTTTTTAAAAAATCAGAAATAGCTTCACAGAAGTTAGTGGAACTCTCTGCCACAATCCATTGAAGAAGAGTCATTAAATTATTTAAAAAAGGAAATAGATAGATGCTAGAAAAAGTGGAATAAGGGGAGCAAAGGAATAATTTAGGTGGCTCACATGGAGAAAAACACCAGGGTAGTTGGGCTATCGATGGGCCAAATGGCCTTTTTGATGCTGTTACATTCTATGATTCCATGAAGAGATCTTTGACCACCCGAGTAATGAACGGACCCAATCATTCCAGTTGATGGTTCTTTCTCTCACACTATCCTCTCTAAGAGTTACCTATCAGAGTATCGTCTTCAGGACAGGAGAGGACTGTTATGCAAGTGATCTTTAATACAGAGCTGCTCTGTCATTACTCTTTCACGTATTTATAAAATGCAAGTGTGGTATCTGCTGTACAGGATGAAGGCAGCCACCGCTCTACAAGCCGCTTTTCTTTAAAATTGGGAAGTATTGGTGAACTTTGCATAGGCCAATTCCCTTTATGGAATTTGGTGAAATGTATGAGAAATTATTTTCTCCTGAATAGTTATTGTATCTCAGCTCCTCCCCCACCCTCGACCCCAACTCTGAGCTGACTGGCCTGGTGTTTTCTGATTAAAAAATAGTATTCTGCATTGATAATGAAACATATTGATATATTGACACCGATAGTGATATGGGAAGAAGAAACAAGAGGTAGGCAATGTAGTTTCATTAAATACTATGAAACCAAGAGGAACTTATAATATATTGAGGGATCAAAGCTTTTTGATATAATGTTCAAGTCAAGTTGGCTCAAACCAAAAGTATCCTCAGACTGTTCCACTGAGGTCTATGTATTTGAACATTGTACATTGAAGTTGAATAGATACAAGAAGAGTTGACCTCAGAACTAATGCGGATTAGTTTGATGCTTGGATGCTCCTCATTAACAAGAAGAGAAAACAGAGAGAACTGGTATTGAATTTCCTGCTATGGTGGTGAAGAACTCTATTAGTGTACCAGTTTCAGATACTATTTGAATCCAATGTGTTAAGACATTTTCTCAAACTCAAAACTTTCAGTGTATGTGAACATTAAGACTACCCCTAACCAATCCCAAACCTCTTGAGTTTAATGCTAACAATGATATTGATAGACAGGGAATGCATCCTGCATACAAAGGTCATGAAATTTAATTTAACAAGAAAGTTGAACTGATAAATGAGCCATTTTCAACAATGAAGGAATTATTTGGTTTTAGTAGGGATTGAGACCTCTGGACATCATTACAGACTCTCTTGGGCATAAGGCAGAGAGAAAAGGGCTCTAAATCTGTTGTGGGGATAGTATTTATTAGCAATGTATCTATCTCATCATGTTACAGTAATCAGTCCTGGCAGCTTTCTGGGAAGGATTGGGAAGAAGAGAGATGTTGTTGCATCAAAGATTTCAGGATCTGCACAGCTAATGGCAGCTCTGCTTCAAAACAAAAGTGGGGTTTTGGGTTAATTTCTATTATCTGCCTTAGAGATTTGAATGTAGAACATAATGGGGTTTTGACCTTCCCTCCCGACAGTACTTGGCTCTCAATTATTCTTTGAGCTTTTTCATAGCCTGCAGGTAGGCAGAATCTGTCACAAGTGTGTCCGAGAGTTTAGCTACACAGTATTATTGTTTTAAAATCTAGGTCTTTTAATCTAGAACTGTAGGGACATGAATTAAACATTTATTTCCAAATTACATTATCTCTTGTACCTTTTTTAAATTGGTAATAACGACTATTTTCGCTAAGTATTTTCTGTTGATTATTGCTTAAAATCTTCCCACATTTCAATTGTTTTCATTCCCTGCTGTTGCCTTCTGCTGCCACATTTTTGCCTTCAGCAGGAAAGGTGGAGCAACAGCAGACCAGCTTAGTAAACTGGTCTCTCCAGCCTTGCAGTGCTCCAAGTTGGTTCAGCATTCCACACTGTGGTCTGGCTAACAATCAGCAAAATGCACCAGTGAGTTGAAGAATTTGACCGTCAACTGGAGCAAAAATCCTAAGTTGTGAACCTTGGCCTAGAGTTGAACTCTGGAGCCTTCAGGTCATTTTAGCCTCAAATTTCTACTTCACGTGATTCTGCTTCTAAATCTACTCAGCAACAAATGTCAAAAAAAACGAGGCTGTACGGAAATCGACACTTAGATTGTTAGAAAATAGGTAACATATAGAAAAAGGTATTTTTAAGTGAATTATTTGCTCCAGAATCTGTGATTTGTGTGAGTTTTAGAGAGTATTGTGAGTCTTTTTGTTTCATTTTTAAAAGCGATAAGACTGAACAGATTGTATATAACAATATTGTTTTGTGGCTAGCACCATCAAGAATTATAAGTTCACAATCCACCAATGTTTGTCCAAACACTTTAGAAAAAACAGATAAGTTAGTAATTTGGATAGTTGTTCAGTTATTCATTCTAATAATGTACTGTATTCAAAAACATTAATTCAGCACAGATATATGTAAATGTCGCACTAGTTGAGAGTTAACTGATCAGTTTGGTTAGTGATGTTTGGATAAACAGCTTCCCTCTACTTCAAGGGGCTGTCAGAGTGATCAGATATCTTTCCAAGATATTTTTATCATATTTTTATGTTTGATGTTTAAAACCGAGTCCAAATGTATATATTGAGCATTCCAGATCCTTGACTTCTCAAAGGTCTGACCTGGTTTCTAAATTAAGTTACTTTGCTTTATGATCCTTTTAAAATTATAAATAAGTTGTTCACCTGGGGCCCAGTGTTGTTTTTTGACATGACTGATAACCTTTAAATCGGAATCTGACTGCTTTGTTTGTCACGTCTAGTTTTTACTTCAGCTGTTCATCAACCGTTGCTGTTTTTTATGTGAACAGATGCCATCCTTTACCCTTGCATTCTGTTTGTTGGGATCTTATTGATCCAGACTGCCTTCATTTTAAGTGGTAAACATATTCCTAAAGTGAGTGGTAAACATTCCTAAACACATATAATAATCATTTCATTCTGCTTCCTTTTCTCTGCTCTTCTACCAAAGAAAAGAAAAATTGGATCAGGTAACGCAACTGCAGAATTAGTTTACAAAAGTCCTCCAAAGAGGCAGCAGTGTTGCATTATAAGGTGCTTTTCTGTTATTTAAAATATATTACCTCCTGTGGACTCACTGTTAGGACAAGTCTGTCACATGTAAAGCAGGTGTGTGCATTTCTGTTCTAAATTCAGGGATCACATCTTACAGTTGTGTGTTGTATTTTTGTTTCCAGTGTCACCTTAAAAAAAAGACTTTCTACTATGCGATAAGACTTGATAATAAAAATAATGTGAATGTGGGTGTTTTGATGTGTCTATTTTCTGGGAGAAACAACCCTTGATAAAGCAATGAAAGATACCGTGTGGAAATTGGTATTTTGTGGTAAGGACACGTGATTGTTCAAAATACTTCGAAAGGAATTTGTTCAAATCGCGACAGAAATACTGATGATAATAATAACCTGACTTATATAAAGCTTTTCACGTAAAAAAGTATCTCAAGATACTTTACAAAGTTGCATTAGGAATGAAGTGAATGTTAGATAGGCACCAGCAATGTCCCATAAACAAATCAGATGAGTGATCAAATAATTTGTGTTTGGGGGTAAATTTGGAGAATATAAAATAGGATAACCGGGACAAGTGCGCCATGTTCCTTTGAAATAACAATGGCAGGGCTATTTGTTAACGAAGAAAGTGCTATAAGCTTGATAATATAAAAATTTGTGAATGTGTGCGTTTTGATCTGTATTTTTTGAATGAAATAATGTGTAACAATCACTGAAAGATGCTGGATAGAAATTATTATTTTGTAGTAAGGTCTATCCAATGTTTTACACTGTACATCATTATACAGAAACATAGTGATACCAAGTGATTATATATCCTATAAAGTGCTTTTGAGATGTCCTAATGTGAAAAGTGCAGTATCAAATGGAATGATTATCCTTATAGTACAGTACCTTATTAATAAGCCAGACATTTTCATAAAACACAAAATGAACAATCAAGAACAAATCTGTTCCAATGTATTGTCTTCGTGGAAAGATAGATCTATTTATTGAAGAGGTACGACAATTTGCATTTAAAAAGCACCCCTGACTTGTTAAAACATCTCAAAGCGCTTTACAGAGACAGAGTGAGAGTGCTAGCAGGATGGGAGATTGGACGGAAAGGGTAAGAAGTTGCTGACCAAAAGTCCTGTCAGCGAAATAGATTGTTGGAATGGTTTTGAAAGTGGTGAGGGAAGATGCAAAGCAGAGGGACTGATGGAGAGAGTTTTAGAGAGAGGTGACTGAAACTTCTTCCACTGATGGTGGAATGGTGGGGGAGGGCGATGTGGGACAGGCCAGAGTGGAAAGTCCTTGAAACCTCCAATTCTCTGCCTTTTCCCTACTCTACATTTTCATATTCTTCATATACTTAACCAAAAGAATGTTAGGTTAATTTTTCAGGTGGGACGTACCTCAGAGGTGTGATGATTGGGCCAGAGATGCCTTTGCAGAGATTTGCTGACAGACTAGACCAAGAGTTTGTTTTAAACACACTGACTGCATACACTGGCACCTTACTGCTGTTCACCAAGCACACAGTCACAGAAAGAGCTCCAGAATATGTTGTTGATCTTCTATTAATGACGGTAACTCATCAAGCTGCTTTTATTCATTGCCTTCAGGAACTACACTCCTTGGACTCATCATATGATCTATTCAAACAGTTGCTGGTGTCTGAGGACAAAGGGAGAAAATCTCAATCCTAGGGGTCAAACGCTCCATTCATATTTCTACTAACATTAGTATAGCTTAAGAACAGAGACTTGATTCAGCTGTAGTAAATGTTGTTTTACACTGCATATCATTATACAGAAACACAGGGAGAACAAGTTATGAGATATTGCCTGGAGGTAAATTCATTTGCATATCAAAATTGAAGCTGAGGTTGCATGTGGTAATAATTTTCTGCCTTTTTATATCATGTTATTTTTCTGCTTGTTCAATTCTTCATCCCTGGTTGTACCTTTCTCACCAGCTGAGAGTGGGCTCTATCAGTGCTGTTCTCGTGTGTATGGCACAGTTGTGCTCTGACCTGCCCCCTGGCTTCCTTATACTTCCTTCCAGGGAAGTCCTTCCCACAGGAAGCCTTGCTGAGATCTGGAATTTCCCAGGATAAGGAAAATTGCAAGGCTATTCTCAGGCACAGTAAATTCAAAGAAATGGAGCAATATCCCTTTTGAATTATAATAATCCTTGCATTCGGTATAATGCCTATTGTATCGGGAGGATGTTCCAAAGCACTTCACAGGATTCTGCCCCCAGCCCTTAGAACTCCATTCCCTTTGCCTTGCTCCCTCTGTTTACTCCTTCAAGGCACGTCTCAAGACCCTCCTCTTTGACAGCACCTTCGGCCGCTCTCCTACCCCCCTGCCCTCCACTGCCCCTGACCCCAACTCCCTGCTCAGGTCCAAATCTCTGACTGTCCACTACCTTGGGACGTCCTCCTGACGTGAAAGGCGATATACAAATGTAATTTTGTATTGTATTGTGGAGTGACTGTTTGTGGGCAAATGCTGCAGCCAATTTGCACACAGCAATTATTTAACAAAATAAAAGTCATCTTTACATTCACAGGTTAATTACAATGCATCCATAAAAATCATTGTGATATGATTCTCTTGGCTTCTTCTGTTCATTAACCTGCACCTGGGAATTGTGGTTATGGATTGCAAACAATGTCAGCGCACTGCTGTGTGACTAATTCTAATGTAATTTCTTTATTACAGATTCACTTCATGACTTATTTTTCATCGGAGAAACTATGATTTTCTCAGTTGCAGAAATTTTCATTTGGTTCCTCTGGTTTATTAAAGGTTTAAAAAAAAGTCTTGTATTTGCTGTAGCACCTTCACATAGGGAGGAGCATATAGGAGCGTCAGCCTCGCAGATTGTGGGATGTACATCCGGTTCCAGGCAGGAGTCACCATTTGCTCCTCAGACCCCATTAGAAATTAGCCATGGAGCACAGTAGTGTTCAAGCAGTGGACACAGTAACCAGGAGGGTATTGGTGTGACATACTTCATGTTACTGGCAGGAGTTGCTATTTGCAACATCCCGTCACAAATATTTTAGACACCAATAACAACAATCCTTACATAACAAGAAAGCACTGAACTACGAAAGATGAGCCAGCCAATGTGTTATCTCTGTCATGACTGTAAGCCATTTAATCAGTTGAGGAATCATTCTGCAAAATTCCTACTTACCCTGTAAAGAAAGATCAAGCAGAATACTGGTGTACTTATCTACCATTACATTATATAAGCTGCCTCACAGACACAATACAAACAATACAAATTTACCTTTGTATAGTGCCTTTTACATTGGTATAAAACGCTCCGAGATGCTACCAAATGGTGCTATATAAATGCAAGTTGTTATTGGAAGTATGTCTCGAGGAGTTTTAACAGTTGATGGCTTGGCACTCGTGCTGGGAATGGGAGCCGAGTGGGGAAAGATAACTCAAAATGCGGGCATAGAGGAAGGTTTCAAGACAGACATTGAACAAGATGTGGGAGGGAGTGAGTTGGAGGGGCTCGGGATGGAGTTCCAGAGAGTGTGGGACAGATAAGTTGAAAGCCCGCCTGCTGACGGTGGAGTGGGGCACCTGAAGATATTTTATTATAACTCTTAAAAGATATTTTATTATTACTCTACTTATTATTAACTGCAATCATAACTAAATGTTTGTGTAAATTTCAAAAAATATATTACATACAGAGATATTGCTTTATCTCAGAGTAGATGTGCTCTTCTGACTACAATGTTATTTTATTGTTTTAATATAATGGATTGCCATAGGATTTGGATTTGCAAATTCAGCAGAAGACAGTTGACTCAGACGTTCCAAAAAAAAGCATAACAGCTTATTGATCTGTTCAGACAGACAGATAGAAGGAAGATGTGTTGTGTGCCTAACATTCAAAGCTGTGGTAGCTATATTTCATTTGCCCGACAACGAGGTTAGATTCTCCACCACCAGAGAAACCTCCAAAGCCAAGTAACATTTCCCGATTCATTTATCGCCTTTCCAGGATGCTGCTACTTATATGCTGGATGTCATGTTTAAATTTGCAAAGGTTACATGTATCTAAACTTAGTCTTAAATTTAGCTGATAAGGTTAAATGCAGGTTTTCAGCAGTGTTGACTTTACACTCAGAGGAATGACTCCTAGAAACGATGGAAATGTGCTGTGTGCCTGCAAATTCAGCCAATGGGAGAAAACACAGCTGGGCTCTATTTGAGAAGCAAACAACAAGAGAACGCTTTCACTGGTCCACTCAAACCAGGCAAGACAACCCTAATGTGGTAAAGCTGGAATTGTACTGCACCAATGGAAGAATTACTGTGGCCTTTCCAGTGAGAGAGAAAGGTCTTGTGTTTGAGGTACTTTAAGCACGGCAAATCATGGGTCAAAGGCCAATCCACGGGGATGGGGATGTAACCTGATTGCCAGCTCAGGTTCTTCCTGCAGCAGGTGCAGAACCTGTTGTTTGTTCAACAGGCCGGCAGCTGGTGCTTTGGAGCAATGACAGAGGCTGTTATTCAGCAGGAGGTTGCCAGGTGCCGGCTGGCTGGCTGGCTGGGGACTTTGAGAGTGAGAACTATATTTAAAACTGACACCTGCCTGTATTGCAGGCACCACTCTGGGAGATGCTTATTGTTGACAATGGCTTGGGTCTTACCAAAGGATTCGGTGATTAGAAATAAATGGCTTGTGCGCAATACCTTTTACATGGTCTGTGTCAAAAATGAAAGAATGTCAAATTAAACGGCTATGGGCAGGCTATTCTTCAGGAAGTCACAAAAGGAGGTGAATGGTTTGATGCTAGTTTACAGACTGACTTTGTAAATTGGAACACCGTTACTGCTTATTCACAATGACCTGAACAAGCAGAATCCAAATTGTATCCGAGATATTGTCCTCCCGAGAGGCCGTCTTGGAGGTAAGCTGTCAGAATGTGTTCTCTTTTTGGCAAAGTTGGGTATCAGTTATTAAAACAGAAGAGTTACTTTTGAGAACAATTATAGTAATAAGACATAATTTTATGGTAGTATGAACTATAAATTATTTGAAACCAGTGAATAAAATATTTATTGTTAAACACCTTTTGGGCATCGGTTTAATTCTTTCTTCTTCCTCATACGTTCTTTTAATAAAAAAAAGTGAAATTTTAATTTTGGAAATATAATATGATTTTTTTAAAAAATACCCACAATGGGCAGAGAAGCCAAGGCGCTAGAATCTTAGAAAATCAGCAGCTACTAGCCCGCCACTAATTGTAGAGAATATTATCCCGAGAGCCAGGCGATATAAACATTGATGTGGAGTATCTTGGGAGTGCTGCACAGTGGTGTGTGTTGATGCCGAGCAAGGGAGATGGGAGGGAGAGAGATGGGGAGGGAGAAGTGACTGGTGGTGCAATCGAGAGCTTGGGTAGAGGGTGGCAGCTATAAACATGCCCACTGAGCCATAATGCGTTTGCACTTACAACATGAACGAGAAAGATAGATGTCCAGGACCCAAAGTCAAAAGCTTTTTCACACTTTTAACCTTTTTTAAATCATGTGCTGCTGTCAGACTAATTGTGTTGTGTATGAATTCGATCTTGCGATCTGATTGTGAACACCAAAGGGACACGGGCACAACTGTCACAATTACAAGGGCGCTGTAATGGAAATGCTTTTTTCTCCCCCCACCGTCCAAACCCAGAATCTCTCTTCAAGCAGGGACTGAGATTGCCTGGCAACGCATGCTAATGAGCCAGTGTCAGCAGTGCCTGAACCCACACTGCTTGGCATCCAGCCAGCCTTTGCACATGCGTTCAGAGCTGCCCCACTGAGCAGAGCAGTGGGAATGGGGGCAGCTCAGATTGTGTTTATGTCATTATTGGCAGTAGGCTTCAGCCACTCTGCTCCATATACAAATGCAAATGTGTCTATTAACAGCTTCTTCTGCTAAAAGGATTTCATGTTTAAATTTTGTTGTGAATTCAATAAACAGAACCAGAAAATGAAATTACAGGTCAATAGTTAAACAGTGAAGTTCGAGACCTTGTTGGAGGTAGTTGCAGAGACTCATTCACAAAGAAAAGGATTAGAAGCCATTGTATGTTTTCAGCAGAACCTCTGCCATCAGTGAACTGACTGAGTTTAGGGGCAAAGGTAATATATTAAGAAACAATAGAATTACTTCAGTCTTCCCTGCTCAAAATAAAATAAACGCAGCATAATGGGTATTATCATTCTATGAGGCATAACTGAATGCTAGTGAACATGTTTAAAGGGGATGTCTTTTCAAGTTAACATGTTTGGGGTTTCATTTGTTGGTTGGATTAATCAATTTGCAAACACACACAGGTGCCCTAAATTGATGTAACTATCAAGCAATGAAAAGGATTAGAGTTGTAGCACCCATAATTCTATGCACAACTGGTTAACCCAATCCACAGAGATTGCACATGGTTTGTTAATCTGACCCACAAATTGACCCCAATTTTTATTCTTAAACCTATTATTCTCTGGTAGCCTGCTGGAGACCTCAGGCACAGGAGAGTCACCATACTGTAATGGATCAGTCAGCGCTTGTGGGTGGGAGGGAGCCTGCACTGACATTTTTTTGGTCATAAGATACTTATCCAACTGAATGGTAAAAACATCTGATCTTGCCAGCACACTGCTAATCTAGATCACTCTGGGCCCAACTGATTTCAGTTAATTTTTGAGATTTCTGTTATTTTATTTGCTCCCCCAAGTCTGCCGGTTTTCACAACAATAAGGTGGCGGCTTTGGCATCATTTGAGCAGATTGATCTTGCAGCTCGTCCTCCCCATATCCATCAGGTTCTTCTAGAGCATCACCCACATCATGGTTCCAATGACTCTCCATTCCCCATAGGATTGAGTTCAAGTTCCTTATCCTCACTTTTATAGTCCTCCAGTATTGCCCCATCCTATCTGTGTGACCTTCTGAAACCCTACCAATTCCCTCCACTCAGCAGGCAGTGGCCTGCTTCATGTCCCCCACCCTGCCTGGCCCACCATTGACAGTCGGGCCTTTCTGCCCCCACTCTCTGGAACTTCATCCCAGTTACTTCACCTCACCCATTTTGCCACATCCTTCAAGAACCATGTCAAGAACCTTCCTCTTTGACCGCACCTTCGGTCGTCTTCCCACCCCACTCCCCGTTGGCCCCAAACCCTCCCAAATCCAATACCGAGCTCGAACTGTCCAGTGCTTTTGGATATCCTCCCAAAATGAAAGGTGCTTTGTTGTTGATATTTTCAGAGAATTGCTCCCATTTATCCATTGTTTCTCCATGGAATTCACACCCCTTCCTCACAGTTTACTTTCTAAAGTATCCAAGATATCCTGAACAATACTGGAAAACAAACTTAATATGTACTGTTCAAGCATTTCAGTCCACATCACTGAAACACTCTGTGTCAAAGACAAGAAATAAAACATTCATAAAGAGTACAATTCAGGGTCATAAAATGTATTTTCAATAGGGTTTCATGCTAAGCCCTAGGACACAGCCGCACAAACAGTTCCCAACAGCTACTATCCATGTAGACAAGGCTCAATCCTGTCTAACAGATATCCAATTAGTCATTTCCCACTTGGTGGAAAACAAGGAAAGTTTCTGTGCTGGCCCCAAAGTAATGTATTTGGCAATGGAATATCAGAATTGAGTCGATCTTAATAATAATAACAATAATCCTTGCATTTGATATAGCGCTTTTCACTTTGGGAGGACGTCCCAAAGCGCTTCACAGAACACACCGTAAAGTGAATTGACTGTATATTTGTGGGCGAACGTGGCAGCCAATTGCGCACAGCAATGTCCCACAAACAGTCGTAGATTGAAAATGACCAATTTATTATTGTTTTTGGTTTTGGAGGGATTATTATTAGGCGTGTGGAGTAAGGAAACTTGCCCAAGGTTTCGCCCTGCCTGGAATTGAACTCAGGTCTCTCACTTGCAAAGTGAGTGCTCTAACCACTGAGCTACAGGACTCTTCTGTGGTGGTCTCAGCAGTCCAGTTCCTGAGCCACTAAGGGCTGCAGTCAACAACAACTTGCATTTATATAGTGCACTCCACACCGGGTGGCGTTTCAGAGCACTTAACAATGGCAGAGCCCGAGGCTGAGTCAGGGGGAGGGGGAAGGTGACCGTAGGCGCGGTGGTTGAGGAAGGTCTTCAGGGCACGACCTGAAGATGGGGAAGGAGGGGGCGAGGCGAAGGGGTTGAGGGAGGGAGTTCCAAAATCTCAGGGTGTAGTGGCTGAAAGCACAGTTGCCGATGGTGGAGCGAAGGATTCGAGGGACATGGAAGAGGCCAAACCTAGGAGATCAGAGGCAGCGGGTACTGCTGTGGGGAGAGAGGTTAGAGGGGGTGCCCTCCAGGGCACTGCTGATAACAGACCAGCCAGTCTGGTCTGTTGCTGGGTTTAAAAGGGGCAGGCTGGGAACAGTTCTTCCCACTTGTCTCCACCAAGCCAAAGCCCTAACGGATAAGATGGCCCTAAGCAGCAGGAAGCTTGTCAGACATTGTTCATTAAACTCCAGGAGTATCCTCATGTCTTTGAGGACTCCTTGCATGAGGAGCACTATCATAATGCAAGTTGTTGTTATTATAATGCACACACAATCAAGGGTCCCAAAGCTTTGCCTCTTGCCAAGCTGAGCCTACTACTTTCCAGGATTAGGTAAGCAAGGTAACATACCATCCCAGACATAGAAAATTTCCATATGTAGGTGGTGTACATATGTAAAATTATCAATCTGGTTTGAATACTCTTAAGCTTCGTGATGGGTTTCCACATGTGTCAAGACATCTGGCTGATGAAACATTTAATTGCATCAAAAATGAGGTCAGAGGCTGCTCTGGACTAGAGACATAAGGAAACCCAAATGGATCACCCTTATATGCACACAAATAAATATGCAGATAAGATGTTTGGGAGGAAATTCATTGAGGGAACAAAAATGTTTTGTGTACAGAAAATGTCTGATTGTACCATGGGATCATGTTATACAACAACATCTCTGACATTAATTGGCTGCCGCGTTGCACCCACAAAATTACAATCTTTACAGTATATTCTGTGAAGTGCTTTGAGACGTTGCGAAGATGTGATCAGGCCGTATATCAAATGCAAGGGTTATTATAATAATTATTATAAATTTCATAGCATCTGTGAGATGTAAAATAATAAATAAGGCATTGTTATATTGGGATAAGGAGGAAGCAGCATTTCAAAGCAACAGAATAACACTCTAAAGGTGCTTTCGCTCAAGGCTGTGACTCTAGAATTGGTTTTAATTGAGCAGTTAGGGTCTTCTATTCTTTCCAGTTACTATAGCTTCCTGTTCAGGGTGGGCTGAACTGTATTGAGCGGACAGAAGGCCAAACAGCTGTCAAGGTTTCAAAAATGTTCTGCAGTGGCCATGCACAAAAAAGATCAGTTTTGTAAGAATCATTCACGACAGGTGGTATCTCAGACTCAACATGCAGTCTATATTGTGAACTTTTAGTCAGTTTGGGGCACATTTGCTGAAATGGCTCCTAGTTGGAGCACTACAATACTACCAACAATTTTGGTTATACAATTCCTAAAATGTTGGTTCAGCATCTTTTTCTGGTGTTAGTAGCATTTACTTGAAGCAGTGCTAACATATTGGTAATAGTAATAACAAATGCACATTTGAAACAGGATTTCACAGCAACCAGATTGCCGTACCTCAGTGAGACCTGCTTCAAAGTTAATTGGCTAGTGCTGGCACTAAAGCCTCAGATATAAAGCAGTAACCCGTCAACTACTTGTAATAATGTTTCCTGACTGATACAAAGTATGTGCATCTCAAATTCATCAAAATTAGTTCTTATTAACTGGGAAACAAAATCACTGGAATTCACTAGAATGATACTTTCTTGTACCTTATTATCTGTGAAGATGTTTTGAAACTGTAATTTTTGGTCAATATTTATTGGTTCTAATAAGAGGTATACGCTGCAGTAAAAGGAAAACCCCACAAATATTTGGATAATAGCAGTGTCTCTTTTTTCACATTTATATTCACCTACAATACCAACGATTTTGACTTTGTAAAGCAATATATCAATCAAATCAACATTACAAAAAGCTTCAGATGTCAGTGCTGTCCAATTACTATAGAACAAAGTGCACAGAACGGAGTTCACAATCACAGTCAGGAGTTGTTAACAAATTGAAAAACACTAATTCACATTTACTCAAAATGTTACCAGTTCAATTAACACAATTATCAAAAATGTAAGTGGGAATCAACGTGAATAAGACAATTTTTGTTAAGGAATTCACAACGGTAGAACCTATACAGGAAAACCAACTATACCTCGTCACTAACTGCACAGCAGAAATACAAAATTTAAATTATAGTTAAACATGAAAGGCAAAAGCATTATTCCCCCAAGTAGAACAGATAAAATGGTCTTAAACAACTCAAACTAAACATCAATTTATGTATAATTAATAATTTATAAAATAAGTGACAGAATATAAGTACACCCACAGTAATTGTGAGAGAACTGCATCCAGTCAGTACAGAGCACAGCTTTAAGAATCTTGCACACAAAATATTGCAGCAAACTGCACATTTTGCACATCACATCAAAAATGTCTCCTGGCCTCCTTTCAATAGAATTCTGTAAAATGAAACTGTACAAAGATTTCACATTGTTACTTGCAAAATATACAACCTACAGCAAAATACATCCCACAGTCAAAAATGTCCCATGGCCTCCTTTGAATAGAATTCTGTAAAATGAAACTGTACAAAGATTGTTACTTGCAAAATATACAACCTAAACAGTGAAATACATCCCACAGTCAAAAGGTTTTTTTTTGTTTATTTTTCCAACAAACATCAGATTCAAACCAATCGAATGAACAACTTGTTCATTTTGCGTTCAGTTGCATTTTACACAGGCACCAGAGCAGCCAGCAGGAAATAACCCATACATATGTCAAAGGTGCATGTGAGAGAGGAGGGGATGTGTGACCACCCAAGGCATACGTACACCCAGTATATTAAATGATATTCGTTTAGCAGCCCTCCTCCCACCTTACCTCTGCCCCCCACCACAAAACCAGAACTATACTCCAACATTAAGAGCAACATTATTCTTTTTCATAGACAAATACTTTTTTTAAATTCTTAATCTCTGCATTTGTCCAACGTAAACTCAGTAGCACCTTTAACTCATATTGCACTTGGAACGTAAGACGATATTGATGCTGTTGCAGCTTTTACTTGGCGACTAAGTCACTGAAGATGGTTAACCAATTTGTGATCATGTTCTGTTAGTGACCTCAGTTAGAACGTATGAAGTAGAATGGGCAGCAGCTTCATTCAGGCTGCAAACAAGAAGGCTCTTCATAAAAAGATCAGATGTAACAGTCCAAAGCATTACTTCACATTCAGGGGTAGGACATGATACTACGACAGCTTTTTTGTCCCCCCCCATAGAACTGTCCAGTAAAAGAGAGAAGCCCAGAAATTGAAACACCAACAGGATAACTCTAGGAAAGGGGCAGATCAATGCAAAGCTCATAGAGGTCAATTCTGCTGTAAAATCAGATTTTCTAGTTCATCTGCCGAGCGGAGTAGAAAGGCTGCTGACTCCCGATATCCTGCAACAAGCTGCCGAACTGCGTTTATTTCAGTGGGACTCAGTTGTGCCGGCGGGCTTTTGGAATTGTTAATGTTGGAGGACCCAGAGTGTGATGCAAGTGGTTTCTTCACACTGAGATCTGCAGGGCCTTTAAATAGAAATGAAACATTACTCTACAGATGGATGCATTTCTGACATACAGTATTATTATACTTCATCTTGAGATACTCGTTATTTCTGTTTTGGCTACAGATTAATGGGGACACAGACCGAAGAAAACAGGCAATCTTGCATATTTAACATTAAAACCATTCCCCACAGCATTTGTGTAGCAAATGTAAGAGCTGATAAAATACTGGTAAAACTTGAAGAATATATCCGATTTATAACGAGAATTTTATATTCTATCAGATGATTAGTGCTTCAAGGTGTTTTCTGGATGAATTACATGACTAAATGATTTTTCAGCACGATGATTTCTGCTAACAATGAAGGCTTTTAAATTAACATCAGCGGTTTGTACTAAGTGAGGCAGGAAGATAAATCTTACTAAAGTTCCTGTATAACCACCTATGACTTTACGCTTGCACCTGGTGCACTGCTTTGGGATGCTTGAAACAGGATTAATGTGGACAAAACATACTTAATCTCTTTGCTCACTTGCTGCGTTTAAATCCTTCTCTTACAACCCGGAGCTCAGCCCTACTCTGTAATCGTCTTTCGAGTGACAAGACGCTTCACACTTTAGAGCCACACACATACACATATATATATATATATATAAATGACCAACAACATGACCAGTGCAAAGGTTTAATCCAGAAATTGCTTTAATTCTTAATGCAGAATTGTCTAAAATCTTACTGCCGGTCAAGAAGGGATATTCAAACTGAACCTACCGCTGTTAGTACCATCACTTGATAAAGAAGATGGATTCTGCTTCCCACTACCCAGCCCTCCGTAGCCATGGTAACTGTAGCTCGCATTGCCATTAATGTACATTAGCTCCTGAGAGTATGAAACGGCTGGGGTTGTGTAAGTGACCTGGGTTGATTCTCTCATCCACTGTTTGCTCACTGCAATGGGCTCATCCTGCAAAAAAAAGTCAGGAGTGAGAATTTTTAATGACGAATAAAGTTTATCCTGTCTGGGATGGAACAAACAGATGATACTCTAAGCAAACCAGCACACGCTGCGTAGAAAGCTTTCAATCAAACTTTAAATTTAGGGGAGACGCTGGCTCCACATTATAAACAAGTAGCTAAAAGATCACCAGTTAGAGGTCAGCTCGTGACAGACTCGTGCCTTCATGTCAATGAAGCAGTTAAAAGTCCAGCCGGCTCTAGAAGAAAGAGCATGTTCACCATAAGCCGCTCTGCACAGGTGAAAAACAATTAACAAAATGCATCTTTATAATTCATTGGCTGTTCTTGAGACATTTGCTGTGTGCAAATTGGCTGCTATTTTCACCTCCAAATATAGTCATTATCCTTTACAGTAAATCCTTTGAAGTGCTTGGACACATTTTGTGATGGGCACTATATCAAATGAAAGGATTATTATTATTACTACACACTGAGAAGCCAGTAAGAATCAAGGAAGTTGTCCCAGCTCCAGAGAATCATGACCCACTGTAATTTACAGTATGAAATCGTCTCAATGGGTACTGAGATAATCCCCCTATGGTAAAATGGAAAGAACTTTCATTTCTAAATGGCTTATCACATCGCAATGCCTCAAAGTACTTCACAAATAATTACTGTCATGTGTATTGCCTGATTTTGTAGGCAAGAGGAGCAGCCATTTATGCACAGCAAGGTCCCACAATCAGCAGGTGAATGACCAATTAATTTGGAGGATTATTGGCCAGGACACCACAGTTAACCTGCTCAATGCTGCAGCAATATTACACTTTTGAACCTAAGCCAAATAAATAACTAAATATATACAGTAAACCCCCATCTTACCGGACTCCAGATATCCTGAATTTGGACTTCGCCAGACCGGACTGGAAACAGAAAATATTTTGC
The DNA here is from genome assembly GCF_018977255.1 of Callorhinchus milii. Classification (NCBI taxonomy): domain Eukaryota; kingdom Metazoa; phylum Chordata; class Chondrichthyes; order Chimaeriformes; family Callorhinchidae; genus Callorhinchus; species Callorhinchus milii. Next base: position 94,716,259 of record NW_024704743.1, on the reverse strand, counting down.
AGGCCTGCAAGCATGTAAACTCGTAAACTCCCTCCAGCCCACTCGGCTAGCACAAGCCGCCCTCCTCACCTTCAGCAATAGCCACTTTGCCTCAATTTGAATCCTGTGAGCAGAAAGTAGCTTACTCGCTATCTTCTGTTCGCGGGATTCAAACAATTACACTGTTGATACTGGCTTTTGCTGGCATGGTTTCATCAATGAAAAAATCTGGTAAATGTCGGTACCAAAATTGTAATTGCACTTAGCCAAAATTCTGGCGTGCTGGGCCAGATCTCCCCCGCCTCCCCCTCAAATTGGTCTGGCCAACCAATATTTAGTGTAGTTACTGTTTATTTATGGATACTCTATTTGATACTAACAGAAAGGGTGACAGCCTGATGTGCACCACCAGAAGAACACAGAATCTGCCCCATTGAATTTACTGTTGTTTCCAATCACCTCATCAAGCAGACTTCAAACCTCTTCAAGAATGTTTTGATGAAATGCATCGCATGATCAAGAAGACAGATGAAACATTGCATGGTTGTGTTTTTTCAGCCAGTGATGTTAGAACAGCATTTGTGTCTTGATACTATTTGTGGTGTCACTGGCTTTCATTTTTTCATCGGTCAAACAGCGATAGCAATTATTCAGATGAAACCACTCCCTCCATAACACTGGCACCATTTACTCAGAATACCACTGAGAGGAGGAATAGAGCTGTGCTGGTCGCACTGTGATCACCACAGGGCAGCTTAGATTGACCATTAGGCTGCAAGCTCTGCAAGGTGAGATCAGCTGAGTACACTACATTAGTGTTAGGATGGATATGTAGGCAAAATGATAGTGGTGCTTCCTGCATGGTACAGGTGCAGCATGTAGTGTGCAGCAAAAGTTATGTCAACGGCAACCTGATGACCTGGAAGTTGACCATTATTTTGCACAAGAAGCCAACTTGTAAGGCCCAGAAACTAGGTTTACTGCACTTGTGATAAAGAATAGCTACATCGAAAAGTGTTATAACAAGGTTCCCCTGTATCATATGTCACATGTTAATAGAATGAAAATAATTGGTTGTTAATTACCTAATTAACTTGTGATTTCAAATATACACACACCAGTGCTTGCAAATGGTTTACACATTGCTCATAATTGACCTTTTAAAATTCAGCTTTTTAGTGTTTTTGAAATAGAACACTTTGGCCAACCCGGGGTTAAGTTTTACCATCCAGCAAAGAATTTATAAACTTCACCTAACTAAAGCAGTCAGGCTTGAGTGGCAGGCATGGAATCCTGGGCTTCGATCCTTTGGTAAAGTGCAAGTGTACCTCAATTGAAATACTGCTACTTGTGCTAAGTGAGGCAGGGAGATAAATCTTACTAAAGTTCTTGTATAACAACCTATTACTCTAACTTGCACCTGGTGCACAACTGTGGGATGGTTGAATTCTGGTCACTGTATTCCAGCAAGAATATTTTAGCATTGGAGAGGTTACAGCAAAAGACAACAAGATTGATAGCTGAAATTAAGATGGCTGAGTTATGAGTAGAGGCTACAGAAGCTGGGAATATGAAGATCTTATTGAAATATTCAAGATCTTAAAGGGCTTAAATAAACTGATCTCAAATAACGTGCTCAACATGAACAAAAAGCAGGATGTGGATGGAAACTTGTATCATGAATTGCATCTCCAATATAAACCCAAGTACATCATTCAGTTACATGGGACCTGAACTCTGACCCAAGATTGCCTCAGATCCCAGATTTCACAAACAGCACTAAATGCTTGGACAAACATGCTTTACCACCCACAACCCCCGAGCCGTGTTGTCTTACAGTGAGGCACACCTAAAAAAGTTCCAACTTTCCCCAGGGGCACTTTTTTCAACCTCCAAAGTGGTGTGATTAATTGTAAGCAAGTTTATAAGCCTCAACACGAAAAAGGGCTGCAAGCGAGAAATGTATCAATACAATGGAAATGAACTGAATTTTTCAAGAATTTAACAAGTTAGGAACCAATGTCGCAAAGCTGTTGAGGTGGACGTTAAACATTCCATAACAGTATTCAAAAAAATGGGAATTTCTCCCGGTGTCCTGGCCAACAATCCGCCAGATAAAAATTGATCATTCACTTCATGGCTATTTGTAGGACATTGCTGCATGTAAATAGGTGGCCGTGTTTGCCTATAAATACAGGGACTACACTTTACGGTAAATCCCATGAGGCGCTTTCTTGACATGAAAACAGTGATCTAACTAATCAAATGAGGGGAGCAAACAAGCAACAGCAACAAAATTACATTTGTATAGCACCTTTCACGTCGGGAGGACGTCCCAAGATGCTGGACAGTCAGTGTTTCGGACCCGAGCTAGGGATCGGGATTGGGGAGGGTGGAGGGCAGGGGGGGAAGCAGGGTGATCGAAAGCACGATCGAAGCGTAGGGTATTGAGATGGGTCTTGAAGGAGGCCAGGGAGGGGGTGAGGCGGAGGGACTGCGGGATGGAATTCCAGAGGGTGGGGGCAGAGTGGCTGAAGGCCCATGCGTCACTTGTAGGGCGGGCGAGGCAGGGTATGTGAAGCAGACTGGAGGCCGCTGAGCGGAGGGAGCGGCCAGGATGGTAGGAGGTCGCAGAGGTAGGGGGGAGCAAGGCCATGGAGGGCTTTGAAGATGAGGACCAGGATCTTTCCTCCCGATGTGAAAAGAGCTATATAAATGTAATCTTGTTGTTGTTGAACTGTATCCTCTGAGTGATGGGAAGCCAGTGGAGTCAGTGAGAATTGGGGTGATAGGGTCACGGAGCCTGGTGCGGGAGAAGACTGGGTAGTTCTGGATGATCTGCAGCCTAAGGAGAAGTTGGGAGGCAAACAAAGCAGGAGTTTACATAGTCCAACTCGATGTAATGAACAAGATTAAGATGAAAAGATCATGGAAAAGGAAGCCTTTTTTTGTCCCTCTTAATTTAAAACAGAGCAGATCTACACAGTGGCTAAAAATGTTATACGTTTGTGCAACTGATTTCATTTTGATACCCAATGTCACCCTCCTTTGAAAAGTATATGTGTTTCGCAGCAGAATTTGAATCCAATTCTTCTAAATCCCTGCTGCTTCTGCTCGGAGGCACCTTGTTATCTTGTTTGTATCTGGCAAGCTGTCCAGCAACAATTATGTTACCAGGTAACCGTCCTTACTTAGTGATCGAGAGAAGTGCTTGCAAGGTGTGGAACATTGATTCTTTCAAGGGCTGCCTCCCTCAACATTCCTCCATTGCGAAAAACAACACAATTTTATCTCCGCACTGTTACGGTAACACATTTTTCACATTCTATGGATATAAACTGCGGTATATGGACACCCGAGGCACAGTGGTTAGCATGCTTGCCTCACAAGCGAGAGAACCCATATTTGATTGCCAAGCAGGGCGAAAGCTTAGGCAAGTTTCCTCAGTACACACGCCTCTGTTTACCTCGCAGTAAGTAGGAACCTGGTTGTTAGCCAATTGGCAGATCGCTTTCCGGGAATAATAATCCCTCCAAACAACAAAAAAACTCAATCCACAACTGTTTGTGGGTCGCTACTGTAGGCCGCATTTCTCCTACAAAATACACAGTCAATCCACTTTACAATATATTCTGTGAAGTGCTTTGGGAAGTCTCACTGACGTGATAAGGCACAATATCAAATGCAAGGATTACTATTTACTATTATTGACAATGCGATCACAGATGTAGTCAAAAATCAGTCAATAGTTAGCACTATTGGGTGGGGTTGGGGGGGGGGGGGTGGTGGGGAGGAGACAGAGGGAAGAGAATGTCGAGCTCAAGGGCAATGATCACTACTGACTTTTTTTGATGGCTTTTTCCTCAGTTAAAGTGACATCAAATGCCGCAATGTTGAACCCCCGCCCTTATAATAGTTTTAATAAAATGTAGTTTTGTGATATAATAAACAAAATATATAATAATAATTTTAAACTCTGGTGCAACAAGCAGGTTGGTTGCACACAAACTAATAAAACCTTTGATCTTCAAAGGTAAACAAAACCTTGGAATTAACCTGCTGCAAAAGTGCAGCATTTCAAAACGATCACAAATCAAACAACATTAGTAGCTAAGGACATTAGGTATCTTGCTTCAAACTGCTTTAATAACAGCAACAAACATTCGCGTTACATTAAGACAAAGCTTTGTTCATCGCCTGCAGCCGGTGCACACAAACCCGTCCAATTTTGGTTGCTGCTATGACAACTATTCAGAGGGGAATGTCAGGTCAGCCACTGTGCTTGGGACATAATTGCTACGTCTGAGACCAAATAGCCACATTAGCTCCACTTTCATAAAAAAACTAAAGGTGGATGCACCTGAATTACTAAATGAGATTGAATCCTTTACCTTAATTGAAGTTTAGCGATAATGGAACAGAATCCAAGCACTTTTTCTTTGCACACTGGAAGCCTGGGTCTTGTCTTGACCTTTCGTGTTTTTTTCAAAAACGTTGACATTTTAGAGGGGGTGATTTTTGTATCCCAGACTTCAGAATTAGATTCAGATTAGTTTCAAAGCTGCTGTGGGTCAACCTAACCGGTCACAGCATTTACTATTCCAAATCTATTTCTTAGGTAATGGTGCATTACTGCACTGTAACATTCACAGCATTTTGAATTATAATTGGTCATCCTAATTATCACACTGTTTTAAACCAAAAGCTACTTATTCTAAAATTCCCAAGTCTATTTTCAGTGCAATTTATTCCAATGCTGGTCACTCTATGGTTCAATGTTTCTTTTTTTTTGTTTGATGGATACTGTAATGGTAATTACTCCTTTCAACATTCCTCTCTTGTTCCCAGGCTCCAAATATTCCGCGCCTCACAATCCTCCACCTTATTGTATCCTCGCTGTGTTGAAATCAAGACATATATTTTCAAACCAACTGTGCTTTTTCCCACCGTTTTTGTTTTATGTAATGTAAATTAAATGAAAGGTTTCCCTCAAATTATAAAGCGCTCCGGGACGCTAGACCACATGAAGGGCGCTATATAAATGCAAGTTGTTGTTATTGTTGGATTTGATTTTTCAACTTCCATTACAAATCCAGAATAATGACATTTCCAGAGATGGTTTTCCATTTTACAATCGGAAATACTAGTACCAAGATGTAGCAAAAAAGTTGTTTTTTTAAGCAATGTGCATGAGATAACTCTAGGTATTTAAACTGTTTTATGGGAAAGCATTATTTATGAATTTCACTAGTGGTAATAATCATAATAATCTTTGAATTTGGTAAAGCGCTTTCACCCTAGGATGAAGTCCCAAAGCAATTCACAGGATTTACTGTAAAATGCAGTGACTGTGTATTTGTAGATGAATGCAGCAGCCCAATTGCATTCAGCAATGGCCTACAAACAGCTATGAAATAGATGACCAATGCTATTTGGGAATTGTTGGTCAAGACAGGTAGTTTGTTTACCTACTGTATGTGCAACTTTTCTGTTATCAATATATGAATATGGCTCAGTCCCGGGATCCGAAACTGCAAAGCGTTCTGAGACGCCGTCCGGCGTGGAGGGTTCTATATCAATCCATGTTGTTGTTGTTGTTATTGAATATAACTACTCCAGAAATCTGCAGTAATGATTAGATAACCTACTGTGAATATGATCCTCGGACGATTGTTAGCTATCAAATGTACCTCAGATGCAATGCCATACTGCTTAAAGTATCACAGAAACATATTACTTCAGATATCTCCATGCTATACTCTGTGCACACATCTATCCTATCACATTATTCAAACATTGAAAGTGGCTCACAACATCTCTCATTTTATCAGACTTACCAAGATGAGAACATACATCAGCACACAAACTACAGCATCGAAACAAAGGTACAAAAGGTAGATTGTAGAGCAATGCATTGCAGTGGTAATGCTCCTAACGTAAGGAGATAATAAAAATCAGACAGATAACAGAGTCATTCTGAGGCAGTAATCTAAAATCTAGCTTCAGGTGACTTCATAAATCATTCCAGCTTTGTTCCTGATGTTTGAGATGCCTTTGGAATGTCTTGACGAGATCAACAGACTTTTGTGATCACTCCTGGGTTATCTATTATTCTGTTCATAATGTATACTGAGTCTCCTCCCTATCTGTCTTCAAAAGTCCATCAAAAAGCCTACCTTGCCCACTGCAGCTATTGTCACTTCCCCTCTGTGCTAAGTGTATGACACCGTTTCTGTGAAGTGCTCCAAGGCATTATCTTATGTAAAAGCAACTATTTAAATGCAAAATGTTGTTGCAGAAAGGGTCCCCCATTTCATCAATTGTAGACACTCAATAATCTTCTATTGATTTTAACACAACTATGAATTCTCTACTTTGGAAGTCTTCACCAATCAACTACAATGAGTGTCGTGGCAATCAATGATACCTGTTGAAAAACTGCAGACATACATGAAGCACAAGATGGTAATTTCAGATGATCAATGTAAAACGCTTGAACGTTGCTTGGTTTATGTTATCTGAGCAATGAGTTTTAATTACTACCAGGTACAGCTAAATCTCACTTTAGACCTGTAATTCCATCTTTTCTTAACAAGTAAAAATATTTTGTCTTAAAATTTAAGATAGAATTACATTGAACATTATAGCATGGTAACAAGCAATTCAGCCCACCTAGTCCGTGTGTATATTTCACATGAGCCTCCTTCAATCATTTTATTGTGTGTCAGCCTGGTGCAGTGGTAGCAATCTCTCATCTGAGTCAGAAGGCCATGGGTTCAAGCCTAACGTCAGGTCTTGGAATCACGCATATATAAACTCACACTCCAATGCAGTGCTGGGGGTGTGCTGCATTGTCGGAGGTGCCGTCCTTAGGATGAAACATTAAACCTGCCTGTTTAGGTAGATGTTAAAGATTCCATGGCTCTATTCAAAAACAGAAGGAAGTTTCTGCCGGTGTCCTGCCAACAAATCCCCCAAATAAAATGTGTCACTCATTCCATGGCTGTTTGTGAGACCCTGCTGTGAGCAAAACTGACTGCTGCAATTCACCCGTAAAATACTGTTAATCATGAATGAACGACCTGAGCATTCAAGCCACACCTCAGGTCGTCAGATCATTCAAGCCACAAGAATGGAATTGTTGGCCTCTTGTGTGCAATTCAGAAAAATAATAATATAATAGTAATCCCTGTATTTGATCCAGCACCTTTCACATCAGTCTCAAATGCTTCTTAGGATTCACTGTAAAATGTAGCGATCGCAGACAGCAATGAGAACAACTCACTATTCAGGCTACTTTTTCACAAACTTTTGAAAATTTGTAACTGATATTGATTAAAGTCCCAAACTCATTAATAACTAATAATAGAGATAGACCAGTCCATTCACTGCCCTTAATTAGGAGTTACCAGTGTCATAATTTTGGGCTATCCATTAATGTCTTTTTCAGTCCAAATATCAGCACGACATAAGGACATGGAGACAGCACAAATCTGATAATGATTCACTGGCAGATGTTACCACAGTTTATCCTTTGTGCTGTAAATCCGGCACTGTGGAGAACCTCAGACTTTAGTGATAGTAATACCTGCTGCTGTTGCCGCACATCCAGGCGCATTCTTTTGGCTGCGTTCCTGCTCTCACTCTCACACGCTGTGGCCAGGATATTTTCCGCTACTGCAGATGTGAGGTGCGATGGGATGGGACGAGACTGAGGGAATAAAGACAAAAGAGAAATTATTCTGGGCTTTGGCTTCTGAAGGGTGGAAAACACAGAATGCTTAATGATGGTAGTTCAGAGGAGGGCAAATCCACCTGAGTTCAGCAGCACATCTGCCTGCTTCAATATACTGCAAACTAAAGAAAGAAAAATTCAAATCCTAATGATTAAAAACTACGACCGGTCAGAGGCCAAATCTGTCATTGCCTCGCAAATCCATCAAAAACTAATTTTTCCAGTATTTGTTTTCTGTGGACTGAATTCAGTCTGGATTTAATCATTAGCTTGCACATTTCAACAGCCAGTATCTTCTTCTGGGTACTACTGCTGCAAATCAACCGCTGTGTTACTGCGTTGCCTATTAGACTTAAAAGTCTGGTTCCCGATACAGTGCATGGAAGCATCCTGCAAAGTAATAAAATGCATTTAGCCATTCCGCAATTCATCATGTTCTTTAACACTATACTCAACATGATGATTTTGTAGGCGATTAATTGAGAAATGCTATATAAGAGAAAAAGCATGAACTTGATATTATAAGAAAAAAACATGATTTCATCGAAGAGATTATATGTATCTGTACATGTAAGACATTCAGGGTTGGAAGGAAATGCAACATGGATGAACTGGAAGAAAAAAAACACACAGAAGCTTCAAAATGACAAGATGAAGTCTCAAGTCACTTGGTGAGATATTTTTGATAAACAATTGCTTCTTTTCAGATTCCATTAGCACAATGACATTGATGCTCAAGTGAGGATGTGGACAGATAGGCAGAACTTCTAAAATTACTCCACTGACTTGTAATGGTGGACCATTTTTATGCAATGCTGGTATCGAGTACTTATTCAGGTTTCTGCAATCAACATGCATGCAGAGTTAAAGTCAGCTATGTATGTTAATATAATCCAATCACATCTTAAAGAGGCATGATTTATTTGCTCATTTGGACACTGAATGCATGAAAGTTATTGGTCATTAGAAACCCTGTTGAAGTTGTGTAAAACACAGGAGGGCACTTCTGCAGTAATCCAAACAATGGAGCCTTTATTCAAGCCTGCTGAATATACTTTTAATTGTGTTTTACAAATTGCAATATGCTTCATTTTACCTAATCTGCTCTGGTGTTCAGAGTAGTGTAGAGATACCAAAAACCACCTCTTCAGACCATAACCATGGCTTCAATGGAATGATCCATTCAGATAATCCCTTGTTAAAAGAGCCTTGGCAAAACTAACCAAGTTAAGAAGGAGTCAAACTTGAGATTTTATGTCATGTGTTGCTGACAACTGTGTGTGAAGGAATGGCACAGGTTTTAATTGAGGCAAACCAGAGAATCATGCTTTCAGATAATGATCTTGGTTGATATTCACTCCACATTCTATGGACATGAGGAAATTGAACACCAATTTTCTTTACTAGTTCCCACTGTGCTAATTGAAGAATTGGATCTACCTCCCTCTTCTCAGCAGAAGTACACAAATCACCTCTTCAGTATTGACTATACAATGTCACAAATCCATTACTGGTGACTGGAAGAAGCCTGTAGCATAATCACTGATGCGAACAGATGATTTGACTGAAGCTGTAACAATAATGCAGAGATTCAAACTGTATTGAGAGTGTGGCAACATTGCTTGTATGTTCTTAGATTCATGTCCCAATAATTGCCTAACCGGTATTTTAATCAACATGAGGTACCGCTCAAAAACTCACAAAAAGTTTATGTGTAGCAGACAGCAAAGCAATGACTACCATAATATCTATATTACTGCCTGTAAGTAAAGATGTGCCGACAATGTTTTCAGACAAGATGATTTAACAATAGAACTTGTCCTATCACCTTATTCAGAGTTAAAAAGCAAAGAATATCTCACTGCATCAGCACTTTGTCTATAAAGTAACAGGAGTTTATTTCAAAGCAAATAAAAGATTGGAAATTTACAAAATGTTAGGGTTGCTACAAGCTAATCGAAATGTTATACACTCCAGTATTCAGGAGCAAACATTATGGAACCCTCATTGTGAAATCATACCACCATGAAAACTCTCTGGAGATCAGATGCATAGAGGTTACACGAGAGGTTAAACTGGGATTACCTGCTCTTCCCAGGTGTGACTCCTAGCTGGGCAAGTATATTGCCCAATAACTCTTTCTTCTTGTGTGTGCCTTGACACTGATGGGAAGAAATTCCATCTGGGTCTAGACTTTCTCTATTTATGCAGCATTTTAATGGGTTCAGAATTACACAAAATTGTTGAAATTAATTCTAAACTTCTAAGCTGTTTTTTTAAAAAAATTAGAAACATAGAAACAGGAGTAGGCCATTCAGCCAATCTAACCTGTTCCTCCATTCTATATCATGGCTCAACTGTACCTCAAGTCCAATTACCTGCCTTTGCCCCGTATCCCTTAATAGCCTGACCTACCAAATAGCTATCCACCTCAGTCTTGAAGATGTGATTTTTAGAAAAAGTTTAAAAATTAAGACTTTATTTAAGAATTTGTCAAATTCTGCATGCTCTTAACTAAATAGAGGGAATTGAGTAAACTCTGATCCACCAAGAATTTCTCCCCATAACAACAGCAAGTTTACATTTATATTAGTGCCTTTCACATTGGGAGGACGTCTCAAATCAAATCAACTGGGAGCCTTAGCTGGAGGAGCTGAGGAAGGGAAAGGTGGGGAGTAGTGACCAAAAGCGCAGTTGAAGAGAAGGATCTTAAGGTAGACTTTAAAGATGAGGAGGGAGGGAGCGAGGCAGAGATGGAGATTTGCAGAGCAGGGCTTTCCACTGATGGTGGGTTGAGAGGGGACACGGAACAGACTGGTGTTCCCAAAATAGAGGGAGCCTCTGGGTTAAGGGAGATCAGGCTAATCAACAATGGGGGGGGTGGGGGGGAGGAAGGCCCATGTCTGATATCACACAAAAGTGGGGATAGGGCAGGAGGTTGCGCAATATCGATGAGGAGTGGGAACATTGGCTGCAGTCAATTGTGCAGTATTGAGTACCTCGATTGAACCCAGACACTGTTTCTGGCTTGTTTGCTTATCCATGTAACCTAGAAGGAAATGTGTGGTAAAAGAGGTAAATGGACTAATAGCCAGCTTGGAGTAGAATCTCAAAAGGCAATGATGCAAATAATTCAGATTTAAAATGCTGCTTTGTTAGGTGAAATCCACAGTATATTAGTCAGTAAGTGGAAGATTCATTTGAAAGTTGTCTAAGATTTGCCAATGTCACTTATTTCAACTTCCCTTATTATGCAGTATCGCTAGCCTCACTTAAAACAGATTCATGAAACCAGGATGAATAATGCGGAAATTTGTTACAGCATGGCTAAATTAGAAACATATTGTTTTGAGGGATGCTTAAGTCAAAAATCATCTCATGTGCACTGTCTGACATCTATATACACCAAAGCAATTTGTGTGGAGTTAAAAGCAATCTGTTTAGCATTGTAACACTGATGCACAGACACGATAAATAAATACAAAAAATAGTACTAGCATTTAAAACCAAATATTAGCGGAATGTAATTTTGTCCAGTAACAATATTCTTCCTCCCCAGTGTCATCAACATTAATATCCCAATAAAAGCAATTTGTACCATAGGAACTAAAATCCTGGGTTGACATGCAAATCTGCAGTCCACATATGTTCATTTTTTTCCGTCATACCTATTATATGATTTTATGCTTCAACTATTTTTAATTTTAAGAAAACTTAAATGATTACTTCTCAAGCCTAATTTATCAAAATCGGTTTTCTGAAGTGCACTAACAGTTTTTGTTAAGAATTGCTATTCCAGTCAGTTTGGTATTACAAGCATTTCCCAATTTTGTTGGCACCATTCTTAAGATTCTTATTTTCTCTGTCTCTATAGATAATACCGAAACAATAACATGAGGAATTTCTTTTTAAACATCTCAGTTACTGAACAAAGTTTTAATATAATTTTTTTTTAAATGTTAAATTCAGAGAGAGAGAGGAGAGGTGCTGTCAAATGACATCCAAACTCTGATACAAGCACACGGAAGTGGAAGTCTCCAGTGGTTGTGTGCTGGGACATCCTGCCTTATCGTAACAGGCATGTGTTCCGATGCAGCTATTTTCAGATCTCAGTGGTAAGGCTTTAACTTAATATTTAAATGTCTCAGGCAAAATAAAGAATATCATTAGAATGGAGTTGAATATCAATATCCAGACCAGAAGGTAAATGTTGCAGTCCAGTGCAACATGTTTCTTGAGCAAAAGCAGCTCACTCCTATATCTACCTTCTCACAGGATCACAAAAGAGGTTTGGATGACGAAGGGATTTGGCCAATTTGATCTCATCCTTATCCACCCAAGGGTCTTCGCTAAACGAATCTTTGAAAACAGAATTCTAAATCAACAACAACAACAACGTGCAGTTATATACTGCCTTTTGTGAAGCGTAATGTTCTAAATTCCTTAAACCCAATCAACACAAAATTCAGCAACAGCATGGCATTTCATTGTAATCCTTGAATTTGGTGCCTAAAAAGTCAAAACATTGGTAAGTTTTTTCTAAAGTGTAATAAGTGTGTATTTGGAGTCAAATACGGTAGCCAATTTGTGTAAAGTCATGTCCGACAAACAAATATTAAGTTCATACTCAATTTAGCAAAAAAAAAGCATTTTTAAAAAGAAAAAGTTTAAGGGAAACTTTCCTTGATTGATTGATCTAACACTGCTCACAATAACATCATAACTTTTAAGCGTGGTAATGTTTTCATTGTAAAACAGAACAAATCTATTTGATGTTGAAAAATCAGTTACATTAATACCACTTGAGGCAAATCAATATACTGTAGGAAGTATAATTCAAAAGTTATCTCTACATGGTCAAATTGCTACTTATTGTACAACACTAACAAATAAGCTTTCTCACCTTGGCAACAATATTCTACACAATGTATTCCTATATTTTTTTCCTATAAGCAGGGATTAAACTTCATTTTATAAAGCTACATTCCCCAGCTGATACACTGACAGAAAACCCAAGAGATATCCAGTGCTTGATACCTTAAGGCTAAGGTCTCTCAAAATCCACCAGGGCTTTGTCTTTAGCAAGTCTATTAAATTATGTACAAGATGTTTGTTATCTGCAGTGTATTAATAAGAAACTAGAAACATAATCACACATTGCATTGGAAATGATTTTCTATTTAAGTATGCGTGTCAAGGAACAGCTTTTGGAAGAATATTTGGAACAAGCACAGTACAGAAACTTCAGTCATCAGCCTTTGAACTCTAGTACAAGCATTCAGGTAGTTATAAAATAATCTCCTAGACACCAGTGACGAAAGGTAAACATGGTTTGGATGAAAGGTAAGGTGCTTGGAACTGATGTTACCAAAATTAAGACTTAAAAAAAATCATCAGAATGGCAGTGTGGGAGAGGGGGGAATCTTGTGATGAATTTATGTATGGGGATTGGGTGCAGACTGGGAATGGGTTATATTTGGACAGTCCAACTCACCGTCTCAAAACCATTCTTTTTCATCCGCCTGCAGGACTTGAGGTAAGTGCGTATGCGCTTCCGGGCACGCTCCTGATATTCAGGGAATTGCCGGCTGCATGACTCAATGATTGCCTGGATCTTTTCTTTGGGCTGCTTAGAAATGGGGACCATTCGGTCCAAGTTTTCATCTACAAACAGCCTCACAAACATCTGTAGGCAAGAGGAAGAGAGAGGAAAAGTATGCATTGGACGGCTGCTCTATTCTGGACTGCTTTACTGCCTTGTGGAGTGAGCAGTGTGTCTGCAGCACTTTCTTCCCAAACGGAAACATTTCAATATACTGTATTATATTTAAAAGCAGCAAATACCCGTCAGCTCATTAGAAACAGAAGCATATTCCTCAGCAAACAGCTCTTCTGAATGCTGTAAAAGAAAAAAACTGCGCAATAGATTACGTAATATTCCATTGCCCCTATGAAATGTGAGCTTGTGAACTGTGCCATATCACATTCTTTTGACAAAGTGCATGATATTTCAGTAATAGGCCCATCTTTCACTGAGCAAGTTGGTGGCATATTACATTATGGAAATATATTCCCTCACAGTATTTTTCTTCCGATCACTCTCCAGTGACATCTACTGAGAAGCACTTGTGCATAGATGCTGGACCAAGGATGTGACGGTGTTGGCTGTGATGCTTCCTACAGTCACTGTGATGCCAACTTGCAGACATTGACTATTCAGGGTCTGGGGTCACACAAAAAGATTTGGGCGACGTACCAAAGTGCACTTAACTCTTGTGAAACTAGCATAAATCTGGTTTTATTTCACACAATTTGAAGCTAACATTTAAACTTAACCCTTACATTTAAACGTTCTGCCACAAACCACTGAATCTCCCTTAAGTTTTTTAATAGTGTATCATTAAATAACGAATTGCTACTCCTAGCTCTATAAAATATTTGGTGTGGGAAATACAAATCTCGTTTCTTGCTAATTGTCACCCTGCTATACTGAAAACAACATCGAACCCAACCAGCAATAAGAACGATGCAGGCAGAAATCTTCAGCAAAAATCTCTTTGGCTTTCATTTAATAGGACTAATAAGACATTCCAGGGAAATACAATACATGTTTATGTACATATATATCTTATATTATTTCTGACCAGAAGTTTTTTTTTATATCCTTGTAGAATGTACTTTACAGAAATTATGATTGTAGATCATAACCTTATTATTCTGTTTCTTGCAAATGTTAACTATTATAATGGGATTTGTGTCACTTCTTAAAATAAGAAAAAGCAATCAGATAATTCAGATTGTGTACTGACTGCTCTTGGATTTTCAATTTATTTGAAAAGTACCCAGGATTATTTTGAGACAATCTTGCAGCAAAACATTAGCAGCATTGATTCCCAGCTGCTGTGGATGCTACTTATAATACTTATCTAATACTAATACAATACTTATCCAAACATTGGGTGTCATCATGTGCTGATTGCTATAAATAAAATAAATGGGGGGCGGGGAAGAATCCCATTATAAACAATTATAATGTGGAGTCCTGTAGCTCAGTGGTTAGAGCACTTGCTTTGCAAGCGAGAGACCTGAGTTCAATTCCAGGCAGGACGAAACCTTGGGCAAGTTTCCTTACTCCACACGCCTAATAATAATCCCTCCAAAAAAACAAAACAATAATAAAATTGGTCATTTTCAATCTACGACTGTTTGTGGGACATTGCTGTGCGCAATTGGCTGCCGCGTTCGCCCACAAATATACAGTCAATTCACTTTACAGTGTGTTCTGTGAAGCGCTTTGGGACGTCCTCCCGACGTGAAAAGTGCTATATCAAATGCAAGGATTATTATTATTATTATTATTACAAAAATATTGTTATAAATAGGAATCACAGATTACAGACCCCATAGTTTGACGATTATAACTTTAAATTATAGAATCATAAATTAAACCAACTGGTGCTTTTGCAAATTATGCTATAATTCACAGAGTTTTAAATTGACTAATATACCTCAGTTATCCTAAAACTCTAAAGGTATGATTCAACAATTATTTTGTTTCCATGCTAAATCCAGTTTCCCCTTGCATCAAGTTGCAAAAAGGAATAAACTAGATTTTACAGAAATCATATTTTCTGTGATAGAAAATACACAATTAAAAAAGTGTCTGTAAAATCTTAGCAAGATAACGTTTCAGTGTAATAAATGAGATAAGGGAAAAGCAGCAAGGAGCCCTTCCTGCAGTGTCCATCTTGTTAGACATTAAAAGTTTCCCTTAACATAAAATAATCTTTCAAGATACAAAACAGAAAGCAGAAGGTATAAGGGAAACATTTAAGAAAACCAAAAGCAATGAAACATTCAATGAATGACTCTGAGAAGCAACAAAACTACTGGGAAATTGGGTGACTTGGTACTTCCAACAGTAAAGTCCTAGACTAGCAATTAGATGGCCTAAAGCCAAGGCTCAGTCATTGATGCTGTCTGATAAACCTAATCGATCAGTGAAACAGTACCTAGAGGATTACTGGATAGTCTAGACTCAGGATTCCTCGTGCATATACATGTCTGTGTCAGGCTTCATGCAGATACTTTAGAAGTGCACCTGTAATCCATATTAGGGGGAAGGAGGAATGGTCAGTTATGTGGTAAGCATAACCTTCCAATTTCCCCTGTTGGTTCCTCCCTCCCTCCAAACTGCTGATACGAGTAAATACAATGGGAGACTTCAATGCTCCTCATGATTTTGTCCACTGCCAGAGCATTTTCATGGAAGGGTCCCAGTGAGGTCTGTATATAGAGCCGCTTTCAATTTTGCAGCTCAATGTGGGATTGCTACACTTACACTATTAAGTACAGATGAGGTATGCAGATAACAATAATCCTTGCTTTTGATACAGTGTTTTTCACATCAAAAGGATGTCTCAAAGCGATTCACAGGATATGTTGTAAAGTGTAGGGACTATGAATTTTGTAGATCCTAGCGCAAAAGGACACTAAATTTGGTTTTCCTCAATATTCAGTTGACCTTCATTAATCTGGTCTGATAGTGGAGTCGTTCACAATCTCTCGGGTGAGAGGGCAAGAGAAGGAAAACAAATAATTTCAGTCGTGCCTACCAAAACCACATCTCATGAGATGGTCATGCTCCAACAATTCCAGCAGATAAAAAGACATTGCTGTCCCCAGCTTAGCACACTCCCAACAGAGGAGAGATAGAGGGAGGGAGGAACGAACAGGAAATGCTGGTTAGAATAATGTGCCAACAGTGAACTTCGGTAGTGAGCTAATGACAGCAATGTTTAAATCTCGGTTTTCTCTATTTTTGCACTTTGTCTGAGCCACTTTTCACTTCTTTGCTTCTCAGTTACAGGCTTGCAGAAAATAGCATGTTGTCACGCTGAAGCTAATGTCTTCTGAAATATGACACCAGAGAATGCATTAGCATTGGTAAATATCTCCAGTCCATAATAAGAATCCTTGCATTTGATATAGTGTCTCATCACGTCTTTGAGACATCTCAAAGCGCTTCACAGAATATGCTGTAAAGCGTATATTTTGTGGGCGAAACGCGAAATGGTGGCTAATTAATCCACCACTAGCCAATGGTGGCTATTTAATGTAAGTATGGCTGATCATGTTCAACAACACAAATACGAGCGGTTCTTTACCCACAACACAAACTTGACGTTAATAGCCCGACAAAAACAAACATGGGTCGGACAACACTACAAATTGGGATTGGGATCTACCCCTAGCTTCTCTTGTCAATTTTTAAAGTTTCCTGGCTGGTCCTATATTTCCACTGTTCCACACTGTTTCGATTCAGCTTTGTTCAGAAATTCCAAACATAAATCCCTTTTGAACTTTGCAGTCACCAAACTGAAAATTATAGAAAAGCAAAGCAGATCAATCAGTGTCTGAAAAAGAAAGATGTATTTAACATTTCTGTGGGGGTAGTGGTGGGGTGGGGGGGGTGGGGGGTGATAACTGACTGACCTGCTTTTGTTTTCTGGGATGTCGCCCACAAAATACACTGTTAATTCACTTTACAGTATATTCTGTGAAGCGCTTTGAGACGTCTCAAAGACGTGATAAGAAGCTATATCAAATGCAAGGATTATTATTATTTTCAACAACAAAAAGCATGGGTACATCAAAACAACGAGAGATTGGTAAATACACGTTCATATGAGGAAAGCACAGAAAAAAAAAGGAAAAATTGTTTTAAAGAACAAAAAGCAAATAAAGACTCACAAAAATTACAACTCCAGATGAAATAATGAGAAAAATGTCCAGTTGCAGTACTAATGGGTGGAAACAGAACCTGCACTTCATGCGCGAAGTATGTTATCCAAACAGCAATAACAATAAGGCATCCATACACACAGCAGTTCTGACAATAACCTTACCGGTAATATAGGGCCTTCCAGAAAGTACATTGGAAAGAATCAACAATATTTTGGAAGCTAAGAGGAATAAACTTTTCATCAGTTCCTCCAAATACCATACGGCACAACCATTAGCACAGCCTGGGTCATTATTAGTGAGAAATTATTATGATTAATTTTATTTCTCACATTTTATGAAGCACTTATCATGTTAAAACATCTCAAAGTACGTCACAGCATTTCTCTGTTAAATGTGTATTTGAAGGCAAATGTGGCAGTCATTTTGCACACAGCAATGTTCCACAAACAGCCATGATCAATTTTATTTGGGGGATTGTGCACTAAATCACCGGGAGAAACTCACTTCTCTTTTGCACAGTGCCGTGGAGTCTTTTAAAGTTCACCTGAACAGGCAAAAAGGATCTCAATTTAACATCTCATCCAAAAGACAGCACCTCTGGTGTGGAGGGCACTCCCAGCACTGCACTGGAATGTCAGCCTAGATTATGAGCTTAATATGGGGCTTGAACCACAACTCTCTAACTCAGAGGCAAGAGCACTAACAACAGAGTCAGGTTGACACCTCATAATGGGATGTTACTGTAACATGTTTAACTCATGTAACTGTCTCTCACTTTTCAAAATATTAGTCAAAGGATTACGTTTGACCTATACTGGAAATTGCTACAGCCTTGACAGTGCTACCAGTTGGCAGGACTTTCACCTCTGAGTCAGACCTTCCTATATAGTCCCCACATTAGACAGACTAGGCTGGCACTCCAGTGCAGTGCTGGGGATGCGCTGCAATGTTAGAGGTGCCGTCCTTTGGCTGAGACACAAAAACCAAGGTCGCACCTGCCTGTTCAGGTGGATGTAAAAGATCCTGCGGCACTATCTGAAAAGAGAAGAGAGTTTCTCCCAGTGTCTGGCCAACAATCCCCCAAATAAAATTGATCATTCACTTCAAGGCTGTTTGTGGGACATTGCTGTGTGCAAATTGGCTGCCAAGTTCCCCTACAAATACAGTCACTGCACTGCACAGAAACATCCTGTGAAGTGCTGTGCGGCGTCTTGATAATATGAAAAGGCGCTAAATCAAATGCAAGCGTTTATATTTTAGTGTATAAAAATGGGGTTTGTGCTAAAAAAAGGTCTTCAACCTTCACCCTATTCACACATGGATATCATGCTGGTGCAGTTACAATAACAAGATCAACAAATTACGTTTGTGAAGTGCCTTTCACGTCAGGAGGATGTCCCAAGGCGCTGCACAGTCAGAGGTTTGGACCCAAGCAAGGAGTTGGGATCAGGAGGGGTGCAGGGCAGGGAGGGTAAGGGTAGGAGAGTGGCCAAAGGCGTGATGAAAGAGAAAAGTCTTGAGATGTGCCTTGAAGGAGGTAAGAGAGAGAGTAAGGCGAAGGGACTAAAGTGCTGTGGGTTAGAGTTCCAAAGGGTGGGATAGAGAGGTTGAAGACCTGACCATCGATGGTGGGGGGAGGCCAGGCGGGGGACAAGGAGCATGTCGGAGTCTGCTGAGCGGGCGGAACGGTCAGGCTGTTGCTGCATTAAACAAAGAACAATGCGAAGGGACAATGCAAGGATAGTCCCTCTGTAGTCCAACAGTATTGCTTCATTCTTCCCAATGTAATTTTTTCTTTTGTATCAAGTGTATAAAGTCTGATACATTCTCAAAATAAAATGCATGGGCAGTTAACGTAATAGTCTTCTAACAAAATAGAAGAAAGGTAGCACTCTTTGAATGAAATTTCCCTCCAAATGGCACAGAAATACAACTAGGATATCACAGACTATTGTTGCTTTCTAGTTTTTGCCTAGAATCCATATTGGTTCCTGAAATGCAGCAGGTTTGATGTTACCAATTTCTGCGTTCATTCTTTCACCAGAGGAAGTTAAGCATATCCAGCACTAACAATATCAACTGGGGTCTTCCTAGCCCTATGTTATTAAAAAAAATCAAGACGAGCCTTTCTATATGATTTAAAGGAGAAGGTAACTCTGGGGATGTACTGCCTCTATAAAAGTAATCACCCCTCCTCATCCCCACCCAACTCCCCGCCCAACTGTAGAAGAAAAAATACAATTGTCAATATATATATTGAAAAATTGTGGAGTCCTGTAGCTCAGTGGTTAGAGCACTCGCTTTGCACATCGAGAGACCTGAGTTCAATTCCAGGCAGGGCGAAACCTTGGGCAAGTTTCCTTACTCCACACGCCTAATAATAATCCCTCCAAAACCAAAAACAATAATAAAATTGGCATTTTCAATCTACGACTGTTTGTGGGACATTGCTGTGCGCAATTGGCTGCCGCGTTCGCCCACAAATTTACAGTCAATTCACTTTACAGTGTGTTCTGTGAAGCGCTTTGGGACGTCCTTCCGACGTGAAAAGCGCTATATCAAATGCAAGGATTATTATTATTATTATTATTATCTGTAATAAGAAATGCCCACATGTACACCATACCATGGGGGCCACACCCTCAACTCAAAGAGCCAGGTGTGCCCTGAACTAGCTCCACCTAGCTTGTTTAATAGCAGTGGGAGCTTTGAAGTAACTTGCCATTGTTCCAGAGCACACTTCCTCTGAGAAAGCACAAGGTACATTGGCCCTCTTGCCAATATTGTGCTTCTGATTGGCAGCTGTGAATCAGCTCTAGGTCTGTCTAGAGCATCCATCTTTACCAGAATTAATTGGAACCACTGTGTGATATGTCTAACCCCTTCCTGTAAAGTACATTAAAGCTGCTTGGGGACGAACTGTCCGTATAACATGCTAAGGTGCGGGTCTCAATTTTTCTGGAAATACCAGGCTTCCTTCTTACAGTCAAACATAGAACAACAAGTTTATAATTCTCCGATAGCCTTTGAACCAAAGGGCTCCTCTGAGCTTTCCTTCCCTTCTGACATATTTTTGTCTGTCAGGGAAATGCGCAGGGTGGGGACCTTTCAGCCTCTAAATCTCTTCTTCTTACAGCACCCAGTCATCCTGGGGGTGGGTGGGAGGGGGGAGGGGAGTACAGATTCACAGCCATGAACTGTTCTCCAGTACCTCACCCAGGTGGATATTCTTCATGTTTGATCTGAGATGGCAAGTGTTGACCAAATATTCAATGGGGGAAGAAGCATCACTGACAAGCCCAGCCTCTCCTACCCTCTCCTCACACAATGCCTACACCCACGTGCACTTTCAAACAACAATCGTTGGATATAACCAAAATCCAGCCAGATTGGTACAAAGGCCAATTCCTGCCCTACTGAGAGATCAGTTAACGCAGCACAGAACAGTAAGCAAATCAGGACTTTCTAGGTCCATATGGTTCAACTTTACAGTGTTCAGTGCGGCTTTACTAACTGAGGCATCAAGGGAAGGTATTTTAAACAAAGAACAAAAATGTTGAAAATCCATAGCAGGTCAATCGGCATCTGAAAGAGAAAGATAGGTTAACGTTTTGGGTAAGACCCTTAGGGGAACTATGAAAAAAATATTAAACAAAGGTATGACATGCACAATATATTTGAAGAAAACGAACAGTAAGAAATAATTATTTTCTATATCCAGGTCCTAATAATATTATATCAAAGTAAAGAAATATGTAAAGGAAAGGTACTGGGACAGGAATTGATATCGTAAGCACTAAAAGCCATGTATAGTATGTTATATCCTTATGGCTCTGTTCCAGACTGCTCTACTTCCCTGCTCTCATCAGGAACTCCGAGATGAAACATCCTCATAGTGGTGCTCTTCCAGGCCACTAACTTTGTGGTCAGAGGCTGATATTGGTCCTCAGCTTCACTGAGAGCCTTCTGCTGTTATAGTCTCAAAGACTCATGAAAACCTGTCCTCTGGAGTTTATTTGTTTCTTCATTCTCCTCCAGTTTTGGCAGGTTACTTACTTTTTTCAGCAATCAAATCAAAAAAACATGGTTTGGTGAAAGTACACAGGTAACGGCACATGGCTGGCTGCTTTATGTACATCAAATAAATTCATATGTTGAAGCCAGCACATGAAATGCCATCTTACTGTGCTTTCCTAAATCCTCAGAGTTCCACTACCAGTACATGGAGTCAGTAGAGGACATTGCCTCAGTCTGCTTCAGGCCTCTCTTCCTAACAACTGATAGCAATGTAGAATGTTATCTATCAAACAATAAGATAGGCTTATCCATAGTCTTAGCACACAATCACAGAAAGTGTAGTACTTTGTCCACTGCAGATGCCATTTTTCCTGATATCCACACAATTATTTAAAATTATTATTTCCTCAAACTAAGGTGGGGTGGAATAAAATGATGGCGTTAAATAAAAGTTAAATAACACAAATACAGTTGAAGAATTGTTTTGTCCTCAACCCACGTCAGTGATCAAACCACCAAAATGTCACTTTGTGGTCACTTTGTCGTTACTTTTTTAGTCAACTATTAATAAGTTAAGTGTTCTAGCATAAAATTGTAAGACAATGCAAGTCTAGGTTCATATGACCCCAGCACAAGCTTATGTAGCACTGAATTTGTTCTAAATACTCTGAATAGACAGAAAAATAGACAA
The DNA here is from genome assembly GCF_018977255.1 of Callorhinchus milii. Taxonomy (NCBI): domain Eukaryota; kingdom Metazoa; phylum Chordata; class Chondrichthyes; order Chimaeriformes; family Callorhinchidae; genus Callorhinchus; species Callorhinchus milii. The sequence goes on along the minus strand of NW_024704743.1, from coordinate 94,694,090 downwards.
CGGGACCCGTGATCTCAAGAGGTACTAAAGACAAAAGACTTCTCAACAATGTTACTCACCTTAGTGATGCGAGCTTAGAGGAGTAATTTTCAATTGACTCAAAGAAGCAAATTCAGAAAATCTATCAACCAGCTAAGAACTAAGACGTGCTCACCCACAAAGGTCAGTAAATTTACCGATTGTCAGAGGATCACCTCCTTGAGTATCTAGAACCGATTCAGCATGAGAAAATAAACAGAACTAACAACAAAGGCACACCAACAGCTCAATGATAATTCCCTTTAAGCATGCCAATCATTTTCCTGGTTACATGGCTTCCTTATCTGCAGTCTCTGAATAAAAGAACAACTTAAAAGTCCTGGAAGCTAGATGAATCTGCGTTATATTTTGTGAAGAAAAAAGTAATCTCTTTCTCTCAGGTATAAGTTTCCTAATACTATAAGTGTGAAAAACAACTTGTGAGGTACTTTAACAATCTCTAACCAGGACACTTTGCCTCTTCTAGTGTACAATAGTACATTTCTCCAGGACCATCCACAAACAGACCAGTTGTAACTTAAACTTACATTAAAAGCTTTAAGACGCTCAGATTCTGCTCCATCAGATTCATTTATCTTCTCAACGTCATCGTGGTCATCCTGGTCATCATCATCTTCATTAGTTCTGCTGACGGACAGATCCTCGGGGCCACCTCCTACACTTTCATTTCTAAGAGACTCGTAGCTGGAATAGCTGTGAGCAGGTGACTGAATCGAGAAGAAACACACAGGAATCACAATTAGAGAACAGACACTCAAATAATCAGCCAATCCATTCAGATCAAAAAATACGCACGTGCCATTAATTACTTTAAATAATCCTTGCAGTTGCTTTGAAATGTTTTGGTGTTTTTTAGCGATATAAAAATGCAAGTTCCTTCATTGTTTCTCAGCTATACTTGGAGATAGATAGAACACTTTATCAACCATTTGTTATCACTGTTTGGGAGAGAAGCAGGAGTTTTAGCAATGCCATATCAATTTGCCAATTTGCATAGTCTCACGGCATCTATAAAGGCAGGATTAGCACCATTACTCAACTGACATAATACAATTCATTGCAAAAGATTTATTGCGTTAATAGGAGCAAAAATCACCTAACATCCATCAACACTAAAACAATAGCACAAATGAGTCAAATAAACTAAAATATAGCAAAGCAGCAAGATGTGACTTTGTGATCACATTTCTGGAATCTTGAAGAATGCTGGGGATTTCATTCAACAAATAATTAATAATATATTTCAGAATAACTTGCTAAACAACAAGGAACCTGAGCAATGGAGAAAAAACATAATTGCCTTCCCCAGAAGAAAGGGAACTTAGAAACTACAGAGGGAACAGCCAAAGATTCAATCATTGCAATGACCCACAATTAAATTCTTCATGAAATAAGGCTTTTCAACCTCATCCTATGAAAAAGAATGATTCCTGCACAAAAAGAAGTCTTGACCAGATGTGATTAAGTACAGAGGCAAAAGATCATCCTTTGCCCCTAATTATTGCTTAATTGATTTCAAGAAGTAAGGTAAAGAAATGATGTTCCCCATTTATCACTCAAAAGTGATGCAAGCAGAGTAGTGCATTCAATCTCAGGCAGTTTCATCCTTATCAGATAAGTGTCTCGCTGAACCGACTGAAGTATCTAGCAGTGAGATCCCCTCTTTTTTCCACCGAGGCAAATAAGAATTCCCATATTCCCTCCTCAATTGCTCTTGGTCTCCATGGATAACAAATCAACTGCAAAGAAACCCATGTGGAGTATAAACGCTGGCACAGACTATATGAGCCAAATATTGTAAATTCTATGTGAATCTATGAAATAGGTGTGTAGATGACCTGCTTCCAAGCCTCCACCGAAGGTCCTTTAAGCCATCGGCAGGATGTGTACAAGAAGAGCCTGGGATAAATCTCCCTTACAACTATTATTTGGTAACTAGGCAGCACAAGACTTCGAACCTGGATCCCTGTCATTTCATGATAACACATGCTCCTAATTCAACATGCAGAAACTAATTATTTCAGGAGATATCTCTTATTCCTGATATTCCAGGCATTCCAGTTTTAGTCCCTGCAGAAAATGAATGTTCAATGTTTAGTTTGTCATTGATAGATATTCCCTTTTTTGACATCAGAGACTATTTGTGTTAGGCTGAGAATCAATTGTGCTAGTCTGTCTGTTGAATAGCTTGACAAGGGTCAGATTGAATACAAAGGTCATAAAAAGTAACAAAAACTAATCTCTGTTTAAGAAGGTACCTTTCATGTCGGAAGGACATCTGAAAGTACTTCACAGGATACTGTAAATATCGTAACTCTGTATCTTCTAGGCTAATGTGAACCCCAATTTGTGCACAGCAACGTCCCACCACAGCTATGAAGTGAATGACTAATTTTATCTGGGGGACTGGAAGAAACTTATTTTTGTTTCCAAATAGTGCCGTGGGATCTCTAACATCCCAACCTGAACAGGCAGATGGGACCTCGATGTCACGTCGCATCAGAAGAACAGCAAGTCCAACACTAATGCATTGCCCCCCCACACACTAATACATTGCAGTGTCAGCCTACACTATGTGAATTCAAAGTGTCATCACAGTAGTATATGAGCTGGTAACTCCATATGTAAACACTATTCTCTGCACACTGATAAATGTACTGACTTTTTACTGCATGACTTTAATTGGGAAAATTTAATTCTAAGCATTGCTGCATTTATCAACAAGTCAAGAATAACCCCCTACTCTGTCAACACCAGTGCTCTCCTTGTGCCATGAATGCTGAAGCTGCCTTGGATATTTTTTTTTGCCACAGGGTCCTTCCGAGCTCCTGGGAAAGATTATACTGGCATTGCTCAGGGCACAATGTCCAAATATGTTCAAGAGGTGAATGAAGCTTTCATGGTGCATTTTACATGCTCCATTTCTTCGAAAAACAACTGACAAGGCAGCAGAAGTTCCACTGTATTGTAATAGTGTAGCTGTGTTCAACTGCATCGTCACAGAAAGACGATGGAATATGGGCACACTGATGTTGCAGTTATACTGTCACTTCACTCTCACCAGTCATGCCTTGTAAAACACTTAGAATACCAAAATCGGTGCTTGTTTTATCGATGTTAAAGAGCCAGTTGTGTGATCAGCTCTTTAATATCGTACCTTTGATAACAATCAGGGTGGGTTCAAATTAAAATCCAAGGTTGGCCAAATGGTAAGATTTCAAAACAGATCAAGCCAAACCAACTGTCTCAATTGGGCAGGCTCACAAGGAGTTCTGTAGTTCAGTGGTTAGAGCACTCGCTTTGCAAGCGAGAGACCTGGGTTTGATTCCTGGCAGGGCGAAACCTTGGGAAAGTTTCCTTACTCCACACGCCTGATAATAATCCCTAAAAAAACAATAATAAATTGGTCATTTCAATCCACGACTGCTGTGCGCAATTGGCTGCCTTGTTTCGCCCACATAATAGGCAGTCAATTCACTTTACAGTCTATTCTGTGAAGCGCTTTGAGACGTCTAGAAGACACGAAAAGCGCTATATCAAATGCAAGGATTATTATTATTTACTCTTGATCTTACTGTGTCCAGCTTCAAACAAGGCACAAAGTATACATTATTCTAATCAGTGCAATCTCTTCTGTGTACACTTAACATTTGCAATTTTATGAAACATGGAAAACCTCTGCATTTCACTAATACCTGGAGTCAAGTCAAACCTGAGTCAATTGTTTATTATAAAGTATGTGTGCAATTGAAGAGACTTTGACACTGAAATACTATTCCCCTTATGTTGAGGGAGGTAAACATGCTCTCCTTGGTTCCAAGGTAACATGCTTCAATCACTTCTTGAACACAAGCTAACAGAATGTCAGAAGCCCAAGCCTAATGCATAGAGTGGTCTTAGCTGGATAAGCTGCAGGAAGTTTTTTTTTACAGCTAGTGCGCTCAATGGCAAGCTGTATGGTTTCAGCTTGTTAAACTCCAGCAGTTTCCGAATATACACTCCGAAGTCCCCTAACCTACGCTCTCACCAATCTGTGCCGAGTACTTTTTTGGAATTGGGAAAGCAGGGTGCGTCCCTCTGGGGAGAAAGTCACATTCAATTCCTGCCACATAGAAATTTTCATGAATAGATGGCATTATTATTATTATTCATATGTGGAACTCTCAGTCTGATTTGGATACTCCTAAGCATGGTGAGGGTTTCTGCATGCATCAGATACTTGACTAACTAAAAAAAATCACATTCAACTTTGCTTAAAAAGAAGGAATAGAGGATACAGGGAATAAGCAGGAGGATAGGCTTAGATTTGATGGCTCATGTGCAGAAAGCCACCTGCACAAACTTGTGGTCTTGATGGTGTGTTCCCATACTGTTGATATTCTGAGAACCATAATAAGTAGAGTTGCACTTTTTATCAGATTATCTGAGCGATTAGGATGGGTGGAGCCATGCCCTAATTGGGCCAAATGGCCTATTTCAGTGCTCTTTATTCTGTTTAATTTTACCTTTCACAACTACCCAGAGAGGCTGTGTGAAGCAGCATTCTAACGACTTCCAGATCAGACTATATAACTGAAAGCTGTTAGTCAGAAGCAGTAAGAGAGCAGTCTACCAGGTCAAGCTCTCTCAATGGACCCTGTATAAACAGATACAGCCAGCAAATGACTGATTTACAGGAGCAATTTGTCAATAGCTGTGCTTCACTGCTGTTAAGTTGTAAAACATGGTTTAGAAAGAGTTGGCAGATTGTAGGTTTACAAGATAATTTATCACTATCTTATGCCACAGAGCATTAAACACTAAATTCTGAACTGAGAGGTTTTGGAGAAGTAGGAATATTTTTTTTCTTGAACAGAAAATGAGGCCACGAAATCCGTAGATCCCGAAGGTCCTATTCTTGTAACTGTTGAATATAATTGCAGTTAACAATTGTTCTGGCCACTAAATATGATTTGACACCACTTAAATCTGGTTGCCACAACCTCAAATGTCTGTATTGGTATTTACTTGCGAACATGTTAAAAATTAAACTTGAGCTTCTATCAATGACCTAGTACCCAGTGGAGAGTATTACAACAAACAGTTTTCATTTATATAGTCCCTTTCATGTATAGTAACGTCTTGGAGTGCTTTACAAGGACTGGGATACTCCAAGCAAGGGAGAGGTGACCATAGAGGTAAGTCTTAAGGAGGGACTTAGACAGAGAGGGGCGAGATCGAGGGGAAGGCAGAGTGAGTTGAGGGGGTAGGATCTAAAGGTTCTGCTACAAACGGTGATGCAGGAAGAGCAGGGAACTCAATGAAAGCCTGTGTTGGTTGAGCAGATGGAGCAAGTATATGAGTAGAATATGAGAAGATCAAGAGAGATAAGGAGGTGCCAAGGTATGGAGGGATTCATAGGTGAAGACCTTGAGATTGATCTGCTAGGGACACTGAGCCAATTGAGTTTGGCAAGGACTGGGGTGATGGGTAACCAGTTTGGTGCGAGTGATAATATGAGCTGTGCAGTTTTGCATGAGGTGGAGCTCAGGAGATCAGCAAAGAGTGCATGTGACCATTTAGATCAGATAACAACAACAACTTGGATTTATATAGTGCCCTCCACGCTGGATGGCATCTCAGAGCGCTTTAAAGATAAAGCAAGTGTTAACTGATTTTACCTGAATAGCATTAGGGAATGGTATAATTGGCCTCAATGCCATTGAGTTCAGGATAATGATGATGACAGTGCTCTGGAACGCTACCCTGCATGAGGGGCGCTATATAAATGCAATTTGTTGTTGTTAGCATAGCCAGTCTCATTCATTGACAGGACCTGGAAGGTCAGACTAGTCACTGGGGGGCAGGGGGTCATCCCACTCAGCTCCTGTTAACCCTGCAAGCCGAAGCCCTAAAAAGTAGGGTGGTCCTTCCTGGACAAGCAATGGGCAAGTTTGCCGGACAGCAATATCAATGGCAAGCTATGTGGTTTTAGCTGGTTAAGACTCCAGCAGTACCTCAACATGCAATCTGGGGTCCTCAAGCCGTGGCTCTTGACAACCTGCACCTAATAATTTCCGGAATTAGGTAAGCAGGATACGTAGGGAGAGAGTGCACATTTCTATTCCAACAATCTATCTGTGGGATTTCCATATGTAGGAAACACCATTTCTGACAGCTGAAACACAGGTGGGAAACTTTGAACCTTGACCACAGATGATGATTCTTATATTGCATGTTACACTGTACATTCGAAATGCTATTAACTTGTGGGAAATATATTGCGAGGAATTCGTCTTTCCCAGTTTGCAAATATATATCGAAATTTAAATTGCTTTGAGCACCAATCTCAATGGATAAAGTGTTAAATGCAATACATTGCATATTAGTTTGCTGATTGAGTCTCATGGCATAATTAGTGAGCGCTGAGATGACAATAAAAATGTTTGCTTGATGCAGAGTGGTTTCAGGGTAAAATGATGGCCCTGATTTTAGAAATGACCTGTGCCCCAACTCCACTGTTTCCATGGTGGTGGAACTTTGATACTGTGCCAGTGGGGGGAGAAATACAAATCACCAAATGGTTGCCTGGAAACATTTGATTGTAGATTGGACAGAAGGCTCTGTTAACTTGCAATACTTCGATTTGGCCACTTCAAAGACTTGGCTCAGTGGTAGCACTTTCGCCTCCGAGTCAGAAGGTTGTGGGTTCGAGCTCCACGTCAGGACTTGGAATCACATAGTTTAGGATGACACTCCATTGCGGTGTTGGGGGTGAGCTTCAGTGTTGGAGATGCTGCACTTTGGATGAGACGTTAAGCCACTCCCTCTCGGTCAGGTCATCTGCAGCCGTGGGGTAAACTTCCATATGTGTGAGTTCAATCCCATCCCTGGAGTACCTGCGTTTCCTATTGTTGCATTTTTTTGAATGTAGTAACTTGCATTTACAACAACAACTTGCACTTATATAGTGCCCTCCACGCAGGGTAACGTCTTAGAGCATTTAACAGTGGTGGAGACTGACTCCGCCGGGGGGCTGAGGGAGGTGGCCATAAGGACTTCTAGAGTCCTGCAGCTCAATGGTTAGAGCACTCGCTTTGCAAGTGAGAGACCTGAGTTCAATTCCAGGCAGTCAGGGCGAAACCTTGGACAAGTTTCCTTACTCCACACGCCTAATAATAATCTCTCCAAAAACCAAAAACAATAATAAATTGGTCATTTTCAATCTACAACTGTTTATGGGACATTGCTGTGCGCAATTGGCTGCCGCATTCGCCCACAAATATACAGTCAATTCACTTTACAGTGTGTTCTGTGAAGCGCTTTGGGACGTCCTCCCGACGTGAAAAGCACTATATCAAATGCAAGGATTATTATTATTAATAATAAGAGAGGCCACCTCCTCTCAGCGCCTTGGGACGTCCTCCTGACGTGAAAGGCGCTCTATAAATGGAATCTTGTTGTTGTTGTTGTTGTTATTATTATAAGCACGGTCAAAGAAGAAGGTTTATTATGTGTATAAAAATTCATTTGCGAGTTATCAAGCTCTCTTTGCAGGACTTTTGCTGCTTCCTCTGATTCCATAGTTCATCTCATGGTGTCATATGCAAATTGAACTAACTTATACTGGGTCTACAAATGCAGGTCATTAATATATACAAGGAACAGAATGGGTCCCAAGAACATGAGCCTGAGGCACCACGCTTAACACCTCTCCCCATTTTGATCTCACTCTACCAAAATATGCCACTTATTTCTTTCCTTTCAGACAACTCTGAATCCACGTCCATATCTTACCCTTTTTACCCTGTGATCACATTCTGAAGGAGTCTTTCTTGTGGTTCTTTTGGAAGCCTAGAATGTATTACATCATACGGCTTCCCACATTTACCTCCTCAAAAAAGTCTATGAGATGAACTCAAATTGGTTGTTATTTATTTATTAGATTATTTTTGGTAATCATCTTCCTTTCTGATGATTGACTCCATTATTTTTCCAATTATTCAGGTTAGGATAATGGGTCTATCGTTGCCAGGTTTAATTTAGATTTAATGTATTTGCTGCTTTCACCTTCCTGCTGTTGGCCTTCTCTACTGTTGGAGGCAAACTCAATGTAAACTTTAAGACATATCTCATTCTTCTCTTGGGCATTTTTCATTCACCGGCCATAAATCACTTAAATTTGCAGTTCTCTCTTCCATTCCCTGGTATGTTCTTTCGGTAGAAAATGGGAGCTTGTGGCACTATTTTCATACCTTTTTTGTTGCTCACCCACCTTGGTCTTATGCCATTGTTTTGCTAATGCCTGCATATCTAACTGATGACCTAGACTATCTATGCATCATGAGATTATCTTTAACACCTTTTTCTAATATTTCACAATCTGTTAATGACCCCTTAGCTTTATATGTAATTAATGGTTTGGATTTCTTCCTAGTGTCCTTGTTTTCATGGTCTGTCTGGCTTCCTCAGTCCCATATGAATAAACTTGGATTTTTATAGCACCTAATTCTCAAAGCACTTTGCAGTAATTACTCTCAAGTGATTATTTGTAGACAAATATGTCAGGCATTTCGTGTACAGCAAAGATAGGCTGACACCCCAATGCAAAACTGGAGAAGTGCTGCATTGTCGGAGGTGCTGTTCTTTAGATGTCAATCTTTGGATGGAGTCTTTCACATCTACCTGAACAGAATCTTGATTCAACTTCTCATTCACTGGAACTACATTGTCAGCCTCACCTATGAGCTCAAGACCTGGCAACCTGGGGCTTGAACCCTAATTGCTAACCCAGAAGCACGAGTGCTGCTGAGCAAGCAAGCAGACAACCTTGCTGAGTGTTTGTGGTCAGACAGCACTCTGAGACACTATCCTGCATGAAGGGCACTATATTAATGCAAGTTGTTATTGTGCAGACGTCTGTCTCGTCAGGTGTATTTTAAAGATCCCATGAAACTATTCAAAAATTTCTTTTGGTGTCCTGGACAGATAAAAGTGATAAAATTGACCACAAACATAATAAATAATAATAATCCTTGCATTTGATATAGTGCCTTATCACGTCTTCAAGACATCTCAAAGCACTTCACAAGAATATACTGTAAAGTGAATTGACTGTATATTTTGTGGGCGAAATGTGGCAGCCAATTGCTCACAGCACTGTTCCAAACATGGCTGTTTGCTGGGCATTGCTGGGCACAAATTGGCTGCCACATTCACCTATAAAATACACAGTCACTCCTCTTTGAGATGTCATCCTGACATGAAAAGTGATGTAATGTCAAACTTAAGTATTATTATAAAATTTTACTGAAAATTACACTATTATCATTCAGCCAGAGTCACTGAACTATTGAGTGTATTTTGTGCTCATTATAAAACAGAATTGAAAACAGAATTTTCTGGATGAAGATTGCAATGACATTTTTAAAGTTAATCAATGTGCAAGATTTATTTTTCAAATGGAAATTGTAAATTTAGCAGAACGAGATGCAGCTTCATTCACAATATAATAGCATCTCAGTAAACTTGAGAAGGATTGTAGAAAATATTAATTCAATTGGAAACATCTGACCACAGAGTTGGTGCTGTTGCAATGATGTAGGTTAAGTAAGGCAACCATAGCCTTAACATTTAAGATGGAGCAGAAAATTTGTACATTCAGTCTTCAATTTGAAATCCAACATTTTGACTCCCTTTAATCTCTTTGGTCACCGAGTGTCTTGTGGAAACCTCATGCTTAAGAGTATCCAAACCAGGCTGCGAATTCCAGACATGCATGCCTCCTACACATTGAGATTTCCTTGCACATCATCTCACTAGAGAGATGAACTCTGCTTAAAGGAAATAGGGCTTAATACTCAGAATCCATATGTGTCCTAGACCTTAATCAGAGTGTCGATCTGTGGTAGGCTTGTGTATCTATGTAGCTGAGATCCGGGCTATGTATTCCCTGTGAGTCATTCTCCGAGAGATAGGCAAGTGGAGGGGTGGGGGGGCTGCTTTAAAATAATTTCACACAAATGAAGACAACTTTCAATTTAGAACTTTTTAAAAAAAAACACAGCGTTTATATGAAAAAAAACAGCTTCATGCACAGAGTGCAAGCAATCTCAGTATTTGTCCTGTGCCACGTGAAGCCAATTCTTCTCTGGAATTCCAGTGGTCATCTTAAGAGGGCTGGGCAAATGGATCATAATGGGTCAATTCATATTTAATCAGTGGTATGAATCAGCTCTTCATGCTTCTATATAAAACCATCAAAGAGACTGCCTTGAGGAACAGTCTTTCAGCATCAAAGTTCAATCCAGCATTTAATGAGATATATTAATACTTAAAGGAGAAAGATACTCTGGGGACAAGTATTATGAATGTTAAGCTCCTCAGGTATTGCCTTATATATTTATAAATAATAGCAAAAGTGATAGCTCATGAACAGAATGCAAATTAACAATTACCTGTGAGTCAGTGTGAGGAAGCAGATTTACTCCAGGGGAATTCCCTGGCTGATATCACATCTACCTCACTTTTTGGCTCAGTGAATTGAATATTGAAAGGACTGCAGACCTTGAAACACGATTCATTTTTAGATCTTTTCAAAATATCAAACTTTATTGAGGAAAAAGGGCATTTCCTTAGTGCTCGAAAAATAAATAAATGTAATATAAACTCTTCACTTGCTGAACAACAAAAAAGTATGATGGACTGAAGAGCTGATAGCCTTAGCTAGGAATTCTCCAGCATCTCAAGTTCAATAATAAATCATCCCCCACCCACTTTAGCTCAGGTGAAAACCCTGGACTGTTCAGTGCCTTGAGATGTCCTTCCAATATGAAAGGCGCTACATTATTATATTAGTGGTAGCTGACCTTTAGGTCGGCCAACAAAATAAATTTTCTTGATTGAATATTTCTTGATTTGTAGGCTATAAATCAGGAAAATTCAATCAAGACAAACCTGAAAATGCATTGATTAATTGAACACAGACTTACCTAGACTTGTGAATGTTCGGCGGGCACTTCTTGATGACACAGTCATGGTTTGGCTAACCCTGTTCTATTTGAATGTAAATTAATTGTTGTTTTTGTTGTTTGTTGCTGTAATAGACATATGATATGTGTGGTGCCCTATTCGTTACAGATAGTGTCCCCATGTTGAAACTTCGAACTCACAGTCTAGGCTGACCCGCCATTGCATTGTTGGAAGTGTTATCATTCAGCTGAGAAGTAAAACTGAGATCCCGTCTGCCTGTTTAGATGGACATTAAAGATCCCAGCTAACTTTAATTTGGGGAAAAACTCACAAAATTCTACAACATGTTAACAGGACACCAAATGCTTGGGGACACGTGTTCACAAGTTTCCCCTCTCCAGACTCAGCATTCTCATAATTCCTGAACATTTTTTTGTTCAGTGAAAAAAAGTCAATATTGGACTTGAGCCTGCAGCTTGCTGAAAACCGAAGGTTACATTTGGGAGAAATTGTGAATTCAGCTAGTAGGCGGCTTTTGAAAACTCCTAAATTCTTTGAAGGCATTTGCTCCTTTTTCCCTTTCCCCCATTAATAATCATTAAATTCCACCAAATTCATTTTTGTAATCCAACCAGTGTTAAAGCACATGAGGAAAAAAAGCCTTTCCTCCCAAGACTTCACTCACGCCAAGTCAAAGCAACAGCCACTGCGAATGCTTCTTCCCTTTAACCATCTGCCTTCAGAAAAATCTCCCTTTTTTTCAATTCTAGAATTTAAATCAAGTGAGGCAGTGCGATAGTTTTCCACAGTCTGAGTTCATCCTGCATGAGAAACAAGAGCTTTCACTTGACCCATTCACGGAGGCTGTGTAATCGATGGCCCTCAGTGTTGCCTGTCTGCCGTTTGTCTGGATGGCTCCAGCTTTGCAGACACTGACCTTTTCAGTGGCTTTTACATTTTATGTAATTCAGATTTCACTTATGTGCTTCTTTTGAGGCTGGTGCCATGAGCTTTTAGTCATTTGCCTGGAGCAACAGAGTTAAAGTCTGTTTGGCAAATTGAGAATCATCATGGAAATACAATGATAATAATGTTCTGTTATTTTCCAAACAAAATCTTGGCATATGTGGGGGAGGGGAGGGGAGGGGAGAGAGGGAGGAGGAAGTGAAAACAGTTTATATTCTCTCTGTATACCTTTATATTCAGGGCTCCCTCTCTGTGGTATTACAGGAGAGAACCTGCTCTCTACCTTGCTTTTGTCAGGGACACTGTAACTCAACAGCTAGAAGGTCTTTCAGAACAAGTCAAGAATGATTCAACCATTTGAAGTAATATTTATGCCTGAAGGAACCTCCTTTTTGTCTCCCAAGCGAGTAATAACAATTGGAACAGGTTGTCAGGAAAAGTGGTAGAGGACAGAAAAACTGCTCGATGCTGTGATGGGAAGACAGTACAGTGGATATACTGGAATGGTGAGATGAAATAGGCAGACGAGCCTCTTCATCCACAAACTAATCTTGTTAATAACTGTTGTTTGGGAAGTTCCTGCTTTTGATACAGATGAAATAATAAATTCACCAAGTGATAAATTTCTGAACTTTCGTGGCCTAATTCTGGGGAGTAACATTAATACATGCATTTGATATAACAACTTTCATATTAGGAGGATCTCTCAAAATGCTTCACAGGATTTACTATAAAGTGTGAACAACAACAACAACAAGATTCCATTTATAAAGCGCCTTTCACGTCAGGAGGACGTCCCAAGGCGCTGCACAGTTGGGTCATGATCCGAGCAGGGGAGAAATGGTCAGGGTGAGGTGAGGGGAGGGAAGGGAGGGAGCGAGGAGGGGGGAAATGGTCAGGGTGAGGGGAGGGAAGGGAGGGAGCGAGGAGGGGGAAGAGAGTCGAGAGGGGAGCTGAAGGCTCGGTCAAAGAGAAAGGTTTTGAGACCGGCCTTGAAGGAGGAAAGGGAGGAAGCAAGGCAAAGGCACTGGGGGATGGAGTTCCAGAGCCTGGGGCTGAGAGGCTGAAGGCCCGACCACCGATGGTAGGGCGGTTGGGGCGGGGGACGTGGAGCAGACCGGAGCCAGAGGAACGGAGGGTACGGGCAGGTAGGTAGGGGGATAGTAGGTTGGAGAGGTAGGAGGGAGCAAGGCCGTGAATGGCCTTGTAGGTGAGGATGAGGATCTTGAAATCAATCCTCTGGGGGATGGGGAGCCAGTGGAGGCGAGCGAGGGTGGGAGTGATGTGGTCCCAAGCCTGGTGCGGGACAGTACACGAGCTGCAGAGTTCTGAATGACCTGCAGCTTGTGGAGGGAGGTGGCGGGAAGGCCGGCGAGGAGAGAGTTCCCATAGTCCAGCCTTGAGGTGACAAAGGCGTGAACCAGGGTTTCAGCAGCGTGAGGGGTGAGGTAGTGCCGTAGTCTGGCGATGTTCCGGAGGTGATGGAAGGCGGTGCCAGTTGTGGTGCGGATGTGAGGGAGAAAGGACAGCTCAGGGTCGAACAAAACGCCGAGGTTCCTGACTGGCTTTGAGAGGTGGAGAGTGCAGCCTTGGATGCTGATGGTGTCAGCGCCTGAGGTGCGGAGGCGCTGACGTGAGCCAATCAGGAGGGCCTCGGTTTTTCGCACGTTGAGCTGAAGAAAGTTGTCTCTCGTCCAGGACTCGATGTCGGACAGGCAGCTGTCAGGACATCGGTGGTCGTGGAGTTGAGAGTAGAGGAGGAAAGGTAGAGTTGGGTGTCATCCGCATACATGTGGAAGTTAACTCCATGTCTGCGGATGATGTCACCAAGGGGGAGCATATAGAGGGTGAAGAGGAGGGGACCGAGGACAGAGCCCTGAGGGACACCACATGAGACAGTGCGGGGGTGGAGGAGAAGCCATTCGTCGAGACAAAGTGAAGACGGTGAGAAAGGTACGACCTAAACCATTCAAGGACAGTGCCTTGAAGGTTGAGGTGGGAGGACAAGCGGTGGAGTAGGATAGCGTGGTCGACCGTATCGAATGCTGCCGATAGGTCGAGGAGGACGAGGAGACAGAGGGAGCCCTGGTCACAGATGGTCAGGATATCATTGGTGACCTTGACCAGGGCAGTTTCTGTGCTATGGGCAGCACGGAAACCTGACTGAAGGGGTTCGAAAAGAGAATGGGTGGAAAGGAAAGAGCGCAGTTGGGAGGCGACAACTCTTTCCAAGACCTTGGAGAGAAAGGGGAGGTTGGAGATGGGCCGGTAGCTTGATAGCTGCGACGCATCAAGGGAGGGTTTTTTCAGGGTGGGCGTGATGATGGCAGTTTTTAATGGAATGGGGACAGAGCCAGAGGAGAGGGACAGGTTGATGATGTCAGTGATATGTGGGGCAAGAAAGTGGAGCTGGGAGATAAGGAGTGGAGTGGGGATGGGGTCAAGGGAGCAGGTGGTTGGTTTTAGGGATAGGATGAGTTCAGTGACAGAGGGTGGGGAAACGGGTACGAAGGTGTGTAGGGGAGGATGGGTAGGAGTCGGAGTGTGGGAGGGAAGGGGTGGGTGGTGGGTGGAAGTTGGAGGGGAAGTGACCGCGGAGCGGATTCCCTTGATCTTGGATTCAAGGAAATCCAGCATCTCCTCGCAGTGAAGGTTGGAGGAGATGACCTGCGCGGGGTGGCGGGGGGGACGGAGGAGTCGGGTTGTGGTGGAAAACAGTAGCCTGGGGTTGTTCTTCGCCTCCAGGATTATCCTGGAGTAGAAGGACGACTTGGCCGAGGCTAGAGTGGAGCGGTAAATTTTGAGGAGGTCCAGCCAGATTTGTCGGTGGACCGTTAGGCCAGATTTGACACAGGTGCGTTCAGCAGCCCGCACCTGGCTTTTCAGTGAGCGGAGGTGGGTGGTGTACCAGGGGGAGGAGCGGGAGTAGGAGACAGTGCGGGAAGTGATGGGGGCAAGAGTATCGAGTGTGGAGGAGAGGGTATTGTGGAGGAGGGAGAGAGGAGAAGAGGGGTCGGTGAGGGTTGAAGGCCAGAGGGAGAGGAGTTCAGAGGACTCCAAGGCATCGGTTAGGGATTGTGGGGGTAACTTCTTCCAAGGGCGGTAGAAGATGGTGGTGGGTCTGGTGGAGGTGGGGAGGGGGGTGGAGGTGGTGAAGGAGATGAAGTGGTGGTCGGAGATGGCCTTGTCGGTAATAGTGACATCCGAGACACTGAGGCCCCGGGTGATCACCAAATCGAGTGGGTGGCCGTGACTGTGAGTGGGGGAGTTTATGTGTAGGAGAGGTTGAGTGAGGAGAGCAGGGAAGAGAAGTCTGTGGAGATGGAGCAGGAGGGGTGAAGTGTAGGTTAAAGTCGCCCAGGATGATGAGGCGATCGGAGCAGAGGCAAAGAGATGTGAGGAGTGTTGAAATGTCAGAGATGAAGGTGGGAGAGGTTTTAGGGGGCCGGTAGAGGAGGAGGATTTTAAGGGAGAGGAATGAGGGGTGGGAGAGGGTGAGGTGCTCAAAGGAGGGGAAAGAGCCAGTGGAGTAGGGGGATAGGGCAAGTGGTGTCCTTGAGATAAGGGCAACACCACCGCCACGGCGGTTGGGGCGGGGGATGTGGTGGGAGGTGTAGCCGGGTGGCGTGGCCTCCGTGAGGGGGAAGGTGTCGCCTGGGGTGAGCCAGGTTTCTGTTAAGGCCATGATATCAACGTTCTCATCAAGGATGAGATCGTTGATGACCAGGGCCTTGTTGCAGAGGGAGCGGACATTTTGCAGTCCGATGTGGAGGGAGCGGTTGACAGAAGGGTGTGTGGGAGGGGAGGGGGTCCAGGTTGTGAGGCAGGGGTGGGGGGAATGGGGATGAGGGAGGAGAGGTTGACTCCCCGGGTCTGTGTCCGGGGTGGCTGGCGAGAGTGGTGGGGAATGGGGCAGTCGGTGTGGCTGCTGCTGGACAGCCAACGCCGAGTGCCGCGGTGAGCCCGGCGGAGGATTCCCAGGCTGGAGCAGAGGGAGGTTGTGGGAGGGTCAAGTGGGGATAGAAGACGAGAGGGACGGAGAGAGAGGAGGAGAGAGCGGGAGAGATGCAGAGGGGGAAGGGTTTGGGGGGAGAGAGGAGGGGGGCGGGAGGGAGGGGGTGAGGGGGCTCGGGTCAAAGCGGCAGCCATAGTGCGCACGCGGGGACCGGGAGCGAGCGGTCAGGCTGTATGGAAACAACGGCTTACCAGACTCTGGGTATTCAGAACTCAAAGTTAGCCAGAAAACAACTATTAAATAATTCATATTGGAAGAGACCAGCAATAATGTTTCAGTCATTGGTAGTTTAGGGGGGGGAACTTCAACAATGAAAGGTTCTGTTTGTGGTGTCAACCCTTTGAGTAAAATAATGATTTATGTAGGGTTTATAAACATTGAAATCTTCCTGTTTTAATTCAGAAGTATGCACTGTGGTGGTAAATATTCCTCATTTATGTGAGATGAGTGACCATCTTCCCAAATTGGTTACAAAACTATCTATAGGTTTGAGGTGAGAGACCCTTATAAACAATTCATGATTAACCTTTGGCAAGTTTCCTTACTCCAAATGCCTCTGTTTACCTACGAGTAAGTAGGAATCCGGTTCGCCGATTGGCGATCCGGGAATAATGATTTGTGTGTCAGTCTGGCTCAGTGGTAGCAGCACTCTCCACTTTAAGTCAAAAGGTTGTGGGATGGGATAGAGTTCGAGTTCGATAGAGTTGACCACTTTATCCTCATCCACCGCCTCTCCTCTCACCTCAACCTTCACGGTTCTGTCCTTGAATGGTTCAGATCGTACCTCTCATACCATCTCCATTTCATCTCCACAAACGGCTTCTCCTCTAGCCCCTACACCACCTTCCTCAGGCCTCTGCCCTTGGTCCCCTCATCTTCAATATGTATATGCTCCCTCTTGGTGGCATCATCCGCAACATAGGGTCAACTTCCACATGTATGTGGATAATAATAATAATAATCCTTTCATTTGATATTGCGCTTTTCACGTCTTCTAGACGTCTCAAAGCGCTTCACAAATAGACTGTAAAGTGAACTGACTGTATATCTTTGGGCGAAATGTGGCAGCCAATTGCGCACAGCAGTGTCCCATAAACAGTTGTGGACTGAAATGACCAGTTTTTTTTTTGAGGGATTATTATTAGGCGTGTGGAGTAAGGAAATTTGCCCAAGGTTTCACCCTGCCGGGAATCAAACCCAGGTCTCTCGCTTGCAAAGTAAGTGCTCTAACCACTGAGCTACAGGACTCCACTACAGGATGACACCCAACTGTACCTCTCTGCCTCCACCCTTGACTACAGGACCACTGTTGTCCTGACAGAATGGCTGTCAGACATCAAGTCCTGGATGAAAGCTAACTTTCTTCAATTGTATGTCAACAAGACCGAGGCTCCTCCTGATTGGCTCCCGTCAGTGCCTCCACACCTCAGGCGCTGACAGCATCACCATCCATGGTTGTACACTCCACCTTACTAAGCCAGTCCAGAACCTTGGCATCTTGCTCGACCCTCAACTGTACTTTCTACCCCACATCTGTGCCATGACCCACTCTGCTTCATCAGCTCGGGTCTGAAACACTGATTATCCAACGCCCTGGCATGTCCTCCCGATGTGAAAACGCTATACAAATGTAAATTTGTTGTTGTTGGAATCACATAGGCTAAGATGATACAATACAGTACTACATTTTACTGAAAATTTTGTAAAGCGTTTTGAGACGTCTCAGCAACGTGGTAAGGTGCTATATCAAATGCAACAATTAATAATAGTATTATGATACCCAGCCCTGTCTTTCCGCTTCCAGGCCTATTGTTGTTTGACTGACTGCCTGTCAGTCACATCCTGGATGACACTCAAGTTTCTTTACCTAAACATCAGCAAAATTGATGCTACCTTGTTCGTCTCTCGCTAGAGCTTTCTTGCCTCCAGCTTTGACTCATCAATCTCCCTGGCTGCTCATTCCAGCTAACTGAGCCAGTATGTCACTTTGGCATTGTTCATTATCCCTAGCTCCCCTTCATACTCTGCATATGGTGCTTGACCAAAATCTCTATCTTCCAACACTGAGACAGGGATCAGATTTTTGATGCCTTATCCAAAGTGCTGCCTTTTGGACGAGACAACTCTGAGGTCCCATTTGCTTGTTCAGGTGGATGTTAAAGATTCTATGACACTATTTGAAAATCAAAGGGAGTTTCTCCCAATGCTCTAGGCAACAATGCTCCAGAAAAGTTAGTCAATTCATAGCCATTTGTGGGCCTTTAGTGTGCACAATTTACTGCTATATTTGCCTGCAAATATAGTCATTACACTTGACAGGAATTTGCTTTGAAGCATTTTGCGACATTCACATTATAGTGTCCTTGTCACCTCAAGGTTAGTTTACCAATTCTCTTCGTACTAATTTCCCTTGCTCACTCTCCACTGCCTCTGTGAAGCAATTTGAAACATTCATCCGACATGAAAGTCACTCTATAAATGCAAGTGCCATTGATTCGCACACTGAATAAAATAAAATAAATACTTAACAATTTCAAATAAACATATGTAAATGCCAGAAACAGTTTTTTAAAAATTTGATTCTTGACAAAAAAAAGGAGCCAATTTAACAAACTCTTGAGAAACAAAGGAGCAAGGCCATTTTTAAAAAAATCACAACCTGTTTGGCTCACAAAAAGTCCAGTTGTGTGGAAAGAACAATTTCTATAAAAACCTGGCAGCCTATTCTGCACTGTATACTCCATGTGGCACATTACTTGATGTAAGCTAAATGCTATTTTACTTGATATAAGCTATTGCTATATGCAATTCGCCTATGAATACAGTCACTACAGTAGATCCTGTGAAGCATTTTAAAGCTTTTTGATGATATGATAAGGTGCTATAACAAATGCAAGGATTATTATTATTCATTTTATGAACTTATTTCTGTGCTGTTATATGTAAAACTAATACAATTATAATATTCTAAATAACTTGGCAGAAAAATGACAATGTTGGAATATTTTTAATGGATTTCTTCAATAAGACATCATACTAAGATGTGTAGAATAGGTGATCTTACAGAAGGGAATATGTGTACACCCACAGGCAGACAAAAAGTTAATTAATTAGTGTACTTCCATAAACCCATTTTTGAAAATCAATTAAAATTCCCCATTGATTTCTTAAGAGATTAAAGATTACAAGATAGGCTTCTGTCTATAGCAACAATTTGCATTTATACAAAGCCCTACACTTAGAGTAATATCTTGAAGCACTTTAAAGGGACACTGAGCAAGGCCGAAGGGGAAGTGTCCATGGGAGTACTATCCAGCAGTATTATCATTCTTTTTGGTCATAAGCTCTATTTATTATCAGTGAGTCTGCAATATGCTTTATATTGTTGCAAATTTTGATCTGTCCTGTTAGACCTGAAAAGACCTTTGTGTAGTTTTGATAGATGCATGTCACTACTGATATATAACTGCTACAAAATGTACTGGATGTAAAATAGGATGATGCAAAAAAGAGAAACAAATCCTTAATAATAATAATAATCCTTGCATTTGATATAGCGGTTTTCACGTATTCTAGACATCTCAAAGCGCTTCACAGAATATGCTGTAAAGTGAAATGACTATATTTGTGAGCGAAATGTGGCAGCCAATCGCGCGCAGCAGTGTTCCACAAACAGTCGTGGATTGAAATGATCAATTTACGATTTTTTTTGAGGGATTATTATCAGGCGTGTGGAGTAAGAAAACTTGCCCAAGGTTTCACCCTGCCGGGAATTGAATCCCGCTTGCAAAGTGAGTGCTCTAACCACTGCGCTACAGGACTCCACAAACTTTAAATTCACAATGTTGTCAGAATAAACTCCAACAAAGTAAACTATTATGTGGTGCGCTGGGCTATTACTTTGGTAATTCTGATCCAAATGCAAAATAGAGTATAAATCATTGTGCCAGAGCAAGTTTGCCCAAATACTTTATAATTCAGTGAAAACCATGTTGGGACACTGCAATGTAGAGTCAATTCACTGTCTAGGTTAACTCTACATTGCAGTACTGTCAGAAGTGGTGTGCTTTGCATGAGACATTAAACCGTGTTCATTTGTGGTGGTAGGTTAAGAGCCCATGGCAGCAACAACAAGATTACATTTGTATAGCGCCTTTCATGTCGGGAGGACGTCCCAATGGCACTTTTCAGAAAGAGAAAATTTCTCCCGGTTTCCTGACAAATAATTCTCCAGCTAAAATTGATCATTCACTTCCTGGTTTGTGGGGCAACGCTGTATGCAAATTGGCCCTACACATTAGAGTAAATCTTGTGAAGTGCTTCCCAATGAGAAAGACTTATATCAAATGTAAAACACATCTACACACAATAACAATGAGTAACTACTGTATGCTGTGCAGTGAGGTGTACAGACCAGTAAGAACCCTGATTCCTCTCCTGTTATGTCCCCATCCCCCAACCTTCCTTAGTTCCCCTCAGATGCCCAGACCAGACAGCTGTGCAAAGCACTTTGGGATATCCTCCCAACACGAAAGGTGCTATATAAATGTGAATTGTACTGTTGGATTAGCTGATCTGATGATAGGCAACAATAAAAGCCTCAGTATCACCTGGTCATCTAAGGATAGGCTGCTCAAGTCATAGATAAGTGTAGAGGAGAGCAACAAGGATTATCCCTAGAGGTAGAGGAATGAGCTATGAGCAATGAATAGACAAGCTAGGGATCTTCGATCCTGAAAAGAGATATCACAGATTATTATTATAGACATATATAAGATTCTAAATGGGACTGAGAAAGTAAATTCGGAACAATAGTTTTGGTGACTTTTGAAACAACAGAACAAGAGGGCACAAGGTTTTGGTTGCCAAGGGCAATTTCAGGAAAAACACCAGGAAGTATTTCTTTACTCAGAGAATAATTAAGCAGTAGATTGGGTTACCAGGAAGGGTAGTTGAGACCAAAAAGTTTAACTCATTTAAAAAACAACTCAACTGCTGTAATGAAGGACGGACAGTTGGGAATGAGGTTCAATGGGTCAAAAGACCTTCATCCTCTGAACTCCATGATTTTGTGACTAAAGGAGAGAAAAATCAGCCGGGGTTTTCTCTGCTGCTGATTGCTGTCCAGTGACCCCTGCTGGAAGTCAGTGAGTGTTGCCATTAATAATAATAATTATATTTGGAAAATAGCGCCTTTCACGTCAGGACATCCCCAAGTGCTTCACAGGATCATCACAGGGGAGGGAGGGAGGAGTGGAAGGCAAGGGGAAACATCACAACTAAGCCTGACCTCACTCGAAATCCACTGCTGCAAACTTGCAAGCAAGGATCATTGAGTAGCAATCAATAGTTTATTTTAAAGTTAATTGGAATGCCTTGGTTAATTTTCTTCTCCACTTTGCTCTCCGGCTTTTCCTCACACTTCGGAAACCGTAATTAGCCGTTTTGCCAATATCTCAAATTCGCAATTGGAATCCCCAATTACCGCACTGAATCTGGCTTGAGAACATCACAAGCGAGACACCACTCTTTATACTTACAAACCTTGGATTAATTCATCCCGTCAAGCATCAGACCTAGCATATTATTTTCATCTCCCTATGAGTGTAATATTAGACAAAACAATGAGGTATGTGAAATTATAGAAGGCTAAATAAAGAACACTTAATTTTTAATGCACTTAAAAAATAGTCCCCTCAGTGTTCCCTGCTGAGTATCTTAACCTAACACAACAGAAATAAGACTATTTGAATTATAAATTAATTCAAGAAATTATTTATAAGAGCACATCATGCGTTCAAAATTCCTTTTCATTTATCATTTTATCTATCTTTTTTCATAGCTCGGCTTCTGTCTTAGCCCTTTATACTTACAGCACAGACAACACAAGTTGGCAGTTCGCCTGCATTGTGACTTAACTGGCAGTGACATCAAGATCTTTCCTCTCTGGGTTCTTGGTCTATGACCCAGTTGATATACCCTACTACAATCACTACATATCCTAGGAAGCCTCAATAAAATGAGTATCTGAATAGGTGCACATCCATTTCACTAAAATCACAAAACCTTTTTGCTTCATAAGTGGAGAGCGGTAGAGATTGTACTGACAAATATAGCAAGACCAGGCTCCTTCCTTCCACGCCCTTCTTCACGTAATTTTTGTGTTGAAGACATTTTGAAGACTATCTTCTTTGGGTGGATAGGGGTTGGGGTCTGAACTGGCTCCAAGATGAGCTACTAAGCAACGGAATATCAGAATCAAGTCAACCCTCTTCATTAGTCTCATTGGTTGGTCTACTGGGACAGGAAGGTCTGCAATGTTGCAGGATACTCGGATGATAGACCAGCACCTTCATATAGTACCCCAATAGGGAACACTCTGAGATATCTCTTTTCAAGACTGAAGAGCACTTACTTATCCAGTCTTTTCTCGTATAAAAGAATTGTGCATCAGTTGCTATCTTAGAGATACAATTACATTTTGTAGATGAACACCACAGAATAGGACGAGGCCCAATGGAAAAATAAGTACAAAGTATTTTGAAACAATGAATGCTAATTACTTTAATCATATGTTTTATCACACTTTTTTCTGATGTGCATATGGTATGTGACAGGCCCTTTGATAACAATAGTTTTGCATCGTGTGACTTTAATTAAAAACAGCATATCACACCTGCAATATTTGAGAAGGTTAACTTTTCCTCCAGATATGCTTTATCGGTACACTTGGAAAAGATGCGAGACAGACTTGAAGGTTCTTCTGACTTTTGGATCATAATTGGCTTTTCCAAATTTGACTTCAAGTTTTTAATTGACTGTGCCTGTGAATGTTACTGTAAATTTATATTGGTCTTCCTTATTATACAAATGATGCCACTGAATGACATCAGGAATTGAAGAAATAACTCAAGACGTACGGCTGAAATTCACCCTAACAATCATCTGTGGAATAAGAAATACACTATAGAGCTGACCAGCCTCAGCACTGATCTGCAACAGCAGAGGTTGAGAAGAGGTCACCTGCTGAGGTGTAATGTGTAGGGACTCAATGGAAGGGGGCTGGGCCTTCATTATTGTTCATTTGTAAAGAGACTAATTTTAAAATCACACAATGATCATGCTGTTTTATATAAAGTACATTAAGCTTAATACATCTGGGACATTACCTGCATAAGTGGCACTATATAAATGCAAGTTGGTGTTGATATTATTAATGGTTCAGTATGAAAACATCACAATCGAACTTTCGGTGGGATAGAGTGGCCCCAGCTGGATGAGAGTTGGGAAGCTTATCATTCCCTCATTCCCTAGTATGTTGTGTGTTTTTATCTGGTGCATTTCCAGCTGTACCTCCCTCCCTCCCAATGTTCATTTGGGGTCACTATCTCTTGACTTTTACCTACCTACACTTGTGTTTTTTGGATAAAGGAAGTAGGAGATATACTTTAAATGGCTAGATTATTATTTTACCTACCTACACTTGTGTTTTTTGGATAAAGGAAGTAGGATATACTTTAAATGGCTAGATTATTAATTGAATGGAGAAAGCAGTGGGACCAAGGAGTACAGATGCAATTAAAGGTGGGAATGGAAATAATACAATCTCTAAAAAAAATAATATTTTATATATCAGTTATTGAATACAAGATCATTGATGCAATATGAATACAGTATATACAAGATATTGTACACAGGGCAGAGTTGCAATATTTTGCCCAGTTGCAGAGCACCATAGCTTAAAATAATAATAATCCTCGCATTTGATAAAGCGTTTTTAATAAATCATATAAAGTGCTTTGAGGTATCCCACATCAGGGGGTCAACTCAAAGTGCTTGATAGGATTTATTATAAAGTGAAATGACTGAGCATTTTGTAGGCGAATGTTACATCAAATTTGCTTACAGTAATGTCCCATAAACAGCCAGGAAGTGAATAGGGGATTTTTGGCCAGGACAAAGTTCTTCCTTTTTTTGAGCATTGCCATGAGATCTTTAACGTCCACCTGAACAGGCAGGCAGGACCTTGGTTTAACAACTCAGTCCACGGACAGCACCTCCAACAAGGCAGCACTCCCCCAGGATTGCATTGGAGTGTCAATGACTAAGAGTTCAATGTCCCGATGTGGGGCTTCAGCCCACAACCTTCTGATCAACTGAGCCAAGCTGACAGCTCTAATAGATGATCACATGATAGAAAGAACATAACAGCATTGAAAGCTTATATCTCAAGATGACAAGAGAGATGAAAAGGTATGTGGAGAGACTTGAAAAGTTGGGACTGTTTTGACTGAGGTGGATAAGGTTCAAGATCTAATAAAGGTTTTCAAAGTTATGAATGATTTGTCAAAGCCAAGTCCCTAACAGCATTTAAAAGACAAATTAATAAGAACAGTACAGGAAGAAAAGAGGTATCGGGGAAAGATCAGTGACCAGTACCTACACAATAAGCCAGATTCCTTCTCTACTGTAAACATTCTATCATTCTGCTTCTCTCCCTCCTCCCAAACTGTAGGGGTTCACAAGATCGGTCTAGATGAAGAAGGCCCTTCAGCCCATTCAATCTCATCCCTCCAGAACACCCACCTTTCCATACGCCCCTATCACTGCATCAAGCTGCTTTTTCAATGAGTCCTAGTGGCCTCTACCACCTTTGCTGGTAACCTGTGCCAGTTGTTAATAACCCTCTGCTTAAAGAACAGTCTTGTGGTATCTGTCCTGAAATTGCTCTTTACAACTCTAAACCTATGTCCTTTTGTTCTACTGGCTCATTGCTTTAATAAAATTGTATTTTCATTTTACATTGATGCAAAATATCATCACAAAATAACATCAAACACAATCGGTAACATAAAGGATTCCCTTTTCTTTGATATACCAAGAGATTTAATTGTACACTGATTGTTAATAACTCAGTGACCACAATATATTTGTTCATATATCAAAAAAGTCTTTAGCTTTCATTTATGATAGCTAAGTATAAGAAATAATCTTGTATTCTCATTTTATGCACCAAGCATAAATCATATCTAAATACATCCGTGTTATAATAATAATCCTTGAATTTGATGTAGCACCTTACCACATCTTCGAGACTTCTCAAAGTGCTTCACAGAATACACTGTAAGGTGAATTGACCGTATATTTTGTGGCAAAACGCAGCAGCCAATTGCGTACAGCAGTGTCCCATAAAAAGTCATGGATTGAGTGACTAATTTTTTTTAAGGAATTATTACCCCTGGAAATGCGATCCACCAATCAACTAACAACCGGGTTCCTACTTACTGATAGGTAAACAGAGGCATATGGAGTAAGTAAACTTGCCTAATGTTTTGCCCTGCTGGGAATCAAACCTAGTTCTCTCGCTTACAAGGCGAGTCCACTAACCACTGACCTACAGGAATCCATGTGTAAACTACGTAATCAACTTGAGACATGGCGCATAATACAATTGTTTGCAAATGGTTTTCTCTAGTTTACACTTGGTATATTGCAGACTTCTGTGATGGTGCAAAATTCCATTTAATTTCTTGTGAGCAAATTGGATCAAATTAAACTCAATGAAACAGACATTGCATTTATAGGTTTTCTGATAAAAATTCAACAATGGATAAGGTTTATTCAAGGCGCTGCAGGATAAGTAATTCAATATATTTTCTTCACAGAGGAAACCTATTCAAAGAGTGGAACTTTAGAACAAATGGCATGTTTCAATCATAGCTACTGTATATAATTGTGCTGATTTTAATGTTGGACCCAGCGGAGAGAGATAATTAGAGCACCAGGTAATAGTGGAGTGCTTTAATCAGGTGATAGCCGAGTGCTTTAATAAGCTCCAGCTTCCCTATTCCAAGCTCAAAATGGCTTGATCAGAAACTGGAGCCATTAGTTAGACAGTCTCGAATAGAAGCACTTTGAAATTTAAATTGTGTGCTAAGAATGTAAGGCTCTACTGGGGATTATGGTTCGCTGTAAACAATTGGCAAGCCTCAATATGGCAACTGTGCGCAGCTGTGGTGATCTACAGCTGGGAAAGGGGACAGAGAACTGATTAAAGCACAAGGTAAAGTCAGAGGGCTTTAATCACCTTGGAGGTCACCTATTCCACTATCAAAGCAGCACAATCATGTAACACAGGTGTTAGAATGTACTTGGTATCATACTGTGGCCACTTTAACAATTAACCAGCATTCGCAGCAAGTAGGACTGCACTGGGGATTAGTATTCACCTGCTTGCCAAATGGGTAGATTTTCACTGGATGATCAATCTCGGAGAATAACATTAAATCTGAACAAGAAATTATAAGCTTTAAACATTTAAATTCATGAAATTGCTTTTTGCACGCTGAATTCTGGGCTGTATGTACTTTATGTGGGGATCAGGATAATATTTCTATGTTATATTTCTACTGTACAGAATTTATGATAGTACTCTCACAAAATACATCTGTTTAAGGAAAAATAATGCCTCTTTCACATGGTTTTGAAGCTTAGCATGGATCTAACATGGACACAAAAAACATGTCACAGTCATTAGTTATTCCTTCTCACGTCCAAGTCACTTGAATGAATTTACACACCAAGTTATTTTTAACTCTTTCTCCAGTGACCAACGGCAGTTAATTCTGCAAAGCTAAATCTGCTGCTCGCTGAATAGTGACACAGGCAATATTGATGGGGGTAAATATTTGACGAAGAGATGTGCTGAGAAACCTAAATTGAAAAATTCAGCACAGATACCTTGTCTGTAACTCACCTCGATTCCAATACGTTTTACAAAACTCAGAGCCCATTTTATATTGGATGCATTTTGGCCAAAGAATCGTGGTCATAATAGTTACAATTTTTGAGGTCTATATAAACCTGTTTTGTTACTTTGAAATCTTCCTGAATAGTTTTCTTTTGTTGATTCAATCTGGACAGGAGGAGTAGGCTCTCCTCACTGAGTTAACTTCCCCATATTTGTTCATATTTTCATCAGATGCAGAAACAGCAGTTTGACTGCTTTTGATTATTTGATCGTACATCATATTGCACTGTACGATCAAAATTTATAACTCTCTCTGGAAAAATACCAGATTTGTCCTGTGGTGCTGTGTTGTATTTCTCACTCCCACCTCACCCCGGCACAACCTGACCTCCCATCCACCATTTATCCCTCACCAGGACTATGGAGTGTAATTCTTGTTCTCATAGGGCTTTCTTCATGGTTACACTCCTTGATTGACATGTATGGCTATTATTGCCCCCACTTTCACAGTGAAACGGTTAATTTAAGCCTTGCCCACTTTTAATTTACACTCTTGAAAAATATCATGTTGGCATTTTACAGTTTCTTACCTTGCTTCCCAATTCTCTTGAATCTCGCTCCATCTTAATCTCGGTAACTGTGTATTTGATGCGGCTCCTTCTTCCATTACTGCTATTATCGGTACCGTAGTCTGGTGTCACGTGGAGTGACAGAGGACTGTCACTCAGATTTATTGGTTGCTCATCCTGGCTAGCAGAGTGGTCTGCATTCGCTGTACCATTACCATTAATGTCTGCCATGCTCTCATACATCTCCCCACAATGACTCTCCTCTGCAACGTTAGAATTAAGCACCAAGGCCTCATTTCCATTGAAACACTCCACAGATGAATCTTCTGCAAAACACAAAAATAACACAAGAATAGGAATTCAAGACTTATTCACAACAATGACTTCACCCTAAGGTTTTTGAGGGCAGCTTATCTGACACATGGGGAAAACACATCTCCATGCTTAAGAATATCCAAACCAGTCTGAGATGGAAATATGTCTGAGACAAATACAAATTGAATTTTTTTTGCACCTGGAATGGAATGCACACCCACCTCTGAATGTGGGTTGCAGTGCTGCTGGAGTTCAGCCAACTAAAGAGTTTTCCATCAAGAGCACTGTCTAAAAACATTCTTGCTGCTTATCCAGCTAGCTCCAACATACCTATTAGGGCTTTGGCTTGCAAGGATAACAGAAGCCATGTGTGAAGAATCCCCCAAAGTCTTCCCCTCCATTATCTGCTAATGAGCCAGGTAGGCTAGTCTGTCATCAGCACTGCCTTGGAGACCTGAAGACCTGCTCAGCTCAGTAAATGGGCAACTGAGACTGCCACAAAGGGTTAAACTTGATCGCAACATTCCACAGAGATCCAGCTCAGCTCCACGAGACCCTACGTACCTTCCCCCAGCCAGGAGAATGAAACAGAGTAAGTTAAATTGTTCTTTTATGGTAAGCAATCACATTAACATGATTAGTGTCCTTCCGGAGTTATCAGAAACTATATGAAGTGACACTGATTGGGTTTGAAAACTGACCTGGAAGAACCACTTTGTCATAAATGTAGATTTGTTTGGAAGCTCTCACCTCTCAAATACCACCAGTCAGTAAAATGCTCTATTACAATGGAAGGTATTCATTTAGCTGAGTTTCCTGGCCAGATTGACTGCCTGTTGCCTGTCTCACATCACAGGCCGCCAAGACCCTCGTATAAGCATTCATAACATCCAGACTTCCTGCTTGTCGGCCTCCCCAACTTTCCCTCCATTGGCTGCAGATCATCCAGAACTCTGCAGCCCATGTCTTCTCCCGCACCACCCCAATCTTCGCCCGCCTCCACTGGCTTCCCATCACACAGAGGATACAGTCCAAGATCCTGATCCTTACCTTTGAAGCCCTCCATGGCCTTTCTCTTCCCTACCTCTGCGACCTCCTAATCTTCTACCAAACTGCTCGCTACCTTTGCCCTAGCGGGCTCCGGCCTGCTTCATATCCCCCACCTCTCCCACCCCATCAGTGGCAGACCTTCAGCCACTCTGACCCCACTCTTTGAAACTCCATCCCACAGTCCCTCCGCTTCGCCCCCTCTCTTGCCTCCTTCAAGACCCATCTCAAGACCCTCCTCTTCGACCGTGCCTTTGATCACCCTCCTTCTCCACTGCCTTCCACCCTTCCCGACCCCCAGCTCAGGTCTGAAACACTGTTTGTCCAGTGCCTTGGGACATCCTCACGACGTGAAAGGAGCCATACAAATGTAATTTTGTTGTTGTTGTTGACAGTGAGAGATCAGCACATCTTGTTCACAGACCACAAAGTGCTTGTTTGGGATCAACTCTGAGAAAGAGTTTTATAACTTCCAAAAACATCCATATAAGTCGTAAACATTAGACCACATCAAATTGGTAGCATAAACCACAGGCACTTAAGAGAGCTAAAGAGCACTATGGGGATTTTTTTGCCTGCTAGATGTAAACCTGACTTATGGTTAAGGTTGCCTAAATATCATCAGCCAGAATCCAACAACAGGTCTTCTGTAAGTTTTCATATTGAAAAAAAATCCTAGATGTAATTTTGTGGAGTCCTGTAGCTCAGTGGTTAGAGCACTCGCTTTGCAAGCGGGAGACCTGAGTTCAATTCCAGGCAGGGCGAAACCTTGGGCAAGTTTCCTTAGTCCACACACCTAATAATAATCCCTCCAAAAAACAAAAACAATAATTAAATTGGTCATTTTCAATCTATGACTGTTTGTGGGACATTGCTGTGCGCAATTGGCTGCTGCGTTCGCCTACAAATATACAGTCAACTCACTTTACAGTATATTCTGTGAAGCGCTTTGGGTCGTCCTCCTGACGTGAAAAGCGCTATATCAAATGCAAGGATTATTATTATTATTATTACTTGATTGTAAGTAAGTGGATATCTGACTATTTTACTGTTTTGTACTGTTTCGCCCACAAAATACAAAGTCAATTCACTTTACAATATATTTTGTGAAGTACTTTGTGACTTCCCAATAATGTGATAAGGCTCAATTCCAAATACAAATATTATTATTAATTATTATTATCGTACAGTCAGAAAGTGTTACCCAATTCAGGTGGCCTTCAAGGATAAGGCAGTCAGCACCAAATGGCCTCATAATAAACAGTTAATAAGACTATTTTTACGGTTGAAGGGTGGAGATAGTTGGGGATAGATGAATATTCTGTTTTGCTTCACTATCTTCTGGATTTAGGGAGTACCTATTCACTAACCACCTGGAGAGTACATGTACATCTCAGTCTGAATCTATCACTATTTTCTTTAGCTAGCGTTTTTTTTAAAAGGTGTTGATGAATGAGGATCGACAGCTTTTGTTGGGAGCCTATTCCGAATAACCATTACTTTTGGGAAAAAACAGTCTACTGTAGACTCAATGGGTCGAATGGCTTCCTTCTATACTGTAGATTTCTATGCTTCTATCTTCGAAACACTAGTTCTGCTTACATTTTTTGCAAGTTATAAAAAATTGGTCATTTTCAATCCACACTGTTTGTGGGACACTGCTGTATGCAACTGGCTGCCGCGTTTCGCCCACAAATATACGGTCAATTCACTTTACAGTGTGTTCTGTGAAGCGCTGGATGTTGACCTGGGTGGCTGGAGTGAAATGTGCTGAATCTGGTGAACATTTTGTAGCACATGACAGAGAAATGATGTGTCAATCTATATAGGCAGTGAATGGGGACGTACAGAACCAGAAACGATCATTGAGATCCATCTTGTTCCAACGTAAAAAAATCCTATGTTACTCTGTCTCTCAAAATCCTAAATTGATTTATTTGCTAAATAACTGTCAAAAGCCCTTGAATTTAGTGACACAAACTATCTCCTCCCTGGGTATCTTATTCCACATAGAGAAGACTTATTGTAACACAGCAGATGGGCTCCATAAAATCCACTATAAAACAACACTATAGTCGTTTTCACTGCACACACAGCCAACCAACTCTTTCCCTGTACAAGGGTTAGTGCCAGCTCTTTAAAAAAAACTGACCTACTTCTGAGTTACATGGGTGTCACTTCTTGCATGATCTCCATAACCTACAAGTCCAATGCAAAGTTTATTAAATCATCTAATTTAGTCAGCTGGCTGCGTACACGTGCAGTAAATACAATCCATGATGCAAACACGTTAGAACTGAATCTGCACAATGAAGAAGCACATTACATTAGGATTGCACTGTATTTGCCACTTGGTGTGAAGTACTCATGTTATTCTGTTGGATTCCGTTTTGCACAGCACTTGTCAATTACAGGAAAATCCTATGAAGCACTTTGAGACATCCCCCATGTGAAAGGAGCTACCGCAAATGTAAGGATTATTATTATTCTACTGTAACAAACACGACAAAGTGGAATTTCCACTGGTCTATCAGGCTTGTTATGATACTATCTTCATCTATTAAAAAATGCAAGTCAAGGACCTCTAATCTACATCACTTTCAAGCCTGCACAACATTTGATTTTCATAGTTACCTACAGAAGTCATAGCCATGTTAAAACACCTTGGATTATAATATCATTGATATCAATATTAAGTCACAGATACTGCACAGTATCCTTTGACAAAATAATCCTAAAACTAATAGATGCTAGAAGTGAGGCTTTGGCAACACTGAAGAGAGGTTCTACATTCAGTGTCAAATGAGATTTTAACTCAATGAGATAATAGGATGTGGCATGATATTATTTCTCCAATTTAAGTTTTACTGCTTTCAGCAAAACGTATCCATCAAGTGTTTCAGGTCTGAAGTTTATTAAGTGTTATGCCGCGAACACAATCTCTTTATTAATCTATTTTTTACAGAACTAAATGCTCAAATCTCTATTATTGAACTCCTGGCATGAGCTATGGATAAATCAGGGTGAAAAGTAAGCACTTTGCAATGTAATGGATACTTGGCCACAAACATCTGGAAATTGGTAGCCCTCATCAATAACCAGACTCTCGGGGTGGGGGGGAGCTTACTCTGTATTCAGTGACCAGGACATGCACATGTGCATCTGCAAATGGTGACCAGCCAAACTTTTGCCATTCTGGCTGGATTTATTTGGCAGCAATAAAGCTTCTTGCTCTCACGTGCCAGAATTGTTATCTTCCAATTGCAGCCAATCAAGAAGCTAGACAGTGTAAAAGTTGGGTCTTAATCCGACCTTCATCTTTCGTTGGATTTCCCTCAAACTTCACCTACAAATGACTTCACATTGGCTTTAAACTCCAGTTAATACATAAATAGGAACATAAATATTTCCCGTATGGGAAAGGGCAGAAGATTCATATACATGACTGTTTTCACTCATAGAATCATACAGCACAAAAAGAGGCCATTCGGCCCATTGAGTTTGTGCCGGCTCTTTGAATAAAGCAATTAATGTCAGTCCCACTCCCCAGCCCTTTCCCCATAACCCTTGCAAACCCATCCTCCTCAAATGCCCGTCCACGGGTTTTTAAAAGTATTTATTGAATCGGCCTCGACCACCTTTTCAGTCAATGTGTTCCAGATTCGAACAACTCACTGTGTGAAAAAATATCTTCTAATCTCCCCTCTGCTTCTTTTAGAGACTATATTGAATCTGTGACCTCAAGTCACTGACACATCCACCAGTGGAAACAGTTTTTCCCTTTCTAACCTGTCAAATCCTCTCATGATTTTGAAGACCTCTTTTAGGTCTCCTCGTAACCTTCTCTGCTCCAATGAGAATAATCCCAGCCTCTCTCGCCTGTCCTCATAATCAAGGTCCCTCATTCCTGGTACCATTCTTGTAAATCTCCTCTGCAGCCTTTCCATTGCCTTAACATCCTTCCTATAGTGTGGTGCCCAGAACTGCGCGCAGTATTCTAACTGAGGCCTAACCAGTGTTTTATATAGGTTAATAATAACCTCCTGACTCTTGTACTCTATGCCCCTATTTATAAAGCCTAGTATCCCATATGCCCTTTTTACCACTTTATCTACCTGTCCTGCCAACTTCAAGGATTCATTTACCTGCACCCCCAGGTCTCTCTGTTCTTTTACCCCCTTTAAGATTGTATTACCAGCCTATATTGCCTCCCCTCATTCTTTCTACCAAAATGCATTACCTCGCATTTCTCCACATTGAAATTCATCTGCCATGTGTCTGCCCATTTTACCATTCTGTCTATGTCTTCCTGCAATTGCCTACTATCCTTCTCACTGTTTACCACACTACCTAACTTTGTGTTGTCTGCAAACTTGGAAATGGTACTTGCTATAACCAAGTCCAGATTATTTATGTATATTAAGAAGAGCAGTGGTCCTAATACCGATCCCTGGGGACGCCACTGTACACTTCCCTCCAGTCAGAAAAGCAGCTGTTCACCACAACTCTCTGCTTTCTGTCTCCCAGCCAGTTCTGGATCCATGCTGCCATTGTCTCTTTTATACCATGGGCTTCTATCTTTCTTACAAGTCTTTCATGTGGCACTTTGTCAAATGCCCTTTGAAAGTCCATATAAACTATATCAACTGCACTACCTTTATCCACCCTCTCCGTTACCTCATCGAAAAATTCTATTAGATTTGTTAGACAAGATTTGCCTTTAACAAATCCATGTTGGCTGTCCCTAATTAACCCATATTCTGTTAAGTGAAGATTTATTCTGTCCTGGATTATAGTCTCCAGGAATTTCCCCACTACTGATGTTAGGCTGACTGGCCTGTAGTTCCCAGGTTTGTCCTTCTGTCCCTTTTTGTACAGGGGAGTCACATTGGTCACTCTCCAGTCCTCTGGCACCACTCCTGTGTCCAACAAAGATTGAAAAATTGTAGCCAAAGCCTCCGCTATTTATACCCTTGCCTCCCATAGTAACCTTGGCTGCATCCCGTCCGGACCGGGCAACTTATCTACCTTCAGCGCAGTCAACCTTTTCAGTGCTTCCTCTCTGTTTATACTTACCCTATCCATTTCCTCTACCCTCTCCTCTGATACTGTGGCATTTGGTGCATCCACTTCTTTTGTGAAGACATATGCAAAGTACTCATTCAGCACATCAGCCATGCCCTCTGCCTCCACAATAAGATTTCCTCCTTGGTCCTTAATTGGCCCCACCTTACCTTTGACTAGCCTTTTTTTCTTGATAT
This sequence comes from Callorhinchus milii, assembly GCF_018977255.1. Taxonomy (NCBI): domain Eukaryota; kingdom Metazoa; phylum Chordata; class Chondrichthyes; order Chimaeriformes; family Callorhinchidae; genus Callorhinchus; species Callorhinchus milii. The sequence goes on along the minus strand of NW_024704743.1, from coordinate 94,660,178 downwards.
GTTTGTAAAATATTTTAGAATTGCCTTTAATGTTACCTGCTAACCTTTTTTCGTATAATCTTAGCCCCTCTTACTTCCTTTTTCAAACCTCTTCTGCACTTCCTATATTCTATTTGGTTATCTTCTGTATCTTGGGTTTGACATTTATCATACACCTCCTTTTTCTGCTTCATTCTAGATACAATTACCTTCGTTATCCAGGGAGGTTTGAAAGCCCTACTTTTCCCTTTTGTGGGAATGTATTTATTCTGTCCCTGAGCTATCTCATCCTTGGAAGACTTCCCACTGCTCTTTAGTTGTTTTACCTGCCAATCTTTCTTTCCAGTCCACCTTGGCTAGGTCCCTTTTTAACTCACTGAAATTTGCCCTCTTCCAGTTGAATATCTTCACCTTAGATGGTTCCTTGTCTCTTTCAATATGCACTCTGAATCTAATGATTCTCATCGGTACTGAGATCAGAAGTAATCACACAATCTTTCATGCATACCAATGCATCAAATTACCAAAGGAGACTGATTTTGTCACTTCCAGCTGAACTCTCCTCTTACCAAGCTGAGGAGAAGGTAAGATTGTACAGGTGAAAACAGGGTGTCACATCAAATTAATAAGACAACATTTTGTGAATGTATCAGTGCTACTCAAGATGACTGTCCTGCAAATTTCTGAGACAGGTCTAGCCTTTCCATCTGCCAGTGAGATAGTTACAGCTTGGGCATTGAGTATTAATGAAACGGGACAGTTTATAGCCTAAAAGAAAATAGTAACAGGAAATCAAGATGGGGTTGTTTATTGAGTTATGTTGAAGGGAAACAAAAATCTGTTCTGAAGGGCAACATTGCTTTATTCCATCAACATAACATATATAGAATGCCTTGCAATTATGCAATGAAGACTACACAAAGTTTAGAATTTATTTTTACAACCAACAACACAAATGTTGGGAAAATGCAGAAGGACGTCAACCAGTGCCTCTCTCCATCATAAATAGCTGCCCTGAGCTAAGCAAAATTGCAAATGTGTTACTAAAATGTGTTACTCAGGTTGTAGGGTAAGTTCCAGATGGCAAGTGCCTTTGAAAAATGGAAGGGATATGGAAAGATAAGGGGTTGAAACATTAACACAATCTCCTATGAGAGAAAATGCACCTTCTAGATCCAACCCTATACATTAACAATTTTCTATCCAAAGGAAGTTCACCCAGTCATGGCCTTTTTCTTGTGCAGCCGTTTCCTCTACACCCAACTCAAAAGAAGTTCATAACCTATTATGTCTCGTAATTTCTCACCATCTCAATAGTTTAGTGCTGTATTTTTGCAAACAAAAGATACCTCCTTGTCAACAGTAACCATCCTAATAATAATCCTTGCATTTGATATAAAGTATAATTTATTTTTGTACTATAATCTAATGAGTCAACCACAAAGCAAATATCTACGTCCCCATAGGTCTGAAGTAATATTATGATTTCCTTCTAAATCCTGTTACTTTGGGGGCACTTAGGAACATAAGAAAAGGAGTAGGCTATTCAATATGTCAAACTATTCTACGATTAGATTTATTAGATCAGGGTCACATTTCCCATCTCCATCATCCCTTAATATCTCTACTTCTATTAGAAATTAGCCAGTATTCTCTTTCCCTGATCATAATGTCAACAAAAGAATGATGACTTATTTTAACCTCTGTACTTAAAATGTAGAGAGTATGTCCAATGAATTCATGAGGAAACCAATTACCATGTTTACGAGTCTCCAAACTAGACTCAGAGTTCCACATATCTATGCCACCTACACAAGGAAATATCCATGTTTAAAAATGGAATGTACACTCCAGGCCCCAATGTGTGTGTCAGCCTGGCTCAGTTGATAGCACTCTCTCCTTTGAGTCAGAAGGTTGTGGATTCAAGCCGCATGTTGGGGCTTAAACTCACATGGCCTAGGTTAAGAATCCAGTGCAGTGTTGGGAGTGTTTTCATTGTCAGATGTGTGGTCCTTCAGATGAGACGGTAAAAAACAAGGTCCTGTCTGTCTGTTCAGGTGAATGTTAAAGATCCCATGATATTAAAGTTGTTTGATTCCCATGTAATTGAATGGAATCAGACTAAACAAGACTTGTTAAGACTAAACAAACCCATTTCTACAGTAGAGCAAATTTGAGAGTTAATCCTCTGTTGCTTGGTTCGTAATGTTCTTTGCAGATCAATGAAAACCAGGTGCATCCAGAATTAATCTCTGCCTCGTTCACACTGCAAATTAAACATTGTTTATGCATGGTCTTGCACATTGCAGTCATCCAAATTGGTCTTGGTAGTGATTGCCTCTGTAGTTTTACATGATCCACTAGTCATCAATTTCACTACACCAAATCATAAGATTGAAATATGTTGTGCATTTCTTTAAACTTCCAGGATTAGGGCAAAATAATAAAAAAAAACTCAACTTCAAAATAGTAACATGACCGACCAGGTCATCCTCCCGACGTGAAAGGCGCTATATAAGTGTCATTTTGTTGTTTTATTTAACCATGTAACATTGATTTTTATGACTCAGGTGCTTTAGACTTATAATTAGTTGAGAAGTATCAGATTATGAGTTGTTTTGAGTCTGTTATGCACTATAGCTGTTGCTATATCTGATAAGCAAGGCCTGTTCCCTTAGTATAGATTAGTTTTGCTGATATGTAATTCATGTAGTGTAATTTTCCTTACATCCCTGTTCCACGTTGTAAATTCATATGCAAGCCAATCTCAACAATCATCACTGACATAAGAAAAATTCTGTGACAAATGCAGCACACGTTTATAAAATCACACAATACTGGTCATGAGTTGACTATATGAAATCACTAAAAAAACGTGAAGCAGATTCATTATTATTGCTGGAATTTAACTGTTGAATTTTTGACACGCTTTCACCGCAAGTGAATTCAGTTAAAAAAAAATGTATTTTAATGCTAAACATGGCTCATCCTCTGGGAAGTGCTCTGGGTAATTTTAAGCCCTCCGAGACTCTGCCCGGTGTGAAGGGCAAATTGTTGTTCATCTCCCTCAACATCTCAGTACCCCTTCCTCCTTCCCAACCCTCCACTATTACATACCATCCATGGAAAAAAATTTCCTCCCCTCTCCCTCTCCACTGCTATGGAATTATCTGCACTCCCTCACCTCTGGCCCTCACTGACCGATCTCCCCTCCTCACTTTCCTTTCTTCATAACTCCCTCTCCTACATTCTGGACTCCCTTGCCCCCCTCACCTCCCGAACTGCCTCAAACTTCTGTAAATCCCCCTGGTACACCAGCCATCTCCGTTCCCTCAAGGCACAAATGCGAGCTGCTGAACGCACCTGGACCAAATCCAAACTAATGGACCATTGGCAGATTTGGCTTCACCACACCAAGATCTACTGCTGCGTTCTTGCCTCCGCCAAATCCTCCTTCTACTCCAAGGTTATCTTGGAGGCAAACCCCCAGCTTCTCTTTTCCACCACTAACCGTCTCCTCCGTCCACCTTCCCATACCTCGCCCATCCCCCCCCTATACTCCTTCGATCCTATTTCTCCCTCCTCCCTCACCACGACTGTCCGCAAAGTCAAACCACCACCTGATCCCTCGATCCCATCCCGACCTCTCTCCTCGTCTCCCAGCTCCACCTTCTGGCCACCCTCCTATCCAATGTCATCAACTTCTCCCTGTCCACCGGTTCAGTTCCCACCCCCCTAAAAACAGCCGTCATCACCCCCATCCTGAAAAAAACCTTCCCTGGATCCATCCTTCCTCTCCAGCTACCGCCCCATATCTAACCTCCCATTCCTCTCCAAGGTCCTGGAACGAGTCGTCATGTCGTCATGCCCACAGCACGGAAACAGCCCTGGTCAAAGTCACTAATGACATCCTGAACTTCTGTGATTAGGGCTCCCTCTGCCTCCTTGTCCTCCTCGACCTCTCTGCCACCTTCGACACTGTTGACCACTACATTCTCATACACCGCATCTCCGCTTTACTCAATCTTCATGGATCTGCCCTTGCCTGGATCGAATCCTATCTCTCCCATTGTCTCCACTTCATTGCGTCTAACATTTTCTCCTCCAGCCCCCGCACAGTCACGCCTGGCGCCCCCCAGGGCTCTGTCCTTGGCCCTGTCCTCTTTAATATCTACATGCTCCCCCTTGGTGACATCATCCGCAGACATGGGTTCAACTTCCACACGTATGCAGATGACACCCAACTCTATGTTTCTGCCTCCACCCTCAACTCCAGGACCACTGCTGTCCTGACAGACTGCCTGTCGGACATCAAATCCTGGATGAGGGCAAATTTCCTACAGTTGAATGTGAACAAGACTGAGCCTCTCCTGATTGACTCACGCCAGCGCCTCAGCACCTCAAGCTCTGGCAGCATCAACCTCCATGGTTGCACACTTCAACTCACCAGCCAGTCAGGAACCTAGGTGTCTTGTTTGACCCTCAACTGTCTTTTCTCCCCCACATTCAAGCCATGACCCGTTCTGCTTTCCCTCACCTCCGTAACATCACCCGACTCCGCCACTACCTCACCCCTCAGGCCGCTGAAACTCTTGTTCATGCCTTCATCATCTCCAGGCTCGACTATGCAAACACCCTGCTTGTCGGCCTTCCCAACTCCTCCCTCCACAGGCTGCAGATAATCCTGAACTCTGCAGCCCGTGTCCTCTCCCGCACCAAACTCTGTGACCCCATCTCCCCCATTCTCATCCAACTCCACTGGCTCCCTATCCTTCAGAGGATCCAGTTCACGTCTTTGAGACGCCTCAAAGCGCTTGACAGAATATACTGTAAAGTGAATTGGGTCTATATTTTGCTACATAACCAATGTGAAAGTGAGCTTACCAGCTTTACCAACATGAGAATAATTTCAGAGTACACAAATCTAAATTCCTTTAAGTTAGAGCAGCTGCATTTTTGGGGGAAAATCTAAATATACTCAATGGCTCTTATATAACTGGGATTTGGATGGCATCTAGAGTGCATCTGTCAAGACATTCCCTGCATTATCCACAGTGGTATGGAATAAGAGGTTTGTAATTGCACTCAGAGGACAGCAATGTGAAGGCTCCAAATTAAAATTATAGATAACTATGTTAGACTCACAGTGTGAAAAGGTGTAATTTTTTTATTCAACTCGCACATTCTGCCATTTTCCCATCAAAATGTCCAACGCTTACATTCAGAATATTCCGTTAAAAGCTTGGCCTTAGGATGCCAAAACACTTGCAGTATTAAACAAGATTCTTCCTGGTTCTACTGAGTGTTCAATAATAAGCAGGTAGTTTTTCCCTTCCCCCCTCCCTTCATTCCCACCTTCAGCTCAGGAGCCCAGCAGGATTGTTAAGGATCTTGGGACGTTCTCCCAACATAAAAGGTGAATATAAATGTAAATTTGTATTGTTAAGACCTTAAAAGTCTATAAACTAATTGAAAATAATTGTTTTCTTATTATTAGTAGTAGTCTCAAGTTAAAATACACTAAATATTCTGGAGAATTCTACTGTCACACATTCCACGGCTCCATTCCCCACACACCACAACATATTGTAAGATACTCTGACAACTGAATGGCAGTGTGGAAGGCAGCTACAGTGGACCCTTGGGACTGTATAAAATATACAGTCAATTCACTTTACAATATATTCTGTGAAGCGCTTTAGACGTCTTGAAAACGTGATAAGGCACTGTATCAAATGCAAGAATAATATAAATTAGTTTATAGTATTATTATTGTTACCAGAGAGGGTGGGTAGAGCCTGTGCCACATTAACGGCTCCAGGGCTTGTGCTCCCTCTCTCTCTCTCTGGAGCTGCAGAATTGAGGCCCTGGCTGTCTGCAAACCCAAGTGACTGCACTTCTCTGGGACTGTAGTGATAGGGTGTCACTGATGGGGCTGAAGGCTTCCCCTCACCCCGTGATAATAAACTTGCACTTCTTGAACTGTGAACATATCCATATCTGCCTGGTTCAGGTGGTTGATGGTTGCAATTCCAAACAGACAGAATACAAACAAAAAATGAGTTTCCAACTTACAATAAAAGTCCAGTGACAATTATCACATCATAGGTTACATTTTTCACCCTATCCTGAATATAGGAAACACTGATGTGCTTAACTGAAAGCATAACAGGCAGCACAAGCTAACAGGCATAAACCAGACTAATCTCACTCTTTGGCTTTACATAAACTAGAATGAATCGATGAACGGCAGCCCCAAGACTCTTATTAGAGCCCTTACCAATATGTTAATAAACCAATTAAAGTCAGTCAGTTTGTAAAAACAATTAAAGTGGATCAGAGAACCATTTTGCTGTGCCACAGTGGTCCACAACTCCAAAATGATCAAAAATAACCTGGAGGAGAGAAGGGCACAAAGCAATCTATAGTGTTGTTTGGAAAGACTGATCTATTGATACTTCTTCACAGAGGGATACGGTGGTCAAAAAAATTATAACCAAGGAAGATAGAAAATGCAAAAGTAGGAACCTCCACAATCACCTGTAGTGTTAATTCCATTCAAATATCTAGTTCAGACACTGCAAGCAAGACTTAAATAAGTAGAGCTAAAAGTTAACTTAAGGATCAGCATCATAAGTGTCTCCTATGATAAAATACAACGTTCTTCATTCAATTGCAGAATTAGATCTTTCTCCATGAAGAAAAACAAACAAGTGGTACGTGACTTCATGGTTCGTTCCACCGTTGTGATTATCTAAACGCCTGTAGGAATAAATATGACTCAAAAAACAGGTAACTAGGGAAATAAGTGGTGTATTTTATGATATGGAGGTCATTTAAATTAGCTTACTGTAAATGTGTCACTTGACGTTTAAATCAAGGATCAATGCCAAATGCAGATGTCTGACAGGAATTTATGGTAAATCAAGAGCGCTTTTGTTAGCCAGGGTTTGCCTTCCAGGTATTGTAGTTACCATTTTATGACACTCCGCAGCAGTATTTTGCTTAACCATTTTAATAATAGGAAGCTTTTTCCCCTGCTTTAAGCAATGATAATTGTTTCAAAATTATTTAAAGATATTGCTATTCCACTCACAACCTCCAGCTGTCATTCTGCAGCTGAAGTGGGACAGGCTTCAAAAGGACTCTGGGAACCTCATCCCATATTCCACTCCAGAGGAGCTGACACTTATTGTGAATTCCATTCTTCATCTTAAATACCACTGTCTGCAGCAGGCCAATTCTACTGCAGCAGTGACAGCATCCCTCAGGCTAGGTCCAACCTTTCTGTAGCTGGGCACCCAGGGATTAGCCTGACTTTCCCCCCCAAATTCTCTCTGTAGCACAGCAAGAGCTAATCTTTCCATATGAAGCAGGACTGCTGTTGCTATAGTAACCGAGTACTTTCTACCAGTGGGACCACTGAGATGAACCGCACACACGACAGTGAAGCATGTACTCTGCTTCCCTTCAGGGCCTTGGGTCCCTTCCTCCAAAATTATTTTCCAACAGGTTCATTGACTGGCAAGTGCCCCGATTACACTCCTCATTTTTCGACTTGGGAGGAAAAACGGTCAAGAATAAGAATGTGAGATCAAGGTAAAATGCCTGGCCTGTTGCTGTCTCGACCTGGCTTCTGATAGTCACACTATAGGTTTAGAACCAGCACGAATAGCTCCAGCAAATATTAAACATTCCTTCCGGTTGTCTCTTTTTTTCACCAGGTTTTTTTTAAAAAAATGTTACCATGAAAATACCAAAGCAAAGATGTTGATCTTTAGTGTTCTCACCCGTTTGCTTTCCTCGGCCTCGGTATTTGATGTTGTTGTGCCATGCATGAAAATGTTTAGTGACAGTTTAAGGCTCCTCTAATTCCCTGACCGGTCTTCTCAACCAGCAATTCCTGCGGTATTTAGAGCGTCTGATACAGAGGCATCAGATATATGGCAGAGAAAAAAGATCCCGGAAGAACAGCTACTTGACAACTGCTCAGAAATAAAAGGAATTCTTTCCCACAAATTTCCTCTTTCTATTTTCTACCCTGCGCCTCACCCTCACCTAAAGAACCATTTCTCTTTCCAGCAGCGTATAGTGCCTCTGGCACCTCGACTGAGTGACCATGCCTCATAAGTCTTACAGCGCCCTTCAGGCAGGATCCAGGAATGCTGTCAACAGGCTGTTGAACTGAGGGGGTGAGGGGGGTGGGGAGGCGGGGAACAGACTGGTAGAATCATAGTTGAAAAAAATCCTGTCCTCACCCCAGCATCCACAATTCACACAAGTCCACTTTCAAATGGGGTCTCGGATACTGAGGAGGGGTAGGAACCTCAACACATTCCTGTTTTCTTTCCTCTCACTAACCTAGAGGTGTTGAGGCCAATTGTAGAGGCCTCAATTCCAGGCCTGGATGAGATCAAGTAACTGAACAAAGAGAGAGAATACAAACTGCTGATGTCCCAGGGCTGCATGCACTACAATAGTCTTTTACCCGATGAGCCTCAGATTTTACTGGTTTGCCAAGCACAAGTATAACATATTTTTGGGTTTGACGGTGTTTGACACATGATCCATCATTATGCTTAACAGTATGTAAATCAGATTCAGAAGTCCGAATATGTACGTAACCTACAACTAGAAATGTTTGTGTTTGGAATGGAATACACTCACTCTCCCAGCTCGGGTGCATAACTGGCAGCATCAAGCGCTTTGATACATCTGTCCAACATAAAAAAGAAGCAGTGTAAATGTTATATTATGATTCTGGAAGGGAAACACAAAAATAATTGCTTATGCGCCTGGCGGACGTTTTTCAAATCCAGCATCTGGTCCTCAGCAGCCAAAAGGTTGGACCAGCCTGACCTAGACAGACTGGCTGGTCTGTCATCAGCAGTGCCCCAAAGTACTGCAAATCCACCTGGCTCAGGAACCAGACTACCGAGACGAGACGGTCACAGAGGGTTGCCTCAATTACGACATTCCGTTGCTAAGCAATCACTTTGGAGCCAGCTTAGCTTCAAGGAGACCCTACAAACATAGCAGAAGCAGGACACTTCATACACAGCAGAGGGCGAGGAGAGAAGGTCCCAAGGCGAGGTCTTCTGAGATATTATTGCATGTGCAAATAATATTATTAATAATAGGAAATGCCATTATTAAGTCTGCATTTAAAAAAAATTCAAAATTCTGCACATTTTTTACAATTGAAGGCTAGTGTCTTAAGGCTCAGATCATGAGAAATTTCAGATCTTCTTAGGTCTGTCTATGGATCACATCTGTGAGTGACTTTATTATGCATGAGATAAGATTATCTTTAATGAAATGTGTTTATATTTCAACATCAGTGTCCTAGCACATTAAGAAATTTGATTTTCTCTTTAGACCTCAGCTGTTGGGGAACAACAGAATGTGCAAAAGGGATTTTAAAAAAAAGTCAGATATGTTGGAATTTCATTCATTCTGTTCTTTTCTGAAAATAATAGTTTCTAGCAAAATTATTTTCTTAAGTCATATTCAATGATTACACTTATACTAATCACAATTATGACAGCTTACTATTATTGTTGGTCATTCACCTCATGACTTCTGGGTACAAATTAGCTGCCGCATTTGCCTAATAATTATGCAGTCACTACTTTATCCTGCAAAGTACTTAGACATCCTCCTGATTGAAAGCTGCAAGACCAAATGCAAGGATTATTAATAATAATTAATAATTAATAATTATTATTAATAGTCCAGTTGCTGATCCAGAAGGTCCGCAGTACTCTAAGTCACCACTGAAGACAGCCCAGCCAGCTTGATTTGATAGTGGAACTTGCAGAGAAGGGATTCTTCATTCTTAGCTACTGTTAATCCTGTAAGTTAAAGCTCTAACAAGTAAGATAGTCCTAGCTGCAGAAGCAGCGGGAAAGCTTGCCAAATCACACTTTCAATGGCAAGCTGTGCGGCTTTAACTGGTTAGATTCCAGCAGTATCACAACCAACATTTGGGGATCCCCAAGCCTTGGCTCTGGCCAGCTTGTACCTTATACTCTCCAGAATTAGATAAACAGGATAATAATAATAATAACCCTGCATTTGATATAGCACTTTTCATGTCTTCTAGACATGTCAAAGCGCTTCACAGAATAGACTGTAAAGTGAATTGACTATATTTGTGGGCGAAATGCGGCAGCCAATTGCGCACAGCAGTGTCCCACAAACAGTCGTGGATTGAAATGACCAATTTATTATTGTTTTGTTTTGAGGGATTATTATCAGGCGTGTGGAGTAAGGAAACTTGCCCAAGGTTTCACCCTGCCAGGAATCGAACCCAGGTCTCTCGCTTGCAAAGTGAGTGCTCTAACCACTGAGCTACAGGACGCCATGTGGTTCCCTCCCAGAAGAGAATTGCATTCTATTCCAATACAACAACAACAGCAAAATTACATTTATAGAGCGCCTTTCACGTTGGGAGGACGTCCCAAAGCGCTGAACAGTCAGGTGTCGGGGCTCAAGCATGGGGTGTAGGGGTGAGGGAAGGCTGAGAGGTGGGAGGGAGACCAAAGGCACGGTTGAAGGGAAAGGTCTTGAGACTGACCTTGAAGGAGGCAAGGGAGGAAGCGAGGCGAAGGGACCGTGGGATGGAGTTCCAGAGTGTAGGGGCAGAGAGGTTGAAAGCCCAGCCACCGATGGAAGGGCGGATCGGGCAGGAGACATGGAGCAGGCCGGAGCCCGATGAACGGAGGGCGCGGGCAGGCTCGTAGGGAGTCAGCAGGTCAGAGAGGTAGGAGGGCCTTAAAGGTGACGAGGATCTTGAACTCGATCCTCTGAGGGATGGGGAGCCAGTGGAGTCGGGCAAGGGTGGGAGCGATGGGGTCACGGAGCCTGGTGCGTGAGAGTACACAAGCTGCATGAGTTTTGGATGATCTGCAGCTTGTGAAGGGAAGAATTGGGAAGGCCGATGAGGAGGGAGTTCCCGTAATCAATACATGGGAATTCCCATATGTGGGGTGGGATGCATGGCACTTTCAGTTTGGTTTGGATACTCTTAAGCATGGTGATGGATTACCACATGTCAGACACCCGTCTGACCAAAAAACAATGAGATCCCTACTTGTGATAACAGAAATTTGTCACCGGACAAGTGTAAATGTCAGTCTGCAAAGTAAAAATCGTCATTCCAGGATGGAACAGCTGTGGATATTTACAAAGAGCCTTTATTTCTAAAATGTCATTTCACATTGCATTAAAAATTCTGTTTAGTAGTAAATGTGCACGGCTCATTAACTCTCATCAAAGAAGTTCCCTCAACTGGCAACACTGATGGAATGTAACTGCAAACTTATTTCTGTTGGAACCCAAAAACACGAGGAAACCAATACGGCAGACAGAATGCAGAAACACATTTACTGAGCTGCTTTTTATAAACTGTAACCATAGAGCCTTTTTGAATAGGTGCTGAAGTAATACATTTTCTGGCAGAGCGACGGAATTACTAATTATCTGAGGCCCAAAATTTCTCAACTTGTTATCCTTAAAAACACAGCGGGATATAAGATTTATATTAGGATTTAATATGGTGCAGCATTTGTGTAAATTCAATTGTTATTTGGAAGCTGTTTTTCTCCAGGTTTTTTTTCCTAGTCTCCGAATCAAGACAGGGAATTTCATAATTCTGCCCAATCGTAAACTTTAAAACAATGGTCATGGGGCTAAAAACATGAGAAAGTGAGCTTCAGCTCTTCCTTATAAAACCAGTGACATCCAAGAGATCTGATAAAAGTAATAAACCCAATAATAAAAACCAACCATAATTTGAAACTACATTGACAATTGCACTCAAACAGGCTGATATCAAAAATGATGCAGTGAAGGGGTACTTTTTGAGATTGGGATCAAGACAAAGTAAAGGCAGCTTTACAATCTTGTACCTGACCGACGTGCCTGGATTTGTTTGATACTGACCTTGGATGATAGAAGCAGAAAAGTATTCCATTCGCCTCACAAAACATACATTCACTGCACTTTACAGTAATATCCTGTGAAGTGCTTTAAGATATCTCAAAGACTTGATAAGGCGGTATATCAAATGCAAGATTTGTTATGATATTACTCACTACAATGAGCATATAAATTCATCCAATAACTACAATTTCATAAACAAAACTTCCAGTTAATCCCCGAGAGTACCTTCAACTGAATGTGTGCCAATTATATAAGGTGAACAGTGAGCTGGCGAAGTGGTGCAGTGGGTTGGAGCTCCAGCGTGCACACTCTCGCACCCAGAAGCTGGGTTTCCACTTTTAGCTGTGCTGTTGTGAAGCGGGGAGGAGGACGGTGCATGAAATAAAGCCAGTTTCTTTCATGCAGGGAGGGATAAAGATCAGAGGAGCAGCCAAATAGGCAGCTCATGCACACCTGCTGGGAGTCATCTTATAGAGAAACACACTGTGAATTAGATCCAGAGCTGGTGCGCTCTCAGTCACAAAAGATATACAGCATTAGATGAGAGTAAAGGGGAAGGCATTTAAAAATCACGAATAAGAACAATATCAGCATTCACCAGTTGTACTTTTAAGTGACTAGGGCAAACGTTTGTGCTCAATTCCACATATCAGCCAATACCTTTACTTTGCACACTGTAAATAAACTGTTGTTAAAGACTAAACTGTAGAACAGAGCATCCAAAAATCATAATCAGATTTTTTTGCTTAGCATTTTGGTTTTCTGAAGCTAAACTTGGATTATCTCAAAATAAAAGTATATTAGACTGTAAGAAAAATAATATTGGGAAACAGCAGTGTAATAGGATTAAAGCAGTTTCAGTTAGGGAGAAAGTCCCGGGCGGGGCAAAACCTTGGGCGAGTTTCCTTACCCCACACACCTCTGTTTACCCAGCAGTAATTGGGAACCTGGTTGTTGGTCGATTGGTGGATTGCTTTCCCAATGGTAATAATCCCTTCAAAAAAAATGAATAATTTGGTCACTCAATCCACGAATGTTTGTGGGACACTGCTGTGCAGAATTGGCTACCACATTTCGCCCATAAAATATACAGTCAATTCACTTTACAGTATATTCTGTGAAGTGCTTTGAGACGTCTTAAATGACATAATAAGGTGCCATATCAAATGCAAAGATGATTATTATTATCATTATTATGAGTTGAATGGCTTCTTTTTGTGCTATAAACTTGCAATTCCTGTATCATCCCCTGCTCCATCAACTCTATTGAATAAAGGCTTCACAGAAATGTCTGTTTTTCTCATTTACCCACTTTGTTTAATTGAAGAATGCATCCATTTCAAATTAGCTCATTTAGTTAAGAGATTGTCTAATACATATTTGGCAAAAATGATGTAGTCCCCCAAATCAGCACGATCAATATGAAGAGTGCTAACAGAGGTAAGTTATTTGCACTCAAAGCAGTGTTTTTTTTTAAAAGGATATGGTGAAACTCATTAAAGTACAAGAATAGAGCCAGCCCTAATTTGCAACTAACTGAACTAGAGATTTATCATTTGTGTCTGAGTGAATTTCACTTGCATTGTGTAATAAAAGGTTTTCAAGTTCCTCTCAATCTTCTTGAAAAGTGAAAAAAAATTGGTTTCTTCCAAGAACATATTAAAGTCTATAAAGTAAGATTGGATTTAAGAATATTCTGTTGTTTACAAAGGTAGATGACTTTTTATCTGATAGTTGCAGATTGATTACCTGTGCCCCTATTATCTGCAGCCAGGGTTATCTGCCAAAATCTTCCCTACTTTCATCCCACTTGCCTTTCTAACTCAGTTTCTTCTGTGTTTATCTAAATTAGCTTCCACATCATATTGCGCCTTCCACTCTACGTCAGTTCCCTCTCCATGCTCCCCCCACCAGCTCAGCATCCACTGTTTCTGCCTCCTCAACAAAGGTCTCCTTCCATCTTACTCATTAGCTCCTGTTCTATTCATCTTGATGCAGCTCTCAGCTTCCAGAGCCGAGGCGGAGTGGAGGCGACCAGGAGTGGATTCAAGCAATGAAAGGCCTGGGAGGTGAATCAAGAGATGAATGGGAGTTTGGAGCTGAATCAAAAGATATGGGTAAGTTGGATTTGAGGAGGTAACGAGCAAACGTTGTGAGCTGAGGAGAAATGTGGGATCCATGGGGAAAGACTACTTAGCAAAAGGAAGAAACACAAGATTAGAAATGAATTGAGCGTTCCATAAGCAAACAGCAATGCTTGAGCTGGCTCCAATGTGATATGCTTGCCAATAGAATGTTGAAATTAAGTCAACCCTCTGTGGTGGTCTCAGTGATCGAGCTTCGAGCCAGATGGGGCTGTAGTACTCGAGGGCACTGCTGATGTCAGCCCAGGGTCATTGGCAGACCAGTCACGAGGAGCGGGGATTTTTCTCTCAGCTTCTATTAACCAAAGCAGCTTCTGTATTCCTAGCTGGAAAAGCAGCAGGAAGCTTACCACACAGTCCTCTCAATGTAACGATACCTAAATGCACATTCTGCGGTCCCCAAGGCTTGGCTCTTACAAACATGTGCCTCAGAGTTCCCAGAATTAGGTAAGCAGGTTGCTTTCCTCAGGGTGAGAGTTGTACATTCCAGATATAGAGAAACTTCCATGTGTAAGTGGCATACGTATGTGGAATTCTGTTTGGTTTGGATACTCTTAAGCATGTATTTGGATTCCACACTTGTCAGCTGACCAAGCAAATTGAGATCAGTAACCATGTCCATTATGCTCCAAGGGTATATATGGCTCAGCATACAATTTCAAACAACACTGAATACAAACTTTGGCATATAAGAAAGGTTCCAGAGTATGATCAGACTTTAAGTCACTAGTTTTTCTGGTCACTTTGAAATTATTACTAATAATATTATTTGCATTTGATATAGCGCCTTATCACGTCTTCGAGACATCTCAAGGCACTTAACAGAATATACAATAACGTTGATTGACCCTATATTTTATGGGCGAAGCAAGGCAACCAAAATTGCCCCACAAATAGTCGTGAATTGAGTGATCAAATGATTATTTTTTTAAAACAGGATTATTACTCTCGGAAAAGCGATTTGCCAATCGACTAACAACTGGGTTCCTACTTACTGCTAGGCAAACAGAGGCGTGTGGAGGAACAAAACTTGCCCAACTTCTAGCCCTGCCCGGGAATTATAAACATATATATATACATAAAAATTGACAGTCTTTCAGGAGCTTTTATAATCGGTGAATTAATTTATATTAATTCCTGTACTTGCAATAGATTTATATGGGTGCACACATACATTATACCCATTACGTGTTTCTCACTCTGGATTGGAGCTTGCAGAATGGTTAATTTCCTAAAGGAATGGCATCTGCAAAACAGTGACACCTAAATTAAATTTTTGGCACGACTTCAATAAGAACCTTAAGGTCAATCAACAGTAATAAACCTCCATTTGATAAAACTCATATCAAAATGTCTCAAAGCACTTTACAGATTATTACTATCAAATGTAGTGACCATTTCTGTAGGCAAAAGTGTTACTATATCTGGATGTTAGATTTTTTTCTTTCATTTTGATTAATTTAAAACATTTTTTCAAAAGTCTGTGTGTGCTTTTTTTATTTATTTTGATTCGTTTTCCCATTTGTCAGAGATTTTCCTTAGTTACATTTTACCTGGACCTTTCCATGATCTGATTTTCACACTTTTTTTGTCATAGGAAAAAGAAAAAAAGAAAGAAATCAATGTGAACCTGACACTAGAGAGAAAGAGGAAAACCAGAGTGGAGAAAGAACCAAAACACTGAAACAGGCAACATGTCAGTGAGCTCAGTAAATGGCACAAACAAAATTGAATTAATGACAAAGATACTCATTATAATAATAATAATAATCCTTGCATTTGATATAGCGCTTTTCACGTCGGGAGGACGTCCCAAAGCGCTTCACAGAACACACTGTAAAGTGAATTGACTGTATATTTGTGGGCGAACGCGGCAGCCAATTGCGCACAGCAGTGTCCCGCAAACAGTCGTAGATTGAAAATGACCAATTTATTATTGTTTTGGTTTGGAGGGATTATTAATAGGCGAGTGGAGTAAGGAAACTTGCCCAAGATTATACCACGGAATAAATATCAATTCCAGTTTGGCATATTCAAGGTAGAGTAAGAAGTCTAATGGTTAGATTTGCTTCTTTAAAAAATTATTGTATCCTGCCAAAATTAATCACTTCCAAATTAATAATTGTGTTATTTACTCCAGAAAGCGAATTATGTTTCAAAGAAGATTTTATGAAGGGAGCTAAGTCATTTAAACAGCAATGTTAGTTTGGGTTTGCACTATCAATCAGACTTACACTTGATCTGCATGCAATAATTTACTGCAGAATCCTACCCACTCATTAAGCTGATAATGTGAAGAGTCCAAATATCGAGGTTGTAAATTCGACAACAAAATTATATTTGTATAGTGCCTTTCACATCAGGAGGTCATCTCAAGGTGCTGGACAGTCAGATTTTTGGGCCTGAGCTGGTTGTCGGGATTAGGGAGGGTGGAGGACAAGGGTGAAGCAGGGTGATCGAAAGCACAGTAGGAGGGTCTTGAGATGGCTCTTGAAGGAGGCAAGGGAGGGGGTGAGGCGGAGGCACTGCGGGTTGGAGTTCCAGAGAGTGGGATAGAGTGGCAGAAGGCTCACCCGCCGATGGTGGGGCGGGCGAGGCGGGGGACATGAAGCAGGCTGGAGCCCGCTGAGCGGAGGAACCGGGCAGGATGGTAGGGGTTAGGAGGTCACAGAGGTAGCGGGGAGCAAGACCATGAAGGTGAGGATCAGGATCTTGAACTGTATCCTTTATGTGATGGGAAGCCAGTGGAGTTGAGCAAGGATGGGGGTGATAGGGCTATGGGGCCTTGTGTGCAAGAGGACATGGACTGCAGAGTTCTGGATGATCTGCAACCTATGGAGAGAGGAGTTGGGGAGACCGACAAGCAAAGAGTTTGCATAGTCAAGCCTCGATGTAATGAATACGTGTATGAGGGTTTCAGCGGCCTGAGGTGTGAGACAGTGACAAAGCCGGGCGATGTTGCGGAGGTGGGGGAAGACAGAGCGGGTCATGACACGGATTTGGGTTAGAAAGGATAGATGAGTTTCAAACAAGACACCAAGGTTCCAGACTGGCTTAGTAAGGTGGAGTGTGCATCCGTGGATGGTGATGCTGTCAGCGCCTAAGGTGGGAAGCCAATCAGTAGAGCCTCAGTCTTGTTGACATTCAACTGAAGAAAGTTAGCTCTCATCCAGGATTTGATGTCAGATAGCAAATTCAAGCCCCAAGTTGGGACTCTGAACTAGGTGACCACTCCAATGCAGCGCTGGGGTGTGATGCATTGTTAGACGTGCCATCCTTCAGATGAGGTGTTCAACCAAAGCCCCGTCTATCTGATCTTGTGGTGCTATTCAAAAAGAGAAGGGAATCTCTCCTGCTTTCCTGCCAAAATTGTTCATTCATTTAATTGGCTGTTTGTGGAATACTGTCGTGCGTAAATTGGCTGTCGTGTTCGCCTACAAATATCATCACTATACTTCACAGTAAAATCCTGAGAAGTGTTTTGAGATACCTTAAAGATGTGATAAGGCACTATACTAATTGCAAGGATTATTATTGTTTATTAATAGTGGAAAGTATTTGCCTACAAAGTTACACCCAACTGGTCTCCATTAAAATTCTTTGTTGTTATGAACAAAATAGAAAGGTAGAAATTTGACTTGGCAAACTCAGTTTTAAGTAAATCTCTTACAATCCAAAATGTATATTTTATAAAAAATAATCTTTTCATTTGGTACAGCATCTTTGACATTGTAGCGATTCATCTTGGAGCATTTCACAGCATTCACTCTAAAGTGTAGCGAATGTGCATTTTTGTAGGCTTAATGGCTTCGCGTTGCTATTTTCTGAATAATGTCCATGTACTAAATTGTTTTTAAGCATCAAGTAATAATCTATGTTCACACTCTTAGTACTGTACAGCTTTCTGTGGCTATTGATTTTGTTGAACCCCATTCCTGGATAATGGTTAAGTAGCGCTAATATCATTTCCAAGGTGTCAGCCAGAATAATAATGCAGCAATGCATAAGTGTTGTTCATAAGGTATATAATATTTCTGCCTGTGGCACAAATAATTTAGTTAAATTCAAAATCTGATTGGTAGTAATACAATGGAAGACATGAAATCCCTTTTACTACTTTTGATACACACAATGGCATTCTCTCATTATATGTGCACATTGTCAAAGTTGTTTGACTTAGTCATAAGAAATTCACATCTGTTAGTTTTTTCTCGTTACTGATGACAACACCCCACCCCATGCCAAATTAAATTTTAATTTAATCAATGTTTAATTAACTAAAATACTCATGGAAAGGATATTTGAAATGACCACTAAATTGTTTTGATAGATCTGATATTTGCTACACATAATTAATTGAAGTATTATGTATTCAGTTATTGAAGGCTATCGGCTTCTGTTAAGATGTATGACCATTTCTTAGCATATCTGGTATGAAGAGAGGGCAGGTGCAACGGGACTGAAACTATTGATCACAGACACAATGGGACAAATGGTCTTCTGTAGGCAAATTGGCTGCCACACTTGCCTACAAATGCAGAGTCACTACACTTTACAATAAATCCCGTGAAGCACCTTGAGACATCTCCACAAAATGAAAAGGCACTTTATCAAATGCAGGAATTATTATGTTTCTGGTTTGATCAAGACAAGACTAATCGATTATCAACTGTGCCCTGAAGGACTGCAGAATGTGTGAATTATATGCAATGCTTGTTCTCTTTACTGATAGTGATCTAATAAACTAATACAGATTGGATTTCATATAGAGTGAAACCTGATGTATCATTCATATTGATGTAAAAGTCACACTGCAGTTTTACGTGCTGCTATGGTTAAAAAAAATTAAATTGTACCATTGACCAAGTCAAACTCTTAGATTTGTGGGATATTAAATCTTCCATGAAGATACAATTTACACTTTGGTAACTTAAAAGCAATTTTTTCATGGCTTGCAATACATAGTCACATTAATTTGCAGAGGAATCTTTTGCCAGTGATTTGATTTGTTTTAGCCATAGAATCATAGAAATGTACAGCCCAGTAGGAGGCCATCCGTGTCAGTGATTGCTTCTCCAAGAAGCCATCCATCTTAATCCCCAATTCCCTGTACCCTTAAATATCCATCTTCTGCATGTGTTTCGGCCTTTTTTTTAAAATACTGTACACCCAATTGACTCTACTCTAATAGCCACCTCCTGGCAAATCATTCCAAAATCTAGAATAAGTTCTTCGGAACCTCTCCTTCAATACCCATAGTCACAACCTTAAATTTGTTCTTGATCCCCTTCCGGCGCAAAGAGGAGTAGGAGGGCAGCCGAAGGCGGGTTTGAAAATGAGGGTTTTGAGACGTGCCTTGAAGGAGGCGAGGGAAGGAACAAGGCAAAGAGACTGTGGGATGGAGTTCCAAAGAGTGGTGTTAGAGAGACTGAAGCAATCAACCTTCTCAAATCAATATGATGTGGAAGCCCAGATAACCAACTATTGACTTTCCTCCTTTGGGAGGAGGGAAGATAAGCATGGTCTCCTTGGATCTGGATTGGCTCCAAATGGACCTATTTGATAACAGAATGTCAGAATCAAGTCAACCGTCTGTGGCGGTCTTGGTAGTCCTGTTCCTGAGCCAGGAGGATCTGCAGTATTCCAGGGCATTGCTGATGACTGCACGGCCAGCCTGGCTATTGGCAGGTAGCCAGACACTGCTCTCAATGGCATCTATGCGGTTTTAATTGGTTCGACTCTAGCAGGACCCCAGTGCATACTCTGGGGTCCCCAAGCGTTGGCTCTTGCCAACCTGCACCTAATACTTTCCGGAATTGGGTAAGCAGGATGCGTCCCTCCAGGGAGAGAGTGCACATTCCATTCCAACAATCTATCTCTGGGATTTCCATGATGCCATGGAACCCTCAGGTTGCTTTGGATACTCTGAAGCACGGTGATGGGTTTCTGCATGTGTCAGACACCCAGTTAATCAATGAAAAAGCTCCCCATAACTGCTAATGTACAACATTCATATGATGTCACCTCAAGTTAACTTGAGTAGACCTGATCGTTATGCTACTAAATTTGTGCATTACCAGCTAGTGCTGAAAGTTTAAACACAAGATGCTCAGCTATGGGAAACCATAGCCAACGCTGCAAAGAAAAAGAGCTTTCCATTATTAGCAACATTCACAACAGACTGGAGCTGAACCCTGCACTGATATGTGAAAAATTATGATAAACTACTTCTCTAAACAAGAGAGGCTTGTCCACCTCGCACTAACTTCAGGGCACACAATGTGAATATCCCAGATTAGCAACATGTGGCATTGAGCCAGGGAAAGAGTCTGCTGATCTGATCATTATGAGAAGCATATGTGGGACAAGAGAATCCAGCCCAGCTGTGGTGTTAGAAGGAGCTAGACCAGTTCTGTTAATCAGCGTTAACCACATTTTCAAAACATCACTCAATGTTCAATGGAACAGCACTGAATCAGACACTGTAAAGACTTGCAGTAAAATGACACAATTTTGTTATAAAAAAAACTTTTGAGTGCCTAGCTGTGGAAAGGGATAATATTACCTTTCATGTTATATATACTTAGCATTCAGTCTGAAAAGCTATCAAAATGCTGCTTTCAGCAATTGGCTTTCAATATAAATCATTGTCACCCAAAGGAAAATAAGTAAAACTCTAAAACGTGCAGTCACTGCACTTTATAGTATATCTGTGAAGTGCTATGGGATATTCTCCTATTCTCCAGATGTAATATACTTCCTTTAAGATCCCAACAAGTATTTACAGTTAGATATCTTGTGCCAAAATGTCTTTTTACAAATCAGTGCCTTGTGACGACACATATCCTTGACAGCTGAGATGGTTCTTACACCCCTATATGTACACCCAAGATATGGATCACTCCCCTCTCGCAGAGTGTACTGGGTGGCCTGTGTTCAATCCTCACTAATGAATGCAAGTCCCTATAACTAGGTGTAGCTTGACTAATGAGTTTCTTCCACGTCGACAGGTACTGCCAATTGCTATTTAAATCAAAGCAAATTGGGAAGCTTCCGTACTCAGTCTTTTTTTCTAAATAGGTTGTGACGTAGGCTCAACCTGTTTATGTATTCCCTCCTTTGATTTATGTAGAAAGCTCAACATTAAATTTTAAATAACACGATAAATATAAACAAACACAACTATGAAGTAACAAATATTAATCATACGTAAACTACACACGCTAACAGCCGGTTGTAATGAAGTTAATGTAAAGTGCATGATGGACCAACCTCTGACTACTGCGCATCAATAGTCAGAGTAAGTACCTTATGTTGTCATCAGGTAGAAGTGACCCTAGTACCATGGCACTCGTTTTTTTTATGGGCATTGAGCCCCTCCCCGAATTACAGTAGAATACAATGGTAAGTGTATTGCACCAATTACTTGATGTAATGGTCCATTCAAAATCATGCTTGAAGTACACCTTTCTATCCACTTATGCAAATCATAGATAGGCAGTTACCCGCCAAATTATTGCAATCGACGCTAGACTCAGACTTGATGGCACCATAAGTATCAAAAACGTTAAATACATAAAAAAAATTAAAGGGCTACTCAATATATTTATCACGTTCATGCGCCAGTTCTACCAAACTTCGGCACTTCCTGAGTTTCCCCGAGCGCAATCAGTAATTACTAACTGCACTTACACAGCTTCTGTGGCAATCTCAAATTTTAAGATAAAATGGTCTTGTACACCAGAACTGAACTCTAAATAAAAGTTTGCCTTTAATTTTCTTGTCAAATTCCCCACAAAATATTATGATCTTGCGCAGTCAGAGACATTGAATCAGTAAGGGATCCTGAATGAAATACATTGTTTAATTACAATAGTTTTGTATTTATGTTTTTAAACTAAGTCTAATGAAAGTAAGGTACATTTGCCACACAACAGCACTTATGTCTTAACCTCCCACTGCTGAAATAATTGAAACAGTAGCAGAAGCTGAATTCTAATTCTGCACCAACTAATTAAAACATAATTAAAAATTATATGTAGCTCTGGGGGCAGTAACAAATGCACTGTTAATCCCTAATGCAGGTGTAAAATACTAGGCTTACATTTACGTTGGGGAAAAACGTAAATGTAGGAAAAAATTAGCTCCAGGTTTTCTGCAATAAAACTGACAAGAACAGTTTATTTTTTTTATCAGTTTTAACACTAATTCCAAATGAATTAAAGTTTTGCAAATTGTCCTTTGCCAAATGCTAATTGCATTTTCTATTCAGTTTTAGGGTTGGCCTTTCCATTTGCTGCCTTTTCATGAGTGCTTATTTTCATTAAGACTCTTTTGTCTGTGCATACACTTTGATACTTTGTACAAGCAAAGATTGCATAATCTCTGAACATCTTAGTTTTCTTGTCGCCTCTTTGAGAATTCCTACTTAGCCTTGAACACTTCCTTCTACACATTTTGGTCATTCTCTCTAAAGTAAACTATGCTTCTTGCAGACAAGTTCATCTGGATGGTGTAATTTTGTGACAGGAAACTTCCTGCAGGTGAAGAAATTCACTGCAGCACAGTTGGCTTTGATTCTCACTTGCCATTGCTCTTGACAAGCTTAACATGCTCCCACTATTATTAACTGGTTATTCTGAGCAATTACGATGTAAACTGCTAGTATTTGACATTTCTGCTTTATAATAATTTCTTGGGACTGTAGGAGAATTATTTTGACTAACAATAGCTTCTACACATAGCAGGTATAGTCTGATTGATTTTGGCACAGTAGTCAGGGATTATACTGATGGTTGGTGAATCAGTAACAAAGGGGAATACATTCAGGATTGTTACAGGAAGGGTTAAGGATTAGAAGAATTATTTTCATGGAGAAGTAACTAGAACATAAAATGGTTTGTGACAAGCTATTAAAGCTGAGAACAATAACAACATCTAAATAGATATTAGATAAGGCACGCCTTCAAAGCACGCCTCAAGACCCTCCTTTTCGGCCTGTGCCTTCTGCCACCCTCCGACCCTCTCTGCCCTCCACCATCCTGATCTTAAACCCCCCCCATCACCGCTCGGGTCCTAATCCGTGATTGTTCAACACCTTGGGACATCCTCCCGACGTGAAAGGGGCTTTACAAATGTAATTTTGTATTGTATAAGTATTTGAAAAAAACAATATGAAGGGGTAAAGGGAAAGAACACTGAAATAGAATTAGATTACATAGCTCTAAATGCACAGAACATTACAGCATGGAAACAAGCCATTTGGTCCAACTAGTCCACAATGGTGTTTCTATTCCAGAAGAACGTCCACCTCTCCTGATCCTCTCTCCTATACCCCTTCATTCCCTTCTATCTCATATAGGATTCCAATGAAGGCGATAGCACCATTCTACTGTAGATTCAATAGGCTAAATATCTTCCTTCTGTACTGTAATTTCTACAATAAAACAAAGACACTTAAATACATTTAAATTTTGCTGAAAGGCAGCATCTTTCCCATTCAGACATTATATAATCTGCATATAAAACCTGCTCTCTAGCATTGCCAACTAGCTCAAAAGACAGGAGCAATCTGGTGAGAAGACTCCTTTGACAGATCAAATAAAATGGCCTCTTTGAATGTGGGAAAAGCAAAATCTTTTTACTCTTAACTCTTAGATATATTAGGGTTTCATATCTTCAAAAGGTGCCGAGTCTTTAGGCCAATGATGGAAGAAAAAGTGGTTGGCAGTCACTGCTGGGGTTAAGCTCTTTGAGACTTCCTCCCGTTGTGAATGGCACTATATTGTATTAACAGCTGGAAGTTCAGTCAAGACAGGCTTTCCTGCTGGTTTCCTGTCCAGGGTCACTTAAAGACAGACTTAAAATAGTTTGTTTGACCATTTAATTTGTTTTGTCTCAGGCAGATGGCTGAAAAGTTTTGATGCTCATTGCCCAAGGTGGAGGCAGCATATAGCTTTTTGGTTATATTGACATTTTGTTAAAACAGCTCAGAATTTCATGTTATCAAAGATAAATTGTCTCTTAAGTTTGCTTCAATATTTCACCTGAACGTCCTCAAGAAAACATGAAATGCATAAACCTGTGCAAATTGTAAAGAAAACAATATCTTCCAATGAAGTACCAAGGGAACAACAACAACAAGATTCCATTTATAAAGCGCCTTTCACGTCAGGAGGACGTCCCAAGGCGCTGTATTGCCTACACAAGGGAAAATTGTGTAGGCAATACTGTGGCATTAAATAAATTACACAAAACAGAAAATTTAAAGTAAAGGAGGAAGTCATTGAGCCTATTGAGTTTATGCTGAAATCAGCTCTTCCATTGGAGCTACCAACTTAATCCAACTCTCTTCTAAATACTATATGGACTGGGCTTCAGCATCCTTTGTGTGAAGGAATTCTACAGTGTAACAATTTGCTGTGGAAAAGCATTCCTTCTAACTTTCCCCATTTTCCTTCTTATGATAATCTTGTGATTAAAAAGTCACTGAAGTCGTCAAGGGAGCTATGTTCTTGATCGATTTTCCCTGCTGTCAATTTTACCTGGGGAAAATTTTGCCATAATGAAATCAACTCTTTGAGTCGTCCTCCCAATACAAAGGTGCTAAATGTAAGGATTATATTTGTAGCAGGAAAGTGAGAGGCCACACCAAAAATGTTAATCATGCTTGCGTTTTCAGTTGCGGATCAACTTGCTGTGCATTTCCAGCAATTGTCTTTCACAGCAGAAAATAGTACAGGTACTTCATATACTGTAGTAACCACATAATTGGAGGCAAACACTGAGGAGCAGGCAGAATACCTTCTGTTCATAAACACATAACTTTTGTTCAAGTACAAAAACACCACAGTCTGTAAAACAATTAGCAATCATGCTTAACTGAATAATCCTGGCGACATTCCCACAAATTACAGGAATATATGCACAGTTGAACAGTAACAAGAAAGCAAAGTTAAATTACTAAGTGTGTGCCAAGTACACAAGGCAGAAAATTGTGCTTCTGTTTTATATTAAATGCTTAAAGAAATAGATTTGCCACTTCTGCCCTCAGCTAACCAGGAAATCTGCCATATCAAATTTCATTCTTCTGAATTCTAAGCACTAGAGAGTGTTTCATTAAATTTACTTTGTTTTCATTAACTGCAATAAAATGTGGGCAACTGAAATTTATAACGAATTAAATTGATAGTGTTAATACTGTTAGAGCTGAAAGAGAAAGCTGTTTTTAAAATGTTGGTTGGTAGCAATCTACACTTCTAAACATCAATCAGCCACCCCATTCTGCAGGCAATCTCACCTTTACTCTTTTAACTCATTTTATAGCTCCCAAAGGAGGATGTGGATAGTGCTGACCTTTGAACTCTGTGAAGCAGTGAACGGAATCCTAAGGATTATTTCTAAAAAAGAAAAGTACGTTGGATAGAGTTCATCTCTGAGATGGGAGGTGATGCTTTTGAAAGTGGGTTTTGGATGCAGAAGATAAAATAGCAGCCAGCCAGCAGAAAAGAAAGCATCACTTGTCATAAAGTACAGCCACCTGCTGGAAAGAAAAGGCTGTGATGCAGAATAAAAGTATGGCCAATGGGAAGACAAGCCCTGAAAGGTAGATCAAGACTTATGATGATGGAAGAGTACCATGAGCTAAAAGTAGATCAGCCTGACGAAGGGTAAGTACTGTGACTGACAACAGAAGTAAACTGCAGGGAGGCAGTGAACCAGTTCAAGGAGCTGTGTTGCCGCAGGAGTAGTCTGCCAGGAGCAGCACACAAAAGAACATGAAGGAATTGTGCATTGAGAAAATGCCTGTCAAACCCGCTGCTTCCACAGCCCACGCAAAGACTGCCCGTTAAGGTCTCCACCCCATCCACTTTACCTCCCAGGGGGAAAGGATTGCAAAGTGAATCTGAGCAACAGCTCCAGAATATTCATTTATTTTTACAATACAATTCTGGCCTCTATCCCTCCGTAGATACTCCCAGATAGCATCCAGCCCCATCTATTCTGATACCATTCCCAAATACTTCTTTTATTTTAAAAAAAGGAGCTAATTCTGGTAGCTGGAAAGCATCCTGCTTACCTAATTCCATAAATCTTAGGCGCAGGTTGGCAAGAGCCAAGGCCTGGGGACCCCAGAGTGTGAGTTGGAGTACTGCTGAGTCTAACCAGCTAAATCTACATAGTTTGCCATTGATATCGCTGTGTGACAACCTTTCCTACTGCTTGTTCAGCTAGGCCCACCCTATCGGTTAGGGCTTTGGCTTGCAGGGTTATCAGGAGCTTAGTGGGATGATTCCCTACCCCCAGTTACTGGCCTGCCCTTCAAAGTTCTGCTGATGTACCAGGCTGGTTATGCTATCATCAGTAGTGCTCTAGAATACTGTGGACCAGCCTGGCTCAGGAACCGGACTACCAAGAGCACCACAGAGGCCTGGCTCAATTTCCACATTCCTTTCCCAAATCTGTCATCTTGGAGCCAGTTCACCTCCAAGGAGACCCTGCTTAGCTCCCACTTCCCTCCCCTGAGGAAAGACACTTGTTGGTTTTTGATAATTTTTCCCTGCTGTCAGTTTTACCTGGGGGAAATTTTGCCATAATGAAATCAACTCTTTGAGCACCAGGTTTGAGGCCTCACTAAATGGATGGTAGGAGCTATGAGCTTCCTGGTGGGCAACACAGCTCAGCATGAAATGCATGAGAGCATTACCACCATCTACCTGTCTACAGCTCAGTTTAAGCAGCAGCTGCTTGCCTCTCAGAAAGACAATCAAGGTGGATTCCAGCCAATGGATGGACGAACTCGGACTCCAGGTAACTTCCTCCAGCAGTTGTAGTCCCAGATATCAGAATTTCCTCATCAGCTATCTGGAGGATATCTGCCTTCTGCATAGTGGGAGGATCTTTACAGGACAGGTTGTGACATTCCAGCCTCCTGTAAGCCTCCTGTACATGCCCCAGATTTACCCTTCAGTGGCACCCTGTAAACAGTGATTTTTTTAAAAAAACGTCACACCTGCAAAGAATTGCTCTTACCCATAATTCACATTGTGGCTCATATGGGATTTTACCAATTATTGAATTCTAAGTCAAATATTAGCTAAACTCAGAATGACAACTATACAAAGTCATTTCATTCAATATTGGATTACAAAGTGCCAGAAAAGAAAATTCAATGTTGTATAAAAATGTGAAAGAGCATGAGAAAAGAATAAAATAATTTTACCAGCATTGGTGATTTTGCATTAAAATTGATTTTAAAAACATTATAATATCACAAATCTGGGTCAGTTGAAGAAGGTCGTCAGACCATCTGATCTCATCTTTTCAGAATACTCACCTTACCATCCTCCCATCACAGCATCTAGTGCTTCGTGAGACACCCTGGTATCAATTGCTAATCTGTTCCAAGTATTAATTATCCTCTGGGTAAAAAAAATTTTCCTGGTGTCTCTCCTGAAACTGACTTTTCCAACTATGAACATTTGTTCCCGCCTTCCTCTTCCTTGTTGCACAAGGAAGTACTGTTTTAGGTTTACAAAACTCTGGAACTCTCTCCCTCAATCTCTCCATCTTGCCCCCTCCCTCATCACTTTCAAATCCCCCCTAAATACCTTCCTTTTTGATCATGCTTACGGTCACCTCACCCCTCCCTCTCCCCCAGTGACTCTGCCACTGTCAAGCACTCTGGGACGCTACCCCACATGAAGGGCGCTATATCAATTCAAGTTGTTGTACTACTATCTAATGTCTTATAGTACTTTCTTATGTCACTGCAAGCAGAACTGCATATAATACTCCCAAGTTTGGCCTGACACAGCACTGTGCAACTTAAGCATGACATCTGCAATCCAAATTTCAACTGATTTGACAAAATAACCCCATTAAGCTGCTTGCCTTGTTAATTGCTGCCTCACACAATGAGTGATGATGAGTCAATGAGCACCACTAAGACTCCTTCAGCTTCCTTCTTTGGAAGCTCTATGTCATCCATGGAGTTGTTGTGCTTCCTATTTTTACTTCCTATACACGGTGTCTTGCATTTATCATTGTTAAATAGTAAATCTTATGTCCGTTTGTCATGTTAACTTTTCTGCATAAGCAATACCCCATGCATTGGGATCACTGTTGCAATTACAGACCTTCTGTGCTCATCTTGAAGGCATTATATTATCAAAAATAACATGGGCGACACAGGAGTTTAGGATTGAACTCTCGATGTTGAACAACATGTTGAAAAAAAGTATTATTACAATTAATTTCCTTCTCAGTGAACTGTCCTTTTACATTGTTTACGAGAGAAAAAGCTCGGAGACCAGTAGATTGTTATAAGAAAAACAGTATTTTTGTTAAGACTCAGCACAATGAGCAAACCATAGAAAGTCCGAGACTAGAGGAATTAACATCTCTATATAAAATGTTAAGACTTGATGGACACATGCAAGAGAAAATGATAAGTGAAAGGATACAAGACAGGTAAAAACACTCTTTGCTCCAGTGATCACTAGATGGATGAATGACAGCTTGGTCCACATTACTGTGCAATTCATCAAAATGTAATTAAATGCCTTCAATAAAAGACTTTGAAGAGACCACTAGTCAAATAACTAACATGAAATAATAGTTGTTGTTTCAAATATAAAAGTCAAACTTAGTGAAAGAGATGAATTCATCTAATTCTCTGAAATAATGTTTAGTTCTAAAGGAAAGAATTTAATTTGTAACATTTTGTCTCATTGCTCACTTTAGTTTACTTGCTGATCATTGTTCCTCCATCAATTTTGCTGCTTTTTCTTCCTAACTTGAACGCTTTGGCTCCTGAGTGGCATTAGAATCCACAGAGCTCTGGTACCTCCCATAAATTGGAAATATTCACGCGAGTGACTTGGAAACAGGTTTCGGCACCATAGCTGAGTCTGATTCTCTCCTTATTCATCAGTCACACAAGCAGAAGGTCAAAGGTTTCTGAATGTCGCCATCCAACCTCTAAGACTAATCAAAGCATCTGAACTGCAGCCAATGCAAAGATGGGATAATTCAGCACAGATCAGGAATTGAACCTGCAAAGGTAATGCATAAACTGGGTGATCATATCCCACTTGGTGAAATCAGAGATGATGGACTTTCTTGAGTCCAAAATTGAGAGGATCCACTCTACTGCCAACCCTTGCTACTGCCAACACTTCCCATCCACCCCCTTCTGCCTCCACCCATTCCTCCCTCCAGAACTTCAACATTACCCTCTTTTCTTTCCCCATCTCCTGAATGAACCCCACCATTTGTTCCCTCAATCCTATCCCCTCCCATGTCCACCTCCTTTCCACCCTGCTAACAGACATCATCAATCTTTCCTTGTCCACTGACACAATTCCTCCAGGCTCAATCCTTGGTCCTTTCCTCTTTAATATCTACATGATCCTGTTCGACGAAGGCGTGGGGTTAACTTCCACGTGTATGCAGATGACACCCAACTCTCTCTCTGCCTCCATCCTATTTAAAGCCATAACAGTTGCAACGTCCTTGTCTTTGAGATTATAGTTATATATCATAGATGTTACCATTTTGTCTATGTCCTGTTCAGTCTGTATCTCTGAGGTGACCTGAAAGATAAGGTGTTCTTACCAAAACCTCATTTTCGTACTGGTACTTATCACTGATTTGCAGCTTTTTCTGTTTGTTTAGGTAGAATGTCTCCAGACCCAGATCCATTTCTTTAACAACCCTTAACCAAGGGAGCAGAAACACAGCATCCAGCACGCCAACGTCAACCAATGCTATAGCACTGTGTCATTTGCCCACAAAATACACAATCACTCCATTTACCAGCGTAATGTATCAGCATTGAGACATCCTTCCAATGTGAAAGACACTATGTCAAATGCAAGGATTATTATTGCACTTAGCAAATAATTACCAATGGATTGTCATGTGCACAATGCTGTTGCTAAACAGATAACCGTTAGAGACAGTAAACGTGCATACAGCTACGGTAAGATAAAATTCAGGATACATTTTTTGAAAGCCCAGGAAAGACTGTTATCAAAACAAAGCACTCACAAAAAAAACCATTGCAGGCATTGCCATAAATGTGCCCACAACAGCATGGTATATATCATAATGCCACTGTTCTTTTTTATTATTTTATCAGATGAAAAGTGAAATGCTTCTTATTGTGGTTTATATTACTTTTTAAAGTTATCCTGATATAATATCTGTACCTTTTCTACCTTCCTGACTGAAATAACAAATATGTTCCAGACAATGCATCTGCATTCTATTTATTGAGTCTTCACAACCAGTAGTTTGCCTTGCAGTGGGTAGCAGTTCTACTTCATTTCAACTCAAAATGTTTGTGGACCCAAGAAATAAACAGTAACTTCCATTTATATTTAGGTGTCCTTCATGAAGGATCCTTTCCCAGAATACTTCACAAGGACAGAGTAAGGGAGAAGGCGACTATAATCAAGGTCAAAGAGATAGGTGTTTAAATAGGATTTAAAGAGAGGAGGGCGAGATGGAGAGAGTTACAGAGGTTAGATTAGTGGCTAAAAGCTCGACTACCAATGGTGATAAGAAGAGGGGGAGGGACTCACGGCAGGCAGGTCTTAACCAAATGGAAGAGAGTGGGTTAGGAGGAGGTCACTGAGATAGGGAGCTGCTAGAGCATGAGGGGATTTAAAGGTGAAGGTGAGGACTTTGAAATCAATTGTTGGGAGACGGAGCCAGTGGACCTTGGCAAGGACTGGAATAATAGGCATATGGAGTTTGATGCAGATGAGAGTTTTGGAAAATTTAGTACTGATCATTAACAAAGCAGTTACCATTCCTCTTTGATAAGTACAGAAAAAACATTGGGAGTGGTAGGTGGAAGTGGAGTTGAGTGGCAAATCAGGTCCAGGATTTGATAAGAAGGATAGGTTGAAGATGAAAAGCCTACACATACACACTTGACAACAATTAACTGTGAAGCACTTTTAAACATTTCAGTATTACAAGTGATATCATATGCAAAGATTATGACACAATCTTGATATCTGAACAATTTCCCATTGTTAGCACTTCCATGAATAGACAAAGTAAAGCTCTTTTTATTTTATCCCAACAATTTTTTCTTCATTTTTATGCATATCCAGAGCAATTTTCAGGCCATCTGGCTAATCTGCTGCTAATTACACCCACTTAATTTTGCCCAGTTGCTAAATATTTCTTGTTAAATGAGGTTTCTTTATTATGGATTATATAATTTATCAAGGTAACAGACTTTTAATTGCTAGGATTATGCTTCCAGTGTATTTTTAAAATTAGAATAGGAAGTATTTGCAATCCTTTGGGAATACAATACCCCTGCCTTTGAAAAAGCTATGAAAAATTTCAGCCACTTATTTCAACCCACACTCTCATCTTAAGAATTGTATTTGTGAGCACTCTGATTTGTTTCTTTACTGATCTGAAATCTCCATGAGCATGACATCTCTCTCACCACTAACTATCAGAAACCAAATACAGTAACTTTCTATACAAAAATATATTGCAGGAGCAGACAGACATTGAATAAGTTTGCTCTATTATTGGGAACTAATAATATTCCCTACCCCACCGGAAAAGCACTCCAAGATGCTACCCCGCAAGTTGTTGCTGTATAAAGTGAATATGCGCATAGCTTGGACTTTCCACCTCGAACCATAATATACCAGAAGTGGCTTCCAGCGCTGACTAGCTGGCTTCCTGCACATAGTATGCATGCGTAGCGCCCAGGGAGTAACCTCAGCAGCAACCTGATGACCCGGAATGGCCATATTTTAGAGTGCCCATTATAATGCAGGGTCTGAGTTTACAGACCCAAACCAATAGTTTCTAGTCGGGTAAGGCTGCAGCACCAGACACAAGGGGGGAAGAAAACGTATAGTGCACCATCAGTACATGACATGCTGTTTCATCCATGGGAATTCAATGGAGGAGGTTTAAAAAATGGAGAACAATTCACCATGTCCTCATATTTATTTTCTAATTCAACAGCAGTGAATATTAACTTCTTCAGTTTTAGCCACATTGTGATTATCAATAGCAAAGCATTTTTTTTATATACACACACTTGCTTCACCTCCTGGCAAACAGCACTTTCTTATCCATAACTCACTGACACCCTTAACCTAACCTACAGCTTAACCTACACCCCAGGACGGACTGAAAGATTACTTATTATTACAGAATATTTTTATGTTTCATGCAGAGTGAGGGTGACCATGCACCTCAACACCAAGCCATTTCACTTTGGTTTTCCAGACACGATTGCTACCTTCAAAGATCCCATTACTGAGACTTTTCATAGGTTGCTAACTGTGAAATCACAGTGTGTTCGATCTGACTGCCACTGCCTTAGCCATCATTAAACATGCTGTTTTATAAGCAACTAGGACACTATGAACCAAGTTTTGTCACGAATATTGTGATTGCACCACCAAAATCCAAATACCACTGATACTATTCCTTTCAAAGTGTATACAAATGCTATAGTGGTTTATAATAATGATAATAATCCTTGCATTTGATATAGTGCTTTTCACGTCTTCTCGATGTCACAAAGCGCTTCACAGAATATGCTGTAAAGTGAATTGACCGTATATTTGTGGGCGAAACGCGGCAGCAAATTGCACACAGCAGTGTCCCACAAACAGTCGTGGATTGAAAATGACCAATTTATTATTGTTTTTGGTTTTGGAGGGATTATTATTAGGTGTGTGGAATAAGGAAACTTGCCCAAGGTTTTGCCCTGCCTGGAATTGAACCCAGGTGTCTTGCTTCCAAGGCGAGTCCTCTAACCACTGAGCTACAGGACTCCACAAAACAAACATTCAAAGCAATCTAGCAATGCCAATGGCTTAATTTCTAATGCACTGCAATAATAACAAAAAACACAAAATTCAGAGTCATATTTTCACATAGGCGGGCTGGAGCAGCAGCTCATGAGATGTCATCATCTCTCATGCGCTAGTGCAAAAATAACAAAGGACATTCAAACACCATTTTGTCAGGGTGGGTGATGCATTGGAAAAGATTAACACAAAGAAAAATGTTCTCCTTTTCATTTTCCATGGAGTCCTGTAGCTCAGTGGTTAGAGCATTCGCTTTGCAAGCGAGAGACCTGAGTTCAATTCCAGGCAGGGCGAAACCTTGGGCAAGTTTCCTTACTCCACATGCCTAATAATAATCCCTCCAAAAAACAAAAACAATAATAAATTGGTCATTTTCAATCTACGACTATTTGTGGGACATTGCTGTGCGCAATTGGCTGCCGCGTTCGCCCATGAATATACAGTCAATTCACTTTACAGTATATTCTCTGAAGTGCTTTGGGACGTCCTCCCGACGTGAAAAGCGCTATATCAAATGCAAGGATTATTATTATTATTATTATTATAAGAAGAGAAAGAATTATAAAGGAGAATAAATAAAGAGCAGAAGATTGGGATTAGACAGTTTAGACTCAATGGGGCAAATGTCTATCCTTCGACCTCCTTCAACCCTACCAACCCTGGCTTTGCTCAATGTGGTTTGTGTCCTTCGCCCTACCAGTCCCATCATAAGCAGGCAGGCTTTCAGCCTTTCTGCCCCCGCTCTCTAGAATTGCATCCCAGGGTACCTCCACTTGCTCCCCCCATTTCCCTCTTTGAAAGCAAGACCCAAAACGTACTGCTTTGACTGCTCTTTCAGTCATCTTTCCCCTCCCTATATACCCCAGCTCTCATCCCCAGCTCAGGTGCCCATCTAGCAATGTGAAGTTCTTTGAGACATCCTCCCAAAGTGAACGGACTATGAGAATGTAAACTGTATTGTATCGTATCCTACGCTGTAAGAGCTTCAATTGCATCAGAACAGGAAGCAGCATTTCCTTAAAAGAGAGTCACCTATTAATAGTTTTATTATAACCAAGCACCTTCTCTTGTTCTAATTCTGTCTCAGAATAATTCATTAACTCACCTGAGGTAGAAACAGAAGAAATTGTTTTCTCATCTGAAATTTGCCAACAAACGGAATTTAATTATCAAGATTCAAAATTGTTCAGGAGCCACCACGCAAGGGGAGTAGAGCATGAAGGTAGAGCAGTAATAAAAAAATGGAACCCTTCATTTCATCTAATGAAATTATCGTTGTTGAATCTCATTGGTCTCATACAGTTTAAGTATTACTTCCCCCAATATGCAGCATTTAATTGAACACAAACAATGTTGCTCCCATTTACTCAGCATTTATAACATGCAATGGCACTTACCATCTTGATGACCATCAAGGTTCTGGGGACTGTGCATTCTCTCCTCCAGGGTAGAGCTTTGGTCAGAGTTCATGCGATCAACTGACATCCATGTGGAGTCACTGAGCTCAAACTCCTCACTGCTCAGTGAATGTTCATCCTGATAAGGCAAAAGTAAACAATTGAAAATATGAAACTTCAAGAGATTTTCCTTCAGTCTAAAAACTATCTCCAAAGGTAAAGGTTACCTTCACACATTATCACAGTTTTATCAATTCAGTGTTTGCCTCCTTTAATTATCTACTCATTTCTGTAATATCTGGCTTCCCCACAGAGATGGAAGTCTGCATTTTGAATCTCTTAATTTTGTCAATTAAATACGTCCGGTCAAACTGTTTATCAAACAGGTTGGTCACCATGAAGCACCAACCTTTAAAAATAACTCAATAGAATTTTGAAATGTAATGCACAATCCTGCATCATTCCATCATCAATCATCATCGTTATTGTACAGCATTTGTAGAATAACATGATGAAGCACTTTAAAGAGCAGTGCAGAGCAGAGAGGGTGGGAGAGTGGCATCACTCTTACTCACACTGGTATCACTCCCTTCCCCTCTAACAGAGCAAGTATTTTTCTCTCAGTGTATCTGATCACACTCATGTCACTTGTCTCATATTCATTCACATTCTTGCCTCTTTCTCCTTCTCTCACTCTTACACTTTTTAAAAAAAAGATATATTTATAAATATAATATTTTGTACAACAGAAATCCAAAACAAACACAACATCTTCTGTTACAATATTTCCCTTCATCCCGATACGGAAAACATTCCACTGTTTACGGTACATTCCTTTAGGTTGTGCACATATTTTTTGGGATGCTCCCTTTAAAAAAGTCGGGAGTCACCCCTGTGTACATCTCTCACTCCTACACACAAACACTGATTCCCTGCCTTCTTCCCTCCCTCTCAATTCTCTATTTCTTCCCTCATTCTCTAACTCTCTATTTTATCTCTCCATTATTTCTCTTATATTCATACTTACACTCAGACCTGACCCTCACTCACTTTTCTCATGTTGTTTGCACACACACTTCCTTTTGTGCACTTCTGATAATACTACTTACATTTGATATTGGGCCTTTCACGTCGGGAGAATGTCTCAAGGTACTACCC
The DNA here is from genome assembly GCF_018977255.1 of Callorhinchus milii. Classification (NCBI taxonomy): domain Eukaryota; kingdom Metazoa; phylum Chordata; class Chondrichthyes; order Chimaeriformes; family Callorhinchidae; genus Callorhinchus; species Callorhinchus milii. Next base: position 94,624,685 of record NW_024704743.1, on the reverse strand, counting down.
AGAATATACTCCAAACATAATTAATGGTAGGGCATTTTGTAGGCAAATGCAACAGCCAATTTATGCACAGCAATGTCTCCAAACCCAGTCATGAAGTGAATAACTATTTTTACTTGGGATATTACCAGTTTTGAGAGAAGATAATTCAGAGGAGATCTCAAAGAGGTGTATACAATTTTAAAAGGGGTTGAAAAACTAAAACCCAGATCAATATTTTACGATGCGATAAGACAGTAAACAAGAGGACACAGGTTTAGAGGTGTAAAGGCAATTTCAGGACAGATACCAGGAAGTTTTTCTTCACTCAGAGGGTTATCAATGGCTGCAACAGATTGCCAGGAAAGGTGGTAAAGATTAGGACACTGGACTCATTTAAAAAGCAGCTTGATGTTGTGATGGAGGACAGTGGGGCAGGTGTTGTGGACCGATAAGTTTGGATCCAAACAAATCTTTTGATTGTTGGTCAGGAGACCAAGAGACTGCTTCTCATCACTGCTTCTCCTCCCAGGAGCGCCTTGAATAATCAACATCCAGGACAGCACGCAGGACACATGGGAAATGCTGTAAATAAACTGAGCTTCAGGTAAGCGAGTGGCCAGGGGAAATGGAGTTTTATGGACAGTAGTGTGCAGGAAAGGCAGCCTGACTGACTGCTCAATTCCCTATTATTAATTTGATTTCCATCGGTTTTTGTTTGATGTTCATGTCTTTATTAAGTTTAATATTGTTAATGGTCTAACCTGCTGAGTTGATTATTTCCAAAACAAAGGGTTGTTTACAAAGTTAGATTACCATCTATTTATCAAGTTGAATTTCCATCTGTTTCTGAAGTTAAAGGTTTAAATTGGGTGTGTGGCCTCACCTGTAATAATTACAGTGGGAATTTGAAAATGGCTGCCTTTAGGACTCAGCTGAACTATGGTAATGGCCAGGATGAATTTTGATTGACAGGAGGGTTTTTTTGAGTTTCTTTCGAAATTGACAGTGTAGAATTTTTTTCTAATAACTCCAAGACCTTATGAAATAGGAAATGGTTGTGTAATTTATAAGTTTTTATCAATATAAGAGGGAGAAATCTGAAAAGTGGGAGTGGCCTCCATTAAAATTATACAGAGATAGTATCCACCTGAACATTTGCGTAGCTTTGTATCATAATAATAATCATTGCATTTGATAAAGTGCCTTTCATGTCATAAGGACCCTCTGGATTCGCTTCTCAAGATTTGCTGTAAAGAATAGTGACTGTATATTTTGTAGGTGAACACCTACATAAGCAAATGTTATACATTACAAGAAACATAATTCTCTAAGACTCTGAAAATCCAAGGAAATTATATGGACTGTTGGCACTCAACTACTTGATTAAATACTCTCTCATAAAATTCCAGCAGATTTGTAAGGCATGATCGACTGCTTGTAAACCCATGTTGACTTCTTATAGTGTCTATGCTCTTCAAAAGAGCATTGCGAATATTGCTCTAAAGCATTTCCCAAATTGTAAATCGTAGGTTAACTGGTCTTTGATGTTCAGGCTTATATCTCAATCCATGTTTGAAAAACAAAATCCTCCCATCCTCAGGCACAGCTCATTTTTCATTCTGTAAATGACTGCTGTATTAAAAAGAATAATTCATCCCAAAATGAAAATCACCAAAGAGACATTCAGTGAACAATGTTACTGAGTGGTTCTCTCAGTTCCATACCTTAATTAAAGTACCCCTTCTCTATAACAATACTTGGCTATTAAACACCCTCAGATAATAGCATTCATAAAGAGGATTGTACACTATAAGAGGATCTACTATATCCACACTGCAAAGCCAGTCAGTACAACCCTGCACTTCTCTCAGAATAGCCATTGTTACTCTTTTACAAAACAGAGATTTTCATCACACTATAAACTTATAAATAATTAATCCTTGTATTTGATAGACCGCCCTTTCACATCTTCGAGATGTCTCAAAGCATTTCACAAGATTTTACTGAGTAGCATAGTGCCTGTATATTTGTGGGTGAATGTGATAGCAGACCCCGAGCACTGCATTGGAGCATCAGCCTTGACTATGTGAGAGTTCCAAGCCCTGATTTAGGGCTTAAACCCACAGACTTCTGACGCAGAGGCAAAAATACTACCAACTGAGCCAGGCTAACACACTATCATTTAACTATACAGTAAAACCACAAGCATATGCACATTCAAAAGAAATCTGTTCTGGTTAACAAAACTTTCATTTAGAAAAAGCACATTGGGGTCACCTTTCATTATACACTATTTAAACATTATTTTAAATCAATGTTTTAAATTAAGGTTTCGGTTCACTTAAACTACATCACAACGTCAGAAGTGTACCAACAACAACAGCACATTACATTTGTATAGTGACTTTTAGGGCTGGAGGACGCTGAATAATCAGGGATTTGGACCCGAGCAGGGGGATTGGATCAGGAGGTGTGGAGGGCAGGGATAGGAGGATGGCCGAAGGGTCAGTTGAAGAGGAGGGTCTTGGGAATGAGGGATGGAGATCCAAAGGGTGAGGGCAGAGAGGCTGAAGGCCGACCGCCAATGTTGGAGCAGGTCAGCCGCAGCACACTGAGCGGAGGGAGTGGACAGTTTCATACGAACACCGAGGTAGGAAGGAGCAAGACCTGGAGGGCTTTGAAAGTGAGGACCAGGATCCTGAACCGTATCCTCTGTGGGGAGCCAGTGGAGTTGGGCGAGAATAAGGGTGCGAGGGTCACAGAGCCTGGTACGGGAGAGAACTGGAGCTGTAGAGTTCTGGATGATCTGCAGCCTATGGCGGGAGGAGTTGGGGAGGCCGACAAGTAGGAAGTTTCCATAGTCGAGCCTGGATGTTAAGAATGTGTGTATGAGGGTTTCAGTGGCCTGCGGTGTGAGACAGTTGTGGAGCCAGGCAATGTTGCGGAGTTGGGGAAGGCAGAGTAGGTCATGACACGAATGTGGGGTAGAAGGGATAGTTGAGGGTCAAACAAGACACTAAGCTTCCGGTTGAGTGTGCACCTTGAATGGTGATACTGTCAGCGCCTGAGACGCTAATGGGAGCCAATCAGGAGAGCCTCGGTCTTGTTGACGTTCAACTGAAGAAAGTTAGCTCTCATCCAGGACTTGATGTCTGACAGACATTCTATCAGGACAACAGTTGTCCTGGAGTCAAGGTGGAGGCAGAGAGGAAGGGTTGGGTGTCATCCGTATATATGTGGAAGTTGACCCCATGTCTGCAGATGATGTCACCAAGAGGGAGCATATAGATGTTGAAGAAGAGGGGACCAAGGACAGAGCCTTGAGGAACGTCGCACGAGACAATGTGGGGGCTTCAGGAGAAACCATTTGTGGAGATGAAGTGGCGACTGTGTTAGAGGTAGGATCTGAACCATTCAAGGACAGAATCATGAAGGTTGAGGTAAGAGGAGAGGCGGTGGAGGAGGATAGAGTGGTCAACGGTATCGAAGGCAATAGATAGGTCAAGAAGGATGAGGAGGCAGAGGCAGCTCTGGTTGCAGATGGACAGACTATCATTTGTCACTTTGACCAGGGCTGTTTCTGTGCTGTGGGCAGCATGGAAACCCGATTGGAGGAGTTTGTGAAGGGAGTAGTGGGAGAGGAAGGAGCGCAGCTGGGAAGCAAGACTCGTTCAAGGACCTTGGAAAGGAAAAGGAGGTTGGAGATGGGGCAGTAGTTTGACAGCAGAGATGGGTCCAGGAGGGTATTTTAAGGATATCAGTGATGATGGCCGTTTTAAAAGGGGTGGGAACAGTGCCAACGGTAAGGTGCAAAAAGCAAAATACTGCAGATGCCTCGAAATCTGAAATAAAAACAGAAGTCACTGGGAACCTCAGCAGGTCAGGCAGTATCTATGGAGAGAGGAAAGTGAGTTAACGTTAACTCACTCTCCTCTCTCTGTAGATGCTGCCTGACCTGCTGAGTGTTCCCAGCGACTTCTAGAAGAAGCAAATTGCTTACCGCATTCACCCACAAACTGCAGTCACTCCAATTTACAATACATGCAGTGAAGTGCTTTGAGTTGTGCTTTTGATGTGAAAGTCACTATTATCAAATATAAGGAATATTTATTATTAAAAAAAAATCCAACTTTGGAAAAATGCATTTATTTTCTTTTTATTTATTTTTGTTTTCACAAGTTCAGTAAGTTTTATAAGCACGATCTTTACTTTTTTTTCCCATCGTACACTCGTCCTCAATCAAATTATCTTTAAAATATTCACATGTTTTTATCTAATATTCAGTTTTGAATAGCCTAACATTTGGATGTCTTTGGTAATTACACATTTCTATGATTTACCTAATAGTGTTTGGCATCTCTATTTATCCTTAGAGTCCAGAATCCCCTTTGCAGCTTTCAAATGCATTCTTTTTTAGAAACTGCATAAAATTAGGATTAGCTTTCAAATTAATATTGAGCTGAATTTTCCAAATTCTGTACAATCTTAAATTTTAAAGAATAATCTCAAAGCTAAAACCAAGAGTTTTTTTTGGCTCAAATCCAGAACTTGGTGGGCAATGAATAAGGACAATTTAGGATATCTTTAATCAACCTTCTTCAATAAATTTCCAAAATTTTGAAAATAAAATTGGTAAAATATTATTTTTCACCCAAATGTCTTTTAAATAAAATTAACTTTTTTCTGTTAATTGAGTTGGTGCATACCAGTTTCTGGGAATGCACGATCACTGAATTGTGAACCCTGTTGTTTCACAGTTATTAAGTCTCTATCTATAATAACATTGCCCTCTTGCGCACAACTCGATATTTGCTGGGGAGGGAAGGTAAGATTCTTGTGCATTAAAAAAAGCAGTGGAGAATTAGAGAGAAAAACAGAACTCATAAAAAAGGGGCAGATAATTAGAGAGAATGATAAACTCAGAGGGAGAGACAGCAGAGAGAGAAAGAAAAGGCAGAGAGAGAAAGGGAATGGCAAAACGTTCTAACAATTTATGTAGCACTTTACAAAGGTAAACGAACACGGGGTCGAAGAGTTAGGTATCACAGATGGGTTTGAAGGCTCAGTGGGAAGGGGAAAGGAAGGCACGGGAACTCTGGGATGCAGTTCCAGAAATTGGGAGCGGAATAGATGAAAGCTCACTAAGCAATGGTGGGGCAGATAGTGCAGGGATTATGAAACAAGCTGATAAGGGGAGGGAGTAGCTGGGGTGGTAGAGTTCCTCCATTCACTTACAATACACGAAAATCAAAGCACTGGAATTTCTTCATTATAAGAACATAATTAGTAATCAGTTCCAAAACTAACTAGGAACAGTGTCCTTTTAACTATGGGGCTTGGGTTTGAATCCAGCCGAGATAACCTCTCTCACATGACTGTAGGAATGCTGAGTGAAAGAGCTTTGGGCAGCATCAATTTGGCTTTTGGTAGGCATCTATCCACAGCAAAAATAAATTAATCAGGAATAAGCACTAACTTGGCAATCCACTCACACATTTGGGGTATTAGAGAGTTTAAAACCTGCCAATATTCACTCTCTGACATGCAGCATAACTATTCATGTTTCACTGCAAACTGGGCAAAATCCAGAGTATGAGTCCAGGTAATTGAATCCCACCTTTGTACGTTGGTTTAGGTGTGCACATTCTAGAAGTTATCATTCAGTGGCACAACGATGTCACTGTGTTGATACAGAATGCCTTCTTGGGCAATCCGCGCATGTACAATAAGAGCAGTGATGGCAACAACAATTTTCATTTCTATAGCTTACTGGGCTCTCGTTTCCACCCCTAACAAAAGCAGCCCCAAAATATACAGTCAATTCACTTTACAGTGTATTCTGTGAAGAACTTTGAGATGTCTCGAAGACGTGAAAAGGCGCTATATCAAATGCAAGGATTATTATTATCAGTAACATGAAGAGTAATCTCATATTAAATAATAATAAATTGGTCACTTCATTTCATGACTGTTTGTGGGACACTGCTGTGTGCAATTGGCTGCCACATTTCACCCACAAAATATATACAGTCAATTTACTTTACAGTATATTCTGTGAAGCGCTTTGAGACATCTTGAGATGTGATAAAGTGTTACATCAAATTATTAATTATTATTAGAATTATTATTATTAAAGTAATATTTTCTGTTGCTTCCACAACACACCACCTGTGAGAACACCTGGACAGCTAAGGTGACTGATTGCAAAAAGGCTATAAGGATGGATAACACAGGAAATGTAAGCTAGTGCAGCACAAAACCTCTTACTGGGGTGCGACAGAGGAGGGCTGATGGGGTCGGTGGGGAAGAGGTCAGATTCCTTGCTGGGACAATGGAACGTGCTTTGCACTTTATAACATAGTAAACAAGTGATCTATTTCCAGCTCTAACAGCTTTCATTCTGATATGCATATATAATCGCCCTCAGCTTTCATAAGGGAACGATTAGTAGCCCTGACTATCTTTCTTGTGTTCACATTAGGATGCATCAATATTTAAACTGTTGGGCTGAGTAGCTTGCCCACGTCACAGCTGTATTTCCATGAATTAAACCCCGCTGTCAAATAGTTTTCATCAGTCTCCTGAAAGATGTTGTAATTTTGTGGATAAATTGTAAGTGTTAGAGGCAAGACCGAGGCTCTTATGTTTTAGCTCTTTAAATTATTCAGACCGACTGTGCTCCTCCAATTCTAGACTCGCGATCAGTGGAGCGCACACCCTAGGCAATCAATCGTAGGCCAAGAGGACGCCTCTGAACTACATCTCTGTAAGGACCCCTCAAAATCTTCTCTCGAGAATATAGAGCCATAGTTGTTATTCATACCTCAAGCACTCCAGGACGCTACCTCACGTAAAGGCCACTATAAAAGGCAAGCTGTTGTTCATTCCTCTAACAAAGCGGATTGTCCACATAAAACTGCTCTCAAATCTGGGAAGGTCTGGCAAACCTCTTTGCTGGCCTGTAGGAGTGGGTTGGTGGTTCAAACCACCACCAACCAGAAGACGGTGGAAGCAGGTGCACCTAGCAGAGTGACTCATTCACTTTACTGGCCCGGAGCTGTTTCCTCTGGAAGTAGGATAAGGACCCTCCTTGTGAAGGTAGTGGTAACTTCCTTTTGAAGGAACATCGCTGCTACATTTAAAGTGCAATCTGCTAACGTAAGCAGATGTGCAATATACATGGAACATCAAACAAACAAAACCAGTACCATGCACAAGGTATCCACACCACTAACAAGTGCATGTGACAGACAAATGCCAGGACCAGTCAACAGATGATGAATTCACATCAAGGTAAAGCTTTCTGCAACCAGCCTGTGTAATATGAGGTACGAAGGTGTTACCATCCATGGTTGCACACTCCACCTTGCTAAGCCAGACCAGAACCTTGGGGTCTTGTTTGGCCTCCACATCTGCGCTATGACCCACTCTGCCTTCCCCCACCTCCGCAACATTGCCTGGCTCCACCACTGTCTCACACGGCAGGCTGCCGAAACCCTCATACATGCTTTCATCTCATCAAGGCTCAACTATGCAAACTCTTTGCTTGTCGGCCGCCTCAATTCCTCCCTCCACAGGCTGTAGATCATCAAGAACTCTGCAGTCCATGTCATCTCCCGCACTAGGCTACTGCGACCCTATCACCTCCATCCTTGCCCAACTCCACCGGCTTCCCATCACACAGAGGATACAAGATCCTGGTCCTCATCTTCAAAGCCCTCCATTGTCTTGCTCCCCCCTACCTCTGCGACCTCCTAATCCCCTTCCATCCTGCTCTCTCCCTCCTCTCAACGGGCTCCGGCCTGCTTCACACTCCCCGCCTCACTCGCTTTCCGCCACTCTGCCCCCACCCTCTGGAACTCCATCCCGCAGTCCCTCCGCTTCGCCCCGTTCCTTGCCACCATCAAGACCCTCCTCTTCGACCCTCCTTTCGACCGTGCTTGCAATCTCTCTGCTTCCCCCCCAGCCTTTCCCCCTCCCCAACCCCCAACTCGGGTTCGTAACTCTGTCTGTCCAGCACCTTGGGACGTCCTCACGATGTGAAAAGCGCTTTACAAATGTAATTTTGTTGTTGTGTTGCTGTTACCAGATCCCACTCACCTATGAGCTTGTACGTATGCACTTATTATAATTAGCAATTATAATGTGCCACCTGCTGTCCAGGCTAAGTACCTAAAGTTTGCTTTCTCCAGTAAATTAGAGAACAGTAAAGGGGTGTAAGGAAAAGGCAGATAAAATGGGACTGGAAGGATTGCTCTTTAAAAGAGCCTGCACAGATGTGATGGGCCGAGTAGCAGTGTTTTGTGCTCTAAATGTCTATGGTTCTAAGTCTTTACCCACAACCCAGGAGATCCATTAGGTCTATACTTTTTGCAACATTTCTAATGCCAGCAGTCAGGAAATGACACCACCTCCTGCCAGCACCTATCACTGTTTTCCCCAAACCAATGAAACATTTGAATTTTCAGGTGGGACAGAGTCAGTTAAAAAGAGTCCCATCAAATAAATATTGAATACATTTGGGCCGATAAAGTTAACTGCTGTATTTCTTTCATGTGGAAATCAGTGTTTGTACAATGTCATTATGTTATACACAAACCTGCAAATGACTAATGATAATTTACAGTGCTCATTAGTACTAGTCTTTCTTCAGATGTAATGTGGGCTTTATTTTTCCCCCGAACTCTACTGATACCAGAGGAGGAGTGTGTGTGTGGGAGTGGGGGGTGGGGTGCTGAATTATTCTCTCCCAAACAAAACAATTGGGAAGAGTTTTGAAAATGTAGTTCAATAGGTAGTAATGGGAAAAAAATGACTTAAAACAAATACAAAAGTTTGTATTTTCGGTGGGAAAGGTGTATTTACTATATAGAATCTTAAGAAACTTCAGAAACCAACCCTCTACAGTTTACTGGAAGCTTTCAAAGATAAGATAATAACAGTATTAAAGTTTATCAATTACACACATTGAATATACAACTACACTTTAATCATACACAAATCGAAACATGCATTTAATTGCACAATATTAAGTAAGGTTTAAAAGAAGCAAAAAAGCTACACAATTTGAACACTGCAGCGACAACTTGACTAGTTTAACTCTTGCACAATCAGCTATGGGAGGAACTCCTGTAAGTTTCACCTGTCTTATCCCGTGGTTACACAGCAAACAGGCACTGCTTTTTGTTTCTCCCCCCAACTAACAACCAACTAACAAACCCCATCTTCCTCTTTCAACTTGCTTTCCTACAATTTACGATATTGCATTAAAAGCTGATTCGATTCTAATCGTGAACTGCAATAAAATGCAACGCTTTTTAAAAGAAGAAAATATTCAGTGGGATTGGAAGTGGGGGTGGCAGGGGACCTTGAGACACTGAGATGGTAATACAGTGACCTGGTGTTATATTACAACAGCTTCTGCTTCTGGATGCTGATGGGAATCTTTAGTGCTCAAAATCACATGATGCACTTCCTTCCTACCCACCCCCCAACACTGTTTGAAAACTGCTAAAATACCTCTTTAGTTCCCAGACAACACAAGAGAAACTGCCTGGAGGGCAACATGATACGAAGCCCCTCGCTGTGCAGATACATCACTTTGTGAGCTAATGATGTGACTCTGCCATGTCATTGTTATCTCACTGCCATTTATCAACACAAACCCAGCAGCAGGTCTGGTTTGTCTCCTTCCTCACTAAAAAACAAACCCCTGCTCTTGTAATTCCTACCTTTAATAATAATATAATGATAATAAAATAGACATATGATGATCAAATATTAGCAACCAGCGAATTCAGTTATAAGTTCAAAAAACGTGCATCTTACTCCGTGCAACGGGACTCGGTTTCCAAATAATGCAATGCATTCATCCTAAGAGACTGGTAGGAAAGGCTAGGTTTGTTGCAGATAAAAGATGCTCTGTGTTCACTCACTCACTGCATCTGTGTCAGGGGGACAGGCACAGGGGGAGGGGTGGGGAGCGCCGCTGACATCACTGCTCACTAATGCTCCCCTACCATGGTGCTGCAGTGAGACATCAAGGCAGCAGGCAGGGGAAGCCCTTCCTTCATTCATTCCTCCACCAGTCTAACAGCAACAGCTGCAACAACCCCACATCACTTAGCCCAAACGCCGTCTTTCTTTAAAGAAGAACGTTACTAATGAACGATTAAACTGCTTTAAACACTTAATAATAATAATAATAGCAAATGCAAGGATTATTATGAACCACTTGAGTACCAGAAGCATTTAGCATCATGCCATAATTAATTCATCAGTATTTTTACATTACATTGTTGGAATTCTGACTCAGCAATGTGTCACTGACCCCTCTTCTCCTCTCACCCTCCTCCACAACACCCTCTCCTCCACACTCGATACTTTTGCCCCCATCACCTCCTGTACTGTCTCCTACTCTCGCTCCTCCCCCTGGTTCACCACCCACCTCCGCTCACTGAAGAGCCAGGTGCGGGCCGCTGAATGCACCTGCGTCAAATCTGGCCTAACGGTCCACCGACAAATCTGGCTGGACCTCCTCAAAATCTACCGCTCCACTCTAGCCTCGGCCAAGTCGTCCTTCTACTCCAGGATAATCCTGGAGGCGAAGAACAACCCCAGGCTACTGTTTTCTACCACATCCCGACGCCTCCATCCCCCCCGCCACCCCGCGCAGGTCATCTCCTCCAACCTTCACTGAGAGGAGATGCTGGATTTCCGTGAATCCAAAATCAAGGGAATTCGCTCCGGGTCACTTCCCCTCCAACATCCACCCACCCCCCACCCCTTCCCTCCCACACTCCGACTCCTACCCATCCTCCCCTACACACTTTCGTACCCGTTTCCCCACCCTCTGTCACCAAACTCATCCTATCCCTGAAACCCACCACCTGCTCCCTTGACCCCATCCCCACTCCACTCCTTATCTCCCAGCTCCACCTCCTTGCCCCACATATCACAGACATCGTCAACCTGTCCCTCTCCTCTGGCTCTGTTCCCATTCCCTTAAAAACTGCCACCATCACTCCCACCTTGAAAAAACCCTCCCTTGATGCGTCGCAGCTATCAAGCTACCGGCCCATCTCCAACCTCCCCTTCCTGTCCAAGGTCCTGGAACGAGTTGTCGCCTCCCAGCTGCGCTCTTTCCTCTCCACCCATTCATTATTCGAACCCCTTCAGTCGGGTTTCCGTGCTGCCCATAGCACAGAAACTGCCCTGGTCAAGGTCACCAATGACATCCTGACCATCTGTGACCAGGGCTCCCTCTGCCTCCTCGTCCTCCTCGACCTATCGGCAGCATTCAATACGGTCGACCATGCTATCCTCCTCCACCGCTTGTCCTCCCACCTCAACCTTCAAGGCCCTGTCCTTGAGTGGTTTAGTTCGTACCTCTCCCACCGTCTTCACTTTGTTTCCACGAACGGCTTTTCCTCCGGCCCCCACACTGTCTCGTGCGGTGTCCCTCAGGGCTCTGTCCTCGATCCCCTCCTCTTCACCCTCTATATGCTCCCCCTTGGTGACATCATCCGCAGACATGGGGTTAACTTCCACATGTATGCGGATGACACCCAACTCTACCTTTCCTCCTCTACCCTCAACTCCACGACCACCGATGTCCTGACAGTCTGCCTGTCTGACACTGAGTCCTGGACGAGAGACAACTTTCTTCAGCTCAACGTGCGTAAAACTGAGGCCCTCCTGATTGCCTCCGCACCTCAGGCGCTGACAGCATCAGCATCCAAGGCTGCACTCTCCACCTCTCAAAGTCAGTCAGGAACCTCGGCGTTCGGTTTGACCCTGAGCTGTCTTTTCTCCCTCATATCCGCGCCACAACTGGCACCGCCTTCCATCACCTCCGGAATGTCGCCAGACTACGGCACTACCTCACCCCTCACGCTGCTGAAACTCTGGTCCACGCCTTTATCACCTCAAGGCTGGACTACGGGAACTCTCTCCTCGCCGGCCTTCCCGGCACCTCCCTCCACAAGCTGCAGGTCATTCAGAACTCTGCAGCTCGTGTACTGTCCCGCACCAGGCTTCGGGAACACATCACTCCCACCCTCGCTCGCCTCCACTGGCTCCCCATCCCCCAGACGATCGAATTCAAGATCCTCATCGTCACCTACAAGGCCAGTCACGGCCTTGCTCCCTCCTACCTCTCCGACCTACTATCCCCCTACCTACCTGCCCATACCCTCCGTTCCTCTGGCTCCGGTCTGCTCCACATCCCCCGCCCCAACCGCCCTACCATCGGTGGCCGGGCCTTCAGCCTCTCAGCCCCGAGGCTCTGGAACTCTATCCCCCAGTGCCTTCGCCGCTTCCTCCCTTTCCTCCTTCAAGGCGGTCTCAAGACCTTTCTCTTTGACCGTGCCTTCAGCTCCCCTCTCGACTCTCTACCCCCTCCTCGCTCCCTCCCTTCCCTCCCCTCACCCTGACCATTTCCCCCCTGCTCGGGTCCTGACCCAACTGTACAGCGCCTTGGGACGTCCTCCCGACGTGAAAGGCGCTTTATAAATGGAATCTTGTTGTTCTTGTTGTTGTGTAACATGAAATTAAATCCCCCAAAAATCTCATTTACTGTATGTGTTCAAGTTCAAGATCCTGGTCCTCACCTTCAAAGCCCTCCATGGTCTTGCTCCCCCCTACCTCTCCAACCTCATAACTCCCTACCACCCTGTTCGCTCCCTCCTCTCAGCGGGCTACAGTCCGCTTCACGTCCCCCGCCTTGCTCGCCCCACTATCGGTAGGCGGGTCTTCCGCCACTCTGCACCCACCCTCTGGAACTCCATCCCGCAGTTCCTCCGTCTCACCCCCTCCCTCGCCACCTCGATCTCCCTATTTCCCCCCTTGCCCTCCACCCTCCCCCACCCTGACCCCCAGCTCGGATCCGTAACTCTGTCTGTCCAGCGTTTTGGGATATCCTCCCGACGTGAAAGGCGTGATACAAATATAACTTTGTTGTTGTTATGTATGTATACACACACACACATACACACTCCTATTGGACATTATTCTGCTTATCTGAAAATTTGCATTCAGTGATGAGACACCATATTATTCTTCACCTATCAGAAAATATACTATCCCTGGTTAACAGAGCATATTATTACTTATCTTTCTGGGGGTAATAATAATAATCCTTGCATTTGATATAGCGCTTTTCAAGTTGTCTAGAAAGGGCACTCGTCTTCTAGAAAGGGCACAATGACAAACAGTCGTTGATTAAGTGCCCAAATTATTATTTTTTTTCTTCAGGGATTATTATCAGGAGTGTGGAGTAAGGAAACTTGCCCAAGGTTTCGCCCTGTCGGGAATCGAACACAGGTGTTTCGCTTGTGAGGCGAATGCTCTAACCACTGAGCTACAGGACTCCACATACTGATATTCTATTGCTGTATACAACACTCTTTCAAGCCAGTTCAACCACAAGCAGACCATGCTTACACCCCTTCCTGCCGGATAATCACTAATTGGTCATCAGACATCTGGCAAGCATAGGTCTGAGCCTTCACAACAACAACAAGATTACATTTGTATAGCACCTTTCACATCGGGAGAATGTCCCAAGGCCCTGACAGAGTACAGCATTTCAGATGGTGGATAGTAGATACTATAGTGGCCCATAAAACTGCATCTGGGGACCCCCAAATGAACGAATTAAAATAAAACTTCAAACAAACCCATCCAAATTAATTCCATTTTACACACGATAAATTAATAAAACTTGTTCAGACATTTTACATTTTTTAAATTATTTTTATAATTTAATAATTTATTTAATAATATTATTTAATAATCTCTCCCTATAAAAAATAATAATTTTGTCACTCAATCCACAACCATGGGACACCGCTGTGCGCAATTGGCTTCTGCATTTTGCCCACAAAATATACAGTCAATTCACTTTACAGTATATTCTGTGAAGCGCTTTGAGACGTCTCAATGACGTGATAAAGCGTTGTATCAAATGCAAGGATTATTATGATTATAAGTAAATTTAGCGACCCCCCAAGACAAAAACATTATATTCTACAGTTAACAATGAATTTACTGGCACTACTTTTTATGGGACAATCTCAAAATAATATGCCAAGTTTAGCAATTTACCCACAAGTGGAAAACAACATGTACTTGCCACATTGATCAGTAAATTTACTGAGATGTCGGGAATAGCTCCCCTCGTATATTTCCTTGTTTGCAAGCAGAATGACTCGTGCAATGTTAATACAAGTGGTCACCTCCACCTTATACTGATGTGCTCTAAGCAATGTCAAATAAGAAAAATCCTTAGAGATGTCCTCCCCACCTGTCCCCAGCTCAGGCTTTAAATCTGTTGTGTAAAATGCTTTGAGATGTCCTCTCTACATGAAAGGCACAAAATAAACATAAATTATCACTGTATTGTTATTGGTGGCGAGAATCTCCAGAAGGTCGAAAAATGATGAGTATTAAGACCTATGTCAGGATGAAACCTATTTCAGAATTTGTACAATATCCTTTTTTTATTATAAACATTTCAATTATTTTTTCTTAAACTTAACGATCATCACTGAGGAACCTGTCTTCTGAACAACAACAACAAAATTATATTTATATATCGCCTTTCACGTCAGGAGGACGTCCCAAGGCGCTGGACAGTCAGTGTTTTGGACCCAAGCTGGAAACCCAATGGGAGGGGTTTGTGAAGGGAGTGGCAGAAGAGGAAGTAGCGAAGCTGGGAAGCAACGACTCGTTCCAGGACCTTGGAGAGGAAAGGGAGGTTGGAGATGGGGCAGTAGTTTGAAAATGGGGGAAAGGGCCATGATCTCCACTGTATTTCCAACTCTGGAAACTATCAATGTTGCACTTAATTCCAATGAAGCTGCTTTTTGTTGAATAATGTAACTTAATTCTGTGCATCTCTGCAGGGTGAAACGAGTTACATTCATTTCAAAAGGCTTAGATTTTTTGTTATTAGATTTCAAAATGTAGTGTCCTATCACTGTGGAGTTCTGTAGCTCAGTAGTTACAGCACTTGCCTTGCAAGCAAGAGGACTTGGTTTGATTCCCAGGCAGGGCGAAACTATGGGCAAGTTTCCTTCAAAAAAAATTTGGTCACTCAATCCACGACTGTTTGTGGGACACTGCTGCGTGAAATTGGCTGCTGCGTTTCGTCTACAAAATATACCGTCAATTCACTTTTTCAGTGTTTTCAGATGTGATAAGATGCTGTATCAAATGTAAGGATTATATTATGGAGTCCTGTAGCTCAGTGGTTAGAGCACTCGCTTTGCAAGTGAGAGACCTGAGTTCATTTCCAGGCAGGGCGAAACCTTGGGCAAGTTTCCTTACTCCACACGCCTAATAATAATCCCTCCAAAAAACCAAAAACAATAATTAAATTGGTCATTTTTCAATCTACGACTGTTTGTGGGACATTGCTGTGCGCAATTGGCTGCCGCGTTCGCCCACAAATATACAGTCAATTCACTTTACAGTGTGTTCTGTGAAGCGCTTTGGGACGTCCTCCCGACGTGAAAAGCGCTATATCAAATGCAAGGATTATTATTATTATTATTATTATTAATATTTTAAACACACAGTAACAAGAGGGAAACTTTGATTTGGTATTGACAGATATCAACTTGATATCACTGTAAATGGTACAAATTATTTTCACACTAAATTAAAGTCTGAGCAGGACTGATCACTCAAAACATTTCCCCTTCTTCACTCCCAACTATTCCTGTTGCCAAGTCTATGTTTTCTACGTTCACTGCATCTTAGCTGAGGAAGAAAAGGTGCCCCATGAAGAAAAGAAAATGCTTATGATAAAAATGGCAAAGTATACCTGTAGAGGGAAGTAGATGAATTTTTTTGACTTGCGATTAACTTAAAAGTACAAAGACATAATTTTGTCTTGTTACAGAGAGTGACAGCACCAGTTAAGGATAAACACAGAAAAGTTAAATCATCCATTGTGTACTTGAACAAAAGAACTGATGGAACAGCAAAGAATGTTTATCTTGAATGGTTTCTGGCTCAGCATATTAATATTTCACTATTTCATCATTCCTCTCATCTATCCATTGTAGTTGAGCTTCCTTACTCATTAACCCAGGTAAGGAATGTACTTTCGATTCTTTGCACTTAATCAATGCTGAAAAGGAATCATGGAAATTGCAGCATAGAAGGACGCCATTCCGCTCATGGAATTGATGTTAGCTCCTCCACTGGAGCTACACACTCTAATGTGACTTTCCTGCTGTTTCCCAGGACCCTTCTACATTATATTGTCTGTCTTCAAATATTAATTCAATCCTTTTAAATGGTTTATGGGCTTAGCTTCAACAGTCCCTTGTGCAAAGCATCCTATGTTATAACAACTCTCCACATGAAAGAATCTTCTAACTTCGCCTTTAACTCTTGTAGTCACAATATTCATCTATGCTCCTTGTTCCCATTTTGCAAAATAGAGAGAATATTTTTAGATTATTTAACCTTTCAATACTTTTCCGAATTTTGAAGACCTCCATTAGGAGGAGGTTGCAGAGGTAGGGTGGGGGAAGACTGTGGAGGGATTTAATGGATAGGATGAGGATCTTGAACTCGATCTATTGGGGGAAGCGGGAGCCAGTGGAGCCTGGCGAGGATGGGGGGTGGGGGGGGGTGCTGTTAAGCTCACAGAACTCATGCAGGGAAGGACACAAGCTTCAGAGTTCTGGATAGTCTGAATGGAAGAAGCGAGTAGTCCAGTGAGCAGGGAGTTGGCGTAATCTATCCTTGGACATGATCAATGTGCGGATTATGGTTTTGGCAGCCGAGGCGAGATGAAGGCGGGCAATGTTATGGAGATGGGGGAAAGCTAAGCATATCTAAGCACAAATGTCAGGTTCAAAGGACACTGAGGTTCCACGAGGTGGAGTGTGCATCCAAGTGGTTAGATGCTGTCAGCATTGTCAACATAAAAAGCAAATATCTCAGAAAACGCGGACATTCCATTGAACAGTCATTAATTATGGAAATATGCATCTGTAATTCACTCAACCAGCAATTAATACAAAATTGCAACTCAGTTATTTGTCCCTGAAGACTTATTAGCTTCATGGGTTGCAGTCTTTTGTTAATTTTGAGATGTCAATACTCTTTCTAAACCTGTAAATTATGATATCCTAATGGTAGAAATTATTTCTGGTATAAAGGATATTCAAGATAGTTAATGTAGAAAAAAATATATTTGTCACCTTTGAATAGCTTGAAGAGGAGAAATAACCTGCGTTGTGTATTTCAATTCTGACAGTCCTAACTTTGAACAGTATCATAATCATCCAAGCCTCAAAGATATATTTTCTATGAAAGATAAATCGGAGAAACTCCACAAAAATGTATCACAAACATTACATTGATTGCCTTTCTGCACTGTGTACTTTTTCATTTCATTTTCCACCCTGTTATTGTTCGACTCAACTGTCCTTTCTCATCCATAGCCATGCCTTCCCCCACCTCCGTAACATTGCCAGACCTCACCACTGCCTCACCCCTCAGACCGCCAAAACCCTCATAATGCATTCGTCACCTCAAGGCTCAACTGAGGAAACTCCCTGCTCGTCGGCCTCTCCAACTCTTCCCTCCACAAGCTGCAGATCATCCAGAACTCTGCAGCTCGTGTCCCGTCGCACACCATGCTCCATGACCCCATCACACCGGCTCCACTGGCTCCCCATCCCTCAGAGGGTAGAGTTCACAATCCTCGTCCTCACTTTCAAGCCCCTCCACGGCCTTGCCCCTTCTGACCTGCTGACCCCCTATCAATCTGTCTGCTCCCTCCGCTCAGCAGGCTCCGGCTGGCTCCACGTCACCGCCCAACCCGCCCTACCATTGGCAACCGGGCCTTCGGCCTCTTTGTCCCCACTATTTGGAACTTCATCCCACAATCCCATCGCCTTGCTCCTTCTCTTGTCTCCTTCAAGGCATGACTCAAGACCCACCTCTTTGACCTTGCCTTCAGCCGCCCTCCTATACCCTCTCCCTCCCTCATCCCAACCCGGCCCCCCACCCTCAGGTGTTGATCCCTGACTGTTCAGCGCCTTGGGACGTCCTCCCGACATGAAAGGCGCTTTACAAATGTAATGTTGTTATTGTTATAAAGCATTACCTTGAATGTTGTTGGCATTGTCGATTTTACTTCTTTTAAAGAAAACTCTGGATAGCTATGAATGCAGTGAGAACAAGCAAACAACGTAAAATATTCCACTTTACTTTTCATAATATATATATGAATAATTTTTGATTATTTAATATCTCAAAACTTTTCAGAATGTTGAAAGGAGGAGGTTGCAGAGGTAGGGTGGGGGAAGACCATAGAGGGATTTAGCGAGCCTATGCTTGACCTTCGTCCCCTCCGGTCCACCATCAGTGGCCGTGCCTTCAGCCATTACATCCCAAAATTTTGGAACTCTTTCTCACTCAATCCCTCTGGCTTGCCCCCTCTTTTTCATTTTCAGATCTTCTTCTTCAACTGTGCTAATGGTCACCTCCTCTCCTTCCCCAGCTCAGCATCCAGCTTTACCACTGTTAAACATTCCGAGACTCTACTCTGCATGACGGGCACTATATAAATGTAAGTTGTTGTTTTACTTCTTGGTTTACATTACTGAAAGCAGTTGAGATGAAAAGGTCCTCTCTATGGTAAGTGACAGTGGTTTTATGCAAGTAATTTCACCTATAAGGTTTCCCAGCAAATAAATCCAATCAACTTCACCAACAACATGGCACAAATATGTTGGGAAATCGCTTTTGGGGAGAATTCATGAAGATATATTGTGTGAGAAATGAAAACATTAAACTGGTGCAATAGCGAGCCCTTCTGAAATGGACTACACAAACAGTGGGTATAATTTTCTTTTTGGTGCAATGATGCAAAAATAACTACAGACTTTTAACCCACATGCACACAGCAGTAGCAATACTGGGAGGTAATAGTGCTTCTATTGAAACACTTCTGCTGGATGCAGAGGGTACTGGGTTATTAAGAGACAGCCAGATGAGCCTGTATTAGGGGAGGATAAAATAAGATTCTTAGGACTGTTTCACACTGTATACTAGATTATATAATTTCCATATCCCAGCACTGTCATTCCCACCTTAAAAATCACCCAAAACACAGTCACATAAAAAATCCATACAACAAAGAGAAAGATAATGTGTATTATAGTAACCCTGTGCTGTGCTTCAAGGAGTTTACCAAATTATGCAAGTTTCATAAACAGTTTAGTCTCATTTTAAACATCAATTTTATATATTGGCAGAAAAATAAGTGTCCATTTAAAATTCAATATTAAAACAATATTTATGGAATAGCTAAATGACTGCCTAACTGTTGCCAAATTGTATTAATGGTATAGCTCTCATGTAGAGTGATGCCCAATACATCATTTTTCACATTGATTTCAATTATAAATTCATAGTGTAACATAGTCCATGCTGAAAAAAGGAAACAGAAACATGTGTCCACTGAAGTATCTCAAGTCATCACGTAATGCTAGACTAGTGGTACAAAGATATTCCATTAATTAATGTGAAAAATACACAATCCTTTTATAATGAAACAAATCAAAAAGCAAATGTTTTCACATTTTATATCAAGCACATTTATGGTAAAATCACGTAAATAACTTGAAGTAGTGGACAACATTTTATACCATGTCTAATGATGCAATTGGTCAAGAAGTTCTGCTTGGCAATGAGACTTTCGAAGGATGAGAAGTGTATGGTGTGAATATTTATCACTCAAAAGCTCAAAAGAAATGCTGGAGAATAAGGTTATTTTAAATACTGTGCTTTATATTATGTTTATCTCAGCTGGAGAGGCAAGGAGACTTCTACTGTGCTCAATAACACAGATGAAGACAATTTAAAGATAATGTAAAAGTCAAAGAGCCTTATTGTCCTTGGCTCCAAGCCATCTCCGTTAGTGTGCTTTGCTGCTCATTTCTTTTGCCATAGCAATGAGTCTGGAATAAAGCTAGTCACTAGGCAAGTCTGGAGAGAAGCTATCTGGCAAAGAGTGATTGGCTGAATGGATAAAGCTTTGTTTCCAGGCAAAGCCTTATGAGAGAATCTCTAGTAATATGAAGGACTGAATGTCACTCAACTCCTTCAGTCCTACTTCAGCCAAGGGTTTGCTGCTCCACCTTTAAGTGACCTGTGGATAGCATCTGGCTCCCTGGCCATATGCCACTGAAAAAACATGCGACTATAATCCTGGGCTCTTTTCTACTGCCCACAACAATTGCATTTCATTTGTGTGGACCAACCATACTGTAGGTTAATTGGCTTTTCTGTGTCTCGAAAAAAAATCAGATTTTGCTTTACCAAAGGATAAGGGGAAAGAGCAGGGCATCAGGGAATCCAGCTCCAGTGAAACATGTGCCAATATTGGCTTGATGAGCGAAATAAGTTCCTCCTGTGATGCATTTCTTGATCCTACTTCAATCAAGCTGCTGAGGATCAAGCCTCCCCCTCACCCCACCCCCAACAGACATCAGGTCAGGGCTACAGGAACCCCATTATAGATGTATTGTCAGTGACCATGAAATATCATTGATAAACACCAGCCTTTTCTTTCAAATTTTCTATGGATGAAAATTGCCAAAATACCTACTTAATTCCAGAAAGTATTAGGGACAGCTTGGCAGAGACAAGACTAAGAGACCCCATAGCATTCATTGGGGTACTGGTGGAGTTTAACCAGTTAAAATGGCATTGCTTGCCATTGAGAGCACTGTCTGGCAAGCTTCCCGCTGCTTGTCCGGCCAGGACCACCCTAACTGTTAGGGCTTTGACTCGCAGGATTAACAGAAGCTGAGTGGAAAGAATCCTTGCCCCCAGTCACCAATCCCTACCCCTCCAGGTCTTGCTGATCAGGTAGACTGATGGCTCTGTCATCAGCAGTGCCCTGGAGTACTGCCGACCTACTTACCTCAGGGACTGGCTACCGAACCATCATAGAGGATCAACTCAATTCCAGTATTCCATTACCAGGCATATCACCTTAGAGCCAGCTCAGCTCCAAGGAGACCTTCTTATATGTCCACCCCCCCACCCCCACCACACAATGAAATAGGTTAACTTGGGTCACATAGATGCTTTAATTTGATTGATAACTATTGCAAGAAAATGAAATCTCTGCAATACCAATTATCTTTACACCAGAACAAAATAAAAATTAAACAGAACATTATATGACATGTACATATTGTATTTACTGGGGTCTACCCTCAAAAATAGTCATGCTTAACATTTACCACTGTGTGGTCCATAAGGATGCGATTTTCATTTAAAACAAAATACTATACCTCATCTTGGTGCGAGTTCAGCAACTGTAACTTCATGTGCTTCATATAAGCCATTGTAATAGGCATATTATAATCTATGATACCGCTTCCCAAGGATGTTGGCTTTTCATTCTCTAAACAAAAAGGAAGAAAACAACTTAGGAAAACAATTTCTCAAGAAGGTTGTCCTTTTCATTTCATATTTATTATTACAATACAAAATTACATTTGTATAGCGCCTTTCATATTGGGAGGACGTCCCAAGGTGCTGGACAGTCAAGGATTTTATTATTATTATTATTTATGTCTTCCGGGACTGAAATTCTTACTATTAATAACAAATAAAAAGCTCCTTTTGTGTGGCTTTGAAAGCTTTGAGCCATACAGTTTGGATGTTTCAATGTTCAGTGTTAGCTGAATGTAACCAAGGCATAGCAATGGTCTCAACAGTCCTCAGAAAGGAAAAAAAATCAGCTAAAACTTGTGCTCTTGATTGCTATCCAAAGACTACTGCTGATAACTGCATGGATGATGAGCAAGCACAGGATCGAGCTGTGATGTCTCCTGCAGTCAAATAGTCTATCAACAAACATGCCTAGGCTTATACATAAATAAAGGAGAGATACTAAAGAACAATTGTTGCTTGTGAAGTTATATCCCAGGAATCGAAAACAAGGAGTCAAATTCCTGCAGGAGAAGAGGGAGTGAGGGAGTGAGTGAGTGAGTGAGTGAGTGAGTGAGTGAGTGAGTGAGTGAGTGAGTGAGTGAGTGAGGGAGGGAGGGAGGGAGGGAGGGAGGGAGGGAATTGAAGGAAAAAACTAAACTGGCAGTGGAGGAAAAAAATAAGTGGAAAAGGTTCGGTATATTTTCAGCTTGTGCACAGCAACACTGATATCAATGTCAATTTTACAGTAATAAAATTACTCAAAGAACTTTATTACTTATAATATTAATCCGCAACAGTACTGTAGCCAAGTTATCCTAACAACAACCAAGATAAGCAAACTCATCCACAGCGCTCAAGCAATTAAGACAAATTGGGACAAATCCACAGGGTCTGGATTTATATAGTATTTTCAAACATTCAGAATTTAGCAAATTGCTGAATCAAGTCTTAACTTTGTGGTTCGTTTTTGCAGTTCTTAAAAGAAGGTACAGAAAAACAATTTCAAATTAAGGAAGTATTTAAGAATTTGTCAAATTCTGGACACCAGAAAATGTTACTTGAAAAGAGAAAGGAATCTCTTCCAGTGTCCTTACCAACAACCAAATAAAACTGGACATTCACTTTATAGATGTTAATGGGACCTTGCTGTGCACAACTTGGCTGTCACGATTACCTACAAAATACAACGCCAGTGCATGTCAGAGTATATCCTGTGAAGTGCTTTACAACATCTTCCTGATTTGAAATATACTATATGAAATGCAAGGATATTTTTTTAAATCTAGAGACCCACAGGGCTGAGAACTGACATTCAGTTGTCAGAGAGAGTAGAGCAGAGGGCTACTAGATTAATTATAGGACAGTTATAAAAAAAGCTTGACTTTCCTACGACCTTTCGTTACAACTCTGTTACCTAAATTCTGCGGATACATTTTAATGCCACGTGCAAAATTCAAAAACAAGATATCATAGCTTCCAAGTAGGATCAACGGAAACAAATAGGAAGTGCAGGAGAACTTGTTTTAGTAAACCTGTGATAGACACAGGGAACAAACTACCAGCAAAGGTGGAAAAACAAGGGGCTGTACAGGATTTTAAAAGAAAAGAACTAAATAAGTTTCTGGAAATTAAAATAGTTCAAGATTATTAGACAATGAGCTAAATGTGATGAACCTTTTTTGGTGGTTGGATGGGTAAGCACCTTGGGGTGTCCTCCTGACATGAAAGGCGCTATACAAATGTAATTTTGTATATGGACCAATCGTCTATTCCTGCCTGAAATATTACTGTATTAGCCTCTTTTTTTTTCTTTAATCTGAAGCTGGGAGAAGCACAACCTGATGTGGATTAAACTTGGCCAACATTTTCCTCATGACAGCTTCCTTATGAACACAATCAAGTCTTTTGCATTTTTTTGAGCAGACTTCACATTTCTGAAAGTTGAAACACCCCTGAATGTAATGTTAATTTCACTGTCCGTTCATCGCCTTCTTTAAGCTTGCATGCCCTAAGTCCACACAAATTTAGTTCCTCGCAATGTGTAATGGTTGAATTACTGAACTTTGTTTTCCTCTATGAGGCAATCAAAAAAATGTTTTTCAATTTTCTGAAGAAATGGTTTTGTGAGTCTCAAAAGTTAAACAAGCTCTAGCTTTGATGATTCCTGCTTCATCTACTGACATTCCTAGTCTCACTCTATTTTCTGATCGTAAAGTGTCACATTCCCTTCACTGCTTACTGTCACCAAGAGACTATTTTTCCCTTTTGTGCCAAACACTTCTTTTCCTATCAATAATTCTTAGCAATGTATAAAGTCCAAAGACCTGCAAGGCTCAAATATTACTTCCAAATGTGATGTGATTTCCAGCACCTTTCTTGTTCTATGAGAAGTAACACTTTTCTCATCTGTAGCCTTCTCCATTGCAACAATTTTTATATTTGTTTACAGTTTTAGTAATATTATGATCGTAGTTCCTCTGACTCTTCCTTTTTTGTTCCTTCCATGCTCCAAATATACAATCATAAATACATTCCTTCTTAAATCAAAACTTATTACACCATCTCTTAATCATTTCTTCCCAAGATTTAAAAACTGTAGGAATGTCTCATTCCACAGATCCCTCACCATTTTCTTCTTTCTAATATCAACAGACTTGAAATCCAAGCTATCCATCGTCTTACCATGATTATTATTATTACCTTACCAGACACCTGGGTTCAATTCCAGGCAGGGCGAAACCTTGGGCAAGTTTCCTTACTCCACACGCCTAATAATAATCCCTCCAAAACAAAACAATAATAATTGGTCATTTTCAATCCACGACTGTTTGTGGGACACTGCTGTGTGTGCAATTGGCTGCCGCATTTTGTCCACAAATATACAGTCAATTCACTTTACAGTATATTCTGTGAAGCGCTTTGAGACATCTAGAAGACATGAAAAGCACTATATCAAATGCAAGGATTATTATTATTATCATGGCCTCTTGATTATTTCATCCATACTCTTGTTCTTTTCAATCTCAATGTTGTCCAGCACTATGGACCTTAGGCAAAGCCCTTCGCATGGGCTTGTTATCAAAGACAGATATCATAAAAATCAATCAAAGGAGAGATTCATCCCAATTCATGCAAATTTAAAACTAGGACCTGGCATTAATTGGTGGGCTGATATTGGTATGAATGAGTCAGTTGAGGCAAACCACAGTAATGATTCAGCAAAGACAAACATTTAACATTCTTCAGAGGAAAAAGATGTTTTACAGAGGGCAAATGAGTGAGGAAATGTAGTTTATTGTTTAGGTGGGGATTCACATGCACGTAGCTCTCACTTGAGCAATCCTAAAAATACCGAAAAGTACTTAGGTATTACCATATTGTTCATAGATACTAACAGTGAACAGTTTATACTTATTGGATTCCCATAGTGTAGTGGTTAGCAAGCGAGAGAACCTGGGTTCAATTCCCAGGTGGGGCAAAAACTTAGGCAAGTTTCTTTACTCCACAAGCTTCTGTTTATCTAGAAGCAAGTAGGAACCTGGCTGGTAGTCGATTGGTGGATCACGTGGAAGTTTAATAATCCCTCCAAAAATGTTTTTAAAATGTGGTCACTCAATCCATGACTGATTGTGGGACACTGCTCTAAGCAATTGGCTGCCTTATATATCCTTTCTGTATCAGCCTGGCTCAATTGATAGCACAATAACCTCTGAGTCAGAAGGTCCAAGCCCCACATTGGGACTTGAACTCACATAGTCTAAGCAGACACTCCAAATGTAGTGCTGGGGCATTGTTGGAGGTGCAACTACCTCCATCTACCTGTTCAGGTGGATGATAAAAGATCCCATGGCACCAATCAAAAAGAGAAGGCAGTTTCTCCCAGTATCCTGGCTAACAATTCCCCCAATAAAATTGTTTATTTATTTCATGGCTGTTTGTGGGACACTGCTGTGCTCAATTGGGCTGCAGCATTCATCTACATATACAGTTACTCCACAGGAAAATCCTGTGAAGCTCTTTAAGACGTCCTCCCAACGTGAAAGTGGCTACACCAATTCCAATTATTAATTATTCTCATCATTATTAAGGTCCCTTGTGAGTCTTCTCTTTTCAAGGCTGACAAGCCCTAAATTGTCTAATCATTGCTCATCTAGTAAAACAAAGATTTATTGTTCGTCTGGGTCATGACCTGTCTGTGAAGTCATAGCACAGACACAGCAACAGAGATCCAGATCATAAGAAACAAGAAACTCTGTTGACAGGATGAGCTGATCATTTCTTCTTTTTGAACCACTTTGAACAAACATGTTAGGGGAATATAAAGTACTTTAAATTATTTGTGTTTCTTTGTGTTTGGGTGTTCACACCAGTTATCATTATGAAACACAGCTTCATTTTGAAATTTCAAATGCATTGTACACTTTCAATTATGTATACAGTACTATAAAAGTATAAATTTTATACTGAATGCACACAGCAAATATTCCAACTGGAACTAATAGGTTAGCTCGAAATCAATTTCTGCAATGGACTCATCTTCATTAAGCTGTTTCATTAAAGTATCTGTTGTTCAACTACGTTTTTCCATTTTCATCAAAATGTACCTCAAAACTTTTAAGGTTTTCAATATTGAATCCGAGACTGAAAGACATTTACAACAACAACTTGCATTTGTATAGCCCCTTTCACATGGGTTAGTCCCAGAGCACTTTATGATTTACCTTTATGATCTGCACCATCTGGATTCAAATGCATTCTCTTCTGGCATTCTGAGCAGCTCATTAGAAATCTTGTCACTGCTTCCCGTGGCAAGAAGGCATAGGTCTCGGAAATCTAAAGTTAATCAAAAAAAGTGAATGTTAAATAAAACAAATTGCAGTTATATTACAACTCTGAATGATACAAACGTTATCAGAACTTAGTTTTAAAAATAGGGGAAGAACCACAAGAAATGAAATTTCACCAGTTGTAATTTTTTTAAAAGTGATTTTATAACTGCAGAAGAAAACGTGAGTAAATATCTTTTGCCTAACTGAACTTTAAAGTAAATCCTGCGCTTTGAGACATCTTCCAAAATGTGAAAGGTGCTACATCAAATGCCAGTTTTTTTTATTTTTGTAAAATGCAGCTGGAATTATAAGATGTCATTCATTTAGACTCTTTATACTGTATCAGCAAAATGTAGCAAAGGTCCAGTTATCATAGTTGCACTGGGCCAGAAGATGACAATCTTTGCATTTGAGTCTTATCACATCAAAACCTTTCAGAGCCCTTCTCAGAGTATACTGCGTAAAGTATAATGGCTGTCTTTTGTAGGCAAACATAACAACCAATTGCACCGTCTCCGACCTCACCATCATTACTTCATCTCCCTTAACTCCTCAATTCCTCTCCCAACTGCCACGCAACCCACCTCCATCTCCTGAAAAAAAATCTCCCTCCCTCCCTCTCTGCTGCCTTGGGAGTCATCTGAACTCCTCCCCCTCTGGACCTATCCTCTTCAGTCACTCTCCTCCACAACTCTCTCTCCACCACTCTTGACGCCCTTGCGCCCCTCACTTCCCGAACTGCTTCTTACTCACGGGAGTTACCCTGGTACATCAGCCACCTCCGCTCCCTCAAGGCACAGGTGTGAGCCGCTGAACACACCTATCTCAAATCTAATTTAACGGTCCATTGGCAGATCTGGTTGGACCTTATCAAAACTTACAGTTCCACCCTTGGCTCCGCTAAATCGTCCTTCTACTCCAAAACAATCTTGGAGGCCAAGGACAACCCCAGGCTCCTGTTCTACATCACCAACCAGCTCCTCCGCCCAACCACTCACTCCTTGCCCATCCGCTCCTCCAACGACAACTGGATGCTGGACTTCCTCGAAACCAAAGTTGAGGGGATTCACTTAGCTGCCTCTGCCCTTCCTTCTACTACCCTCTCCCCCCTCACACCCGGGCCCCTATCCATCCCTCCCTCCACACCTTCAAACGTCTCCCCCTCCTCTCTCACCATCATTATAACCCACATGAAACCTGTTCCCTTGTGCCCATCCCTACCTCTCTCCTTACCTCTCAGCTCCACCTCCTTGTCCCTCTACTCAATACTGTGAAGCACTTTGAGACGTCTCGACGACGCAATAAGGTGCCATATCAAATGCAAGGATGATTGTTATTATCCCTCACTCACTTACACATTCATTCACTCTCACACAAACTCACCCAATCTAACTCCCTCACATACACTCACTTGCTCACTAAATACATCAATGAATCAATAAATAATAAAGTGACCACTCAATCACGACTGTTTGTGGGACACTGCTGTGCGCAACTGGCTGCTGCGTTTCTCCCACAAAACACACAGTCACTACACTTTATGATGTATCCTGTGAAGCACTTTGAGGTGTCTCGATGAAATGCAAGGATTATTATTATATTATTATTATTATTACTAATCAGACATCACAAACCTCCATGTCCATTGGCACCGTTCCCACCTATTTAAAACGGCCGTCATCATTCCTATACTTAAAAACCCTCCCTGGACCCATCCCTGCTCTCAAATTACTGCCCCGTCTCCAAACTTCCTTTCATAGATCCTGGAACGAGTCATTGCTTCCCAGCTCCTCTCCCGCCACTCCCTTCATGAACCCCCCCCAATCGGGATTCCGTGCCAATCACAGCACAGAAACAGCTTTGGTCAAAGTGACAAATGACATTTTGTCCATCTGCAACCGGGGCTCCCTCTGCTTCCTCTTCTTCCTCTCTTCTGCCTTCGATATCGTCTCCACTTCATCTCCACAAACAGCTTCTCCTCTAGTTCCCGCACCATCTTGTGTGGCGTTCCTCAGGGCTCTGTCCTTGGTCCCCTCCTCTTCAATATCTATATGCTGCCTCTTGGTAGCATCGTCCGCAGACATGGGGTCAACTTCCACATGTATGTGGATGACACCCAACTTTACCTCTCTGCCTCCACTGTTGATTCCAGGACCACTGCTGTCCTGACAGAATGTTTATCAGACATCAAGTCCTGGATGAGAGCTAACTTTCTTCAGTTGAACAAAACCGAGGCCCTCGAGGCTCCCGTCAGCACCTCCACACCCCAGGCGCTGACAGCATCATCATCCATGGATGCACACTCCACCTCACTGAGCCAGTACGGAACCTCAGCATCTTGTTTGACCCTCAGCTATTCTTTCTACCCCACATCCGTGCTATGACACGCTCTGCCTTCCCCGCCTCCGCAACATCACCAGATCCACCACTGTCTCATACCACAGGCTGCCGAGACCCTCATACATGCATTCATAACATCCAGGATTGACTATGTAAACTTCTTGCTTGTCGGCCTCCCCAAGTCCTCTCTCCATAGGCTGCAGATCATCCAGAACTCTGCAGCCATGTCCTCTTCCGCACCAGGCTCCATGACCCTATCACCCCATCTTCGCCCGACTCAACTGGCTTCCCATCATACAGAGGATACAGTTCAAGATCCTGTTCCTCACCTTCAAAGCCTTCCATGGCCTTGCTCTGCGAGCTCCTAACCCCTTACCAACCTGACCACTCCCTCCGTTCAGCATGCTCCAGCCTGCTTCATGTCCCCCACCTCGCTCACCCAACATTGTCGGACAGGCCTTCAGCCTCTCTGCCCCCACCATCTGGAACTCCATCCTGCAGTCCCTCTGCCTCGCCCCTCTCTTGCTTCCTTCAAGACCTGTCTCAAGATCCTCCTCTTCAACCGTGCCTTCGATCATCCTCCTTCCCCCCCCGCCCTCCACCCTCCCCAATCCCAACCCCTAGCTCGGGTCCGAAACACTGATTGTCGAGTACCTTGGATGTCCTCCCAACATGAAAGGCACTTTACAAATGTAATTTTATTGTTGTAAGATGTAATAGTGCTACTAACTGAGACAGGTTGATGGGCAAGATTTTCTTCAAGAAACAATCTGACAATTTTTTTTTAAGCTTCAAACCATGCAACATTATGATATTTCACCTTGTATTCGTGATTTCATCCATCAGTGCTTTCTTTGTTATTTCTTTTAAATTGAAGCTTCACATATTCAAAAGGCGTTTGTTTTAAAAAATGAGCATTTAATTGAATGTTGGACCAAAAACATGTTGTTTTTTATATCAAAAAGTAATAATGATCTTTGCAGTTGATATAGAGCCTTTCATGTCAGAAGGCCCTATCAAAGCACTTCACAGGCAAATGTGGCAGCCAATTTGTGCAGAGCAATGTCCAACAATCAGCCAGGAAGTGAATAACCAATTCTATTTGGTAGATTATTGGCCAGGTGACAACAACAACAACAACAACAAGATTCCATTTATTGAGCGCCTTTCACATCGGGAGGATGTCCCAAGGCGCTGTACAGTTGGGTCAGGATCCGAGCAGGGGGGAAATGGTCAGGGTGAGGGGAGGGAAGGGAGGGAGCGAGGAGGGGGTAGAGAGTCGAGAGGGGAGCTGAAGGCACGGTCAAAGACAAGGAGAAACCCCATTCGCTTTACAAACACTGCCTTCTGAACAGGCAGATAAGACCTTATTTAACATCTCATACGAAGGACAACACCTCCAACGACGCAATGCACCCTCAGCATAAGAATAGAATCTCAACCTCAACAATGCGAGTTCAAAATCCTGATGCGAAGCTTGAACCCACAATCTTCTGACTGAGAGTTGAGAGTGCTACCAACTGAGCCAGTCTGACACCTAACTACACTTAATTAGTGCTCAAAATATAGTATCTCATTAAATTAAATATCATGGGACAAATTTCAGGAGTGGAGTATGGATTCAATCTAATTTACCAATGACATTACCTAGCCTTCATCATGTTTTCCAGTGTGCTCTAACTACTTACTGCTGCTGTGAGTGGATTGTGATAAACAGAAGAGGGGGCAATGGTAATTCCCATCTATTTCTGACTTTCAGATTTTAGAAATGAGGTAGCAATACAGGTCATGACCAGTACAATTATGTAATTTCTCACCCCTCCCCCAAAGGAATCATATTCTGAGCAGAAGAGTAAGCAAGGGTCTCCCTAGTTTCATTTTAAAAAGTGTTTCAGACCTGAATTGTTTCTGACTGCTGCCGCAAAAGTCGCTTGCTCTCCTCTGTGCTGAAAACACCCATCTACCTCTGATTAACATACAACACTACGAGAAATGCAAAAATAAGTTAAAATATTCAAATAAATTCAATCCTGGGATTGAAAAAATACTGGAGTGGAAATCACAAACAATTTCTCCTTATACAGTAGTAAGCCCTAACAGTATAAACCAGAAAATTCCAGCCCAACATTCTTTAAGGTGCCATAAATTACCCCCAGCTTTGTCATTCTTTTTTTCAGATATTAGTCAGTTCATTACTGGAGGTCCAATTTCTTCTTGTTCTAATTTTAATTTGCCCTAATTCTTCAACGTAAAATTTCTTTCTTTCAAGCATCTGATCCAAAACAAAGAAAAAAATATATACCTGTACATTGATTCATTCAAGTACACACAGTGCTAGATTTTGGAATATGGAAAAGCTAGAGCAAGGGCGTTTGGGCTAACAATTGAGCAAGTCTAAAACAACAAATTACTGGTAGCTTCTGTGACTCGGAATTCAGAACAAAACTTCAATTAATTCAGCGTCAATTCAGCCCTGAAAACATGGAAGACTTGTGGTTACTAATTTTCAAAGTTAAGAAAGCTTTTTTGCAACTTCTTTGTACAATATTGTGCCCTTCCATTTTCGAATGATCCTGAAGCTCTCTTGGTTGTAATGACTAAAACAGTTGTCAATAATTGTGTTCATCACCATTAAACTCCATCTTGCTGAAGTAAATTCACTGTGGCAGAAGCGTGAAGATATTCATTTTATCACTTGACAATTATAAGCATTGAGCCCAAACTGCAGATGATGCAATACAACTTAATTTTTCAATAACTATAATTTCATTAACAACAAATCTCTTCCCATGCTCGTAGGTTTATGGTTTTGAAAGTAAATTGTAAAGAACACTTGCATAGCAGCCCAGTTTTTAGGCACTTGGTTTAATTGAATTATTCCATTAGGTGCTATGAAAATTCCCCCCCCATTATTTCCCTATAATTGTAATAAACGTTATTCTCAATTGCAAGGTGGGAATGATTAGTTGGTTAATTGCTTTTCACTTTTTTCTGCATCACTAACTTTGAACACCATTTCCCATCTGCAAGCTTTCAAATTTCACTCATAGACAGAACACTCAAATGCGAATCTCTATAAATATTTGACGTTACGTTTTCATATATACACACACACACACATACACACTCAACTCGTATTATAATATATAAAAATAATCATTCGGTCACTTAGTTCACGACAGTTTGTGGGATATTGCTGTGTGCAACTGGCTACTGCATTTCGCCAACAGCACATAGTCAATTTACATTGTGGTGTGTTCTGTGAAGTGCTTTTGAGACATTTAGGGCATTATATCTTATAACTTAAAGATCTGACGGTAGACCAGCAATGGCAGACATTCAAGGAGATAGTGCAAAATTCCCAACGAATTGTCGGGTCTTAAAACCGATAAATCCCCTGGACCGGATGGCCTGCATCCGAGAGTTTTAAAGGAGGTGGCTTCTGAGATAGTGGATGGCATGTCTATAATCTTCCAAAAGTCTGTGGATACTGGAAAAGTTACCATTGATTAGAAGATTGCAAACATAACTCCACTATTTAAGAAGGGTGGGAGAGAAAATAGGGAAAACTATAGACCAGTTAGTTTGACGTCAGTTTTAGGGGAAATTCTTGAATCCTTAATAAAAGACGTAGTTATGGGATACCTGGAAGACCATAAAAAGATAAGGCAGAGTCAACATGGCTTTACAAAAGGGAAGTCATGCTTGACTAACCTTTTAGAATTTTTTGAGGATGTATCCAGCAGGTTGGATAAGGGGGAACCAGTAGATGTGGTATATTTGGATTTTAGGAAGGCATTTGACAAGGTGCCACACAAAAGGCTGTTACTCAAGATCAAGGCCCACGGGATTAATGGGAAAATATTAACATGGATAGAAGAGTGGCTATCGGGTAGAAAGCAGAGTAGTGATAAACGGATCATTCTCGAATTGGCAGGATGTAACTAGTGGAGTGCCACAAGGATCAGTGCTTGGGCCTCAGCTATTTACCATTTACATCAATGATCTGGACAAGGACATTGAATGTAATGTGTCTAAATTCGCGGATGATACTAAACTAGGTAGCAGAGTGAGCTCTCAGGATGATGCAAAAAGATTGCAACAAGATATAGATAGGCTAGGCGAGTGGGCAAGTAGGTGGCAGATGGAATTCAATGTTAGCAAGTGTGAAATTATTCACCTTGGTAGCAAGAATAAAAGAACAGATTATTTTCTGGAAGGGGAGAAGTTAGATAGTGTTAGTATTCAAAGGGATTTGGGTGTCCTTGTACACCAGTCCCAAAAAGTTAGTTTGCAGGTGCAGCAAGCAACTAAGAAGGCGAACGGCATGTTAGCGTTCATTTCAAAAGGTTTAGAATATAAGAGTAGGGAAGTCTTGCTGCAACTGTATAGGGCTTTGGTGAGACCGCACCTAGAGTATTGTGTGCAGTTTTGGTCTCCTTATTTAAAAAAGGACATACTTGCCCTAGAGGGGGTGCAGCGTAGATTCACTCGGTTAGTTCCTGGGATGAGGGGACTGACCTATGAGGATAGGCTGAATAAACTAGGGCTGTATTCTCTAGAGTACAGAAGAATTAGGGGGGATCTTATTGAAACTTATAAGATTCTTAAAGGGCTGGATAAAGTAGACACAGAGGGACTGTTTCCCCTGGTAGGAGAATCTATAACCAGGGGTCACAGTCTTAAAATTAAGGGTCAGCCTCTTAGAACAGAGTTGAGGAAACATTTCTTCACTCAGAGGGTAGTGACCTAATAGAATTCACTACCCCAGAAGGCTGTAGATGCTCAGTCCTTGAACATTTTCAAGGCTGAGACTGATAGATTCTTGAAAAATAGAGGGATTAGGGGATATGGGGATAGGGCAGGTAATCAGAGTTAGGTGAGAAGATCAGCCATGATCTTATTGAATGGCGGAGCAGGCACGAAGGGCCGAATGGCCTACTCCTGCTCCTAATTCTTATGTTCTTATGTATGTTCTTATATCAAATGCAAAGATTATTATTATACTAAACCAACTAATTGGGAAACAATATTATTCATCCCAATCTCTTTCTTCAACTTCTTCAACATTTACTTTCTGCATCCCTGTCTCAGAGACTCCTATCAAATTCCTCCTTCCACAAGTTTAATCCCACTCAATTTTAATTATCTCTGCTTTTTTTTAGACATTTCTCTTAATTTACTCTCTTTTTCTGTGTTCCAAGAGCACAACAATTTTCCAGCTGAGAAGTAGGTTACTTGCTCCTGCATCTCTATCTCTAGGCCTTTTTGTTGGGAAATAAAGAGAAGACCAGCCAACTTTCTTGATGATATTCTTGATCTCACCCACACCCACAGTTTCTGGTGTGTCATAACCTGAATATGTATTCAGGGGCGGTATGGCCCAATCAGGATAGGTCATGATCAAAACACTTCTTCACACATGAAGAGAAAGTGGAATTCACTGCCCCAGAAGGCTGCAGATGCACAATCAATGGCCATGTTTAAAAGGGAAATAAATCGTTCTTGGAAAGTAAAAGCATTAAGAGGCATGGAGAAAAGCTGAGCAAATGGGACTGAAAGATCCGCCTAATCTAATAAAATGGTACAACAGTCCCAATGTTCCAAATTCCTTCTTCCGTTCCTATGTATTTTCTATGATTAGTTCAAGGAAAATTTAGGAACCCTTTTCTGAATTATTCTGAAACAATTCCCTCTTACACTTATCAGGACAGATTATCGTCCAGCCCTTATAAGTTAAGAGTATAGGACTGCTTGTTCTCCACTATCCATTCTACTTTTCTATCTGCTAATCTGCCCTGAATGGCATAAGGTAAGATCTGAACTTCAGTTTGTAGAGGAAGAATGAGAGAACAGCTGCTCTACTGCTTAAAATACCAATTGGCTTTGAAAGTAACAACTAAAGACACTGCACATGCCGGTAAGGTTACACAAATTGAACTCTGAATTGTGGGAACAATAGTGACCCGAACCTGATATTCTGGGCATTCAATCATCCTGATATTCTGGGCATGCCCTCAAACCTACGGTTAATAAATGTGTTATTCCATTAAAACAACTGCAGGTACAGTATCTCCTGGAAACCAAATGCATGTCATTATCTACTAGACCGGCTAGTTGTGAGTCCATTTAATATCTTCTAGGGCAGCCTTCTAGCCTGGGCCTCATATTTGCTGCACACAGGTGTATTCCTGTGTTGTGACAACAGATGGAGCTCCCAGCGTGCACAGCGCATGCTGTGACGATTGACCTAGTTGGAGAGGATTATGCATTCTCTGAATGGGCCAAGAAAATGCTCCCAATACATAGGACCCCTTTGCTGGATAACTGCCAAAAATATCCCATGAAGTTAACCCACCACTTGTAAATTAGAGCTTTTTTTTACCGTTGCAGGTGCTATATTTCTGTTTTTTTTATAGATGCTGGTTTCACAATGATGCAGGATCTGATTTTGGTCGTCCCCCACCCCCCACTAATTCCCATAAGCAGAGCTAAACTACATACTGTTAACAGTTTGTGTCTCTTATTTTTCAATGCTGAAATCCTTTTTCTTGTTGCTGACTCTGCTTTGCTGCGTGGGTAGGTTCACTATATGCTTACCATTTGGGTATCTTTGTACATGTATTGTCTCACCTAAATTGCATATTGCCTGCTTAGATACAAAACACTTGCAAATATTTAGAAAGCAGTTTCTTCTAAACAACCTAATCCTCTGCTATACTCATTTCACCAATGGTTTCAGATATTTTAATGTTATGACACTTTCATTCTGCCAATGTTGCGTTTTCAGTTCTTTCAATCCATGTGGATGCTCTCAGTCCATCAGCTGACAGAAAGAGAAACACATGCTCCTTTCTAGATAATAGCTATGTTTCCAGAGCAGAATCTGCCGCCACAAGGGCACATAACAGCATCTGCACAGCCACAAATTACACCCACTCAGTGGGCGCAGGAATCATTCTTGGAAAGAACCACAGGAAGGAAACGTGCATCATTAGTTGCAGGAGTCAGAAATGGAAATACTAACATCTCATTTTAGAGATCCCACAATCTCCACAGAAATGTTTTTGTTCATGAGAGTATCCATTTTATCCCTGAGCTCTGCTTTGCTGACTACCAGGTAGGAGGATCTGGGATGCAAAGCAAGGTACAAAGTGGTATGATCAACTTCTTAGAATCAAGCAGACTGGAATACAAATAGGCTGTTGGGGAAGCTGCTAAGATAGAAATATACAATTCTGTCTAAGTGTAATACATCGTGAGATATAATTCATACTGGCCTCACTGTGACGTCGGACAAATAATGAAAGCAGTTGGCCTCAAAGTAGTTCCTGTGTTCCACCTAGGTTCATAATAATATAAATAATAATCCTTGTATTTGATATAGCATTTTTCATGTCTTCGAGACGTCTCAAAGCGCTTCACAGAAAATACACAAAAGTGAACTGACTGTATATTTGTGGGCAAAATGCGATAGCCAAATGCGCCCAGCAGTGTCCCACAAACAGTCGTGGATTAAAGTGACCAATTTATTATTGTTTTTTTTCTTGAGGGAGTATTATCAGGCGTGTGGGGTAAGGAAACTTGCCCAAGGTTTTGCCTTACCGGGAATCACAGAAAGTACTGCTCAGAAACGGGCCATTTGGCCCAATTCTGGATTAATGCCCGCCAGCTCTCCTTGAGCCAGTAGATGCCTTAGTAGAGAAAATGCTAAAGATTCAAGAGTATCTTAATGGTTCAACCAACATACAATTTAACAACAAACCCTGTGAGTCCTGGATATATTCAGACAGCGATATCATGCTACCTAAAATTTGCAAGACAGGTCAGGGAAATCTTGGACTGTCTAAGTCAATGTCTAAGACAGGAACAAACAAAAGTAGCCAAATTCCAGCATCAGGTCCCTGCTAGCGCGACTAACATCACTTTCTCCACAATAGCAGTGCACAGGAGGTGATGTTAGTGGCACTTCGCAAGAATAGACACTTCCAGCACCTTGGGACGTCCTCCTGACATGAAAGGCGCTATACAAATGTAATTTTGTATAGTGTGCAATTGCAGCATGTAGGAAATGACTTTAGCAGTACTTCCTACATACAGTGCACAGTACAAAGAAACGTGATTTCAACTGCAAGTGCACTGAAAGCACTGGAAACCAAGTGTACTTCTATTTAGCATGATCCACAGTATACTATAAGGGAGGCAGCACGAGATATAGAAAGAATGAATGTAGAAACCAACAGGTCTTGGGATTTTCAGTTAGTGATAGCACAGTATCTTGATCGCATTACGTTGAAGATTACAAATGAGCCATTCCCAGACTCATCATGTTGCATTCATCAACATTAAGTAGTAACTGCTTACTTCTCATTCTAACAGACAATTTATATAGATCCCTTTGAATGTGGTCTGCTTCTTCCCTTTTATTAGCAACCCAGCCCAATTTGTATTGTTTATTCTAAATCTGATTGACATGTTTTCTGTTCTTGCAAATGATTTAAAGAGAGTTTGATAGGATACGCAAAAGAGCTGATAACTGGTCAATGATGTTTAATACAGATAAATGCAAAGTACTACATAGAAGTAGTAAGAATAGGCAACACCTGTACTCTATGGCAGAAACAGAACTTACCAAGGAGAAAGCTGAAAGATCTAGGGGTGTGAGCTGACTCATCTCTCAAAACAGTGTGAGGCAGCAGTAAACAAGGCAAACAGGATGTTGGGCTGTACTGCCAAATCAGCTGAGTTCAGCTCTCCAGACATCATACTCAATCTATATAGTGCTCTGGTCAGGCCACACCCCCTGTACTGCAGACACTCTGGTCACCCTGACATAAGGGGGCTGCCCAGCCTGGAGGCTGTGCAGAGGAGTCATTAACAACTCCTTAATAACAAGGTCATTTTTAAAAGCAGAAAATTGAAGGTAGCAGCAAAGCAAATTACTAACTCAGTCTCAGACCAGAAGCCATGAAAGGTCTTTTCCTTGAGCAATATCTACTGTATAACCAGTGTCTGAAATAGAAAAGGGGATAACCTTGTTTCACATGTCTAGTCATTAATATAGTAGCTTTTTTTTACACCTATGATATGTCCACAAGAAAGCCCAGAAGGCAGAAGGCAGTCCCATGATATATACAATGTTTTTACCCCAACTTTCCCCAGAATGTGGAATCCAGTCAAGCTAAAACGGAAGATGCAATAATAATCCTTGCATCTGATATAGCGCCTTATTACGTGTTCGAGACTTCGCTTCTCAAAGCGCATCACAGAATATACCTCAAAGTGAATTGACTGTATATTTTGTCGGTGAAACACGGCAGCCAATTGCGCACAGCAGTGTCCCACAAACAGTCGTGGATTGAGTAACCAAATAATTTTTATTTATTTTGAAGGAATTATTACTCCCGGAAAAGCAATCCGCCAATTGACTAATAACCAGGTTCCTATTTATTGCTAGGTAAATAGAGGTGTGTGGAGTAAGGAAACTTGCCAAAGTTTTGCCCTGCCCAGGAACCGAGCCCAGGTCCTCTCGCTTGCAAAGCAAGTGCTCTAACCACTGAGCTACAAGACTCCAGATGTAGATGTGTATTCATACAAAACAACAGCTCTTCCAACCTACAGAACATGTCAGCATGACCTATAATGTAGTCTAAGAGGATAATGAATCTGTACAATATTTGAGCTAAACTTTTCATCCTGCTTCAGGTCAACGTGAATTAAAGTCCAAATCAAAGTCCAAATCTGCCCCATTTCCTTCCCCGTTACATTTTCAGCACCTCTGTAGGATTAATCCTTGGATTTAATTGCATGACCAATTTAAGTGGATTAGTTTCCACTTCTAACAATAACTGGTAAATTTGAGACAAAATTTTATTCAGATCAGGCAAATAATATATATATTTCCTAACTTGCTCTAGAAGGGACAATGCTCCAGACTCAGCTACAAAAGTGGCACATCTAGAGAAATCCATAAAATGATTTCTCAAGCCAATACTTTCATTCCAGCTGGCTGTATGCCTCCACTGAAATAAATGTGATCAAACACCTCAATTTGTTCAAATCCAAGGTAATTTGGATTTGGGAGCATGTTCACCTTAATTCATTGTGTTGGCCATATGATCAAAGTGAAGACGAGTGATTCCAATCAGTTGTCATGGTTAGAATTTGGGATTTATATAATTCCCCAATAGCAAAAAAGTGATATAAATTCCCAGTTAGTGTAACTCCTGCATTTCCCACTGGAAGATGGAAACCACACATTATAGATAAGCTTGTCGGTTTCTGGATTTAATCAGAAAAAAATTGGTATTGGTATTATTTTCTTTTTCCTTCAATTTTCTCCAGTCATTTTAGATTTTTTCCATATCAATTTGAAAACAACTTGTCCTATTTATCCTTATACTATTCCCCTGGCCACAAATCCCCTATAAATCGGCTTTTTTAATGACCTTATCCACCCGGGTCACTGCTTTCTGTGATACATTCTTCTACTCTTTTAAGATTTGCACCCTTAAGTTTTAGGCTCTTCCTATATTTTACTTTGATCCTCCTCGGTATTTACTAATTCCCCTACATTTGTATCATTGCAAATTTTGCATAGAAAGAGAAGCAACTGGTTGCTGGGCAAGCACAGGTCACCAGATTCACTTTCAATACTTATCTGATTGCAGTTTCCCAGTGCATGAAATGCTTATTGAAGCATTTGCCTACATGACACTGTTCAATAAAATCAAAACCCATTGTGTGAAAGTAGTATTAAATGCAAATGTTACTATTTGTTACGCACTACCTATCACCTATTGAATGTGGGCATTCTATAAAACTCCTTGGATAGCACCAAGGCTTTGGCAAAACCACTTCAATTCTCAAAGCCAAGGTTTTAGTCAAAACCTGCAGGTTATAGTTTTTTTATGTTTATTAGTTTATTTGTATTATTAATAATAATAATGGGTGAAGAAGTGATGTGAAGCAAGTTTGTTTTGGTCAGCCTGGTGTTGGACATGTGGAAACCCAAAATGGGAGTTCCACATATGCATGCCACCTACACCTGCAAATGGAATTTTCCAATCAGAAGCAGGACTCTCAGGATCATTTCCCTTTTTGTGGATGAAGTGAGTCAGCCTGGCTCAGTTGGTAGCACTTTCGCTTCCGAGTTAGAAGATCGTGGATTCAAGCTCCAATGTCAGGATTTGGAACTCATATAGTCTAAGCTGACACTCCAATGCAGTGCTGGGGGTGCGCTGCATTTTTGTAGGACCTGTCCTTCGTTAAACCAAGGCACAGTCTGCCTGTTCAGGTGAACATTAAAGATCCCATGCTCCATCGAAAAAAGAAGAGAGCTTTTCTCAGTGTCTTGGTCCACACTCCCCTACATAAAATTGGTCACTCATTCCATGGCTGCTTGTGTGACATTGCTGAGCACAAAGTACCTGTCATATTTGCCTACAAAATACATAGTCACTACATTTTACTGTATATGCTATGAAGCACTTTACGACTTACTCCCAATGTGAAAGGCTCTATACCAAATGTAAGGATTATTATTATGAAGAGAATAACCACTTCACTGATACAGCCTTCTGAACAGTGCAGTGCAAGTTTCTTGAACCAAGAAACAATAACGATTAAATAACTTTAAAAAATAGAAGTCCACTAGGAAATTGAAAGGTTAGACACTTTAATAATACTATCTGTAATAATACTAGTTTGTGCTTTTTGGGGGAGAAAGTAAATCCTCCAGCTCCCTCTCCTATAATCTGGACTAGACTGAGTTTTGCTCTTTTATAATAATAATAATCCTTGCATTTGATATAGCGTCTTATCATGCCGTTGAGATGTCTCAAAGCGCTTCACAGAAATATACTATAAAGTGAACTAACTGCATATTTTGTGGGCGAAATGATAGGCAATTAAATAACTTTTAGAAAAGGCAGCAGAGGCCTTTCTGATCAACCAGATAAGAGTTACCATCTGGACATTCTCTTAAATTAGGCAGGTGTTTTGCTTTTTAAATTGCTGCGCTAACAGGTAATATTGCTCCCATGCTTGAAACAATTTGTATCATGTTACACACCAGCTATTTTTGGAGGGGGTGAGCGAAGGGAACAATTGTCCTGTTAACTGGCCCTGAAAAGTTCATGCAAATAGTTTATTTTTAAGAGTGGTGGACAAATCTGCAAAATAGATTCACGGGTTGTCCTGTCGAAGGAGAGAGCACATGAAAAGATTACTTTTTTGTAATTCAATGTTTATAAAAGGAAAGATTGATCCTAAAAAGAAAGCCCTACATTGAAAAAAATCTTGGCTCTAATGACACTCAATGTCAGTACCTGAAAATAACAAAGATCCTGCTTGTGAGTGTATCCAAACCTCCCTTCAAGTTCTAACAGAAATGACAGCATTTGTACAAAATTCCTCAGTATTGACACTGGCTTTTAGGTAAAACTATTCACCAGAATGATTTACTAAAGTCCTCGCTTCCAAAAATTTGTCCCCACATTTGTGTTCAAGGTGACCTCTGTAACCTTTTCAAAGGACAGATTTTTATATTTCAAAAACTGAGTCTCTCTTTCAGTCGTTCGCTAAGCTAGATTTTGTCTTTTTCAAATCAACAAGTTAGCACTTTCCACAACCCTTCACTAGCCCTTCATCCACTGAAAATGATGTACACACATTTTACATTCTCATTGGATGCATGTGCAAAACTATCAGCAGTAATCAGCATATAATATGGGAAAGCTAGAAAATGTGTAATGCAAGTGGAACCCGTAAAATACAATCATGACCCATCCAAGTGCTGCTGATGAACCTTCTTGGCTGGCCTGTCATCAGCAGTGCCCTGGAGTATTGCAGGCCCACCTGAATCAGGAACCAGACTGAAATTGAAAAACAAATTTTTGTGGGCCAAAAGTTTCTGCAGGCCTGTGACTGGACTCCCACTCAGCTCCTAGCACATTTACCAACGCTGCATCATCGGTGAGGCAGGAAACTGTGGGCAACACATGGGCCTGTGGAATGCATTCCTGCAGATTAGGACAGATACAAGATGAGCAAATACTGTAGTTAGATAGATTTCCCTGGTCAATGCCATTTTACCCATGGTTTATCCACCTAAACTTTCTTAAAATAGTCATCGGAAGAATTAACTTAGAAAAGATTTCAGAACTGAACATCCAGGTATTACTTAGTTCGGTGTCGGACAGTGTACAATAATTACAATGGGTTTGCTTGTTAGGAAACTACCTGGTTTACAGCAAACATTGAAAGTAGAACTTGCTGAAGTTGTCGGGCAAGCTGCAAACAATAATCTTAATGTGCTATTTCCATGTCCATATTCAGAGAGGCAACAGATTTCCGTTGTCATGCTCTCCACGATTTCATAGCAACGACCTCATGTATTTGCTAATCACTAGTTCACTGCTGCACAATGGACTTGGCTCTATCCCACCTGCTTGTTCACAGCAGCTTCTGCCCTTTCTGAACTCCATATAATAGACAATAATAGAGGGAGATCTGCACGGGTTGACAGCTAAAAAGCTTGACTTGTCTCTCTCCTGGCTAGATTTCTGTGGTGCCTTTTTTTAAAAATTGTCTTTCACAGTAGAAACTTTTTGTTTTCAAATTAAAAAAATATACTAACAAAGACCAAGAGTACTTACTCTACGACTTTAATAGGCTGTCTATTTCTTATTTATTCACAATTATGTCACCTCTTACATCTGTGGAAATTGATGATCTAAATCATGAAGCTTTCTGTAAAAGTATGATTTATTAAAATTATTCAGGACAATATGTTCCAAATAATTGGGCGCTGAAGTTGGGAGGAAATGAAAAAGATTTTGAATAAATATCACTGTTCAAGAACTAAATTTCACCTATTCTAATCAATTACAGTAATATGGAAAGTTTGATATGGGTGGAACAAGGAGAATTGGAAATGTGTGGCATTCAAAGTTCATTATAAAACTGAATTTTGAACTCATTGTCTGGACTAATACTCCAGAGAAGTGCTGGGGTGTGCTGTATTGTCAGAGGTGCTGTCCTTCAGATGAGACGTTAAGCCAAAGTCTAGTCTGCCTATTTCAGGTGGATGTTAAAAATCCCATGACACAATTTGAAAAAAACAGGGTTTCCCCCAGTGTTCTGACTAATATTCCTCCAGTCTTTCAATTTATATTATTTGAGGAACAATGCTTTGCCTAAATTGGCCACTAATTAGCCTACAAACACAGTCAATACACATTACAGCACATTTCTGCAAGTGCTTTGACATGCTTCAATGTTATAGGTGCAATATCAAATGCAAGGATTATTATTTGTATTCTTAGATTAATGAACTGCTGTGAAGAGACTGTATACTGTATTTAGGCAAATGTTTCAGGCTGGCTCAGTTTGGTAATGCTCTTGATTCTGGGTGAGAAGATTGGGGATTCAAATCTCCATGTCAGACTGAATTTATTACACGGGTTGACATTTCAGCACAGTGCAAGGTTAATGCTGCATTGTTGGTGGTGCCATTAAACCACGGTACCATCTGTCTGTGCACATGGACATTCAAGGTCCTAAAGAGAAAAGGGAGTTCTTCCAGTATCCTGACCAACAATGCTCCAAATAAAGTTTATTATTCACTTCATGAATGTCCCTGG
Source organism: Callorhinchus milii (assembly GCF_018977255.1). Classification (NCBI taxonomy): domain Eukaryota; kingdom Metazoa; phylum Chordata; class Chondrichthyes; order Chimaeriformes; family Callorhinchidae; genus Callorhinchus; species Callorhinchus milii. The sequence continues at coordinate 94,581,412 of NW_024704743.1, read as the reverse complement.
AATGTTGTTGTCAACTTTATCTACAAATACACAGTCACAACATTGAACTGCAATTTCCTATGTAATCACTCTAAAATGTTTCAACATTATAGGTGCTACATCAAATACAACGTTTATTATTAAATGTGGCAGTCAAATGGCAAACAGCAAACAGTGTCATGGGAGGCCTTAATGTCCACCTGAAAAGGCAGACAAGACCTTGTTTTATTGTCTCATCCAAAAAATGGCAACTGTAAAATGCAGCGACTTCCCAATTCTACATTGGAGGAATACATTGCCCAGGATACAAGGTCAAAGTTCCAATGTGGGGCTTCAACCCACAACTTTGATACATGGATGACTGTGCTGCTAAATGTACCAAGTTGACTCAAGTTAACAAACATCTGTATGCATTATTTTGAATCATAAAATTATAAATAAATGATAACACTTACATTTGATACAGCGCCTTATGCTGTCAAAACATCTCAAAGCTCAAAATAATTTACTGTGCAGTGACTGTAATTTGGGGAATTTCCTTGTTGGAGGTGGGATGCATGGAACTGTGCTCTAAAGCATGGTGATGTGTTTCCACATGTGTCAACATCCAAAATATAAATATATATAAAAATATATACAGTTTGTAGGTGAATGCGCAGCCAATTTGTGCACAGTAGTGTCTCACAAAGAACCATGAAGTCAATAAGCAATTTTATTAAGGGAATTTTGGCCTTCTCCCTTCCTTTTCAAATAATGGAATCTTAAAAGTCCACCTGAAAAGGCATATGAGACATCAGTTTAAAACCTCATCTCATAAGATTGTACCTCTGACAATGCAGTGCACCTCCAGCATTGCAGTGAAGTGACAGCCTACCTGGACTATGAGCTGTACGTGGAGCTTGAACTCATATCGTTCTGACACAGAGGTGAGAGCGCTACCAATTAAGTCAAGCTGACACTGAAGCCAAACAAACAGGATGGAGGCTGCTGCTTGACAGACAGGTCATTTACTTTTCCCTTCTGATACAATCAAGGGTCTCTATCTCCTTCAGCCTCCCAGCAACATTCACCTACAAATTACACAGTCACTACTGCACTTTTCAGTGAAATACTATATGAAATGCAAGGAATATCATTACTATTATTGTTCAAAACCCATGTGTCCTGCTTACTCTCAGTTTGGTGTGAGTGAGGTGTGCACACCTATATATACTGTACCAGTAATTTCAACATCAACTTTTGGGAATAAACCTGTGAAAATATTTTGAGAAATCAATGGGCGAACATGTGGAAATGCATAGCTCATTAAAAAACAATAAACACAGCTTCAAGAGAGAGAAGTCATGCTCAATCTAACCTGATGGACTTTTCAAGAATAGTATGCCAATGGTTAATAAAGGAAATAAAATCCATATCATATAATTAGATTTTCAGAAATTTGTTGGCAAAGTTCCACATAACAATTAATGACCAAGGCAAAAAGAATCATTGAATGGTGGGATAATATGGCCTGAATAGACGATTCGCTTAGAACTCAGGAGATGGAAGGTAGCCAGAATTGGCAACTTTTCAAGCTGAAGAGAGCTTACAACCAGGGTGTCCCAGGGGTCACTCTTGGGAATCATACTATTTTTCATGTATGAAATGATCTTATATATGGTTCTATAGATATACCTAGAATATTCTGGTCAGCTAAGTTTGTGAATGGCAAAATTGGCCTTGAGCAAATACAGAGGTAAGCAGAAGATCATTCCAGGTAATAGGAATTTAACTAATGAGAAAATGCTAATGACCTAACTGGCATTTTAGACCACAAAGAGATTTGCCAAAGTTGATACAAATGTGTTGAAATGTGATTAAATAAAATAAACTTGCAAATTCCCCCCACTGTGTGTGTTATAGCCTACAGTACAAAACACGTTGGTTTATGGCCTCCTGCCGATCAGTGGGATGAACACCCCACTTTCCCATCATGTATATTCTATTTTTACTTTGTGAAGTGTTTGGTTGGCATCACTGAATATTCAGGAGTGCCCTCAAACATACAAATGCAACTGTATAGAATTTTCTCTTTCAGTCTTATGTTTTCTTTAGCATTTTTAATACTACACTTTTATTTTGTCAGCCAGGTATCTGACACATGTGGAAACCCGAATTAATTCCACATAGCATGCCTGCGACACTTGGAACTTCCCAGTTGTCTGCAATGGAATGTGCATTCTAGAGGGATATTACTAATTCAGTAGAGCAATAAGTACAGGTTGGTCACACCACCTTTTTAATACAAGGCATTTCTCAATACATGAGAAGCCTTGGCAAAGAAATATAAACTGCTTATGTTGGCAATTCCACATCCAAGGGGCTGAGCAACAGATTAGTATAGGCCGGAGGTCTCCCTTTTTGCAAACCATTTTCTCCTTTTACCACAAATCCACCTCAATACTTGGTCCTAGACTTTCCAAATGGGCCAAAGGAAATCCCTCAGTCTCCCACAATATGTTCACAATATAATTGTGACAAATGTCACAATTGGTTTATTATGTACTCCCTATTATGCTATCCAGCTTACAAACCACATGCAGCTCACACACAGAATCAACAATACAAGAAAAGAGAATAAGATCCATTGTTTTCTTTCCAGTCTCATTGGATTCTACATCTTTTGTAGCCATGAGTGTGCTGGACAATCTGGACCAAAAGCCTCAACATACATCACACCAGGCCAGCCAATAGAAGGCACCTGGTATTGGGTCCCAACCCAACTGTCCAGCGCCTTGGGACATCGTCCCGACATGAAAGGCGCTCTATAAATGCAATCTTGTTGTTGTTGTTGTAGAAGGCACAGACTCCAGGCCAGCCAATAGAAGGCACAGACTCCAGGGGCCTGAACATGTCCAAAAGTCTGTATTGTTGTTCAAGACGTCTCCTACTCTCCTGCTAATCTTAAAAGTCCAACAATAAAAAAGAGTGAACTCAACATTTTTATTGTGTAACTAAGGCATCTACATGCTTCCAACTACAGTGGCGTAACCACAATATCGGATGTGTTAGCCATGGATAAAGGCTTGTGTACAGGTCCTTTCATTGGATTCTGCAATATTTTTCTTTTGCGTCTTTACCTTATTACTCTCAAAAATCTCACAGCATTTCACAAGTAATTAATGACACGTGTAGTGACTGTTTACATAATTTAGGGCACCTGTAATTACTTCTGTATAGGTTAATACACACGGTTAATACAACTGGAAAATTAGACCCGATCAGAGTTAAGCATTGGGGAACTTTGAACAACTTTTTTAAAAAGTTGTTTGGAGCTGAGCTGCCCCCAGCTGACTGCCTTCCTTAGCGCAGGCTAAACTTCTTTCAGTAACACTGCTTCCAATATTAAAAGGCAATAAAATCTTCTGTGATCCAACACTGAAGTATTATATCATCAGCAGAGATTTAGAAACACCAACGTTGTCCTTTGAAGATATTTAGAAGAATATTTGACAGTATTTAGGAAAAGGAATTTGTTTTAGCATTAAGAGAATAGGTTGACAGCCTTAAATATGCAAGTACCAACCAGAATGAATTGCAGGTTAATAACTTACTGCCTTGTAGGTCCTTTTCTGACCAGCATGTTTTCGTGATTTTTCTCCATTTGCACCTATTTCCACATGCATGGAGTAGATAATATCGAAGAAGTCTTCGACCACTGCAACCCTTTTTAACGACTGCTTCTCAGGAGCACTGACTCCATCCTGTGGAAAAAACACAATTGTTCAAAACACAACTTTTAAGTGTTGTTGAATAAGGATATCAGTTTAAGGAGTACATTAAAATGAGCAATCAACGAAAGTTTTAAAGTCGAGTCAAATTGCATTTTCTAAACCAAAACACATGTGCTTCAAAATCAATACATTAACTATATGCAGAGTTAATAGAAATGAATTTCTCAATACGGTCATGAGAACATTGGTTCTAATGTCTGGACTGGACATTAGTTGGAGCAAATGGACCAAAACACCATGTACAACAAATGTAAAACGGATTACTTCAACTCACATCGTAAAGATGATGTTAGAAATAGTTTTTTTCTGCTGAAAAAAATAAGCTGCCCCAGGCATCAGCTCGGAACCATGCTTTCCAAGATTTCATTTTGTTCACAGTGTGTGTTTCTCCTCCAATTCGAGGAACAGAAATGTTCATCCTGGCTTCCCTTCACCTGTTTGGAAAGATGGCTTTGCAAAGATGCTCCCAGTCAGGGAGCTGCAGCCTTTGAGGTGGGAGGAGGGTGAAAATCTGAGCATCACTGGGGGCGCTTTAAATATGTGGGTGTGTGGGTGACTAATGAGGTTTTCTTTTTGCCGTTGTAGTGCGGTTAGCCCACAGACACACAAAAGCATCCACCCCCACCTGGTGTTCCTCCATTTCTCACTGACTCACGATCTCTGCACACAGTGAAGCCACTGGAGAGGAGAAGGCACGTCTTTGCAGACAGAATGAGTACCTGTGGTGAATCATCATTGGCCCGCGGTTGTACATACGATTCCTTTCAGTTCTCCCCTCCTGAGAATCGAGATTGCCCCCCTCTTTTGATCTCGGCTTCTCGCTGGGATAGATAATACTGCAGTGCAAATAATAATCATACCATCCAAAAAAAAGGATCTGTCTGATTTTAAGGCCCGAAACCCAAAAGCGGGTTGTGCAAAGGCTTATTAAGTGTGTGTTTTGTTTTAGATGACATGTTAATACAGATCCTGTACATTTCTAATCCGGCACTTCAGTCCTAATAAGTCACGAGAGAGCGAGTGTAAAAGACGTCCAATAAGTGAATCCCATTCACGTCCTGACACAGCCCCCACAGCTTGATCAGAGCTACAGCAGATCAGGTTAACACAGTCACTAAAGCTGACCAGTGCCTGTATCCAGGGCTCAGGGCTGAAGAGGATGCGCGGAACTGAGGGGACCTCTGGGGAAAGGTGTCTCGATTCACGATGAGATTCATCACTGACACAATATTAACTGCAACCTCATGGATGTGAACGGATGACACGGTGGTTTCGTGCAGCGATCGGCGGTGTGATCGCCTCCCCTCCCCTCCCCTATGCCTTTCTCTCGTTGAATTATTTCCGAAACAGTTAACTGTTGGTGCAGACTGCACAGTTCTGCAGCAGCTCGATGATTGCATATTAATACAGCACTGTGCTGAATCGCTGGCATTGCAACAGTTTGGATCGCAATCGTTTCCAGCGCTCCTAAATATATATATAGATATAATATGTGTTGCACTGCGTACAATCTTTCAAAGTTTCAGCAAAGGTGTGTGTGGGTTACAACCAGGAAGTGCAGCGCAACATGTGACCACTGTGTGTGCAGTTGTAAATAACTCACTGAAATGGAAAGCTTTAACTTCTTAAATAAACAAATCATCATCAGGACAACCAGAAGCTCGAGCCCAGAGTACAATGCAAACCTCCACTGCAACATATATCTCAACCCGAATGAAATGAGACTTGAAGCTTTTTTTAAATATATATATATATTTATTGTTGTGCCAATTGCACTGTGTGTGGACTGTGTGTGATCTGATGCTCGTTTGCAGTCGCTCCCTGTCGCTATTTTTCAGTCTGTGTCTCGTTTCCTGCTTCAAGTCCCGCACCCGTCCCGCCCCACCATCAGCGGGCGAGCATCCAGCTCGTCTCCCAACACCATCCCAGAGGCCCTCCACCCCCTCTCCCCCAACACCATCCCAGAGTCCCTCCACCCTGCCCCCTCTCTCCCCCAACACCATCCCACAGTCCCTCCACCCTGCCCCCTCTCCCCCAACACCATCCCACAGTCCCTCCACCCTGCCCCTCTCTCCCCTACACCACCCCAGAGTCCCTCCACCCTGCCCCTCTCTCCCCTAACACCATCCCAGAGTCCCTCCACCCTGCCCCCTCTCTCCCCCAACACCATCCCAGAGTCCCTCCACCCTGCCCCCTCTCCCCTACACCATCCCAGAGTCCCTCCACACTGCCCTCTCTCCCCCAACACCATCCCAGAGTCCCTCCACCCTGCCCCCTCTCTCTTAACACCATCCCAGAGTCCCTCCACACTGCCCTCTCTCCCCTACACCATCCCAGAGTCCCTCCACCCTGCCCCCTCTCTCCCCTAACAGTATCCCAGAGTCCCTCCACACTGCCCCCTCTCTCCCCAACACCATCCCAGAGTCCCTCCACCCTGCCCCCTCTCTCCCCAACACCATCCCAGAGTCCCTCCACGCTGCCCCCTCTCTCCTAACACCATCCCAGAGTCCCTCCACACTGCCCCCTCTCTCCCCTAACAGTATCCCAGAGTCCCTCCACACTGCCCCTCTCTCCTAACACCATCCCAGAGTCCCTCCACCCTGCCCCTCTCTCCCCAACACCATCCCAGAGTCCCTTCACCCTGCCCCCTCTCTCCCCTAACACCATCCCAGAGTCCCTCCACCCTGCCCCCTCTCTCCCCTACACCATCCCAGAGTCCCTCCACCCTGCCCCCTCTCTCCCCAACACCATCCCAGAGTCCCTCCACCCTGCCCCCTCTCTCTTAACACCATCCCAGAGTCCCTCCACACTGCCCCCTCTCTCCCCAACACCATCCCAGAGTCCCTCCACCCTGCCCCCTCTCTCCCCTAACAGTATCCCAGAGTCCCTCCACACTGCCCCCTCTCTCCTAACACCATCCCAGAGTCCCTCCACCCTGCCCCCTCTCTCCCCAACACCATCCCAGAGTCCCTCCACGCTGCCCCCTCTCTCCTAACACCATCCCAGAGTCCCTCCACACTGCCCCCTCTCTCCCCTAACAGTATCCCAGAGTCCCTCCACACTGCCCCCTCTCTCCTAACACCATCCCAGAGTCCCTCCACCCTGCCCCCTCTCTCCCCAACACCATCCCAGAGTCCCTCCACCCTGCCCCCTCTCTCCCCTACACCATCCCAGAGTCCCTCCACACTGCCCTCTCTCCCCTACACCATCCCAGAGTCCCTCCACACTGCCCCCTCTCTCCCCTAACACCATCCCAGAGTCCCTCCACACTGCCCCCTGTCTCCTAACACCATCCCAGAGTCCCTCCACCCTGCCCCCTCTCTCCCCAACACCATCCCAGAGTCCCTCCACCCTGCCCCCTCTCTCCCCTCACAGCATCCCAGAGTCCCTCCACACTGCCCCCTGTCTCCTAACACCATCCCAGAGTCCCTCCACCCTGCCCCCTCTCTCTCCAACACTATCCAGAGTCCCTCCACCCTGTCCCCTCTCTCCTAACAACATCCCAGAGTCCCTCCACCCTGCCCCTCTCTCCCCCCCCCCCCCCAACACATCCCAGAGTCCCTCCACCCTGCCCCCTCTCTCCTAACACCATCCCAGAGTCCCTCCACCCTGCCCCCTCTCTCCCCCCCCCACACCATCCCAGAGTCCCTCCACCCTGCCCCCTCTCTCCCGAACACCATCCCAGAGTCCCTCCACCCTGCCCCCTCTCTCCCCTACACCATCCCAGAGTCCCTCCACCCTGCCCCCTCTCTCCCCTAACACCATCCCAGAGTCCCTCCACCCTGCCCCTCTCTCCCCAACACCATCCCAGAGTCCCTCCACCCTGCCCCCTCTCTCCCCAACACCATCCCAGAGTCCCTCCACCCTGCCCCCTCTCTCCCCTACACCATCCCAGAGTCCCTCCACCCTGCCCCCCCCCCCCCCCCACCCCCACCTGCCCCCTCTCTCCCCTAACACCATCCCAGAGTCCCTCCACCCTGCCCCCTCTCTCCCCAACACCATCCCAGAGTCCCTCCACCCTGCCCCTTCTCCCCAACACCATCCCAGAGTCCCTCCACCCTGCCCCCTCTCTCCCCTAACACCATCCCAGAGTCCCTCCACCCTGCCCCCTCTCTCCCCTACACGATCCCAGAGTCCCTCCACACTGCCCCCTCTCTCCCCTAACACCATCCCAGAGTCCCTCCACCCTGCCCCTCTCTCCCCGAACACCATCCCAGAGTCCCTCCACCCTGCCCCCTCTCTCTAACACCATCCCAGAGTCCCTCCACACTGCCCCTCTCTCCCCAACACCATCCCAGAGTCCCTCCACCCTGCCCCCTCTCTCCCCAACACCATCCCAGAGTCCCTTCACCCTACCCCCTCTCTCCCAAACACCATCCCAGAGTCCCTCCACCCTGCCCCCTCTCTCCCCTAACACCATCCCAGAGTCCCTCCACCCTGCCCCCTCTCTCCCCTAACACCATCCAGAGTCCCTCCACCCTGCCCCCTCTCTCCCCTAACACCATCCCAGAGTCCCTCCACGCTGCCCCCTCTCTCCTAACACCATCCCAGAGTCCCTCCACCCTGCCCCCTCTCTCCCCTAACAGTATCCCAGAGTCCCTCCACACTGCCCCCTCTCTCCTAACACCATCCCAGAGTCCCTCCACCCTGCCCCTCTCTCCCCAACACCATCCCAGAGTCCCTCCACCCTGCCCCCTCTCTCCCCTAACACCATCCCAGAGTCCCTCCACCCTGCCCCCTCTCTCCCCTAACACCATCCCAGAGTCCCTCCACCCTGCCCCCTCTCTCCCCGAACACCATCCCAGAGTCCCTCCACCCTGCCCCCTCTCTCCCCAAACATCCAAAGTCCCTCCACCCCCCCTTCCCAACACCATCCCAGAGTCCCTCCACCCTGCCCCCTCTCCCCCAACACCATCCCAGAGTCCCTCCACCTGCCCCCTCTCTCCCCAACACCATCCCAGAGTCCCTCCACCCTGCCCCCTCTCTCCCCAACACCATCCTAGAGTCCCTCCACCCTGCCCCCCTCTCTCCCCTAACAGTATCCCAGAGTCCCTCCACACTGCCCCTCTCTCCCCAACACCATCCCAGAGTCCCTCCACCCTGCCCCTCTCCCCTACACCATCCCAGATTCCCTCCACCCTGCCCCTCTCTCCCCTAACACCATCCCAGAGTCCCTCCACACTGCCCCCTCTCTCCCCTAACAGTATCCCAGAGTCCCTCCACACTGCCCCCTCTCTCCTAACACCATCCCAGAGTCCCTCCACACTGCCCCCTCTCTCCCCTAACAGTATCCCAGAGTCCCTCCACCCTGCCCCCTCTCTCCCCAACACCATCCCAGAGTCCCTCCACCCTGCCCTCTCTCTCCCCAACACCATCCCAGAGTCCCTCCACACTGCCCCCTCTCTCCCCAACACCATCCCAGAGTCCCTCCACCCTGCCCCCTCTCACCCCCCTAACACCATCCCAGAGTCCCTCCACCCTGCCCCCTCTCTCCCCCAACACCATCCCAGAGTCCCTCCAGCCTGCCCCCTCTCTCCCCAACACCATCCCAGAGTCCCTCCACCCTGCCCCCTCTCTCCCCAGCACCATCCCAGAGTCCCTCCAGCCTGCACCCCCCCCTCCCTTAACACATTCCCAGAGTCCCCCCACGTTGCCCCACTCTCTCCTCACCTTTAAAGCCTGTCTTAAGACCTTTCTTTAATTCCCCCCACACACACTTTTTCCAGCTCTCTCCCTCCCCGCCCCAATCTGGGACTCTTGGACATCTCTATGAAGCACTTTGAAGGGTCCTCGCCAAGTGAAAAACTATATGAATGTAAAAATCTTGTTCACTGCCCACCCCACAGATTGTATTTGGCTATTGGGAAAAGACAGAGGGTCAGAAGCTCAAAGTATTTGCATTTGGTTATTACAACCACTTAACTCAAAATTCAACCCAAATTTACAATTTATGAAATGAATATGATCGGTGGTTTGAACTTATAGTTATAATGAAGAAAGCTCTGCGAATCGACAGGAATAGGAACTGGTGAAAACTTAAGTTTCATAAAAATATATTACCTCCCTCTATTTCCCCCCTCTCTCTTCAATATATAATAATAATCCTTGCATTTGATATAGCGCTTTTTACATGTTCTCAACGTCGCAAAGCGCTTCACAGAATAGACTGTAAAGTGAATTGACTGTATATTTGTGGGCGAAACGCGGCAGCCAATTGCGCACAGCAATGTCCCACAAACAGTGGTGGATTGAAAGTGACCAATTTATTATTGCTTTTGTCTTTGGAGGGATTATTATATACACACACACATATATATATATATATATAGATAGATAGTCTTCTCAGAACAGCGAATGATTGTGATTTAAGTTAGCTGTCCGGACTGAATAGTGAACGGATGACCCACAGCAGCAACAGACAGAGGTCGCTTGCGGGTGGAATTGCGGTACAAACTGTGCAGCACTGCAGTGAGCAATGTCGGACGGGGAGTGAAACACTTTATTGGAGGTTTCGAAGAGAGAGGGAAACGTCGACAGTGCAAAACAATGTTTTCAAATCCACCTCCTCGGGACACGATGTCATTCCCAACTATTGAGTGAGCAGCAACACTGAAACACCGCTCTGGGGACACATTGAAGGAGTGCGCTGTGATCCCACAGGGCTGCGAACCCCGATCCTGATCAAACCGATGGGACTTTAAGCTCGTTACCTCGCACCGGTCTCACCTGGGGCCACGGGCTTTCTCTCTTAAAGATATTGTATTGCACATTTGTGTCACGCCAACTTAGCATGATTTTAATGCACCACTGGCGATATATGTAAACATAAAAATGAAAACACTATCTGCGCGGTTTCCGTCCCGTAAGCGATTTCACTTACAAGTGATCTGCAGAAAGTGATCGTGTTACCATTGAGATATATATCGAATATATTTATTTAAAATGCTGCAACAATCCTGTCCGCACCGTAACTGCACAGCCCGATTGAGTACGTGTTCACATAACACTAACTAAACCTCCTTCCCGGATTGATTTAGGATACCCGCTCGGTGCTGCCGTGCAATGCATTCACAGGAGCCCAAACACTGCCGTGTCTTTAGCTCCCGATGCACAGTGATGATCAGTTACAGCAGCTGTCGGCGGGAGCTGCGATATCGGTAGAAATTGACGGGAAAAGGAAGGAAGGTTAACGATCACCTAATAATGCCGCCACGGTTTCACTTGGCTGGGACTGAGCAACGGGAAGAGAGCGAGTGCCAGGGTCCAACAGCACTACCACACCTTGTCAGAGTGCCGTGCCTTGCCTTGCCTTGCCGTGCCTGGCTGGCTGCCTGCCTGGCTGCCTGGCAGCTGCTGTCCTGAGCTGTGGAGGCGGGTTTGCACTGTGTCCGCTGGGAAGCGGCGCAGGTTGAGTGCGGCAGCGCAGACAGGTAGTGGTGACAGTCTCCATGGGAACACGGGCTGCGGTGAGAGAGAGAGGCAGAGAGGCAGATGCCGGGCGGCCGGGCGGGCGGGCAGTGAGGCGGGAGCGCGCCCCGCTCGTCCCCGGAAACCCGAGTCCGGGGGGCGGGCACACCGCCAGCTCGGGCAGGCGCTCAGGCTGTGAGCTGCAACAACAACCAGCATTGCTACAGCGCCTCTCCCGCGGGGCAGCGTCCCACAGCGCTTACCAGCAGCAACAGGATGATCAGAAACACCCGAGCAAAAGCACCCAGAAGCCCTGACCTCAGCTGAAGCCAAAGGAGGGCTGGTGTGAGCGCATGTGATGTGCCCAGGGCCCGGGCTGGCGTAGGAAGGAAGGAAGGGAGGGAGGGAGGGAGAGAGGGAGGGGATGCATGTGGGGGTAAATGCTGCATGCCTGCTATTTTCAGGCTTCATCGTCGGTTTCATAATTAAACAAAAACATTCAAGACGCCCAGAATCTTGCATTAGTGCTTACGTTTCGCATTTTAACTTTCTAAAACGGCAAGTCACATAAACACTGAATGCAAAAACAGTTGGACATTATTAAAAGTCCCGTGGCTGCTGCTGCTGCTGCTGCTGGCAATCCTGCTGCTGGATGGCACCAAATGAGCCCACGCACAAGTAAAGGGAAGTGCACAGCACATCTACAGTCACTGCATTACAATCGTAAAAATATAAACGGGAGTCGTCTTCTGGTTATTAATTGCATCGAATAAAGCACCCCCCGGAGTTTCTCTGGTTTGTTTCAAACACTGATCCGCCCTCCAGAAGGACGACCTCTCTGTAGGCTTTTCGTGTGAAAAGAAAAAAAAACTGCACATCACATGCGTTCACACCAGCCATCCTTTTAAACTTCAGCTGAGGTCAAGGCCTTCGGGCTTTCTGTTATTTGCGACCCAACCAAGTGATTCCTTTTCTCGCCAACAGGGAAGTTGGATAAGATAGGTCGGAAGGGCCAAAAAAGATGTACTCTGTCACATGGAACTGCTACTGTGTTGCAGGTTTTCCCTGCGAGCCAATTTCATAACCCCCCCCCCAAATAAATCACCAAAACACGACATCTTTGCGGATGTTTTCTGATCACCATCTTAATGAGTGGACCGCAATGATAGTGCTGGGTTTTTGTTGGGGTGGGGGGGTGGGAGAGAGAGAGAGAGAGATCATGATCCCAGAGCCAGGCAATGCCATCCGCTGTTCCCATCCATATGGAAAGTCCCGCATTAACTTGATATATTCGATGGGGGGGGTGGGGGAGAGATAAGAGCCCCTAAATTAGCTTTAAAATAAATAAAACCCAGGCAGGTGGGCAGTCAGAGTCAGTCGTTTTCGGAGTGACACGTCTAGAAGACGTGAAAAGCGCCATATCAAACGCAAGGACTGTTATTATTATTATTATTGTTATTATTATGATGATTATTGCCGGGCAGTGTTCGCCTGCTGCTGGTACCCTCGTCCCAATAACGAAGAAAGAAATGCCAGGGCGAGAGGCTCTGTTGCCTGGTGACCAAAGTGCATCCCCCCCCCCCCCCAGACCGCAGGAGGACCTGAACGCAACGATATCGATTAATTGGCAACCCACCCAACTCCCCATGGTGTTGCTCAGCGAGCAGCAAAACCCCGCTGAAGCCTTAAAGACTGTCAGCACTTTTAATGGAGATGAAATTAATGAATGTGGGTTGTGTTAGTTTTATATAAAAAAAATTTTTTTGGGGGGTGGGGGAAAAAACAGGGGTGGGGGGGGGATGTGTGTGTATCTATATATATATATATGAAATGGATACTGAATGCTGTCGGACAGGCCTCCCATTTTATTGCAAATTGCCCGTCCCTTTGGGTGCCACTCGGAATCACAGTGCCTTCAGCAGGATCGGGTGCTGTATTTAATTAGCCCGAGAAACACAGGCGTCGCTGCTCGAGCTCTCTTCCTGGTTTACCAGTGATCATGATGCCTAATCACCAGGCAGCAGCCGCGCACTCACTAACAGGGGCAGATCCCTCGGGCAGACGGGGTGGGTGGGTGGGTGGGGGGGGAGACTGTCCAAAAGAAAACTCCCCAAAGCCCCAGAGTAATCCAGGTTGTCACGAACCCACAGAACAGGACCAGATTAAACCACACCGGACGTCTCATCTCATCTCCCTTTCTGTTTGGAGGGAGAGGGTTGTGTGTGTGTGTGTGTATATGGGGGGGGGGGGGGTGGTGGTGGTGGTGGGGGGGGGGAAGCTAGAAAGGGAATAAATTACATTTAGCACGTTACTAAAAATGTTTATCAACAACGATCATCATTTACCAGTCCATGGGTATGGGTTTCAACAGCTGCTGTATTCGTGTACGTGTTTTTTTTTTGGAGGGGGAAAGAGAGTGCACGTTTCAGCCAAATCTACTGAAAACAATATTACTGTTAGAATCGGATCCACACCTATAAAGAGAGCTACCGGACACTTTTTTTAAAAAATTCAACCCTACTGGAGGACCATATTTTGCTCCATTTTGTTAACAGGAACACAACCGGATTTGCACAGGAAAAGGGAACGTGTTCGGAAAATAGGTAGGGGTGGGATAGAGAGAGAGAGAGAGGGGGAGGGAGGGAGGGAGGAGGGGGAACACACACACATCAGCACCGCATTTGGCTTCCAACCAACATTTCTGTCCCGACACCATGTAATGATATCCGAGATACATCAAGCACTCCCTCCCTCCCTCCCTCCCTCCCCTCTCTCACTCCCTCTCTCTCTCTCTCTCCCTCTTTCTCTCTCCCCCCTCCCTCTCCCCTCCGGATTAAACGGTCCCATATCAAACAGTTCAAAGCATAATATTCCGCAGAAGCTCTTCTGAGTGTCTGATCTGCGAAACGGGACATTTAAAGCCCTCTCCAAACGTTACGTTCCCCCCCCCCCCCCCCCACACCCCCCACCCCCCTCCACACACCTCCCCCTCCACACACCTCCCCCTCCACACCCCCCCTCCCACCTCCTCCCCAACGAAATAATACTAATAAAAAAAAGATCGGGGTGAGCTGACAAGAGCAGAGCAGAGCAGAGCAGACAGGACGTGTCGGGCCACAGGCAACATGGTGACCGCTACCGCCTGGTGCACGGCATTTTTTTTAAAAAAAAAGGCACGATCACCAGCCGGCCGGGCAGGGCAGGGCAGGCAGGCAGGCAGGCAGGGCAGGGCAGCTGTGGCACCCTTTTCCCTCTCTCTCTCTCTCTCTCCCTCTCTCTCCCCCCTGCAACAAGAGACCTGGAGAACCGAACAGCCATCAACTTTCCAGGCAGCCGAGCACTCACCGGGGTTTTGACGGGCACGTAGAGGACCTGTTTGCCGGCTCCGGGCTTGGGCTCCCCCTGCGATCCCAGCTGGAAGCCCTTCGACTTCACCCAGAATTTGAATTTGGCGTTATCCGCAGAGCTGGGCTCGGTGCCGCTCAGGAACTGCACGATGCGGTCGTATTTCTTGCGAGTCACGGTCTTGGTCTTGCCCGAGTCCCCGTAGGTTTTCAGGCACCACTCCTGGAACTGGCGGTACAGGTCCCGGTCGCCGGGGTCCCGAGCGGCCGCTTTGTTCTCCATGACCGGCCCCCGGCAGCCTGGGGACTCGAGTGGGCTCCACACCGTGTGGACTTTACACCTGGGCAACCTCTCTATGGAGCAGTGGATCCCACCCGGTGGGCGGGTGGTGGTGGGTGAGGGGGGGGGGTGGGGGGTGGTTGCAAAAAAAAATAAAGGCGGTTTTGTTGACTGGCCGATCCCGAGAGCGAATTTTTTTTTATCAAAAAAAAAGCCCTATCTATGCTTCTGTATATTTATGCACAGACACAAACCCCCCCCTCCTCCTCCTCCCCCCCTTCCAAAAAAAACATTAAAAAAAAACGCGAGCAATTCAGACACACAAACTGTCCTCACTGGAGAGCGGCCGGAGGGAGGCTGAGGCTGCTGGAAAGGCGGATTATTATTATTATTATTATTATCATCAATAATAATTTTTTTTCCACGTAACGGGCTATATATTATTTTTGCACCCACCCCACCCCCCCCGAAAAAAAAAAACGAATCGTCCGGTTGTCGGGTTCGCTGTCTGTCGGGATTGCTTTGGCTTTGGCACCGCCACAGGCACAGGCACCGCCACAGCCGCCGCCCAGAGTGTGGGGTGCAGTGTGCAGTGTGTGCCGTGCACCGTGCTGCCTGCCCTGCCTTGCCCTGCCCTGCCTGCCTCCTTGCCTGCGGGATAGGACTGTGTGGATTGCCCCCCGTGCAAACTGGAGCCGAGCGGATTACACGCCGCCCTCACTATCTCCCCCCACCCCCTCGCCCTCTCTCTCTCACACACTCACTCTCTCACACTCACTCACTCTCTCTCCCACCTCCTCTGTGCTGTGCTGTGCTCTCCCGGCCGGGGCTGAGCCGGGCTGGGCTGGGCTGGGGGAGGGAGGGAGGGAGGGAGGGAGCAGCCACACACGGAGCCTCTCTGGCCGGGTCTCCCCGCTCCACGGGCTCTTCCCTTCCCTTTCTGTTTTCCAGTCGCCCGATTGGACGGCGGCACAAAAGTTTCTCTGGCGACCGCCAATCAATGATGTCACGTACAGCTGTCCCATTTAGGAATAGGGCACAGCGCGCATGTCTCCCTCCCCGCACAGCACCCGCACCGCACCGGCACCCGCACCGCAAAGCGATAGCGGCGGCGGCGGCGCACATGCAACAGCTGGGACAGGTGAAGAGCACCGCTCTCCCCTCGGCTTCACTGCTTCCTCGGCTCTTCCTCCTATCCCCGACCCCTACCCCGCCATGAGAAACGGCTTTGTCAGGAGGCCGCTCGCTCTGCTTACTCCAGAGAGGGAGGGAGGGAGGGAGGGAGGGAGACAGCAAACACACTGAGGATGAGCTTCACTCTCACACTGAGAAAGAGCTTCACTCTCACACTCAGAATGAGCTTCGCTCTCACACTGAGAAAGAGCTTCACTCTCACACTGAGGATGAGCTTCACTCTCACACTGAGAAAGAGCTTCACTCACACTCAGAATGAGCTTCACTCTCACACTCAGAATGAGCTTCACTCTCACACTCAGAAAGAGCTTCACTCTCACACTCAGAATGAGCTTCACTCTCACACTCAGAATGAGCTTCACTCACACTCAGAATGAGCTTCGCTCTCACACTGAGAAAGAGCTTCCTCTCACACTCAGAATGAGCTTCACTCTCACACTCAGAATGAGCTTCACTCACACTCAGAATGAGCTTCACTCTCACACTCAGAATGAGCTTCACTCTCACACTCAGAATGAGCTTCACTCTCACACTCAGAATGAGCTTCACTCACACTCAGAATGAGCTTCACTCTCATACTCAGAATGAGCTTCACTCTCACACTCAGAATGAGCTTCACTCTCACACTCAGAATGAGCTTCACTCACACTCAGAATGAGCTTCACTCTCACACTCAGAATGAGCTTCACTCTCACACTGAGGATGAGCTTCACTCTCACACTGAGGATGAGCTTCACTCTCACACTGAGGATAAGCTTCACTCTCACACTCAGAATGAGCTTCACTCTCACACTTAGAATGAGATTCTCCCCTCCCTCCCTCCCCACACCCACCCCCCTTACTCCCACCTCTCAATCACAACAAGAATGAGTTCCTCCCCACCACCCCACCACCCACCTTCCTCAATCCCATCGAGATTGAGATACTCCTCTTCACTCCTTCGCTCACATACTGAGAATGAGATTCTTGCCTCCTTCACTTCACTCACACTGGGAATGATTCCTCTCTTTGTACCGAGAATGAGATTCCCCCTTCCCTCAGAAAAACTACCCATTTGTTTACGATAAACATTATTGCAATAAGGGTTAAATTTTACAACAACATTGATTGCCTACGTGCATGCACTGTGAGAGGGAATACCTAGATATTGCAGGTGTTTTCTGTTTACCTTGGGGGAGAGGGAAATCTGAAATGGCTTACAGATAAATCTGTTTAGGATTTGAGGTACTACTGTAACCTATTTAAGACATATTCACTGTGTCATCTCAGTATCATCTCAGTGTCTTGCAAGGGAGACATAAGGGTGGCTGACACTCCAATATACGTATTGATAAGTGTATGTAGTTTTATTTTGCTTCAACCACTTACCCACTTTTCCCATAGTTAGAATATCTCACCACAGAAATCGTTCTTGCAGACAGTGATTCATTCTGGGGTTTAGTCCTTCAGCTGTCAGTAACTTTCCTACCAACTCCTTACCAACCTGCCCGCTCTCTCCGTTCAGCAGGCTCCGGCCTGCTTCACGCCCCGCCTCGCCCACTCCACCATTGCCGAGCTGGCATTCAGCCACTCTGACCCACCCTCTGGAATTCCGTCTTGCAGTTCCTCCACCACATCCCCTCCCTTGCTGCCTTCAAGACCGGTCTCAAGACCCTCCTCCTCGACCGTGCATTTAATCACTCTCCTTCGCCCACCTGACCTCCGCCCTCCCCGATCCTGACCCACAGTTTGGGTCCGAAATACTGATTGTCCAGCGCCTTGGGATGTCCTCCCAACGTGAAAGGTGCTATACAAATGTCATTTTGTTGTTGTTGTTTCTGGGCCTTCACCCAAGTGGCCATTCTTCATATGTGAGTCAAGAAAGAGAGCCTTAGTGCATCATGTAACCATGGAGGGATTCATAGCAAGCCTAATCCTGTACTTACTTACAGCCTGTACACATGCATTTAAAAGAGGAATTTAACTCATCATCCACTGTCCTGTACCCTGTTTTCTCCTTTGTCTTCCTTGCCCTGCCTCCCCCCTCTCTGTTAGCCCTTAAAAGCCTCTCCCTCCCAACATGACCCAGTTCTGACAAAGAGTCGTGGACCCGAAATGGTGACTCACTTTCCTTTCTCCATAGATGCTGCCTGACCTGCTGAGTGTTCCAAACGACTTCTATTTTTGTTTTTTGTTGTTAGTGTTAATCATAAGGTAGACTTTCGCATGAGTTACCCTTGTGACAAGCATAATGTACAGTAAGATCTTTATTGCATTTAATTATTCAAATGTATTTTATTGTTTTGTGATCTTATTAGATAGTCCCACGGATGTTCATACAATATTTTGTAGTGAGAGGAAATCATCCAGTTTTGGAAAACAAACCACCTATGCAGCTTTCTTCAAGGACCAAGCCATCGTAACTGCACCTCTATTTTTCAAACTGAAGCAGTACAATACAAATGTATATTTATAAAGCACCTTTCACATCAGGAGGACGCTCAAAGCTCTTAACATTGGCTTAACACCAGAGCTGGTGGTGGGAGCTGAGGGGTGGCGGTGGGAGTGGAAAAATGACCAAAGGCATGGTCAAAGAGGTTGATCTTGAGATGGACTTTGAACAAAGTGAGGGAGGGAATATTTTGAGTAAGTTAGGCATATTTAATTTCAGGATGACGAAATAAAACACATTTTGATCTTGTTGACGTAATACTAATTGTACAATATATGATCTCTGCTTTTCAATAAAAAGTATCAATCCAGTTATTTACAGAATAATACATACCTATGCATTACAAGCATATATTTAATCGTGGAGTTCACATCATGTCATAAGTAATAGTAACAAAGCTAGAGGAATTTTCAAATGTCTGATGGTCCATGTGATTTATTTGAGGCCTTTAAGTTATTTTAGTGAGGAATGTTCTTCAAAACCTTAGATAACTGTAGATAACTGCCTGACAACCTGTAACTGAATTACAAGGCAAGAAAGCTATTCTCAAAGTTCAGCTGACATTACAAACTATGACAGCAAAAAGCTTATTAGCTGAATCTTGAGACTATAATTATCTTTAAGTTACTCTCACATATCAATCTTAATTTACAATATATATCTGAAAATTAATCTTGGAATATATAAGTAGTGTCACATAATTTAGAACATTGCTAATTTAGTTATGTAGGGCCTGAAGGTCAGGACATATGAATAACCAAATTTTATTTTCACAGTAGCTTATGGGAATCTCCACTTTTTTGCTTTTTACCTAATATTTGATGTTCACGAATAAAACGTTGTAAAAATGCTTTCCGTAACGCTTGCCGCAAAACAAAACACAATTTTGTTTCTGTGTCAGAAAACAGAAAGATGACCAAAATATTGGACCTCTTTTTAACAGTATAGATAAATACATAAAGAATACAAGTAGCTAACTACATCTCAGAACTGACCAAAAAGTATCAGTTAAATCAAGTATGTCATGTTAAATCAAGTTACATCTTTTTTGTATTCACACCCCATACGTGAGAAATCGTTATATAATTGCCGTCCATTTAAGTGCTCTGAGATGCATTCGTCCTGAAGGGCGCTATATAAGCTCAAGTTGTTGTTGTTGTAAGAAACACACTGTACACCAACATACCAGTGTATGGTATTGACTGGCCCTGTTCCAGCAAAATGTGTTTTACTGCAACTTCACAATTTTGGCATTTGTTTCCTCGATAATTCTGTTTGTTCTTTGCTGTTCGCTTTTCATGTTATAACATTGCTTATAGATTGTAGAAGAATTTTTTACATACTTGGTCATGTCCTGAAGAAAATGTCAAAGAAAGGTTTCTGGTCTGTATGGATCTCACCTATGTGTGCAGTAAGAGTGCTAATATTGGTCTCATTACCCCAGATTAGGTAGAAAATAATTAGTCATCCTTTCATCCTGCCACTTCAATGTGCTGAAATTATAGAGCTCTGAGTAGGCCCTGTTCACCGCAACCTGGGAGAAGTGGACAACATACATGTGACATACACTGCATTAATTACTGCAGGAATGACTGTGAATTATTCAATGAAACGCACTAAAATGGAGTCCTGTAGCTCAGTGGTTAGACCACTCGCCTTGCAAGCGAGACACCTGGGTTCAATTCCAGGCAGGGCGAAACCTTGGGCAAGTTTCCTTACTCCACACGCCTAATAATAATCTCTCCAAAACCGAACAATAATAAATTGGTCATTTTCAAGCCACGACTGTTTGTGGGACACTGCTGTGCGCAATTGGCTGCCACGTATCGCCCACAAATATACGGTCAATTCACTTTACAGTCTATTCTGTGAAGCACTTTAAGACGTTGAGAAGATGTGAAAAGCGCTATATCAAATGCAAGGATTATTATTATATAAAATAGTAAACTATGTGGTTTTAGCGAGTTGAATTCTTGTAGTACCCCAGCACACACTCTGGGGTCTCCAAGCCTTGTTTGCCTCACATCCAAGCCATGACCCGCTCTGCCTTCCCTCACCTCTGTAACATTGCTCAACTCTGTCATTACCTCACCCCTCAGGCCGCTGAAACTCTTGTTCATGCCTTCATCACCTCCAGGCTCGACAATGCAAATGCCCTACTTGTCGGCCTTCCCAACTCCTCCCTCCACAGGCTGCAGATAATCCAGAACTCTGCAGCCGTGTCCTCTCCCGCACCAAACTCCGTGACCCCACCTCCTCCATTTTCGCCCGACTCCACTGGCTTCCTATCCTTCAGAGGATCCAGTTCAAGATCCTGGTCCTCACCTACAAAGCCCTCCAGGGCCTAGCCCCACTCTACCTCTGTGACCTCCTAATCCCCTCCGCTCAGCCGGCTCTGACCTGCTCCACATCCCCGACTCACCCGCCCCACCATTAGCAGGAGAGCCTTCAGCCACTCTGCCCCCAGCCTCTGGAATTCCATCCTGCAATCACTCTGCCTCGCCCCCTCCTCAGCCTCCTTCAAATCCCGCCTCAAAACCCTCCTCTTTGACCATGCCATCGGTCATCCCCCTTCCCTCCCTTCTCCCCTCTTGATCCCAGCTCAGCTCTGAAATGCTGTAGACTGTCCAGCGCCTTGGGACGTCCTCCCGACGTGAAAGGCGCTATACAAGTGTAATCTTGTTGTTGTTGTACGGTCATGAATTAGGTAAGCAACAACAACGCATTTATTTAGCGCTCGTCATGCAGGATAGTGTGAAATGCTGCAGGGTGTGTCCCTCCAGCCAAAAAAAATCAATGAAACAGAGATTAGTTTATTAGAAAATTGAGCAAACAATTATTTTACTCTCAAAGATAAACAGTGGTCCAACTGTGTTCTAAAATTTTCCCAAACCTCCATTGTCTATTGAATGTGAAATTTGCTTCCCAGAGCAGAGGTTGAAGAGGATGCTTGATATACACATGAGGAAAAAGGGATTAGAAGGGTATGAGAGGGAGTAAGGAATGAGTAGAGACTCCCATGGAGTATAAACACCAGAATGGACTGGTTGGACTGAATGGCCTGTGTCCATGCTGTAAAGGTCTATGCAAATCTATATCTCATAACCAACGTTTCCCCTACACAAGAGAAAGACTTGCAGAAAATCTTGAACTTTTTTCAAACTCAAAAATTAAGTATCTATATAATTAAGTTTTATTTCAATAACTTTTAACTAACAATAAATTTTGAGCATACAGGTCATCCAAAATATTTTACATTCTTAACCATAGCAATTTGTTCAGGTTTTTTTTATTAAATGAGGGACTATTGCTATTCAAAAGTTTGAATACTCTAGTTGCAAACATAATCATGCAGCATTTCACCATTTTATATGTTATCAGTAATGACTATGTATATCATATCTGTTCTCTAATACCCACCAAACTGATTGATGTGACTGGGCAATAAAATTAAATTGTCCTTTCTCTCTGTCATCCTCCTGACGTGAAAGGCACTGTACAAATGTAATTTTGTTGGTTTGCTTACGTATTCTTACTCTTACACATGCAAATAGGTATGGACTCAGTTTATTGTGCATGGCTGAATACAGCTTTGGGTATGAGAAATTAATGTAATTATTCTGCAACACAATATAAGGGAATTGGGCAAATACTCTATTTTTTAAAAAATGTATGGTTTGGGAAAAAGGACTCCATGCATAGCTCTTTCAGATAGCTGGCATAATAAATGTCCTCCTGTGCTATAATATTATATAATTCTATTAATAGTCTTTAAATTATT
The DNA here is from genome assembly GCF_018977255.1 of Callorhinchus milii. NCBI lineage: Eukaryota > Metazoa > Chordata > Chondrichthyes > Chimaeriformes > Callorhinchidae > Callorhinchus > Callorhinchus milii. Next base: position 94,559,223 of record NW_024704743.1, on the reverse strand, counting down.
TCTCAAAATATTCCAAGAATGTTCACTCCTGTGCATTATTTGCTTCCAATAATATTCCCAACAAATTGCAGTTATATAGCACCTTTCACAGTGGGATATTGTCCTAAGGCGCTGATACAAACCCTAAATCGAGGTTTTGTACCTGAGCTGGCATTGGATTCAGGAAGCGTGGAGCTCAAGTGGGGTAGGTGAGGAGAAAATGTCCGAAAGTGCTGTTGAAGTGGAATGTCTTGAGATGGACGTTGAAGGAGATGAGGGAAGGGGAGAGGTGAAGGAACTCCTAGGAGTTCCAGCGAAGGGGTAGAAAGCCTGCCGATGGTGGGGAGGGCAAGACGATGGGGTGGGGAGGGCGTGAAGTACACAAAAGGACTTTGATAGGCCTTCATAATTGTGCTTCTTTGTTTTAATTATTTGTTCACAAACAGTCACATTTAGAAGAATCTGAAAGAAAACAATGTGTGATGATGGCCTTTAGAATTGTGCCTTTTTTGTTTTGGATGTATGATTGATAGAGGATGCAACACGCCAAAACAAATTTTCTGCGCAAAATTGAGGCTGACCTCACACTGAATCACTTGCATCAATCTGCCATACGAATGAAGCAAAATTTCACATGTTCATATCTGGCATTCTGTTTATACCATGCAAAGCTTTCATTTTTATTTTGCAAGTTTAGTTGTACTTTCATGTTTCTTGTCTAAGAAATTGCAGTATTGTTAAGTGTACGTGAAAAAAGTATTCCTGGAGAGTCCCTGGCTGGGCAACATTATGATTATACAAATTAACATCCCTGTGATATACGCAGCGGATACGTTTGAGATAGGATACCGTACTTATACCATAAGTAGGTGATGCACAAACTCACAAGTGAAAACATTGATCTTATCATATTGCTGCCTACAACATTTTGCTGCTGAGCAGATTAGCATGTTTCAGAATCAATCTAGGAAATAGCTGTATATCGTTTCAACGTATGAGAAACGGGGACAACTAGGTTGTGAGTTGATTTATGACAATGTAAACATGGCCTTGCTTGGTAACGCAACCAGTAATCCAGGTTTGGAGCCAGATGGTTCCACAGTACTCCAAGGCACCGCCGATGAACAGACCAGACAGCCTGGCTCTTCGGGCATAACTTAGAAGGGCAGACCAGTTCCAAGGATCAGGGATTCTTTCCACTCATTTCCTGTTAACCCTCTGAGTCAAAGACGTAATAGGTCAGGTGGTCCCAGCTGGACAAGCAGAGGAGCTTGCCAGACAGTGCTCTCAATGACAAGCTATATGGTTCTAGCTGGTTAAACTCTAAGTGGTACACCAACACACACTCTGGGGTCCTTAAACCTTGGCTATTGCTGTTATTTCTGGATTCTCTGGGAGTCCAGGGAGAAATTGCGCACTTTATTCCAGACGAAGAAATAGTCACATACATAGGTGGCATAGATATATAGAAATCTTAGTTTGGTTTGGTTACCCTTAAGCATTGTGATGGATTGCTGTACATTGTTACAATTGTATTCACACGATTGTGAGTTCAAGTCCAACACCCAAACTTCAGCTCTTAATTCTGTCTGATAATCCAATGCAGTACTGGAAAATTAAGTCCAATATTTGAGTTGCCATCAGTCAGAGTTCAAGATCCTCGTCCTCGCCTTTTAGACATTCCACGGCCTTGCTTCTTCCTACCTGTGTGACCTGCTAACACCATGTCAACTTGTCCGCTCCCTCCGCTCAGCAAGCTCTGGCCTGCTCCAAGTCCCCTGCCCGGCCCACCCCATTATTGGCAGTCGGGCCTTCAGTCTTTTTGCCCCCGCCCCTTGGAACTCCATCCCACAGTCCCCTCGCCTCGCTCACTCCCTTGCCTCCTTCAAGGCACGTCTCAACATCCTCCTCTTCGCCTTCAGCCACCCTCCTACCATCCCTGCCCTCCACCACCCCTTATCCCAACCGTCTGCTTGGGTCCAAATCCCTGACTGTCCAGCACCTTGGGACGGCCTCCCAATGTGAAAGGCGCTATATAAATATAATTTGTTGTTGTTATTGGATGAGATATTAAAGTGAGACCCTGTGTGCCTGTTCAGACGGAGGTTAAAGATAAAAGTTAAAATACTATTTGAAAAGACAAGGTAGTTACTTCCAATGTCCTGGGCCACAATTCTTCAAATAAATTGTGTGAATTATTCTTCATAGTTCTTTTTGGGACATTACTGTACACAAACTGGCTGCTACATTTGCCCACAAAACACAGTTTGAGATGTTTTAACGTAATAATGTGATATTATCAATTGCAATCATTATTGTACAGAGTAAGACATTAATCTGCAATGTTCCAAGACAGTAGTATATCTCAGGGATGAGATCTTCTTGATCTTGTAATTTATTTACTCAGATCAATCCTTTGCAACACTATGGAGAGGAGGATTCTCAGTTTATTGGTAAATGTATTGACCTTGGTTGCTGAACAACTCATCCAACATTGCCCACTCTGCTGTTGACCTACAATGCACTTTCTCACTATCACATTACACCACCAAGATTGATAAATTTACTGACCAGCAGAGAATGAGATGCATCTGCTCGGTCACAAGACAGGTACATTTACTGATAATCAAAGAATAAACCAGATGTGTTATTGCACATATCTGATATACCTTGCTGCATATATCTGATATATCTTGCTGCTGTCGTTACATAACTGAAATAATGAGTAGAACATTATATAAAAAGGTAGAGTAGATTTAACTGCATAATTCTTTGCTTTTGGAAAATACACATAAAATCCTCATTTTATTTTTTACTTGTATATTTATGCTGCAATTCATGCCAATGGGATAAGTTATTTCACAGGAAAAGCATGCAGTCACTCAAATTCTATAAATTGGTTGCTACCAGACAACTGCCATTTGTTTTATGTCAGTATGTATTAAAATGCCTCCTTGCAGTCACTTTACCATGAACAAATAAATTGAGGTACCATATTAGAATGTAGAAATAATCCACAATCCACAGGATTTGAGAGCTAAGGATGCAACAACAACAACAATAAAAATTACATTTGTGCAGCCGCTTTCACAACGGGAGGACGTGCCAAAGCTCTGGACAGACAGAGTTTTGGACCCGAGATGGGGGTCGGGATTGGGGAGGGCAGGGGGGGGGAAGCAGGGTGATCGAAAGCATGGTCGAAGAGGAGGGTCTTGAGATGGGTCTTGAAGGAAGCAATGGTAGGGTCAGGCGGAGGGACTGTGGGGTGCAGTTGATAAATATCTATAAAAACACATTGATAAACACAGGAAATAACATAAACGAGTGAAAGACTCAGATAACGATCACAAAAGTACAGCAATTTATTACACCTGGTAGAAGAAGGACTGCAAAATTAACTGCAATTATATATCTCAAGTTCTAAAGGTCATTTTCCATGTCTATGTCTTGGAAAATCAGTGACTTTTACTTAATTAAAAGTCCTTTTGGTTACATCATATCTGTCGTCTCCCGAATAGTTGTTACAAATAAAAATAGTTTTACTGAAGACTGTATGTTCTCTCAATAATCTGACATATCTCAGGGATTCTTTTAAAGCCTTGCAAATTAACACTCAATACATGTAAGTGTCCCAGATTGTAAAATCAGACTAACACACAGAGATTGCAATGTTCTAGGCCCCAAGATCTGCTTTGCTAGAGTAGCCTGTTAAACCCCCTGTACACTACTGCATGTGAATACTGAATTTGCTGTGAGGTAGGGTTTTTAGAGGGTGTTATCAATGAGGCAATGCTGATATTCAGCATGACTGGCATTGAGGGTTTGAAGGACAACCAGTGACAGAGGGTTTAAAGAAGACAGTCTTCGGCAGTCATTGATGTTATTCAGTGTTACATTTGGTGACTGAGGGTTTCAAAGAGACAGTCTCAGGCGAGCAATGCTGATGTACAGTATTATACCTGATGCAGAGGTCAGTTTCAGACAGACAATGATGGTGGGAGTGAAACACTGGGATACTAAGATTGAATGAGGGTTAGGAATCCAGGATAAGCATGGCTCAGGTAAATGAAGGGGACAGTGCTGATAGGAATTTCTTGAACATTAGTGAGGTCCAAACTCAGATTTTCAAGATGACTGCATGAAGGAGAAGGTAAGGGTCTGGATTGTAGTGATTGGGGGGTGGGGGGGGGGGGGGCAGAGAAGGAAGGGAAGGAGGAGGTAGTGGGTATAAATTTAAATCTTCAATGATTTATTACAGATCATTTGTTTTACATAGTCTAAATAATTTCCATAGTGTTTGTTGATTTTAAAATGAATACTCCAAAATCTTGGTAATATCAGTAATAATGAAAATATAGCAAAAGGCAAAATGTGATTATTAAGCAAAACCAGTCTATAAAATGTGAATGATTGGTTTAGTGAACTCAAGCTATCAAAATTACTCCTGTTTGTGAGCTTCCTACACTTGACACTTGACAGTCAGCTTACTTTTCACAAGATATTATTACGATGTTCCAGTTCAGTTAAATCCCGGTGAATATTTGGCAAACCTCTGCATTAACCACAACTCATATTTTACATCAAATGAAGCAAAGTCGTTTCATTCCGTGTGCACCAATTTATCTCTGAAAACTGTTGTGAAACATTTCCTCATGATTCATAAAAATAATTTGAGAATAGGATTGCTTCAGAACATTTGTGGAACTATTCTTATATGTTACAGTGATATCTGTTATGTGCAGTGTTCCAGAATTTGTAGTTGAGTTGCAGAACAGAAATGTCAGAAATCCACAGTAGGCTAATTAACATCTGAAAGATTAACTGTTTGAGCACAATCCTTCATCAAAACTCCAAGTGTTTGCACGGAGAAGTCACTGCACAGGATAAAGGGCAGGAAATAAGTGAGAAATAAGTTACAAAACGATTACATTTCGGAGGGAAGCTTGGTGGATCCCTGACAGATTGTGAAATGCTGTTAACAGGAGGTTGCGGAACAAAGAAAAGCAGAATGTGTGGGTTTCCAGTACAGCTCCAAAACAAATGTGTGGGGTAGCAGAGAGGTCACAATCATGTTTATGGATCTAATAGAAATATTCAGTGAAGCCGTCTCCCAATCTGAACTTGGAGTGTCAGCCAGGTTCAGTTGGTAATCCTCTCGCCTCTGTGTCAGAAAGTGTCAGAAGGTTGTGCTTCAAGTCCCATGTCAAGACTTTGAACTCACATAATCTAGACTGACACTCCAATACAGATGAAATATAAAACCAAGATGTTAAATCCCAGCTGCCTGTTCAGGTGGACGTTAAGAATCCTATGACACTACTTTCAAGAGAAGAGAGTTTCTCCCAGTGGCCAATAGATAAAATGAATCATTGACTTCAAGGCTGTAGGACATTGCTGTGTGCAAATTGTCTGTGTTCACATACACAATAAACAATACTTTACAGTAAATCCTATGAAGCGTTTTGATACTCCTCCTGATATGAAGGACACTATTTAATATGCAAGGATTATTAATATTATTATGATGAGGACTGAACTCACTGCACCCAGTAACACTGTACACCTATAATACTGTACCACTGTACCCAGCCTCCTGCTTGTCCCTCACGCTTTCCGCTCTACCATTGGAGGTCGCGCATTCAGTCACTACACCCCGAAACTCTGGAACACACTCTCTCCACCTACCTTTTCGACCACCCCCACCTCCCCACCGTCTCAACCACCCACCCCAGCCTTCACAGAGGGCACTATATAAGTGCAAATTGTTGTTGAATACAGTAATGCAAGATAGGACAGGTGAATTGTTGTCCACTGTTGTGCAAAGGGATGGACAGTAGTTTGGGAAGAAACAAGGGCTTGGGGATTGCACTTACTACAATTGCAAGAGAATACATCTGAGTGATAATGGAATGGGGGAAGAACAGTCTTTCACGAACGAAAAGAGAGAAACCTGGCTGGTGCGGTGATTATGCTGTCGATGATAGGAAAGCGGGAGACAATCTTGGAGTTTGGAGGTTGGTTAGATGGAAGGGACAGACAAGAGGGGCTTTGTCACTATTATGATTGAAGGGAAAAGGAGTGAAGTTGGTGGTTCAGAAATTGGGTCAAAAGTAAACAGGATGCCATGATGAAGGATACAGTGATTGACAATAAAGGACATTTCAGAAGTTCTAGCGCAGAAAGTAGAATCAAACTAAATGCTGGGGAAATGGAGAAACTGAGAGAATTAAATGAAGTATTGAAAGAAAGAAGAGTGGGAAGGAGATGTTAAGCAGCTGTGGGAGTTTGTGGATGTATAATTGATGTTGATGAAAAGGTCATTTACCTTTAGAAAGGTAAAGAGTCCAAAAAAGGGAGGAAAGAAACAGATCCCCTCACTTACTTGTTTCTTATCTCAGATTTTCCCACCCACTCCAATCGACAGATAAATTTCTCCTTCCACTTATATCACCGTATCACCTTTGCTGCTACAGAACTTGATAGTTGGAATCCATAAATAATAATACTTATATTAATTATACTTATATTTAATATAGTGCACTACCACACTGAAGCTTCAAAAAGTGCTTTGTGGAGTTTTTCTGTAATGTGTAGTGATTGCATAGAAGGTAAACAGACACCAACCAGGGTTATAAAGTGGCACAATCATTGGTTAGTGCTTCTGCATTCACTGCACGTGCACACAGAAAGATGACATGATCTATCGGTGATCCAAAATTCCAGCTAGGAAACCAAATGACAGCATATTTATAGCCCTCCTGATTGGCTTGCGCCAGCACCTCCATACCTCAGGCTCTGGCAGCATTAGCCTCCATGGCTGCACACTCAACCTCACTAAGCCAGTCAGGAACCTGGGTATCTTGTTTGACCCTGAACTGTCCTTTCGCCCCCACATCCGCTCCATGAACGGCACTGCCTACCACCACTCCGCAACATTGCCAGACTCTGCCACTGAGTTACCCCTCAGGCTGCCGAAACTCTCACCCATGCATTCGTCACCTCAAGGCTTGATTGCGGGAACTCCCTCCTCATCGGCCTTCCCAACTCTTCCCTTCACAAGCTGCAGATCATTCAAAACTCTTCATCTCGTGTACTCTCACGCACCAGGCTCCGTGACCCCATCACTTCCACCCTCCCCGACTCCACTGGCTCCCCATCCCCCAGAGGATCAAGTTGAAGATCCTCGTCCTCACCTTTAAGGTCATCCATGGCGGAGTGATTGGGGGATGGAATTCCAGAGGTTCGGGGCAGAGTGGCTGAAGGCTCTTCCGCCAATGGTGGGACGGATGGGTTGGGGGACGTGGAGCAGGCTGGAGCCGGCTGAGTGGAAGGAGCGGGCAGATTGGTAAGGGGTTTGGAGGACACAGAGGTAGGGTGGTGCGAGGCCCTGGAGGGCTTTGTAGGTGAGGACCAGGATCTTGAACTGGATCCTTTGAAGGATAGGGAACCAATGGAGTCGGGTGAGAATGGGGGAGATGGGTAGCAGAGTTTGCTGCGGGAGAGGACACGGGCTGCAGAGTTCTGGATTATCTGCAGCCTGTGGAGGGAGGAGTTGGGAAGGCTGATAAGCAGGGCGTTTGCATAGTCGAGCCTGGAGGTGATGAAGGCATGAATAAAAGTTTCAGCAGCCTGAGGGGTGAGGTAGTGGCGGAGTCGAGCAATGTTACAGAGGTGAGGAAAGGCAGAGCTGGTCATGGCTTGGGTAAGGTGGTAGAACTAGAGTCCATTGTGAGTGTCAAGAGGGAAATAGATTAGTATATGAAGTTCAAGACTTGAAGGGGTATAGGGAAGGGCAGTGGGATTGAATGTGCAGTTTGCTCTGACTGCATAGCTTCCATTTGCACTGTAAATTTCTCTGATTGTAAGTTGATCTGATGACCTGGATGTCAGCCATTTTGACTCCCCGCATGCCAACAGCTTTTTTATGGATTTTTGGGCAAGTAAACGTTGGGATCCATTACCTTGATAAACAAATTGTGTAATAACAAAATGACATCCATCCAATTTTATATACTTCAGATGTATGGAAACACAAGTGACACGAGAGGTTTATTTGCCTCCCAAGGTTTTTTATTAACATTGTGCAAAACCAATTGAATAGCAGAGCATGGCATGGAATCTCTGGCATTAAGCAGTAAGAAAAAAGCCTTTTTGCAATGCTGCCAAACCCGAATCCTATCCTCATCCCAATCTCGATTCTGAAATTGCTGTACAGTATACGAGAAGACAGTACATGAGGAATCTTTCTCAAAGCACTTGACTGAAATTAGTTTGCCAGCAACAAACAATTTGTAGCAGGTACTGCAAGTGTCTAACATGAACAGCTTTCCACTTCTTATCCACATCTCAATCTGGAATGGGATTGTTTGCAGAATCTGGCTGTAAATACTGAACGGTAACTGTGACTTTGATGGTACTTTTGATGATACCTATCCAGTGTCTTTTAAAAATTCTCTCTCTGCCAGCAAATCCATCATTTCACCTTTGTTATTAGATGTCCAAGCAAAGTTTCATCTTGTAATATTAGGCCATGTGATCATGTCAGAGTTGAGCCAACTTTTAAGCAGTGTTTTGCTACACGGTGTTGCAGAGCAAGCATCCTGCTCTCTATATATAAACACTTAAAAGAAAAAGGAACTCTTATCTGGACTGCCATCAACAGTGATGAGAACATTTGGCTTTATTTCACCGCTGGAGTGCACATGAAATATTTTTTCCGGATGCCAAATCTTTCAAAATGCTGTCATCACTGAAGGCATTGCAATGATTCTACCATAGGCTGGATACACCAAATCTCTATTCACAAAATAAAATAAGAGTCCTTGCATTTAACATAGTTAATATATCTCCTTTTACATTCGGAGGATGTCTCAAAGTGCTTCATAAAACAGTGTGGTGACTGTGTATCTTGTAGGTGAATGCAACAGTCAATTTTAAATACCAATAATATTGAATTTTAAACAGCTATGAAGTGAATGATCAATTTTATCTGGGGGATTTTTGGTCAGGACACAGGGAAAACTCTCTTCGCTTGACAATCAACGCACAACAAATTCATGGTGTCAACTTGTGCTTTGATACTGTCACTCATTCATGATCAGGGAGCGAATACATGTAAACAAATACATAAATATTGTTGCCTATTTGTTGGCAGCAAAGGGTCCTAGCCCATAATTAGGTTATCACTTTTGAAATACTTTCTACATAAGCAAACACTAATGAGAAACAGGGATTCTCATTTGGGTTGTCATCAACAGTGATGAGAACATTTACCTCATCTCACCTCTTGAAGAATCAAGTTGTCAGCTTAGTACGCAAATAATATCCAACCCTGGTTGAAACTTAACTTCAAGGAACTTCAGTTTATTGTTTCAATCTGACTGTAGTCTGGGCATTTGGATATAATTTAGCAGGAGCTATTCTGTGTTTGCACTAAGTGTACTGGCACTATATTATTTTACAAGCATGTCTTGGTAGCAACTGCAGGTATATTGCTGATCTAGAGAGTGTACTATAAGTATAAGTAAGTATTTGAGTCAGGCATCTGATATTTGGCATAATTTCATTTTAGTCTGCCTTCTGTTGTTACAGCTGCAATTGCACTCGCTATGGCAACTGTAGTCTTGTGGTGCAGTGGGAATGATCTTCTGTTTGGGAACAACTCAACTTCCTTCACATATATTTTTTCAGTTTGGTTATGGCTTCGGGATTTTAAATAATAATAATCCTTTCATTTGATACGGTCCAATAATATTGAAATGTCTCAAAGCACTTTAGAGGCTAGTTATGTAAAATGTAACAACTGCACATTTGAGGGCAAACTCAGCAGCCAATTCGTTTGTAGGCAAACTCAGCAGCCAATTCTGTACAGCAATGTCCCGCAAACAACCAAGAAGTGAACATTTTTACCTGGAAAATTGTTGGGAGAAACTCACTTTTTTTTTCCAATGAACATTGCCAAATGTTGCCTGAACAGGTGGACAGAACCTCAGTTTATTGTCTGATCTGAAGGATGATAATGCTGCAATCACACATCACTGCATTGGAGTGTCAACTTTAACTATGAATTCAAGGTTCTGATGTTAGGGACCCATAACCTGTGGCTCAGAGTCAGAGTCCTAGCAACTCAGCCAGGCTGACACCATTTAATCCAATATGGTTTAATCCGATTTTCAGAGTCATAGCCCCATGGAATAAAACAACAACAACAAATTACATTTGTAGAGTGTCTTTCATGTCAAGAGGACATCCCAAGGCACCGGGACTGTATCAATACAGCATTAAAACCAAAAGCTACTTGGCCCATTAAATATGGTATTTTTCTCCACATGAGCCACTTACAATAATCCCATTTCACTACTTGCTCTCCACACTCTTTTATGTTTCTCCTCTTTAAGCACCTATTTAATTCCCGTTTCAAAAATTTTATGGACTTTGCTTCAAAGGTTGTGCCAGAGAATTCCACATTCCAACCACCCTCTTTGGTTTATTATTATTCACCTGATCATACACCTTCATGATCTTGAAGATCGCTGACAGACCACCGTTTAACCTTCTCATCTCTAGTGAAAAAAGAACTAACTTCTCAAATCTCTCTTTAAAATTGATGTTTTTCACCTCCTTCAATCTCTTCAGTCTATTCGGTTCCTTTCTCTTTGAATTTAGGATCTTTCCAGCTTTCCTCATTAAGAAAACTGAGCTCTTTCAGTGTGTATGTAGCTTTACATCTTAAAGTCAAGTAACCTAACTAATGTCAACTATAAATTTTGCTTGGAATTCAGATGACCACTCTGGTCATTATTCTTGCTGCCTTTATTGAACTCTTATTTTAATTCAGTAACACAAATCTCACATTTCTTTGGACACTTGCATATCCTGCACTGACTGTCTAATATGAAGTGCTGTTGCTATTGGAGGTCGGATAAACCTTCCGTTTGAATAGCGCCTTATCACGGCTTTGAGATGTCTCAAAGCGCTTCACAAAATATATTGTAAAGTGAATTGACTGTATATTTTGTGGGCAAATATAAATAAAGCTTTTGAGCAGAAGTTCATGAATCTAACCTTCACTGTCTTTGTAGTGGCACTGAGACATTCAAGCTTTTGCTTCAGTTTATCCAGGTTGTCTTGAACACCTGGTTTTCTCACTAATTGGAATTTTTTTTTATTTTTAACAAGTGAAGAATGATGGGAGTGTACCTTAAAGTGAAAGTATTTTCCTTCCAACTACCTTCCCTGCCGCTCACTATTACTGTTCTTACTGGTTCTGCAAAATGGAGTCAGAGCGTTGATTCTGTGTGAAAACTACCTCTTTTTACAGAACATTTGTTTTGGGTTACCTGTGCCCTGCTGCCTTTCCTTCCCTCCCTCAAGACTTTTTCAACAACTTTCCACAAAATCTGTCAGCTACTTTTGATTTGACGCAAACAATAGTTTACAAATGGCAGAGATTACTGAACATTAGCAATACTGTCTCATGCTTTTTAAGTTATTTAAAACATTGTGTACCTTATTTGAAATATTGTGTGCAAAACTTTGGCGCTTTACATTGAAAATGGTCTTGATGCTTGGGAGATAGTTTGGGGAGCAACAACAAGGATTATTCTGGGACTCAGAGCTCAGAGATTTGAAGTTGTTTTAATAATGATAATAATCCTTGCATCTGATAAAGCGCCTTATTACCTCTTTGAGCCGTCACAAAGTGCTTCATAGAATATACTGTAAAGTGCAGTGACTGTGGGCGAAACGTGGAGTCCTGTAGCTCAGTGGTTAGAGCACTCGCTTTGCAAGCGAGAGACCTGAGTTCAATTCCAGGCAGGGCGAAACCTTGGGCAAGTTTCCTTACTCCACACGCCTAATAATAATCCCTCCAAAAAACCCAAAACAATAATAAAATTGGACATTTTCAATCTACGACTGTTGTGGGACATTGCTGTGCGCAATTGGCTGCCGCGTTCGCCCACAAATATACAGTCAATTCACTTTACAGTGTATTCTGTGAAGCGCTTTGGGATGTCCTCCTGACGTGAAAAGCGCTATATCAAATTGAAGGATTATTATTATTATTATTATAACGTGGCAGACAATTGTGCACAGCAGTGTCCCAAAAAACGTGGATTGAGTGACCAAATTATTATTTATTCATTACTGTTTTTTTAAGAGAATATTACTCCTGGAAAAGCGATTTGTCAATTGACTAACAACCAGGTTTCTAATTACTGCTAGGTAAACAGAAGCATGTCGAGTAAGGAAACTTGCCCAATGTTTCGCCCTGGCCGGGAATTGATTCCAGTCCTCTTGCTTGTGCATCGAGTGCTCTAACTACTAATTTACAGGATTCTACAGGGTTTCTTTGAGGGGTGGGGAGGAAATGAAAAGTACATCATCCAGACATTGAAAACGCTGAGAGGCATGATTTAAGCAGATTATTCAAATTGGGCAGAATTATTATTACAGTAGAACTAGAAAAGACAAGTTTAAAATTAACAAGCTTCAACCATAACAAGCTACAAATACATAGTCACTACATTTCACAGCAACTCCTGTGAAGCACTTTAGGATGTTTCAATGATGTGATAAGGCACTGTACCAAAAGCAAGGATTATTATTAAGCAAGTCTTAAGATTAAAAGAATATAAAGCAGTTGAATATATAGGAGACAATCCCAGGAAAAAAGTAAATGTTACCGTGCCAATTAACTTGGCACAGTATCATTTGCTTTTTGTCCTGGGAGTGTCTTCCATATGTGCCAATTAACTTGGCATAGTGAAACAACTGTAACGATAAAAGCAAAATAAACATTTGTCTAAGAGCAGGGCTGACTATTATAGGGACAAATAATGACTGAGATGGTCAAATACCCAATCAGATATGATGATTCTGGTAATGCTGGAGATTGGATGCCATCATCAGTGAAGGGCAGTAAGTCTAGTTTCAAAAGCAAATATCAAAAGAGACGTTTTGAAGGAGGAAGAAAACTCTTGGCACAAGTCCAGTTTCTTGTCTTTGACCATCCTGTTCAGTAACCTGCTACAGCTGTTGATTAAGCTCTGTGTGAAGGATCGATTCCTGGTGCACATCCTAAAATTGTTCTTCACAATCCTGAACCAGTGATCTCTTGTTCGGCCTTATTGGCGTATCTGAAAATATTACTCAGAGTTTTCTCAGTCCCATTTAGCACCTTACAACAGAGATGTGAGATAGACTAATACTCCAGAATATCTTCAATTATCAGCAAGTATTCATGCAGAACTTTTCCCTCAGTACATTGAACAAGTGTATGTTCAAGACAGTGTATCTGATCTGTGAGATTGATGATTTTTTCTTATTCGCTGTATTCTTGTACACAATGCTCGCAATGATAAATGGGAGCAATACATCAAATGCACAAAATAATCCAACAAGAAATGGACTGCAGTACTTGTAACCTTGCAGCATTTATTGTATTTCAAAATACTCATGAAGTTGTGGCAACTTAAAAGGTATTTCAACAACAACAACAAATTACATTTGTAAAGCGCCTTTCACACCAGGAGACTACAACTTGCATTTATAACACACCCTTTACGTAGGATGACATCTTGGAGCACTTCACGGGTTTGGACGCCAAGTAAGGGAAAACGGGAAGAGACAGGAGGATTCACCATAGGCCATTTCATATAAAATATAGTGTTTGAGTGACCTTACAATGGGACTCAATTCTGAATAAACATTTGTTTCCTTGTGCATTTGGGTAATGCAATTTGATGGGTGTTCCATGGTTGTTTTTATTGTATTACAAGAAAAAAAGTGAGAATTAAATAAAACCCGTCACAAAAATCAGCTAATTGTCTCTAAACAGAATCTCTGATCAATCAGAGGAACACAAGAGGAGCTTTGTGTACGAACTTCCAGTTACTATGCCAACAACCAGTTGCTGTCAGCAGCACCTCCAGAAGTGTGTAGATCCTGATCAATGGGTAAATAAATTGTTCTGCAACTGTACTGTTTTTGGTGGTGGGGTGGGGAGGAAATACACACAATGGCAATAGACTGAAAATATCCAGGTTGTTTGAGACTTTGTATCACATGATTATCACGAGCTGATCTATCTAGATAACAAACACACACCAAACTAGATTTATTAGTAAATTGAAATGTGCCTCACTAAGAGTAATTTCAAAATGAATTCAAAGAAGAAAAATAATAAGAATAATCATTACAACTGATTTTCGTGTTGGGAGAAAATCTCAATAGCGCTTTACAGGATATTCTATTAAGTGTAGTGACCGTGTATGTTGTAGGTAGGCGATTGCAGCAGTCAGTTTGCACAGAGCCATGAAGTGAATGACTTTTATTTTAAAGGGTTGGTCACTAGAACACCGAGAGAAAATCCCTTCTCTATTCAAGTAGTGTCTTGGGATCTTTAATGAACAGGCAAGCAGAATCTTGGTTAATATCTCATCTGAAGGATGGCACCTCCAACAATACAGTGCACACCAATACTGTATTGCAGTATCGGTATCGGCTTAAGGTAGATAAGTTTAAAGTCCCATTGTTGAGGCTAGAAAATGGGACGTTTGGATTCCAAGCTGGATTGCTTCCAACTGAGCCAGGCTGAAACATAAGTCAATGAATGCAACAATCGCCACAAACATGATATGTTACAATATGTATTTGATCAACTGATGTTTTCGGAAACCGAAAGTGAAAGGATTCATTTCCCAAAAAGAATCTTCATTGTTACTTTGTGCCACAAGATTTTCTTTAAAAAAGGGTCATTTTTAGCACCTCTTGAAAATAATAATAAATAAAACTGCACAACACAAATAATGAACATTTTGTCATTATTAGTTTTGCTATGCTTGTATATTAAAAGGTAGTAGTAAAGATAACAGAATCTTTGTGAATATTCTGGGCAGATTTCAAATCTTGTGCAACTGTGCAGTGTAATAGATTTACCGGAATGGAAAGCTCTCACAAGGATTCACAAGTGCATTTTTAAAGCCCAGTCTGTAATGACTGGTCTTTCAATTATGCTCTCAAGCGTTCCCTTCACATTTGGGTTTTTGTCTGTACAGACCTCAATCCACATCAATGAAAGAAAAATCTACTTTTTTTTTACAAAAAAAATCATTCACACTCATTGGTAAAATGGGCAGACGTGTGGCAGATGAAGTTTAAGGTGGAGAAATGCGAAGTGATGCATTTTGGGAGGAAGAATGAGGAGAGGCCATATAAGCTGATGGTACAATCTTAAAGGGAGTGAAGAGAGAAACTTGGGAGTTCACATAAGTAAATCTTTGAAAGTGGCAGAACACGTAGATAAAACTGTTAAAAAGCATACGGGATACTAGGCTTTATAAATAGGGGCATAGAATACAAAGGTCAAGAAGTTATGATAAACCTTTATAAAACACTGGTTAAGCTCAGCTGGAGACTGTGTTCAGTTCTGGGCACCACACTTTAGGAAAGATGTCAAGGCATTGGAGAGGGTGCAAAGGAGATTTCCAGGATGGTACTAGAAATGAGGAACTTCAATTACCAGGAGAGCTAGAAAAGCTAGGATTATTCTCCTTGGAGCAGAGAAGGTTGAGAGGAGACTTAATAGAAGTTTTCAAAATTATGAGGGGATTTGATAAGGTGAACAAGGAGAAATCATTTCCACTGACGTGCAGGTCAGTAACCTGAGGACACCAATTTAAAATAGCTGTTACAAGAAACAGAGGGGAGGTGAGGAGAAATGTTTTCACACAGCGAGTTGTTCTGATCTGGAATGCGTTGCCTGAAAGGGTGGTGGAAGCCAATTCGATAACAACGTTTAAGAGAGAAGTAGATAATTATTTGGGGTGGACAAGTTTGCAGGGCTATGGGGAGAGCACGGGGGAGTGGGATTGATTTGGATAGCTCTTTTCAAAGAGCCGGCACAGACATGATGGGCCGAATGGCCTCCTCTGTGCTGTATAATTCTATGATTGTATGATTTTATGATTCACAGAGAGAGAGAGGACTTTCGGAAGTGAATGAGGAAACCATGATCTTGCAGTTGATGTTGTTGGAACTATCACATTCAAGTCATACAGTAATTGGTCTCGAATTAATCAAATGCAGTAAATCAACTAGCGATGTGATGTTTCATTTGTAACCAACAATCAGAAATCAAGCCTACATCTTGAATCGGAAAGTATCCCAATAATTTTTCTTTTAAAAAAGTGCGTTCAACACAATAGCTGATGGTGACTTTATCGCTGTGCTTTTGTATACTACCAACAGGTGCTACAAAGAGTCGAAACCAACCTGCTGAATGGTACCAGGTGGTATTGGAGAGCAATTGTTTACATGGGGCTCAATGAGCCCCACCAGCTGCTTGGTAAACATTGTACGTAGGAGGTTCAAATCACACAGCCTTCTGTCTGCTGCTTTACCTGTCACTGCAATTTGAAACCATTCACAAATCAAATTAGTATTCCTTTAAATATCAAAACTGCCACAAAATCTCTCTTGTAATTTCTGGAAATCAGTTTAATGTTACAATGTAATTACATTTATTTATTGGTTGGCCAAAACTGCTGGAACAATATTCAGTGTAGCTTAAAGCAGAACATTTTTGAGACTTGCTGTCTGTGATATTTAGTATTTCAGGAAAGGGACTCTTTGAAGGGTGTTACTCTGTTTAGTGCAGCAACAGCAGGCTTACTTATACTTATAAACAAGTAAATGTTTGGTCAGTTTCTCCATTACATTTTTCGTACCTTGAAGGTTAAAACATAAATGTAATCAAAGGAGAATGAGAAGCAATGGATGGCCTTATCAGTGGATGAAAATAATTCAAACCATTGGCTACTGTGTGAGATCAATGGAGGGAAAGGTCTTGTTGGCGCTCACCTTTCGAAGGCTAATGTAATAATTATTGGATATTAAAGAGAACATATTTTGAATCTCAGTGGAAATGACTGTGCTAGTGAAATGCTATTGGTGGCTATTTCTTTCTTAATAATGACAATGTAAGAATACAAGCATGTATTTGGTTGAATCAGATGGTATAGATGCATTCAAGGGGAAGCTAAACCTTTACATAAGGGAGAGGGGAATAGAAGGGTATGGGAGAGAATGAAGGAATGGGTGGTAAGGTGGTATAATATGACTACAAATGCGCAATTACTACACAGTAAATCCCATGAAGAGCTTTGAGACGTCCTCCTAATGTGAGAGGGGCTATATCAACTGCAAGGATTGTTATTATTGTTGTTGTTACTTAGATGGCATTTTGGTGGTACAATTTTAAGTTCTTCTACAGCATATTCACACCCTTAGCACGTCTTCTCGATGTGAAAGGCGCTATACAAATGTAATTTTGTATTGTATATTTGAGTCTTTGTCAACTAAAATGAAAGCCTTTTAAGCTTGTAACTCTTTCTGATCACCAGTTTGTTTCTTGTTGACTATTCCTCTTTCATTAATTCTAAGGAAAGCATGTATCATATAATACACAGAGGTTCACCAACTATCCATTATGCTTTAAATGTGTAATTTTTACATTAATTACAATTTTACTTTAAAGAATAAAGTAGATCCAGTGACTAAAACCTAGAATAACATTTTCATGTTCGGCTTGTTGGCATAGAAACTATCATCCTGTAACAAGTTTCTGATTTCCTCAGCACCTTTACATATTTCTTGCCAAGTGCAGGTGCACAAGTTTGTCTTCAGCTACCAACAGTCATGCCCGGTTTCTTCAATGTTTTCCTCTCAACCATAACATTGGCTCACGCAAATTCTGTCAATGATTCCAATGAATGATAAGACTCTGCAGTAACTTGTAGAAACTACACAAACACTTTCTCCATTAGAAGCTTTTCAATAAGGAGGTTTCAAATGTCCCTTCTTATAATAATAATAAACCTTGCATTTGATATAGCGCTTTTCACGTCTTCTCGACATCTCAAAATGCTTCACAGAATATACTGTAAAGTGAATTGACTGTATATTTGTGGGTGAAACGTGGCAACCAATTGTGCACAGCGATATCCCACAAACAGTTGTGGATTGAAAATGACCAATTTATTATTGTTTTTGTTTTGGAGGGATTATTATTAGGCGTGTGGAGTAAGGAAACTCGCCCAAGGTTTCGCCCTGCCTGGAATTGAATACAGGTGTCTCGCTTGCAAAGTGAGTGCTCTAACCACTGAGCTACAGGACTCTTTGTGTTATCCATATTCCCCATCTTGAATTTTCCACATAAAAGAAATGCTGAAGTTTTCTTTTTCTGTCAGTAATGCATTCAATTCTGAAAGGGGACACACGACAATGTAATGAGAAAAAATGCAACCAGAATTGGATCTTTTAAATAAATGACCAGCAGGTGGCGAAAATATAAAATAATTTGTATTGGAGCAAGGAAGGGGAAAAAAGAATATGTTGTACATGGAACAATCATACATCACAGAAATTAGGAAAGAAACCTAGGTATTATGATGTTTAACACTATGAAATGACTAGACAGTGCTTCGCTGCAGTGAACCAAGACCCCTGACCTACCAAAGAACATCCCACACAACAACAACTTGCATTTATATAGCACCCTTCACGTGGTATATAGCCCTGATCACACAGAGAGTAAGGATGTTGTTTGTTATTTCGACGAGCACTGCCTCTGTACTGTGGGCAGTGCAGTGCCAACACTGGGTTTGAATTGGGAATGGAGGGAGAGGTGTGAGCAAAGTTGATTTTCAATAACGTGTTCCAAAACTTTGGCCAGGAAGGGCAGGTTTGAGATGGGTCTGAAGTTTGTGAAGATTGAGGGTAGGTTTTTTAAGGAGAGGGCTGATGACAACAGTTTTGAGAGAGAGTGGGACAGAGCCTGAGGAGAGGGACTGGTTGATTTTGTCAACCAGCAGTGGGCAGAGGAGGGGGAGTTGAGTAGCTGGGTGGGGAGGTGGTCGAGGCATCAGTTGGTGGGCTTCAACTGGGAGATGGTGGAGGAAAGGGAGGAGGGAGAGATGGGGGCAAAGTAGTGTAGGGTGGGGACCATGGTAGGAGGAGAGAGTAATGAAGGAGGCATGGTAAGGGTGGTAGGCAACATGGTGGGGGGTTGGGGTGGAGGGAGGAGGAGGCAGCTGGGCAGATTTTATCTATCTTAGAGATGATTCAATGGCCTCTTTGTTCTTTGTATCAGAAGTGAGGATCAAGGGTGCTTAGAGGGGATGTGGAGGAGGTGATGGGTAGTGGAAAACAGAATTTTGGGGTTGTTTTAGGCCTTGAGAATGACCTGTGAGTAGAAAGAAGTTTTGGCTTGAGAGAGGGAGCGGTGGTATGTTGAAGATGCTCAAGCCACAGTTGGCTGTGAACCGCGAGGCCGGTTTTGTGCCACCTGTGTGCGAGCACTGGGTTTGGGATTTGAGGGAGCGGAGGTGACTATTGTACCAGGGGGAGCGAGTAGGCTTGGAAACAGACCTGACTTTCAGGGGACAAGCGAATTGAAGGTTGAGCAGAGGTGATCGTTTAGCAGCTTGACGGCTGCATTTGGATCACTGCAGGTGGAAGGCCAGAGGGAGAGAAGGTCCGAGGATGAGAGGGCATTTGTGAGACACCTTGTCAGTCATCAAACATGGATATCTACCAAAATATTTTGCAGTATATACTTAATTTAAGTGTATACCTGCAAGCAGCATGCAATCTATGTTGTAATGTGGAGTCCTGTGACTCAGTGGTTAGAGCACTTACCTCACAAGCGAGAGACCTGGATTCGATTCCCAGCAGGGCGAAATGTTGAGCAAGTTTCCTTGCTCCACAATCCTCTGTTTATCTAGCAGTAAGTAGGAACTGATTGTTAGTCGATTGGCGAATCCTTTTTCCGGGGGTAATAATTCCTTAAAAAAACAAATTGGTCATTCAATCTACAACTGTTGTGGGACACTGCTGTGCGCAATTGGCTGCCACGTTTCGCCCACAAAATATACAGTCAATTCACTTTACAGTATATTCTGTGAAGTGCCTTGGGACATCTCAAAAACGTGATAAGACGCTATATCAACTGGAAGGATTATTATTATTATAACCTCATATTGGAACCTTGAACTCACAGTCCAGGTTACACTCCAATATAGGGTTGGGATTGTGATGCTCTTTAGATGAGACATTAATCCGAGGTCCAGTGTGCTTGTTCCGAGGATGCTTTCCTTGGAGCAGAGAAGGATGAGAGAGATCTGATTGAGGTGTATAAAGTCATGAGGGGTTTTATTAGGTAAGTGAAGATAAGTTATCTCCATTGATAGGGGAGTTAGTAACTCGGGGACATAATTATAAGATAATCACAACAAGAGTAAAAGGGGAGCTCAGGAAGATTGTTTTCACCCAGAAAATAGTTGGGATGTGGTACACTCTGCTCAGTAGGGTGGTGAAGAAGTAGTCCGTTGAAGCTTTCAAGATGGAACTGGATAGACAAATGAAAGAAAGGGGCTTGAAAGGGTATGGGGGTAAGGTGGAATGGTGGATACAACCGATATCCTTGCTCTATGAGTTAGTTGGTGCAGGTTTGATGGGCCGAATGGCCTCCTTCTGCGCTATAGATTTCTGTGTTGCTATATTTCTAAGTTATTAGTTGGTATTATACGCTTTTTAAAAAACAATGGAATATGCCAGTCATCAAGACCTTAACAGTACTTATTAATTGTCTGAATTGATGTTCTTAATTCATGTTATCACAGGTTAAACTTAATCGGAATATGTGAAGATGCATTATAGCAATATCAAAGTTCTCTCAATGCAGGACTGAAATATTCTGGCTTGGGGTAATAGAAAGCTAAAATTAGCAACAATTCAAATATTTGTCCCTAATTTATTTGATATATTAACTTAATCATTAGTTTAAAAATCAGTCAACAACAATAATAATTGCGACTCCCTTCACTTAATGTCTCGGAGCACTGTACAAAGATGGAGTCGAATTCTGTGCAAGGAAGAGGGGGAAGGATAGTTGGTCACAGTTTCAGTTGAAGAGGTAGGTTTTAAGGTGAGATGTAAAAAGAGGTACAGAAAGGCAAGCTGAAGTGGCAGGAGGAGGGAGTTCCAGTGATTAGGAGTTGGAATCTGAAAGCTTGGCCACCAATAGTGGCACAGCACAGCAAGACCGAGTTTGCCAAGTCAAAGAGCATTTCCAACATACTTAATTTTTGAAACAAATCCAAAGGGTGATTCACTGAAAATTAGTACATTTACAGATCTTGTCAGATGAGAACATCCTATCTCACTAACCCATAAATCTAGTTCTTCGATCGTGTGATTTTATAATGGGGTTTCAGGCTATAGGTTATAAAGGGAGTCTTGTAAAGCTGAACTCATTCGAGAAAGCAGGATTGATGGTCAAGGTTTTCAAGCTGAGAGAGATAGATGCAAGGAGGCTATAAATTTGAACTGGAGAAGAGGAATACAAAATTAGCAAGCCTCATTTGAAACTGGAGATGAAGTTTCCTTACTGTTGTGTGGTCAATGTGTGGAACAGATTTCCAACAAAAGCAATTAATGCTATGTCAACATACTATTTTTATAATACACATCAGGCTAGGAATACATAGAGACAGAGATATTCAAATACAACAAGGAAACTGATGGTTACTCTGCTGCTTTGAACAAGGAAATGTTATCTGGAGAAAGTAATCAAGCAGAGAGGTGGGAAAGATAGAAGGTGGATCTAAATATGGACAAAATACTCAGTGGAAGTTACCAGTATTAGGGGAAGTTCCAATTCCTTCCACCTACATCTCATGACCAAGCACAGGACATCGGAGGAGATGATTGAGCACCTGAACTCAATCACCTGGTGCAAACAAACCACAATCTCCTGGTGTCAGGAAAGAGTTTGATGATGTAAAGAAGACAACAGAAAAAAAGATTGCATTCAACCTCTAGGATCACACAACCACAAGAGGGCAAATTTAATGGAAACAAACAGCATCTGTAGAGAAGGAAGTCTCTGGACCTTTTGTATATCGCTCATTCAAGACAACATAATTTGTTCTTGGTTTATATATTCCTTGTAATACATACTGTCTCATTTTTCTTCTACTCTTCTGTCTCTACTGCATAATGCATTATTAGTGACCAAAGTGAACACTCCACTCATGTGAGATGTTATAATTCACAGACATGGCAAAAACAGGGAACATCTGAGAACTGATAATTAAACCTACTTCAGTTATGACTAAAACCACACATAAAGTGTGAGGTTATTTCATCCAGAAAAGCTGTTCTTTCTATTCCGATCAAAACTAGCCTCTAATAACTGCTCTAGTTGGTGTTTTAAGTGTGGTTTTCTTTGAAGGTTGAGTAAACCTTATATGAAAATTGAAACAGTGTGATGAAGCCAGAATACAAAAAATGTACAAATAATTTGTTTTTTTATGAAAGTTACTGCATGGAAAGGGTGGTGCTTCAGCTTCAATGCAACTGTAATTTCATACTTTTTTCCTCTGCAATAACATTAACCCCGAATATGTGTAATGTTGAATCATTGAGCTTGCTGACCTCATGCTAATTATGCTAGATAAGTGTGAGCTGTCTACTCCCAGCCTGAAGAGAGATTGTTGATTCAAATATACAAATAATATTTTTCATACACCCATGAAAAGCCCACATTGTATTCAAAGAGAGATGCTTGATCCAGTTTGTGTCACGTTTTGATATGGAAAGAGCAACATGTTGAGGCATGGGGGAATTTAAAGGACATCAATATTTGTCACAGGGATATAAATTAAATGCAAGTCCTATTTGATGGCAGAAATGACTCAAATCCACAGCTGTCAATCATGGCGTGAAAGAAAAAAAATAAAGATTAGTTGTAGACCTTACTATGCAAGAGCATTGTTTTGCCTCCTTCAGTTTCCCAGTTTACCCAGTAAATTTACTTTTTAATTTTATAATTTGGACATTATGTATCCATGAGCCCACAGATAATTGTTATATTAGCCCTGGAGAAGACAACCTATTTCAGCTGAGTGTCAAAAGGTCCAGAAATTTAGATTTTTAACACGTTAACGGATTAATTTATTTACCGACAAGAAAAGTTGCATTTATTTTAGAGTTTGTCCATCATATTTTATTAATCTAAACAACAAGCAGTAACATAGCAACACAGGACTATACTTCATCATGGCTGAGTCAATATCCAGAATTCTTGACTATAAGCTTGTGAAGTGTGTTTGTTTTATACAATGGCAAATATATGAATATCCAACAAAAGAAGTCCAGTGGAATTGATATAGAATAGGCCAGCAAACACTTGGCCATGGTGAACAATGCCTCCATTGTGCCAGAAGGTGGTGATAAATGAAATCGTCCAACAAGGTTGCCCTTCTCGCAGCGCCACCATCCACAAAATTCAGCTGATCCCAAACTCCGCCGGCCGCATACTCACCCGTACTACATTCCATATCCCCATCACACCAGTTCCAGCCAGGGCTCCACTGTCTCCGACCTTCTGGAACACTCTTCCTGGATTCCCCCGACATGCCCCTTCTATCCCCATCTTCGGGTTTTGCCTAAAGACTTCCCTCTTCGACCGTGCCTACGGTCACCTACTCCCTCCCCCCAGCTCGACATCCTGCTCCACCATTGTCAAGCACTTTGGGACGCTACTGGTGTGAGGGGTTCAATATAAATGCAAGTTGTGGTTGTTTTTGTAGCTATACAAATATAATTTTGTTGTTGTTGTTGTCATAGGTTGGAGAAAGCTACTTTCACACACTTGTGCACTTCTCCAGCATCCAGTCACGGAGCACCAAAGGGGGCAGGTGGCTGCTCACTTGGCCAGGATAGGACATGACTATAATAATGATAAAAATAATCCGTGCATTTGATATAGCGCTTTTCACATCTTCTCGACGTCTCAAAGCGCTTCACAGAATATGCTGTAAAGTGAATTGACTGTATATTTGAGGGAGAAATGCGCAGCCAATTGCACGCAGTGTCCCACAAACAGTCGTGGATTGAAGTCACCAATTTATTATTGTTTTTGTTTTTGTAGGAATTATTATTAGGCATGTGGAGTAAGGAAACTTGCCCAAGGATTTGTCCTGCCTGGAATTGAACCCTGGTGTCTCGCTTGCAAGGCAAGTGCTCTAACCACTGAGCTACAGGACTCCACAGGACTATACTTCATCATGGCTGAGTCAATATCCAGGAACTACCTTCTGATCAACACTGTGGGAGCACCATTTCCACAAAGACTGTGGTGGTTTAAAGAGAAGACTAATCACCACATTTTCAGTGTAACTACAGATGGGCCATCAATGTTAGCAAAATTCCAACATCACCAACAAGCTGAGACAGAGCAACAATAATGACACAACGGGATACAACACCAAATGGGAAAAAAAGCCATTCAGTGAAGTTTAGGGGGGATTCTAAATACACAGGCACTGCACTAAGTGATACGAAAACGAGTGAGTAAGGATCTTGAATTCAATCTGTTCGGTGATTGGGAGCCAATGGAGCCTGGTAAGGACAGGACTGGTGCGATGGGGGTGCGAAGATTAGTGTCAGTGAGTATCCGTGCAGTGGAGTTTTTAATTAGTTTGTGTATGGTGGAGCTGGGGAGACCAGAGAGGAGAGCAATGGAAGAGTCCAGGCGGAAAATGAAGAAGGCGCGGACGAGGGTTTCAGCCGCGTCGGTTGTGAGGTACGGATGGAGACGGGCAATGTGACGAGGAGGAAAAAAGCGGTCCAGATCAGGGAATGGATGTGGGGTTGAAAGGAAAGCTGGTGATCGAACCTGACGCCTAAGTTGTGTACAGGTTCGGAGAGTCTGAGGGAGATTCTGGGGAGGTTGAGGAGAGAAGATGTTGATGGGAGCCAAGGAGTATGGCTTCCATCTTGCTGACATTCAGCTGCAAGAATGTTGCCCCTTCACTGATAGACAGCCCAACTGCTGTTGCTGCCAGGAGTTTTGTTCTGGGATTAACCAGAGTCTGGCTAAAGCAGATTCCACTGTATAATAGTAATCCTTGTATTTGATATAGTATCATATCCTGTGGTTCAGATGTCTCAAAGCACTTCACAGAATATACTGTAAAGTGGATTCACTGTGTATTTTGTGGGATCATGGATAAGGAGTCCATGGTGTTGATGCTGAGTCCAGCAACACACCATACTTTAAATGGAGTCATTCATGCGTTTAATCGATTGTAATAATAAAAATAATAAGCCTTGCATTTGATATAGCACCTTTCATGTTGGGTAGATGTTTACATGATTTACTTTGAAGTGTAGTGACTGTGTATATGTGTTGGGAGGGGAGGGTATAATTGCCCAGTACCATCCTTTTTTTTAGAGAGGGTTTGAAAGCAGGATACTGAACCTTTGACCTTTGACATTTTTGTTTCAGTGGACCCTCCTAAACATGCCCTGTTATCAGATGGAATGTGAACCCATCCGTGTATCCATTAACAGCAATTCAAAAGCAAATGACCAAAACCACACCAGGGGAATCACGTCTGCTCACGTCACAAACTCAGACCATTTCACTTTTGTGCATTTAAAAAAAACTTTTTGAATGCAGTGATTATATGATTATAACCAGTCGGGTGGGGGTGGAGTGTGAGGCTAAGATAGCCTCACATTGCAGTTTTCCCTGTGCTCAGCAGAGAACCGTGCAATGTGAGCTTTTGCCCGCTGGCTGAGTGCTGAGGCAAGCCTCAGGCAGGCAACACAATATGGTGGGCAGCAGCCTGCCTCCCCCAGCACCAATGCTGAAAGCTTAGCCACCTCTTCAGACACGCACCAGCCCCTACCAAAGGCTGTGCTGCTGTCAACTGGGGAGCTGAAACGATAAATATAAAACAACAAATTACATTTGTATAGCGCCTTTCACGTCAGGAGGACGTCCCAAGGTGCTGTACAGTCAGGTAAGTGCAACGTATTAGGATGTGAAATGCAAACTGTGCCTGAAATACAAATCTTTATATAAATAAAAATATCCCTTGTATTGTCACTTTAATCCGGTAATATTCTGAAAGGTGTTGAGAGGAGTGAATAGCTGAGGGATTGTGACTTGAGGCTTGTACAGTGCCTATCAGAGCGGACAACGTGTCCTCTCATCACTGTATCAGGTTGGAATGCAGAATGAAGCCGCAACAACAGCTCATGCGTGCAGACCGCAGCTGTTAATTCAGTATTGCACAGATACAGTCCACCCAGTGAATGTAATGGAATGTCTCAAAGCTGAGAGGCTGAAGCAGGGCAGCACTCTTTGTGGACAGCCCCTCACAATGCACACAGACAGCCACCATGTCCTTCACCAGCACAGGACTCTCCTTTCCTTCAGTGAATTGAATTTTCTTTTCCATTGTTCCATTCTAAAAACAAAACCTTACATATTCGTGTATATATACTTTTCTAAAAAGCCACTTCAAACAAACCATTTGTTTTCCCCATTCCAAATACAACCTTACACCTCAAATAAAAGGTACCATGAGGATCAAATCCAGGAAGGTTGTTGATCACATTTTTATATTTGACTAAACTGCTCATGCAGACATTCCCCTCCACCTCCTTAGTTTATTTATGGCAGCTCAGCAGTGATTTATTCATTCTGTGTTAAGTTGTGCTTTGAACCACCTTCCCCACTTTCCTCTGCTAACTCTGTTTTCCACTTTAACCCCTCCAATGTCATCAAGGCTATTCACAGAAACGGTCAAAAACACGGAACTGAAAGATAAGGCAAAGGACTTTGCAATAACAACATGGAAGAACTTCCCAAGGACAGGAGGACGTTAAAGCTATTCAATGTTTTTAACTACCTACGTATCTCAAAGAGCTACCGATAACGAGATTTTCCAATGATGATTTTTTGGAGGGGATTAATCAAATTTACAGCAAATATCCATTGTTGCAAACTGGCTGTGAGGGAGAGAGAGAGAAAGTAATATTTACCAGTAGTTTCCGTTCATAGCATTATTGCCTTTGAGATAGAAGGTTGATCCCATAATGCAGGCTGACGCTATAGTGCAATAACGAAAGGATACTGCTTGTACCTTCACAAGCCAATATCTATGTGCTCCCTCTTGGTGACATCACCTGCAACTTCCATATGTGTACGGTTGACACCCAACTCTATCTCTCTGCCTCCACCGTCAACTACAGGACCAGATCATCAAGTCCTGGATGAGAGCTAACTTTCTTCAGTTGAATGACAACAAGATCGAGGCTCTCCTGATTGGTTCCCAACAGTGCCTCCACAAGCACTGACAACATCACCATCCAAGAATGCAAACTCAACCTCACTGAGCCAGTCTGGAACCTGGGTATCTTGTTTGACCCTCAACTATCCTTTCTACCCCACACCTATCCATGCCATAAACCGCTCTGCTTTCCCCCTCCTCCACAACATCATCCGGCTCTTCCAGTGTCTCACACCACAGGCCGCCGAAACCCTCATACACGCATTCATAACATCGAGGCTTGACTATGCAAACTCCCTGCTTGTCAGCCTCCCCAACTCCTCCCTCAACAAGCTGCAGATCATCCAGAACTCTGCAGCCCATGTCCTCTCCCACAACAGGCTTCGTGATCCTATCACCCCCATCCTTGCCCTACTCCACCTGCTTCCCATCACACAGAGGGTACAGTTCAAGATCCTGGTCCTCACCTTTATAGCCCTCCATGGCCTTGCTCCCCCCTATCCTTGCGACCTTCTAACACCCTACCAACCTGCCCGCTATGTCTGCTCAGCAGGCTACAGCCTGCTTCATGTAACTCTCTTTGTTTGCCCCACCATTGGGGGGTGGACGTTCAGCCACTCTGCCCCCACACTCTGGAACTCCATCCTGCAGTCCCGCTGCCTCACCTCTTCCCTTGTCTCCTTCAAGACCCATCTCAAGACCCTCCTCTTCGATTGTGCCTTCGATCACCCTCCTTCCAGCCCTGTCTTCTACCCTCCCCAATCCTGACCCCCAGCTCGGGTCCGAAGCACTGATTGTCCAGCATCTTGGGACGTCCTCCCGATGTGAAAGGTGCTATACAAATATAATTTTGCTGTTGTTGTTGCCAACCTTCCTTTGTACAAGGTGTTGAGGTAAGTCTGCTCTGGTAGTTGAGATGACCATGGCACTATTTTGAAGAAAAGCATGGAGTTTTCCTGCCATCTCATCTAATGTTTAGCCTCATCCCAAATCACCAGATTATCTGGTCATTTATCTCATTGCTGTGTATAGGACATGTTGCTGGTGCAGATTAGCTGAAATGTTTACCTTCATACCACCAGTCACACACTTCAAAGTATCTTGACATAAGTTGTTTGATATGAAAAGGTGCAATATAAAATACAAGAATTGTTTGTGTACCATCAAATTATAATTCAGTATTAATTGGTATTAATTAGCTGGAGGGCTCCTGGTTGAGTGAAGCTCTGTTGGGGCATTTAAGATTTGACTAGATGAATTATTTTAGGGCATTCATTATTGTGTGTCAAATTAAGTTACTTTGGAATCATCAGTCACTCTCTGCACCACCATTACCAATGGTACATTAAGTAAAATGGAATATTTTTACCCAGAATTTTCCCGATTGCCTTTTGTCAGTTGGGGTCACGTAAGATCTGTTTTTACATTTTGAAAATGGGGTTTCTCATTTTTATAATGTTTCTTAATATTTAGTATTAATGAAATATCATAGCAATCACTTAGCTCGAGGCAGCTGCATAAAATATGCTACTTAATTCCACTTGCAAAGTACTTTCTTAAAATTGCCACTATAATAAGAAATGATGGAGAACACAATAACAATGTTATAAGATTTGTATTGTGGGAGTTTTGTTTAATATGATAGTCCATACATTCCTTTTACACCATAAAACCATGAAGGGAGTATGCCAGTCACGGAGCAGAGTATTCTAAGTGTTACTTCACGAGATATGGATATACTTTAATCTTAAATGAATCCACATGAATTGGGAGCAATGGGTATACAAATTAAGGATGGGGGATTTTGCATGGAATGATACAGAACAGAAATAGGTTATTCACGCCTACGACAACCACCACCCCCCCACCCCCCTCCCCGCCCCAGCAGGTCTAGACTAGGATCTTAAAGGGCTTTGAACGTATAACCTTTCGATTCAGAGCCTAGATCAGAGGCTACCAACTGAATCAGGGTGACACCTGGAGGGAGTTGAGGCATACATAGCCTTCAGAAATCATAATTGGAGAAGAAATTATCTTTATTTGTGGTCCAACTCCTTTTGTCTTGATCTGTAATTGAATAAAGGAAGGACAATGGATATTTTGTTAAGAACAGAGGAGTGGTGAGGAATTCAAAGGTAACCACTTTGGAATGTAGTTGGAGAAAAATTATAGGACAATTTTTAAATAAGAGCGGAGCCAACATGCATGAAGTCAATTAGAGTTGTTTTAGTGAAATATCTTGTTTTGTATCAAATGGACACAAGAGAGTAATGTTCGGTAATGTTGAGAAGTTGAAGATACCTGCTTGGATGAAAACAACTGTGCGCACAGAGTACTTCATACTTCAGGCTATAAGTGAGGACCAGATGCTTCCATGCTGAGAGAAAAGGAAATGACAGTCACCATAGACCATATTTATGCACCTGCCAGTAGTTTAGTACAGCGATAGCAGAGACATAAAAGCAGGGAAGGAATAAAATACTGTTACTAGGTTACAAGATAAATATCATACAGTATTAGCAGATCAATAAAACTGCCTCAAGGTTAATTATTACTGCACTTGAAGAAGATAAGTTTGTGTGTGTGTGTGGTCCCACACCAGGTAACATGAAAAAAATCATTAAAAAAATCTTGTAGCTGGCAGTGGAGATTGCATCTTAACCTTGTTTTTACTTTTCTTAGAATTTTTGCCATTTAGGGTCCTCAGACTCAGTTAGGAGTTTGCTCTGCTAATGCTAGCAACAAACCCCATCAGCAGGGGCTCCACCACAAATCACACAGATCGGCATCTGGTTGCTCCTGGCTGCTGACTCGAACATGAATGAGTATCGAGCTCATCCTGGTACTATACCCCACCCCCTCCCCCCTCGGATGCCAACTCACAGGTATTGAATCAATCAAATTTAGCTATTGGTCTGAGCAGAGAGAAAAGGGATATAAAAGTATATCAGGGAGGAGAGGAGATTTCTATGTAATTTTATAAATCAGCGCAAAGAATTATCTTAGAATTGCAAACGTTTCTCCTGTGCTTCTTTGTTTACAGAATAGTAAATAGTGGTATGGGGAAAGGGTAGGTAAATGGGACTGAAAGGATTGCTTCTAAAACAGCCAACACAGACAAAATAGGCCGAATAGCCTTCTTCTGTGTTGTAAATTTCTACAATAATAATAATCCTTGCATTTGATATATCACCTTATCACGTCTTTGAGACGTCCCAAAGTGCTTCACAGAATATACTGTAAAGTGAATTGACTATGTTTTGTGGGCAAAACGCAGCAGCCAATTGCACACAGCAATGTCCCACAAACAGTCGTGGATTGAGTGACCAAATTACTTTTTTTTCACACAAAAATAATAACCAATAACATATCCCCTGCAGGGCGAAATATTGGGCAAGTTTTCTTACTCCACACACCTCTGTTTACTTAGCAGTGAGCAGGAACCCAGTTGTTAGTTGATTGGTAGATTGCTTTTCTGGGGATAATAAATACTTGCAAAAACAAATTGATCACTTCAATCCATGACTGTTTGTGGGACACTGCTGTGCGCGATTGGCTGCCGTGTTTCGCCCACAAAATATACAGTCAATTCAATAACAACAACAGCAACTTGCACTTATATAGCACCCTTCACGCAGGGTAGCGTCTCAGTCGTTTAACACTGGCGGAGCCTGACTCCGAGCCGGGGGGATGGGGGGTGATGGGAGCTGGCCATAAGCAGGGTCGAGCAGGAAAGTTTTCAAGGGACTTGAAAGAGGGGAGAGAGAGGGCAAGGTGGAGGGATTGAGGGAGAGTGTTCCAGAGTTTTGAGACATAGTGGCTGAAAGCACGACCTCCAATGGTGGGGAGGAGGGTGTGAGGGACGAGCAGTAGGCCGGTGCTGGTCGAACGGGTTAAGATTGGGGAGTGAGGAGGTCACTGTGAAGCGCTTTGAGACACCTCGAAGACATGATAAGGCTCTATATGAACTGCAAAGATTATTATCATCTACCAGAAACTGCTCTAACCAACTTTAACTACAGTACTAATCTCCCTCAGTCTTCCCTCCCCTATGCAACCTGCTAAATTAAAAATATGAATTTAATCATCAATTATAACCACTTCTTGACTAACCTTATTTCTTTACAAATCTTTTCAAATTAGGTGGTGCCCTGCACTGGGACCTTTCACCTTGGTTTTAAATTTTTTTCTTAAAAATATCTTTAACATTCCTCTTGTCACTTTGCTGCTAATTTAAGTAGATAACCTGCATTCTCAAAGCACCTGGAACAACGGGTGGATTTTAACATTAATCTGGCATCTGACAAGGCAGACTTTAAACAGATGTTTTATTGCAACATGTTCATGGCTATTGCAGGAACAGAGCCTCCTCGGAATCAACACAACCAATAAAGCAACATTTACCTTGTAGAATGGAACTTGCGTGTTTGTAGCACCTTCTCAAAAAATTTTAAAAGTGTTTTGGAGGAATTACTGTCACTTGGAGTGACTGATATTCATAGGCAAATGAGGCAGCCATTTTGCAAGCGGCAAAGTCCCACACGTTATAATAATAATCCTTGCATTTGATATAGCGCTTTTCACGTCTTCTAGACGTCTCAAAGCGCTTCACAGAATATGCTGTAAAGTGAATTGACCGTATATTTGTGGGTGAAACGCAGCAGCCAACTGCGCATAGCAGTGTCCCACAAACAGTCGTGGTTTGAAAATGATCAATTTATTATTGTTTTGTTTTGGAGGGATTATTATTAGGCGCGTGGAGTAAGGAAACTTGCCCAAGGTTTCGTCCTGCCAGGAATTGAATCCAGGTGTCTCACTTGCAAGACGAGTGCTCTAACCACTGAGCAGGACTACAGGACAGTTATCACATTATTAGAACTTCTCAATCGTTTCACAGGATTTACTGTAAAGTGTAGTGAGTTGTGGGTATTTTGTCGGCAAATGTGACAGTCAGATAGTGCTCACAGTGACCTATAAACAGCCAAGAAGTGAATGACCAATTTTATTTAGGGGATTGTTGACCAGAATACCCTTCTCTTTTGGATCTTTAACTGCCACCTGAACAGAGAGACAAGACCTTGCTTTAACTTCTCATCTGAAGGACAACACCTCCAACAGTGCAGCACACCCAGCATTGGAACTCTAACAGTGTAACTAAGAGGCCCTGCTCTTGCAGATGAGCATGAAGAAGTTGTCTGACATTCAGATGCTACTTCTGACCTTCGCTCTGGTTATTTTGCCGCAGGCCTATTCATTTACGGGTGCTGCCAAGGCTCATTCATTACATGCGGAGGACTGAAGCTGGAAAAGAAGCGGCATTGTTGAATGTGAAGACTGCAGAGGCATTTAGAAGGTATCTCATGTGTCAACATAACCCAAGGATAAAAAGCATTGTTGACTTTTTACAAAGTATTTTGGCCTCATCAAGCAAATTATCATCAATTATCAAGGAAATGCAAGGTAAAGGGCAACCCCTGAGTATCTTGGTCGTCTGGGTCCAGAAGCTGGGCATGGAAGATGGTAGACTAATCCATACAGAATTAATTGCTATCAACATCAACAACAACAAAATTACATTTATAGAGCGCATTTCACTTGGGAGGATGTCCCAAAGCGCTGAACAGTCAGGTGTCGGGGCCCGAGAATGGGGGAGGGGTGGTGGAGGGGTGAGGGAAGGCAGAGAGTTGGGAGGGAGACCAAAGGCATGATCGAAGAGAAGGGTCTTGAGACCGGCCTTGAAGGAAGCAAGGGAGGAAGCGAGGCGAAGGGACCGTGGGATGGAGTTCCAGAGTATGGGGGCAGAGAGGCTGAAAGCCCAGACACCGATGTTCTCCATTAACATCTCCATTAATGTCTCCATCCAAACATCTCCATTATTGTAGCATGCGACTACCAGGATGATAAAAGGCAGATTAGATGGACCTTGGTCTTTTTTAGTCTATCAATTCCTATGTTCCCAGATTCCTACAACGCTTCCAGCAGGGTCTACAGTTAGACTGTGCTCTAATCCATGTGGTACATTCTAATGGGGCCACCCTGTGCCATCAGATTCCTCCATATTGTTCTATTGTTTCCTACATTAATAATGGTGTTTTTTAATTAATATAGGAAACTATAGAAACACAATGACTCTGTCAGAATGTGCTTTACAATATCAGCTGTTTCCTTTCCATTGGTTGTTACTGTAATTACATATTTAAGGGTATGTGTAAGTCATGTGTTTATATATAGTTTACACCTCAACAACATCAACAACAAATTTACATTTATATAGTGCCTTCCATATCGAGAGGCCTTCCCAAGGCACTGGACAGACCGGGGTTTGCACCCAAACTGGGTATGGGGACTGAGGAGGGGGGAAAGGGGGGTGAGGAGGGCGTGAGGGGGTGTGAGGAGGGTGGGGGGTGGGGGAATGACCGAAGGTGTAGTCAAAGAGGAAGGTGTTGAGGCAGACTTTGAAGGAGGCGAGGAAAAGGGAATCAAACCTGTGTCCTCTCTCCTGTGAGGCGAGTGCTCTAATCAATATGCTGCAGGACTCCACTATGTGTGACAATGAAAACACTGGAAAGTTTCAGCAATTATTAGTCAGAACAGCATGTATTATGAGTGATGTCATCAATGTGAATCTGAGGCAACTAAAAATAAAAATCCTCACATTTGATATTGCACGTTTCATGTCATGTCTCAAAGGTTTATTATAAAGTGTAGTAACTGTGCATTTTGTAGGTAAATATAGCAGTCAACCTATGCATTCCAAACAACCAATTTTATCTGGAGGATTGTTGGGAGGACACCAGGAGAAATTCTGTTCTCTTTTGAAATAATGCTATGAAATCTTTAACGTCCACCTGAACAAACTGATAAGACCTCGTCTTAACATCTTATCTGAAGGATGGCACACTAATAATGCATGGCTTCCCCTCCCAGTGCATTATAGTGTCAGCCTAGACTATGATCTTAAAATCTCCCACATGGGGCTCAAACCCACAACCTTAAGCCCCTTTTCTGACTCAAAGGCAAGAATGCTACCAACTGAGCCAGACTGACATCTTTAAAACACAGAGATTAGATGTTGTCAGCAGTAGCTTCAGTCAATGCAGACCATGACTCAGATGACTAGTTTTAATGCCATGAAACATTAGAAACAGTAAACTTCAAAGTGACCTAGATCAAAAACATCAAGCGTAATCTCATTCAAGGGTATTGGCAAACCAATGTGTGTGAACTGCTTTTGCTGGATAACTTTCAAGTTTGTAAATCATTACAGTAATTTAATTTACCTGTAATCTGACCACAAGCTGCTGTTTCTAGACAAAACCAAGTTATTCCCTGTATGTCAGCAAGCTGCCGGTAATATTAGAAAATACACTGATGAGTGGAAATTGAGTGTCAAAAATAGTTCTATTTACCTGTGGCCTCTTCTCCTGTTGCTTTGCTGCAGTCCTGCTTTTGCTCCTGTGACTGTTAACTCTGTATACAATTGCTTCAATGATAGAACACAAAATTACATTTGTAAAGCGCCTTTCACGTCGGGAGGACGTCCCAAGGCACTGGACAGTCAGTGATTTGGACCCAAGCTGGGGGTTGGGATCAGGGAGGGTGGAGAGCAGAGAAGGTAGGAGGGTGGCCAAAGGCGCGGTCGAAGAGGATGGTTTTGATGCGTGCCTTGAAGGAGGCAAGGGAGGGAGCGGGAGCGAGGCAAAGAGAATGTGGGAT
Organism: Callorhinchus milii; assembly: GCF_018977255.1. Taxonomy (NCBI): domain Eukaryota; kingdom Metazoa; phylum Chordata; class Chondrichthyes; order Chimaeriformes; family Callorhinchidae; genus Callorhinchus; species Callorhinchus milii. The sequence goes on along the minus strand of NW_024704743.1, from coordinate 94,524,376 downwards.
GGATTTCCAAAGAGTGGGGGCAGAGATGCTGAAGGCCCGACTGCCAATGGTGGGGGAGTTGGTGGGGGCAGTGCGGGTGACATGGAACAGGCCAGAGACTGCTGATCGGAGGGAGTGGACAGATTGACATGAGGTTAGCAGGTCACAGTGGTAGGAAGGAGCAAGGCTATGGAGGGCCTTGAAGGTGAAGGCAAGAATTTTGAACTCTATCCTCTAGGACACAAGCTGCAGAGCTCTGGATAATCTGCAGCTTGTGGAGGGATGAGTTGGGAAGGACGACAAGCAGGGAATAGGCATAGTCGAACCTGGATGTGATTAATCTGCGGATGCTAAAGAACAAGTTGTTCTTTAACAACTTTAAAACTATTTTTAAAGAATTGCTAAATGTCAACAAAAACAACTTACATTTATATAGCAGCCCTCATGCAGGGCAGCATCCCAGAGCGCTTCACAGTGGTGGAGCACGACTCTGAGAGAAGGGAGGGGGAGCTGACCATAGGAACGGTCAAAGAGGAAGGTCTTCATGCGTGTCCTGAAGATAGGGAAGGAAGAGGCAAAGCGGAGGAATAAAGGAAGAGTTCCAGGTTTTGGGGCATAGTGGCTGAAAGCGCAGCCACCAATGGTGGAACAGAGGGCACAAGGGACATGCAGAAGGCCAGAGCCAGTCGAGTGGAGGCAATGGGTAGTGGTTGGGGGATAAGTAGGTCAGAGAGGTAGGGAGGTTCTAGGGCATGAAGAGATTTGAAAACGTTATGTGAGGATCTTGAAATCAATCCGTTCAGCAACAGGAAGCCACATAAAACATTTAGTCTTATCAAGTTTGAGTACAAACAGTATTACTGTATTTCTCAAATTCAAATTTACTCAGCACTGCCTGGGCCTCTTGTGCTCCAAGACGTTAATCAGACTTGCACCTTTCCTTCCTTCTCCTCTTAGCAGCGCTGCTTGCTCATAGTTTACTTGACTACAGTACTCTACATAAAAACATAAGAAATACTAGATGAAAAACGACCAAGGTCCAGCTAATGGTCGCATGCACATATGTCCCAAACTATCTATGTACTATATCCCGTAATGCTGTTTCCTAAAAGAAAACCATCTAATCTGTGTTTGAAAGAATCAACACTTCCTGCTTCAACCGACACCCTAGGGAGCCTGTTCCACAGGTTCACTATTCGCTCACTGAAATAGTGTTTGCGTAGATTCGTTCTGAATTTCCCCCTTCAATCGCAGGCCGTGCCCTCTGGTTTTACTATTCTGGACAAGTTGAAACAACCTGTGATGTTCTATAGTGTTTATAAGAACATAAGAAAGGTGTCTATAGGAGCACCTTTCTAGTTGTGTTTACTCTCTTAAACCAATTTCTCCAGAGACCTGCACAGCTTTCTGGATCCTTTGTTGTGGATTGGAGAGCGAAAAGCTGGCAAATCTCTAACATCTGACCTTTGCTCCCTGCTAAGGAACAATCCAGTAAATGGCAATGTTCTAGTATTTTGTTTTATTTGAAACCAATCTTTTCATCTTATTGATGTTTACAAAATCATTAAAGAAAAAAAAGCTGGAAAATTAGAGCAAAAATACTGAACAAAACAATAAAAACCAACTGAGTAGTTGAAACCCAACACTTTATATTATTTATTGTCTGTTTACCTTGACAAAGTGCACGTCACTTCTGTTCTGTCCTGTGCTGTCAGAAGCAGTCAAATGACTCTCTAATGATTATGGATCTTCCCAGTTAAACTGAACATATTCTTTCTTTCGGATCAGACTATAAAATAGTTAAATTAATCAAAGTCAAACATCAACGTGTTTTCTTCTCTCACTTATGACTCCTTTCCTGTTGCTATCCGAGGCAATAAACGTCAAGTTTTACGTAGGCTCTGACAGATATTCTGGCAGGAAGATTCTGAGCTCTCAATTCCCTCAAGGGCAGAGTGACAAAAATGAAACCTTTTGAATATTAAAAGGTCCAAACACAGGACCCCAGCTCTGAACAATCCAATGTAAAATGTCATTCTCATATGCCAAATATGTATTGAGACCAAATTTACCATAGACTCAGCCTTTATTGAATGAGTATTCAATATTCAAAACATATTCATATTCACACAGACTGAGCAGAGAACTGAATACCAAAAGAGGTCAAAACTTCTGAAACTGAAATCATTTTTCACACCTTTCTAGGCTGATCCCGTGGGCCCCAGACACCACCACTGCCGGAAATAATTCAGACACAGGCAGGCAAATCTATGCTCAAAGTGACTGTCAAAATTGTGGTTGAGCCAACCACTGGGGTGCATTAAGAGCAGCATCTGTAACTTGTTCTCTGAACTGTTCCTATTTTCTGGAGACATGCCTTAATAATAATAATAATCCTTGCATTTGATATAGCGCTTTTCATGTCTTCTCGACGTCTCAAAGCGCTTCACAGAATATGCTGTAAGGTGAATTGACCGTATATTTGTAGGCGAAACGCAGCAGCCAAATGCGCACAGCAGTGTCCCACAAAGAGTCGTAGATTGAAAATGAACAATTTATTAATGTTTTTTGTTTTGGAGGGATTATTATTAGGCGTGTGGAGTAAGGAAACTTGCCCAAGGTTTCGCCCTGCCTGGAATTGAACCCAGGTGTCTCGCTTGCAAGGCGAGTGCTCTAACCACTGAGCTGGAGGACTCCCACTACCCCAACACTGAAATTTGGAACGCATGGTGTGAGAACCGCAGATGTAAACCATATTCCTTTCACTCTGTTAGATAAGGTGTTGGCTCAACAATGCATTCCACCACCAGAAATACAGATGTTTTGACTTTTTGTTCCTCGGAAATAACTCAGTCTTTAATGTATATGTTTTTAAACCTGATTAGTACAAATTCGCAATGTACCATGGTTTCCATGGCTCAGCACTAAGAGACACAGGGATGGCTGGTAAAAGTGGGAATTTCCAATTCACTCTAAGGTCAGGGTATGTGAACATTGGGGTTGGAAATCTAACACTCGTAAACTGGATATTCCAGCACCAATAATGACTCATTTGCTTTTATTGGCCGAGAAAAGAATCTAAAATCCAACCATAATTTGAAAAGCAATCTGCGCTCCCCTGACATTGTTTTGGAGTATCAGCCTGGCTTATATAAATTTAAAGTACCAACATGGGACTTGAATCTACAGCCTTCTGACTGAGAGACCAAAGTGCTACAAACTGAGCCAGGCTGCTACCTGATTTGCATTTCAATACCACTTTTTTGTGAAGTTCCCTCAATTTTATTTGCAAACCAAAAGTTACAGTGATTTCTGTTTGAATATTGTATTTTCTATACCATTGTTGGAGTAGGGATTATTTCACTCGCCATCTGACTGTGATTGTCAGGCTTCAGTTAAGGCTACTTGATAAGTTCCCAAGGTGGAAAAAACATCCCATCATCCCACATTGGGCACTTTCACATAGGTGAGTACAATCCTTCACCCCTCTAAACCCCAAATCAAGCATAAATTAAAAGTAGATGATTTTATTCAGGGGGATGTATGTCACTTGCTGGAATTATTTTGTACCGTTTTTGGTGAAGCAAATTGTAATTTCTGCTGTATTCTGCAAGATATCCTTCATTGATTCAACTTTAAAAGGAATATCTTTGTTTTTAAAACAATTCTCAGCATGAAGGAGGTTGCATTTATAAATAAAATATCAATTGCAAGGATTTATTTTATTTTTCTAATCTTTTTCTAACCGTGAATTATCTAAACATAGTCGGATGATTATAACAAAATACTGGAATAATAAAACCTCCACAAAGACAGATTTTCATAGCCAATTTGCTAATTTTAAGATTACAGTTTAAACTGATAACAAATTTGCATCGATGATTTTTTTGTAAAAAAAATTCCAGTGTCAGTGAGTGGTTTTACAATGTGAAGCATGTTGAAATACTTTAAACAAATAATTCTTGCACAAATAATATGAAGTTAAATCTGGGATGTATTATGCAGGAGGTAGTCAATTCAATGTGCATGAGGTGAGAATAGCACCACCTTGTGGTCATTATTGACTACCTAGCCACAGGATAAAGTCTTCCACACTTTATTAATACTGAATAGCTTTGTAGGATACACAGCGAGAACAATTTATTCACATAGTCGATTAAGATCCCATAATTAATCATTGGCAAAGATATTCCACTAATATCTATTGGCAATTTGTTTATACAGTAGGTTATACATTAAAAAAAACGTTTTCTTATATAAAAAAGTGAATGTGAAGGATCTCTTATATTTTCTACCAAGTCTCATTATTTCAGTGTCTTTACAGTTTCATTGAATATATGCCTTTCTTTTCAAAATACCTGAATTGTCTTATGTGTTTGTGCTTGAATATTCAACCTTTTATTTGCTTTTATTACCAAAGGTAATTTATTTTATTTTACGTTCATGGTATGTAAAAAGTGAGCTCAAAATTTCAAGTTCTGTGAGCAGTAGTTTGTGTGCCCAAAACCTAAATATTTTGAATGAGGTCAAATTATAAATAGTAATATGCGGAATATATTTTTGCATGTGATTTAAAAAGTTACCAGCCTGGCTCAACTGGTAGCACTCCCACCTCTGAGTCAGAAGGATGTGGGTTCAAGCACCCAAGTCAAGACTTTGTTCTCATAGTCTGGGCTGACACTTGAATGCAGCGCGAGAGGGTGCAGCCTTGTGAGTGATGCCACCCTTTGGATGAGATGTTAAACTAAGATCCCACCTGCCTTTTGAAGTAGACATTAAATAACCCATTATAATAATAATCCTTGCATTTGATATAGCATTTTTTACGTCTTCTCAACGTCTCAAAGTGCTTCACAGAATAGACTGTAAAGTGAATTAACTGTATATTTGTGGGCGAAATGCAGCAGCCTATTGCGCACATCATTGTCCCACAAACAGTTATGGATTAAAATGACCAATTTATCTATTTATTTTCTTGAGGATTATTATCAGACATGTGGAGTAAGGAAACTTGCCCAAGGTTTCACCCTGCCGGGATTTAAACCCAAGTCTCTCACTTGCGAGGTGAGTGCTCTAACCACTGAGCTACAGGACTCCACATTATACCAAATAAAAACCGAAAGAAGTTTCTCCCAGTGTCCTGGCCAACAATTTCCCGGATAAAATTAGTCATTCACTTCATGGCTGTTTGTGAGACATTACGGTGTGCATACTGGCTTCTACGATCACCTACTAAGTGCACAATTGATAAAATTTACAGTAAATCCTGTGAAATGCTTTGAGACATTCCTCCTGACATGAAAAGTACTATTATCAAATGCAAAGACTATTATTATTAAAAATGAAAAACATTAGAAAAAAGAATGTTTGAGCCTCGGTGAGTTAGGAAAGCTGTGAGCTCCTAAGCAATGCAGCAATAGATTGCGTCTTTTGAGGAGTGTACTGGAGTGAAGCAAAGCAGTAACATGAAAGAGAAAGTAGGAATGCATAGAGGAAAGTGGTCACAGGCACAGGTGAAGATTGGAAAGAGAGTGGCAGCAGAACACATTACCCTGGTATTTGCATTGGTGTTGCACCTTCACATTGTGGAGTCCTGTAGCTCAGTGGTTAGAGCATCGCTTTGCAAGTGAGAGACCTGAGTTCAATTCCAGGCAGGGCGAAACCTTGGGCAAGTTTCCTTACTCCACACGCCTAGTAATAATCCCTCCAAAACAAAAAACAATAATAAAAATTGGTTATTTTCAATCTACGACTGTTTGTGGGACACTGCTGTGCGCAATTGGCTGCCGCGTTCGCCCACAAATATACAGTTAATTCACGTTACAATATATTCTGTGAAGTGCTTTGGGACGTCTAGAAGACGTGAAAAGCGCTATGTCAAATGCAAGGATTATTATTATTATTCTCCAAAAACCATCAGGACAAGGTTGGTTGGTGATAAAAAGGCCCTCCCCCCCAGGGCTTTCATGCACAGTTGAGTCAGTGCTGCCCTCGGGCCGGCTGCAGAGGTGAGGAGACCATGGACCACCTCTTCCTGGAGTGTTGTTTCGCAAAGACGGTTTGGAATCAGGTAGAATGGCTGCTCTCACGGTTCATCCCTGGGAACCCGCTGTCACGGTTCTCTGTGCTGTATGGCCTCTTCCTGGGAACCCACAGTAAAACCCATATGGAGTGCGTCTGGAGGATCATCAACTCGGTGAAGCAGGCCCTTTGGCTCCTGAAACCTGGCGGTCTTCCAGCAGAACGAGGGGGTGGAGATGGCCTAACTCAGGCTCACGCACGCTAGGATCAGAGACTATGTACTGAGGGACACACTGAAGTTCGGCTCAGCTGCGGCAAAGGCCAGATGGGGCTTGACCCCAGCCAGAGCTGCTCTTGCACTAGCCGGGCTCACGTCGGCGTCACATCCCCACGTGCCAGGGTCCCTACCAGTGAGAGGGAAACATCAGGGCGCTCACCGGGTAACCCACGAGCACACCCAAAACTGTGAATAAACATTTGTGCAACCATGTAAATGTACCGAGGAACCAAAGAGCATCCCGAAAATGTATGTATGCCTGCCACCCGTGCCCCCCATAAAAGGTGGAGCACCAGGAAGAAAGGTAAAGCACATCGTCCTGTAAAAGGACAGCAGTGCCCGGACTAGCTCACCCGTGTAACTGCTCCCTGTAGATAAAGGGAACAGAACCCCAGCAGGGACACCATGGGAATAGGGGTGGGCCTAGTTGGGTAGATAGTGTATGTATATGTGTTGGTGTTTGAGAGGTTTCTGGATGTCTGTTTGGGTAACCGCTTGTGCACATCGGGGAGCCATCCGAAAGTGGCAAGTGCACTTTATCCAGGTGTTTGCGGGTGTGCTCATGGATGTAGTGCACACAGGTGCGATTCCCGACTGTGTTAAAGGGAACGTCCCTAAAAAGTGTTGGCACAGCCTGTGTGCTGTGAACGTGTCCGCACTCCCCACTAATAGGGATGCGGCAGAACCTCAAGACAGAGAAGCCTTGTTCCCTCCATCAAAGTGGTGTGCGCAGAGGCCCCCCACCCTCCCACTGCCGCAAGGGGCCAGGTCTGTTGGGTTCTGTAATGAGATAATAACAAGCTGCGGCATTTTTTTGTAATGGGTTTGATACTGTCTGAGATAAGCATAAATATATATCAATAAATATATATATTTTGTTAAAAAAAATTCACATCAGGAGGACGACCCAAAGTGGAATAGTGCATTCTATATTTGTAGGCAAACGTGGGAGCCCACAATTGCACACAACAACAACTTACATTTATATAGCACCCTCCATGCCGGGTGGCATCCCGGAGCGCTGAACAATGGTGGAGCCCAATGCCAAGCCAGCGGAGGCAGCAGGTCTCCTTGAGGAGAGAGAAGGTTGGAGAGATAGGAAGGCGCCAACGCATGGATGGATTTAAACACGTGAGTGAGAATCTTGAAGTCGATCCGCTCTGTGTCAGGGAGCCAATGGAGTTTGGTAAGGACTGGGGTAATTGGGGTGCAGAGTTTGGTATGGGTGAGAATGCAGGCGGCAGAGTTTTGGATGAGTTGAATTTTGTGAATAATGGAGGAGGTGAGACCGGTGAGAAGGGAGTTAGAGTAGTCCAGCTCGAGAGGTAATGAAGGCATGGACAAGGGTTTTGGTGTCTTGTGGAGTGAGGTATTGTCGGAGACGGGCAATGTGGCGGAGGTGGAGGAAAGCGGTCCTGATCATGGACCGAATGTGGGGAGGAAGGATAATTGGGGATTGAACCTAATGCCTAAGTTGCGCACGGGCTCAGAGAGTTTTAAGGACAGATCGGGTAGGTTGAAGATGCCAGAACCGCAGGTCAGAAGATGTTGACGGGAGCCAAAGCGTATGGACACAGCAATGTCCCACAAACAACCACGAAACAAATGACCAATTTTACGATGGGAATAGTTGGCCAGGACACTGGGAGAAACTTCCTTCGCTTTTTGAAAAGTGCCATGGGATCTTTGATGTCCACCTGAACAGGCGGACGAGACCTAAGTTTAACATTTCATCTGAAGGATGGCACCTCTGACAATACAATTCACCCCCAGCACCTCATTGGAGTGTCAGCTTAGACTATGACTCAGTGATGACCCAACATAACTTGTAATTCAGGGCGAGAGTGCTACCATTGAGCCAGACCAACACACAATTTTATTTTTCAAGTGCAAAGATATATTTTGCAATTTCTCACAATATTTTGACAATAGAAACAATGAACTTTCTCTCAATGCTTGAAGCAAACTTTTATTGAAGCAAAACTGGTTATTTCACAAACGATCAGGGACATTTATTAGAATCGTAGAATGTTACAGCATAGAAATAGGCCCATTTAGTTTATATTGATATTTATCACCACAAGACACCTAATCTAATCCTATTCTCCTGCTCACTCCCCATCCTTTAATATTCCTCTTTGTCAAGCTTCTTTATAATTGCCTTGCAACCATGCACACTTAACACCAATTTACTTCTTAAATAGCAATAATTGCTATAAAATGATAGAATGTTACAGCAAGGAAAGAAACCATTTGCCGATCAAGTTTGCGCTGGTGCTTTTCTTCACATGAGCCACCCACTCAAATCACACTTTATATTTGCTTCCCACATCTTTCATATTCTTTTCCAGATATTATCTAATTTCCATTTAAAAGAATTTATGGATTCTTCTTAAACTGATTTGTGGCAAAGAATTTCAGATTCCAAACACTCTTTTAAAACAAACAATCATGACTCTTGTGAAGGAAATGAAAAGATTAAACCTGAAGTTACTGAAGTTACTTAAATGATTATCAATTCGCGTCACTGATTTTAATTTGGATATAGGAAGATTGAAAAGTGCCATCAAACTGAGCAGTTAAAGGCTGTATAAGATGTGTTTCTGAGATAGTTAGGATGGGGTTGGATAGGGATAAACAGAAAAATAATCTCGATCAGCATAATACATTGCAAAAATTGTGGGAGATTAGGTTTTAAGTGAGTCAAACATTGCACCACAAGTGAAAGTATTTCATATCACACTTTCCCATCACATGACATTTCAGCTCTGTTTATAAATGTATAATGTTGCAAGTATCCCCAGTCACAGAGCAGCCAACCTGATGTTTTCACCACATTAGATAGAAATTTTAAAAGCTGTCCAATATCATTGCAAACACTTTGCTAATACTGTAACACTGCCAATAATAGTCTTATCTCCAGTTGGGAGAGCAACAATTTATGTATTTTCAATTGTGTGGAATCTTGGTTATGTATAGATTAAACCCTATATCCTAGTATACAACAACAAAAACAACAACAAGATTTCATTTATAGAGCGCCTTTCACGTGGGGAGGACGTCCCAAGGCGCTGGACAGTTGGGTCAGGACCCGAGCAGGGGGGAAAGATCAAAGTTGGGAACATTTTATTCCAATGGTCCATACTCTCTGGGATTTACCATTTGGAGGAGTTTCTCTTCATGGATTGAAAATGCAACTTTGCCTTTGAATTTGCCAGAGCTATGTGTTCAGCCTTGCACCAGCACCAGCTGTTTTAATGTCTCTGCTGTAGTTCTTAGTGCTGCAATTCTTAAATAATGGTTGTTGAAGGTCTCTCAGTTCACTGAAGATTCCATTTAATGAATTAGATTTGCATTATAAATGAACACATCCTCCAACAAATTGTTTGCTGGGTGACACTTAGGAGCAATATAACACACCCTGAATCTTCAAAGAGTAATTTCTATGAAGCTGGTCAGGCAAGATTGCTCCCTTCGTAACTTGCATTTATATAGTGATCTTCACACAGATTAGCATCTCAGAGTGCTTACCAATGGCAGAGCTTGACACCCCAGCAAGGGAGAGGGGGGAGGAGGCAATAGGTACAATTGCCGAGAAGGTATTCAGATATGAACTGAAGATGGGCAAGGAGGAGGCAGGGCGAAGGGACTGAGGCAGAGGGTTCCATAGTTTTGGGGTATAACAGCTGAAAGCATGCTTGCTGATATTGGAGCTGAGTGGATGAGGGACATGAAGGAGACCGGTACCAGCTGAGCAAAGTGGGCAGGTAGTGGAGTGGGATGTAAGGAGATCGGCGAGTAGGGAGGTGCCAGGGCATGAATGGATTTGTACGTGAGTGTCAGCAACTTGAAATCAATCCATAGGGAGCCAATAGAGCCGGGCAAGTACTGGGGTGATAACGGTATGGAGTTTGGTGCGGATGAGGAAATGGACGGCAGGGTTTTTAATTAATTGGATCTTATGAATGATGGAGCTGGGGAGACCGGGAAGGAAGGTATTGGAATAATCCAGGCAGGAGATGGCAAATACATGGATAAGGGTTTTGACTGTAATGGGTGTCAGTTACTGTCAAAGTCAGGCAATATGGTGGAGGTGGAGGAATGCGGTCCTGGTCAGATGTGAGGAAGAAAGGACAGCTTCTTAAAATCCCTTTTAGAATTCCTGTTAAACAATTTTGGAGAATTTTTTATTCATTTGCCCCTGCTTTCTGCACTTGGCTACCCACTTTTCCTGAATACAATACAAAATTACATTTGTAAAGCGCCTTTCACATTGGGAGGACATCCCAAGGCACTGAACAGTCAGGGATTTAGCCCCAAGTGGCGGCGGGGGAGTGATCAGGAAGTGTGGAGCGCAGAGAGGACAGGAGGGTATTCAAAGGTACGGTTGAAGAGGTGGGTCTTAAGGCATGCTTGAAGGGAGGCAAGGGAGGTAGCGAGGCAAAGGGAATATGGAATGGAGTTCTGGAGGATGGGGGCAGACGGGCTGAAGGCCCAACCGCTGATGGTGGGTCGGGCTGGGCGGGGGACATGGAGCAGGCCGGAGCCTGCTGAGCGGAGGGAGTGGACAGGTTAATAAGGGGTTAGCAGGTTGGAGAGGTAGGAGGGGACAGGCCATGAAGGGCCTTGAAGATGAGGACGAGGATTTTGAACTCGATCCTCTGAGGGATGGGGAGGATCACATGGGAGCATGGGAGAGTATTACACAAAGTGATTTCAAAGCAATTCAGAGGAATATATTGAATGAAGACGGTCTACTCCATACCAGAGGCCTTCATCTGCAACATCAGGGTAATGTAGCCAGACTGCCAGTCCAGACCAAGATTATGACTGGAGCTGACGACAGAGGTACTGGTACTGGACCCAGGAACTTAGATACAAGTGGCTTCTCAGCTAACCTACATTGGAACGAGTTGTCGCCTCCCAGCTGCGCTCTTTCCTCTCCAACCATTCATTACTCGAACCCCTTCAGTCGGGTTTCCGTGCTGCCCATAGCACAGAAACTGCCCTGGTCAAGGTCACCAATGACATCCTGACCATCTGTGACCAGGGCTCCCTCTGCCTCCTCGTCCTCCTCGACCTATCGGCAGCATTTGATACGGTCGACCATGCTATCCTCCTCCACCGCTTGTCCTCCCACCTAAACCTTCAAGGCCCTGTCCTTGAGTGGTTTAGGTTGTACCTCTCCCACCATCTTCACTTTGTCTCCACGAATGGCTTTTCCTCCGGCCCCCGCACTGTCTCGTGCGGTGTCCCTCAGGGCTCTGTCCTCGGTCCCCTCCTCTTCACCCTCTATATGCTCCCCCTTGGTGACATCATCCGCAGACATGGGGTTAACTTCCACATGTATGCGGATGACACCCAACTCTACCTTTCCTCCTCTACCCTCAACTCCACGACCACCGATGTCCTGACAGCTGCCTGTCCGACATCGAGTCCTGGACGAGAGATAACTTTCTTCAGCTCAACGTGCGCAAAACTGAGGCCCTCCTGATTGGCTCACGTCAGCGCCTCCGCACCTCAGGCGCTGACAGCATCAGCATCCAAGGCTGCACTCTCCACCTCTCAAAGCCAGTCAGGAACCTCGGGGTTCTGTTCGACCCTGAGCTGTCCTTTCTCCCTCATATCCGCGCCACAACTGGCACCGCCTTCCATCACCTCCGGAATGTCGCCAGACTACGGCACTACCTCACCCCTCACGCTGCTGAAACTCTGGTCCACGCCTTTATCACCTCAAGGCTGGACTATGGGAACTCTCTCCTCGCCGGCCTTCCCGGCACCTCCCTCCACAAGCTGCAGGTCATTCAGAACTCTGCAGCTCGTGTACTGTCCCGCACCAGGCTTCGGACCACATCACTCCCACCCTCGCTCGCCTCCACTGGCTCCCCATCCCCCAGAGGATCGAATTCAAGATCCTCATCCTCACCTACAAGGCCATTCACGGCCTTGCTCCCTCCTACCTCTCCGACCTACTATCCCCCTACCTACCTGCCCGTACCCTCCGTTCCTCTGGCTCCGGTCTGCTCCACATCCCCCGCCCCAACCGCTCTACCATCGGTGGCCGGGCCTTCAGCCTCTCAGCCCCGAGGCTCTGGAACTCTATCCCCCAGTGCCTTCGCCGCCTCCTCCCTTTCCTCCTTCAAGGCCGGTCTCAAGACCTTTCTCTTCGACCGTGCCTTCAGCTCCCCTCTCGACTCACTACCCCCTCCTCGCTCCCTCCCTTCCCTCCCCTCACCCTGACTATTTCCCCCTTGCTCGGGTCCTGACCCAACTGTACAGCGCCTTGGGACGTCCTCCCGACGTGAAAAAGCGCTCAATAAATGGAATCTTGTTGTTGTTGTTGTTGTTGGCCATTACCTTGGGAACAATAAAAGTCAGACTTTGCTCTTAATCAGGATTCCTTTCATTGGGGTCCGATACAGTATATTAGTCATTTCTATCAGGATTGCTTAATAAGGAATCCAGAAGTACACTGCAAACACCAGCAGGAATCTAATTTTACAATGGAATTCGCATGGGTGATTTATTTCTGGTTTCTTTATCAAGAAATCCCTTTAGAAAACTGTACACTGGACCTCAATTAAGGGAATACAGAACAAAAGTCAATAATGAGTCCTTATTAAATTGCTTCAAGTTATTAAGGATTTCCGTTGGAATTCAACAACTTTTAAACTGACTGGCTGCTCTCCTCGCTGTGGCTTTATCCCAACTGCTCGGTCTAGGCTCCACCTCTCGCTCTCGTGCCTCTGACTGGCTGACACAGAGGACGACATTAAAAAAATGCAGCGAGACATAGATAGGTTAGATGATTGGACAGGTAGGTGGCAGATGAAGTATAATGTAGGGAAGTGCGAAGTCATCCACCTAGGGAGCAAAAACAGTAGAACGGGTTATTTTTTAGAAGGGGAGAGATTGGAATGTGTTAGCGTCCAGAGGGACTTGGGTGTCCTTGTACACCAATCACAGAAAGTTAGTCTGCAGGTGCAGCAGCAATTAGGAAGACTTCCCTACTCTTATACTCTAATCCTTTCATAATGAATGCTAACGGTATGTTAGCATTCATTATGAAAGGATTAGAGTATAAGAGTAGGGAAGTCTTGCTGCGACTGTATAGGGTCCTGATGAGACCACACCTGGAATACTGTGTCCAGTTTTGGTCTCCTCATTTAAGGAAGGATGTACTTGCCTTGGAGGGGGTGCAGCGTAGATTTATTAGGTTAGTACCAGGGATGAAGGGGTTGAGTTATGAGGATAGGCTGACCAATTTGGGCCTATATTCTCTAGAATATAGAAGAATTAGAGGGGATCTTATAGAAACCTATAAGATCATCAAAGGACATGATAGAGTAGATAGTGGGAGATTGTTTCCCCTGGTTGGAGAAACTAAAACCAGGGGTCACAACCTTAAAATCAGAGGCAGCCCTTTCGCACTGAGTTGAGGAAGAACTTTTTCACTCAAAGAGTGGTGAATGTATGGAACTCACGACCCCAAAGGGCTGTTGACGCTCAGTCCTTGAATATATTCAAGACTGAGATAGAAAGATTTCTTATTGCAAAAGGGACTAAGGGATATGGGGATAAGGCAGGGTTAGGTTATTAGCTGGAGTTAGATTAGAAGATCAGCCATGATTGAATGGCGGGGCAGGCTTGAAGGGCTGAATGGCCTACTCCTGCTCCTACATGTTATGTTACGTTATGTTATGTTAAACTCTGTTAAAATCTGCCATTTACTCCTTTTTGAGGCCAGCATCTCCTGCTACACTCACTTTGTTTTGATCTTGTTCTTTTCCTCTTGTCTTATTTATTGAAGTCTTATTGGCTTTTTTTGATAAAACGAATCCTGAACTGACTTACTGTTAAGTTATCTCACTCATCAATCCGTATCTCTTAGCTTGATTAATAGCAACTATTTTACCGAAATGGATAAAGTGGAAAGAAACTTACCAAGCTCAACTGAAAAGAATTAGGGTACTGATTTGGGATATTGTGAGCAGCCAGGAAAATGTCTAAAATGGTTTTGAAAGATTTGAAAGATGGAAGTTCAGCAATAGCATCCAGCAATGCCAACAACAATTTCATGAGTTATATGAGTGTGAGAGTGAGCATGAGAGATATACATCAGAAGGCTTGTGAATGATTTAGAAGCGAGTTTCATAAATTACAATACAAAATTACATTTCTAAAGCGCCTTTCACGCCTGGAGGATGTCCCAAAGCATTGAACATTCAGGGCTTAGGACCCAAGCGGAGGTGGGGGTGTTAAATAAAAGCACTCTATTCACATATGCACCAAATTAAGGTCTTTTACACACTGACTCCCAGTTTAGAACACATTGATTAAGAACTTACTGTACATGATTTCGGTTGTTTGACTGGTATATGCTAAGCTACATCGTAACTACATCATAGAAATATGAAGACGTCTGCCACAACGTACAGGTGCTTTGAATGATTTCCCAAATAAAATGAGGAAGTGAACACAAAACCGTGTTACTGAATTTTTTTAAATGAATAATGGGTCGCAACGAATTGACTAATTTTAAAAAATACATTTGCCCAGTTCAAATATGAACCTGTTACAAGACATATTTGGGTGTGGTTACAGATCTCCAATTTCAGTTTACACAAAATATGTTACTCACACTTAATTCTCAACCATCATTTCTTAACCATCAATCTTTCCCTTTCATCTGGCACCGCTCCCATCCCCCTAAAAACAGCTGCAATCACCCCCATTCTGAAAAAACCTTCCCTGTACCTACCCCTACCTTATAACTATCAGCCCATCTCAAACCTCCCTTTTCTTTCGAAGGTTCTTGAAAGAGTTATTGCTTCCCAGCTGCTCTCATTCCTCTCCTACCACTCCCTTCACAAGCTCCTCCAATTGGGTTTCCGTGTTGCTTACAGCACGGAAGCTGCTCTGGTCAAGGTGACAAATGATATTTTGTCCATCTGTGACCAGGGCTCCCTCTGCCGACATGGGGTCAATGTCCACATTTACGCGGATGACACCCAACTCTATCTCTCTGCCTCCACCTGTGATTCCAGTACATCTGACGTCCTGAAAGACTGTCTGTCTGACATCAAGTCCTGGATCAGAACCAACTTTCTACCGCTGAATGTCAGCAAGACTGAGGCTCTCCTAATTGGCTCGCACCAGCACCTCAGGACCTCAGGTACTGGCAGCATCAACATCCATGGTTGCATACGCCACCTCACCAAGCCAGTTAGGAACCTGGGCGTCTTGTTCGACCCTTAATTGTCCTTTCTCCCCCATATCCATGCCATGACCCGCTCTGCCTTCCCCCACCTTCGCAACATTGCCCAACTCCACCACTTCCTCAACCATCAGGCGCTGAAACCCTCATTCATCACCTCAAGGCTAGACTATGGAAACTCCCTGCTTGTCAGCCTCCCCAACTCTTCCCTCCACAAGTTGCAGATCATCCAGAACTCTGCAACTCGTGTCCTCTCCCACACCATGCTCCATGACCCCATCACCCTCACCCGGTTCCACTGGCTCTCCATCTCTCAGAGGATCGAGTTCAAAATCCTCGGCCTCACTTTCAAGGCTCTCTACGGCTTTGCCCCCTCCTACCTCTCTGACCTGCTGACCCCCTATCAACCTGTCCACTCCCTCTGCTCAACAGGCTCCGACCAGCTCCAGGTCTCCCACCCTACATCGATGGCTGGGCTTTCAGCCTCTCTGCCCCCACTCTTTGGAACTCTATCCCAGAATCCCTTCGCCTTGCTCCTTCTCTTGCCTCTCTTGCCTCCTTCAAGGCAAGAGTCAAGACCCTCTTTTTTGACCATGCCTTCAGCCACCCTCCTACCCCCTTTGCCCTCCCTCATCCCGCCCCTGCCCTGCCCCGCCACCCCACCACGCTCGGGTCCTGATCTCTGACTGTTTAGCGCCTTGGGACATCCTCCCATTGTGCAGGGAGCTTTACAAATGTAATTTTGTTGTTGTTGATTAATTTAGCTACATTTCTGGGTGATGGAGTCTTTGCTGGTGTATATTGTTACCACAATTGCCTATAAAATATGGTCTTTGTTCATCACAGAAAACTTTCTATTAAGTTATTTGGGATGTTTCAGTATGACAAAACAGTACATTAAGATGCTTTATTTTTGCAAAAAAAATCTTAGATTACATAACCAATTAATAGAAAGATAGGATGCTACAGGACATTAAAAGACCATTGCGGTCCATCCTGCCAATCCCAATATAAACTTTGAGACTGACCAGATGGACTGCAATATATATATGTATAAACAATAATTGCAGTGTTTGTAGATTATTTGTGGTAACATGGCTTAGCAGTTTTTCTCTGGTGTAATGAATCTTCCAAATAATTCCATCTGAATATTTTGTTTAAAAATAAAGACATTAATGATGGATCTAAAAAGTATGGATATGTGATGAATCTAGAGCAGTCTTTAAAAGTTCTATTTGCCTGTTCATTTCCTTTGCATTGAGGAGAGAGGAGGTCAGAGAGGTAGGAGCGGTGCAGAGGAGTGGAGGGATTTGAAGACAAGGGTGAGGATCTTGAAGTCCACAGAATTTGGCAATTTCCTAAATTTAATCTCAACTCTGAAACTGGTGATCTGCAATGCTTAAAGGTAACTTACAGAACACTGGCTTCAAAATCAAAGACCATTTTGAAGAATATGACAAAACCTGTATGCTCCAAAATGCTGCATTTATAATAGAGTAAATGTAGACCCAGGTGGAATTCCTACTCACATCAAGGCTGATACTCCTATGGTGCACTGTTCGAGGTGTTGCTCTTCAGATTACACCTTAAATCAAGATCTTTTCTGCTCATTCAGGTAGATGTTAAGAACCATTGACACTATTTTGAGAAATAGTGACAAATATAGGCAATTGTCTTGATTTTCAAAATCTATAACAAGGTATCAGATTTTAGAGATAAGAACAACAAAAGATAATAGGAAATTCAGGAATGATTTTTAATAAAAGGATGATGGGCATGTGGAACAGACCATCAGTATCCAGATGGTGCAATAAAATACTGCAAAGGCTTTCAAAAGAAACCAGACAAGCTCCTGTCAAAAGATTATTAGATTGACAGACAGATGGACAGACAGGACAGAAATATCTTGTGAGGGGCGCTATAGGTGATAATTTGGGCCACAATTTGGCAATGAAATGCCTCCAGAGATTTAAAACTAATATTTGTAAACGTATACAAGTATTTATAAAAACATGCTTATTTAGTGCTGAAAATGTATTGCAATATAAATTTGTTTCATCTTACACACTGAAAGCATGAGCCAATGTTTGACAATTGTTTTTATTGGGTTCTTTTTTAAAACCAAATATCTATATATATTCATAAATAAAAAGGCTAGACTCATTCTAAAGTCATTCTGAATGCTTTATACCATGTTTTGTCATGTTATACTGTAGTAGGCACCATAGATCATGTTTTATTACAAATAACATTGAACCCGTGACCTAAAATAATAATAATAATAATCCTTGCATTTGGTATAGCGCTTTTCACGTCAGGAGGACATCCCAAAGCGCTTCACAGAACACACTGTAAAGTGAATTGACAGTATATTTGTGGGCGAACGCGGCAGCCAATTGCGCACAGCAATGTCCCACAAACAGTCGTAGATTGAAAATGACCAATTTATAATTGTTTTTTGTTTTGGAGGGATTATTATTAGGCTCTGTGTGGAGTAAGGAAACTTGCCCAAGGTTTCGCCCTGCCTGGAATTGAACTCAGGTCTCTTGCTTGCAAAGCGAGTGCTCTAACCACTGAGCTACAGGACTCCACAGTACTCCAAAATGTCGTGCTTTTGCATTTTAGCTGATCTTTTTTAATGTTAATCATTTATTAAAACATTACAGAGGTATATTAATTCACACTGTACTAAAATTACAGTCATCAGAGCACCACCTTATAATCTCAAAGCAAACAGAACTTGACAAACTCCATTGCCCATGAGGATTTTGTTTCCCACCAATTTGATTTCCTCTCATCCTGTGAAGGATTTTGACTCCTTTTTTACTGGATGCCTCACCCAAGTAGGCATCCTTCATACTTGAACCTTGGCAGTGAGTACAATGAGGGCAGATAGCCATTCAAGTTTGGCAACATCAGAGGGAAGCCCAGTCCGGTTCTCACCCAATATCCAAGGCCCTGGACCTCCAAAGAGGAGCTTCTGACAGAAACTAGGAACAGGAGCGAGCTGGTTTTCCCTTTAATACCTGGGTCCTAAGGCCAACAGCAGCATTTTTACTGCTGAGAATAGTTAATGCAGCAAAGACCAGGATTTAAAACTTTACGGTTTGCATGGTTCATCTACTTACTGAATAAATGATCTTAGCCATTGGAGAAGTTGTACTTGTAACATACAATAGTAATAATAACCCTTGTATTTGATATAGGAGGACGCCTCAAAGAACTTCACAGGAGTTACTGTTAGTGAAGTGACTGTATTTTGTAGGTGAATGAGGCAGCCAACATAGGAATACTGCACAGCCACAAAGTGAATGACCAACTTTATTTGGAGAAATGTTAGCCTGGACAGTAGGAGAAACCCATTTTTCTTTTCAAAGTTTAAGAATTTTAAAAACAAGTGGAGAAAAGCTTAAAATTGGAGGGTGGGGGTTGAAAGGGTTCTAGATAAACAGCACAACCCAGAAGATTTAAACTTCATAGTAAACAAGGAAGCCCACAGTGCAAACATACATTCCCAAAACTGTTTGAGATCAGCATAGATCTGAAGTAAAGGCCTGTTTCAAAATCAAACTCAGATCTTGTTATAAATAATAGTATTCTCTATAGTGTTGCTCTCTGCTTATTTGTCTTTTAATCTCAAATTTGATTGTTATCTTACTTGTGCAAAACAGCTAAAAGTGTAGGGCAATTATAAATGCCTTAAAACGGCAATCATTACTTTTGACATGTGACACTGTATACATTGATATGAAGAGTGAACAAAAAAGATTTTGAAACACTACATAAAGCTGTTCAAGGGGAACAGGATAAATTATTTCCTCAATTCAGATCAATTGAAGGATATGGAAAAGATTTTAACATTTGTAATTTGGTTCTGATCCATATCTTTTAATGTTAATCTATTACAAATGTTAATGCATCTTAAAGGTGTCTTTTAATGTACAACAATATAACTTACTTTATTGAATTAGCAAGCTTTCAAATAATACTGCCTTCTCGTCTTGCATTACTTAATTTGAACATAAATTAACAGTACTTTTCACATTGATACCAAACACTGAGCTCAGTCCCAAACCTCTGATTAGCACATAACATTATTGCAATGGGCATTCTAAAACCATCTTCATGTTGGCTGTTAGGAAAGTCTAGGGAATTCAGTATTACCCCACCATGAGTAGCTAATAGTAAATGTAATGCATGTCACAATTGTTCTCAGTAACAAGCAGTCAATTATCCTCGGGGGTGGGGGGGACGGGGATGGCGGGTAATCAGGGTCTCCTTAGAGATGAATTGGCTCCAAGGTGATGTGATTGGCTATGGAATGTCAGAATGGAGCCCACTCTCTGTTGTGGTCTCCGTACTCCAGTTCCTGAAGCAGACAGTTATACAGTACTCCATGACAATGCTTTAAAATGACATTACAATGACATTTAAAATTAAATTGACAGCACAGGCAGCCGGGCTCGGCAGGACTTGGAAGAGCAGACCAGGGGCTCTTGCCAACCTGCACCCAATATTTTCCAGAATTAGAGAAAATGCGCATTCCATTCCAACAATCTATTTCTGGGATTTATTTCCATGTGTACAACAACAACAACTTGGATTTATATAGTGCCCTACACGCCAGACGGTGGCTCAAAGCGCTTCACAATAACGGATCCCGGGGCCGAGCCAGGGGGAGGGGGAGGAAGGTGACCAAAGGCGCGGTTGAAAAGAAAGGTTCTTCAGCAGAGACCTGAAAATAGGAAGAGAGGGGGTGAGGCGAAGGGAGTGAGGAAGGGAGTTCCAGAGCCTCGGGGCAGAGTGGCTGAAGGCACGACCACCGAGGGTGGAGCAGAGAACTCGGGGGACAAGGAGGAGGCCAGACGGGCACTGTTTTGAGGAGAGAGGAGGTCAGAGAGGTAGGGGGGTGCAGAGGAGTGGAGGGATTTGAAGACAAGCGTGAGGATCTTGAAGTCGATCCTCTCTGGGACAGACAGCCAGTGCAGCCTGGAAAGGACTGGGGTGATCGGGGAGCAGAGTTTGGTACGGGTGAGAATGCGGGCGGCTGAGTTTTGAATAATCTGGATTTTATGGATGGTAGTGGAGGGGAGGCCGGTGAGGAGGGCATTTGAATAGTCCAGCTGAGAGGTGACAAAGGCATGGACCAGGGTTTCAGCGGCTTTCAGAGAGAGGTATTGGCGGAGATGGGCGATGCGTCGGAGGTGGAAGAAGCGGTGCTGGTGAGGCACCGGATATGGGGGAAGGATAATTGGGGGTCGAACCTGACGTCTAGGTTGTGTACAGGTTCGGAGAGTTTTAAGGGGAGGTCAGGTAGGTGGAGGAGGTGAGACCATGAGATTTTAGACTTTGATGAGCCAAAGAGTATGGCTTCTGTCTTGTCAATGTTCAGCTGAAGGAAATTTGCGCTCATCCAGCCCCTGAGATCTGACAGGCAGGCTGACAGAACATCAGGGGACTGGGGGTCGCAAAGAGAGGTGGCAAAACTTTTGCGAGGAAGGGCAGGTTAGAAATAGGGCGGTAATGGCTGGGGTTCTGAGGGATCTAGGGAAGGTTTTTTCAGGAGGGGGGTGATGACAGCAGTTTTGAGGGAGGCAGGGACTGATCCAGAGGAGAGGGACTGGTAGATGACATCAGCCAGTAGTGGGCAGAGGAGGGGGAGTTGGGTGACTCGTAAGTTGGTGGGGAGGGGGTCGAGGCAGCAGGTGGTGGGTTTCATGGAGGTGATGGTGGGTGAGAGGGAGGAGGGAGAGATGGGGAGGAAGGAATGTAGGATCGGGGTCGTGGTAGGAGCAGATGATGGGGAGGGTGAGGGGCACAGAGAGGGCGTTGTGGTGGGTGACAAGAGGCAGGCGGATGAGGCTGCCTGGCGGATGTTGTGTATTTTAGATGAAAAGAAGTCCATGACCTCCTTGAACTTGGCATTGGATGTGAAGATTGAAGAGGCCTGAGGGGGCGCATGGAGGAGGTAGTGGGTGATGGAAAAAAGTATTTTAGGGTTGTGTTTAGCCTCCAAGATGATGTTGGAGTAGAAGGCCGTTTTTGCTCGTGTCAAAAAACGGCAGTGACTGTGGAGATGCTCGAGCCAGAGTTGGCGGTGAACTGTCAGGCCAGTTTTCCGCCATCTGCACTCAAGCAGCCGGGTTTGGGTTTTTGTGTAGGTGGCATATCAAACTTTACAGACTACATACATTATAAATTAAACTTAACATCAAAATGAATTTTACAGATCAGGACTATGTAATAATAGAGGATTGATTCTCACACAGAGTGGTGAAATGTTGAGTCGAATGCCCAAGGAAGCCTGTGAAGCATGAGGCAAATTATTCAACAGATTCAAGAGGGAATTAGAATGTTATTTGGTAAACAAAGCAAATAAGAAAATAAAACAGCGATTTGGGATTATTTATTTTTACGTTTGGAAATGGACAAATGTCACAATGGTGTGTATTGATCCCATATATTGTGTTCTTATTTTCCAACTTCTTTTCTAAATTTAGAATTGTAGAAAAGTTTTCCAAAGTCTTGTTATTTGCGACTTCTCAGTATGTCATTGAAAATCTTTTAAATATTTTGAATTGACTTCAATCAACATTTTGTATAAGACAACCCTAGCATGCAATGGAAGGCACAAGAATAAGATAATATATATCCACACTTGTACTATGGTTTAAAATAGTATGGGAAAATACCCATTATGAGGTCCTGCATCCACAATTTAATTTGCCTGAAAATGTTGAATTTCTGCTCCAAAGTTTCATAAAATTAACGAAAAAAATAATTATATAAAATTACTGGCAGGATCCAATTTTAATCCCTTGAGTAAACTGCGGAAAAATCTTGCTGGACTCGGTCATTTTTCTCAGTCTATCATTGGTCTCCCAAATCACATCACAATCATTAATGCTATTATGTATGTTCTTATCTGCAATGATGGAAACCTAGAAAACTCCTTGTACAATCAACATCTTATATTATAACAGTGGTTTTGTAGAGCTACAATCCAAGGCAGCGAGCTTCACTTACTTTAAATGGTTCTACATAGGGTTGGATAGTTTCTGTCAAAATTTCACATCATCAGCAACCTATTCATAATCTTCACCACGTAGCTCTCCAAATGTTTAAGTGGCATCTCTTCAATGAGAAGGGGCATCTAAAAGTTTCAAGATAAGATGTTGGCTTTCACTGGGTCAATTTGTTACCCTTTCTCATAAATATTTTGAATACATAAAGGCTTTTTTTTTGCCATTTTCTGACTTATAGAGGAATATTGCAGAACTATCTTTTACATTGATTATATCTCCCATCCAACAGTCCCATTTCTATCATTAGATTTCTTCAATACTATGCAGTATTTGGGAACTACAGTTGTTCTGAGGCTTCTAAGTGAAACATACAAAGTATATAAAAATCTTGAACTCCCTCCAAAAGAGATGGAACAATTGACAAACGTTGACAAAAACTGCTGGTAATTAGTGCTGTAAGTGGAAGCTGACTCTTTGGAATATAGAAGCAGAGGTTTCTCATCTGAATTGTTCAGTTAACTAGTTATAGCTGTTCTTCGCGGTAACATTTTTGTGGTTGTTATTTATTGCTTCAGTAGAAAATTTCTTTCCACAGTCAAAATAGAACTACATTCACTGCTCCAATTTTAGCCTAACCAATGTCTTGTATACAGTTAACATCACTTCCTTCCTTTTGTATTCAATGCATCTTCATATAAAACCCAAAATATCTTTTGCCTTCTTTACCTTTTTTAACTGAGTGTGATAGCTTGGCTCAATTGGTAGCACTCTTGTCTCTGGTCAAATATTGTTGATTTGAACCATACATTAGGACTTCAACTCATAAACTGATACTGTAGCAGAGACCTGGGTATTTGTTGCATTGTAAGAAATGCCATCCTTCAGGTGAGACATCTAAGCAATATCCTATCTGCCTCTTCAGGTGAATATTATATATAATCTGCAAACTATTTGGTCATTTATTTTATGACAGTTTATAGGACTAGCTGGCTGCTACATTAGGCTACAACAATAGTTACTTCACTTGACAGCAATTACCCATGAAACTCTTTTTGACATAATAAAGTGCTATAAAAATGTGAGTTCTTTCTAATCTGTACTCCCACCTTCAAAGATCTGTATCCTAGTTATCTTTTGTTTGTCTTAGTTTTTTACTACTTCTAAATGGAGCACGTTATTCCTCACAGTTTCCTTTAACCCTAATTTGGTTTGAGCAGTAAACGTAGACATGCTTATCATTATACAGTAGACAGCTGCTGACTTGCAAACTGGATAACCGCATATCCTTTGATCCACACTGAGCGTCAAATGTGGAATTAGTTAATCTGCAAAGGCAGCATTTTTATTAGTTTTGTGATTTTACTCAACCAATGCAAGGTGAGTAGATCTGATCAATTTTTGGTCAGCCAGACACGTATGGAAACCCAGCACCATGCTTAAGTGTATCCAAATCAAGGTGAGATGTCTATGCATCCCACCTACACATGGAAATTCCAGAGATAGGTTGTTGGAATGTGTACTCTCTCCCTGGAGGGACGCTTACCTAATTCCAGAAATTATTGGGAGCAAGTTGGCAAGAGCCAAGGCCTGGTGACCCCAGAGTGTGTGTTGAGGTACCGCTGGAGTCTAACCAGGTAAAACCACATAGCTTGCCGTTGAGAGTACTATCTAGCAAGTTATCCAGCTGGAACACCATATCCATCAGGGCTTTGATTTACACAACAACTTGCATTTATATAGTGCCCTTCACGTGGGGCAGCATCTTGGACCGCTGATTAGGCTTTTCCTCCGGCCCCCGCACTGTCTCGTGCGGTGTCCCTCAGGGCTCTGTCCTCGGTCCCCTCCTCTTCACCCTCTATATGCTCCCCCTTGGTGACATCATCCGCAGACGTGGGGTTAACTTCCACATGTATGCGGATGACACCCAACTCTACCTTTCCTCTTCTACCCTCAACTCCACGACCACCGATGTCCTGACAGCTGCCTGTCTGACATCGAGTCCTGGACGAGAGGCAACATTCTCCAGCTCAACGTGCACAAAACCGAGGCCCTCCTGATTGGCTCACGTCAGCGTCTCCGCACCTCAGGCGCTGACAGCATCAGCATCCAAGGCTGCACTCTCCACCTCTCAAAGCCAGTCAGGAACCTCGGCGTTTTGTTCGACCCTGAGCTGTCTTTTCTTCCCCACATCTGCACCACAACTGGCACCGCCTTCCACCACCTCTAGAACATCGCCAGACTACGGCACTACCTCACCCCTCACGCTGCTGAAACACTGGTCCATGCCTTTATCACCTCAAGGCTGGACTATGGGAACTCTCTCCTCGCCGGCCTACCCGGCACCTCCCTCCACAAGCTGCAGGTCATTCAGAACTCTGCAGCTCGTGTACTGTCCCGCACCAGGCTTCGCGACAACATCACTCCCACCCTCGCTCGCCTCCACTGGCTCCCCATCCCCCAGAGGATTGATTTCAAGATCCTCATCCTCACCTACAAGGCCAGTCACGGCCTTGCTCCCTCCTACCTCTCCAACCTACTATCCCCCTACCTACCTGCCCGTACCCTCCGTTCCTCTGGCTCTGGTCTGCTCCACATCCCCCGCCCCAACCGCCCTACCATCGGTGGCCGGGCCTTCAGCCTCTCAGCCCCGAGGCTCTGGAACTCCATCCCCCAGTACCTTCGCCGCTTCTTCCCTTTCCTCCTTCAAGGCCGGTCTCAAGACCTTTCTCTTTGACCGTGTCTTCAGCTCCCCTCTCGACTCTCTACCCCCTCCTCGTTCCCTCCCTCCCTTCCCTCCCCTCACCCTGACCATTTCCCCCCTGCTCGGGTCCCGACCCAACTGTCCAGCGCCTTGGGACGTCCTCCCGATGTGAAAGGCGCTCTATAAATGCAATCTTGTTGTTGTTGTGGTAGGTGTAGTTTGGCAAGAGCTGAGGCTTGGCGATCCCAGAAACTGGGTTGGGGATAAGTGCATGGAGAGAGAAAGAGAATTCCACAAACCAACAGAAACCTGATAGCCACATTGTTTTCAATGCTTCATTTGGCAATGTTTTCAATGAGGTTGGCCACAATTAGTGTGGATGTCAGGATCTCTACAACAACAACAACAACAACAAAATTACATTTATATATGCGCCTTTCACATCGGGAAGACGTCCCAAGACGCTGTACAGACAGAGTTACGGACCTGAGCTGGGGGTCGGGGTGGGGGAGGGTGGAGAGCAGGGGGGGGAAGCAGGGAAATCAAAAGCACGGTCGAAGAGGAGGGTCTTGAGGTGGGTCTTGAAGGTGGCGAGGGAGGGGGTGAGACGGAGTGACTGCGGGATGGAGTGGCGGAAGGCCCTACTGCACCCTATTGTACATGCCTCATCTTTTGTCCTTTTTTTGAACAGCTACCACTCACCAGCATCCAACCCTTTGGCCCAATTTCCATTTCCAAAGATGATTGCAATATTATCGTAACCCACTATCTTCACCATATTTTGTCATTTGGAGTCATTTGTCTTTGGGAATTTTCTGACTTTGATTTTCTCCCTCACCTCCATCTCCGCCTCGAGTCTTTCCCTCTGCTGCCTCTTAAAAAGGTCTCTCTCACTATTTTTTCTCTGGTGTCTTCTTCGTCACTCTCTGGAATCACTCTCTCTCTCTCTCATTCATTATTTCTACCTCACTCTTGTGTCTCTGGTGTCTTCCCTCTCGGTTGTCTTTCTTTTGATACCCTCAAACCTTTCTCTCCTTATTCATTCTCCTGTCACTGGAGAGACAGTCTGTCATGCTTTGCTCACCGTTATACACAACACTGACCCTGCTCCCAGGCACACAAACAAACACTCAAAAAAAAATCCTGTAGAACCAACCATTACTTCAGCCACTTTACCTGAAAACTGGAAAGGGAACACGATTTTGTCCAAATAACCTGATGGGAGTTTGAAATGCAATTCTTTAATAAATCTCCAGCCCTTTGCAACAGAGGGCACCTCACCCTTCCAGGACATGTACCGATTGCATCTAAACTTCACCCAAGCCAAGCCCAGGACATTCAGAGGGCCAAGCCAGGCTTACAGGAAGGCATTTGCACCTTTGCCCTCAACCCAAACCCGAAGCAAATGCGTTGGAGGTGTGCGGTGGTCCGGCTCAAACCTTTTAAGTTAAGGGTCGGGGGGTTATCTCAGCCCCCAGGTTTGAAGGTGGCAAATAAACCGGTTGCTGGGGAGGGAACCCCACTGCCAACCAACGGCTCGGCTCGGCTCAGCTCGGCTGCAAAGCTTTAAAAAAGTGGCTGCTGGGCAGCTCCAGCGGCGGCGTCTGGAGCCGGTGGGGATTAGCGGGGAGGAAGCCGAGGGAGGGAGAGAGGGGAGGGAGGTGCAGCCTGAGGGCAGGGAGGGAGGGAGGGAGGGAGGGAGTGGAGGAGGGAGGTGCAGCCTGAGGGCAGTGAGGAGGGAGTGGAGGAGGGAGGGAGGGAGTGGAGGAGGGAGGGAGGGAGGTGCAGCCTGAGGGCAGTGAGGGAGGGAGGGAGTGGAGGAGGGAGGGAGGGAGGTGCAGCCTGAGGGCAGTGAGGGAGGGAGGGAGGGAGTGGAGGAGTGAGGGAGGGAGGTGCAGCCTGAGGGCAGTGAGGGAGGGAGTGGAGGAGGGGAGGGAGGGAGGTGCAGCCTGAGGGCAGTGAGGGAGGGAGGGAGTGGAGGAGGGAGGTGCAGCCTGAGGGCAGTGAGGGAGGGAGGGAGTGGAGGAGGGAGGTGCAGCCTGAGGGCAGTGAGGGAGGGAGGGAGTGGAGGAGGGAGGGAGTGAGGTGCAGCCTGAGGGCAGTGAGGGAGGGAGGGAGGTGCAGCCTGAGGGCAGTGAGGGAGGGAGGGAGGTGCAGCCTGAGGGCAGTGAGGGAGGGAGGGAGTGGAGGAGGGAGGGAGTGAGGTGCAGCCTGAGGGCAGTGAGGGAGGGAGAGAGGGAGGAGGAGGGAGGGAGGTGCAGCCTGAGGGCAGTGAGGGAGGGAGAGAGGGAGGAGGAGGGAGTGAGGTGCAGCCTGAGGGCAGTGAGGGAGGGAGAGAGGGAGGAGGAGGGAGGGAGGGAGTGAGTGGCCGGAGAGGCGCTGCTCGTGCTCTGGGCTCCGCACACACACAGCTGTGAAGGATGCGCTGAATCACGAGCCCTCACCTCAGTCAGTCAGTCAGTCAGTGGGAACCCGGCGCCGCCGCCACCGCCACCACCGGGGCTGCAGCTCCGCGCCGGTCTGTGACACGGGTTTATTTTGCTCGCGGGCGTTTTATTTTGATTCGGACATGTTCTGACGCCGCTGCACTTGGGGATTACAAACGAACCGAAGTACAGTGAGAAGCGTATGTGCAAATGCCGATCCTTTGCCGCAGACGTTCGCCGGCGGTACATTTGGTGAGTGAGTGTCTGTGCATTGTTGCTGCTCGAAACAAATCTGCGCGTAAAGAAGCTGCATGACCCCGAGGAGATGTAGCTCCCAGGTAAGACCGTTTATTATTCGGTGCAACGTAAATATTGCTGGTGAAGTTTCAGTCCCCGCAACTGGCTGAGCATCCCCCCCCACCACACTTGCAGATCTCTGCGATCCTGACGGTACCGCCAGTTCGACATATCCCCCCCCCCCCCCCCCCGTTCTGTTGGGAGTCATGCATTCTGGTGTTTTATTGCAGTGAAAGCCCCAGGGCTGGCATTGCAGCCCACTGCAGTGTGCATTTAATGTCAATCCGGGCTCCTCTTCTGCCCGTTGCGGTGCAGATTTTAACCAAACCCGGCGGTGAGTGCGTGGGTATTGGGGGGGATGTTCCGAGGCCGGGTCTGCTGGTGCACACAGCAGAGAGACACACACACACACACACACACCAGAGAGAGCACACACCGAGCTCTGCTGCAACCAGAGCAGATGCAATCCTTCGGCCAAAATAGCGAGGCTTTGAACGGGCAGGATCTTGAAGATCAAGTCAGTGGGTGGGTCAGACCTATCTGGTGAGAAGGTCACATCGCACTCGACTCGCCTCGACTCGGGTTCTCACGGTTTGGGTTATAAATGTTTCTCGTGCAACCACCTTTTGGTTTTTTTTGTGTGTGAAGCTGTCGATGTCGCAGTTTCTTCACACGTGTGGGAAGCCACACCGTTCCCGAAGGTGCAAACCAGAAGCAGGTCAGCGGTCAGTTGAAGCCCCATATGCAGCGTTTGTTTCAAAGGGTTCAAACCATGTTCATGTTCTCATAAGTGCACACAGTCTGTCAGTGTGTGGGTCTCTTTCCAAAACTTTGACCATTGAAAAGCACGAGATGCATACCTTATATTGTGTCCTTTTAGAATATGGTGTATATTCTGCCAAGAAGTATTTAAATCTATGTCGGTGCATATACCTATGCATTTCGAAACATTGCTGCAATAGTTTCAAAAGTTCATCTAAACACTCTGCACAGATGTGTCTGATACACTGTGAGTGATCAGTTGACCAACTCAAAAGTTTCAGCGGTCCCTGTAGCGTGTGCCACACAGACGTACTAACTTTTGAGCATTATTTATTTATTTTCACTTTTCACATGACAATTATTTCAAATAACTTCCTGACTTGTTTGGTATTGTTTGGTAGACAGCTTTGATGCAGAAGGAGAACATTGCAGACTTTTAGAACATTTCCCCCACATCGACTGTGTCAATGAACCTGAACGCGTTTATTCCTGTTAATACCTACAAATAAAGATCCAACTAATGACGTTTTGCAAAAAAAGAAAAAAAAACTGCGACTGGAGGCAAATCTAAAAGCATAAAATCATGAACATGGAGGTCAATCGGTTACAGTAGAAGATGGATTTAGGTTTCAGGCGTTTACTGATAATCTGTAATAGTATATCTTGCAGAACAATTCTGTATTTAATTTGCTGCATTTGCTACCTTTGTGACACAACATAATATATAATGTAGTATGATGTAAGAAGAGTGTTGTGTGTGTGTGTTGTGTGTGTGTGCTCATTTCTGTTATAAATCCTGGATTATAAATAATAATAATAACAATAACATGAGATATTACACTATTGCCTTTGATTTTTCTAATGTTCAATCTGAATTGAAAGTCACCTGAGAATAGGGTCAGATTGGGACTGAGGGTCGGGTGTTTTTAGCTATTGCTTTCCATTGCACATCGCAACAGTACAATTACGAACTCCGGATTATCTCTTTTCTACAAGAAGCCGCCCGCATTGTGCATTTTATTTTGCAGCCCTTCATCATAATCCAAGCGAAATGACAACATTTTAAATGAGTTCTCTCTCACGATGACATTAACTGTACGAATGCCCGTTAACATCGCCCTTGCAATAGTCAGCCCATTGCCCGCAATCCCGAATAACACATTTCACAGCCGACTGGAGACAGCTGTCCATAAATCACGTCTGCACATCTCCTGCAGCTTCCGCCATCTGCAGTGGATGGTCGAATACCGTGTGTGCTCCCAAAAGTGTGGCAGGGATTACATCACTGAAAATTCATTGGGTGATTCACCGGTGATGCTGGCAATTGAATGTTATGCCTACGCATGCCACTTGCAGTCAGTGCATCACTCCCACACCGTCTCCCTCAACACTGCAAGCAAACCCCTCCCTGAGATGCTGCTTTTTCTTTTGAACCGCAGAGCACTGTTTGACTTTCAAGCTGATGTTGCAGGAATCGTGTTCAGTCGGTCACGTTTTGTGACCGGTTCTTTTTGCAAATGCAGCTTAAAGTCTACTGAAGTTTCCTCCTCCCACCGCCACTGCTATGAAAATTTCCAGGCGAGATATCAGGCTACATCACCGCTTCTTTTCAATTTATGTCGCAGAACTGTTTTAATCTTTTGGGTACCATAATACTACATATAGTCTGGTAAGGCTGTAGTACATTTATTTAGGAAGAGGGATCAGACAATCAGTTCGAGTGTGCAGTCGAATGATCGCTTTTCAACATTTCAGGTGTAATTAGATAATTTCTTGGATTTTCAATGACATATAAAATGGTTAACTAAGTCAACCTTCCTTCAGTGTGAATTCACGAGAGATATGTATGCGCATCACACCCAACTCTAACTGCTTCCACCCTCGACTCCAGGACCACTGCTGTCCTGACAGAATGTCTGTCAGACATCAAGTCCTGGATGAGAGCTAACTTTCTACAGTTGAACGTCAACAAGACCGAGGCCCTCCTGCTTGGCTCCCGTCAGCGGCTCCTCACCCCAGGCACTGACAGCATCCCCATCCATGGTTGCACACTCCACCTCACTGAGCCAGTCCGGAACCTTGGGGTCTTGTTTGACCCTCAACGATCCTTTCTACTTCACATCTGCGCCATGACCCGCTCTGCCTTCCCCCACCTCCGCAACATCACCTGGATCCACCACTGCTTTAACCCTCGTAAACCCTCATAAACGCATTTATTACATCTAGGTTTGACTATGCCAACTCCCTGCTTGTTGGCCTTCCCAGGTCCTCCCTCCATAGGCTGCAGATCATCCAGAACTCTGCAGCTCGTGTCCTCCATGACCCATCACCCCACCCTCACCCGGCTCCACTGGCTCCCCATCCCCCAGAGGATAAAGTTCAAAATCCTCATCCTTGCCTTCAAGGCCCTTCATGGTCTTGCTCCTTCCTACCTCTGACTTTCTGACCCCATATCAACCTGTCCGCTCCCTCCATGGAACAGGCTCTGGTCTGCTCCACCATCAGCAGTTGGGCTTCATCTCTCTGCCGCCACCCTACGGAACTCCATCCCACATTCCCTTGCCTTGCTCCCTCCCTTACTTCCTTCAAGGCGCGTCTCAAAACCCTCCTCTTTGACTGAGCCTTTGGTCAGCCTCCCTGCCCTCCACCCTCCCTGATCCTATCCCCCAGCTCAAGTCCAAATCCCTGACTGTTCAGCGCATTGGGACATCCTCCTGAGGTGAAAAGTGTTTTACAAATGTAATTTTTTATGGTGTATTATCAGTAAAACACAGGTACTAAAATTAACGTCTTACTCAAACACAATAGTGACGTTAGCTGGCAACGAGAACTTTTAAATTTATATTCTTGTATTAACAGTTCCAAAAACTTAGGGTGTTAGAAATTTTAAACTACTTTCCTGGCAAGTTACTCATACATTTGTTGGATCACTATTGTTCCATATGATTTTCCTATCCCCATCTCAAGGTGTTTTACTCTGTTTTTTCCCCTCCTACTGATGTATGATTCCATGCCCAAGTGTCTTCTTCATTTGATAGCCTTGACCAAGTGTCATTCAACTTGTGGATGGGGGTGGTGGGGAAGGGAATTTGCAGCTGAGCTTGATTTATTCTCACCTGGCTTTCCCATGCACTCACCTCCTGCAATGGTATAATTCCTCGGAGCCAGAATCCTGGCGGGTTTTGCCTTCTCTAGCTTGGGGCATTGCAACCAATTGTACCACTCCACTCCTGACTGAAATAAGTCAACTCAGAGCAGTCATGGGGTGGAATTTGGCACCTTCCCCTGTTAAAGGGGTCTGTTAAGACCAACTTAAAGCTATCCATAAGACTGTGTTCAATGACTTTATTTGTTTAAAATATTCCCTATTAACTGCTGGAGCCTTGTCTTCAGCAGTACAGTACAGGGCTCTGGCTCGGGTGTTCATTGAATGAACTCGCTGATTTATTGGGGGAGGTGATCCATCATTTTTAATTTAAATCCAACTAATGGGATTTTCAAAGTGGCAGACAAACCAACTTGGGAAATCCACTGCACAGAAAGAAGTGGGATGTATTTTAGAACCCTCCACATTCATAATGGTCCACTTAAAGTACAGTAGATAATTAACTTAAGATTTTATCACCAGATCATGCTTTGCACTACCCTTCGTAGCTATAGATTTCTCAATCTTAAACCATTGAATATGGAATTCCTTAAAGGGGAGTGGAACCAAATAACCATCCTATTTATGAATTAGATAAATATCCTATTCAATGGCTTATTACTGTATTTTTTGTATGTTTTTCACCTTATTGTGTTTAAGATGGTCTGGTTAGCTCTCAAGGTTTTCCTGTATTCTTAGGTTTTGAATGATGTCATGAACAGCTTGAGCTTTGTTCTTGTGGTTAATGACATTACCTGAACCTCTTAATTTTGCTCCACAGACTTATTACAAGCTGATTTATATAGAAGATGCAGCAAGTGTGCTCGGGTATTTTTTCCCTCATATTACCTTTTTTTCCTCCCCTCCCTTCTGCTTGATTCTATAATGGCAAGGTAGTTGGCTGATATCAAAGCCAAAAAGGACGTTTTCATGATTATTTACAAGTCTTGACAGTGGATGTCAACAGGCTGTTCAACCAACGACGACGATTCATTCTTGTTCAGTGAGTACTTTTTGGGGAATAAAGAATTCCAGAAGAGACCCCCCCCACCCACCACACCACCCCCCACCCTTTGTCAAGACACTAACTGAGCCAAACTTATGTTGATTCTATTTAAAAGTATGAAACTTGGCATGTGCAAACATTTGTTTGCCTGCAAAATACACTGTCACAATACTTTACAGTAAATCCTTTGAAGCGCTTTGGGATGTCTGCCTATCGTGAAAGGCAGTATATCAAATGGATGGATTATTATCTGTTAGGCTGGTGATGACCATATTTTCTGGTTCCTGAGGACTTTTATGGCTATTGGTCAGTGTGACCTGAACAGCAGGTGTCAGTTATTTTTAGTTTGACCAAAATGGCCTTTGGATAATGTGGGATGGGGGTTTTTAAAATGTAAGTTCCTTGGAGTTTGGGAAAATACAATCGAAAAAAAGTTAATTAACTGCATCAGCTTGCCTTTAACAGCAGGATAGCAATGCTGCAAGGTAAGCAGGTCTTTGCTTCTGCTTCTGAAGGCATAGCAGACCCTCCCCAATGGGGCATTTTTTTTCTCTGTGACTCTTGAGTCACAATCTGAAAGGCCCCGTCTGCTATTTTCGTCTTGGCTATGGGCTGGCTGAACTCCAGGCCTGTCAGATACAGGCCGAAATCCAGGCCTGTCAGGCTTGGGTTCGATTCCTGGCAGGGCGAAACGATGACAAGTTTTCTAACTCCACACGACTTTGTTTACCAGCAGTAAGTAGGAACCTGGTTGTTAGTCAATTGGCGGATTGCTTTTCCTGGGTAATAATCCCTTTATATAAAAAAAATGTGGTCACTCAATCCACGATTCTTTGTGGGACACTGCTGTGTGCAATTAGCTGCCATGTTTCGCCTACATAATATATAGTTGATTCACTTTATAGTTTATTTGAGTCTATTCTTTACAGCCACTTTGAGACATCTCGAAGATGTGATAAGGCGCTATATCAAATGCAAGGATTATTATTATGAACTCTAAGCCTGTCAGATACAGGCTGAACTCCAAGCCTGTTCCATATTTAATAATATTGAATATCTTTTATATAACCCTTGAATATCTTTTAACAATTCTTTTGTTTGATATGGGCCTTTATTTTATAGTATATCCTGTTAAGAGTTTTGAAAGATTTAGAGGACTATTGAAAGCACTTGTTCCCAGGATATACTGTAAAGTGTTACGACTGCATTTTGTAGGGGAACACAGAAGGCTGTGTGGACTAGGTGATGGCCTTTTAAAGTCTACTGAATTCCCTCCAATACACTTAGAGCTTCTGTAGTTCACTGCTACTTTTGCCAAGATGGTCGTCCCATTTTTGTGGATTAGTCCCAGTGGGAATTCTCTACTCCATGTTGTTTTCACATTCCTTATGTGGCATTTGGTTTGTTATGACTTCTCCTAGTCAGCATGCCTTAGGGATGGTAAGAAAGATTTGGATCATCATCACTAACTAAGTGCTAAGCTTTTTGCCCCAGAATGGAATGGAATAGTATCGTTTATGTCATTTGACCTGGATTCATACATTGACTGGAGTGAGTGATGTTAGGTAGAGTTGTTATTTTAGTTGATTTAGAATCTGTATTTTTTTAAAAATCACAAAGTTTGAATTTAAAAAAAATCACAAAGTTTGAATTTTACACATAATGTTAATGACAAGTTATGCTTAGTTCAGGAATTCAGTAAAAGGTATATTTGAAGGTTTGCGCAATTAACTTAAGATTTCTAACACAGAAAAGAACTGTAGAGAATTAAAACTGAATTTAAGAATTTTCCAAAATTCTGTACAATTTTAAGTCTTAAGGTTAAGAGCAAAGAATTTTGGACAACAAGCATGTACATCTAGATTAAATTTAGCAGCAGATTTATAATTTTGTAAAGTTAACTTCTCTATCAGCCTGTCTGTGGGCCTGAATCAGGTGGTAGCACTCTCACCTCTCAGTCAGAAGGTTGTGGGTTTGAGCCACACATTGAGACTTGGAACTCATAAGGTCTAGGCTGGCAATCCAATGAAGTTCAGGGGTGTGCTGCATTGTTGGAGATATCGTCCTTCAGATGAGACGTTAAAGCAAGATTCTGTCTGTCTGTTCCGGTGGATATTAACGATTCTGTGGTATTATTTGAAATGTAAAAGGGAGTTTCTTCTAATGTCCTGGCCAATGGTCTCCCAGATAAAATTGGTCATTCACTTCATGGTTGTTTGTAGGATATTGTTGTATGCAAATTGGTTGCCTCATTTGCTTACATTACAAAATCCAGTACATCCTGTGAAGTGCTTTGAGACATGCTCCTGGCAGGAAAGGCACTATATCAAAGGTAAGGAGTATTATTATTAAAATTGTTATTATAATTTTTTGGTTCTTCCTTTGCCATGCACCTTCTCCAGAGAAGAGGGGAACGGCAACCTGCTCAAGGGCCTCTATCACTGCTAAAATGAGCAAGATTTATGAAGACCGATGTAACATAGAGAATCATGGATGCAGACATGAATCCCACCAATAAACTATGCTTTCTCAATATGTACTACGTTATTTTTTATATCCCTTCAAAAAAATAATAACAATTTGCTCACTCAATCCCCGACTGTTTGTGGCACACTTCTGTGCACAATTGGCTGCCGTGTTTCGCCCATAAAATATAGGGTCAATTCACTTTACAGTATATTCTGTGAAGCGCTTTGAGAAGTCTCGAAGACGTGATAAGGCTCTAAATCAAATGCAAGGATTATTATTTGGTTATTATTATCATTTATTATTTTTGGAATTCATTACATTCTGTTCCTGATTAGAGAGAAACTTCCAAACTGAACATTCAAAATATTTATATATTAACATGACAGCAAATCTGGCTTGCTCAGTGGAGAAACATCCAAATATACTTATTGGTCCTGGGAAAATTTATTTTTATGGTTAACCCTTTTCCAAGTTTAAATATTTTTGGCAGGCCTTATCTTGTAAAAAAAATTTAAATAGCAGTTTATTAATCCATGCATGTTGTAAATCCCAAGCTTGAGTGACTGCCATTTGCACAGAATATACAGTATTTACTATTGAGGTTATAACAAATCTGCAAGTTAATAGTCTTTTTCAAAGCTTATTTTCCATTGATTATGGCATTAATTAAAGTTATCTTTTGTCTATGAACAAAATACTAAAATAACTTGTGCCCCAGCCGTATTATGATTGATGTAAACCTTTTCAGTTGGCTTCCTCAACTTACTGTAGTCCCATAGTCAACTTGGATCAAACTCTTAGAGTTAACGCAGCTGATCACAGAAGAGGGGACAGATGGGGCTAAAGTTAGCATCAGTGTCCAAAGATAAGAGATGGATACAAAAACTAGTCAAGGGTGTGGACTCCCAATTACTAGTAAGTGTATTACACTAACACATAGAGGGAAAGGGTGCTGAGTGCATGTTTCTTCCTCCAAATCACAGCTCTGCTTTTTGATATGTAGAAGCTCATCTCTCTGAAAGTTTATAATTCTAAATGGAGAGATTGTACAGTTTTGGTGAGATAATATGCTTTGTAATCTCTGATATCCAACTTATCTTCCTTTATCTACAATCTTGTAACCTCCCTTTGACTTTGTGTGTTGATGTCATGAAACAATGTATTGACTATATAAAGGATGCCTGGGCAAACAAGACACAGTATTGGTATACATGGTGTAGTTGGCATTAAATAGATTTGTGGAGTCCTGTAGCTCAGTGGTTAGAGCACTCGCTTTGCAAGCGAGAGACCTGAGTTCAATTCCAGGCAGTCAGGGCGAAACCTTGTGCAAGTTTCCTTACTCCACACGCCTAATAATAATCCCTCCAAAACCAAAAACAATAATAAATTGGTCATTTTCAATCTACGACTGTTTGTGGGACATTGCTGTACGCAATTGGCTGCCGCGTTCGCCCACAAATATACAGTCAATTCACTTTACAGTGTGTTCTGTGAAGCGCTTTGGGACGTCCTCCCGACGTGAAAAGCGCTATATCAAATGCAAGGATTATTATTATTATTATTACATTGAATAACCTAGAATCTACAGAGTCGAAACAAGCCAGACCGTACTGGTGTTTGCAATCGACATTAGATTCCACCTATGATAAGTGGGAGCATATTATTGGTGACAGAGAGGATAGAGGCCTGAAGAACCTCGCATGTGATGGTGTGGGCACGAGAGGCGAAGCTATTAAATGAAACAAAGTGAAGTCACTAGGATAGATAAGACTGAAATCAGCATTGGACAGAATTGTGAAGGTGGAGCAAAGAGGTAAAACAGGAGAGAAGGATGAAATGCTCAACTGTGTCGAAGGCAGCAGAAGGATCAAGAAGAATGAGGAGACAGAGAGAGCCATGATTACACAGTTAGACTGTTGTCAAGAATGATGGTGTCTTATTTCAAAATACCAAAAGTAATCTTAATGGATGTGGATATAAAGGTCCATTCAGTTCTTAGGGCATTACATATTGATTTCAATCAGATGTTGGAATGAGTATAAAATATGTACCAAAATCTATAAATTGGACAACGTTACTGAAATGGATACACCACTGGGTAGAAAAGTTAAGAACACAGTCCCATGTTGAAACCTGTGAAATTATTTACTACATCATTGTCACTGGATGGAACATAATGAGGTAGAGGCAAACAATTGAATTCTGAAGCAGTAATAAAGCTTATGGAGGAATGACAACAACTGAGGTTTTCTCTGTATATTTTTCATTTTGCTTCTCCCTTTTGAAGCTTGTGTTAAGGCGTGGTGCTAGGGCCATGGAAAAACCACTTATTTCAAGTGACTACCTTACCCGAATGGTATTGAATGTGATTGCCGACTAATTGTTCAGCAGAGGGAAAGTGTCACAGATCAGTTTGATAATCGTCTTCACCCACTGGTACTGCCATTCAATAGCGTTAACAATAGAACTCCAAGTAAATTATTGTACTCTTATTCTGTTTGTAGTACCATTTTTCTATTTCATAACAGCCCATGGATCAAACTGGGATGTTCCTGCTTTGTATGACTCAGTGTTAAAATGTTATGCATTTAATGACAGTGCCATTGGGACAGGACAGCTATTTCTAAGTGGAGTTAATTCTCATCTTTTTAAAAAAAAGACTGAATTCAGATGTTGAACTATACACCTGGGTTGATGGCTTGCCTGGGTGTGAGGGTCTACAGGAGTGAGCTGTGTAAGTATATTTTATGTTTGTGAATGAGACTCTGTCTCCTGTTTGTCTTTGTGAACTCTTTCTGATTTTCTCTCCTTCACTTTCCATCTCCAGCCACTTTTCTATCTCTATTCTGTTTACCTGTGGGTGTGTTCTCTCTGTGTGTCTCTCACTCTGCCTTTGTGTCCGTCACTTTGTTTGCCTGTTGTTTCCTATGAGTCTTTCCCTCTCTCGTCTCTCACACAGTCTTACTTGCGCTTTCCCTTCTACTTCACCTTTACTCTTTCACTCAATCATTCACACTCTGTATATCTCCCCTTCCAAGGAGGAAGATGCTCCTTTTTATCCAGTTATGAATATGAAAATCATTCAAATTCTAATCTCAGAAAATTCAAATTATATATTGTGTAGCGGTTTCTACCTTTTTTAGAAGGTTCATCTCCCCTTGTATTGGTGTGCAAGTGAGTTATTTGACTACAGTTGCAGTAATTACTGATCTAAACATGTGTTCCTCCCTCAGTGTAAAATCTTTATTTGGCCCCCATAGATTAATAAACCCTCAAAGACTAATGCCTAACAATACACTGTCCTTTGTAATGTGACGTTAACATGAATTATTATGCAAGGTTGTAGTTTGCTTTTAATATATGGCTCCAAATCGTAAGTTGGGCTAAATGTTCCAAGAAACTTGTGATGATTTTTTTATGTTCATGGAATGTAGAAATGTTTTATGAATTCATAAACTGAAATCTATTTTCATGATTTATTTAGTAATTCAAAAAGATCCACATTGTCTATTTCATAGGCTTCCGTGGTAAGAATGGCTGGGTTAGCCCTTTGCCATCTTTCTCATGTGCTTTGCCTTCCTTGGGTGAAAGGAGAGAGGCAAGTGGGGTCTCCCTGGAGCTAAGATGGCTCCAAGGGGAAATGTTAGGCAATGGGATATCAAAATCGAGGCAATCCTCTGTGGTGGTCTCAGTAGTCTAGTTCCTGAGTCAGGCAGGTCCACAGTAAGCCAGGGCACTGCTGATGACAGCACAGCCAGCCTGGCTCATCGGCAGAACTTGGAAGGGCAGACCAGTGACCAAGGGCAGGGATTCTTCCCACTCAGCTCCTGTTAATCCTACAAGCAAAAACCCTGAAGGATAGGGTTGTTCCAGCTGGACGAGCAGCCAAAGCTTGCCAGAGAGTGCTATCAGTGGCAAGCTGTATGGTTTTAGCTGGGTGAACTCCAGCGGTATCCCAACATTCACTAAGAAGTTCCTAAGCCTTGGGTCTTGTCAACCTGCACCTAATACTGTTCAAAATTAGGTAAGATGGGAGAGAGTGTGTATTATAGTTACAGGCCCAGGAAACTTTCTATGTTTAAGTGACATATATATGTGGAATTCTATCTGATTTGGATACTGTTAAGCATGGTTTCCCCATGCGGCAGACACTCAGCTAACCAACAAAAGATCTCATCTGCTGAAGTTTCAGTTAATATTTTCATATCTATAAATAATTCAAGCCTTCATGAAATAGATATAATAATTTGCAGTGATTTTCTAATGTTGTTGATTTTCTGTAACTACTACAAGTTATAAGTTTTATTGTGTAATAATATGTAGGGGTTGAAATCCTGCTGGTTGGTAAAGTTATTAAGTTTATCCCTTTATAAAGGCACACCATCAAGGTTGGTAACTTTAATAACATTATTATAATGGGATTTCTGTATTGCACTTCTACATTGCCAAAAATGCTATATACAATGCTGAAAGGAATTTTTACCCCATGTCTTTTCAAAGTTGCAAACAATATGTTTAAATATTGAATACTTAGGACTCCTATTTTCGTAAGCCTGTGATTTGCATATAGGTAGTTAGTTTGCGTGTTATTAAACCTAATAGGGAAATGTGAAATGACTTTTTGCCTTAGAGCTGCATTTGTGTAGGAGATGATTTTAACATCTCTTCTGATTCTGACACCGAAGGTGGATGTGCGTGACGCTGAGTATGTGACTGTGTGCGCGGGCGGTGGGGGGTGGGAAAATGGCTCATTTCCAACGATTTATCAGGAAATCCCTTTTCTTTTCTAACAGTTTGATATCTTGTTTTCTGTATTAGTCTTTTTTTAACTTGAGAATTTAATTTAATTTTTTTTAATGTAAACCTAAAATTGTTTAATTGTTTCTTTTTTTATTTTTTCTTTCCCACAAAGTTTAAGAACTGGCGTAACTTACTGAGATTTGAATTATAATTTTTTTCCAAAAAAATGCTTGGGAAACACAGAATGTAGGCTTGCGTCAGTTAAACTACAGTGAGCAACCTCCAATTGCTCAGTGGGTAAGTATTCTGCTGAGGGTGCCATATAGGACTGATACAGCCCAACTTTGCCACCTAACCTGTGCTGTGTTTGTGTACCTCACCTGAAAATGTTACAGAATACTCTCAGGATTACGGACTGGAAAAAGTGCATGTGTGTGATTTCACATCAACTTCCCCACACACATCCACGGCCACCCCCTTGATCTGGTTATCCGAGGAATCTACAGGTTGTTGTCAGCAAGCAATGGTTGATAATCAGAGGAACAAATTAGAGGAAAAAGTAAAGCTAAGAGTCCTGAGTCCTTATAAATAATGTTCAGGCACTTGAGTTGAAGAGGCAATGTCAATGTCAGAGGCAATGTCATTCTCTTGGTTTTTGAAGACTGCAAACCTTTGTGTATGGAATCTGATAAGTAACTGTCCTGGTTTTAATGCCAGCAACCCCCAACCCCCACCCACTTTAGCCCACAAAATACACACTGCCACATCACTTTATAGTATATTCTATCAAGTGCTTTGAGACGTGTCATCAGCATAAGCCGCTATATCAAATGCAAAGATTAGTATTCATTTTAAAATATTCTTTTTTGGCTAAATTATCATTTGTTAAAAAATTCAATTTCAAAAGCTGTACATCGATGCATGTTTCTATTAAAACGTAATATTAATAATCCTTGCATTTGATATTAGCGCCTTATCATGTTGTCTCATAAGTTCAAATCCATGAAGATGCAAAGGGCATAACATTTATGCTTAAAAAGAAACTAAGATTATCTGAACTGAAAATGTGAAATGAGAAAGATAATTGTGGTGGGAGATTTGTAATTGGATACACATTAATAACATAAGTAAATAGTACTATGCTCTGTATAATATCAACATTTCTTTCTCTTTCCCTGCCTCACCTGCAGCCCTTGCTGAGATGTTATCCATCATCCATCTTATTGATATTGAGGACCAGCTGCCAGTTCTTAGCATTGAGTTGCGAATCCCCACAGAACATCTTACAGTTAACATTTTAAATGAAACAGTAATTAATTGATGCATTTCCTAGTGTAATTTCTTAGTGCCACAAGTTGTTAATATTCACATGTAGAGAAACATCCATACTTTTCTAAAGGATTCTGTTTTGATTCCTGAACTGCTGACATTTCAGGAATGTCTGCGTGGAAACTACATTAACCTCCACAGAAGACTAAGACATGTAAAAAGAAACAAATAATGCAGTTTACAGAATGTCGATCAAATTGAGACAAATGTTTATTTGATATAAGGACTTTTCGACTTTTTTGTAACTTCAGAAAGCAAACAAATTAAAAATAAAATTGTTTTTTATAAATAAAAGCATGTCAGCAATTTGTAGAATGTATTAAGAACTAGTACCTGTACTGTGTAGATGTATCAATTTGTTTACATAATGAAAAAAATAGAACCATTTTCAACTGCAGTATTGTCTATTAGGAGCAAAAATTTAATTAAATGTGAGCACAAGATTTCTGACAACTAAGATGTACTTGTATTTATAGATTAGAACATTTTATATTTCTTTGTTTAAAAAAAACAATTTGATTATTGAAAAAATGATGTAGCATACCAATGCTTGAACCACTGAGTTCACAAGCAGTTTGGACA
Source organism: Callorhinchus milii (assembly GCF_018977255.1). Taxonomy (NCBI): domain Eukaryota; kingdom Metazoa; phylum Chordata; class Chondrichthyes; order Chimaeriformes; family Callorhinchidae; genus Callorhinchus; species Callorhinchus milii. Next base: position 94,482,400 of record NW_024704743.1, on the reverse strand, counting down.
ATGAAGCACATTCTGCCTATTTCATTGCATTCTTCCAGAATATCAACCCGACTGACTGTCTTCCCATAATCGCATCAAGTGACTATTTATATTTTTTAAAATGAGTTGAAATGAGATAAGTTAAAAATCATGTAAAAGCTATTCGAGAAGGGAGTTTCTCCTGGTATCCTGGCCAACAATAATAGATAATAAAATAATAATAATCCTTGCATTTTATATAGCGCCTTATCACGCCTTTGAGGCATCTCAAAGCGCTTCACAGAATATATTGTGAAGTGAATTGAATGTATGTTTTGTGGGCGAAACACGGCAGCCAATTGCACACAATAATGTCCCACAAACAGTAGTGAATTGAGTGACCAATTTATTATTATTAATTTTTTTTTGAAAGAATTATTACCCCGGAAAAGTGATCCACCAATCAACTAGCAACCGGGTTCCTACTTACTGCTAAGTAAACAGAGGCGAGTGGAGTAAGGAAACTTGCCCAACGTTTCGCCTTGCCAGGAATCAAACCCAGGTCTCTCGCTTTCGAGGCGAGTGCTCTAACCACTAAGCTCCAGGACTCCACAATCCCTAAGATAAAATTCTTTATTCACTTCATGACTGTTTGTGGGACACTGCTTTGCATAAATCTGCCAACAGATTCGCCTAGAAAATACAAAGAAAATGTTCCAATCTATAAATACACATGCACGTTATTATTACACTTATTATTATTACATCACTACAGTTCTTGGGGACATCGTCCCAATGTGAAAGGTACTTCTGTATTTGAAATACATGGATTATTAGGATTATTATTGTTTGTCATGCTTCAACTGGCGTTCCCCTGTCTTTAAGGGTATTTAATTGCTATTATTACTATGAGTCAGTGAGAATCATAGAACGTTTCCAGCAAGGCAGGAGATCATTCAGCTCATGATGTTTCTGGCGGTGCTAGCTCACTTCCCCCAGAGAAAAAGCTTTATGAAATGCCTTTTCCCAAGCAAGTTTGTAGTTAAAAAATTATAAAGGATAATGAATCATGTTGCATATGCCTGTTCAGCATTGGGTGATTAAAAAAAACTTGTAAATCTCTCGCAGCATCATAATGTTACCAATCTGTCGATGGCAGGATGCAAGAGAGTGTGTGGTGCAGTGTAATGGAATACTTCCTTTACTCGAAATGCGGGTTCAGATCCCACTCAGAGTGATGAGATTAAGCTTCTGTTTCAATCTCTCTCTCTTCCTGCTATAGTTGTCCAACATGAGATTAGTTTTGCAATCAATTCACATTTTAGTGGGCAGTGACGCACAATACAAATCATTATAATTTGTGACAAATTGGCACAATGACTCCCAGAGGTCATAGAAGTGTGTAGGCAAATGGAACAAAATGCTAGAATAATAGAGCCTGTTCTTTTAAGGTTGTGAATATATAAAATGAGGTTTAAATCTACACGTAGCTTCTCTATTCTTCCCCTGAGAGTATTTAATGTGATACTGGATATCCTGAATGCTTTTCCCAGCATTGAAGTCTTTTATCTTGATAAGCACAATAAATAGTCGTGAAAAGAAAAATTGTGCTTGATATGGCTGTACCACTTTGTACACTTGTGTTCATTGTTGTCTTGCTTGCTTAACAACAACTTGCATTTATATGGCACCCCTCATGCAGGACAGCGTCCCAGAGTGGTTGACACTGGCGGAGCACAACTCTGAGCTAGGATGGGGTTGTGGGGTATGAGTGAGGTGCCACATGAAGATGGGGAAGGAAGGGGTGAGGCAGGGGATAGAGGAAGAGTGTACCTGAACAAATATCGTTAGCTCAATAAAGGCGGGGTGCTGTGGAATTTCAACATAGCACACCAGCCTTCAGATCTAGGTCATTAATTTTAAAGTGGCTTATTTTTCTTCCCTACCCCCTTTTCTCTTCTGGAAGGAATAGCAGAAGGGTCTGGGCTATTTCTGTGTTTGTCTGCTCTCCGATCAGCTAGTCAAAAGCACAACCAAAGCAGTTATTTGGTTTTAAAACCACTTGTTTGTTTCAATCCAATAAGGCAATGGGATATTGATCCTGAAGCCTTACCACTTGCAAAACTCATGCTGGCTGCAAATCAAAAGGTGAGAAAGATAATTTCCAACTTTCCAGCCATTTTGCTACTTCTTTGACCCAGTATAAATCTGATGCAATTTCAAGCCAAATAAATGGATGCTTATTTGTTGCCGGAAGGAAAAAAAAATTATATATAATATTAAACCCAATAATGGGATCAATCTTTCTCAAGAGAATCAAAGTTAAAAGGGTCTCTCGAGACTCATCGCAAAGCAGCATTGTTCCAACAAGTGTCAAAAATCTGTTTCTGGTGTAGTGATTCAGTCCTTGCTTGTCTTTCAAGTGGGGAGTTGGTCACTGTACAGAGCATTGTGTCATCAGCAAAAAAAACGTCATTTTAAATGACAATCGCCTCTGGTCAATGATAAAAAATGAGTCATAAGATTGACCCAAAAATGTTTCCCTGAGGAACTTGTGAAACTCTGGTAATGGTATGAAAGTGAATAGATGCTCAAGTGACTGAAGCTTATCCCAGTTCCAGAGGTGAAAAAGCTGCCTGCTGATAATCCAGTTTCATAGTCAGACCCTTTATTTTTGTCCCTCATTCTTCAGCATGAAAAAGTCAAACAATTATTTGTGCTTTGCAGGGAGCAATATCCTTTAATTTTCATTGAAAGTGCTTCTATTAAAACTACAGATAGGACCATTTCACATGTGTTATAACTGTGATCTTAAACTTAGAGCCAGCCAGTTAGAAGTGAGATCAGAAAACATTGCTTCACGAGTTTTGCAAATGGTAAGGCTTCACAGGGGAGGGAAAATCTGAAACACCCTGTCCTCAAAGGCTATACAAGCAGATCCAATAGAGATCTTTACCAGGGAGATAGATATATACTTTGGAAGCCATGAAGAAAAGTCAAGAAATGAGATTAAAAGATCTGTAATGAGTGGGTACAGCAAACAAGAAAGATTGGACAGGTTGGAGTTATTTTCTTTAGATGAGATGATTCAGAGCGGACCTGATAGAGGTACTTAAGGTTTTGATTCAATAAGATGGATGTTGATGGGCTGTTTACATGTATTGGTCAGTTCAAAACCAGGAGGAGAAAGGGTATGTTAGTACCACTATAAGACAATGAATGATGCAGAATTTGGCTTTATTTATGCAATGATGCAGATGGGTAATCACTGCCAGCTTCTTGTTGCATTTGTTGCAGCTCCTTGGGAGATCCTCCCAACTTGAAAAGCACTGTATGAATATTGTGTTGTGATTTGTATTGGAAGATTGTATGTCTGATCTCCACTCATTGGGCTCTCTTTTCTCCCTCACATCTGATGACTTACCAAGACCATTTTGCTTCACTTCTGCACATCACCTGCCTTGTCCCTGTCTTATATTTATTCACCTTTTTGTCATATCCCGCTTAGCTTTTTCCAATGCATTCTTCACTAGTCTCCCGAACTCCACCAATCACAAGCTTTGCTCATCCAAAACTCCCATGTCCGCATCCTCACCTACACCAAACTCTACACGCTCATTACCCCAGTCCTTGCCAGTTTCTACTGTCTCCCACCTCCCAACAGATAAATTTCAAGATCCTCACCCTCGATTATAAATCCATCCACTCCCTGGCACCCCTACATCTCTCCAGCTTCTTCCTACCCCCTCCACTCAGCTAACTTGGGCTTGCTGTTTACCTCCAACAGCTCTGTAATTACGCTGGTGGTTGAAGCATCAGGTCCAACATCCCTAACACGTGGAGCTCTCTCCCTCCCTGACTCCCACTCTTTCAGTCGTTAAGTCATTACTCATGAACAGGGACAAAGTACAGTCAGGGGTGAAAATGCTTGACTGGAAAAGGGCTAATTTTGATGGACTTAAAAGGGACCTAGAGTTGGTGGACTGACAAGTAAGACTAGCAGGTAAAACGACTCATGAGCAATGGGAGATCTTCAAAGATATGATAGCTCAAGGTCTAAATAGATATATTCCCACAAAAGGGAAATGTGCGACAACCAAGCCAGCCTGGATGACCAGGGATATTCTGTCTAGGATGAAAAAGAAGAAGACGGCGTACGACAATTGGAAGACGCAAGATACTGAGGATAGCAAAGCGCACTATAGAGAATGCAGGAGTGACCTTAAAAGACTGATAAGACAGGCTAAAAGGTCGCATGAGAAGAGGTTAGTGGGTAACATAAAGGGGAATTCTAAAATATTTTACAAGCACATAAAGGAAAAAAGGTCAGTTAACGGTAGGGTGGGGCCAATCAAAGACAATGATGGCAATCTTGTTGTGGAGGCAGAGGGATTGGCTGATGTACTGAACGAATACTTTGCATCTGTCTTCACAACGGAAGTGGATGCCCCAAATGCCGCAGTATTGGATGAGAGGATAGAGGAGATAAATCAGATTACTATAGATAGAGAGGAAGTTCTGAAAAGATTGACTGGGCTCAAAATTAATAAGTCACCAGGACCAAATGGGTTTCACCCAAGGTTGCTGTGGGAAATACGGGTTCAAATAGCGGAGGCTTTGGCCATTATATTTCAATCTTCATTGGACACAGGAGTGGTGCCAAGAGACTGGAAAATGGCTAATGTTACCCACTTCTACAAAAAGGGGCAGAAAGACAAACCCGGAAATTACAGGCCAGTCAGCCTAACTTCAGTAATAGGAAAACTACTGGAGACCATAATCCGGGACAGAATAAATCTCTACTTAGAGGAACATGAGGTAATTAGAGACAGCCAACATGGATTTGTTAAAGGCAAATCTTGCCTAACAAATCTAATAGAATTTTTTGAAGAGGTGACTGCGAGGGTTGATGAGGGAAATGCGGTGGACGTTATTTATATAGATTTCAAAAAGGCTTTTGACACAGTACCGCATAAGAGGTTAATAAACAAATTAGAGGCCCGCAGTATTAAGGGGACAGTGGTAGCTTGGATTAAGAACTGGCTGAGTGACAGAAAGCAGAGGGTGGTGGTTAATGGGTGTTTCTCGAAATGGAAGGAGGTGTGCAGCGGTGTCCCCCAGGGATCGGCATTGGGACCATATATATTAATGATCTGGACTTGGACATAGAGAGCACTATTTCCAAGTTTGCAGATGATACAAAGTTAGGTAGGGTAGTAAATAGTGAGGAGGACTGTAACCAACTGCGAGCAGAACACACAGAATGGTGGAATGGGCTGTCATGTGGCAGATGGATTTCAATGTGGATAAGTGTGAGGTGATACACTTAGGTAGGAAAAATGATAGGAGGCAATATAGACTTGGTAGCTCAATCTTAAGGGGGTGAATGTACAGAGAAATCTGGGTGTTCAAGTAAGCAAATCATTAAAGGTAGCGGGGCAGGTAGATAAGGCAGTAAAAAAAGGCATTTGGTGAACTGAGCTTTATTAGTAGGGGCATAGAGTATAAGAGTAGGGAGGTTATGGTTAATCTATGCAAAACACTGGTTAGGCCTCAGCTGGAGTACTGCGTCCAGTTTTGGGCACCTTACTTCAGGAAGGACATTAAGGCACTGGAAAGGGTGCAGAGGTGATTCACGAGAATGATACCAGGAATGGGAAACCTTAGCTATGAGGACAGGCTGGAGAAGTTAGGACTTTTCCCATTAGAGCAGAGAAGGTTACGCGGGGATCTGATAGAGGTCTTCAAGATCATGAAAGGTTTCGATAGGCTAGATAAGGAAAAGCTGTTTCCGCTGGTAGGTGTGTCTGTGACCCGTGGTCACAGTCTTAAGATATCTACCAAACGAAGCAGAGGGGAGGTTAGAAGACATTTTTTCACTCAGTGAGTTGTTCGAATTTGGAATGATCTGCCTGAAAGGGTAGTGAAGTCCGATTCGATAACAGCTTTTCAGAGAGAACTGGATAGGTATCTGGGGTTTGCAGGGTTATGGGGAGAAAGCTGGTGATTGGGGTTAGTGAAAGTGACTTGCTCTGTCAAAGAGCCGACACAGACTCGATGGGCCGAATGGCCTCCTTCTGTGCAGTAACATTCTATGAATCTATGAAAAAAAAAGTCCTGCAGCAAATCTTACATCTTTGAATGCACCTTTAGCCACCTCCTCTCCCCCTTCTCCCCTTCCCTCTCTCTCTTACTTGGTGTGCAACCCCATCCCTGTGAATCACGCCAAGATATTATTCTTTGTAGAGCACTAAATAAGTGCAAGTTGTTGTTGTTTAAATCCATTAATAAAATGCTGCTCGACTTAACAGTGTTACGATTTAAAAGATCTAGCAAGATGGTCATGAACCATCCTGTATAGAAGCCAGTGCACATTCACCATGTATGCAACAAGAGGATAGTTTCTCAATACTACCATAAATTTATTTCTATCACAGAAGTTGATGCTGAAAAAATCTTTGGTCTTTGGCTATATTTTATTATAGAAAGCGAAGCCACTTCTCGTTTCCTCCCTTGTAGTTCAGCGGCCAGGGTGGATCACCCAAGGTTTTTTTTGGTTTCTTCAATTTGTTCTTACATTTTGATGCATTTCGTATTGCTAAATTCAAGTCACTGTAATTTGCTAGCTTCTTCTCATCCCCCCAGCGTAATGTTTTGGGTTTACTTGAATGCCTTTGATATTATCATAATTTTGCATGTCTTTTGAATGGAATAAATAAGCTCTACTAAGATGTATTTTGTGAGTTATAGATTTATGTCAGTGGTGTGACCCATGTGTAAATGCATGTGCACAGATTGGATTATTTTATTTGTCCTCGTCCTGTACAATAATCCTTCTGGCTAGGAATCCTCCATATAAAATTGTTCATTCGCTTCATGGTTGTTGTGAAACACTATTAAGTACAAATTGTCAGCTGCGTTTGCCTACAAACATACTGTCACTAAACTTTACGGCAAATCCTGTGAAGTGCTTTGCGATAACATGATAAAGTGATGCAACAAATGCAAGGATTGTTAGGACTAATAGTTACGTAATTGTGAGGGGATGAGAACAATTTGGTCAGCTGTGTGCCTGACACATGCCAATGAAAAGGATTACAGATTTTTAACTTTTTTTTCCTGAATGTTGCAAAAGTGCCAGGTAGTGGAATTTTATGAGTTCTTTGGACCATCCGGTGTGATAATTGTCTACACAATGAATAATATTTAATGTTTACTGGGGCAATGAACTTTGCATTTTTGTTTTGCAGATAATGGCAGATTTCTCATTGGCTAGCCCCATTAACTTGTAAGTTCTAAATTGTTTAAAATTATATGTACTTTCCTTTTGATTAAGAGGTAAATTTAATTAGAAATGTATCCATGGTGAAATCTAAAGGAACCTGAATAAATTACAAGCCAATCTGTTTGGTGGTTTATTTCAGTCTGTTTCAGTAATGCAACAGAATAAGCAATCTTAGCTTGAGCAGAGAGCCCAAAGGAGTCAGCTGTGAATAATAATAATAAATAATAATAATAATCCTTGCATTTGATATAGCGCTTTTCACAGTGGGAGGACGTCCCAAAGCGCTTCACAGAATACACTGTAAAGTGAATTGACTGTATATTTGTGGCCGAACGCGGCAGCCAATTGCGCACAGCAATGTCCCACAACCAGTCGTAGATTGAAAATGACCAATTTATTATTGTTTTTTGTTTTTGGAGGGATTATTATTAGGCGTGTGGAGTAAGGAAACCTGCCTAAGGTTTCGCCCTGACCTGCCTGGAATTGAACTCAGGTCTCTCGCTTGCAAAGCGAGTGCTCTAACCACTGAGCTACAGCACTCCACAGAATGGAGTAAGGGGGAACAGAGTGAGTCTTTGGTGAAGGAATTTAGTGAGATACCTGGCTAAGGCACTTGTGAAGGGCATCAGGTTTTAGGTTCCTCAGACAGTGGGGCACCTTTTGTAATAGGGGGCACTTATACAGACCAGATGGTTTCCACCTGAACAAAAGGTGGATGGAGTTGTTGGCAGGCAGGATAGATAGTATGGTAAGGGAGTAGGTATAAGAGAGCACCCAAACCTATTTGGGGAAACCTTAAAGTGTATCGTTGGAAACATAAACCATAGGTCAAACTCCATTGGTGGGAGCTAAGTAAAGTAGTAATGCTAATCTAGTAGAAGAGAAAGGCAACAAACAATGGAGCTGTGCTAGCATTAATGCAAGAAGTCTGGCCAACAAGATGTAGGACCTGGAAAGTCTTGCAAAGGGGGATACATTGGACATCAGTAGCACCACAGAGACATGATGGAATGATTCCAATCAATGGGATATAAATATGGAAGGATTCAAACTGTTTAAGCGGGACTGTGGCAGGGAAAAGAGCAAGTAGTGTGGCAATATGTATGTGTGTATGTTCCAGTATTGAAGTAGAAATGAGAGAGGATATAAAAAAGGAAAGGGCAGCTACAGAATCACTTTGGTAGAATTAATAGATGGCAACAGAGGTAAACTATTATTGGGGGTTTGTTATAGACCCCCAGGCCAGGGTAATAGCCTTGATCTGTAACTTTGGGATGAGATAAGGAAGATGACTAGTAAGGGACCAACCATAGTAGTTGGAGATTTTAACTTACCAGAAATTAATTTGGATAATAATGTGTCTACTGGTAAGATGGGGAAGGAATTTCTAGAGTTAAAGGAAGAGTGTTTTATGACTCCGTTTGTAAAGGAGCCAACAAGGGGAAATAACATTGTGGATTTGGTTATGAGTAACAGGGCTATCAAATCTCAAACACAAAGGTAGGTGAGGGATTAAGCAACAAAAATCATATCACATTTGGTATTACAAGGATTGGTGAGGCTATAAAAACAAAATTGCCAAATTTTAAGAAGACCAATTTTATGCGATTGAGAAGTCTTGTCTTAGTGGGACTGGTAGGTTTAAACATGGCCAAGGGAGCAGAGGAACTATGGAGCTCATTCAAGGAGGTGGTTCGGGATGCAATGGACCAATGTATACCCATGCAAAGCAAAGTTTCCAAGCTTAAGGGCACTCCTGCCTGCTTGGACAGGACCACAAAACAACTCAAAGAGGGGGGAAAAAGGCATATAAGGCCATGAAGGAAAATGGCACAGAGGAAAGATGGACTCATTACCAGAAGGCATGCCAGGATTGTAAGAAAGGTATCAGAATGGCAAATAATTTTTTTGAACTGAACATGGCAAAAGATGTGAAGGATAACAATAAAACGTTTTTCAAAAGAAAAACGAGAGATAATAGGGCCATTGAAGATGGGATTAGGTGAAAATATAACAAATGATGCTACACAAGCTGCAGAAGTACTAAATAAGTTTTTCGCCCCAGTTTTTAGTAAATAGATGGGAAATTTATTGAATCTGGAAAGAGAACTTAGTGGTGTTGCAGAGGCACATTGTGAGACTAAACATATCACTACCACCATGGATGCTGAACAACGTGCAAACGTAAGGTAAACAAATCCCATGGGCCAGATAAATTGCATCCGAGGATCCTTAAGGAACAAAAGAAGGAAATTGCAGGAACTCTGGATACTGGAGAGGTGCCTGGGGACTGGAGAAAGGCAGATGTTACTCCTATTTTTGAAAAAAAGGTAGCAAAAGTGACCCAGGAAACTATAGACCAGTGAGTTTGACGTCCATTGTGGGTAAAGTTTTAGGGAGTCTTATTAAAAATATGATCATGGAGGAACTGGACAGTAATAAAATGATAAAAGATAGTCAATATGGGTTTATGAAGGGGATATCATGCAAAACTAATTTGATAGTTTTCTTTGACTGTGTGACAAAGGAGCTTGGTAAGGGTAAGGCAGTGGTGCTGTATAACTGTATTTCAGTAAGTCCTTTGATATAGTTTCTCATGAAAGGCTGGTACTGAAAATAAAGAAAGCGGGAATCAGAGGAAGTATCTTGCAATGGATACGGAATGCCATCAGGCTAAGATAATGTTACCAGTGGAGTTCCACAAGGGTTTTTTTTGGGACCTTTTTTATTTAACATCCTCATAAATGACCTAGGGCTAGGAGTCACAAGCACAGTGGTTAAATTTGTAGATGACGCAAAGCTAATGAAGGTGAGAGACTGCAAAAATGAACGGGATAGGTTACAGAAGGACTTGAGCATTCTTGGGAATCGTGCAGATTGATGGCAGATGACATTTAATGTAAAGAAATGCAAAGTGCTTCACATCCAGGAAGGGACTACTATTTAAATGGTAAGAAAATAATCTGTACGGAAAATGAAAAGGACCTGGGGATGCTGATTGATAATAAATTGTAACTATTGCAACAGTGCTCGGTAGTGAGTAAGGCAAACCAGATACTGGGCTGTATTAAAAGGGCAACATTGATCTGAAATAGTGGGGTAATCCTGCCACTTTAAAATCACTGGTGCAACCGGATTTGGAATCCTGTGCAGTTTTGGTCACCACAATATAAAAAGAATTTGGTAGCGATTGAGCGGATACAGATGAGAGCAACTAAAATGATTGAAGGGATGGACTATGAGCGATTAGATAAGTTGGGCATCTTCACACTGAAGAAGAGAAGATTGAGAGGTGATATGATTACAATCTTTAAGATTCTGAAGGGCATAGATAATGCAGACCATGATAACCTGTTTTATCTTGTACTGAACAGAAGAACCAGAGGACACACCCTGCGATTGAAGGGAGGTAAATTCAGAACAAATCAGCAGAAACACTACTTCAATGACATACATTGGATTTATCCTGTAAAGAATGGTTTCTTGCAGCAAGACACCAGAAATTCTACATCATTTAATAGCATAAATCCTGCTACTCATGAGGCTGACTAGAAATGACTTATGGCTTAATCAGTCATGAACTATCAGCCTCACTTGTGAAGATACTCAGTATTACTCTGCTGGCTATGATCTATTACATTTTAATATTTGGAGCACTGGGTTGCCACGGTCGATTCTGAAAATCAAAATGTTAATATCTTTCAGAGCACTTCTTACAGTGTGCTATCCTTAAAAAGTCTGTAATCCAAATATACGTTTGAGGAGATTGTGAGGCATCCAAGCAGCAAATTTCTATTCTTTCAGATTTAATGTTAAAAAAAGTTGATGATCAAAATAGGTTTTGTTACTAAATGTAATAAAGCATACAATAAATAATAGTGACTCAGCCATTAAATAAACAACAGAACAAGGTGTGGACAAAACAAATTGTAGGTAGCAGCAATACTGTATCAACTAGATTAATACAACAAAATTGCTGTGTTTTAAGATCACCAGTAATAATAATAATAATAATAATAATCCTTGCATTTGATATTGCGCTTTTCACGTCGGAAGGACGTCCCAAAGCGCTTCACAGAACACACTGTAAAGTGAATTGACTGTATATTTGTGGGCGAACGCGGCAGCCAATTGCGCACAGCAATGTCCCACAAACAGTCGTAGATTGAAAATGCCAATTTTATTATTGTTTTTGGTTTTGGAGGGATTATTATTAGGCGTGTGGAGTAAGGAAACTTGCCCAAGGTTTCGCCCTGTCTGGAATTGAACTCAGGTCTCTCGCTTGCAAAGCGAGTGCTCTAACCACTGAGCTACAGGACTCCACAATATATTGTTAGTCCTTGCTAAAAGCAAAGACACATCATGGGTTATATTTAATACATGAGATGCTGCACCTTGATAGAGAGTGGGTATTGTTGACAAAGTGGCTTTATGTGTTTAAATCCCTCCATTCCTTGGCACTCCCCCACCTATCTCTCTAACCTCCTCTCTCCCCACAGTAGTACCTGCTGCCTCCCCTCTTCTGGGTCCGGCCTCCTCCGCATCCCCCAAATCCTCCACTCCACAATCAGCGGCGCTGCTTTCAGCTACTACACCCCAAAACTTTTGAACTCCCTCCCTCAACCCCTTCGCCTCGCCCCCTCGTTCCCAAATCTTCAGGTCGTACCTGAAGACCTTTCTTTTCGACCGCAGCAATGGTCACCGTCCCCCTCCCCCTGGCTCGGCCTTCGGCTCCACCATTGCTAAACATAAAGATGCCGCCTGGCGTGGAGGGCGCTATATAAGTGCAAGTTGTTGTTGTTTATTGCTGTGGCTAATGGGGGTGGAACCAGGGGTAAGATGGCAAGCTTTAAGATAAGGGAAGGAGGGGCATAGTATCCTGATTGAGGGTTTTGGTGCATTCACTGTAAGAAAACCAAGAACTCTGAGACAGACATACTCAGGAAAAGTCAGAGAGGGTCAGGAGGAAACAAATCAAATTTTCAACATTATTGTGTTTCATATTATCTCCCTTTCTCTATATTCTGTGAAATGCTTTGGATATCTCAATTACACTATATTAAATGCAAAGATTATTTTATATTGGTCTGCTCTTTGGTTGACTTCTAAGAGTCATGCATAAGCAATAAAGAAAGTGGTCCTTTTCCAGGCCAGGTGTTCCTTCTTCCACAATCAGATCAAGACTAGTGAAGCCTTCCCTTTACAAAATGCCTGAGTGTGATTATCCTATTTAGATCCTATTTATCAATCTTTTTATTTTCCAGTTGAATGCTCTTGTCGAGGGCCTTATTATTGGTAGCTAAAAGGACAACCAAGCAGTGATTATTTTCATGAAATCCAATTAAATTAAACATGGATGATAAATTTACTATTTCAAATACACCAAATACTAAATAATACAGAAAGAGTTTTGAGCAATCCCCGGTCACAAGATCTCAAGAGGGGTTTGGATGAAGAAAGCCCTTCAGCTCATCTGATCTCATCTCTCCAGAACACCCATCCTACTGTCCTTCCATTACAGTATCCCATCCATGGAGTGTATGTGTTTCCTATTCTTGTGTCCTATATACAATACCTTGCATTTATCTGTACTGAATCTAATTTGTCAGCTATCGGCCTGAATCTCTGTCTTAATTTCATTCTAATGATCATTTAAAGTAAATTAAAGAACAGCTGCAGGTTTTTAAAACGATTAGGGGAGCCAAGGGAGAACTGGGAAGAGCCATGGAAGCAGATGGAAAAAATGTCAAAATATTGTTGCAGTATTATAAATAAAGAAAAACTTAATACATCACGGAAGCGAAGGAGCAGAAGATAGTAAATTAACCCATGGAGTATGATGAACATGGATTGATTGGGCAGAAGGACCTGTTTCAATGTTGTACAGCTTATGTAAATCGATATAAATGACTGCTTCCTAGAAGGTCTTATAAGCTATTACATTGAATAAATGCTGTCCAACATACAACACATAACGTGAGCCCCGGGACTTTCAACTTTATTGAGGCAAAGGTTCTATGTAGGCTCAAGGGACTAAAAACCAATAAATTCCCTGAGTTGAATGAACTGGATCCAGGGAAATAGGAGAAGCAACAGAGGAAATGTGTAAAGCTCTGATAGATATTTCAAGGCAGTCAATCAATACTGGAGAGTTTACGATAAACTGAAAACAAGCAAATGTGCCCATATTCAAGGATGACTTGACTAGAATCCCATTGGATTGACCTCAGTAATGAGAACAAATAATGAAGTCGATCATTGAAAGCAAAATAGATTACCTATATGGAAATAACCTAATTATAAACAGACAACACAGCTTCAAAAGAGAAGGCCCCGTCTGACCAGCTTTATACATGACAATGGGAAGTCTCATGATGTAGTACATCTCCCAAACACCTTTGACAAAGTATTCATGAGAGATTTGTTTATAAATTGAATTCAGTGAGTATCTGGGTAATAAGGTGGCTACCTGCCTCAGTTGGTAGCACAACTGTCGAAATCAGAAGGTTGTGGGTTCAAGCCCCAAGGTTGGAAATTTGAGCTCACAATCCAGGCTGACCCTCCAATATAGGTGCTGTCCTTTGGATGAGATATCAAACCAAGGTCCCATCTCCCTCTTCAGATGGAAGTTAAAGATCTCATGGTACAATATGAAAAGAGAAGGGAATTTCTCCCTGGTATCCCGGCCAACAGCCCCCAGATAAAATTGGTCAATCACTTTATGGCTGTTTGTGGGACATTGCTGTGTGTAAATTGTTGCCCTGATTGGCTACAAAATACAGTCATAGTACTTTAGAGTAAATCCTGTGAAACTGTTAGCGACATCCTCCCAATGTGAAAGGTGATATATCAAATGCAAGAAGTATTATTATAGTTGAGACATGTGGTTTGAAAAAGCATTTGAATGGCAAAACCACAAAGTAAATGGCGCATCGTTGTCGAAAAATCATTTAGGGGCATAAGTGCATTCTCCTCTTCATTGTGCCTAGGGCCTGTCAGTCACCTTATATCATGGTTACAAGAACAATTTGCAGAAGGGCAAATTGGGTTTGGATTGAGACGAAGAAAAAATTCTCACAGAAAATAATAACAATCTAGTGCACTGCACCAGAAAGAGGAATCAGTTGAAGATTTAAGAGAGAAATAGATTGGCTCTTAGGGAATAAAAATCTTGAGCGATGTGGTAGGGAGGTTTGTGTGAGCAAGGCATAGAATAGTCTGTGGTTGATTGGTCCTAATTTCTTATATTCCCATGTTAAAAGTCCAAGGTGATACAGCCTTTTGGCTGCTGAGGGCCGGATGCCCTATTTGAGAAATGGCCGCGGGCCACATAAGCAATATTTTTGTGCTTCCTTTCCAGAAACATAACATAACATTTCCAGGTTATGGACGGTATGGGTGGGCCAGATGAAATGGAGGGGGATGGGTTGGTGGGAATCATCCTCAGGCCCCCATTTGGACCACCCTTACAAACCAAAACACCGTACAGCTTAAACTTGACTTCTGGTGTTCTGAACTCTACTGATAGGAAATATAGCCCAGCCTTGTCTATTGCTGCGCTGTTTAGAGCTGGTGAGCAACAAGTCATTTAACATCCCAAGGTCACTTTCAACTTCACCTTCACTACAAAGCTCTACTTATTATATTTTATGATCTGGGGTAGACTAACAGTTAGTACCTATCCAAACATGTTATCATCTGGTATCAATAATTTTTTTTCTGGGACCCAGTGGAAATATGATGGTTAGTGGAGCAATTCAGCACCTGATGAATTGAGCCCATTAAGAGAATTACTTTGTCAATTTCCTGGAGTTTATAATAAAGTTTGATTTCAGTTAAATTACCAGCTACTGAGGAATCGATGTTTGTTTTTCCATTGGCTGAAATTTATATAACAAACGTCTTGATGCTGTGTTGGAAAGATGATAGGGTGGAGTCCTGTAGCTCAGGAGAGCAAGCGAGAGACCTGAGTTCAATTCCAGTCAGGGCGAAACCTTAGGCAAGTTTCCTTACTCCACACGCCTAATAATAATCCCTCCAAAACAACAACAACAACAACAAGATTCCATTTATTGAGCGCCTTTCACATCAGGAGGACGTCCCAAGACGCTGTACAGTTGGGTCAGGACCCGAGCAAGGGGGAATTGGTCAGGGTGAGGGGAGGGAAGGGAGGGAGCGAGGAAGGGGTAGAGAGTCGAGAGGGGAGCTGAAGGCACGGTCAAAGAGAAAGATCTTGAGACCGTCCTTGAAGGAGGAAAGGGAGGAGGCAAGACGAAGGCACTGGGGGATAGAGTTCCAGAGCCTAGGGGCTGAGAGGCTGAAGGCCCGGCCACCGATGGTAGGGCGGTTGGGGCGGGGGATGTGGAGCAGACCGGAGCCAGAGGAACGGAGGGTACGGGCAGGCAGGTAGGGGGATAGTAGGTTGGAAAGGTAGGAGGGAGCAAGGCCGTGAATGGCCTTGTAGGTGAGGATGTGGATCTTGAATTTGATCCTCTGGGGGATGGGGAGTCAGTGGAGGCGAGCGAGGGTGGGAGTGATGTGGTCCCGGAGCCTGGTGCGGGACAGTACACGAGCTGCAGAGTTCTGAATGACCTGCAGCTTGTGGAGGGAGGTGCCGGGAAGGCCGGCGAGGAGAGAGTTCCCAAAAACAATAATACAATTGGTCATTTTCAATCTACGACTGTTTGTGGGACATTGCTGTGCGCAATTGGCTGCCGCATTCGCCCACAAATACACAGACAATTCCCTTTACAGTGTGTTCTGTGAAGTGCTTTGGGACGTCCTCCCGACGTGAAAAGTGCTGTATCAAAATGCAAGGATTATTATTATTATATAGGGTTAATATTCCATGAGATCAAATGGGCCAAAGGGCCTTCTTCTTCTAAACCTCTCTTGTGATGTCTGTTTGCTTCACTTTGTTAGACTAATTCTTAACCTCTGTTCTAGCTTTATTTCCTTTGATGATATGCTTGATGATATGAGCAAATTTAATTCAGGATGTTGTGTGTTTTTTTGCTTGTACTAGAGTGTTTCCATGTGAAATCAATGTATTTTGTGAGATTAATATTGGAAACACAAGTAAAAGTACACTTATTAAAATGTTGAAATTGAAAAACATAGTATACTTGATATAATCAAGCCTGTGTAAATTTTCTGATGAGAAAAGAACTGCCTTTTGCAGTTAAATGGCAAGAATATTTTCCATTCCCAGATTTCCTTTGAAATGGGTTTGAACAAAACGTAAAATACTGCAGATGTTGGAAGTCTGAACAAAAACAGAAGTCGCTGGGAACACTCAGCAGGTCAGGCAGCATCTATGGAGAAAGGAAAGTGAGTCAACGTTTTGGGTCCATGACCTGACAAACCGTTGTGAACCCGAAATGTTTATTCACTTTCCTCTTTTGAATCCTTTTTTAAAGAGGGAACCCTCCACATTCACAAACGGCCTTGAAAGACCCTGTCTTTTGAAATCTCAAAGTAGAGATAACTGGACTGACAAACCATCACTATGCGAAAGACTTTATTGCTTATATGTAAAAAAAAACTGCTTAACGATAGAAAGAAAAAATGGCAAAGAGCAGATCTAGTTCTATACAACACATTGAAACAAACCTTTGCTTTGAACCATCCGTCTCCATGGTAGCAGGATTTTCATTGAATTTTTGGGGTTTGTGAAGATTTTTCTATATTGGCAGCTCAAAATAATGGAGCTTCTTCT
Organism: Callorhinchus milii; assembly: GCF_018977255.1. Classification (NCBI taxonomy): domain Eukaryota; kingdom Metazoa; phylum Chordata; class Chondrichthyes; order Chimaeriformes; family Callorhinchidae; genus Callorhinchus; species Callorhinchus milii. The sequence goes on along the minus strand of NW_024704743.1, from coordinate 94,465,439 downwards.
TCCACTAAGCAGTTTTACTCAGCTGCAAGGCCATTTGGGCGCACGTTTCCAATACTCAAGATTGTTAGCGCCATTGACAGGGTGTATTAAAATTTGATGAATATTGTTGCAAGGTAGTATACATGGCGCAACACTTTATGGCAGACATGTTAACAATCCTGAGTATGGGAAATGTGCTCCCAAATAGCCTTGTAGAACAGCAAAACCTCTTGATGGGAGAGGAAGCTCCATTATTTTGAGCCGTTGCTATAGAAAAATCTTTACAAAACAAAAAAATTCAATGAAAATGTTTGAGCCACTTTTCGCAGCATGAGATTTCAGAATGATAATGCATGTTGCATTCCCTTGATCTATCTTATACTATACAGTGGTAATTTCCATATGGAGTCATACGCTACAGAAACAGGGCATTCAATCCAACTAGTGTATGCCAGTGTACTTCAAGTGAGCTCCTAACTTTCCTATTCCTCCTCCATACCCCTCTGTTCCCTTCCTCTTCGTATTTTCTCTGACATTTTCTTGGTGCTCTTAGCTTCAACTATAGCTTCCGCAGTGAGTTTCACATTCGCACAGCCCTCTACTGGTGCAGAGATAATAAATGACATCAATTTTAAAATAATTTTATGATGCCATTACATTGTCAGCAATCAATTCATTGCTGAGATCATAGCATAGCCAGGAACGGGCCATTTTACCCATCAAATATGCACCGGTGCATCCTAGTTTATTCCCACTCAACTGCTCCTCTCCCCATATCCTTTGATATTCTTGAACTTCTTTTCCCTCTTGTTGTCTCTGCACTTTTGCTAGACTGCTGTCTAATTACTATATTTTTTTCGTGCATTTTGGAAGGAACCACTCGTAGAACGGAGATAGTTTCAACAACAACAACTTGGATTTATATAGCGCCCTCCACGCCGGACGGCGCCTCAGAGCGCTTCACAGTAACGGATCCCGGGGCCGAGCCAGGGGGAGGGGGAGGAAGGTGATAAAAGGCACGGTCGAAAAGAAAGGTCTTCAGCAGGGACCAGAAAATAGGAAGAGAGGGGGCGAGGCGAAGGGAGTGAGGAAGGGAGTTCCAGAGCCTCGGGGCCTAGTGGTTGAAGGCACGGCCACCGAGGGTGGAGCAGAGGACTCGGGAGACGAGGAGGAGGCCAGACCCGGAGGAACGAAGGCAACGGGCACTGTTTTGAGGAGAGAGGAAGTCAAAGAGGTAGGGAGGTGCAGAAGAGTGGAGGGATTTGAATACAAGGGTGAGGATCTTGAAATCGATCCTCTCTGGGATAGGCAGCCAGTGCAGCCTGGAAAGGACTGGGGTGATCAGAGATCACCTTCAGGACCAGAAAAAGGAGGAATGATGGTGCTCCATAACTAATTCAATTAAAGCTACATCTAATTAATATCTAATTGATTGTATATACTGTCTCGCAGAGGATTAATACCCTATTTTTCCACTCACTACCTCTGCTCAGCATAACTCAGGTGAGCTACAGTCCCCTGCTCTCTCTGCACCACCATCAGGGGCCAAGCAATTAGTTCTTATGTCCTTAACCTCTGAAACTCCCTATCTCTACCACTGTCTCACCCCCTTTCTGTGTTTAAGTCCCACTTCAAATCCCACCTCTTTGAACTTGACTATGACCACCTCCCCTCCCGCTCCCCCCCACACCCTAAGCGTTTAAGCTTATCCCAGAAACATCCAGTAAAGTGCTTTGAGGCATTACCCTATGTGAAGGGCACTACATAAATGCAAGTTGTTGTAGTTTACTCTCTGTTAATCCTCTGGTACAGTTCCAGTTTTTATGAAACATCTAAAAACTATTAGCCAGCTGCTCGGATATTCCTTGAGGAATGGTTCCCTCTTTCCCTGGCTCCTCTGCAGCCATTCATTTTGTTGAGTTTCTTTGTAATACATGGCAACCAATCTCTAAGTGTTTGAGTCCCAGAGGTCACCCTCAAGATGTACAGGCTCTGCTCAGACTGCATCTGGTGTATTATGTACAGCGCTGGTCACTGTAACATAAGGGAGTTGACCAAGCCTTATAGGCAATGAGAATGATCCCTAGTGTTAGAGAAAGATACTGTGAGCAACGATGAGACAAGTTAGGGTTCCACAGACTTGAAAAAAACATGTCTCAAGAGGGAACTTTATGGAGGTATACAGGATAAGAATTTAAATTGCATTGAGAAAGTAAGCCCAGAACAGTACTTCCAGATATGTTAGGTCAGTAGAATAAAAGGCACATATCTGAGGGTATCAAAGGGTAGTTTCAAAACATTATTTCTTTACCCAGTTAAAGAAGTGTCTGAAACAGTTTCAAGGAAAGGTCGTTGAGGATGTTGGATTTATTTAGGAAAGCTCGGTAGGTATCGGCCTGACTCAGATGACAGCACTGTTGCTTCCAAGTCAGATGATTGTGGGTTCAAGCTCCACTTCAGGCCTTTGAGATTATCAACTGGGCTGAAACTCCAATGTTGTGCAGGGGATGTTTTGTCGATGGTGCTGTGTTTCAGATGAGACATTAAACCAACGTCCCATCTGCAGAAAATATACAGAAAAACTTTGTAAAGCACTTTGAGATGTTTCAATGAGATAAGATACCATACAAAATGCAATCATTGTATATTTTAAAAGATAAGATGTTTGGTATTAAGGGGCATGGGAAAAAGGAGCAGAAATGGGATTAAAAGATCTGACATGACCAAATTAATTGGGGAACAGTCTTGACAGGCTGAATAGCCTCCTCCTGTTGTTGAGGCACTTTGGGACGTCCCCCTGACGTGAAAGGCACTCTATAAATATAAATGTAATTTTGTTGTTGTTATTGTTGAGGCCACAATTGTTCAAAAACTAAGGAATGCTGGAAATGCAAAATAAAAACTGGAAATCTGAAATAAAACCTGGAAATGCAAAGCAATTTGATCAGTATTTGACAGAGAAAGATGGTTAATAATTCAGGATTTGCTGTTTAAAATTTAGTGGTATTTTTTAGTTGCTTATATAAAAACAGAAAATGCTGTGGATCTCCAGCATTTTCTGTTTTTAGGTCAGATTTTATTTTTTATACTGCATTAGAGGACTTTTGACACTGGGTGGCACTGCATAAAATTCAAGGATGTGTTTCGATTCTGTGTCTGTAAAGAACTACTCCCCACTCTCCAACACCCCGTCCCACCCCTCCATTTCTAGCTAAAATTGGGACCTCAATTGCAACAGTACATTAATTCAACAGGAAACGTTAATTATAGCTTGAGAAGAATATGAAGCACTGAAATTATTCGTAGAGTGGATAGAACAGTGTGAACAAAAGAATAAGAAATCAAAAAATGGAGTAAAACAACAACTTGCATTTATAGAGCCCCCTCATGTGGGGTAGCGTCCCGGAACGAGGAGAGAGTCATTCATTCTGATTGTCACAAGAAAGTCTAGAAGATTTGTGCCTTAATCAACAACATTGAAGTCAAGACCAGTCAGTACCTCTTATACTCTTATACCTCTTATATCAGTGCTCCACAATCTGTTTCACTGTCAGCTTGAGTGCCCAGTACTGTGAAGCACTTTGGAACGTCCTCCTGACATGAAAGGCGCTAAATAAATGTAAATTTGTATTGTACTGTAGGGTGATACTTCTTTGAAATATAAATACATTTTAAACATTTTCACTGAAACTAGCATGGAAGACTGATAAAAGCAAGGTTGGATCCAAAACAATACTAACCACCACTTTTCTGATTGGGTCAACCGCCCTGCATCCCCTTTTTTATCATTGTACAATTAGATATATATTCCCCTGTTTTTATTTGTAAAACTGTTTTTGTGCAGGTGAAATGCAATATGACTAACTGCTACTATGTGGCATTACACTTGGGCCTTCAGAACATCAAGGTCACCAGCACATCACAAGCTGTCCTTTAAAGATCCTCCCACCATGCCAAAGGCAGATTTTCGTCTTACAGCTAATGGGAAACTCTGAGGCTTGGGACAGCAGTTGCTGAAAGATGTTACCGGGAATCCAGGTTCTTGAACACTCTCATATATCCAGGGCTGGGTAGCCACCTTGATTGGTATGCAGAGAGGTGAGCAGCTGCTTCTCCAGCTTGCACCAACAACTGGTGGTGGTGGAGGACAAGGGAGGCTTTTTTGGCTATATTGTTCTGAGGAAGTGTTGGTCTTCAACAATCCGAAGCATTGTTGATGGTGAACCCATCTGTGCAGCTCATCGTTGTGACTTACTGGTGTAAACATGTCTTCCATCTTGTGAGACAAAACCCTAGTAGAAATATTCAGAAGAAGACCATTCTGCCCATTGTGTCATGGTTAAGGTGATACAAGCTGGATAAGTATTTTGCTGAATAGTTTCCTCATTTACATGGAATAAAGTGTATTTTCAATAGTTTTTTGTATTAAATAGTGAATGGTAGAAAGGTGGTTTTTTATTGCTACTGCCTTGTAGGAAGAGATCTTATTCTGGTAAGCATGTTGCCTTAAGACATTTGCAAATTGGCTGCCTGAAATAGACCTTGCAAATTAGCTAACCACTATATAGATTTAACATGAGAATGTACAGTTGTGCGCTTGGCCATAGATGCTGACCACAGTCTTAAAAATAATCTCTTCAGGGACAGGTTTGTCTCCTGATTGCCATCGTTCCTCATCATTGGATTACATGACTTCCTGTGTTGCACTGCTAAAACTGCTTTGTTCCTCAATTTCATTTTTAGATACAGTTTTGCAAAAAATCCATAATTATTATTAATATTTTTTCTTCTAAATCTGTATGCATATTTCTATCTGTATTCTTCACCTTGATGAGCCATCATTTCCACTGCCCTTAAAAACATAACAATGGTTTTCATGCATTCCATACTTGCTTGAATAATAATAATTATTATTATTATTATTGCTTGACACTGATAAGATTGCGGTTGAGTCACACCTGTCTGGAGCCTAAGGTGTTTCTAGTAGTGTCATTTGCAAAGTAATGGAGATCCAACAATTATCACTTTAATTGTGTTTCTTATGTACATACTAATGAGCAGATAATCCTTCATTTGTTTTCAAAAAAAAGCTTTACATTTAGTCAGATCATTGCATTCCCTTTCACATTAAATCTGATCATTTTGTGGAGTCCTGTAGCTTAGTGGTTAAAGCAATTACCTCGCAAGCGAGAGGACCTGGGTTTGATTCCCGGGCAGAGCGAAACGTTGGGCAAGTTTCCTTACACCACACGCATCTGTTCACTTTGCAGTAAATAAGAACCCGGTTGTTCATCGATTGATTTTCCGAGGGGAATAATCCCTTAAAAAAATTTGGTAATCCAATCTACAACTGCTGTGCGCAATTGGCTGCCACATTTCGCCCACAAAATATACAGTCAATTCACTTTGTAGTATGTTCTATGAAGCACTTTGAGTTGTCTCAAAGACGTGATAAGGTGCCATATGAAATGCAAGGATTATTATTATTATTTTGGACAGTTTGCAACATGGGAGGTGTCTGAAAAGGAGTGGCAAAAGTGGTAATTCTGGAACATTTTTCCCCTAATTCCAGGGATGCTTTCTCTTATTGGTATAATACTAGTCTTGTTTTCAGAACAAGAAATACAGTATACAGTATTTGTACATGGTATGTACACTGTATTTGGCCCAAATATTAACTTATTGTTCAAAAAATTAAACTTTCACATTCTTCAGTTAAGTAATGCATTAGTTGGGTGAAACATTCAATGATAATAATCCTTGCATTTGATACAACTCCTTTCACGTCGGGAGGATGGTCCATAGCGTTTGTCAGTAGTTGTACATCATGAAAGGGAGGGCCGCAGACTGGAATAGAGTGAGATATCAGCAGGAGTTTTTACGTGTATAGTCATCAAGGAAGGATTCTGTTTAACATGTTTATACTGAATATAGGGAAGAGCAGAAAGGGAAAAGAAGTGAACATTAAATTGAAGAATATTCTCAAAGGAAACTAAAACTGAGATTTTATTCAAAAGCACTTGTGCATCTGCAAGTATAATTTGTTTATCCGCAACCGTCCAGGTAGGGATTTCTCCACTTCATGCTATCAAGCCAAATATAGAACATTTTAAAATGTGATTAATGCCAATGGGAGCCTAACAACAACTGCAAAAGGTTAACATTGAGATCTCAGGTGGCTTTAAGTGCACATTGCACAGGCTGATGTCCATGGCACTGCATTAGTTACTGTGACCTCCTTGTGACCTAACTTGTGCCAGTTTTCATATTCATAATTATCTTAAATTTCATTTTGGGCAGACTACACGTGACTTCACATTTTAGTAATCTCTTCCCATAACGAAGATAGTTTGTACTTGGGTGAGCCTTAGCCACCAATCACTGTTCATCCAAAATGTACCTGCGTAAACATCCTTAATCCTTAAAACCAATCCTGTTTAATTGGCCTTTATCCTATTAAATTCTTTCAATTTCTCGCGTTTGTCACAAGGCCATGCAGCTTGGTTTAAGGAATTGATGTAATATTGCAAGAATTGCTTCCCACCAAACTATATATGAATGATATAAACATCAGGGACCCAGAACACACTTTTATATAACTGCATTAGTCACTTCCCTCTGGTCAAACTGCCCCTGTATTGTTATCTTCTGACTCCTACTGCTTAGCCAGTTTTCAATCCATTTTGTTAATTAGGCATTCGTCGCATGAGATGCTTTATGAATCTCACATGTGGAACATGGCTTCTGCACATAATAATAATAATCCTTGCATTTGATATGGTGCCTCATCACATCTTCGAGATGTCTTAAAGCGCTTCATGAAATATATTGTAAACTGAATTGACTGTATATTTTATGGGCGAAACGCGGCAGCCAATTGCACGCATCAGTGCTCCACAAACAGTCGTGGATTGAGTGACCATATTATTATTATTTCTAGTTTTTTTTGAAGGGAGTAGGTAAACAGAGGCAGGTGGAGTAAGGAAACTTGCCCAATGTTTTGCCCTGCCAGAAATCGTCCCAAGATCCTCTCGCTTGCGAAGCAAGTGCTCTAACCACTTGCAAAGCGAGTGCTCTAACCACTAAGCTACAGAACTGCATCAGTCTTATCAACAACATCCACTGAACTGCATTTACTAATATTATTACCTTTTCCAAGAATTCTAGAAGATTTGTGAGGTATGACATGCTGGTTCTGAATCTATCTTTAGACCTTGGAGACTCTTCAGATGGGCATTAATCATACAGTGTAAAATGTTCTTGAGTACGCTATTTCCCTTATCAACTGTATTAAGTAAGCTGGTCCATAATTCCTGGGTGTATGCCTGATCCCAGTTTTGATATGAGATAACCTTTTTTAATGAATCCTAGGATAAATTCCATTTGGTGCAGTTTTAGATTCTTCTTTAAAAAAAGTTTATAACATTTCAGACATACATCTTACTATGAAACATATGCTTCAATTACTGAGTGATTTACAGAAATGTTCCTTTGTAGTCTTCCTGTTGTTATTTTCAAAGAAAAAAGAAAAGCACGGAAGCTTCTCCCAGCAGAATTGATTGAGATGTTTCAATAATAATAATCCTAGTATTTGACATAGTGCCTTATTATGTCTTCGAGACATCTCAAAGCGCTTCAGAATATACTGTAAAGTTAATTGACTATACTTTGTGGGCGAATTAAATGGGGATAGATCAGTACAGTACTTGGAAGATATGGGTATTAAATCACATGGAGAAAAGGTGGAAAAAGGAATGAAAGAATTTGCTTTGAGTGATCAGTTTTCCTTGAAAATTTTTTTAAAGAAATTTCAACTTAAATGTAGTCCAGGACTTATCCCCTTTACAGATGGTCAATTCCATAAATCTCTATAGCTTCATTACTAGTGAACCAGGATACTGCAGCGAAAAAANTGCTTGCTTACCACTTTTGCAAGTCAAATCAACACTGTTGTAAGTGAATCTTGGTTTTGATGACACACATCATAAACATTGTAACAAATGCATATCTCTGAATGAGATCAGATACTGTAATTCAACTTCCTGGCACAATGAGCCACTTTGTATTGTGCCAGAAAGTTGAGATTAACTAAAGTAGCAAGAATCATCTTAAAATGGTGATCTCAAGAGATTAAACATTTGGAACGTATAATATGGCTGTAAACTCCACTGCCTTGATGAGTGCCACCTCCCTTAAAGGATGGGACACCTATCTTCAGGATGCATTGACCCAAAATGTATGGATCGTACCACACACGGCTAACAATAACCTGGCTTAATTTCCTTACACTTTGACTTGCTCTGCTGTTTATTTCCCAAAGCACATCAATAATGAGAAAACCAATGCTGTTAATGAAAATCATTGTAGTTAAGATACATTTATGAGGAGCTGATAATCCAAGTATGTTGGAGTAATGTGGGTAAGGTATTTTTATGAACATCACCATGATTTCTGCTCAGAAACTCCAGTATGTGGTGAGTGCCCTTCCTTGCTGGAAACACCTTAAGCAGTGACTGACACTGACTACATGAGAGGGCCTTTCATCCAGAAACAATTCCATTGATGTCGACAAACCTATTTCATGATGACCTTTCAGAGCAAAAGGCTTCCAAGATTCTGGTGCAAGTATTGGGAAGTCTTTTAAGATCCTGAGTTGTAACTTGTCAAAGGACAAAGGAGATGTTTTAGGTTTCAGCATCAGTCAGTCTATTTGGATCTCACACCATCAGGCCTTGTTCACTGAAATCAAGGGGAAGATACAATTGAGTGAAGCCCAGAGCTCATGACAGAACTTTCTCTTTCCAAGGAGTGCAAGTGCTATGGGAGCTTTGACGTTCACTTGAATGGGCAGCCAGAGCCTTGGCTTTAACATATCAAGGATGGCATCTCTGGCGTGCACTTATCCCAGGAGTGTCAGGCAGGACTATGACGTGGGGTTTGAGTCCACAATCTTCTGACTCAGAGGCAAAATTGCTTCTAAATCAGTCAAACTGACACCCTGAGCAATGACTGTAGCACAATGTTTTTGCATGTTAAGTGATCATGTAATTCCTAATGTAGCCTTCTACCATGTTTAGAGTTTGTTCATGTACCAGTAATGCCCACACTCCTGAAGAGTTGATGAAGGGTATCTAGATTATTCAGTGGACTGAATCTTGTTGAACACAAGTTCATGCTATTCTCCCCCACTCCATTTGATTTACTGGTGTCATGTGGTCTTGCTCTGCTGGCATCTATTTTTAGTTTACAGAATTAGTCAGTTTAATGGTTTAGTGGTATTCATGCCTAACACTGTAAATTAGTTTAATTTCTCAGAAAATTACAGTGCCAACATTTTATCCTCCATTTCTTCCTTGGAAAAGAAGGATCACTTTATCAATCTGCACAGAGCTTTAGTAGCATTCTACACAGATAAAGCCAAGGACATTCAATAATCTAGACGGTTGTTTATTTAATTTGGTAACAAAACAGCAGGAAAGCCCATCTCTAGCCAGTCTCGAGCTAAGTAGGTTGTGAAATGTGTTTTAACTCAGCTGGTTAGGGCTCAACAGAGAAAAAAAAATGATTCTACTTGTGAACATGGGCTAATTTACTGTGGCTTTTATGAAGCATTACCATATGATCGTACAGCTGAAAATAACAAGATAGCTCAGAAATACATGAAACAATACTTTAATGTAATTCATCATCATTTCTCACTTCTGTCTGAAGAAATATCTCAAACCTTTACCTACTTGGTTTGACAAATTATTTAATTGTAGCTGCTTTCCCAAGGGCTCAGCCCATGAGAACCAGGTATACTGTACAAACTGAGGAAATACCCATGTGTGCCCAGCTAGCTGATATCAGCCAGGCAGCAGTACAACAACAACAACAACAAGATTCCATTTATAGAGCGCCTTTCACGTCGGGAGGACGTCCCAAGGCCCTAGAAGGAAAGAGGGATCATGTTCTCAGAAGAGAAGGGGAGATATATTATAGGAACACTTTTAGCATTTTTTTCAATGATAATAAATAATAATAATACTTGCATTTGATATAACGCCTTATCACATCTTTGAGACGTGTCAAAGCGCTTCACAGAATATACTGTAAAGCGAATTGACTAGATTTAAGTGTCCTTTCCACATGTTGCCCTAATTTCCCAATGATGTAATTGCAAGAGGTCCTCATGAAGAGGTGCTTTAGTGTACCTGTAAAATCAAAGGAGACATTTCTCGCAGCGGAAAATGTAGGAGCTGTTTGCTAATATGTTTTTTAAATAACTTCTTGTGTACATGAGCAAGGGGTGGGAGGGCATTCTCCACTGGAAATAGCTGCAGAAACAATTTCCTGTAGGAGGAGAAAAAGGCATGTGACAGAGGAGATCAAACACTTGTAAATTTAGAGCACTAGTGAAACATGGACAGTCACATGCTAAGACTTTAACAAGGCAACTAAAAAAAAACTAAGATAGCAGTCACACAGCCATGAATGGCCAAACGGTTCCCTTCTGCGCTGAAATTGTTATGTTTCTAAGTTTATTAAGAATGCTCAATGTTACACTTTTTTTTAAAAAAGCAAATGGATCTGCAGTTGTTTTCCTGGAGTAATAAAATAGGAACACCGAGTGGTGACTATTACTCAGCTTAGTTTTAAAAATGGCTTGTTTTGAAGTGCATCTTGCTTAAAAATAAACAGGGCTTCAGTGGGAAACTCTTAGCAGAGCTTTCAGCAGGTGAAATTTATGATGGGTAATAGTGACGTAGGTTACAAACCCAGCAAAGGAGTGGAAAAATTGCCAGCATTGGATCCAGGGAATGTGAGAGCAGACAGGTGAGAATTACCCTGCCATCTCCATGTGGCTCGGGCCCTGAATGCGAGTATGCTCACTTAATAATAAAATAATAATAATCCTTGCATTTGGTGTAGCACCTTTCGTATCAGGAGGAAGTCCCAAACTGCTTCACAGTATATATTGGTAAGTTCAGTCACAGTGTGTATTGTGGGTGATCTTATGCGCAAAGGGAACTTTTATTTAAATTTTAAGAACATTAAGTTCAATAAATTATTAGGTGTTCCGCAAGCTCTTTAAACTTTTATGTCCACGTTCTTTACTACGGGAGTAATTAATCAAAATTACTGGTTAATTTTTAACGTTGTTAAACAGGGGACTTTCCCTTGCTGGTGTATTGGATAAAGGTACCACCCCAATGTAGAACTGAGATATACAGACCAGTTGATCACAGGTCTTGAATCCTAAATTCTGCTGAGCTATCTGATCTCATCTGGGTCAATTTTGCTTGAAGAGCCCTGGGTTTTACTCTCTGGTGTCTGTCCCAAACTTGCCCTTTGTAACATTAAACCTGTGTCCAAAATTATTATTCTGATTTTACTTTCTCACTCCCACTTAAAATCATATATACCTTTATGCAAAAGATGATATATAAGAGTCTATTGATATACCAAAAAAGAACAATTGCTAACACCATATCAGCCTGTCCGCTCCCTCCCCTCAGCAGGCTCTGGCATGTTCCATGACCGCCCTAACATCGGCGTTTGGGCCTTCAGCCTCTCTGCCCCCACCCTTTGGAACTCCATTCTACAGTTCCTTTACCTTGTTCCTTCCCTTGTCTCCTTCAAGGCACGTCTCGAGACCCTCCTCTTTGACTACACCTTCGGCCACCCTGCTACGCCTGCCCTCCATCCCCTGATCCTAAACCCCTGCTCGGGCCAAAGAGATACGTACCTTGAATGAAAGAGACCTGAGATGGGAACAGACTGCCAAGCCCAAAATTGAAAGCAGAATTTAAAAGTTATCTTTGTCCTTGCTGGGACAGTGCACAAACTGTGCATTACACCAGGTGTATTAAAGAGGTGGATTTCTGTTTATTATTTATTGTACAAGAAATTAAATAGTAGGATAGGAACATAGATATAAGAGGTAATTCGACCCATCAAGCCTGTTCTGCCAGATTATTAATTAGATCATTGCTGGGACATTGCTGTGCGCAATTGGCTGCCTCGTTCGCCCACAAATATACAGTCAATTCACTTTACAGTGTGTTCTGTGAAGCGCTTTGGGACGTCCTCCCGACGTGAAAAGCGCTATATCAAATGCAAGGATATTTATTATTATTATGACAGATTCCATTTAATCCTATTCCCCCACTTTTTCTCAATATCCTTTACTTCCCGTAAGAACATTCTGTAGAAGGTGCAACCAGAATGACAGATTGTCAGTCTTAACGAGTGAGACGTCGCAAGATAGTCTTGCCCTGTTTTAATATGATGTTAATAGCTCTGTTAAAATGCACCCATATGTAGACAAGTGAAAGTGTTTCAAACATTATATCTTGTTAGGCCCAACAGAATCTTGAGATCACCAACATGTGTGTGGCTTGTTAAGTAAATGTATCCCATATTCAGTTGCATTTTAATTGTACAAAAATCAATTGGATTGCATTTATTCACTGAAATATCAAGAGAACCTGGCTACATTTAAAACAACAAAAATAACAACTTGCATTTATATAGTGCCCTTCATGCGAGATAGCGTCCCGGAGCGCTTCACAGTGGCGGACACTGACAACTAGCCAGGGGGAGCGGGAGGGGAGAGGTGACCGTAAGGTGACCGGAGGTGATCAGAATTTCAGTAAGGCCTTTGATATAGTTCCTCTTGAGAAACTGGTACTGAAAATAAAGAAGTGGGAATCAGTGGAGGTATATTACAATGGACACACAATTGGTTGACCGGAAGAACGCAGAGGGTAGTGATACAGGGAATGTCATCAGACTGGGAAAATGTTACCAGTGGAGTTCCACAACGGTCTGTTTTGGGAACTCTTTTGTTTAGTATATTTATAAATGATCTGGAAGTAGGACAGTGGCTAAGTTTGTAGATGTCACCAAGCTAATGAAGGTGATAGATTGCAAAGCTGAACAAAATAGGTTACAGGAGGATTTGAACATATTTGTGAATTGGGTAGATTGGTGGCAGATGAAATTCAATGTGGAGAAATATAAAGTACTTCACATGGGGGACAAAACATCCTGGAAGGGACTATTATTTGAATGGAAGGAAAATAATATTTATGGAAAATGAAAAGGACCTGTGGGTCCTGATTGACAATAAATTGTAGCTCTCCCAACAATGCTGTGTGGCCGTGAATAAAGCAACCCAGATTTGAGGATGTATCAAAAGATCAATAGGAAGCCGAAATAGTGGGGTAATCCTGCCACTCTATAAATCATTGGTTCTGGTTGTCGCAGTACATAAAGGATATTGGAGAAATCGAGAAGATATAGAGGAGGGCAACCAAAATGATTGAAGACTGGTCTATGAGGAGTGATGGAGTAAATTGGGCATGTTCATGCTGGAAAAGAGAAGATTGAGAGACAACTTGATTGCCGCCTTCAAGATTCTAAAGGGGCTAAACAATATAGATCATGACAGGCTGTTTCAACTTGTCCAGAATAGTAGAACTAGAGGACATAGCCTGCGATTGAAGGGGGGTAAATTCAGAACGAATCTACACAAACACTATTTCAGTGAGTGAGTAGGCTCCCTATAGACAAAATGCAAAATACTACAGATGCTGGAAATCTGAAATATTTACTGGTGGTCACAACCGACCACTTAATATACTTTCTGTTCTAATGACGGGTTGTGGACCCAAAACGTTGACTCACTTTCCTTTCTCCATAGATGACCTGCTAAGTGTTCCCAGCGACTTCTGTTTTTGTTTCAGGCTTCCTTGGAGACGGTTGAAGCAGGAAGTGTTGATTATTTCAAGCACAGATTGGATAGTTTTCTATTAGTAAATAATATTATGGGATATGGGATACAGGCAGTTTGGGACACATGTGCATGCGTCCACCAGGAAGGTGAATGACAAACTAGATGGAACTTGGTCTTTTTTGATCTAGCATTTCTTATGTTCTTATTTTCTTATGTGTAAGCACGATCAAAAACAAAGATCTTTAGATTGGATTTGAAGGTGGGGTGGATTGAGGGAGAGAGTTCAAAAGTTTCGGGTTGTAGTGGCTGAAGTCACGGACACCGATGGTGGAACGGAAGGTACGAGGAACAAATTGGAGGCCAGAGCCAGCTAAACGAGGCAGTGGGTGGTGGATTGTGGGCATAAGCAGGTCAGATAGGTAGGGAAGTGTGAGGGGATTAAGTGATTTGAAAACAAGTGAGGATCTTGAAATCGATCCGTTCGGTGATTGGGAGCTGGTGGAGCCTGGCTAGGACTGGCATGATGGGGGTATGGAATTTCATGTGGGGTGAATATCCAGGTGGCGAAGTTTTGAATGAATTGAATTTTGTGCATGGTGGAACTGGGGAGACCAGCGAGGGGGGAATTGGAACACTCCAGCTGGTGAAGTGATGAAGGCGTGCACAAGGGTTTCAGCTGTGTTGAAAGTATAGGAAGTGGTCGGTTGTGACCACCAGTAAGTATATTGAAAGTGGTCGGTTGTGACCACTTTACTATATTATTGGGAACTGTGGTTCCCCCCACCCCTCTGGAACTACATCCTGGAATCCCTTCACCTCACCCCATCCCTTGCTTCCTTCAAAGCACGTCTCCAGACCTTGCTCTTTGACCATGCTTTCGGGCACAAAATATAAATCCCACCCCACCCTCCCTGGCCCTCACCCCTCTTGATTCCAAATCCCAGCTTGGGTGCGAACCTTTGACTGTCCAGTTCCTTGGGATGTCATTCCGACTTAAAAGGTGCTATATATATGCAATTTGTTGTTGTTGTTGTTGGGAACGATTTGTGGTCCCAATGTCTACATGCCTGTAGTTAAACTTAAATAGCATTTTCCACCTGCTCATAATTCTCTCCATTGAAGCTATTAAAGTCTAGGTCAACCTGTCAGTGTATATACATATGCAGCGTAGGTTTAGAGCTTTGCCTGGATGGCCAGTCAGTTGGTGGGAGAGATAAGGAAATCTTCCTCAAGTACTTTACTTTGGGAGGGCAAGAGTGAAATCTCTCTTCCCAAGCTATCTTCCCAAGCTTTTGTTCGTGGAAGCAGAGAAATTCCTCACGCCCTCCCCATGCCTAAAGCTTGCTTGTTTTTGTGGCCAGTGCAGAATTGGGTTACAAATGACAAGTTGTAAATTTGTCATTATGCACCCGTTCTCCCCATTATGACAGGGAATCACATTTTTATATCTATTGATGATAGAGAAATAAGATTATTCTCAACTGAGGACCATGCTATTTAATTTGACCATATTGTAGATTTATTTATGTGGCCATTAGGCTTTATGAACAGGACTGGATCAGTGTATTTTAGAGGCTGGTAACTTTACACTTCATAAATCGGGGCCTCTTTTTATTCGTATCTAGACCTGCCTCTTATGGTTCCTGAGAAGCCTTAAGTTAGCTGGAGAAAAAGCTGAAGTATTGAATCATTTTGCATTTGGTGTTGAAAGAAAACTGCTGTATTTCATTTTAATGTGACAGTTGTGAGGGGATAAATTGGTTTGGTTTCAAGAGTGCAATACGATGGAGCTGTCTCAGAAAATGGAACACTGCAAATGGAGTACATGGGTAGAATGTGAAAGTACTCTGTTGCATCGCAGTACATGGCAGTACAGCTTCACCACAGAGTATATTTGTGAACTCAAGAGTGGTTAAGAGGATGTACAAGACCGTTGTAAAGCTATGCGTTTTTCAGCAGGAACAAGAAAAGGTTTCTTTGTGTTCACTTTCTTTTTTGGTCAGCTGGGTGTCCGTTACACATGGAAACCCATCACCATGCTTAAGAGTATCCAACCAAACTGAGTTACATGTGTGTCACCTACATGTGGAAATTTCCCTGTGTCTAGAAAGGAATGAACACTCTCCCCTGGAGGAATGCACCCTGCCTACCTAATTCTGGAGAGTATTAGGCACAGGTTGGCAAGAGCCAAAGCTTGGAGACCACAGAATGTGCATTGGGATACTTTTAAATGCCAAAATTAAGAAAACAAATAATTTAACAATTAACACAAAACTTTTAGAAGGCATAATTCTCATTCATCAATTTAGAATGGGAGAGAAAAAGAATCTCCCACCCCAATAGAGATTACTCTGTGTATGTTTATTTCCGTTAATCTTTCAAAAATGGATGCATTACATTTTCATTCCAGGTATTACCACCTTAATTTTTTAAAGCAATTTTAGACCATAAAACTTGAATATTTAGTATAAGAATGTTTTCTATTCTATTATCGTGAATTAGGCTTTTTTTGAATAAACCGATTAATAAATTTACTTTATGAATGTATTAAAAGCTGAAAGTGTAGCTTTAACAAACCATATACTGTACAATACAATTTATATTTATATAGTGAATTTCACATTTTGACAATGCCTGATGAGTGCTCTGGGTAGGGGGTGGGAGTTGGGAAAGCGAGTGGGAGGGAGACCAAAAGCACAGGCAAAGAGATACATTTTGAGACACGTATTGAAAGTACATTTGTAATAATTTTTTATGTCGGAATAATATTTCAACTTGCTTCACGGCAACAAAAGGGTTCACCGAGCAGGGAATAAAGAAGTTTGAGGGTGTTTACCAAAGGTATGGGCCAAAGAGATCCGTTTTTAAGAAGGTTTGAAGACAGAGATGCAAAATGAAAGTATTCTGGGAGAGTGTTCCAAAGAGTTGGAGCTTTGGGGCAGAAGGCCAAGTCCTGCATTTTGTAAAGTATTGCACGAGAAATTTAAAATCCTGCTTTCAACTTCATATTATTTTAAATCTCTTCTAATCACTATCCCCAGTGTGGCAATAATGAGATGAGATTGTGCAGTAGTTTGGCAGGTGTGCATTTTTCAATTTGCAGCTCAATGGGAAGAATCTAGCAGGTCTCAGCCTGAGTGCATCAAATTAACCACACTACCTGATGGGCAGCCTGAAGTTGATGGTCTCGTTGCTACATGGAGAGCTGTGAGCCTGGAGGGGGTGAGGACGCTGTATTTCAGGAGTGCCGGATTATTGTACATAGTCGTGTAGGATCAACTTCAACATATATTAAAGAAACCATCCAAAGCTGTCACGAGTCTCAAAACAAGAAAGCCCAGTCAGCAGCTCTCATGCTACATAAAATACAACAGCAATTATATTTATAAAGTGCCTTTTATACTGGGCAGCTGTCTCAAAGGGCTTTAAACTGCTCGCTGGTCACTCGAGCTGGGGGCGAAATCTTACGAGGGTAGAAAGGGGAAAGATGACTGAAAGTGCTGTCAGCAAGATCAAATGCTGTCTCAAGGCTGTCTTTGAATGTGGGGAGGGAGGGGACAAGTCAGGGAGAGTCCGGGACACAAATACACACAGCACTTGGCCATGCAGACAAAAGTTTATAGTTTTGAATATTGGTCAATGTTGACTGAGTTGACCAATCTCAGCCTGGGTAGCAGTTGGGGTGATACAGGTGACCTCAGCTACAATTAGTCTCAGCAGGTCCTGGGATTCAAAATGGAAAACATCAGCAAAGGTTCCAGCTGTTTGGTACTATCCAGTGACCTTGCTGATCACACTCAGTTGTGATACCTCCTTTGGGTTGACTAACCTGGCCCCACTGACTATCTCAGATCAGGATCCATGAACAGTCACTGGGGGAATGTATCCCAGAAATATTGTCTGTGATTTCAGCAGAGGAGGAGACAAGGAGAAATTGGGTGGGGAAGGAGGGTAAAAGAATAGAATAGAGGCAAGAATTGTTTTGTATCGGGAACTAGAATGAGCGAAGTAGAAATTCTGGGAGATTTCCACCAGGCAAAAGGCATTCACCCTCAGCATATAAAACTGTCAGTCAAGTCATTCCCCGACCTCTCTCCACCCCCAAAAAAATTAAGAAGTGAAAGGCATAACCTAGATAAAGACTGTTCCTCAACTGCCCTCTCACCCACACTATGATGTATAGTGTGACCAGAAAGAGGAGGGGTACACAGAGCAGATTATGAGAAATTGCCCCAACTTCTCTTGTTTTTGAACAGATGATTCTGAAATTGGGTTCTGTGGTGGTCATGCATTGTCCTCGACCAGTGAAATGCAGGTCATTGTAAACCTACCTGCAAACTGTACACCTGAAGTCATTTTAGTGCAGGCAAGAACAAGATGCTAAATTACTGATCATTAAATACTCATTGCCTTGGGATAAAGATAATGAAATGGGTAGGTATGTTACATCATTGAGTTTCATGTTTCAAAATTCAGAGCACTGAAAAGTTTTCTAAAACGTTGCTCTACTTTACGGTGAATCTAATGCTATTTAACTGGCAAGTTTACAGAAACAAAATGATGTCAAGTGACTAAAGATATTACTTTTTAAACCCATTTGATTATCATATTTTCTATATATAAGAGTACACAATCAGTCAGTATTGAAGGGCACCAAAATCTACGAGACCATACTTGCCAAGTTCAGATAACAAGATTACAGAGCAGTAGAGCCACATGATAAAATACTGCGGACTGAAAGGGAAGAGAGGCCACTACTCATAGAATGACATAGAACACAATGATTAGTGGCCCATGATTCATGGCCTCTCTCTTTCATTTCAGTCAATAGTATTTTATCATGTGGCACTGTAATTGCTAACCCTCAGTCCAGGCTTGAATAATGGTTACTTTAGCATTAATACCAATGGCAATCCAGAACCCAAATAATTGCACACCAGCATAATGAAAAAGGAGTCAAACCTCTTCAGGAAGGGAATGGAGTAAAATGGCAAAAGAAACATCCCTGATAATAACACGAGTGATCACTTCAGTGTAAGCTGTTCTGGTGTTAACTGACTGCTAATCAATGGTGAGGCCTCATGGGAAATGACTTAAAATAGTTGAAGAAAATCTGCAGAAGTTGAAACAAGACAAATACTGGAAATGCACAGCAAATCCACATTGACTGTAAGAGGAAGAGAAATTGATATTTTTGGCCTTTGTAGCTCTTGATTGGAACACATGCACAGTTGGTGGATGTGGTGGTATTGGGTGTGTTGGAACTGTTCAAAAGAGACACTTCAGGCGTAATGTCTTGATAATTGCATATGTTTAAAATACCTGGGGTCTGAAATTCCATCTTAACATTTGGAGACTTATTGATAGAATATGGAGGACAAAATAATGCAAATTCCAAAAACCTTTTGTGGTATAACAATTTTCACATGATCAATGTAAAAGCCTCAATTGGTCTTCATTAAGGGATGAGGTTCAGACCACAGGTATTCTCCTTTGTAAATATCTTTGCTTTAGATTTTAAGACCACTGCTAATTTATGACTGTTGTATGTTGGTGAAAGCAGCTACACGATGCTGTAGAAAGGACAGACATGGTGGCTTGGACAGCAGAAACAAAGAAAAACATGTTCCTTTAACTTCAAAATTCTTTGTTCTCATATATTTCTGCTGTTGACAAAAGTCAGTTTTGTATAAACTGATTACACCACCTCTTATCAGATCTTCCTCTGCCCAGACATCGTTTTGCACAAGGAGCCCCAGTTTAAATCATCAGTTTGATGTATGCAACAAATAATAATCCTTGCATTTGATATAGCGCCTTATCACGTCTTTGAGACGTCTCAAAGCGCTTCACAGAATATACTGTGAATTGACTGTATATATTTTTTGGACGAAACGTGTCAGCCAATTGTGCACAGCAGTGTCCAACAACCAGTCGTGGATTGAGTGACCAAAGATTTAATTTTTCTTTAATTTTAAGATATGTGATTAGTTTGTTATCTGGGGGTCTCAGTTGTATAGTGACACTAGCTAGTATGATGTGCATGATCTGAACGATGAGTGCAAGCAGTGGAAAAATTGCTCCTTGCCTTAACCTCAAATATTTACTGCAAATGAAAGTCTTGATCAGGCATGTTCTTGATACATTGTAATAATTGCTAAATAAATGTAATATTTAAAGCCATTTATTGTAGTTCCAGCATACCTTCGTGGATAGTTGTCATGGTTTCACACAACCGATGCTTTCTTTTGACTTGATGTGCAGCAAAAGACAAGGGTCTGATCATTCAGTTGTAAAATGACCCTTCGGCTATAAAAGCTGTGTAAAGCCATGAACTCAAGGCTGGATTTGATGCTGTCGATTTGAAATACTGCAGTAAAATTTCTTAACCATTCAATTAAATTTCAAAGAGCGAGCATCAAGTTGAAGCTTTGGATAGCATTTTGAATAATTTCAAATGGTTAGAGCATAATTCACCAACGACGTAAGGCTTGGAGGATATTGCTATCTTCTCCCACAAAATACACAGTCAATTCAATTTACAGTATATTCTGTGAAGCGCTTTGAGACGTCCTGAAGATGTGATAAGGCGCTCTATCAAATTCAAGGATTATTATTATTATCTCAGCATGTGTGGGTTTTGTCCTTTGAATGCAAACACTTTTAAAATCTAGCCAAGACGTGTGCCATTCTCTTACTGGAGGGTGGACATGTAACTGGTGGAAGACTCCCTACTGTGCTAAATATCCACTCACAGCATCCCCAAATTGCCTCTCCTCTTTCATCTCTCTGACTTCACGTAATTGTTTTGGATACCCTGAACTGAACTGGTGATTTTATGAGAAAACAATCCTCATCTCTTTCAAAGAAAAGTTTCATTTCTGAAATCATGATCGCTGAACCCGCTTTGTGTTCAGCTCTGTCACGTTTTTTAAAAAGTGGTTTTAAAAGTTAGCTTTCAGAGAGTATGACAAGTATTTGCCTCTTAAAAAGTCCGACTTAAACTCTAGAGCTTTATGAAGTTGTAATTAATCTTCATCCTGCTAATAAATGTGAACAACCATTTGCATTCACTGTGGGAATTTCTACGCAGCATGGTAACAGTTCAGGCTAAAATCTGATTTGAGCCAATTATCGTCTGCTCCCCTTGACTGCCGAGGCTTCCACATCAAGTACAGAATGTCCTAAAGAGGAATCCAGTCTCACTGATGTGATTTTTTTTATTAAGAAAAAAGCAGCATTGAAGAGCATTTGAATAGTTCCTTTGCAGATGTGGAATGACTCCCCCAAAGGGCTTGGTATTATCAGGTAAAATGGGGTCACGGAGTTGTGGAGGGGTGCGTCGTGGGGGGCACCAAGTCAGGATAAAACCTCCACACGTTTAAACACTTTGTTGGGCTTAAATAGAACTTCTGAACTGAGCTACAAGCAACCATTCAAAAGGGGAATTAACGAAATGTCCTGTTTTCCCAAATAGCCAGTCCATCCCCGTTCTTTTGCATTTGCTTGGCTACTTGCACCACTCAACTAATGTTTAGAGCCCACTGCAGAACTTGCTGGTAGGTGCCAGCTTTTTCTTCATGAAACAGTATCATATTTGCAAAAGAACAATCTATAATTCACAAATATATCTATGTAAGTACAGTACATGCAGAGACATTGGACAAATTATGTACAGTTCATGCCATGCTGGTGAGATGTTATCTGTGAGTTACAGTGTAACATTGTGTGATCTTCCCCAGATCACAGCTACATTTTAGTTATTTTTTACAACAATATTTGTCGATAATATCTTCTTCCTTCCCTCGTGGTTCAGTCTGTAATTGCATTATGTTGGGTTGCACTGAGTGATACAGAAGAGGAAGGAAAGGGCTTGTTTGAATTCTTGGCTTGTACTCAATTTGCTCCTCTCAGCTAGGATTGGTGGGAGGAGAGCTGGATTTTGTCTCAATATCTCTAAGTAAAGAAAAGGAATGGATTGACTAGGGTTGCCTGCTCTGATGCGGCACAGTGATCCTACTCCGTCTCCTCTCCCCTTTTTGGGGGGTCAGCTGGGTATCTACGGAAACCTTTTGCTGTGCTTAAGAGAATCATAAATAGATTTAGAGTTCCACATATGTATACCACTTAGGCATGGAAATTTCTTTATGTCTTGAATGGAATATGCACTCTCTTGCTGGAGGTGTGCATCCAGTTTACCTAATACCACAGAGTATTACATGCAGGTTGATGAGAGCCAAGGCTTTGGGCCTCAGTATATGCTGCCTTAGATTAACCATTTGAAACTGCATTGCCTGCTAATGAGAGCAGTGTATGATCAGGTTCCTGCTGCTTGTTCAGCTAGGACCACCCTCTCTGACTCTCAGGATTAACAAGAGCTGGGAAGAATCCTCTGCCCTCCAAGTGCAGCCAGCGAGCCAGGCTGGTCTGTCATCAGCAATTCCTTGGCATATTGTGCCTCGCTCAGGAACCAGATTACCGAGGCTGCCAGAGAGGATTGACTCAATTTTGACATACTATAATAATAATAATCCTTGCATTTGATTTAGCGCTTTTCACATCTTCTAGATGTTTCAAAGTGCTTCACAGAATATACTGTAAAATGAATTGACTATATATTTGTGGGCAAAACATGGCAGCCAATTGCGCACAGCAGTGTCCCATAAACAGTCGTGGATTGAAGTGACCAATTTATTATTTTTTTTCTTGAGGGATTATTATCAGGCGTGCCAATGAAGGAAAGTTGCCCAAGGTTTTGTCCTGTCGCAAATCAAACCCAGGTATTTCGCTTGTGAGACAAGTGCTCTAACCACTGAGCTACAGGACTCCATGATGGCCAAACACTTCTCCTTGGAGCCAGATCTTCTTACCTCCTCCCCCAAGGAGGTTTCTCACGCACCCATTGCCAGAACAGTGTCCAATAATCCTCCAGATGAATTGACCGTTTACATTATGGCTGGTTGTTGCACAAGTTAATGCTTTTGGGAGAGATGGGCTGTGGAAGTAAAAGGTTTAAACTTGATACCTGTGGTTTCTTAAACCCCTTCATCTGAATTCAGTGTTTGTGTTATCCAGAGAACTGTGTTAACATTTCCAGAGCTATATAGCTTGTGTGGGCAAGCCTATGGAATGTTGTTCCAGAGTAGAAATAGCAAACAAAACCTTTTCAGTTGTTTCATTGTGAATTTGTGAGAGCAAATTCTTTCTATCCCCCTGTCCACCACCACCATACTCTCCTTCCCACACCACTACTCACTTCCCCCATTTAGCCCAAATGCAGTTTATGAAGGGTAGGAGACTTTGTTGCCGTGTATTTGATACAGTTTGATATTTTGGGATGATTTGGGGTAGCAAGCGAGGTAGTATTTGAACAATGTGATTTTTGTATCCAGTTGAAATGATACAGTATCCTGTACCTGCCCAGATTTCGTAAGACTAAACGTGAACTGTAAGCACTTTCGAACTGTGTGCTTTGCAGACACCAAAATGTATTTGTTTCAGTTTTGTGGATAAAGATTACAATTTGTTACTAGAACCCAAGTGTAAAGTTTCTGATATTCCTGAGTAAAAGTCTTTGCCTCTGAATGTGGTTCATTTACAGCATGAAATGGGTTGCTGCACAAATCCCATGTCGAGGAATTTGTTCAGAAATTCATTGCCTTTGGCCCTTGTTGGGGGGGGGGGCTGAAAAGAGAAAGGAACATGTGTTCACATGAATTATTCACAATCCAGTTTTAAGGCACAGTTCTACTGGGCAGTGTTGTGTTTTGAGATTTGATTGTTGTGCAGCATATGGAGCGGGGCTGGCAAGATTACTTTCAGATAAATATTATGAACAGCCTGGACCCTGACAGTTCTGCCAAGCTTCCCATGATATCATTCATCATTGCATTCCTTTCCTAGTCAGCCAAGTTTGGAAACTGGCGCTCTCAATAGCAGCTTCAACGAATGTAACTTTGAAGGAGTTCAGTAGCTTTGTCTTCTGAATTCAGTGATTGTAATCATGGAAAACTTGTTCTGTCATCATCTTAGACATATTTAATCCAACAACAGAACCTCATAATGAATCCTTTTCATTATTAGATTTTGGAGGGGAAACTGGAGGGGAGTGGGGCGGGGGGAAGAGAAAATTAAAGTCTAGTGATCAAAAAGCATTTGATTGGTGAGCTGCACAAGGCATCTGCCAGCAGGACTTAGCTGGAATGTAGGACCGGATAGTTTAGAGTTAAAGATAGAGACTGCTGGTACAGTGTCCTGAGCCAAGTGCTAAATTCAGCCTGCTCAGCTGTGAGCTGTGTTCAACACTGCCTTCAGCTCGCATGCTGAGACCAAAAGGTTTTTGCATAAACCTTTTAAAGTCCATACAAGCAGGATACATATGAAGACAGAATGGTTTACACAACGGAGTAAGTTTCTTTAAAGTTTACCTATTGAAGTATTAATTATTTTGCTGCACTGTTTTTGTCTCTGTACTTTACATGTTTCCAAATTAAAACGCCTCAGTTCCAAGTATTGTAAATGCTGCTGAGTGAATAACTTTGGCACGTGATTTAAATGGATTACGATTTGTGTCAGCTATTCAGAACATTTAATTTTTCTTGTTCGTTTACTGCTGTGTTGAAGATGTTCTTAAATGGAAATTTCTCTTATCTCACGTTCTTGGGAGTATGGCACAATGGTTATAAATGGTGTTTCTAAAGATATCGTCCTCACTGGATTGCTGTCGGTAAGATGAGAACTTAAAATCATCCTGTGTGTCATCCCCTAGCAGCCTGTATTTATGCAGCCAATTACTATTGCAAATGAACACGCTTTACTTGCTGGCCCTCAGACACCACTAGTCCACCAGAACTTTCTTTTTGAGAGTGTGTTAAAGATGTGATATGAATGTGATATAAGCAAGGTTGTGATATAGTTCCCTCCAGAACCCGGACAAATCTGGGTCTGCCTAACTGTGCTACAGTTACTAACGCCATAACGAGAGCACGATAAGCAGGAATAATTGACACAGTACATCATACAGAGCCTGCGGACCTGGTTGTCAGAGGTCAGAAAACGTCTACTTCCTATTTTTTCCTCCATTTCCTTTTCTCTTTCTTAATTGCTTTATTTTGCGAGATGCTGCCCCACGTGAAGGACACTATATAAATGCAAGTTGTTGTTGTATTAATCATTTCTGCCGAGCAAATTCAAATGATATACTGACTAAATTTATTGTAAATTTGAACATGTTTAGACAGTGTTGCTTTTTGAGAACATTTTTTCATTTAACCATAAATTGGGTATCTATGCTTCTCTGCTTTGCAGTCACTGCAAATTTTAGTTGCATTATTGACTGTAACTAGTCCTTTTTTTTGTTCTCGCTACCAAAATAATAATAATCCTTGCATTTGATAACGCCTTATCACAACGTTGAGATGTCTCAAAGTGCTTCACAGAATATACTGTAAAATGAATTGACTGTATATTTGTGGGCGAACTGTGATAGCCAAAATTGCGCACAGCAGTATCCCACAAACAGTCGTGGATTGAATTAACCAATTTATTAAAGTGAATTGATTCTATATTTTGTGGGCGAAACGTGGCAGCCAATTACACTCAGAAGTGTCCCACAAACAGTCATGGAT
Organism: Callorhinchus milii; assembly: GCF_018977255.1. Taxonomy (NCBI): domain Eukaryota; kingdom Metazoa; phylum Chordata; class Chondrichthyes; order Chimaeriformes; family Callorhinchidae; genus Callorhinchus; species Callorhinchus milii. The sequence goes on along the minus strand of NW_024704743.1, from coordinate 94,440,113 downwards.
TGAGTGACCAAATTATTATTATTATTGAAGAGATTATTAACCCCAGAAAGCAATCCGCTAATCGACTAACAACCGGGATCCTACTTAGTGCTAGGTAAACAGAGGCGTGTGGAGTAAGGAAACACCTAAGGTTTCGCCCTACCAAGGGAATAGAACCCGGGTCTTCTCGTTTGTGAGGCAAGTGCTCTAACCACTACGTCATAGGACACTGAAAAGAAAAAGACCTTTTCTTTTTGGTGTTGCATTGCAATAAAGGTCAATGGTTATGTGATTTTATTTTGCGAGATGCTGCACCAAGTGAAGGGTGCTATATAAATGCAAATGGATTTTAAGATCCTCTCAATCATTTTCAAATCCCTTCATGCCCTGGCACCTCCCTACCCTATCCGATCTGGTTAGCCCCCACTCCACCATCCACTGCCTCTGCTCGGCTGGCTCCAGCCTCCTGTTTGTCTCTCATCCCCTCCACTTCACTATTGGTGGCTGTGCCTTCAGCTACTAAGCTCTGAAACTGTGCCTCAATCCCTCCACTCTGCCTCCTCCCTCACCACTTTCAAATACCACCTAAAGACCTTCCTTTTTAATCATGCTTACAGTCACTTCCCGCCTCCATATTCCACTGGCTCGTTGTCAGACTCCGCCACTGTCAAGTGCTCTGAGACGCTACCCCATGTGAAGGGTGCTATATAACTGCAATTGTTGTTGTTATATTTGATTATCTGACAAATGGTGCTTATTTTCTGATAAGCATTTGGTTGCAGACTAAGTGAGTAAGCAAGAGAAGAAGGATTTGAAATATAGTATAAGTATAGTATAGTATAGTATAAGTTGGTTAGAGAAAAGTAGTTCTGGTATTTACTGAAAATATTTGGGAATAAGTTGTGTGTTGTCATCTTTGAGACCTTTTGAGTAAATGTCTCTTTCCTTACAAAAGCCAAATTATCTCTGTCTAACACTGACTCCACTGTATACAATAAATCCAGAATTTTGCTGCCATCTTTTTTACTCTCAGGAATTTCTGTGATTTGCAATGAAACTTGGCAGATCCTTTGGGCTTAATTACAATATAAGGTGAACACTGAATAGCCAACGCATGATGCCGCTGGATCCCTTCTGTACCGAGACTTCATGTCATTGGTTTGAGCTCTTTAATATTCTGGCAAGCCTAAAATTCTGTTTGTGATGTTCACCATCTAATTCTCCCCTTCACGGGCACATCATGGAACCAAATGGACTCATAGTTTGGCCAGTAAATGTGTGGTGTTTTAGTTGATCAAACATACAGGTATTGGAAAACCATGGTTCTGAAAGCCTTTTTGCAGATGGGCCTGACTCTGCTCTCCTGCTGCAGTAAAAAGTGTTGACATGACACTTTGAATACAGCGGCAACATGTTGCCACCTTGATAAGCTGAGTCCCTCATGCTTAACCTATTCATTTCTCCCCCAACATATGCACATTAGCAATGTAGCAGTTTCACTTGTGCTTACAAGAGGGCAACCCTGTTATGCCTCTCATTTTAGCATGGCTTTGATTATCACGCTGGTGTCTTGTGGACCCATGCCACCCGGTTGTGTGGTAAACCCAGCTTCCAGAGCTGGATCCCGCTCTGAAAAACGTCAATTTCTGGTCATAATTCTGGTCATCACTTGTTGCACACATTCGCAGGAAGCTTCATCAACATCAATCTGATGATCTGGAAGTCAGACTTTTTTGTGCTTCATTTAAAATGTTGCTGCTGAGATATTGAATCCTGACAGTCATGCAATAACAATGTCATGCTGTAATGTATACATTTCTCCAAAAGCGGTGTGATTTGAGACACCTGAGCAATACAGCAATATGTTTGGAGAATTTGAAAGCTGATACTTACTTAGTGCCTTGCCAGACTGTGAGCGCAATGCCTCAGTGTGCAGCTTGTAATCAGATAGTTGTGTTAAAAGAGACTTTTGGGAAATTGGATCAGTAGTGAGATAAACCAATGATGAATTTCTGCCTGAAACTGTTACTATGTTACTGCGTGGACTCAATGCAAAGAAAGATATTGTGTCTATCATTAATAGATTGTGAAATGCTAAAATAGGATGCTAAAGGTGGTATAAAGCTAATATCAGTCAAATTTGTAGGTATAAGAAAGACTTAGATAAGGGTACATGAGACAGCAGAGGAAAAAGTGAATACTTTGTGGGCAAAAGCTAGAGATGTTGCAGAATGGAGAAGACAGCAGAGGTTTGAGGTTGTTAAAATCTAATAAATAGCTGAAGAGTGTCCAAGGAGAAGACAAGATGATGTTTCAGAAGTTTTGGAAACTCAGGTAATATTATACCAAACTAGATATTTATTATCTTTTATAAATATAAAAATCGTTTAGTTTGAGTTTGTCGATTTCCCTCTGTTACAGATTTTTAAAAAATCTATAATTAATTACTGTTGTCAAAGAGGAAAATATAATTTTACCCACAAGAATCTAATAAAAGGGCTTTTTGTAGTTTTGAACAAAATGAAACCTGCATCCTCATCATACACCCAGTTTATACTTGTTCTCAAAGTTAAAGCATTCAGAGTTAAAGGGTGTGGTCGCTGTACATGCACAGCTCAATGCATGTGCATAATTGATTCATTTTTTTAATGTTATTGGACAGTCCTAGTCCCTAAGCATGAAACTTGAAATAATAGTGAATTTCAAGGCACCTTTCTGAGCAGTAAATCAACTCATACCTGCATTTGCACTTGAATTCCCATAAATCACTTTGTGACCGCACCCGTCAGAGCTGATTGGCATTTTTGTTTCTCTAGTCGATTGAAGCTGGTGCTGAATTGATGTGAAAAGCCGAGTGCATATAAACTGGGCACCGATTGTCTCTCACACTGTCCATTTACAGGACCCAACTTCACAATGATTAGATTAAGCACTGAAACAACGTCAAGCAAAACTCTACAGATTACTCCATATAAACTAGCGGAAGGGCAATGATTCAAGGTAGTAATCTGATCTCAGGAATTAGATGACAGATATTAAATGCTTGAGTTTTGCTGTTTTGAGCGTATGATGCCCTCTGAGCTCAAATGAATTCCAGTCATGTTCCCTGCTATCCATTATTCTATATTTAATACTGCAGATTTGGTCTTGACCTATTGAGTTTGAAATCAATGATAGAGTATTATTAGAATCTGTGGTTACCTTTATGAATTTATGATCAATTGGCTTAAGTGATAGGAGCATTTGAGCATTTGTTCAGTGAGTTGCTGAATAGAGTCACTACAGAGGTGGCCAATTCTGTTCCAGGAAGTGGAGGAAGGAAGCGAAAAAATTCCTGGATTTTAATTCAACCCGGTTCAGTTGCTTCTGAACTTTGAAACTCACATTGCCTAGACTGACAGTGTAGTGTTGGGGGAGCGCAGTGTTGTTTGAGGTACTGTCCTTCAGATGAGATGTCAAACTAAGGTCCCATCTGCCTGTTCAGGTAGATGTTAAAAAAATCAATAATAATCTTTGCAATTGGTTTTGTGCTTCAAAGCACTTATGTAATAATAATCCTTGCATTTGATATAGCGCCTTATCATGTCTTCTAGACGTCTCAAAGTGCTTCACAGAATATGCTGTAAAGTGAATTGACTGTATATTTTGTGGGTGAAACGCGGCAGCCAATTGCGTACAGCAGATTCCCACAAACAGTCGTGGATTGAAGTGACCAAATTATTTTTATTTATTTTGAAGGAATTATTACCCCCAGAAAAGCGATCTGGTAATCGACTAACAACCGGGTTCCTACTTACTGCTAGATAAACAGAAGCGTGTGGAGTTTAGGAAACTTGCCCAATGTTTTGCCCTGCCAGGAAATGAACCCAGGTCCTCTCACTTGTGAGCTGAGTGCTCTAACCACTGTGCTACAGGACTCCACAGGAGTCCACTCCACAGGATTTACTGTGAAATTGAGTGATTTTGTATTTGTAGGCAAACATGACAGCCATTTGCACACAGCAATATTTCACAAACAGCTATGAAACAATTGACCAATGTTATCTGGGGGATTGTTGGCCAGAATACCAGGAGAAAATGTTTTCTTTTTGAGTAGTGACACAGAATCATTAACATCCACTTGAACAAACACAGAGGAGACCTCAGTTTAACATTTCATCAAAAGGATGACACCTCCAACAATTCAATACCCCCTTCTCCCCAACACTACAATGGAGTGTCAGTCTGGATTATGTCAGCTCTGCTGGCTCCCAGTTCTTCAGCGGATCAACCTTAAGGTCCTTGTCTTTATGGTAAGACATTATAAAAATGGAGATTCTTTCTTTTGCTACATATCCTGTCAATATAGTAACTTTGTCTGTCTCGGGCAGAAGTACTTGTGTCATTTTTATATAAAGCTGAATGGAACTATTTCAGATGTTGTCCTTCCAATTTTGTTATATTTATCTTTATTAACACCTTAATAGAGGTCTTTGGCACAGTAATTGATAGTGTGTGTGAACTACAAGAGATCTATAGTATATTATTATATATGGGTTTGTTTTGAACTGATGGTTATTAGTTTGCCTGCAGTTAACACATTACTTTAAGGATTGCCGTTAAATTCTTCTTTGAATGTTGTTAGCATGTTTCAAATTCTTTTGGATCTGTTGGTATTTTAACCATTAGTTACTGCAAATGTTCCATATGTAATCATTTCTTCTGCAGTTCTTTATGAACTGTAGTGTGGAAGGCTGCACAGGACCAGGCATCGAGAGAACATTGGCTGTGATAATGGAAGCAGTTCCCTGTGGATGTAAAGATTGCAAAGTAAGTTTATGGAAATAGACACTGACATAAAAAAGATTTACTTCAGTTCCTTGGTTTAAGACTTAATAAGTCAAACCCAAAGGAATTGTGAAACAAAAACAGAAGTCACTGGGAACACTCAGCAGGTCAGGCAGCATCCATGGAGAAAGGAAATTGAGTCAACGTTTCAGTTCCACAACCCTTCATCGGAACTGGGTCATGTTGGGAGGGAGAGACTTTTAAGAACTAATAGAGATCAGGGAGGCAGGACATTGAAGAGAAAGGAGAAAATGGGGTAGAGGACAGGGGATGATGGGTTAAAGAGGTGTCAAAGATGCAAAGAGATTGTAATTCATGTTTCTGAAGTTTTTTAATCCTCTCAACTGTTCTCTGTTCTTCCCTTCTCTCTTGAAGGTATGTCTTAAGCTGGCATAGAAGTCCAATTGTAGCTCTCTGATGTCTCACTTTACCACCTATGGCTGTTGAAGCCGATTCCATAACAACAGGGAATTGGATAACAATAAGGCTTGCAGTAAGACTGATTGAATTGGAAATCTACTCCCTCACCTTAACATTAATTGCTTCTCCCCACATAAACAAACAAAAGACCTTGAGTTGTATATTTCACATATGGACATTTCTTCATTAGTGTGTGCTAATTTGACCCATGGACCATTCCACTCCTTGACTTTAATTCAAAGAAAACAGCTGTAGGAGCAATGTTCATATTTCTTGAGACTGGTAGCCTGGCAGTCATATTGTAAAGAATACAAATATATATACACACACAGATTCCACCACATAGAGATGTGCTACTCTATAATCTAAGAATCCTGGTACTTGTGTGTATTTAGTTCAGTTTGATAATGGTTCTTGGGATTGTCTGACAATAAACACTGGATATCAAGAAGTTGCAGACACTATCCATGTTTTACAGAAATGTCTGTGTTTACCATGGGTTGGGCTGGTGCTGAGGTTGTTAATAATGTAGGTGTACTTTAGCACCTATTACTTCCTGGCTCTAGCTGTTAGACTGAGAATTCTGGCTAAATCAGTCCAAAAACAACTGCAGGTTAGGGGCAGAGAGAAGCTCAGTAAGATTTTTGAGCATTCCAGCAGCTGTATTCAGAGTTTTTTTGGAGTTTTTTTTGATGTGGGTGGGGGCTGATGGAATACATTAAAAATGAATCTGCAAACACAGCTATGGAGGACGCCAAAACACAAAACACTGCAGATGCTAGAAATCTGAAACAAAAACAGAAGTCGCTGGGAATACTCAGCAGGTCAGGCAGCATCTATGGAGAAAGGAAAGTGAGTCAACATTTTGGGTCCACGACCCTTTGTCAGAACTGAAGCATGTTGGAGGAGGAAGTGAGCTGAAACAAACTGAAAAGTCCTGTCTTAAGTTGAAACTGAAATATAAATAAGAAACATAGTAATACGTCCAAAGCATTAAGCAGCACAAAATTCTTCCTTTGGAAACATGGGAACAGATTTGAAGGGTCTTAGCTACAATTAGATATTGGGTCCACTTGGATTATATTCCTAGACATGAGATTACATGTTACATGTTGATCTAGCTGAAGGGCTTAAAATGACAATTTGACAAGATGCATAAACTGCTCATGATGGGAGAAGGATCTATAACAAGACAGCATGTCATAAAATTGGAGCAAGGCAAATTAGAAGTGAAATCCAAAGGCACAAAGAATTGTGAGAATGAAGAATGCACTACCCCAAAAGGTGAAGATGCTGAACAGGAAGGTGGATATATTCTGGATCCATTAAGGGTTATACAACAGCAACAAATTACATTTGCATAGTGCTTTTCACGTCAGGAGGACGTCCCAAGGTGCTGAAACACAAAAAGCTAGGGAATTAAAAGAGAAGTAATATAACTGAACAGATTGGTGCAATAGCTTTGTAACACTGAATAGCTTCCTCATAACCCTTTTTTAAAAATTGACACAACTACATAAAGGTTGCACTTCTTTACAATTGTGGGGTTTTAGTTCTCGAACTTAAGAAAGGCTTATTGACCTTTTCAAATTAATTTTTCATAAGGTTACCCCTCCACTAGAAAATTGTGCTGCTGTGTACCTGGCATTGTTTCAATTGACAACTTTTAAATTCTGTGGCAGAAACACATTGATTTATTACTGTTTCATGTATCTGGCCTATGAGTCTGAAAAAAAATCTGTTTTAGATGGTTTGAATTGAGAAACTTCAATCTGAAGTTGAGCAGAACAGGACTGGGAAAGGGACAATGTGCTTTTTATTTAAAAAGAAGCAAAAGAATTCTGACAGAAGTGAATGTGCATAGCCTTTTCTCTTCCGAGATTGTTTGTCACTTATAATGATAATAATAATAATCCTTTTGCTATAGCACCTTATCACATCAGAATGTCTCAAAGTCCTTCAGAGTTTTCTGTAAAGTGTAGTGACTGTAGGTAAACAAGCAGCCAATTTGTGCACAGAAATTGCTTACAAACAGCCATGAAGCAACTGACCAGTGGATGTTAAAATATGCCATGGTACTTGTTTTAATCTGAGGGATTGTAAGACCAGCCATCAGAAGAAATTCCCTTCTCTTTTCGAACAGTACCATGGCACCTTTTAACATCCACTTGGAAAACCAGACACTAAAGAACTATAATTTAATATTGAAGTATCAGCCTCTAAATCTGCCTTCAAAATATTTTCAGTATTTCACATCTTAGTTGCACAACTTTCCAGCAACCACCTGTATGATTCAAAATGAATGTTTTAAAAATGTGTTTTGAAATTAAGCTTTTAGCTATATATGCTATATGACAGCTGCTGAATTGTCTCTTGTTAGAGACATAAATTATTCAACCCTTCCCTTCTTGAATGTCTTTGCCTCATTGCCTTATCTTTGGGAAGAGCGAGCAGGTGCACTCCTCCATTATATTTAGCTCCATCTCTTACTTAATTGCAAATGCCAGTAGCAACAAATGCATATCAGAGTGAGATGAGTCTTTCAGCTGTACACGAGTGGCTTTTTGAAAGTAGTGCAAAAGGCCGCAACATACGTACACTTGATCATGGTTAGTCCCTGTGTACTGAAAATGCCTTTGCTAAATATAAAAAGCTATTCTGTGTCATTTAACTTAAAACCCATTAAAAGGACTGATGAGAGGCAGCAGTTTGTACTCGGAAACATATATAGAAAATAGCAATGAAAATTCAATAGAGAGAGCGTGCATTTTATAGTTGTATAATTACACAGCATATTTAATTCAATTTTGCTTCATTCTGTATCCTCTTGATGAATGAAACGAAGTCGGACATTATTGTCATGAGGCCATTCAGTTGTGTTTGTGCATCAAACGCAATGTGAAGGACAAGTCTAGGTCTAAATGGAGCACCAGTTATCATTCTTAGGGTTAAGTTTAGTCCATTGGTTCAGTGGATAACTGTGACTTGATGTGTCCCAAGTTTTGATCCCAGGTGAGTGCTTCAAGAGATTCAGTCAGCTAGAAAATCAATGGCAGGATTAGTGCTTGGAGCAACAGCATTAGCTCTAGTGCCAGTGAAATTGTTCTCTGAATATGACCTTTTTAGAATGATTTTATGGTAAATAGTATGTCAACACAACCTCTCTGTTGCCATTGCACATAATGGAAGTGGAATGGCACAAGCAACTGCTGTGATGCTTGTGTCCCATTCACACATCTAACAAAAGCTTACAGATGATTGCTGGAACTCCAGTAATTCTGGCATAGTAACCTTTGGCACTAGCCTCTGTCCAAGCTTCCTCGGATTACAGAGTTTCCATTTTTGTCAATGTTCATATGTTCTTCCAGATGGTTCAGTCTTGGAGGTTCCTTACTGTAGGAACAGGGGCAGAAGAGACACCCAAGATTGCAGTATGTTGTGTAATCAATGTCAAATATAGGTTAGGATAGGATAGGATGGGATAAAAATGAAGGGTAATTTTAGGAGAGACACTTGGAAACTTTTTCTTTATACAGATGATAATCAATATCTGAAAGCAGGAAGGGTTGGGAACCTGAGTTCATAGTCCAAGAACACACCCCAGTGCAGCAGTAGAGAAGCGTTGGAGATGCCATTCTTTGGATGAGTCACTAAATCAAGATCATGTCTATCTGTTCAGATAGATGTTAATGTTCACATACACTATATCAGAAGAGAAGGGAGTTTCCCTGATATTCTGGTCAGCAGTCCTTCAGATATATTTATCATTGACTTCACATTACCTGTGGGACCTTTTTCTGTGCTACTGCATTTGCCTAAAGAAAAACATCACTACAGTTAAACCCTTTCAAATGGTTTGATATGATAAGGAGTTATAAAACATATGTTTTTTTGGCCCATTCCACATTTCTAAATAGGAACCTGTATTACTGAGGGTAAAAGTTCACATTAGAAATTTCCATTAGCTTAATGCATGCTGCTACAATTTGTTCAGCAATTACGTTTGGATGAACAATACCTGGCAAAAGGAGAGTATTGTAATTGGTCAGTGATTGTACCTTTTCAAGTGGAGATGGCTGGATGGAAGGATTGCCCATCCACTGTTTTTGATGTCAACTTGGATGTGTGTGCAAGACACTGGAAATTGATCAAGACACTGAGGGTTTCTTCCAAAAGGCAGGAAATTTTTAATGCAAATTTTTATGTGTACATGGACAAGGTTAGTACTCATTTTTATTGAAAGTACTTCCTGTATGCCATCCTTCCCTTTAATGATGTATTGTTAGCAATGTTAAAATAAAACTGACATCTGTTCAGCCTGAAGGTTCTCCCTTCTTGGCAGCAGTTTTCATAAACAGGCTTGTACTGTTCGTCCATCTAGATCAGAGAAAGAGCTAAAAATGTAATTCAAAGGCAACTGGCCATAGGAGGAGGAAACCCGTTCCAGTTACTGTAGGTACATAACCACAGGCAGAGGGAGTGAAAACAAATTATCTAACAATGCAAGGAAGATATTCCATTCTACAAAATTATCTTTGACTCCAATTCTACCTCTCTGCTTATTTCTTCCCTATCCCTGCCCTTCAACAGCCATCACATGCCTCATTTTGCTAGAGAGCATTTTGCCAATCCGCTGCCACTTCTGACCCAGTAAAGCTGTCACTTGGAACAGTATCCAAACGTTTTCTAAGAACCACATGTCATGTTATTAAATAATAGATTCAACTGCCTTGATGCCTCTTCCAGGTACGTGAGCAACTGTACGCTGCTGCTGCTGCTTGGAAAGATGTATTGTTTATGGGAGGTGAAGGTCTGACATCCTCTTGAGTCTGAACCACCATATCTGGAGTCGCCCTGGTGTGACACTGCTGAAACTTGTACACAGTTTGCAGCCAGCGTGAAGACACCTTCAATAATGGCAGTTTCTGAGACGAGCAAACTGACTGTGGTAAATTCATCAAATCCAGCTGAGGAGTGCAGATTTTTTAAAGGCAGTGACGCCTAGAGACAGATTTGGCTAAGCACAGAAGCAATGTTATGGCGAGGTTCTGACGTTACATTTTGCTACATGCAGCATTCCCATTACATCATCAACAAATGACATTTATATGGAGCCTTTTGCATTGGGAGTCCCTGAAGTACTGACAGTTGAAAGTCTGCACTTTTGTCAGGGATGTACATTCTGCTCCACATTATTTTGACATGGGAGCCAGGAAAAACAGAAGCACTTGACTTTGGCATTCTGCATATTGCACGTGCGCAATCTGGTGTGATGTGCACCCATCGGATTTACACTGCGTGGACTCACATTTCTGACAAAAAACACCTACTCCAGGTGTTTGCCAGGAAGTCTAGCTGCAGCACAGTAATGCTTTGTACTCCACATTTTCCGCTGAGTGGCTGCCAAATCTGTGCCAATTTGCCACCAAGATATGCAGTGCAAATGCAGCAATTTCTTACAATGTATTGCAGAGACACTTATTCCACGTGGGGTTACATTGGATGAACATGCCATTTGTGGCACCACAGGGTGGGGGGTGGGGGGCGATGTAAGAGACCGCACAACCAGCTGACTGGTCACCCCTTCTCCCCCCATCCACCCCTTAAAACAGTGATTAAAGCCTGTAGGAAAAAAATCCTTAACCTTTTTTTTGTGAATGTTGTCACATGGAGATGAATCTGCACATTAGTTTGATTCGGTTTTGGTTGGTTGCAAGTGAACCTGCTAAGTTGCTACATAGCTTTGCTGCCACCTAGGGTGGTCTTACATATGCCACCAAGATGATGCTGTTAGCGTCAATCCTGTGGCTGACCATATGATGCTGTATTTTCAGTGATGAGAGAGAACTGCTATATTGCCCAGCTGCATACACATCAGTAACTATTATTATGGTCCCTTTCTCTCTCTGGTAGGGTGTCCTGAAATTCTTGTTTTTTCATATACAGTAGCATCATGCCACTAAATACACTTCACTTAAAGAATCCTGCCCATAACATAACATTTTGTTAACACGTGGAACAATAATGCCGTCTTCCTCTCACCTGCCTCTTCCTTCATCCATATTCTCTCTCATCTGTATCCCCTCACCCATACCCCCCCCCCACCACATCCTCCCTCATCCGTATTCCCCTCACCATATTCTCCCTGACCCATATCCCCCTCATCTACATACCCCTCACCCATATCATCCCTCATCCATATCTCCCTCACCCATATCCCCCACACCCATATTATCCCAATGCAGGGAAAACTTGTGTTGTATAAGATATATGCCAGAATGGTTCTGCATGGTTCCACAGCTCCTGAGCATGCAGCGGAGGGTTTCCTTCAGCCTGCATTATTCAACTTGTAAGAGATATAGTTTTCCCTGCATTGGGATCTTGCTATCATTGAAGAGAGATGGGAACTATTGAAGGAAAGGTGGCTGAGGGATGATATGGGTGAGGGGCATACAAGTGAGGGGGATATGGGTGAGGGATGATATAGGTGTGGGGGATAAGTCCAGGACTAAGCAATTAGGTGGATTTGTCCACCTGCCTTCTTGGTGTGTCAGCAGTCTTTCAGCATCCGTTTTGCTTTGAATTCAGTTATGATTCTAGCGTCATCTTCAGGAAGAACTTATTCTGGTTTTCAGGAGGGTTCACACCTGGTATGGGTTGGATGGGTGATATTGGCCTATCCCACGTACGTGTACGAGATGGTACACGAACCGTCAGGACGGCAATGACAGTCCTGTGGTCAGCGGCTGCCACTTACGCAGTACCTTCCTGCCTGTTAAACGGGTCATCAGCATCAGTGATCAATGCCTACCAGTACACAGTCACTCGACAGCAATTATCTATTGAATGCTTTCAGATGTTTCAATATTATAAGAGCTATCAACGCAAGGTTTTATTTTGTCATCAGGTGGCTGGCTGATCTCCTCAATGGACACACCTATTTGCTCTTTTATTGTTTGACCGGATCAGGAGAAAAGTTTGTTACAGCCTTTTACAATGTAAACAGCTGGATTCAATGCTACCATAGCAACTGGCCACATGATGAGGTGTATTGGATTGCCTGGCAGCGAGTTCACTGAGGCACGGGAGAGAATTAACAGGCAGCCTGAGATGAAACGTAGTGTTTATTTGGGTCGTACGTACAGTTATGTAAGGTCAAGGACTGAAGCTTCTTGTACGACTTGCTGCCCCTGAAGCAGCAGTGTCCCAGCACATTATAGCTGAGGCGGGGTCCGGGACGCCAGGTAAGAACAAGTGGATTTCCTTGGGAGAAGCCTGAGATATAGGCCCCTATGATCGTGGCTTGTTGGTTCAGAGGTTGCTCTGCTTTCAAGAGGCTGCAAGCCAAATGCAGGTCGCTGCAGAGGCTTGATCTGTTGCAGGTGCTGGCGTGCAGTCAGCTGCATTTGCAGACGTGCTGCGGTGAAGCGCACACAGTTCTGGAACATGAAACCTTGTGCTGTATGGTTTTAGAGGGCACGGTTTTAGAAGTAAAATGACATTGACGTGGAGCCTGATTGCAATAGGCTCAGGATATGAACTTTTTATCAGACTTTCAGAATTGACGATGAATTCCCAAGTTAATTGTCACATGCCGGATATTACAGGTAAACTGGTCCTCAGACAACATGAAAGTACAAGGTAGCCAAACAGGGTCGTATAAACTGTTACCATGCAGATCAAGCTAGTTACTTTCATGGTTTTAGCATAATCAGATCTTGTTGCCTTCAAAGACCTTTGAAGCTTATTAAGCGTTTGCTTCTAAGGGCAAGTTACCCCTGAATAAATGCACGGAAAGCAGCAATCAGAAAGTGAAGATTCTCATTTAGTTGTCAGCCTGGCTCAGCTTGTGGCTCTCTCATCTCTCAGACAGAAAGTTGTGGGTTCAAGCCCCACTTCTGGACTTGAGCTCACTTAGTCTAGGCTGGTAACGCTGGGGATATGCTGTAGTATTGGAGGGTCCATCCTTTGGATGAGTTATTAAACCAAAGTCTCATCTGCCTGTAGAGATGGATGTTAAAGATCTCTTGGCATTATTTGAAAAGAGAAGGGAATTTCTCCCAGTCTTCTGGCCAACAATTCCCTCAAATAAAATTGGTCACTCACTTTATGCTGTTTGTGGGACACTGCTGCACACAAATTGGCATATTAACTTACAAAATACACAGTCACTGCACTTTACAGTAAATCCTGCAAAGCGTCTTGAGATGTGTTGCTGATTCAAAAGATGCTATATCAAATGCAAGGATTATTATTGTACTATTTGTTTTGAATTGAATTTTATTTATATGATGCTTTGGGTGATAAGTTGATCAACCGTTTTTCCACTTCTGCTTGTAAGTTCTGAAGGTGTATGTGTGTGTGTGTGTGTGTGTGTGTGTGTATGTGAGAAAACATGAGCTGCAATAGTTGACTGACTGAGACAGGTGTATTGGAATGAATCTTCACGCCTGGACTCTGTTGTATTGTGTCTGCCAAACTTCAAGGGCACTCGTGGCTGGCGCTTTGACCGCAGTTTGTTGTTGCGTGGAACAAGTGAATTGCAGTTCAATAGAAGGAGGATGTTGTAAGGATCGTGCAGTAATGTATGAGTCATTTTTCACTTTCTCCTTGTTGACACCTTCCCACTAGTTGAGGCCACACCTTTCGGTTACACCTTTCACCAAACCTCACGGCCTCATCACCATGACGGTGGTGTGGCTCTCATCTCCCAGTCCCCCCTTGGCCTTTCCCCTTACTCTTCCAGAACCTTCCCCTCCTTTGAACACCTTATCCTCTACCACCCCTCCAGGCTTTCCCTCAAAATCCTCCTTGTTTACGGTCCCCCCAAGCCTTCCCCCACCTTCCTCTCAGATATCTCCACCCTCCTATCTTCCCTCTCCCTCTGCTCTGAATGCCTCCTTATCTTAGGCGACTTCAACCTCCACTTCACACCCTCTTGCTCTATCTCTGCTGACTTCTCCTTCCTCCTCTCTTCCCTCAACCTCTCCCTCCCCATCCACGTCTGTGGCCACCCCTTTGACCTGGTGATCACCCGGGGCCTCACCGTCTCGGACATTAACATCATCATCGATAAAGCCATCTCGGACCACCACTTCAACTCCCTAAACCTCAGTACCCCTTCCCCCTTCCCAACCCTCCACCATTACATACATGGAAAAAAAATTCCTCCTTCTCCCTCTCCACTGCCCTGGAGTCATCTGAACTCCTACACCTCTGGCCCTCCCTGACCGATCTCCCCTCCTCACTCTCCTTTCTCCACAACTCCCTCTCCTCCATTCTGGACTCCCTTGCCTCCCTTGCCTCCCTCACCTCCCGAACTGCCTCAAACTCTCGTAAATCTCCCTGGTACACCAGCCATCTCCGTTCCCTCAAGGCACAAGTGCGAGCTGCTGAAAGCGCCTAGACCAAATCCAAACGGACCATTGGCAGATTTGGCTTCACCTCACCAAGATCTACCGCTGTGCTCTTGCCTCCCCAAATCCTCCTTCTACTTCTAAAGGACAACCCCCGGCTTCTCTTTTCCACCACTAACAGTCTCCTCCATCTACTTTCTCATACCTCGCCCATCCTCTCCTCAAACGCCAACTGTGAGGAGATCCCGGACTTCCTCAAATCTAAAATCGAGGGGATACATTCAGCCACCTCAGTCCATCCACAGCCACCCCCAGATCGCCTCTCCTTCATGACCCACCCCTCACCCATCCCCCCTATACTCCTTTGACCCTATCTCTCCCTCCTCCCTCACTATGACTGTCCGCAAACTCAAACCCACCACCTGCTCCCTCGATCCCATCCCCACCTCTCTCCTCATCTTCCAGCTCCACCTTCTGGCCCCCCTCCTGTCCGATGTCATCAACCTCTCCCTGTCCACCGGTTCAGTTCCCACCCCCGTAAAAGCAGTCATCTTCAGCCACATCCTGAAAAAACGTTCCCTGGATCCATCCCTCCTCTCCAGCTACCGCCCCAACTCTGATCTCCCATTCCTCTCCAAGGTCCTGGAACGAGTTGTCGCGTCCCAGCTCCACTCCTTTCTCTCTTGCTATTCCCTCTTTGAACCCCTCCAATCCGGCTTCCGTGCTGCCCACAACATGGAAACAGCCCTGGTCAAAGTCACTAATGACATTCTGAACAACTGTGATCAGGGCTCCCTCTGCCTCCTTGTCCTCCTCGACCTCTCTGTCACCTTCGACACTGTCGACCACTCCATCCTCATACACCCCCTCTCCGCTTTACTCAATTTTCACGGATCTGCCCTTGCCTGGTTCGATTCCTATCTCTCCCAACGTCTCCACTTCATTGCCTTCAACGGTTTCTCCTCCAGCCCCCGCAATGTTACATTTGGCGTCCCCCAGGGCTCTGTCCTTGTCCCTCTCCTCTTTAATATCTACATGCTCCCCCTTGGTGACATCATCCGCAGACATGGGGTCAACTTCCACATGTATGCGGATAACACCCAACTCTATCTTTCTTCCTCCACCCTCAACTCCAGGACCACTACTGTCCTGACAGACTGCCTGTCGGACATCAAGTCCTGGATGAGGGCACATTTCCTACAGTTGAATGTGAACAAGACTGAGGCCCTCCTGATTGGCTCGCGCCAGTGCCTCAGCACCTCAGGCTCTGGCAACATCAACCTCCATGGTTGCCCACTACGACTCACCAAGCCAGTCAGGAACCTAGGTGTCTTGTTCGACAACTGTCTTTTCTCCCCCACATTCAAGCTATGACCCACTCTGCCTTCCCTCACCTCTGTAACATCGCCCGACTCCGCCACTACCTCACCCCTTAGGCCGCTGAAACTCTTGTTCATGCCTTCATCACCTCCAGGCTCGACTATGCAAACGTCCTGCTTGTCGGCCTTCTCAACTCCTCCCTACACAGGCTGCAGATAATCCAGAACTCTGCAGCCCGTGTCCTCTCCCGCACCAAACTCCATGACCCCATCTCCCCCACTCTCGCCCGACTCCACTGGCTCCCTATCCTTCAGAGGATCCAGTTCAAGATCCTGGTCCTCCATGGCCTCGCCCCACCCTACCTCTGCGACCTCCTAACCCCCTACCAACCCACCCGTTTCCTCCGCTCAGCCGGCTCTGGCCTGCTCCACGTCCCCCAACCCACCTGCCCCACCATTGGCGGGAGAGCCTTCAGCCACTCTGCCCCCAACCTCTGGAATTACATCCCCCAGTCACTCCGCCTCGCCCCCTCCCTTAGCCTCCTTCAAGTCCCACCTCAAGACCCTCCTCTTCGACCATGCCATCGGCCATTCCCCCTTGCCCTCCCCTCCCTTACCCCCCAACTCCAGCTCGGATCTGAAATGCTGTACTCTGTCCAGCACCTTGGGATGTCCTCCCGATGTGAAAGGCGCTATACAAATGTAATCTTGTTGTTGTTGACAATTCTATGATGAGCAGAAATAAGTAGCCTGGCGAAGATTAAAAAGCAATTTACAATGTTTTGGTTAGTTTATTCCTCTTAACCTATCTCTATTATTCCTACTTCCAGGGGTGAGAGGGATAATCTGGACCAGGTGCTTCCCTATTCATTATAGACCCAAGGAAAAATGTACGAATGTCACTTTCATTAGGTTCAGCAGGTATTGCACTCATCCTTTGACAAAAAATATTCAATCCAATTTTATTACAGTTTAAATAAGCAGTTGAGTTAAATTAACATTCCAATTGGGAGCTTTAATGCTTGACTGACTAGACCTACAGGCCACTTAAACAAAGTCATTATTTGTATATCAATATTATTTCGGAACTCTCGCTTAACCTTTCGAGAATTATGATGGAAAAGTAGCGGAGTTTCCAATCCATTACTGTTAAACTCTGGCTTTTCTACAACCAAAAGGATTGTGCATCCTCTGGGTGTGAACTAGTGGCAAGTTTTTGCCTTTTACACGTCTAGGCAAGAAACATTAAGTAAGGTTCCTTACTCCAAACGCCTCTGTAAGTGGGAACCTGGTTGTTATTCGATTCACGAATCGCTTTTTCGAGGGTAATAATCCCTTCAAAAAACATAATAATAATTTGATCACTCAATTCACGACCGTTTGTGGGACACTGCTGTGTGCCCACAAAACATAGTCAATTCACTTTAGAGTATATTCTGTGAAGCGCTTTGAGACATCGTGAAGACGTGATAAGGCGCTATATCAAATGCAAAGCTTATTATTATATATTAGAAAAGGTAAATAGTCTCACCACCACCATGTACACTTATCACTTCTACAGAACCATAGAAATTTACAGCACAGAAGGCCATTTGGCCCTTCAATGTCTATGCTGGATCTTTGAAAGAGCAATCCTTTCAGTCCCATTTACCTGCCGTTTCTTTTTTTAGATGTCTCTCTTTTCCTCTTGAAAGCTTATATAGATCCTGTCTCAACCATGACATCCAGCAGGGCATTCCACTCCGAACAACTCTCTGTAATAAAATTCTTCTTAATCACCCCTTTTGCCTTGCGAATTGTTACCCTCCAGTCACTGGGTTTTTAGAGAATTAATGCAGATAAAAGGGTAAAATGTTCTATATCACAAGCACTGACATCCTTCAACTCAGAGGGCATGGAATGTCTCCCACCCATGTGAATGCAAATAACCTTTTGTTGTTCTCGATAATGCAAATGTTGCTGAGGATGCTACAGAGGTTATTTTCTACAAATATTGTAACACTGAATACTTTATACTCTAGAATACCCTGCTGTTTATTGGTTGTGGGTTATCTGTTATTCTCTATAATTCTGCGTATGCTATTATTTGAACAGTATGAGCAAAGGTTCTGTGCTCGGGTAGATGAAGTACAGAGTGTGAAACAAACTGTAAGCTATTAATGCACTTCAGTGATATTCTGCAATTAATTGCAATGGAACAAGTCCCTGTATCAGGATTCAATTTCTGGAACCTTTGTTTCAAAAAAAGCTAGTTATTTCCTGCTTAACCCATTAATCTGCACAGTCTTTGCTTTATTTAAGTCAGCTTCCAAATTCCTTCCGGCTCTTCGACATCAAACTCTCTTCTGATGATCAAAATGGTTTGCTAAACCCTGGAGTGTTTTGTTTGTCCTCCTCTCTGCAGCAATGGCATTTGCGGGGGAGGTGATTTACCATAATTCTGAGAGGAGTCATTGCCACCTACGCTGCCTGAGTCATCTGCTGGTATTACATTGCCAGTTCTCAGAACCTGATCATCTGAATCCATCTCCTCCGTCTCTCCGGTGCCCTTTATACTGTGGGAGGCAGGGGCAGTCATGGGAACCTTCAGATTCAACCACAGTAGCAGTTTTATCAGCTTGCGTAGTTGTGTTTGCTCTCTTTTTGAATCCCTGCAGGGATCTCTCCAGTGCTGGGGAGGACCTGACATGCTGAGTGAGAATTTTCTATGGTAATTGTCACAGCATTCCAAGCAGTTCACACAAGATTACTCAAAGCTGATGTGCTCAAATCTCTTTTACCTTCAACAACAAACTCAAGGGAATTTGAACTCCAAGCTTCTCCCGCTACATGTTAAAGTGGACTGCTGATCCCTTACTTCAGGATATCCTGCCAGAGTCCTTGTTTATTTTCTACAGTTGTATCGAGAAATGCTCCACCCAGAAGTACATATTTATGGCATTTTGAATTGTCTGGGAGCCAGGTATTTGGATCATTGGTTGCTCAGCAAGCATGTGTTAAACCCCTTGAGATGTCAGATGTGAAAGGCGCTATATAAATATAAATTGGATTGTGTTTCATTTGAAGGCTATGTTTTATACTTCAGGGCAGACTGAATCAAGAGCGAACGATGCCTTTATACATCAGTGCTACAGTTTGTACCTCGGCTGACTTCACCAGCCCAGTGCAGATTACAAGAATATTAGAGAAAGTTAGGGAATCTTGGAAATTAAAGGTTGATTGGGATGAGTTGTTATCTGCCAAGTTTCTTATGGCCTCAAATCTAAAATGAGCCCCGTTTTCATTATAAAGCCCATGTTCATCCAATGTGACAGGTGACATATACAATTTAACACGCTCATCTGGTCCAGTATCTCACAAAGCATAAAAAACAGCTGACTTCTGTAGCATCAGGTCATTGGGGGATAAAGCGCAGAAACCCAAGAACCTGGCAACCAGGAAACCAGCCATGATTTAGTGCAGAATACCAGCTCCAGTATAGAGGAATCCATGGGAGACCCATGCTCTAAAAGAACCCTCGCTCAACCAGACCCGCTGAGCATGTACTAGTTGTTGTTTTCTCCAAAGTGAGTTGTCACTTCATTGACGAGAAGCAAATACTTTTTATTGATGAATCTCTGTTAAAAGTCTTTCAGTAAAAATGGCGTTCACCTACAAATACACAGTAAATCCTATGAAGTGCTTTGAGACGTTGTCCTGATATGAAAGACGCTCTATCGAAGGCAAATTTATTTTTATTCGTCTATCAAATAAAATGTTATCACATTTGTTCATCATCAATCTCTTCTTGGAACACCACCGACCTTACAAACTGTTTCGTAGTGAAAGGCTGCCAGTTGTGTTATGCCTAATCTACATTTTGGTATTGTTCCAAGTTAGTGTTATTAAAAGGCGGGAAACAGCATTTACGTTTCCTTCTCTGAAGTCGTATTATTCCAGGAGTTCATGGAACGGGTGCAATTGTAAGTAAGCCCAATGCACGGAATTAGCTTTTTAATGTTATTAAAGAGTCACTCACAGAACTGGCCCTCGAATAAAATTTTAAAAATAGTCAGTCGACGGTTCAAGACCTTTTAAGAGATCATTTTTGAGCAGATGCCAAATCCATTTGCAGCATATACATTTATATTGCAGCAGGAGAAACTTTCTCTTCCCCACTTGCCCCGATGGTTTTACTTGCATCTTAAACCTGATTTAAATATATTGTGCTTTTTGTTTGTATGGATTTGCCACAAGTAAATACGAGTAAGGAAAACCACTGGGGGCGAGGTGGGTGGTGGGAGATGTATATATATATCAATATATATCAGTAATCACCCTAGCATCATTTCCAATTACACAATAAGCATTTAATTCTGAATGCCATAAAATTGTTATACATTTGGATATCTAATTAAATACAAACATAGAATTTATGAATATTGAATAAAATAATTAAACAAAAGTAGAAACATGGAAAGTTTTACTGTGAATAATAATCCTTGCATTTGATGTAGCACTTTATCATGTTATTGCAACGTCTTAATGCGCTTCACATGATTTACTGTAAAGTATAGGGATTGTGTATTCTGTAGGTGAATGTGGCTGCCAATTTGTGCACAGCAATATCTCACAAACAGCCACAAAGTGAATGACTATTTTTTATCTGCGGGATACTTGGCTAGATCACTGGGGAAAACTTCCTTCACTTTCCAAATAACGCCATGGGATATATAGCATCCACCTGAACATTTTTGGCCATTGCCCCACATCAGACAACTTTCTAAGATCACGCTTTGATCTAAGTGTTATGGGGATTCTTCAATCTACTGAATTTATTCAAGGCGTATGATAACTTAGTCACTCTCTTTAGGACATTGATGATGTAGAAGGTTAAATAAACATAATAGAAATGCTGTTGACTGCGTGTGATAATATTGTTTTTACCTTCACAACGCTCACAGGCTTAACTAAGCACTCCGAGATACTGCCTCGTGTGGAAAGTGTTATATAAATGCAAGTTCTTGTCGTTGCTGCTGGTGGCAGCTTTTTTCGATTTTTAAAATAATGTCACATGGTGATAATCCTCAATTTATAACAGTTGGTTACTGACTCACCCATAAATGGAACTAATCTTTCAATTTTTACAATCTGCCAGCCACGTGAGCAGTTGAGATTATAAATGAGTCAATAGTAACAAAACAAATTTATTTTTGTAATGAGTATTTTGCCATTGATGTCTGAATTGTAGTCCTGATACTTGTGAGCTAAATGCACAATCATACTTTCAGATTCTTAGGCCTCAGATTGCATTCTCCATCTGAAGTCTATCTATTGTATTCTGCTACTTATATAATAATCCTTGCATTTGATACAACATCTGTAACATAATGTCCCATAGTAATTTAGTGGCCATTGCAGGCAAGTATAATGACAAATGTGGCAGCCAATTTACTCAGAACAATGTCCCACAAGGTGGTCTTTAAGTGAATGACCATTTATTGGGGAGAATTGTTGTCCAGGAGTTGGGGGGGCTGGAATGGACTCCTTTCTCTTTTCATGTAGTGTCATAGAATCTTAGACTTCAAAACAACTTTGCTTACAATTGATCTTCTCGCTTTTTCTCCGCACAGAAGACTTGTCTCTGGCTCAGGTTAGTCAGATGCTCTGATTTGTGTTAGCAAACCTCCTGGGTCAGCCACCCCCAAATTTTTTCTCAGCATTGTTTTAGCCTGTTCCTGGTTTGTATCATGTTAACTGTACTTCTTTAATGGTGCACTACACTGATTTTTGTTACGTGTAATTAGAGCTTGTATTTTTGTATTATCTTTTCACAAGAAAACGTCTTGAAGTGCTTCACCGCAATTATGGTCCACAATAGTGTTTTTTTTGTACGCAAATGCGGCAGCTATTTTTCACACAGCAAGGTCCAATAAAACAGGTGAATGACAGATTTACATAGATGATTGTTGGCCAGGCCACCCAGAGAAATGCCTTTCACTTTGTCATGGGATCTTTAACATCCACCTGAAGGGCAAACTAGCAAACATAGACATTAGTTATTCTCAATTTATTATGCATTCTGACAATATGAAGCTATTGTGCATGGCACTGTAATTCCAAGCATATTCATTGAATTCCATTTAGCTTTGCTTACGATTATGGATCATCATTTTGTTTTGTTCAATTTCAGCATAATGAACATTTCCATATCTGTCCCACTGATTCCTTTACTGATTTTCATATTCTTATGCTACAAGTCTGATTTACTGTTGAATATTGGTATGAACTTCAAAGCCGGGCGTGCAAAACACACAATTTATACCATTGTGGCTGCACTGAAAAGCTCAGCTTCATGCTGAGTGGGGTGGGGTGAAGCTATGGTTTGATGCTGTCACATTTATGCACGATATTCTGGGAGAGAGATTAGGTAGGGTTGGGAAAAACCCACAGATGTAAACCCCCACAGTCCAGCAGACAGATGGGTGAATTACAGATGTTGATGTAGTTTAAATTGGTCGTGTGGAGTCAGCCTGTGCTGTTGGGTACATACGTTTCAGAGCAACAATCCTGCAATTAGCAGTGTTTGTCCTGAAAGGACTGAAGGCCTGAAATTTCAGCCAGTCTTAACCTGTAAAACCATTTTGTTATAAATGTTAATTCACACAGAATTGTGGAAAATGATAAAATCCAATCTTAATTTGGAAGCTGGTTCATTTTAAGAACTGTTGAAAATCGGCTTCCAAATAAAATTAAGATTGAATTGAAGAAGTTTCCACCATTGTGGCCAATCATAAGCTTCTAAGAGAAAATTGTCTTAAAGACTCCAACTCAGTGGAATTTGGAGTCAATAGTTTCTAGGGGTTGGGAAAGTATTCTGATACTGGAGAAGCCGATACTCCTCAGTCGTTTTGTTCAATTCACTGCGGATGCACTTGACATTACTATTGCCCAAATGCATGGAGCGCTCGCTTAATTTGAGCGGATGGAGGATATGTGAAAAAGTGTTAGAAAATCCAAATAAGAGACACTCACTCGAATGGATCATATTGGTTCTTTAATACTCAGAATCCCAATGGGTTAATACACTCGGTTAATTTCCCGTAGGCACGGCCATCGTCCCAACTACCTACTAGTTATAATCCTACTGGACACATAATTTCTGTGAGTACCATGGCCACCATCCCAACTATCTACTAGTTACGGTCGTACCAGACTCCTAATTTCTGCGAGTACCACGGCCACCATCCCATATATTTACTAGTTATGGTCGTACCGGACTCATAAACACGTCAACTGCCGAGTGTATTAATTCAGAGTATCCTGCTGAATCCCAAATTGTTAGAAAATAAAATCAGCCAAATCTGAAAGAAAATAACGTTAATTCCGTTAACCAGATATCCCCAGTCGTCAAACCAAAGGCCTGTGCAATCAACAGATCTTATAACAGAACAATACCACTGTAGATATCTCGAGTTCAACACTGTGTCTTTACAGCACACAAGCTTGATTCTTCATGCTTTCAGTCTTCTTGCTTACAGCTTTCAATCTTCCATTTGATATCCTCAGTCTTAGTGTTTCTAGCTCTCAGTCTTCCATCTCTCGTACCCTTGTCTCCACAGCCCGGGACGGCCCCATCTCCCGTACCCTTGTCTCCGCAGCCCAGGACGGCCCCATCTCCCGTATCCTTGTCTCCACAGCCCGGGACGGCCCCATCTCCCGTATCCTTGTCTCCGCGACCCGGGACGGCCCCGTACACAAAGTTATCGGAACTCTTATACCAATGTTCGTCCAATCATGGTGCGGACATTAGATCACCTGTCGAAATCATACTGGGTTCACTTGAACACCTCAAGGGGTGTACGTGCCTCAGCCCACATACACATTGTCCTTAAGACCCCTGTTATCTGATGCTTGTTATTTTGTAAGGTGGGATCATTAGTACATTCCTTTTAAGTGACTGGTTATTTCTTATCAGTATCCCTAGATGGTACCAAGGCCCTCTAGTTTAAGCAACTTGCTCATTAGTTGCTATTCTTGAGGGTTGCCTTCTGTCACTTGGCAGGCCCTGTCAGAATCTAGCGACTTATTGCTAAGTCGAGATCCTGTGTCGACCGGTACCTTGGACCTTTATCTCTGTGGGCGTGTTGTCAAGAGGTGACCCCCTGCCCTTTTCCAAAGCTGTCCTGTTATTCTTTCAAAAACAGAGAAAACCAGATGAGTCCTATACCATGACTGTCAGTCCAGTTGCCCCCCACACTTAACTTAAAAGTTAACCCATTCACAACATCTGTTATGATTCTAACATTATACAAAAAGTGTATATTCTAACAAAAGGGATTGCGATGTGTGGCACATTAGGGATCAGATATGTGACAGGAAAGAAGGAGCCTGGTGTCACATGTAGTCATGAGGTCTCATGCATCCACAATGTCTTTGTCACATTGGAATGGGGATATGAGGTGGAAATGGCCACATGCCCAGCTATGTCATGTGATGCCTCTATCAGCACTTCATCAGGTGCATTAGGCTCTTCAGCTCATGGCTGTGGGATGTTAGCCTGGCTCAGTTGATTCACCTGTGAGCCAGAAGGTTGTGGGTCCAAGCCCTATGTGGGAACTTTGATCTCATTGTCTGGCTGACTCTCCCAATACAATGCTGGGATGAACTGCTTGGCACTATTGTATACAAAACAAGAGAAGGTGTCCTGGCTGTCAATCCTCATTCTCATTCATGACTGATTGTGGGACATTGCTGTGTGCAAATTGGCTGCCACGTTTGCCTATAAAATACAGTCAATGAATAAATCCTGTGAAGCACTTTAAGATTTCCTCCCCCTGTGAAAAGCGCTAGATTAAATGCAAGGATTATTATTTTTTGTTATTAGTTGCTAACTGGGTAGATGAGACACTTGGCATCTCCTCAGCTGATCAGCAGGGTAGGAGTTGTTTGATCATCTCATTGGGAGCTATGGGAGGGATATTGTGCTAACCCTTTCATTGCTCCAATCATTTTCCTGCACTAGCTGCAGCAGGAGAGGTGCCAGCAACTCCAGAGGGGGAACTTCAACAGTGAAAAACTGTTTCAAGTGGCCTCTAGTCCCATGATATATATAGATCTCCAGCAAGGTTTGGGAACCCAAGCCGGCAGCCAGCCACAAAGCAATCCACTCATGATTATTGTCCTTGAGAGGGAGGTAAGTGGGATCTTCTTGGAGCTGAAATGGCTGTAAGGTGAGGTGTTTGGCAATGGAACGGTGAAATTGAGTCCAATCCCTCTGCGTTGATCTTGCTAGTCTGGTTCCTGAGCCAGGCAGTCTGCACTCCTCCAGGGCACTGCTGGTGATAGACCAGCCAGCCTGGCTCATCAGCAGGACTTGGAGGAGCAAACTGGGAGCATTTTACTTTTCAAACTTGTATGATAATAATCCTTTCATTTGATATAGCGCCTTATCACGTCTTCAAGACATCTCAAAGCGCTTCACAGAATACACTGTAAAGTAAATTGACTGTATATTGTGTGGGTGAAAAATATAACCTAATCTTTTAACTCTTTCAGGTTACATCTTCTGGGACTTTGATTTTCTAGTTAGGTTTATCAGACGTGGACTAGCTGCCACAAACCGATGCAGACTCTCCCAAATCACTTCATGCATACCCAGTTTCTCTGTTCCTGATGACACATTCCAGTAATTTGCCCACAATTGATATTAAACTCACTGGACCACACAATTAGATCCCATTATATATAATGCGGCGGTTTGCTCCATAATATGATCCCTGCTCCCCATCCTGTGTTATAACGGATTGTGTGATGGTACCATGTTTGGTTGGCATTCCTGCATCATCAGGGACTGGTGATGTTGCCACTGACTTCACAGCATGCTCCAAGCCGAGCCAATCGGTGGTGACTGGTTTCACGAGCGTTTCCAGCAGTTGCAGGGATCCTGCTAAAGTCTGGAGGCTTTCTGCACCTGCACATCAAGTGCAGGAAACCAGACAGAATCTGGGCACACTACATGTCAGGTTTACTATGTAGGTCCATGATATGCCCGCATTGTATATGGACCAGCAGTATGGAGAACTGTGACTTTGGCTGCTTGATTTGTTCCTTCCCCCCTTGAATAATGGTGTCGCAACAACAACAACTTGCATTTAC
Source organism: Callorhinchus milii (assembly GCF_018977255.1). Classification (NCBI taxonomy): domain Eukaryota; kingdom Metazoa; phylum Chordata; class Chondrichthyes; order Chimaeriformes; family Callorhinchidae; genus Callorhinchus; species Callorhinchus milii. The sequence continues at coordinate 94,414,075 of NW_024704743.1, read as the reverse complement.
ATAGCACCCTTCAGGCTATGTAGCATTCCAGAGCGCTTAATCTACATTTGGTGGTGGGGACAATGGTATCAAGATTTCCAAACCCAGAGAACTTCGGAAGGTTATAATAATGCTATAATAAAGGTTATTTTGCTTCACGTACTTCTGTTAATATCCTGTGGTGAAAATAATCCGGACCTGGAGATGTGTCTACCTTCATTGTCACTAGTTTATCTCACACAAACCACGGAGCATGTCAAGCTGCATTTGCACAAACCTGCTTACTTGGTTTGCAAAGGTAGACTCACAGCTTAGCAAAAACTACAACATTTTGCCAACTTCGTGAAATTTTGGCTGAAAACAAATGTTAAAACAGTTATACATTCAATTCTTTACATCATGTTTTTGCTGCTTTTTTAATACAAGCTCTTATTTGTTATGGAAATTTATTGAGATGAAATGTTTTGGTTCTGAAAAATACTTTATGTAAGCTTAGAATTTGTTTTGAAAGGAAAGGGCAAGAGAAGTTGAAATGTACCAAAAATGGCTGCCAGTGGATCAGGAAAAGTTGTGCTCCTCTGATTTGTTTAGATCAAAGTTTTAGATGTTGACAAATAAAGCAAACAACCCTGAAACTCTGGGATGTAGCTGTCAACTAGTCTTTGCTGAAGACTGGTTGCGTACAAGATATGACAACACTCACCGCAGACAAGCTAAGACTGTTCAGTTCTGAAAGGTAATGTCTCAGAGGGAAGATTATGTATGGGATTGGGAAAGTAAACTCAGACCAATGCTTTCAGGTGAACCACGACAGCAGAACAAGAGAACACAGGTTTAGGGTTCACTCCTGCAGATCTAAACTCCTCAACCTCCCTGGCTGTCCCTCAGACTTACCGAACCAGAGCGCAATCTAGGTGTCCGGATCGACCCCCAGCTGTCCGTCCTCCCCCACATCTGGTCCCTGATCAAGATCGCCTTCTTCTATCTCCACCACATTGCCCGCCTCCAACTGTACCTTCCCCAAATGCAGCCAAAACCATCGTGCATGTGGGGGACCTTCCTGTGAGTAAATTGACTGCCATGTTTGCTTACGAATACAAAACCACTGCACTTAATAGCAATTATTAAGCAAAGCACTTTGAGACATTTCAGAGTTTTAGATGCTGTATCAAATGCAGTGTCACTGTGAAAATTAAAAGGATGCAAAGTTATTAGAAAATGAGATAGCTGTGTCAAAGCAAAATGCCCATAGTTATGCAGCTGAGCTAAACTGCAACAACAACAACAAGATTCCATTTATAGAGCGCCTTTCACGTCAGGAGGACGTCCCAAGACGCTGTACAGTTGGGTAAGGACCCGAGCAGGGGGGAAATGGTCAGGGTGAGGGGAGGGAAGGGAGGGAGTGAGGAGGGGGTAGAGAGTCGTGAGGGGAGCTAAAGGCACGATCAAAGAGAAAGGTCTTGAGACCGGCCTTGAAGGAGGAAAGGGAGGAGGCGGCGAAGGCACTGGGGGATGGAGTTCCAGAGCCTCGGGGCTGAGAGGCTGAAGGCCCGGCCACCGATGGTAGGGCGGTTGGGGCGGGGGATGTGGAACAGACCGGAGCCAGAGGAACGGAGGGTACGGGCAGGTAGGTAGGGGGATAGTAGGTCAGAGAGTCAGGAGGGAGCAAGGCCGTGAATGGCCTTGTAGGTGAGGATGAGGATCTTGAAATCGATCCTCTGGGGGATGGGGAGCCAGTGGAGGCGAGCGAGGGTGGGAGTGATGCGGTCCCGAGGCAAACCTGGTATAGTAGAATCTGGGATCATGAAATGATCAGTGTTTCAATCAATCAGTTCAAGATCCTGGTCCTCACATACAAAGCCCTCCGTGGTCTCGCCCCACCCTACCTTTGTGACCTCCTAACCCCCTACCAATGCGCCCGTTCCCTCCGCTCAGCCGGCTCTGGCCTGCTCCACATCCCCCGACCCACCCGCCTCACCATTGGTGGGAGATCCTTCAGCCACTCTGCCCCCAACCTCTGGAATTCCATCCCCAGTCACTCCACCTCACCCCCTCCTTAGCCTCCTTCAAGTCCCGCCTCCTCTTCGACCATGCCATCGGCCACCCCCCTTCCCCTCCCCTCCCTTGCCCTCCTGACCCCAGCTCGGGTCTGAAATGCTATACTCTGTCCAGCGCCTTGGGACGTCCTCCCGATGTGAAAGCTGCTATACAAATATAATCTTGTTGTTGTTTCTAAGTGCCATTGATGTGGGTGGTTTATTCATAGAGGTATACCTGTGTGTGTGATTTCACCACATGATATATAATGTGATCGAGTCCTTTAACATTCTTAATGTCTCCTCATACTATAGTTTGTTCCAAGAATAAACAATCAAAATGTATGTTTCCAAATCTTTTAAATTATAATATGGTGTCAGTTTTGAAAGCTGCTAGGGAAATATTCAAACAATGATAGGCAGAAGGAAAATTCCATATCCTCAAAGCACACATCATTTCCAGGCTCCTGGCATGGCATGCACTGAGATACTTATACATTTTATGTGGGAGAGAAATTACATGGTGCATATTAATCTTTCACATATTTCGCATTCCTTTCATGAAATACAGCAACCACGAAGAACCCATAACCTAAAAGGTGTGTATGTGTTGAGTCAAATGGGGGTGGGAGGGGAGGGGAGAAGCGTCTTTGTCTAGACTTTTCTTTCCTCCCCTCGCACACGCCCTATTCTTTTACCTACCTTCTCTTCTGAGATTCACACACTATTATCTGATCGAGAAGATGGACAGCTTTAACCGGTCTTGACCTTTGTCATTCATTATTAACAGCTAGGACGTATAGAAGAGTGATTTCTTCTGACTTTTTTTGTGTTTTTTTTAAATTTACATTACTGCAGTGTAATTTCTTCATTAATGACTCGCAGCTTTCTTCGAATGTCACGGTTTTATCTCCTAGCTATTTTTTNAATGTTTTAAATCGAACATTTATTTTCTCCTGTTGAAGAAGCTTTTTGCTTCTCTTGGCTTTATCTTACCTCAGATGAACCAGTGTAATCAGCATGTGGTAAACCTAGCCACACTTTGCCACTTCAATCCCCTCTGCTGCCCCCCAACTTGTGCACAAGTCAGTGAGTCATGTGTGTTGCTGGGGGCAGGGATGGGAGCATGTGTGGATAGTTTCTGGAGGAGAAATGTACCGTTTTGTGGGATAGTTTAACATTTGAAATGGTATAGGGTGGATTTTGTGAAAGAAGTATTTGACGTAGTCTCAGGAATGTCACTCCAATGCCAACTATTTTCCTTGGGTTACCTTAAGTTGCCATGAAGTGTGTGATGTACTTCCAGTTACTGGAAGGATATTTCCTTTCAGATTAATTAAGAAATCAATTTTAGAAATACCACAAAATTGAACCTCATAATGTGTGCTGTGTTTCCCACTGTCGCAGTACAAGTGGGATGTAAAGGTTGTGACATAGCTGCATGATGTGCAGTAAATATGCGTTTGATGATATGATACAAGCCCATGACCATCTCTTCATTCCACTGTCCTGCAGAATGATTGAAGAACGTAGGAAAAGAGAAAACAGCATGGCAGAGAGAAGGCAGCTGTTTGCAGAAATGCGTAAGTATTTTGTATGAAGGCAGAGCTTCTGTTGCTGGAGGGTGGGTGGGGGGGAAAGAGGTAAAATAAAAAAAATGTAGGCTGGGTTCATTATTTCTGTTGAGTATTTTAAATGAGGAGGTAATGAATCTTTGACCACATTTACATTATTGCTGTGCAGTTTCTTGGTCCGTGACCCACAGGATTCCTTCAATGTCACAGTTTTATCTCCTGTCTTTTTATGTTTTCAATCAAACTCATTTAGTTTGCACTTTTTTTTCCAACTATTGCATTTTGTTGGTTATTGAAATATAGTGCATTATTAAAGCTGTGTGCATTTTGCCCTTCTCTGTATTATATTGCATGTACACCTCAGAATTTGTTTTCCTTCTCCAATTTTCCGCCTTTTGTTTTGAAGTTAGTAACTCCTTGCAGGTACAGTCCCAAGTGCAACTGTACCTCTCCTGTCTAGCCATTGTTTGTGAATCTAACTGGTCAGTGTCAGCCTGGCTCATCAGGTAGCACTCTCTCCTCTGATTAAGAAAAGTGATGATTCAGGCTCTTTGTTGGATCTTGACCTCATTGTCTAAGATGACACTTTAATGCAGTACCGGAAGAGCGCTGCAAGGTCAGAAGCTTTGTCTTTCAGTAGAAATGCTTAACTTAGGTCCTAAAGAAAAAGGATATTGTCCTGGCCAACAATCCCCAGATTAATATGTTATTCCCCTCATGACTATCTCTTCATTTCACTGTCTTGCAGAATGATTGAAGAACGTAGGAATGTGTAATTGCAATGTGCAAATGGCTGCTGCATTTTCCTACAAAAATGCCACTGTATTTCACAATATTTATCTATGAACACTTTTTAAAAATTTCACACGATGAAATACTGTAAAAGTAATCAGCATGTTTAAGAGTATGCAACTACACTAAGTTCTAGATATGTATGCCACCTGCACATAAAAATGTTCCTGTGTCTGGAGTGGGATGCACCCTGTCTCCCTGTACTGCAGGGAAAGTATCAAGCAAAGTTAGCGTGAGGAAAGGCTTGGGAGTTCTTGAGCATGTCTGGGTACTGCTAGAGTTAAACCAGCTAAAAGTGCATATCTTATCATTGAGAACATTATCTGACAGGCTTTACCGCTGCTTGCCCAGCTAGCACCAGCCTACGATTAGGGCTTTGGTTTGCAAGGTTAATAATAATAATCCTTGGATTTGAAATAGCACCTTATCACATCTTCAAGACGTCTCAAAGCGCTTCACAGAATATACTGTAAAGTGAATTGACTGTATATATTGTGGGCTAAACGCGACAGCCGATTGCACACAACAGTTTCCCAAAAACAGTTATGGATTGAATGACCAAATTATTATTATTTATTTATTTTGAAGGGATTATTACCCCTGGAACAGCAATCCACCAATCGACTAACAACCGGGTTCCTACTTACTGCTAGGTAAACAGAGGCGTGTGGAGAAGGAAATTAGCCCAACATTTTTCCCTACCAGGAAATCGAACCCAGGTCCTCTCACTTGCGAGGCAAATGCTCTAAGCCACTGATCTACAGGCAGAGGGCGAAACCTTGGGCAAGTTTCCTTACTCCACACGCCTAATAATAATCCCTCCAAAACCAAAAACAATAATAAAATTAGTCATTTTCAATCTATGACTGTTTGTGGGACATTGCTGTGCGCAATTGGCTGCCGCGTTCGCCCACAAATATACAGTCAATTCACTTTACAGTGTGTTCTGTGAAGCGCTTTGGGACGTCCTTCCGACGTGAAAAGCGCTATATCAAATGCAAGGATTATTATTATTATTATTATTACAGGAATCCTTAGGAGCCAAGTGGGAAGAATTCCTTCTCCCAGTAAGCAATCTGCCCTTCCAAGTCCTGCTGATGAGCCAAGCTGGATGGTCTGTCATCAGCAGTGCCCTGAAGTACTGCGAACCCGCCTGGTCAAGAACTGGACGACTGAGACTCCCACCGTGGAGTGTTGCTAAAGTCCAGCTGAACAGTCAGATGCAACTGTGATTTAACTCCTTTATCAGCATCTCTGATAATGATAATGCAGCACTATTGTTGGAATGCCTGCTGTGATTCAAAGTCTCAATATGCAACCTTCTGACTCAGAGGCACAAATGTTACCAACTGAGCCAGGCTGACACCTACTGGATAGTGCAATACTTTGTACAGCTCAAGTTTCTGTGACACAGCAGACTGATCAGATCCTGGATTCAGTGCAGAGGATAGCAAAGAAGCTGATGTCCAATGATATAGAGATAAGCTGTGCAGAAAGACTAGCTCTTCAAATTGATATGTGTCTATGAGGGAACCTTATAGAGCTATATAGGATGCTTAATGGGATATAGAAAATAAATCAAGATCAATACTTTCAGATACGGCAGGTTAAAAAGGCATCAGTTCAGTGTTGTGAAAGGCAATTTTGCTATTGACATCAGGGAGTATTTCTTTAAATAGAGGGTAATCAACTATTGAAATGGATTACTGGGGTGAGTGATAGAGGCCATTAAACTGGACTCATTAAAAAAAAAGGAGCTTGTTGCTGTAAATAGGAAAAAGTAGTGTTAGCATTCTGGAATGATGAAATCTAATGGGTCACAGGACCTTCTTCGTCTGATTCCCTCCTGTGAATTGTACAAGCCTTTTAGTCAGATCCCAGACTTTTGCATCAGATTTTTAAAAGCAAAATGATTCAGCTCTATAAAAATATCCTTTAAAGAGACCGGCCAGCTGCTTTGTCCTGGAGCATGCAGGCACAGCACATGCACTTCCTTCAAATAACTGTCTATGATCATCAATAAATCACAATAAATAAATCATTAATCACTCCAGTCACAGCAGAAGCTGTTTTTGGGTAATTAAACTCAAACAGGTAATTACTACTCTGAAGATTCGCGTCTGACATTGGTGACCCCATTCACACGCTGGACACTAGCAGCTCGCAGGCAGCTGTCTGGCTGTGGGTTAATATTTTCCCGCAAGGACGTTCATATCCCGAACACAGAATGCCTCCCAATTAAAAACAGGAAAACATTAGAAATGCACAGCAGGGCTATCAGCTTCTGAAAGAGAAGCTGACAGAAAATAAACTAAGAACAATACTGTCAGATTTGGCATGTCAAAAGGGCACTAGTTCAGTGTTGTGAAGGGCAATTTTGCTTCTGACATCAGGGAGTAATAATAATAATAACAATAATCCTTGTATTTGATATAGTGCTTTATCATGTTTTCGAGACGTCTCAAAGCACTTCACAGAATACACTGTAGAGTAAATTGATTGTATATTTTGTGGGCGAAACACAACAGCCAATTGCACACAGCAGTATCCCACAAACAGTTGTAGATTGAAGTGACCAATTTATTATTATTTATAAGTATTTCTTTAAATCGAGAGTAATCAGACTGACACAGTGGTATCACTCTCGCTTCTGAGTCAGAACATTGTGGGTTCAAGCCCCACATCAGGACATGGAAACACAAAGTCTAAGATGCCATTCCAATGCAGGGCTGGGAGTTTGTAGCATTGTTGAGGTGCCACCCTTCAGATGAGGCTTTAAACCTAGGTCCCAACTGGTCACGTGGCCAAATGTCTCCCAAAATAAAATTGTTTACTCACTCTATGGCTGTTTGTGGGACATTGCTCTGCACAACTGGCTGGCGCAGTTTGGCTGTGATTCCCGAGACGGAAATCGAAAGTGTGGCATGGCTTCACAGACATCAACATTGAAATGGTGTTGAGGGGGAGGGAGAGGGAAAGCAGAAGGTTGGGGGGTGGGGGTGGGAGGACAACATCTGTGACACTTATGGGTACATTCTGAAATGATGCATAACGAACTACGCATGGCGGACCCCGAAGTCTTTGTTCTCTTGATCTGGTTCAGCACGTCTCAATCCGATAAAACTTGCATCTCCAGCCCAACCCGTTTCTGTTCTGCTGAAGACTTTTCAACAAAAGCATTAACTTCTTTCAGATGCCAATTGATATGCTGTGCAGATCCAGCTTTTTCTCTGTGTTGTTTTAACTTTATATTTTGGCAGTCACGGTTCTTCCTTCATGTATATACCCAGCTCCTGTGCTCTTGGTCGTATCTGTCAGGGAATGGTAATTTACTATACTTTTCCTTGGAACCAACTGGCAGTAAATAAAACAAGCCTTTGGAGCCTGAGCCTAGAAACAATTTTAAGTGAGTGAGTGTCAATGCTCTCTCTGTGAAGCTGTTGCATGGATCACTGCAAACAGATGGAGTGTGTACAGCACAAACATGTGCAAATCTCAGATTTCAAGCACCTGCAATATCAGTCCCATGATCTGTAATGATCCCGTGAAACATTACCAACAAGGAACAGGGTCCGGGGTGGGGGAGGAGGATGCTGATCACTGAGCAAGTTGTGTGTAGGGGGGAGGGGTTTGCGGAGTGTGGCGGAGAGGAGATAACAACAATCACTGGGAGAATGATGGAAAGGATACAGATAGCTGGCTAAATGAATAGCAAGTGGCTGGAAAAATGATCTTTCAATACACTGCCCGAGTGGGTCGTTTGTTGGTAAGAGCCCTCCTTGCTCTATCAGGTTTTATGTGGAGTTCCTTTTATACTCTATACATCACATGCAGGCTAGGTTACACCAAGGCTCTGCTCCCCTGACTACCCGCCTCTTCCCTTCACAAGCTGGAGATGCAGACCATCCAGAATGATCATGTCCTTTCCCGCATTACCCTATCAGCCTCATCCTCACCTGACTCCACTGACACCCCATCCCAGCAGAAGGTTGAGTTCATGATCCTTATCTTAATTTTAATTGCCTCCATGGTCTTGTCCCAACACTCCTTCTACCTACTCAACCTTAAAACCCCAGCTGCACTTCGCTTAGCAGGCACTGGCCTGCTCCATTTTGCCCAGCCCCTTCATCCGGGCTTTCAGAGTATCTGTCCCTATTTCCTGGAAATCCATCCGAGAGTCCTTTAAGTTGCCACTTCCCTCATGTTTTAGGAGTCCTGTAGCTCAGTGGTTAGAGCACTCGCTTTGCAAGTGAGAGACCTGGGTTTGATTCCCGGCAGGGCAAAACCTTGGGCAACTTTCCTCACTCCACAAGCCTGATAATAAGTCCTCAAGAAAAAATAATAATAATTTGGTCACTTAATCCACGACTGTTTGGAGGACACTGCTGTGTGCAATTGGCTGTTGCGTTTCGCCCACAAATATACAGTCAATTCATTTTACAGTATATTCTGTGAAGAGCTTTGAGACGTCTAGAAGACGTGAAAAACACTATATCAAGTGCAAGGATTATTTATGTACTTTAAGTTCCACCTTAAGATCTTCCTCTTTGATCGTGCTTTTGGCCATCCCCCATCCGCTTGGCCTCTATCCCTAGCTCGAGTGCAAACTTTAAACCGTCCAGCACCTTCAGATATCCTCCTGTGTGAAAGGAACTATATAAATGTAAGTTTGTACCTCACAAAATAGGAATAATTTCTCACAGTGTTAGCCTTTTAAGAGCAATGTCTTAAATGCAATATCATGCAGAGTTGATGGAAAATGGAAATTTAGTCTTAAATTTCTTCTAGTACGTTTTACAAATGTTTGCAATTTTGTTGTTCACTTTACGAGTTCAGGAAGTTTGTTTTGTTAAATCAGCTTCTGGTCTGACACTCGAATACCTAGCTCGGTGCTCAGAAGTCTCCCAACCCAAACTTCTGAGTGTTCCACACGTATCTACGCAAATGGCCCCAGAAGATCGAGAGGATGGGGTGAATTCTATCATAGGCTCAGTCCTGGGAATAAACAGGGAGGCATTTTCTCATTCCTTGCTTTCTTATGATTTAAATGGCACTTTGGTAAATGTCAGCTATTTGGTTTTTAAAAGTTGTGGCTTTTTTTTNCAGAATTCAATAACTTTATATTTTGCTCAAATCAGGTGCTCAAGACTTAGATCGCATTCGTTTATCCACCTATAGGACAGCATGCAAGCTCCGATTCGTACAAAAGAAGTGCAACTGTAAGTACATACATAGATATATATATCATTCCATATTGTACTAATGTGTCATAACATATCAATTGGCTTTCCTCCACTCAAGCACACTCCCACTCTCAATCTGATAACTAGGCCCCAACCTATCTATGCAATCTCCTCTAATTTTCATTATTCTAGCCTACTGCTCGATCCTCACTCTCTCTATCCAACCATCATTCCGAATCACACAACTAGGCAATTCGCAGCTAGAATAGCACGAGGTGTACTACAGTTGGCCTTCGTGCTCCCTGAGTTAGGAAAGTGAGAAAACAGCTGGTTTCGAGACTCTGTTTGTTTATCTAACAAAAGTAAAAAAAACATGGATATGTGAGTGTGGGTGAAGATGGGATCAGGCTTGGCTGTGATGTTCCCCACCATCCATGTTCACACATGAAAATCGGATAGTGGTCCAACGTACTCAAAGCCTGTTGGCAACTACTACTGTTGTGTGAGAGGAGGGGAGAACATTGGTGGGTGGTTTGGAAGGGGGTGATAGCAATTCTTCTCTGATGGGCAAGAAAAGATCTCCCCCTCTGTATTTGGGGAGAGAAAGGGAGGTCATGAGCACCAACTCATATACACTGCTTTTTGATATGATATTTTGCCATATCAAAGCCACAACACTGAACTATCTACTTTATGTTTTATGAAACCATGACTTTTCTCTCTCTCTCTTCTGGTCTAGTGCACTTGGTAGACGTTTGGAATATTATAGAAGCATTCAGAGAAAATGGACTGAACACAATGGATCCAAACACTGAACTCAGTGTGGCTCGTTTGGAGGCAATCATTTCCACTGTGCTTTATCAACTCAATAAGCGAATGCCAACCACCCATCAGATCAATGTAGAGCAGTCCATCAGCTTACTGTTGAACTTTCTACTTGCTGTCTTTGATGGGTAAGTTTTAAGGTAGTTTGTTCCTCGGCATCCTGCAGATTATGGCCTGATCCAATGGGCCTTTTTCTTTTACAATTACATGACAGCAAGGAATACAAAGGAAAAGTTTTGTTCCGAAATCTTCCTTTTACTTACTTGCTTGGTCCAAGGAGGAGTGGTGATGGCTCAACAGTCAATCCAGTGAATGTCTGAGCCACTCAGGGTAAGAAGGTAGCACGGTCGATCCAAGGTGAGCAAGCTGATCTCACCAGGAAGAGTATGCACAATCCCTCAATTGATCTGAGTGCCTCTTTATTGTGGAGAGGAGAAATTGCCAAGATTGGCCACTCATTATACAGCAACTTCCACTGGAACGGAGGAGACTGGGTGTCCGCTCTCATTGTTTTCTCTCCCCTGGGAATGCAATAACATGCTGACACTCCTTGAAGTTCTCACATGAATAATGATCGCTTGGCACAAGATGGTGACTGGCACCATCTGGTGAGCAACCTAGGCGTCAAGTTCGACCCACAGCTGTCCTTCCTTCGCCACATCTGGATCCTGACCTGGACCGCTTTCCTCCACCTCCGCCACATTGCGCCTCCAACCGTACCTTACCCCAGATGCAGCTGAAACATTTGTCCATGCATTCGTCACGTCCCAACTCGACTTTTCAAACGCCCTTTTTGCCGATCTCCCCAGCTCTACCATACACAGGATCCAACTGATCCAAAACTCCACTGCCCTCATATTCACCCATACTAAACTCTGTACTCCCATCACACCAATTCTAGCCAGGCTCGACTGGCTCCCGATCGCCGAACTGATCAATTTCAAGATCCCCACAACTCATTTTCAACTCCCTTCATGCTCTGAGATCTCCCTACCTCTCCAACCTGCTTACCCCCCAACCCACAGCCTCCTCTCGACTAGCTCTGGCCTTCTGTATGTCCCTCATGCCCTCCATTCCACCATTGGTGGATAGGACATCAGCGACTTAAGTGAATTATCAAAGTGCCCTCAGTGTCTATGAGATTATGATCCCACCCAGGAGGGAGATAGCACCTGCAGGAGCTGGGTGGGAGCGACATAGAGAAAATTGAAGTGGCAGTCATGGGGTAAATGGTATTCTCTCGCACTTGTTTTATTTCCTCTCATCTGCACAATCCATGTACACTGCTGCTGTAACAATCCTAGAGAAACAAGAAGTGTTGGAAGTAAAATGACAATCTTGAGCAAAGAGTTAAAGAGGGTAGCATAGTGCATTTGTTTTACAGAACATTTTTAATCATTTATGTGAGTAGATAATGTTGTAAAGGGAAAGTATCTCACTTCAGTTCAGCTGTTGCTTGTGTACCAGTAAGAAAAAATGTGAATGAGAGTAATTTGTCGAGACTCCAATTGGAACAAAATTTTTCTCCCTTAGACGATAAATCTGCATTACGACTGACTGCATCTCTTGAAGTCAGCACATGGAAGGAAAGCTGAGCGTAAAGATTTTGTAGCTGTGAATATTTGATAACCATGGCATTGTGATTGACTGAATAGTAATCAGTTAGCATGAAAATCACATTTATTCCGAAACACTGCTCTGGGGAAACCAAAGGGAAAATGTGTTGATAAGGAAATGTTCATTTTTACAGTTTTTACAGTTATTTGGCTACCATCTCCTACAATGAAATTGTAAGAATTGGCCATTCTATTTTATATACAAACACAGGAACAGGAGTAGGCCATTCAGCTCCTTGAGCTTATTCCACTATTCTATTAGATCATGGCTGGCTAATTTGTACCTCAACTCCATTTACCTGCCTTTTCTCCATATCCCTTGATATCCTTACCTAACAAATATCTATCAAACCCAGTCTTAAAAATTTCAATTGATGCACCTTTTAGGGGAGAGAATACCAGAAATTTTGTGAAAAAATGGTTTCTGGTTTCATTCCTAACCGGCTTAGCTCTAATTATATTATTATACCTCCTCGTTCTGGATTGTCTCAATATCTACCCTAGCGAGCCACTTCATCTCCTGAAGTGCAGAGAATACAAACCAAGTTTATGTAACCTAGCCTCATTATTTACCCTTTTCAACCCTGGTATCATTCTGGTGAATCCCCAGGCTTCCTCCAACCAGCAGATCTCAAGTAGAAAGGAGAGTAGCAGGAAGTGACTAAGAGATATCAATATGTGTACAGGTATAAAAGGAATGGCCAGATACTAGCGATTACACAGCGAAGAACAACAAGACTGATATTGTTAGAAAATGAGCAGAGACAATAAATAGGGACACAGAGAAGTGAGTTTGTCCTGATGTAGATTCTCTCCTGTCATTTCATGAAGCTGCAATAACTGATGTCCCAAGTATCAACCTTCCTCATTCATAATGGTACTGGGTGAAACATCATATGTATGGGTGAAATGATTGTAAAGCATTCTTGTTCCTAAGGTAGACTTTACCTGCAATCCTGTGAAAGCTTTTGAGACATTTTGATGACGTGATGATATCAAATGCAAGAATTATTATCTTCTAGTACAAGATTTTTTAAAAAAAGTATGAAAACCTAGTTTTATAATGAAACTTTAAAACATTCCACAATCTTATTCCATTACTGAATTCAATGGGCCTTCTGTGTTGGGATATTACTACCTACTGTGGAGTCCTGTAACTCGTGGTTAGAGCGCTCGCCTTCTAAGTGAGAGGACATGGGTTCGATTCCCAGCAGGATGCAATGTTGGGCAAGTTTCCTTACTCCACATGCCTCTGCTTACCTAGCAGTAAGTAGAAATCCGGTTGTTAGTTGATTAGCGGATCGCTTTTCCGGGGTTAACAATTCCTTTTTTTAAAAAATAATTTGGTCACTCAACCCATGAATGTTTGTGAGACACTGTTGTGGGCAATTGGCTGCTGCACTTCGCCCACAAAATATAGAGTCAATTCATTTTACAGTATATTCCATGAGGTGCTTTGAGACGTCTTGAAGATGTGATCAGGCGCTATATCAAATGCAAGGATTATTACTTAATTCAAATCTGAGTCCTAATCTTCTGCAGTTTAGCAAATAAGAACCAGTCAAATGAATCCCTGGACCAAGTGGGATACTTAATGAGTTTACGCTTAAACGTGCTTAGTTTTAGTCTGTTCAACAGTAGAATGTTTTAATTGCTTTTTGTAAAGCATGCATTTCAGTTCATCTGCAGAGCAGCCGGACTCAGTCTCAAAATGTGTTTTGCAATGTCCGTCATGCATGACTCAACCGCAGCTCGCAACCGAAAGACGCAGAGTCTTGGAACACTGAATGCTGCAGTGAATAGTGTCTTATTTATTGTCTTAGTACGAAATGTGTCAATTTCGATTTTCTAAAACATGAAATGTGAAATTTCAGCAATTACCCTTTTTCTTATAAGGAAATCTGTTAAAAAAAAGACCACAAATAGACCCTCGTTTCCCAAATTATATTGAAATGTTTGGAGGGATGCGCTGCACGAGGATCAATTTCAGGATCATTGCATCTTTGACCGTGTCTTCGATCACCCTCCTTCCACCCCTGCCTTTCATGGCCTCGCCCCACCCTACCTCTGTGACATCCTAAACACCTACCAACCCGACCGCTCCCTCCGCCAGGCAGCAATGTTCAGTCACTTAACTGTCTATCAGTGAAACTTAGTCATAGAAAAAACAGATTCACAGGAAAATGTTTGAAATTCGCTGTGGACCATCAAGACCAGAAAGTCACCTGATTGAATCTGGGCTCAGTTAGCTGATCTCAGGCAGGGGCTGCGCTTTTGGCTTCAACACCCCCGGGTTAGGGAGTGAGAAAAGAGCCAGCACTCCTGATTGCTATGCAGAGACCCCAGCTGGAAAGTACATATGTGTAGTTGTCAGCTGAGCATCAACAACAACAAGATTACATTTGTATAGCGCCTTTCACGTCGGGAGGACGTCCCAAGGCGCTGGACAGAATACAGCATTTCAGACCCGAGCTGGGGTCAGTGGGGAGAAGGGAGGGGAAGGGAATGGGAGGTGACTGATGGCATGGTCGAAGAGGAGGGTCTTGAGGCAGGACTTGAAGGAGGCTAAGGAAGGGGGCGAGGCGGAGTGACTGGGGGATGGAATTCCAGAGGTTTGGGGCAGAATGGCTGAAGGCTCTCCCGCCAATGGTGGGGCGGGTGGGTCGGGGATGTGGAGCAAGCCAGAGCCAGCTGAGTGGAGGGTGCGGTCGGGTTGATAGGGGGTTAGGAGGTCACAGAGGTAGGGTGGGGGCGAGGTCATGAAGGGCAGGGATGGAAGGAGGGTGAGCGAAGACACGGGTCAAAGAGCAGGGTCTTGAGATGGGTCTTGAAAGAGGTAAGGGTGGGGGGAGGTGGAGGGACTGCAGGATGGCGTTCCAGAGACTGGGGCCAGAGTGGCTGAAGGCCCGCCCGCCAATTGGGGGGCAGGCGAGGTGGGGGACGTGAAGCCAGCCGGAGACCGCTGAGCAGCGGGCGCGGGCAGGTTTGTCAGGGGTTAGGAGGTCGCAGAGGTAGAAGGGACTGTGGGATGGAGTTCCAGAGGGTGGACGCTGAGGCCCCGTCCATCAATGTTGGGCAAGCAAGGCAGGGGACGTGAAGCAGGTCATAGTTTGCTGAGCGGAGGGAATGGACAGATTGGTAGGGGGTTAAGAGGTCACAGAAGTAGAGAGGAGCAAGGCCGTGGAGGGCTTTGAAGGTGAGGACCAGGACCTTGAACTCCTCTGTGTGATGCAAAGCCACTGGAGTCGGGCAAGGATGGTGGTGATAGGGTCATGGAACCTGGTGCGGGAGAGGACACGGCTTGATCTGAAGCCTATGGAGGGAGGAGTTGGGGAGGCCGACAAGCAGGGAGTTTTCGTCGTCAAGCCTGGATGTTATGAAAGCATGTACGAGGGTCTCGGCGGCCTGCGGTGTGAAACAGTGGTGGAGCCAGGTAATGTTGCGGAGGTGGATAAGGCAGAGCAAGTCATGGCACGGATGTGGGGTAGAAAGGATAGTTGAGGGTCAAACAAGATGCCAAGGTTCCAGACTTGCCATCATTGAATTTGGCTGTTATATGGCTGGTCCCAGTGGATGGGAAAACACGTTCAGGAGAGAAGACGGGTAGGTGAAATGTTGGAAGGGTCATTAATTGTGGAAGCGTCTTTCTCTTGTTTGTAACTGATGCTACCTTGTATTTCTGGGAAACAAATGTATTTTTGTTTATTTTATTTTTAATGCAAGGTCGTGACTGACACCTTGTCTAGCAACTAACTCTTTTGATTAATGTTTCAGAGAAGGCCACGCCAAAATATCAGTGTTCGCTGTGAAAGTGTCGTTAGCAACAATATGTGGTGGGAAGATCCTGGATAAGCTGAGGTGTAAGTATTTTGCCTACAGTCTTGTGATGTAATGCTCCAGTTATTTTAGTTCATTTTGAATCTTTTGCCCTTTCACAGCCGCTTGTCTCTGCTTTCAGACAAGTAGAACAGACAGTTTGCTTCCTCCCACAGCTTCAGGAGCCCTCAATGCTTTTATCTAGGTCATGCATTTCTGTGACCCTCTAAGCCTTTCAGAATGTAATCAGGATGTAAATTTGCATCAGTATTCCAGCCAGTGGCCGTGCAAAATCCCCAGTCTACTCTTTTACGTAAGCTGCATATTTCAGTGCAAGATTTGGAGACGAGGAATCTAGAGAACGCCTACAAATATGTAGTCTCGACACTTTACGTTAAACCCTGTGAGGCGTTTTCAGATGTTTCGACGGTGTGATAAAAGCCCTATACCAAATGCAAGGATTGTTATTATAATTTATGCTGTTGAATTTGAAATAACAGAACGGTAAGTGAGAGGTGCTCCATAAATTGGTCAGCACTGAGAAAAGGGGGTAAATATTCATGGTGTAACGTCTTTGAGACGTCTCAATGACGTGATCAGGCGCTATATCAAATGCAAATGATGTAGAAATGAAAAGGATTCAGATCGCCATTATTTCCCACTGACACGCTACCTGATGATGAAGATCTATTCTGACTAATGCCATGTTTATCTTACCTCACCACCTGTGGCAGTCCAACCTCTGAAAAGTGGACTGCCTCTTGTGGCACTGGTTTGTGGATGGCACTGTTTTGTGGCTGTGGGCAGCGTGAGCAGGTACACAATTTTTGCAAATTTTTGCCGACCCTCTCCAGTGGTCATGATGGGGGAGTGAAATTAATAACTTTGATTGTCATCGGGGACGTGGGATCTGTCCCATCACATAATGAAGGTCTTAGACAGCAGTAGACTATTGGTCCATCTAGTCTACTCACCAAACTCCCAAAAGAAACATCCACTTTTTGGAAACCCTTTACAGTTCCTTGTTCCACATGCTATGGTCATAGTTTGGTTTCCTATCACCAAAACTTCACAGTAGGCCAGATATAATCTTGCCAAGACCTTAGTGTAAACTTGAACTCTGCAGCACTGACAAACGTGGGGGGAGGGAGTACAGAGCTGCTTCTGTCTGAATGTTTAATGTGCCGTAGCTCTCCTGATAGCCATTTGGATAATGGCACTACCCAGTGTACAGTACCACTGAGCCTTAATGAACAGTAGATTCTAGTCTGAATTAGTTGATTTAGTTGAAGGGAATTGGTGCCTTAAACAAGGGGAACAATAGGCGTTCAATCACTATCCAATGCCCTCTGCTGACAAGTTAATGCTTGTGGATGTCAGGCTCAGTTGTGAAACTGTCCACGATGAAACAGCCTGTTGTCAATCGCTGCCTAGGATCACTGACTGAGGGATCAGAGGGCAACTAGAGAGTGTGGAACTAAACCCCAACAAGATTTAGTGTCCTCAAGGAGGGCGAAATGAAACCAATAAGGCAGCCAGAATACATTATTCATTGGAGATGTGCAAAGCACCACAAATACGATAGGGGAACCCTACTATAATGCCCTTCATTTTAGCACCACTTTGATTATGAGGTAGGCAATGGACCCTGGCATTTTGTGATGTCAAAACATTGGAGATGCTGATATTGCGAGAATAGCGTGAGGAGGTCAGGGATTTTGCCGACCTTGCAATGCACAACTCAGTTGACTTGTTTTTCTGCACACACACAGACACACACACACACAGCATGCCCTTGTAACATCGCTGGTAACGCTGCTTTGCACCTTCATTTATTACACAGGTATTGCATCGAAACTTTCTGGACCCAAACAAGTGCACTATTAGTGGGGCTCTCCTACACTTGCTAAAAAAAAATTCCCTTGTCAAAGATGAGACAGATATTTTAATGCTTCTTCATCTTGTTATAAGATCTGATTTTCTTTCGAATGTGAACATGCTTGAAACTGCTCAGCTGTCTTGTTCGCACATTTGTAGCATACCCTCAGTTAACTTAATTCGATCCGATTCTCTTTAGCTTTCAATCTACCTGCATTATGTGTTAAATCAGTGGTAAAAGAGTGACTTGTGATCATACTGTGATACAGAGTTATTAGGTTTAACCAGATTTGTTAGGTGGCTTTCTGCCATCAGCCATTGGATTAATATCTACAATGAACACTGTGGGAACATTCTGGTTTTGTTTGTGTGTGATTTCAGCCTTGGCTTGGGATGCACAGCGTGCCAGAGTAACCATACACTCGGTGCCAACACAAAATTGCACATTTAAAAATAACCTGTGGGTACTCAAAAGATAGATTTATTCTATCCTGGGACATGTTGGCAGTGCAGTAGTAGTGCAGAATGTTAAAAATGCAGTGCCCTTTTTTTCCCTTACAGTTGACAGTCTGAATTTTTCTTGTAAATTCTTGGCAGCTCTGTGAATATTTCCACCATCTCAGTGATCAACATTTCGGCTGACATTTCTGATCATTTGGCTCATATTTTTAGTTGAAATGTATTTTGGAAGCTTTATAGACATTAAACATTGTTCTTTTTGGTGGTTGTTTCAGCACTAAATTCCAGATTTTTACAATCATTAATGAAGAAGATTCTTAATATTGCAGATATCATATTTGTCCCAGTATGGAAGCATAGAGCTCATTAGAATGAATGTAGTCTGCTTTACATCCAGAGCAGAGCGATTTGCAGCAGTGTCATCCAAAAGTAATGGATGTTTAGGATTAAGGGAGTACTTTTCTACTAAATACATCTGTTAACAAAATGCATCTATCACTCAGCTCAGGATATAAATATATTCATTCAGTAATCTCACATTGCTATAAAAGCCTGGGATTAATATCATGCCCCTTTTAATCTGCAGAATGGGTTTGTCATGGATTAAATAATTTGTCTCTGTGCTAGCCTGAAATACTAGCTTTGTGCCTTTTAAATGCAATTACTGCTGTGGCTGAGATTACCTTACTCAGCATAGACTAGGAATAGAACATGCATTTCCTGCAATGCAAGACTGTGTGCTACATTGAGTACTGGGTTTGCCACTAACCATCAGGAGACCTCCATATTTATGATTTAAAATAGGTGGTTTGGAAGGAGTTTTAAGTGGTACAGGGGTCTTTGCTGGCATGTAGTTTGGTTCTGCTCATCCTACATTCAGTCTTTACACCATTGGACATCAAATGGAAATGCCCCTTTGCCATTAGTGTTTTGAAATTGACTGAAAACAAATAACAACGCCTCACAAAGTCCAAAAGTAAAAGAATAAAAGGAATAGAAAGTGCGGTCGGTCGCAAGGAAATAATCTAATCTAAAGGTTCAGATGGCAATAAAGCACTCAGACTTCACCCTTGAAGTTGATGATGTCATCCGAACTCCTTGATTAGATTATCTCCTTGAACTCATTCCCTAGTGTTCATTATTCTTTAATTTTGTCCCTGCAGGGTGCTCCTGTTGTCATGCAGCATCCTTCTTTGAAATGCGGTTCAATAGCTTGTCAAAAAAAATAGTATTCTTCAACTAAGAGAGAGAGGGGGGGAGGGAAACTTGAAATATAGCTGGCATAAAATATAATTGGAGATAAAGTATTTCTGTTTGTTCCTAAAATACAACTGTTGATAACTGTAGCAAGCGTACAGTTTGGGATCACAGCATGATGGTAACGTCATCTCTACAAGGACTGCAGAGGTCTGTAGAGAAGGTCCATCACCACTATCTTAGGGAAACTAAGGGTGGCCATTAAATGCTGGCAGAATTCCAGCAATGCCCACATCCCAAAAGGGGAGTAAAAAAAAATCTGAAGTGCATACCGAAGGGTAGAGAGCAACGTAACAGAATCAAACTTTCAATCCACGACTGTTTGTGGGACACTGCTGTGCACAATTGGCTGCCGCGTTTGGCCCACAAAACGATATATACAGTCAATTCACTTTACAGTATATTCTGTGAAGTGCTTTGAGACGTCTTGGCACTATATCAAATACAAGGATTATTGTAATTGTATTGTTTGGAAGAATAATGCTTTATATTTCTTCTCCCCTATTGTACTTCAGATATTTTCTCCCAAATCTCCGACTCCAATGGAATAATGATATTTGTGAAGTTCGACCAGTTTTTACGGGAGGTCTTAAAGTTACCGACTGCAGTGTTTGAAGGTCCTTCCTTTGGGTACACAGAACAAGCACCCAGGTCATGCTTTTCTCAACAGGTGAGCAACTATTCAAACCTTTTTGTTTACTAATAAGCAGGTAACCAGATAGTCGACATTGGTAGCTAAGCAGCGATCCACGACCAGATTAGATGCAACATCCCGGCTTCACAGACTTCGCCATTGAGAATGAGGGAAGGGAGGGAAAGCAAGGCAATCGCATACCCCATAAGAATACTAATAGACCTTCACAAGGGGATCAATAACCACTGTTCAACTGCCCAGTAGAAGCAATTGTAATCAGATCAACTCATAATTTCTGATGCTTTCTGTAACTTCTATATATCTGAATAAGGTTCTGCTGGCTATAGAGAAGGCACTTTGTGAGTTATTGAATACATTTGTTTCCTTTTTAAATGTTGTTTAAATTGTGAACATGTTTGCTCCCATTCCAGTACAGCAAATGAAATGGCAATTGGTTCTATGCATTCACAGAAATCACTTTGATCTAGCTACTCAGAAGCAATTTGTAAAAGACTGCGAAATGCCGCCTTTAATTCTCAGTCGGATAAAGGAAAAACAAATGCCATGTAGTGTGTGTTCAATTATTTTATACATCACAAGTGAGCCTGACAACAAAAATAACAAGGTTATGAATTGCTTATGCTCATCAGACAACTTTGCAATGGAATAAAATTCCTCACCAGAGGTTGTATCCAACTGTAAATTCATTTTTAAGCCTTGTTTTTGTAGGACATAAGATTCATTTGTAATAATTGATTGTTTTAAAGCTTTGTTCCTTAAAGTAGACCGGTATAAATAGACAAGTGCAATAGTGAATCATTAATGATGCTGGCTTGCTGTTGGTGCTGTGGGTCAGGAAGATTAATCTGGCAAGATAAACAAAGGTGTTGGAGTTTCTGGTATTTCGGTTGGGATGGAGGGAGGAGTGTTGAGATCCCCAAACAATAATGGATGGAGCATATTTTACAACTAACCAAAGAGCCGGTGATGCAGGAAACCTAGTCTTAGATCATTATTACTTTGACAATTTGTGGGATAATTTTAATAATAATCTTGCATTTGATAGTATCACTACCAATCATTGAGCACCCCAAAAAATAAATCCAGCTGCTTTGTAGCAAACGCATGAATCAGTTAAATGTCTGGGGATTTCAGCAAAGTGTGTGTGCTTGTTTATAGCAAGTACATTTAGCAGAACCAGTTGCTGTTTCTGTTACTATTGCAATACCACAAAAGGATGTCGTGCATGTCAGTTTCAATTGTGCCCTTCCTATCTTTGGGCTTCCAGTGGTGGAAGGAGGACATTTGAAGTTGGTACAGTATGATTGAAATTTGGCTCACTTGTCCCAGAGTATACAACCACTTAGTGCTCTTGTGTTCTGTGCAGGACAGGGCTCCTTAAATATAATGCATCTTTGCAAGGAGATGGATTCACTACTCCACACAAGTGGTTGGTGATGAATAGTTTGCTAAGTAATTTCAAATTTGCAGCAGGTAAAAAGGTCACCTTTGTCTGGGAGACCTGCTTCTTTCAGTAACAAACTGAATCTCTAACTGGGGAACAGAGTGCCCATTAAGTGTTTCTTTTAGAACACACAGCCCAAGGTCATAATGTTTTTTAAAAAATGATAATACAAGGTTCTGGCTGCCTGTTTAGATGTGGATGATAAAGATAAAGACACAGTCAAAAAGTTTTCAGACAATCCCAGATTGAGATCTAGAGTATGCTGAGTGACTTGATCTCAGCCAGAGCAGCAGTTGTGACAGTACAGTTCGCCTCAATATCCCTCAGATACGGAGAGGAAAACCAGCCAGGGTTCTTGCTCTTAGTATCTGTGTATGTGTGTAGGTATTAACTGAGAATAGGATTGAGCTTAATTGTAATGCTCATGAGGTTAAATAGCTTGCCAACAGTCAGTGCCAAAGCATGAATGTGAAAAATTGACACTTGGGCAAGGTCCCTGAATAAAGCGAAGGGGAAAAAACTACAGGAGAAAAATAAGCAGAAAAATTGAGAAGCAACATTAAAGTAGTGACCTCTGATTATATCAAATGGCCTTGTCTTAAAAATGTACTAAATGAACTTTCCCAGGGGAAAAGCTAAAAGAGACTTAGAGGTGTTAGTTCATTCATTGCTCACCACAGCTAGGCTGACACTCCAATACTGTGCTGGAGGAGCACTGCGATGTTGGAGATGCCATCCTTTGAAATGAATCGTGAAACCAAGCTGCCTGCTCAGGTGTACGTTTAAAGATAGCATGGTACTGTTCTAAAAGAGAAGACAGTTTCCCCTACTATCCTGGCCAAAAGACACAGTCCTTTTCCTGTTATGCCCAAAAAGCAGTCAGAAGGTCTTTAGACAATTCCAATTTTATTTGCAAAATGCAGCACCATGCAGGTCCTCTGTGGCTTCCCTTTTAGAGATATGGGTCCATTTGCGTGGGGAAGGAAGGACCCCTACTGTTGGCATACACCCCTTTGTCAAATGCCCAATCTCATTACATAAAATATATCATCTGCTTCCAAAAACATATTAATGATCCAATGTTTAGCTGTATCCCCTTTTCAAAAAAATATACAGTATTTACAGAATATTGAAAAGAATCCCGTTCATAGACTTGTAAAATCTCTTTTGATTATGGTAGATTTCCTGTATAAGGTAATTAAGCCAAATTTTCTCATCCAATGTCTTGCCGACACAAGAAAGCATGGAGAATAAACAAAAATCACTTTTAAGTGATCATCATTACAAATATTTACATATCCGAGACTTTACATTTTGCAGTTCCTCAATTGGTCTCGAGGGTTTTATGGTCTCTTCCTAGTGAGCTGCAATGTTGTGCTGACCTGCATACACATTCCCTTCCTCTTCCCTCTGTTGCTGTGCATGACAGCCCCCTTGGACTTTGCCTATTTTCTGTTTGTTTCTTTTAAGCTCCCTTCTGTTCCTCCTACACACATTGTTGAATCAGCTTTGATCCTTTAAGATCTCAGCTTTATTGATTTCTTGATTACTTTGTCTTTTCTCCGTGTCTTCTTGCTGCTGTCAGTTTACCAGAAACATATGCATTCTCTTACCTCTAACTTTTCCAGATCTTTTGCTGATTTGTTCTCTGTTTTTTCCCTGTTTCTTATATTCTGCTGGATTTAAAATCTTAGTAGATTGTCATCGGGAAATTGCTTCACATCTTTCATGACATTAATCATTCCCTCATCTATTGGGGGGGTTGGCCTCAAGCATCTTGGAGGTTTGTCTGGTTGTCTCTGGGACAACATGATTCTTTGTTGATATTGCCATCTTTTTTCTTTTAAATATCTGACACCGTCTTTTCACTCACAAAATACACAGTCAATCCACTTTACACTATATCCTGTCAACCGTTTTGAGACGTCTCAGCGATGTGATAAGGTACTACATTAAAAGAAGGATTATTTTTACCTTGAGTCCAAAAATCAGTCACTACACAGCAAAACTGTGTGAAGTGCTTTGAGAAGTTTCAATATTATGAGGTGCTATATCAAATGAAAGGGTTATTATTATTATCGTTGTCAAATCAATAAACAATGGTAAACAAAATACAAATGGAAATGTTGCTAAATCAATTGAGTTCACATCTCTATAAGTCCTGCTGAGACTGTACAGTGGTCAGGCTGGAATACTGTGTACAGTTCTGATCACTGCACATAAAGGGGCATTGACCAGACATTCGAGGCAGTGCGGAGGAGAGCAGTGAGGATGATTCCTAGTATTAGAGTGATAAACTATGAGGAGTAAATAGATAAGCTAAGGCTCTTCAGCTTTAAAAAGGAACACCTCAAAGTGAATATTATAGAGGACTGTAAGATTCTAAATAAGATTGAAAAAGGAAACTCAGAACAATACTTTCAGATATTTAAAGACAGCAGAATAAGAAGGAACAGATTCAGGACGTTGAAGTGCATTTTCAGGACAGACACCAGAAAATATTTCTTTACTCGGAGATATTAACGGCTGGATAGGGATACCAGGAAGGGTGATGGAACCTAGGACACTGGATTTGTTTAAGATACAGTTTGCTGCTGTGATGGGCGGAAGGTAAGATGGGTATTCTGGAAAGAGATCAACTGGGGCAAAAGGCCATCTTTGTCAAAACCTCTATCATAAACCTTTGAATAACTGGGTCTGCAGCTGAAATTATAAGGCATTTTCCATTTTATTTTACAAATTACAATTTAACTTTTACAAACTTTTAAAGCAATCTTAAAGAAATGAGTGGTAGTGGTTCTGCTGCTGTTTTCTCATCTTCGCTGGCAGTATGTCTGCGAGTCTGTAATGAATAATTCTGACATGTTTCCACTCAAATACCCTTTGGACACAATATTCCCTAGTCCAGAAGCTGCTACATATGCATAATCTGTGATTCTTCTTCCACCCCATTTAACAGTATAGTTTATTTTTAGTCATTTTTCTTCCTGCTGGTTTCATGAACTCTTGAGTACATGACAGAGAAGGGAATAGAGTTGCATGAGAGCGTGGATAAGGAGGGGTGGAGGCTCATAAGGGGTATTAAAAACACATGCACTAGTTTGGCTAAATAATAAAAATAATATTTAATTATTAATATAACAATTATTAATATAATAATTATTATTATGTAGCCAAACTAGTGCATAGTTTAGCCAGTAATAATAATTATTACTGGTCTGTTTCTCCAATGTAACATTCTATCTAATTCTATGTGACTGGATTTGAAAGTTTATTTTACTTTTGTTTCTCCATAGAATGTAATCATTCTCAAAGATCTTGCACTTTATTAATTGGATGTCATCCAGATTTTTCTATTCTTTAACAACAACAAAATTACATTTGTATGACACCATTCACGTTGGAGGACATCCCAGGGCGTGGAACAGTCAGTGTTTTGGACCTGAGCAGGGGGTTGGGTTTGGGGGAGTGAAGGGCAGAGGGTGAAGCAGGGTGATTGAAAGCACGGTCGAAATGGAGGGTCTTGAGATGGGTCTTGAAGGAGGCACGGGGGGAGGCGAGGCTTACGGACTGTGGGATGGAGTTACGAGTATGGGGGCAGAAAGCTGAAGGCCCGTCCACCAATGGTGGGGCGGCGAGGCAGGGGATATGAAGCGGCCGGAGGCCGCTGAGCGGAGGGAGCGAGCAGGATGGCAGGAAGTTAAGAGATTGCAGAGGTAGGGGAAAGCAAGACCAAGGAGGGCTTTGAAGTTGAGGACCAGGATCTTAACTATATCCTGTACCTGGATGATCTGCAGCCTATGGAGGGAGGAGTTGGGGAGGCTGACCAGCAAGGAGTTTGCATAGTCAGAGCTTGATGTTATGAATTTGTGTATGAGAGTTTTGACAGCCTGCATTATGAGACAGTGGTGGAGGCGAGTGATATTGCGGAGATGGGGGAAGGCAAGAGTGGGTCATGGCACGGATGTGGGGTAGAAAGAATAGCTGAGGGTCAAACAAAATGCAAGTTTCTGGACTGGCTTAGCAAGGTGGAGTGTGCAACCATTGATGGTGATGCTATCAGCGCCTGAGGTGTGGAGGCCCTAATGGGAGCCAATCAGGAGGGCCTCGGTCTTGTTGATGTTCAACTGAAGAAACTTAGCTCTCATCCAGGATTGGTGTGCGACAGACATTCTGTCAGCACAGCAGTGGTCCTGAAGTCAAGGGTGGAGGCAGAGAGGTACAGTTGCGTGTCATCCACATACAAGTGGAAGTTGACCCCATGTCTCTGGATGATGTCACCAAGAGGCAGCGTATAGATGTTGAAGAGGAACACCGCACGAGACGGTGCGGGGGCTAGAAGAGAAACCGTTTGTAGAAATGAAGTGGAGGCGGTATGAGAGGTACGATCTGAACCATTCATGGGCAGAACCATGAAGGTTGAGGTGAGAGGAGAGGCGGTGGATGAGGATGGAGTAGTCAAAAAAGCTTTAGCTTTCATTTATCTCAAATTCTATTTTTTTAAATGGGTGATTTCATTTTTTTAAAAATCTTGAATTTGACTGCAAGCCTTTTTTTTAACAAGTACTTCTACCGTGTCTCTTGATCAAATACTTCAAAGGGATTAACATGCGATCAGACTGAAATGACATTACAAACTCAACACTGACTCCTCCTAATGGTAAAAATAGTTGTTTTAAAAGTTTTTTTAAAATTTGTCTTCAAACTATCTATAAATTGCAAAAGTCTTTCTTTAACTTGTGAAGTGTTAAAGGATGTGTTGAACAGTACTGTACTAACTCAAGGAAACCAATGCCAAACTTGCAGGTCAGCCTACTTCTCCTCAAACACTGTTGAATGGTACGCTGGTTAGGATTTGTCCCAATTGGTCAAGAGAGATAAAACAAACACTGAGGTTGAAAATCATTCCTCTTGAAAGTCTCAGTCGCAAACTCAAACCCACCACCTGCTCCCTCGATCCCATCCCCCACCTCTCTCCTCATCTCCCAGCTCCACCTTCTGGTCCCTCTCCTGTCCAAAGTCATCAACCTCTCATTGTTCACCAGTTCTGTTCCCACCGCCCTAAAACAGCCGTCATCACCCTCATTCTGAAAAAACCTTCCCAGGATCCATCCTGCCTCTCCAGCTACCACCCCATCTCTAATCTCCCATTCCTCTCCAAGGTCCTTGAATGAGTCGTTGCATTCCAGCTCCACTCTATTTCTCTCTCACCATTCCCTCTTTGAAACCCTCCAATCCTGCTTCTGCGCTGCCCATAGCAAAGAAACAGCCCTGGTCAAAGTCACTAATGACATTCTGAACATCTGTGATCAGGACTCCCTCTGCCTCCTTGTCCTCCTCGACCTCTCTGTCACCTTCGACACTGTCGACCACTCCATCCTCATACAGCGCCTCTCCGCTTTACTCAATCTTCATGGATCTGCCCTTGCCTGGTTCAATTCCTATCTCTCTCACCATCTCCACTTCGTTGTCTCCAATGGTTTCTCCTCCAGTCCCCGCACTGTCACATCTGGCGTCCCCCAGGGCTCTGTCCTTGGCCCTCTCCTCTTTAATATCTACATGCTCCCCCTTGGTGACATCATCCGCAGACACGGGGTCAACTTCCACATGTATGCGGATGACACCCAACTCTATCTTTCTGCCTCCACCCTCAACTCCAGGACCACTGCTGTCCTGACAGACTGCCTTTTTGGCATCAAGTCCTGGATGAGGGCAAATTTCCAACAGTTGAATGTGAACAAGACTGAGGCCCTCCTGATTGGCTCACGCCAGCGCCTCAGCACCTCAAGCTCTGGCAACATCAACCTCCATGGTTGCACACTTCAATTCACCAAGCCAGTCACGAACCTACGTGTCTTGTTCGACCCTCAACTGTCTTTCCTTCCCCACATCCAAGCCATGACCCGCTTTGCCTTCCCTCACCTCCGTAACATTGCCCGACTCCACCACTACCTCACCCCTCAGGCCGCTGAAACTCTTGTTCATGCCTTCATCACCTCCAGGCTCAACTATGCAAATGCCCTGCTTGTCGGCCTTCCCAACTCCTCCCTCCACAGGCTGCAGATAATCCGGAACTCTGCAGCCTGTGTCCTCTCCCGCACCAAACTCCATGACCCCATCTCCCTCATTCTCGCCCGACTCCATTGGCTCCCTATCTATCAGAGGATCCAGTTCAAGATCCTGGTCCTCACCTACGAAGCCCTCCAGGGCCTAGCACCACCATACCTCTGGGACCTCCTAACCTTACCAACCCGCCCGTTCCCTCTGCTCAGCCAGCTCCGGCCTCTCCATGTCCTCCGCCACCTGCCCCACCATTGGCAGGAGAGCCTACAGCCACTCTGCCTCCAACCTCTGGAATTCCATCCCCCAATCACTCTGCCTCGCCCCCTCCTTAGCCTCCTTCAAGTCCCGCCTCAAAACCCTCCTCTTTGACCATGCCATTGGCCACCCCCCTCCCCTCCATTCTCCCTCCCTGACCCCAGCTCGGGTCTGAAACGCTGTACACTGTCCAGCACCTTGGGATGTCCTCCCGACGTGAAAGGTGCTATACAAATGTAATTTTGTTGTTGTTGTTACTGGTACCTCGCTGTCAGTAACCCGTAACTTTAGGAGTCCTGTAGCTCAGTGTTTAGTGCACACGCTTCACAAGCGAGAGATCTGGGTTTGATTCCCTGCAGGGCGAAACCTTGGGCAAGTTTCCTTACTCCACACGCCTGATAATAATCTTTCCAAAAATTCAACGACTGTTTGTGGGACACTGCAATTGGCTGCTGCATTTCGCTCACAAATATACAGTCAATTCACTTTATAGTCTATTCTGTAAAGCGCTTTGAGACGTCTAGAAGACATGAAAAAGCGCTATATCAAATACAAGGATTATTATTATTATTATTGCTTTTTTTGCCCCCATAAATTTCTTCTTCTATTATATCTCTATGCATAGTGCTCCTCTCCCTGGCTAAGTGGGAAATCCACACCCATCCCTCTGCCAGTTTAAAAAAAGGGTGATTTAGAAAAAATCAGTGCATAGATATGATGGGTCAAATGGATTAAATGGCTGTCTTCAGTGTGGAAAATTCCTAACGCTTTATAATTATTCTCTTGAGTGTGTAAAAGAGCAGGCCAAGGTCGCTTGTTCCCTGATTCTTCACTCCATGAAATAAGCAACTGCAGCAACCTGGCATTTCCCTTACATGACCCAGATGAGATTAATAATTCCCTGTGGAAGTAGTTCCAGGCTCCAGCTCACGCTCCACCAGATCCAGCACCTGCAATGTGGAAAATCATTGCAGCCCAGCCCCTTCTTGATCATATTCTACTGTCTTAGTTTGGTGAATGAGCCTTAGGTATTTTATTCCACTGCTATACAGTATCATCTATTTAATTCTCCTGCCTGAATCTCTGAATTTTGCTTCAGTTGAAAAAATAAAGTAAAATTCCTTCTGATCAAGATTTTGCTGGCAAATTGTGTAAAAGCAATACACGCCAGGGTGATGCAGTGCCTGGATCAACTTCCTTCAATTTCTGGGAACTGGATTTTGAATCTAGTCCCAACTGAAATAAATGCATGACTTGTGGAATAAAGTAAACCAACTTTACATTTAATGAAACAAAGATCTGTGCAAAATATGCAGCTCCTTCAAGATTCAAACAAAATAAATCACTTGTTCGTTAAATATGTTTTACTGCACAGAAAAAATAGGTCCTTTCTCTCCAACGATAATGTAATGAATAATTTGTTCCCTCTCTTGTGTGTGTGCGGGGTGGGGGGGGCAAAGAGAATAAGGGAACACATTACTAACATCTGATCTTTACCCACCTCTGCTGTCCATTAACCCTCTTGTAAATGTATTATTTATGGCTGTCCTTAGGTTGTCAGATCATTGTTTGTAAGACCTTGCTGGGACAAATGGCTGCTGCATTTACCTACAAAAAACAGTCAATACACTTGACAATGTCAATGCTAATGAAACACAATTTGGTTTACTACAAAATAACTGCTTTTGAGAGTTGCACAAAGGTGATACATTATTGACAGACATTGACATTGAATTGAATGCCTACTTAAAAACCTTTTTACCATAGATCTCTCCATTGAGGTTACTTGCACTAGCATATGTACAATGAGTCAAACAGCCTCCTTCTATGCTGTAAACATACTATGGTTCTAAGAGCAAAAAGCATAAACAGTGTGGAATTGTTTACAGTGTTACTGTAATGAGAATTGAAGTAATTTGAGTAACAAAATGGTTCAATTGATGATTAGGCAGGCAGCAACTGCAATAACAAAAAGTTAAATAATAATAATGCTTACATTTGATATAGCGCCTTATCATGTCTTCTAGACATCTCAAAGCGCTTTATTGAATATACTGTAAAGTGAATTGACTGTATATTTGTGGGCGAAACGCGGCAGCCAATTGCGCACAATAATTTGTGTTTATAAAGAGTTCCTTCATGCGACGTAACATCTCAGAGCCCTTAACAGTGGCAGAGCTTGATGCTGAGCCAGAGAGAGGAGGAAGGATTGGAGCCACGCAGAAAAAAAAAGGAAGATCTTCAGGTGTAATCTGAATGCAATGAGAAGGCAAGGCGGAGGGATTGAGGAAGACAGCTCCATAGTTTGGGGCATAGTGGCTGAAAGCACAGCTGCTGGTGTTGGAGAGGACAAGGGATGTGCAGGAGGCTGGAGCCAGCTGAGCGAAGGGGACAGGTAGAGGAACGGGCGTAAGCAGTTCGGAGAGGTAGGGAGGTGCCAGGACTTGAAGTGATTTGTTCATGAGTATGAGTTTTGTATTAATTGGATTTTATGAATGGTGGAGCTAGGAAGACTGGTGAGGAGGGCATTGGAATAATAGAGGAGGAAAGTGACAAAGTGATAAGGGTTTCAGTTGCACTGAGTGTGAGGTATAATTGGAGGCGGGCAATGTTGTGGTAAGCGAAGAATGCGGTCCTGTTCAGAGACCATATGTAGGTATGCAGAGACAGCTGGGGATTGAATCCTATGATGCCTATGTTACACACAGGTTTAGTGAGTCTGAGGGACAAGTAGGGGGGATTCAGGAGGTCAGAGCCGCAAGTGAGGAGGTGTTGAATGGAGCCAAGAAGGATGGCTTCCGTCTTATCATCATTCATTGCAGAAAGTTGGTGCACATATATGCCCTGATGTCTTGACAGCTGGAGGAGGAGAAGTAGATTTAGGTGTTGTCCTTATATGTTGACCCCATGTCTGTGGATGACATCACCAAGAGGCAGCATGCAAATGAGAAAAAGAAGTGGGCCAAGGATGGAGCCTTGGGGTATACCCCACAGGTAACAGGGCATGGGAGGTTTAAAAAAAACATTTGCAGAGCCTTAGTGATTGCAGTGGGTCAAGTACGACTCAAACTAGGCGAATGCAGTCCCACTGAGGTCCCTGAGGGTGGAGAAGCGGTGGAGGAAGATCCTATGATCGACTGTCGAAGGCAGTGAAGAGGTTCAGGAGGACAGCTTCGCAGAAGGAGCCCTGGTCACATAGAGAGAGGACATTTGATGAGTGCTGTCTCTGTGTTGTGGGCAGAGCAGAAACCGGACTGGACGGACTCGAGGAGGGAGTGCAGGGAGAGGTGTGAGCAAAGTTGATTTGCAACGAAGTCCAGGACTTCAGAAATGAAGGGCAAGTTTTGAAATGGGCCATTAGTTTGCAAAATTAGAAGGATCAAGGATTTTTTTNGTGTGGCGGGGAATGATTACAGTGGTTTTGAGGGGGAGTGGGATGAAACCTGAGGAGAGGGCCTGGTTGAGTGTGTCTCCCAGCAGGAGCCCAAGGAGAGGGAGTATTGACCCTAGTAAGGTTTTAAACCAAACACTGGAGTTAAAATGCTGCTCCTCCTGAAAGTGTAGCTCCTGTGAGATGGTACAAGTACCTCATGACATAAATTGCTTGTAGGTGGAGGGGTTTGACCCTTGCATGTGACTCTTAATCAGCCTGAGTTTAATCACCAGCGGCTAAATCTCATGAGTTGGTGTAAAGTACAGGAATTCCCTGCTGAAAATAGAGTATACATTACAAGCGGCTTTTACTGGCAGAAAGGTACCAGTAACACTTAACACTCTTAAGAGGAGTGATTTTCAATCTCAGTGTTTATTTTATCTCCCTTTTCCAACTGGAACAAATCCTAACCAGCGTACCATTGAGCAATGTTTGAGGAGAAACATGCTGACCTGCCAAGTTTAGCACTGGTTTCCTCGAGTTAGTACTGCACCATTCAACGCATCCTTTAACATTTTCACAAAGAAAGGATCTTGTAATCTGCGCATTGTTTAGAAACAATTAAAAATAAAACTCTTTATACCATTAAGAGTCAGCGGTGTGTTTGTAATGTCATTCGAGTCAGATGGCTTGTTAATCCTTTTGAGGAATGGTGAAAGCACTTTTCTAATCAAAAATTTAAATCTCATCATGGTTACAAGCCTTATAACCCAGAAATGGTCTATTAATGCACAAATTACGCTTTATATTATGTGGCATTGGTACAATAGATCAATGGCCTCATTCTGTGCTGAAAATGCCTGCTTCCTACAATTGCATCACACATTTGCAGAAGAGTTTGGTCCCCTGTGACAGAAAATGTACACATTCTGAAAGCTTAAAGGATTCAGTTGAACATAGCAACATTTCATTTTGGGAAGAAGGTGAGGGAATCATCATCGATGTGGGTGATGAATGGTAGTGAGGAATCCACAAATTGAAGATTAACTCTTAGTGGGAGGGAAATTCAGCAGAGAGACTACTTTTGTGACTGGTATGAGTATTATTCTCGGTCGTCTGGATTTGGGTCATGTGCGTGCCAAGCCTGGCCCCAGTCTCTGAGGTTCTGAAGCTCATGTGAGGTTTGGCATTGTCATGGTGTAGAAGCACTTATGCCATGTCAGTGTTTGGACAGGTTTTCCTTATACAGGCTTATAACTTCTTCAAGGTCTTAATATAGCTCTTTGAGTTTGTGGTTTATGAACGCACTGAGCACAAACTTTAAAGTAACTAAGGTTACCAATAATCAGCTCTCTGTTATGATGACTAATACTGAGATTCACACTCAAATTACGCTGCGATAATTATCTTGAAGTTCACTTTTCACACAAATTTACCCAGCATTTTACAGTACTCACATCAATACCTAAATCTACGTACACTTTCATTATGCGATGGTGAATCTCAATTGGCAAAATTCCCTCAGTTATGAGAAACTAAATTTATTTACTCTCTCTGCTTAACACTTGTATAATGCTAGCTACCATTTGAACTGCTGTCACATGCCTCCATCTAGTGAGAAGTAAACAAAACTTTCACAGAAATGGGGGGATAAATAAAAGTATCTTGTGTATGCCTTTAATAACTACCATTCTTCCCAAAACAAATATGCATTGTGCGCAATTGGCTGCCGCATTTCGCCCACAAAATATACAGTTAATTCACTTTACAGAATATTCTGTGAAGTGCTTTGAGATGTCTCGAAGACGTGATAAGGCACTATATCATATGCAAGGATTATTATTATTCCTAGTACATACACACTGGAAATTTCACTACTATTGGCAGCAAGGCAACATTTTTTNGCTCCACAGAGTGTAATATTTCAGGTTTTGACGATCCAGGTTAAAGGAAATCTTTGTGTTTTATGAAAACTATTGTTTCCACTTTTAAATAGAAACTTATTTGATTAGCTTCTGACGCCCTGTTCAAATGAAAACCTGAAGGAAAGAGGAGCACGAGAAACCTCATAACCCTGTATATTATAGCAAGAGACTTTGAGACAAAATGTGATGTCTCATTGACAATCACTTCACTTTGCCTTTGTTTACCTAGCAGTAAGTAGAAACCCAATTGTTAGTCGATTGGCGGATTGCTTTCTGGGGGAAATAATCGCCCCAAAACCAAATTGTCACTCAATCCACGATTGTTTGTATGATGCTGCTGTGTGTAATTGGCTGCCGCCTTTCACCCATAAAATACATAGACAATCCACTTTACAGTATATTCAGCTTTGAGACATCTTAACAACACGATAAGACGCTATATTAAATACAAAGATTATTATTATTATCACAAGCTGCTCTCCTTTTCTCCAGACAAGGCTCCAACAATATTGGTTCTGAATTTCTATAATCAGTTTTATGGAGTAGTTTTTAAGCTTATGTCTCCGGAACATCAGTCCGACCAATTATTTCTGAAGTGCTCATTTTGGGCCCAGCATACTTTCTTGTTTTTGGCAGTGATACAATACAATTTACATTTATATAATGCTTTTCACATCAGGAGGACATTGCAAGTGGCTTTACACATTTGGCTCGGTATCCGAGCTGGAGGAAAGGGGATGATAGCTGAAGTAGTGGAGAGGGGGAAGAAGATAACCAAAAGTGCAGTCAAAGGCATAAGACATGAGGTGGAGTTTGAGAGGGAGGGGGTGAGTTAGAGGACTCCAGGATAGAATTCCAGAGACAGTGGGAAAGATATGGTATATATTTGGATATATTTTGGGAACAATGGTAAATTGATGATAATAATAAGCCTTGCGTTTGATGCAGCGCCTTATCACGTCTTCAAGATATTTCATAGTGCTTCAGTGAATATACTGTAAAGTGAATTGTCTGTATATATTTTATGGGTGAAACGTGGCAGCCAATTGTACACAGCAGTGTCCCACAAAC
The DNA here is from genome assembly GCF_018977255.1 of Callorhinchus milii. NCBI lineage: Eukaryota > Metazoa > Chordata > Chondrichthyes > Chimaeriformes > Callorhinchidae > Callorhinchus > Callorhinchus milii. The sequence continues at coordinate 94,379,874 of NW_024704743.1, read as the reverse complement.
AGTCGTGGATTGAGAGATCAAATTTGGAAAAAATTTTATAGTGAATTGACTATAATTTGTGGGTGAAATTATGTGGGCGTTGATAGCTCGTAATGCGATTGTTGAATGATTTACCAAAAGTTGGAAAGTCAAAAGGTCTCTGCTGATGCTGTTCATAGTGTAGAAGGTGTGACTGGCATAATAACAGTCTTCATTTTATATTTTACAGAAAAAGGTAACACTGAACACTTTCCTGGACACTCTGATGTCTGACCCCCCGCCGCAGTGTTTAGTCTGGGTGCCCCTAATGCATCGTCTAGCAAATGTGGAAAATGGTGAGTATATAATAATAATAATCCTTATTTGGTATAGCATCTTTCACATCAGAGGATATCCCAAAGAATTTTATACATCACTTCACAGGATATACTGTAAAATGCAGTGTCTGTATGTCTTGTGTAATGAGCAAGGTAGGCAGAAGCAGAGGTAGACCAATTGGGCCTTGGAATCTACTCCACTATTTTATTACACAATGGCAGCTCTTCAATATGTTTAATCCTATTGCTCTCCTCTTTTTCTATATCCTTTAATGTACCCTTAACTTCTTAAGTATTTGTCAATAGTTCTAGGTTCTGTATGTGCAGCTACTTTTGTTTATATTGGATCAAGTTTAAATAATCCTTATATCTATAGCACCTTCCATGCAGGAGGATGTCTCAAAGTACTTCACAGGATTTACTATGTCGTGACTGTGCCTAGTTGCACACAACAATATCCACAAACAGCATGAAATGAATCACCAATTTTATTTAGGGGATTGTTGGCTAGGACACCAGGAGAAACTCCCTTCTGTTTTCGAGTAGTAGAATGGGATCTTTAATATTCACCTAAGCAGGCACAGATAGGACCTTGGTTTAACATCACATCTGAAGCAATGTGACTCGGACAATGCAACACTCCCAGAAGACTGCATTAGAGTGTCAATCTTGAATGTGAGCTCAGATCCCAATGTGGGGTTTGACCCCACAACATTCTGACTCGGAGGTGAGAATGTTGGCAACTGAGCTCGGCTGACACCTATAGGGCCTTCCTACCAAGAACCTTTAGTTTTTAAATGGAAAGTGATTCACAGTAATTCTGTTCCCAATTATCTATGCAGGAGATGGAAGAAGGAATTTTACAATATATTTTTCGATAAATGCATTTTGGAGCCAGCCTCATTCTGTTCCCATTTACAACTCCTTTGACACATGTCTTTGGTGAAAGGATTGACATGCAGTTTAAAGAATAACTTGAACGTGTACTACAGGGTGACCAAAAATTTGTGATATCATTACAATGTCTAATAAGTCTTAAAGAAATTATGATGTTTTGCAGATAATAGGATGGCTGAAAAATACAAGTTTTTAGTTACCCTGTATTTCAACACAGAAATGGGCCAAAATTTAAGAGTTCAAACTATTTACTGAGACTGATGTCCTGGAGACGTAAATTTAAATAAAATTCTGGGAAAGCATTCCCCAATTAATTAGCAAAACAAAAATCTAGTTCAGACGAAGAAAACAAACATTCTATAAATGGCAAGTTAATGAATTGGTCTCGATATGAAACAAATGTTTGCAGGGTTGACTGTTCCATGTTCACTGATGTAAAAAGGCTTGAACAATGCATTGCAGCTGGAATTGAGGGCTGCAGCTTGGGTTCAATGACTAAGATATGCCATTGCAGCAGATAATGAGAGCAAGCAAAACAGTTGCCTGGGAAGAAATATTTGAACAAGGCAGGGAAGGAAAGATTCAACACCTGCCTGACCGAATCTCTACATAGTAAAATCAATCTTACTTCAATAGCACAGTTAGCAACATTAAGAAGATTTAGAGCCCGGTGCAATGAAGGAGAACCACTTAAAAAATATTTATCAGATCAGAAATAGATTTCAGGTTAAGAAACAGATGAAAACAGTTCAACACCTGCACGTCCACAGCTGACTCTCAACATAGAAAAAAAAATTACAACAACAGCAACAACTTGGATTTATATAGCGCCCTCCACGCCGGACGGATTCTCAGAGAACTTCACAGTAACGGATCCCAGGGCCGAGCCAGGGGGAGGGGGAGGAAGGTGACCAAAGGCGCGGTCGAAAAGAAAGGTCTTCAGCCGAGACCTGAAAATAGGAAGAGAGGGGGCGAGGCAAAGGGAGTGAGGAAGGGAGTTCCAGAGCCTCGGGGCATAGTGGTTGAAATTACTCCTGTTAAAGAGAGGAAATCCTTAAAGGGTTGAAGTACAGAACGAAAATAAAACATTATATTGAAGAGAGAAATAGAGTCATATATGGCTCTTCCAGGGAATTTTCTACCAGGAATAACCAGCTTAATGAATATTAACATTGGTCTGTGGAGTTATAGTACAAAAGATGTTGGGCTCAAAATTCCATGAGCCTGTAAGACTAAAAAAAATTTAAGATTGTGCAGAATTGTCAAAATGCTTAAAATCAGCCTTTATTTGGAAGCCAATTTTTTGTAATTCCTAAAATAATAATAATAATCCTCGTCTTCAAGACATCTCAAAGTTCTTCACAGAATATACTGTAAAATGAATTGACTGTATATTTTGTGGGTGAAACGCGGCAGCCAATTGCGCAAAGCAGTGTCCCACAAAAGGTCGTGGATTGAGTGACCAATTCATTATTATTATTTTTTGGAAGGAATTATTACTCCCGGAAAAGCAATCCGCCAATCGACTAACAACTGGGTTCCTACTTACTGCTAGGTAAACAGAGGTGTCTGGAGTAAGGAACCTTGCCCAACACTTCGTCCTTCTGGGAATCGAATCGAGTTTTTCCGCTTGTGGGGCGAGTGCTCTAACCACTGAGCTATAGGACTCCATGAACCATCTTCCAAATTAAGACTGAATTTAAGACTTTTTCAACTTTTTCCATTTTGTTGAGCCAAAATCGTAAACCAAAATTTTAGGACAAAATGATCAGACAAACTAAGACTCGATGGAATTTTGGACCACTGAATCTGCATTTGGTTGAGAATCAGTAAACCTTAAGTATGTGTCAGAACTTAATACTTGATCCCTCATGATGGCCGGGGATCTGAAGGGGAACAATTAAATGTGAATCTAAGTCCTGAATTTTTATTGAAGGATTTGTTATGAATTGAAGGCTCAAGACAATGGCATAACATCAAATGGAAAAATCCCATTAAAGAATTAACAAAACCACCCGCTATTTTTAACAATCAGATGACATTAGACCCAGTGAGTTCAAAGATCCTGGAAGAAATTTCCCATCATAAAGAATAAATCTAGTTCACTGTGTGTATATGCCCACATTATTTATAGCTGTTTAGATTACAGTGCAACTTTGTTTTAATACAGTGTTGTGATGCATAAAATCCTACACTATGTTTCGGAAGGCGTGAGAGCAGGTTGGCTGCACATGCATGTAAGTGTGATATGCAGCGAACAGGTCCACATTGCAACCACATTATTAGTGAATATGGACAATAGAGAGAGCCCATTATAGAGAGGCTGCATAGTGTTATGTGTTCACCAAGAATTGCAAACACAAATTGTGATATCTGTAATGTTTCAAGTATGCAGAAATTGCAAAATAAAATTGACTGAAAGGCAGAAGAATGATCCAGGCTGAGTAAGACATAGATAGATGCCTTTGTGTGTTTTTCCATCTACAGTCTTCCACCCTGTTGAGTGTTCGTACTGCCACAGTGAGAGTATGATGGGTTTTCGATATCGCTGCCAGCAGTGTCACAATTATCAGCTCTGTCAGGACTGCTTTTGGAGAGGCCATGCAAGTGGTTCCCATAGCAACCAGCACCAAATGAAAGAATACACGTCATGGGTAAGACCTGAAGCACATGTTCTCTACCATGTTTGTGAAAATGTGATGGGTGAAAGAACAAAAGGTGCTTCTGCATTCACCTTACAATCACTCAATCATTTGTTTAATTTCTGAACAAGAAAGGAAGGTTATTCTGCTCCGTGAAGCAAATTAGTCGCTGCAAGCTAAGTGCTAGTCCAGCTTGATAACTTTAATGAATTTATTGCTTTGTGTTTATAACAAATAATACAAATGAAAAATAAAATTGCACTACAAATGTAACAGTTAATTTACATTTAAAATTGCCTTGCAATTATTTATAAGTGCACAGCTACAAATTTACTAAACGTAATAAAAGGAGCAGAAGAATTCATAATAATCTACTATCCTAATAACAGAATTATTAATATTGGGTTAAAATAATTATAAATAATAATAATAATCCTTGCATTTGATTAGCAGCTTATCACGTCTTTGAGACGTCTCAAAGTGCTTCACAGAACATACACAGAATTGACTGTACATTTTGCAGGTGAAAATAGTGAGGTTCTGTTAAAGAAAGTTCAATTTGGTCAATCTGAGCTCTTTCTCCCATAATACCCACCATCTCACCTTCTCATTGCAACATGAAGCTATTTCTATAACAAGCCCAGTATCCTGGCCTCTGCCACCTTTACCGATAACCCGGTCCAGCTTTCAGCAAACCTCAGTGTAAAGAAATACTTAGTGATGTCTGTTTTAAAATTGCTGTAATACATTGCAGTTGGCTCTTTATTTACACTTTCTTTGAGTTGAGGGAGGAGTGAAGGGTGAAGGGAAATATCAGCTTTGTTTTCCTAGAAATGTATCTGGTTATCCAAGATATCCCTCAAATACATTGGAAACGGTCATTGATGATGCAGATTGCATGCAGAATAAGTAGGTATGATGGGCCAAATGTAACGTACTTTATTTTCCAATGGAAATTTGATTCCCATAGTTTTATGTATCTTTATAGTTTCCTAGTTTTATGTATCTTTAACAAAAAGTGGAGATGGACTGCAACAGCATTTCTCTGGTATTTCTCCTGTGTAATCCTATGGTTCTAAAAAAACATGTGCAATCTCAGGAAGGTTTAAAATAAAATCCATAAAATGGCTGCAGAGCTCAACACAAAATAATTAAATACAAGCAAAAAAATGAAAGCAATATGTTTGACTTTCATAGTCTGTTTATACCAAGGGAAATTTTAATGTCAATCTTGATATGTGTCGATCATTTCCAAACCAACAATATTTACTGTAAAACCATGTTTATAGTGAGCATATGGGAATAGAGATAACAAGAATTTGGCTCATTTGCAAGTATAAACACAGTGAATTTAGAAAGTCAAAATAAGTTGAAAGAAAGCTCTTAAAATATCTGAACTCCAGCCTGCAACTGTTTCTATTTGAATGTTGAAAAGTTTTTCTATCTGACCTTAGTCAACTAACCACTATCTTCTTCACTTATCTCGACTCCTATTCATAGTCCTATTCATTCCTAAACTTAGTGGGTCAGGCAGGCTTTTGCCCCTTCACCTGTTTGTAACTTTAAAACTGTAAGACCTAATGTTAATATAATCTGATGTGAGAAGCAGAAAGTTGAAGTAACTTGAAGTAGCATTACTTGGCGGAGTAACATAAATGTCAGATGCTCACTTCAGAGCCTTGTTTTTTTTTATGGAGAATGTTGATCAATGGCCCAAAGACCAGATTGAAAAGAGAAGCAGTGAGGTTGGTTAGGTGATTCGCAAGCCTAGCATTTAAAAGCCTATAGATTGCATGGGGAATGGAACACTGAAAAGAGTCTTACGATCTTGCGAACAAATAATAATAATCCTTGCATTTAATATAGCGCCTTATCCTGTCATTGAGATGTCTCAAAGCAGTTCACAGAATATTCTGTAAAATGTAGTGACTGTATATTTGTGGGTGAAACCCGTCAGGCAATTGTGTACACCAGTGTCCCACAAACGGTCATGGACGAGTGATTACCTCCGGTTAGCAATCTACCAATCGACTAACGACCAGGTTCCTGCTTATCGTTAGGTAAACAGAGGTGTTGGAGTGAGGAAACTTGCCTAAGGTTTTTGCGCCTGGGAATTGAATGTGGGACCTCTCGCTTGGGAAGCAAGTGCTCTAATCACTAGGCTACAGGTCTCCACAAATGAGTTAGGGTAGGAGGCATTGCAGTGAGTAGGAGGCAGTGCAGTGAATTTTGATTACAACGTAGTGGAAGCAGGACAGAGGATGGTGCGGGATGGTGCATTTGAACCTTGAGAGAAGAGTCAGAAGAATTTAGTATTGATATATGAGAGAGAAATGAAAAAGATTGGAACAGGGAGAGAGAGGAAGAGAGAGATTAAGGAGGCTAAAGGTGAGTTGTGAACTAATCCTGGGGCAGCAATGTGTTCGGTTGATTTTTACTGAGTGACAGCAAAATCATCTCCCCATGGAGATGTGGATAAGCCCTAGAATAAGCATTTTTGGGTGGAGAGCAACAGTTGTTTGGGAGCAGGGAGCTTCAGAGCATGCTGTTTTGTTCTTCTAAATGACTGAAATGCCTTAGAATCGAGAGCCAAGGGGTGAGTGGGAGAGTGGGTAGGGATCGAAAATAATAATAATAATCTTTGCATTTGATATAACACCTTATTACGTCATCGAGATGTCCCAAAGCGCTTTACAGAATATACTACCATGTGTGTTTTTTCTGGACAAGTGCAGCAGCCAATTGTGCACAGCAGTCCGACATGAATCAAATTGAAATTGAAAACTAGGAGGGCAGGCACTGTGTGAAATGTTTTTATAGTTTTATAGTTATATGTTCTATATTGCTGTTTTAATATTCCAATGATTTACCTTTCCATGTTATTTTGTCATCTTTGTTCCCAGAAATCACCTGCAAAGAAGCTAACTAATGCTCTTAGCAAGTCCTTAAGCTGTGCATCCAGCCGTGAGCCTTTGCACCCAATGTTCCCCGATCAGCCTGAAAAACCAATCAACCTGGCACACATTGTGTAAGTATATTTTAAGCTTTTAAGCTTTTAGGAAGAGTGAATTTTCCCTGGTCTCCTGTATACTTTTACAATTATGCTTTTAGGACCTTAAGTGTGTTTCACTATAGATGGTCTCTTTTCTCCAGATGTACTCTTTTAAAAAAAAAGCAAGCCTTGGAAAATTGCCAAATTTGATGCCAAAATAATCTCTCTGCCTTACTTACACACCTCTCTGTTGTGTTGAAAACAAATGCCTGTGTATCTAGTAAAGCACCAACCCGGTTTCTGATCCTGTGTCCACTTGTCACTCATGAGATCATTAATAGTCCATTATCTTTATTCTGAAGGCTGCTAAAGCTTCTGAATGTCATGGAGTACCCTGACTGTCTTTGTAGAGATATTGAAAATAACCCTTACCTATTCAGTTCATAAAACTGTATCAAAAGTGTGAGTTTCAAAAGCTTTGAGATGAAGGCTTTGAATGTTAATGATCTGGAGCGAAATTGGTGTAAAAATGAGAAAAATGCATACGTTCAGGTTAAATAATGGGTTAGATTTGTTTTTGTAGTCACTATATTTTGGAAAGTTTTGATTGTAACACATCAAATATATATGCATTTAACTGATCATGGTCCTCCTCCTAATTCAGCATTACCTACAATACAAAATTACATTTGTAAAATGCCTTTCACGTCGGGAGGACATCCCCAGGCGCTGAACAGTCAGGGATTAGGACCCAAACGGTGGGAGGATGGCAGGGAGGATGGCGGGTGGGGGTAGGAGGGTGGACGAAGGCACAGTCGAAGATGAAGGTATTGAGGTGTGCCTTGAAGGAGGCAGGGAGGAGCAAGGCAAAGGGAATGTTGGATGGAGTTCCAGAGGGCGGGGGCAGAGAGGTTGAAGGTCCAACCACCGGGGCAGGCCGGGCGGGGACATGGAGCAGGCCGGAACCTGCTAAGCGAGGGAGTGGACAGGTTAATAAGAGATTAGCAGGTCAGAGACGTAGGAGGGGGCAAAGCCATGGAGGGCCTTGAAGGTGAGGACGAGAATTTTTAATTCGATCCTCTGAGGGATGGGGAACCAGTGGAACTGGGTGATGGTGGGTGTGATGGGATCACTAGCCTGGTGCGGGAGAGGACATGATGCTACAATCCATTGTAACAGGGATTGTTGTGAAGACTAGCCCGAGAGCTCAAAGTTGTCCTCCTTATTTTGCACTCTGCAGCTCCAGACCTCTTAACTGAGCTGGGCAACCAGCATGTGAATTTCCATGTGTAGGTGGGATGCATGGAACTCTCAGTTTGGTTTGGATACACTTAAACAAAGTGATGGGTTTTCACACATGTCAGACATTCAGCTAAGCAAAAGAAAATGTGAACCAGAGATGTACAAATAGATAACTACTTTGATAAAATATAAATAATAGCTTGCCTGCTATTGATCAATTTTTGCTAAAATTGGGCACATGAATTTGTGCATCCTTGAAAGGTGAATCTCTCAAATTAAAGTTCACATGTGTTTAACCTTAGATTTTCTTTAAAGGTCACAAAGAGCACCCCATCTGTGTTTGTACAAATTCCTGCACATGTCCAGTGATTTTTTTTTAGATTTCTTAAAAAACGTGCATCAAATGTTTGCCAGTGACAGAAATGTTTGGATTTGGGTCATTCCAGACAACCCTTAATACTTGTGCCAGCTCATACTGAAATTGGAGTATGATCAGGTTTTCACCCTTACCAGTAGTATCTTTTGAAGTTATCTGCTGAGACAGAATTAGACAGCTGTAAAAACAAGGAGTCGTGTTGGTGCTAGTCTCTATTATGGTGATCGGCTTGGAGGTGAATGTAAATATTCATAGAAAAACGCACATCGACTGACGAGATAATGCTGGTAAGATAACAGTGGTGTTTTGCCCAAACTAAATGAGATTAATTTGTCTGAGACAACACTGGCTAGAGTCACCAGTAAGATCCTGCATGACTCTGATCGGTGGCTCAGGATCCTCGCCACATCCTCTTCAACTTCTATTCTGCCTTCAACACTACAGATCAGCCATGATCGTATTGAATGGCAGAACAGTCTTGAGGGGCTGAATGGCCTATTCCTGTTTTGATGTTTCTATGCACCACCGCTCCCCCATTCTCCTGCATCACCACCTCCCCTGCTGTTTGTTTCTTAAAACAATGCTATTTTATGTTATTTGAGAGGAGTCAATTGATAACACACAAAATTGGCATAAAACAATGCATTTTAATTGGGTGTATATATGTATTTAACCCAGATATATTCAAGAGAGGAAAATTAATCCACTTACAGTGCTTATTTATTATTCTGGACTTCCTACTCATGCTATAAAAGGGCTGCTTGAGGCCCTGATTTACTAATCTTTAATCTACTAATTTACTAATATTCTTCAAAGTTATGCCTTCATCTGTTTACTAAGGTTTCTATTAGAATTCTACAGGAAGAGTTGCGATGGTGCACTGTTAAGGCTTCAATGACTCCCTTCAAAAGTCCTAAACCCTCAAATTTATCCGTAATCCCCTCCTCCCCCCTCTTACTCCACACACATACACACTTCCAGAACTCTGTGTAAATTTTCGTAAAACAATCTCAAAAAGCAAGTTTATCTTTGGATGTTTATGGTTTATTCATGCTGTTTTCCATAGTTAATTATCATGTTGTTTTCTTACAATGTGCTTTTCCCTTTATTGCTGCACAGAAATGACTTTGGGTAAGCATTGCTTTCGGTGTTTTATTTTCTGTACAAATGTTGCGAAACATTGATCAAAAATAATCAGGATTATTGTAGATTAAATAAGTAACTAACTGCTAACGAAACTAAACTTTAAATAGTTAAACTTATTACATACCATCAAGCCATTTGCAAGCACATAGAGTAGTTATTGAAGTTTCAGTCACTGCTGCAAATCAATTAAGGTGAAAAGTGAAAGCTACAATATACAATAACAGTGAGAAGCTTGGGATATAATACTCGCTGGTTTCACTGAACATGCTCGGAGCCAGCTGGCTCACTCCCGACATCCTGGCTGGTTCCTACGCGAAAAAAAAGACTGACTTCAGGTCATCAGGTCACTGTCAGCATCACATCCTGTTTCTTGCACACGTACAAATTGATGTCAATGGTGACATCATGGTTTTGCCATTTTAAGCACAGGAAGCTAAAATGGCTGACTTCCAGCTCCTCAGATCCCTGCTAACATAGGAAACAATGTCTAATCCTGTTATAGCGCCTGCAGTATACAGCTGTCTCACTCTGAGCACTGGTGTCCTGTCGACCTGCACTAACTGGAATAGTACACCCAGCCACCCAGCTTCCGACACTGACTAGACAGCTTCTATGCAAGAAACTGGCTGACTTCTGGTTGCCACCATTTTTTAAACCTTTAATAATAATCCTTGCATTTGATATAGCGACATTATCAAGTCATCGAAACATCTTTAAATCATTCAAAGGATTTATAATAATAATAATCCTTGCATTTGATATAGCGCTTTTCACACCTTCTCAACGTCGCAAAGCGCTTCACAGAATAGACTGTAAAGTGAATTGATTGTATGTTTGTGGGCGAAATGTGGCAGCCGATTGTACACATCAGTGTCCCACAAACAGTCGTGGATTGAAAATGACCAATTTATTATTGTTTTGTTTTGGAGGGATCATTATTAGGAGTGTGGAGTAAGGAAACTTGCCCAAGGTTTCACCCCGTCTGGAATTGAACCCAGGTTTCTCGCTTGCAAGGCGAGTGCTCTTGCATTTGATATAGCGCTTTTTCACATCTTCTAGACGTCTCAAAGCGCTTCACAGAAGAGACTGTATATTTGTGGGCGAAATGCGGCAGCCAATTGCGCACAGCATTGTCCCACAAACAGTTGTGGATTGAAGTGACCAATTTTTTTAATTATTTTTTTCTTGAGGGATAATTATCAGGCTTGTGGAGTAGGGAAACTTGCCCAAAGTTTCACCCTGCCAGGAATTGAACACAGGTCCCAGCTACAGGACTCCACATTTATGGCAATTAGGGGAACACAGCAACCAGTTTGCATGCACCAGTGTCTCACATAGAGCCAGGAGGTGCAAAGCCATTTAATATCTGGAAGATAGTTGGCCAGGACACCAGGAGAGAATTCACTTTTTGTATTGCATCACGTGATCTATAACTGTCTGAACAGGCGGGCAGGACCTCCGTTTAACATTTCATCTGAAGGACAACACCTCTGACAATGCCGTACACTCCAGAACTGCATTGGCATGTCAGCAGTGTAAACTATGTGACCCCGATGTGGGGACTGAACCCACAGTTTTCTGACTCAGAGAGTGCTACCAACTGAGCCAGGCTGATATCATGCAGGAAACATGACTGATACCAGTTCTTATGTGCTGCACGTGTCACTTTGAGCAGGAAGTGCCACTGATGTTACTTTGTGAAGGATCTGACATCAGTGTCATAGGTGCAACGCATAGGAAGTGACATCAGTGGTGCCCTGACAAACCAGGAGTCAGCCATCTCTTGAGCTTTGCTTAGAACACAGCCTCTGAGCTATTGGATCTACAGAACCACATTATAATGACGTTCCCTTGTAATGTGTCAGAACCTTAATAACATTGGTTACAAAACGTGGAACAAGACACAGAAAAACAAGGCTCTCTAAAAAGCTTGAAAGCCCAAACTCAACACTTCTGATCACTCTGTCTTGCTACCTCTTGTGTCTTTAAGCCCAACATCAAATCCTACTTCTTTCAACATGGCTGTCTACCCTTCCCCTTTCCCTTGCTCAGTGTCTAACCCTGTCCCTGAAAAGCACTCTGAGAAATTACCCTCCATGAATGATAAATGCCAGTTTTTGTTGTTGTAATTGTTAGAGAAGTGAAACCTAAACGTACCATTGGAGTAAATAGAGATTTGATTGATAAAGCATTACAGAAAGTTATCAGTATGCATAGCTCCAAACTGAAAATGTTTAATTTTATGTGGGGAGTAGACATGCGTTAAACACTATGTCATTTTTAAAATTTTTGTTTTTCATTTAAAAAGGAAGATTGTTGGATAGATTTGTCGCTCGGTCACTTTAAGATCTATTCATAATCCTGAGGACATTGGAATAGCATCTCATTTGCACAGAAAGCAAGGCCAGCCGAGTCTTTGCTTTCCCACTTATATTCAGACAGAACCAAAGCGAATCAGTAGTCACTACGTCATCATGCTCACTGCTTCACTTATAATGATTCGGCAATCTCTTTTTTTTAAAAAACACAATAGTTTCCATTGCTTATGGTTTGGATGTCAGTGCCATTCTGCATTCTCCTCACACCTTTTGCATCCATTTTGTGATTGAGAAAATGGTTTGCCCTTTACCTGCCTGTCCACTAGATGGGGTGTTACACCATACGAAAGCAGTTCGTCAAACTCACTGGCCTGCTTTTTGACACTAGCCATGTTTAGACCAATGTATGCATCAGTGAAAATTGGTAGCCTTTGATCCTTGTGATCTCATCTGCCACAAGGGAGAACATTGGAATTGAAATATACAATGAAAGAAGAGAAATAGATGAGGATTTTGAACTCTATCCTCTGGGGGATGGAGAGCCAGTGGAGCCAGGTGAGGATGGTAGACCAGTCATTGTGGACAGTAATTCTAATCACTCAGCTCATTTTAACCCTGAAATACCTAAAGAGTGATCCTAGCTGGAAAAAGTAGTGGGAAGCTTGCCAGAGAGTGCTCTCACTGGCAGGTTTAACTGGTTAAACTCCAGCAGTACCCCAATACACAGTCTTGGGTCCTCAAGCCTTGGCCCTTGACAACATGTGCCTAATACTCCGGAACAACAACAACAAATTTACATCTATAGAGCACCTTTCACGTCGGGAGGACAGCACTGGGGAAGGAGTGTACATTCCCTAACAGACATAGGAATTTAAATGAATAGGTGGGATGTATGGAACTCAGTCTGGTTTGGAAACTTTTAAGCATGGTGATCGGTTTCCACATGTGTCAGATGCTGGCTGACCCAAAAAAATTGAAGCCAGACTCATTTAAAAAGCAAAAACAGAAAGAGCTGGAAAACACAGCAGGTCAGGCAGCATCCATGGAGAAAGGAAAGTGAGTTAACATTTCGGGTCCACGACTCTTCGTCAGAACTGGGGCATGTTGGGAGGGAGAGGTTTTTAAGGACAAGTTGAGGGTGGGGGGAGGCAGGACAAGGACGACAAAGAAGACAAAAAAGACAAAGGTGTGTTGCCTGTTCTGCACCATTAACACCGCTTCTCCCTAGTTTTGTTTCAACCCACCCCCCCTTTTGTTGTATAACCCCCCTTTTGTTTTACGCCACTATCATCTCTTTAACCCATCAACTAACACATTCTCTCCTTTGTCTTCTTTTTTGTCTTCTTTTTCGTCCTTGTCCTGCCTCTCCCTCTCAACTTGTCCTTAAAAACCTCTCCCTCCCAACATGCCCCAGTTCTGACAAAGGGTCGTGGACCTGAAACGTTGACTCACTTTCCTTTCTCCATAGATCCTGCCTGACCTGTTGAGTTTTCCAGCTCTTTCTGTTTTTGTTTCAGATTCTAGCATTTGCAGTATTTTGTGTTTTGTTCATTTAAAAAGCAGCTTGCTGCTGTGATGGGTGTGACGGTAAGGTGTGATCAGAAGGGCCATCTTCATCCAAACCAATCTTGTGAATGCTCAATAACTGTCCTCTGTGTAGAACATGATATCCTTGCTTCCAACAGAACACAATTCTGACCTCTAAACATTATAATATTCCTGTATTTTAAACTATTTCCATCAATAATGCTTTAATATGCACTAACGCCATATCTTTAACTCTGGATTAAATGGAATTATTAACGCCCCTGTTCCATTGATTTAGGACAGCCGCCCTCCATTCAGTTAATTTTCACAAATTTATTCTTTACAAAACAGCTTTCTGTATTCTCTAATCATTTCTATTATTCATGTGTGTTAACTAGATAAGTGGATGTTTCGATATAGTTCTGCGATTTTAAACAAAGATAGACAGATTTCCTCCTTAGCAGCGGGTTTTTTTATTTTATTAATGGTATCTCTTGCATCTTCAAAGTAAACATTAGGTTAAGGAATACTTCCATTAAATTGACAGCAATGAAAAGGTAATAGCACCTCTTTGCGATACTCCAAAGACTGTCATTTCTTCTTTTAAACCATAAGTTTTTTAAGTCAAATTAGTTAAAAATGTTTCACACAACAAAACTCTGTTTAACATTTAACAGTTTCAAAGCATATAACCCTTCAGCCGGCTCCAAGTGCAATAAACACCCTCCCCTTTCAGAGTGATGTTGATCAGCACAATATCTTTATGCAAAGGGGGGTTTTGCCAAGCTTTGAAAAGATTAAACTAAAAGAATTGAAATTGTAACTGGAATACTGCATTTCTGGTTTATTTAAAGTGTTTAAGTAATTGTTCTTTTTGATCATTTATTGTGTCCATTTTTTTTCATTTATCCCCCACCCACTGGCATATGTCTCTGCACCTGGTCCCTAGCCTCCTCTTGCTGGGTATGGTTCCACGGATGCTGGTTGCCTCCAGGAAACCAAGTCAAGAGACCGTTGTTCATGTGTGAGGCCACTCAACTGTAGATGGTGTCACAGAGAGCCTAACCTCTCCTCACCTGACTGCCACACATGCACACAATCAAAAGAGGAGTGTTGAAGAGGGATGAGGAGCAGCAACCTGGCTGGCTGGGGTTCCCCTTCCTTGTGCTTTACTAAATGGTGTTTAGATATAGATTTTTTTTCAAAATCTGCATTTAGGTAAATTAACATTATTGTCAATAATGTGCACTATTTCTATAAAAGGTTTATTATTTGAATTGGAATTGTACTAGTTGGTTAGTACATCTGCACAATCCTAGTTGCAGTAATTATGAATTTAAAGCAGAATTTACAAACAATCATGTCCAAATTTATAGAAGTGTTTGCTCTGGGCCAACTACTACAAATGAAGGCAACAAAAAGGCAGGAGCATTTATTTTAGCAAAAGTGTGGGAGGCACATGGAACAAGCTACCAATACAGAGGGAAATAGAGAACTATAAAGGCTTTTTAAAAAGGGACTGGATTAGAGATTTGCAGCAACTGGGTAAGCTTAGTTACATGATATAACCTTTAATGTTTTGTGTAGAATAAATTTGCCTTCATAATTTATCTAAGAAAAGATTGTGTTGTACAATATAGTGCCACTGAAGAGATATATATTGGAGTCCTGTAGCTCAGTGGTTAGAGCACTCGCTTTGCAAGCGAGAGACCTGAGTTCAATTCCAAGCAGAGGGCGAAACCTTGGGCAAGCTTCCTTACTCCACACGCCCAATAATAATCCCTCCAAAACAAAAAACAATAATAAATTGGTCATTTTCAATCTACGACTGTTTGTGGGACATTGCTGTGCGCAATTGGCTGCCGCGTTCGCCCACAAATATACAGTCAATTCACTTTACAGTGTGTTCTGTGAAGCGCTTTGGGACGTCCTCCCGACGTGAAAAGCGCTATATCAAATGCAAGGATTATTATTATATATTTGCAAATACATTAATAAAATACATTTATTTTAATGAAACACACTTTTAAGCTTTAATTTCCATGTCTTCTTAGACCTCCAAGATCCTCTCCAAATATGAATGACACCATGTTCTCCCATTCAGTAATAACCTCAGGAAGCCCCAGTCCTAACAAGGGGTAAGTGAATCTCTTGAATGCATGTTTTGAGAAGCAGCGATTAAGCAAAACAACTTCATAAATGTTTTATTTAAAGGCATAACGAATAAAACAATATATTTTGTGCTCAATTTTGAATACAGTAAGAACGCCCAAGTATAACTATTTAAAATACACAACTTGTTCTGCTTACTAAAAATGCTACATTTTAGATTTACATGTTACAAGTGGATTTACATTCACGCAAAATCAATGTGAAGTTTCACAAAAAGTAGTCCATTGTTGCAGCTGCAGCTTAAACTGATTAGACTCACTATTTGTGGTTGAATTTAGAATTTTTGTAAAATATTTGCAGGAGTTGCAGACATCTTCCAAACAAACAAATACAGGGCCAATATCTCAGAATTTATGTTAAAAAGACGCACAAAAAATGGTTGACGTTTGGGTCGTTGCTGATGTCGCTTCTTGCATGTTTGTGAGAGAAGTAGCACCATTTCTTGTACGTAGAATGTTTAGTGGTGGTTATAATGGAGCAACCCTGAATACAATATAAAATACATATCATATGTTTCCAAGCTTAACTTTGAACAACAAAAGGATATGTAACATTGAGCCTATTTTTATGGAAAAACGGGTTAAATGTTCCTGTGTTTTCTTCAAACCTCTAGCTATTTACTGATTGATTTGTATTACTCGTTGATTAAGCCATGGCAGCTATAAGGTTCCGGTTCCCAATTACTTTTAGCCATGACAAATTAAGAGATGTCTCAAGTAGGAGTATATTCTCAAAATATGATGTTGCACAGTTGTATGTAGACAAAAGTATTCCAAAATAAGCAAGCTTTTCATTCTTGATGTAAAATGTATATGTCTTTATTCATATCTCAAAGGCCACATCACTTTCTGCCAGGGGATGGTGAGAGGCAGAGACACTTTTATAGAATTACTCCCTACTCTTGTTCTATTTGAGATATCTTCCTGATGTGAAAGGAACTATATCAATGCATATTGTATTGCGATATAAAGGTTAGTTTTGCACATCTATAAATTTCTAAGTACATACAACCGAGGGATGGACATATTTGCAACATGTTAGCAAAAAAATGACACATGCAATGTGCTGCCCTTTTCAAATATGAGAGATATAAATCAATTACCTTTCTTGCTTATTTAATGTTCTACATTTTAACCTCATTGATTACTGCACTACCTTTGCCGATGACTCTAAGGCTGTTAAAAGAATGATTCTTGTAAGACTGACCATGAATGTTTACATTAAATAATTAACAGCATTTAAAAAGAATTAGATAAATATTTGAGAAACCATATAATTTTAGGTTATGGGAGAGCAAGCAACTGCATAGATACGATGGACCGAATAGCTTCCTTCTGTACTGTAAACCTTCTATTGTTCTATATCAAAATCTATTAACCCCACAGAAACTGAAACATTTAGAGTTGCACATCAAAACATCAGCATACTTCTGAACGTGTGCCTTGTTCATATCTATGACATTTACACCCGACTTCATGATTCACATGCTGTCAGGGTGGACAAGTCAATGGTGGTTGAAGAGGAACATGAGACTGGGAATAAAACTGGTGCATGCGAGTAATGGATAGGTGAATGGTCATTCTCTTCCTCTCACTGCAGTTACAGTTATTCCGTGCCTGTGTCCTGTCTTCATTGCCCTAACTGTTACCATAATATTAGTCAACACAAACAGCAAATCCTTTATTAAAATGAAAATGCATACTTGAATATTCCAAATTTGTTTTAAAGCGCTCCGAGATGCTGCCCCGCGTGAAGGGCGCAAAATAAATGCAAGTAGGTGTTGTTATTTATTGGTTGTTGCTTCCATTGTGTGCAGAATAATACTTAGTGTAGTATGTGCTGCATTTAGTGTGATTGAAAATGGTTTGTAATTGGGTTGCTGAGCTGGCTATGAGCCTTTAAATAATGGGCCTTTAACTAATAACCATTGAATGCCCAGCTTCATTAGAACATTTCTGATTGTAGTAAAAAAATACCCAGACGAATATATCCATGAATTGTTTAATTTTATAGGCAGAAAATTATTTTTTGCCTATCGCTTGATATCCAGTTTAATATTTTCTTCTTTGGCTAATAAAAGCTTTGGGGGCAAAATAAAACCCACAGAGCGAAAAGGAAAAGCAGGTTAAGAATTACTGCGAGATCCTTTGAATTGCACAAATGCGCATGCTGTGGAACGATTCAGCCATGCGCACTAACACCATCAATCACATCCTGCATTGGCAATGTTTAAACTGATTTTACCTACTTATATAACCACACACTCGGTCACATCTCAGCCATGGTGAGCAAGACCCACAAGCAACCGAAATATAGAGACCGGGCTCCAGAATTTGAGAGGAATCTGTTTAAGACATTTTTTATTGCATGTCACATTGTTATTTTCAACCAGATCTATATTTGTGAGATGGGATATGTCATTGCAGTTCTGCTCTTGATTAAAGGTCACACTTTCTTGTCGGACTCATTTTGTACAGTTTGCTGTTTGCTTACATCCAGCATCATGGCTGTTAATACTTGTTCTGGCTGAAGCTATTTGAAATTTTTTGTGCTAGCTTCAGTCAGTACAATTAATCAGTTAAAGGCAACGTATAATTTTATACACATAATCCAAAGCACCTGATAATAAATAACGCCTATCCTAATTTAGTGTTCCAGGAGAATTTCAGAGTTTTATCTTTATTTATATAAACTTGTCTAATCTTCTCATTTCCTACAGACACATTCCACCACATTATTGATTGATGTTTACAGAAGAGCCCCATGTATGACACCTTAGAGACCTGGTTGCTGCTGTAAAACTCCCATCTGCTTTTTAAGGAATACTGTACTTTGTGTAATTACATGAACAATTTCTACAGCTTTGGTTTCCAAACCACGCAAAGTGAGACCAAAGGTAGAGAACAGTGGGGCAAACTGATAGATGCCCTTCAGCCATAATGCAGCTATTTTTTAAAGATGAAAGCTATGTTGATTAGTGAAAAGACAAATTAGCAAAGACTTAGAGTACAAGTAATCATCTTTACATACTGCAGTGTTTCACGGCTTCCCCCAGTACTGTTTCTAGCAAGCTCTTCTATCTCAAATTCATTCCTTTGTCTGAAAGCAACAATAATTTACATTTATATAGCTCTTTTCACATAAGGAGGACATCTCAAAGCACTTCAAATAATTGACTAGGAGCTCACGTGAGGGAGAAAGCTGATGGGAGGGGAAGATGAAACAAAGCAGTTGAAAAGATAGGTCTCAAGGTGGGATTTTGGAGGTGGTGGGGATGGGGGCAAGAAGGAGGGACCTGGGATGGCGTCCCCTGAAGCACCAATGGTGAATAAAAGTTTTTTAACGCGCAGTACAAGGCAATGTCTGAATTCGAGGGCTGGGGGCAATTCAGGTAACATCAAAAAGGTAGGGTGGGCGCAGTATTTACGACAGAATCCGAAAGGGATCCAGAAATATCAAATCCTGCTGGTAGCCAAATGTGTGTATGGCTGACCTGCGGGAACTCTGCTCTGACATGCTTTCCTTCTGGGCAAATCAGAGTGTGACGCACAGTTATCAGTGGGATTCAATATTTACATAACATTTACCATATGTCACTTTTACACCCAAAGTGCAAGAATGACAGTCCAGCAGTGTTGGTCATCTGAACCCTGAAGTTCATGACTACTTTGTAATTCACTTGTGGATGTGCAATGTCATTTCTAACTGTGATTGGTTTGGTTTTACATTTATTTTACATTTGTTTTAAAAATGTAAATGAATTAAATTAATTATAAAACGGCATTTCTGGTTGCAATACCCTCAGATTTCCATGTTCTAAGCCATATTTTAGGAACTGTAAAGATATCAAATAGTGGTGCGTTTACTAGGTTAAAGGCACCAAGGTGCACTGCCATAGATTTCTTTCTATGTTGGGTCAACATCCATTGGCAACACATACAATACAATTTACTTTTATTTTGCACCTATCACATAGGGAGGGCATGTGAAAGTGTTTCAATGAGTATTCGAGCTGGGGATGGGAGCCAACAAGCTGCGGAGCGGAAAGATGACAGAAAGCGCAATCAAAGAGATGCGATTTGAGACATGGTTTCAACGAGCGAGCGAATCAGAGAGGCTGCAGGATCGAGTTGCAAAGGGGGCTGAATCACTGAAAGCCTGCCTGCCGATGGTGGGGTAGTTAAGACAGTGTATGTGATGCAGGCCGGTGATCACTTAAAAGGAACGGAGTGACCAGTCGTGCCCATATTCTGAAAATAGATTGTAGCAAGTCACAGAGACGGGGTGAGACCGTGGAGCAACATGGACGTATTAGGGCCTACAGGCCAAAAATGTCCTGCAAACTTCTCCTTTGTGTATCAGCTTGCTCAGTGATAGCCTCTGAGTTAGGATTTGAACTCACACAGTGATACTCCAAAGCAGTGCTGCGGGTATGTTTCTTTGTTGGAGGTGCCGTCTCTTCAGTTGAGACTTTAAACTGAGGTCCCAACTGCCTGTTCAGGTGGATATTAAACATCTCATTGTACTATTCGAAAAGAGAAGGGAGTTTCTCCTGATGTCCTGGCCAATAAATCTCCTAAAGAAAATTAATCACTCACTCCATTGATGCTAAGCAGGCAATCGTGGATCACACATGTTTAATTGTTTTATTGTATGTTGGGAAATCAGTGATTTTTCCTTAATATTTCCCATGTTCCATGTATATTTGTGTTCTGTGAACAAAATCATTTATGAATACAACAACAACAACAACTTGGATTTATATAGCGTCCTCCACACCGGACGGCGTCTCAGAGCGCTTCACAGTAACGGATCCCGGGGCCGAGCCAGGGGGAGGGGGAGGAAGGTGACTAAAGGCGCGGTCGAAAAGAAAGGTCTTCAGCCGAGACCTGAAAATAGGAAGAGAGGGGGCGAGGCGAAGGGAGGGAGCAAGGGAGTTCCAGAGCCTCGGGGCATAGTGGCTGAAGGCACAGCTGCCGATGGTGGAGTGGAGGATTCGGGGGACAAGTAGGAGGCCAGACCCAGTGGAGAGAAGGCAAATTTATTGCATTGTTTGCGTTAATCATTTGCCTAACTTATCCCAAATAGTAACCTAAATAAATGTTGAACACGCTGTCATTCAACTGTGTGTAAATGAAGTTGTGCACAACTCACAGTTAGTAATGAACCCAAAACTTGTTTTTATTAAATAGACTCTTTAGGATGGATGTAATTCACTTAGATTGCATTAGTGCTGGGTGTGTGGGTTTACTAATCAATATGTAATTATGCTTCCTGCTGGCAATCATTGGACAGGTTAGAAAGACAGTGTTGTCTAATTGCGTATATAAAGAAGTGAAAGTGGAAAGAATAGCAGTCTGAACCAAAATATGGGATGCGGACATTATAATAATTCCATTATATCCTGCATTCTATCTCCCCACCCCCCTCTCAATATTGGTTCAGGAAACTCTGTTTAAAAATTTTGTATTAGCCAAAGGTTATAGAATCCTGAAACCAAAATAGTGAGATTTTACAGGGCAAATTGCAAGTCCTATTGCATTTTAAAAAATTCTATTGTTTCGATGTGATAGCAAAAGTACGGGTATATTGAGCTACATTTTTGGCTACAAGGGACCAAATAACAAAATCCCTTGCAAAATTGGTTTGATAATAGAAGGCAATAACTCACCAGCATTGTACCAAGTATAAGAATTCATCCATGAGACTTTCCATACAGCAAGCTCTTGATCTCAATTGTGACCTAAACGGGAGGTGGTTGAACTCAGTTGGGTAGGTGAAAGACCAATCCACCATGTGGTGTTAAATTGTTAAACTGTTAAAAGTTAAATTGTCGAATTGCAGCCCTGGAAGAATGTTGGTTTAACATCTCATCCTAATTGTGAGATGCCAACAACAACAACAACAAGATTCCATTTATAGAGCGCCTATCACATCGGGAGGACGTCCCAAGGCGCTGTACAGTTGGGTCAGGACCCGAGCAAGGGGGAAATGGTCAGGGTGAGGGGAGGGAAGGGAGGGAGCGAGGAGGGGGTAGAGAGTCGAGAGGGGAGCTGAAGGCACGGTCAAAGAGAAAGGTCTTGAGACCGGCCTTGAAGGAGGTAAGGGAGGAGGCGGCGAAGGCACTGGGGGATAGAGTTCCAGAGCCGAGGGGCTGAGAGGCTGAAAGCCCAGCCACCGATGGTAGGGCGGTTGGGGGTGGGGGGATGTGGAGCAGACCGGAGCCAGAGGATCGGAGGGTACGGGCAGGTAGGTAGGGGGATAGTAGGTCAGAGAGGTAGGAGGGAGCAAGGCCGTGAATGGCCTTGTAGGCGAGGATGAGTATCTTGAATTCGATCCTCTGGGGGATGGGGAGCCAGTGGAGGCGAGCGAGGGTGGGAGTGATGTGGTCGCGGAGCCTGGTGCGGGACAGTACACGAGCTGCAGAGTTCTGAATGACCTGCAGCTTGTGGAGGGAGGTGCCGGGAAGGCCGGCGAGGAGAGAGTTCCCATAGTCCAGCCTTGGGGTGATAAAGGCGTGGACCAGAGTTTCAGCAGCGTGAGGGGTGAGGCAGTGCCGTAGTCTGGCGATATTCCGGAGGTGATGGAAGGCAGTGCCAGTTGTGGAGCGGATATGAGGGAGAAAGGACAGCTCATTAGGATGAGATGTTAAACCAAGGTCTTACTTGCCTGTTCAGGGAAATGTTAAAGATCCCATGACACTATTTGAAAATAAAAGGAAGTTTCTCCCGATGTCTTGGCCAAGAATCTCCCAAATAAAATTCATCATTCGTTTCATTACTGTTTGTGGATCATTTCTGGGTGCAAATTGGCTGCCGAATTCACCCTCAAAATACACAGTCACTTCACTTTACAGTAGGCCCTGTGAAGTGCTTTGAGATGTCATCCGGCATCAAAGGCACAATATCAAATGCAAGGATTACTATTATTATAAGTTCTTTCTTTTTTAATTAATGAATTAAAGATTCAAAGTAGTTTTCAATGATTGTTGTATTCTCCCAACCTTGTTCTCTATCCCACACAGAGCAAATATGTATCTTGCTTCACTTACCCACTTAATAATATGCCTTATAAAATCAATTTATTTCCATTAAGTTTTTATTGAGCTATATTTGAATCAGTTAAGATACACCTGAGAAATTTTCTTAATGTTATGATCACTAAAAGGAAGCTTGAAGTTTTAATCACCTATTATCTAAATGTTTAAAACCACAGACCCTTGCTTCTTACTCAATATATTGGTTAATAATAATCCTTGCATTTGATGATATAATCTTCACACTGGACTTCTAATTGCAGGGACAGTACAAATAACATAAAACAATGCATTGTCAGAAATCCACATGCAGGGGAGTAGTTTTCTAAGATATTGTTAACTAATCCTCCTAGTCATATATTGGATCCTTAATGGCCTTATTCTCAAAATAGATTGTTAGGTTTAAAATCCTTAGCCACAGCAAAGTGCAATGCCTGTAAGATAGACTTAAAATGGTCTGAGTAAGTGATGAAGAATGTTTCCCAGGGCTTTTTAGAGACCTAGTCAAAATGTTAGAATATAATGCTTATACTTCTGGTCTCAAGCTTTGTACTCCGTGGGTCTGTATATATGGACAGTTATCCTTGATAAATGCAGTATTTGCTGGCTAGTTTTGAAGGTCTGAATCCATATTGTCTTACTTTATTCAGAGGATTAGTGATTCTTTCGAAGTCAAGGATTTTAATTATATCAGCTAGAAGGAAATACTATTTCAAAAGTTTAGGACAGAGTGTTTTAAGATTATTGTATGGGTTCACGTAAAGCTATAATAGCAGAGCTGAAACATGAATATGAGGTTCAACACCATTTTTTAAGCAGGATGTGAATCAAGAGCAATGATTATCAAGCGCTTTCTTTTATTCTGAATGATCCAAGTGTCATTCAATAAGCAGGAAGTAGTATTCCTGGTTCTCCCACAGAGGATATAAAATTAATGTTTGAGTTTAAACGCTTTTCAGGTCAGGAGGAGAATGACACTCAAGGCAAAATAACACGTAATGCCCCAAATGGCCTCAGAGAAACAAAATGGCTGCATGCAGTCAGTAAATGGAACACTTCATAATTCAAATTGTATAATTTAAGGAAACAGGAGCAACCTTGGAGTAAGTATACGCTGTATTTTGTACAATGTTCAGAGTTACATTAAATCTATTTTTATGAGGGATGGGGAACTCTTTTTAGCATCCTGTTTGGACACAGAGGATAATTTGTCTTCAATGGATGGATACTGGAGGGTTTTTTTTTTCATGAGTGTATAAGTCCATCAATGCGTGAGTCAGGAAGATCTTTTTGACTCCGGTGAGTTGGGTTCTTTGTGGATTTTAATTTGCTTCGATGGAAAGATGAGAGGGATTTTTGTACAGAAATCAGTATTCCCATCTGATGTACTCTGCATAAATTAGCTTCAGATTATTGAATCAATCGCTCAAGCGCATTACTCTTTTCACATTTTACTTGAGTTAATGATCACAGTTGTGGGCAATTAAAATGTTGAATTCTCTTCTCAATAACATCAGTCATCAGTTCTATTTAATCTTGCAGTGCTCAGTAGACCAGTCCAAATAACAGAATGCTTGTTGGTCACAGCAGTCTGGAGTCCCTTATGCTGCATGGTTAGTGTTGATTTGCTGTTATGTTTGCATTGTAGCGATGATACGAGCGCAGTGCAAATTGAATTAACGCACACATTGATTCAATTCCAAACTGCTCCCGAAATCACCTGAGAAAGTGATATCAGGAATTTAATTGATGCTTAAATCAAACCAGTTTTTTATTGCAAGAGAACTTTTGAGATAAAGAAGTTAAATTTAAGAGTTGATGGACTGCCTTTTACAAGGTGGCAAGAGAGGTTCAGAGGAATATTGACCATGGCCCCAATTGGCCTTACCAACCAATGCAAAACTTACAGATTTTGTTTATTACAACGTTAAGGACACCTATAAGTCCCTCTGTTCATATATGTTTAGATGTGGATTGTGCAATTTACATTGATTTATGCATATGATAATGCTGATGCATTTTCATGTAATATCTTAACATTATTGGCCAGAGGGAGGTCTGGATTTCTATGTAGGGTTCTCAGGGCTGTTCGCCTTCTTTCCACTCTTTTGCAACAGCGATCTATCTCTCTAATTCACTCAAGGATAGAGCCACCAGAGAAGTATCACTGAGCTGGGAAACTGCTCCATAAGACCCAGCTTTTCATAGCTTTTCAACTGCTTGTTGATAAGTTTTAAATCAAGATTTCGCAAAGCGTTTGGAGGTTGTCAGTCTTCATTTAATTTGAGGAGAAGGATTGTGAACACAACAACAACAACAACAATTTTTTTTTAAATGCCTTTCACATCGGGAGGACGTCCCAAGGCGCTGGACATTCAGTGTTTCGGTCCCAACCTGGGGGTCGGGATTGAGGAGGGTGGAGGGCGGGAAGGAAGCAGGATGATCAAAAGCACAGTCGAAGAGAAGGGTCTTGAGACAGGTCCTGAAGGAGATGAGGTGGAGGGACTTCTGGCAGAGTGGCTGAAGGCCTGTCCACTGATGGTGGAACGGGTAAGGCGGGAGCCCGCTAAGTGGAGGGAGCGAGCAGGTTGGTAGGGTTTGGGAGGTCGCAGAGGTAGAGGGGAGCTAGGCCATGGACGTCAAGGTTTGGACTGGCTTAGTAAGGTGATGGTGATGCTGTCAGCGCCTGAGGTATGGAGGCACTGATGGGAGCCAGATAGGGCTGTAATTGAAGTGATTTTCCTATGTTAAAGCTTTTAAACAGCTAATCACAGCAAAGAGATCTTCACCAAGTGAACAACAGTTGGTGGTACAGTACTCTCACCTCTAAAGCCCCGCACTTGACTTGAGGTTTTCATCTAGGCTGATGCTCCAGTGCAGTACTGGGAGTACTGCATTGCGGGAGGTGCTGTCTTTCGGATGAGACTTTAAACCAAAGTCCCATCTGCCTATTCTTCAATGGTGCACGTTAAATACCCAAGATGGTATTTAAAAGTAAATAGCAGTTTCTCCCTACGTCCTCTCCAACATACTTCCTGATGAATTGTTCATTCACCATATGAATGTGGGATCTTGGCTACCATGTTTGCTTTCCAAAACAGTGACTATACTCTACAGTCGTTAAGTAATAAGGTACGAGATCTTTTTGTGTGACAACATGCTACAAAAAAGTTTTTATTTTCTTTCTAAGACATTTGAAACTTCTGAAGAGTGAAGGCAGAAAGGAAAGTATCTTTAGTACTGTGCTTGGTTTAATATTATCCACAGTTCTCACAACAAAAATTACCACTTTTACTATGACCCAGTTGTTATTGTTCTCATGCTTATTATTACTATTTTGATTTAAGATTATTATTGTCTAATTTTTGAGTTTGTTTCCATTACGATATTCAAAGTTTTATTTCACACCTTTACTCTGTAAGATGTGATTGTACCTGTTTTTTTCAGTTGATTGATTTCTCCAGGAGATTTGGTTTCACTTCAGATTCCATTTTCATTTGTGCTTTAATATGTTTTCCTGTTTTTTGTTGCTTATTCCTTGCTTAGTCCTCTTATTTTGTTAAATAGCTTTTCCAGCAAGATTAATGAAGTAGAACAGAACAAACTGTTGGCTAGGGCAGCTCCAACTTTGCTGAAGGGCAAAGGGTGAGTATCAAGGAACACTTGCAGTTATCCAGGACAAACCACTAATACTACAAAAAGGATAACCTCAAGCCCCATATTAACAAAGAATTCTAATACTTAAAATTAACATATGGTGGTTCCAGACATTTTGCAACAGCACTTCATGTAGTAAACCTTGTTGCAACTGTAGAACAAATTAGCCCATTAGAAATTTAACATAAGGAGTAAAGCATGTTCTATAAATTTGACAGCGCTGTCCATAATACTAATAATGTTCAGCCTCTGTAATTCCATCCCCTGCTTCAGTCATAGAGCCTGCAAACATACTTTCTATCCTAGTGATAAAGTGCAGTGAATTGTGGATTGAATGTCTCAAGGCAGAAGAGAGACACACAAATGTGCAATGAATCGCTTTGTTTTGCTTCTTTCCGAATTCTTGTTTTATTTACCCTGCCTTTATTTTTCTTTGTTTCTGTTCTGTTTCTTTCTTGACATTTCCATTATTCTAGGTTACAGCACAGCCTTGATAGACTGAGTGATGAACATTTTGTGATTGGGCACTATGTCAACCTTCTTCAGCACAATTACTCATGGTTAGTGAAGGTTACTTTTCTGCAGCGTGGAAATAATAATGCAGCCCATTTTGAGGAACTTCATCTAACGTTTCAGTGACGTAAAAATAACTTGTGTGCAGATGGCTTGCAAACCTAAGATCTTGTGATGCTTGTAGAAAAGATGGTTGGACTACAGATTTAAATATTTAAGGATGAGATCAAAAATTAAATTTAACACTTGGAAAGTTTGATCTGTGTGTTAAATGCGTCAAGAAAATGTATCGTAGTTAGACCCCATTTTTGTGTAGATAAACATTCAATTTGTATTGGAAGCTACCTGATTTCTGAGTATTTTGATTTCTTATTTACTTTGATTGTACTCCACATCAATCTGCATTTCCCGCAGCTCCTTCCTCCCTTCACCTCAGTTTCAGAGCTCTGACCTGTACTTGCCCCCAAACTTGCTCTACTTGACCAAAGCTATAGTGATATTTGCAGTCATTCGATTGGTAACCGAACTTGTTACTTTTACCTCAATGGTCAGTCTTGATGCATTTCACAGAGAATACTAACTCCTTTGATTCTAACGAATTACCTTCATAATCTGCTTGCTGGTATAATTCCAATTTCATGATGTTGTACACATTGTGGAATGTGTGGTTTTCCTGTTGCAGTTCCATCATTAAAACTCAGACTAGGATTGTCACTAATTGTTAATGTTACATTTGCAGCTGTATTTCATGGCCTGACTTTAAGTGAGATGATGGTAACAGCTTTTACACAATCATAAATCTCAAGCATATTTTGTTTAATGAAACTTTACTGCAGTCCCATTACAATGCGATAATTGGTGTTCCACAGAATTCCAAACCAATGCTATAACAGGACACGATCACCAGTCAGAGATTCCTTATTCACTGTGCACATATATGGTCTTCAAAACACCAATCAGTGGCCTGGAAAACCAAATGGCCAACATCCAGGTTATCAGTCACCACCAGTGTCATCTCTTGCACATTGTGTTTATGGAGCCAGCTCTTGCACTTTGGATTTTTTGGATAAGTAAATATTGGGGTCAACATCCCAACTGTAATATAAGCTAACTCACATTATAATAAAGTACCTTTTATCCAGGGGCGGAAAATCAGAAAAATGTTTCTGCCCTGTACAAAATTCAAGGACAAAAAAGTCATATCTTCAAGAGGAGAACATACAACACAATACATCAAAACAGAATGACAATTGCAGATGTTTTGTGAAAAAGGTGTTTGGTACATGAAAGAAACTATCAGCGTTGGTGGTTGAACATGATACTCCAAATGATTTTGAAACAAAACGAGGCAAGTTCCTGTTAATTCAGATACATACAACAAAGGAATCTTGTGGTCAAAGATGTAGATGTACCTGTTGAACACGAAGTGAGTAACCGATCTGTTGCATTCTGAAAGCCAAAGCTTTGTCATTTTATGTTTGGGGGGAAAACGTTTAAAATTAGACCAGTGATAAATATTAAAGTACCATTTGGTCATATTGATGGAGCTTGTGTTCTGATTCAGTAATTCTAGACCCAGTAGAATTTACAGGATAGGATTTAGTCTGCTCTCTGAAGTCGGTGTTGTGGGAAGCTGACAGTTCTATTTCATCATATGATAGTTTCTTTATTTAAAAAGCTATTTTGTTCCAGTTGCTAAAGGAAGTGAACTAACATGAGTTGAAGGCAGCAATTCGATCAACAGGTGACATTCTAAACAGGTGATGCTTAAGTAATTTATCCCTGAATCTAGTGGTGGCTGGTGAACTCGTGTGCGGCAATCTGAGTAGTCCTAACCAAGCTCTCTTGTGACACGGCAATGGGTCCTTCACAAACTCTCTTAGCTTCTCTCTGGCCTTTCTCCTGCGCTGGTAATGTCTTGTTCCCACCTCTCTCTTGCCTGTACTGAAAGGCACTATACAAAGTTAATTTGTTGTTTGTTGCCTCACTCTTGCACTCCTGAAATTCTAGATGATCCCGTGTTTCACTTGCCATATCTAACAACCCGCCAATGTCTGAATCTGAGACTGTATTTCAGGCTTCTATGATATTCCCAATGCCCTATCCAACTCCATGAGTAACAATATTTATTTCAACAAATTGCTTGTTGCTGTAGTGACGGTGTGTGATGCATTGCTGAACCACAAAAAAACAAGAATAAGTTTTGTGAGAAAAAGGACTTGGTGAAGGTATTACAGTATTTAACAAGAATTACTGACAAAATTAGAGGGTATTTGTGGTGTATCTGGAATATTTGTGTACATAGATTATGAATAGTTTGTGTTTTTATCGGATTAAATTTGCCTACCTCAGACAGTTAACTTCCAACTCAGAATCAAACAAACAAACACCACTGAAACCAAGATTAGTAATTCTCCCCCTTCCCCCCCAACCCCAGTGTGGAGTCATCAAATCAGGTAAAAATAAAAGCTGAAAATTGCACAGTTATAAATCTTGAGTGCAGAAACTGAACATGTATTTTTACTCTTGTCTGATTGCTTCTGTGTTTTTCAATGAAATGTTTTTATTGTATATATAGTGTGTATAATTTGAAGCTTTGTAATTAGAAGTTCTCTATTTCGGGTGATAAGTTAGAATTCAGAGTTGCCTTTGGTGAATCCAGAATAAGTGCACATTGCAATGATTTACAATGTAAGCTTTGACCGGGAGAGGAATATTACAACACATTTTTCATTTGATGAAAGTGTCATGAAAATCTACACCAGTTTTTAAAATAATTACAAAGCCGTAAGCAAACTAATCTAAAAGATGAAAACTTCAGCTTCATGTTTGTGAATGCAATTTTGTGATATACAGTATGTATAGATTTGTGTGTGTGTAATCCATCTTGTGAAATTAATAATACAGTACAAAACCAAGTACTTTAAAATGTTATATTAATGTTGACATTTTTGGAATAATTATTAAACTTAATGCAAGGCTCTAGGTTATGAACAAAAGCTCAGTCCTTAAATTTAGTTTTATTACAGAAGAGAAGATTGATGATAAGGTATGATAGAATTTATAGCACATTCATATCTGATCCTATGCTTGCTCCTCCACCAGAGTTGTATTGCTCTCATTCCCTACTCTTGGCTTGTAGATTTTAATGTTATTTTCCTCAAGTATTAAATCGTTGCCTTTTAAATATTATCATGGACTTGCTTTGAACAGTCATTCTTGATTAGGATTTCCATATTCTAACAAAACAATCAGGTCTTTGAAATGCTGAAAGCCTTCGATTATGCTATTTATTCGAGACTCTGAGCACTGAACTTGTTAGTGTTAGATTAGATTGACAAGTCACCAGAGAACAAGACTAGTTTGGATGAAGAAGGTCCCATACCAATCCCAATGCCATGCTGAGAAAAATGATAGTTATTAGCATCATAACTAGGATTTTACACATTTGTGCAAGACTAATATGTTCTCGCTGTACAATAAATCAGTTATGTACTAGTATTACAAATTTATCCCATTAAATGGCAGTGCCATGTAAGCAAAAGCAGTAGGCACAAATTTTAATGGCATTAGTATAATATCTTCTGTTTCGCCAACTACAAAATGACAAATCTATAACTAAATATGTTAGCGTTGTAACAACTAATGTTGATGGGGATTGTGCTTCTCCACAAAACCTTTTTATTTGTGGCAATGAGTAAATTGCATCGTGAGATTGATTGTAACTTCGTGAGGTTTCAGCTGTACTGCAATTGTGGTCGAAGGTGACATTGAAAACTTCTTGAGTAAATGATGATGTTGGTAATCAATTACCACAGAAGGACTACTTGACATATGTTTGCTGTGAAGGATTACTCCCTCTGCTGAGTTCAGCATTTTACCGTAGCATTCTCGGAAGTACTATACTGAGACAGAATGAAATGAACTGCCATTTTGTGACAGTGGTCCGCCCATCCATAAAATCTTATTAAACATATTCTGACTGAAGAAATGAATTGGTAGTTTTCTTGATGTCTATCTACTGGAAGGAGTGTCTCCTTGGCCAACAATCCTCTACGTTAATTGGTTATTCACCTCTTAGCTGTGTTGATGTGGCTGATAAGGGACCATATTAAATGCAAGGATCATTAAATATAATGCTCCATTTGGAATAATCGTTTTAGCTCAACAGAAATCAACTTTGCCACCTAGTGTCGGAACAAATGTGACTGTAAGTTGATTTTTCTTACCTTTTAGTGTTTCACATTTTCTAGAGTGTCAAATATCAAAAATAGACCAAGAGAACAATGTTTCCTGACATTACAAATGTGGTACAATGGGCTTTGATATGAGTGAAAGAAATCTCAAAACTCATTGTCACAAATGGGCTATTGTTAGTTTGCTGTGCAATATGGACAATAATTTCTAATGAATACCATGACATGACTTGACTGTTGACTGGTGAGTGTTCTGCACACTGAATGACTGGATGTTACACTTTAAAATGAGCCATGCAGGCATCCAAATTATTATTTGCAACTGACACAATAATTGTTTTTTCCGATTGAGACATAATGACTACGAATTAGCTTGCCAAAAAATGCTTGTGCTTAGTTCAGGATTTCTATTGATGGCAAATAGAAATGTCCAATTGAATTCCTTGTCCAGTGGCCAATAGTCTTTCATTCAGAAATTCAGTCTAAACAAACACTTCTCAGAGGAGACATTGAATGAAGACCAGGCAGTTGTCTACGGAAAGGGAGAGAGAAAATAATTGGCTTGCCTTCCTACATTCTTTAGTGGGTAGTTACAGGACAATGTATTCAGAAGCCCGGAAGCACATTTCTCTGTGGATTGTGGATTATTGTGTAGTAAGAGGGGAACAAAAACTAAAAAAAAGCAACCAATCTGAGCTAGTCCAGACCGAAGCATCACCCTCAGCAACCACTCTCACGTGTTTTGCACTGAAGCATTTAAAATTGACATCCCCTCTGCCCATCATCAGGTGGACATTAAAAATCCCATAACACCATTTGAAAAGAGAAGGGAGTTTCTCCAGGTGACCTGACTAACCATGTAAGTTCCCCCACTCTATTACCTCTCATCAGACAGATCACTTTACCAGTTGTCATTATAAGCCTAGAATCATAGAATGTTACAGTGGAGATTTTCACATCTTCACCACCCTCAGTGTAAAGTTTCATTTCTAACTTCTCCTATTTGTAATTGCCTTGAATTTGTACTGTCTTGTTACTCACTAGCCAACCAACGTAGAATCACAGAACTTTACAGCACAGAAGGAGGCCATTCGGCCCATCGTGTCTGTGCCGGCTCTTTGAAAAGAGCTATCCAAATCAATCCCACTCCCTTGCTCTCTCCCCTTTAGCCCTGCAAACTTGTCCTCCCCAAATAATTATCTACTTCTCTCTTAAAAGTTGTTATTAAATCGACTTCCACCACCCTTTCAGGCAATGCATTCCAGTACCTACCTGCACAACGGTCACATCTCCCGGTGTCCTGGTCAACAATATCCCACCACCGCACAATTTTTTAGAAAGGTCATTCACTTTCATAACTGTTTGAGAGACATTGCTGTGAGCAAATTGATATAAAATAAAACAGTCACTATACTTTATAGTAAAATCCTGTGAAGCTCATTGTGATGACACGATAAGGTGGTGTATCAAATGCAAGGATTATTACTTTATTATTTAAAAATGTTAACATCTTCTTCTACTTACCAAATGATGAGTTTTCAGACCTGCATTAACTAGTGTAAGAACCTATAAACCATCATCTAATAATTATGCATATTTCATTTAAGAATGTTATTAAAGGAATATCTATCATCTCTCCTCATTCTGAGCTCAGCTCTTCTAAGCTCTGGAAGTATTAGAAAATGAGTACGGAATAAATATCTCAAACAAATGACCATGAACAAAATCATTTTAGATTTACTTTTATTGTGGTTGAGCCATAAAATCAGAAAATAGTTGAATACCAGTATTTGATGACATTGAATATTCTTTCTCAGTGTTTAGTTTAATCCATGCAGTGGAAGTGAGTGTGAATGGTTTGTTACAGAGGCACTCTGCTTGATATCTGCTTTTTCTTCTACATTAATTTATACATTTTACAAATGAAAGCAACCCGATGGAATGCCACACTCTAAAGTAGATACCTATGCATCAAGGGTGAAGGAAATGTTGCTATGGTAACTAACACATAAATTCAAAGGGAACCTGGTACTCAGCAAAGCACATTAGCACAAACTGCAACTTCAGGGAGTGTGAGAACTCTGACATGAATGGAGCCAGCTCAATAGACGTTTATGCTTTCTTCACAGTGTCCTTGACAGTCCAAGCAGACTGGACGAAGAGCATCGACTGATAGCACGGTACGCAGCCCGACTTGCGGCAGAGGCAGCATCTACAGTAAGTAGTGAGCCAACCGGCCAACTTTTTCTCGGTCTTGAATTGGTTGCAGCTGAACAAATTGTTCCAAGTTTATCACTATTATTGCAGTTATGCTCAGCACAGGTTGCATGCTTCGCCTACAAAATATACAGTTAATTCACTTTACAGTATATTCTGTGAAGCTCTTTGAGACGTCTCGAAGACGTAATAAGGCGTTATATCAATTGCAAGGATTATTATTATCATCACAGGTATATAAATAAACAAGAGTATCTTCAAGGAACTTAAGCCTATTTTGTGCAACGTGTCTTGCTTTTGCATCTTGGTTTCTTGCTGTAGTTTTCAAACAATTTTTTAAAAAATCAATATTAGGAATTGAATGTTTTGATGGATTAGGAATATTTTTATGTAGCTTCATTATCAAAGAATGAAGATGTATTATGTAGGCATTTTACTGGCATATCAGCAAATATGAGGAATTTTAAAAAGACCTTATCCTAAAGATAAAACCAGTATATTTTCTTCCAAAGTAGATTTTTTTTGCTTTGCATTGCAGGTGATATTTTCAAACTTTCAGTAAATCTGTAAATAACTCGATTTATATAATTGATTGAAGTCATTTTCCCTATTTAAACCATTCAAGTTCTAAAGAAATCTTTTTACAACTACCGAATGTGGTCATCGAGTCATCATGACATTATTTATTTTTAATAGTCAGGATATTTGCCTACAAAATACAGTCACGACACTTTCTCAGCAAATATGAGGTATTTTATACCGAAGACAATGCACTAAAGATAAAAGCAGTATATTTTGTTCAGCTATCAGTCAGGCTTAGTTGATAACACTTATATCTCCAAGTCAGAAGGTTTTAGGTTCCAGCCCCGTATAAAATCCTATAATGCGCTTTGTGCTGTCTTCTTGACATGAATGTTAACTGCAAAGAAAATCAATATTATCATAAAATCAATTTGCTTCACCAGCAGCTGGAAAAGCAGAACATTTCACAATATATTTTGGCACATCTGCAGTATTTGTTTATATTTACACCAGGTCTGGCCTCCTCCTTGTCCCCCGAATCCTCCACTCCACCATCGGCAGCTGTGCCTTCAGCCACTACGCCCCAAGGCTCTGGAACTCCCTTCCCCACTCCCTTCGCCTCGCCCCCTCTCTTCCTATTTTCAGGTCTTGGCTCAAGACCTTTCTTTTCGACCACACCTTTGGTCATCTTCTTCGCCCTGGCTCGGCTCCGGGATCCATTACTGTGAAGCCCTCTGAGACGCCGTCCAGCGTGGAGGGCGCTATATAACTCCAAGTTGTTGTTGTTGTTTTCCAATTTTTAACATTACAGGTACGGTTGACTGAATGCTAAATGATTTCAAGTTGAAATATTGCAAAGTAAACGTTAATAAAACTTGGTAATTTTTCTTTTCATGGGCTTTTGTGGTATTTAGTATAAGGAAATGTATTATTTGAGATATTCCCACAGCAGAGAACATATTTTAGGTGCAGAGATTTGCTGACTTGGTGACTGTATGGGTTTCAGATGGGCTGCCCCAAATAGTGCAATATATGGGACAGCCCATATATTGCATTCCAATGTAAACCATTTCACATTGACAGGATTTTGAATTTCCCCAAACATATTATCTGAAGGGTGAGACATTTAAAGAATGTCTCTTGGTCGTTAAGGTTATCATTTTGTTTCTTTCGACTCTTTGTACAAAAGTTGGCAATTTTGTTTCCAACACTGGTGTGATTTGAGGTATCAGATAAAGTAAAGTAACGTGGACAAAGTAATAAGTCGCTATAGCAAATTAAACAATTATTACTTTCAGTGGAGAACTGCCAAAAAATATAATTTACGCTCTAACCCTTCCTAGTGTGGTTTTGGATTAAACCTATAACCATTTTGTGACGCAGAGTTTGTCAAATAGGCAATTTTCTTCCTCTTTTAGAATCAAAATACATTTTTCTTCCTCCTTCAGAATTAAACAATAAAATATTTTTTTAAGATCTTAGAATCTTTTTTAATCAATTGCCAGAACATCTTTTGTAAATCGCTGTTCACTCCACACACTGAGGATTAATTTCATCAAGAAAGTTTTCTTTCATTCTTAATAAATTAGAATTCTTATTTAAATTGTATTTGTAAAAAAAGAGAAAATTAAACTTAGAATCATCCCTTATGCAGCTAACCCAAATTAAACTAGTTCTTACTCAATGGTTTTCTCACTGTGACTAATCTGTAGATCAAAATCTGGCTGAAATATTTCTTTTAAAAACCTTTGATTTGCAACATGATTTTGTTGCTTTTAGCATGTAGCACTGCTATTTAAGTTGACTTAAAGGGCTTAACAAGTCTTGCAACTTATTTGAAATTAGTTTAAGTAAAAAAGGTGCATGTAAAGACTGGCTAGAGCATCTAAACTTATTACAGCACTTCGAACAGTATACCTTAGCAGCTTGCCAGCTTTTCTTAAAAAAACTGCTTTGCAATGAAAATGTTAAAAGAGGGGCTGACATCACCGTTGAGTGGTCTGATAGATCTTTTGTTACCATAGTCACTTCCATGTTGGAGCCCCAATCGCTGATGCTTTCCACTGATCTGCAGATAAAGTGGGATATGGATCATCTTATTGCAGGATCATCCCACTTTCATACTTTCAAAGGCAGCGGATTTTCAACACATGGGTCTATGAAGGAATAGGACTGTTTAGCACGAAAGGAGAAAAAAATGTTATTTGTGCATATAAATGACCTGTTCAGTGAACAAATTCTTGATGCAGCCTTGCTGCATCCTGCATTAGTATGCTACAATAGGTGCAGCAAAAATGCCACAATTTAACATCCTTTCACCTCTTTGTTTTGCCTATTCTAGCAGCAACGAGCTCCTGCTGATCTGTCCTTCACTATTGATGCAAACAAGCAGCAGAGGCAGTTGATTGCTGAGCTAGAAAACAAGAATAGGTAAGCGGTTTTCATAATAACGTTTCATTTACTGACCTGATGGATATTGTAAGCATGTCCAAGGGGTCTGTTGGGATATTGCTGAACCTTCTGCCTGTGAGTGTAAATGAGGGACTCGGTGGTGTGCTCTGTTACCACAGTGCCCTTTACCCACTAGAAAATAGGTTTGAATCCAACCCAGACTAATGGGACAAAAGAGTATCCAAGTGTGAAATTAAATTGGACAGTCTCAACCCATTCCCATTAGTCGTGGGCTCACAGTACACTTTGGCCATAAGCAGGCACAAAATTGTCAGGTTCATTCAGAGAAGCCACAGGATAATGACAGGATAGTGTACGAATTGGAAAATTTCACACTGGTGTGTTGTAATGCCATCCCATGGTGCTGATCGATTAAAACGCCCTGAGTGGAATTTTGACTGCCTTATCGATTTATTTAGCTTTAGTGAGTAATATCGTTTAATTTCAAAATATTCGCACACACTAATTGATCTCATGGAATTTTAAAATGCAACTGCCAGTGTACACTGTCAGCAAACGTTACATTTCAATATATTAAGAGCAGGCTTACAGAAAAAAACAGTATACGGAAGCTTCTAACATTAAAAATGACAACTTTTTTGTAAATTATTTTGGTATTAGCTTATTAATATTAATATTTTCCAGTCCTGAACATTTAACATCATCAACAACTTGCATTTATAAAGCACCCTTCACCCAGGACAGAGCCCTGAAGCAATCCTTTTCTAATTTTAAAAAGTGAAGAGCTATAGTTTTGAAATTATGGGTAATCACTACCATGGCCTTTGCAAGCAAAGCGTTCTGAGAAGCTTTCAATTTATTGTGAGGTAAAACGCTGTTTTTTTAAAATTACATTTGAAGTTCATGTAATGAATACAACACTCAGGGTTGCTCAGTCAGTTAATCTACCTGTTCAGGTGGATGTTAAAGGTCCCAAGGCACTGTTCGAAAAGCGAAGGTTGATTCTCCTGGTGTCCTGGCCAACAATCCCCAGACTTGAGACGAAAAACTTTAAAGTTTGAACCCTGTACACTCACTTCATCCTTTTAGGATCAATAAAACAATTTTAAAATATTCCATTGGATGGGAAGGAAAAGCAAGTGGGATCTGATGACAGTTGTGAGTCAGTTGATAGCTCTATCACCTCCAAGTCACAGGTTGTGGGTTCTTGGTTGGGACTTTGAATTCATCTAGTTTAGACAATACTGCAAAACAATCCTTAGGTTGTGCTGCATTGTCGGATGTGCTATTCTTTGAATAAGATGTTTAAACTAAGGGCTTATCTGCCTGTTCAGATGGATGTTATACCTCCCATGGCACTATTGGAACGGAAGAAAAATAATATGTATGGAAAAGGAAAAGTACCTGGGGGTTCTGATTGACAATAAATTGAAGCTCTCCCAACAATACTCTGTGGCAGTGAGTAAAGGGATGTATTAAAAGATCAATGACAAGCTGAAATAGTGGGATAATCCTGCCGCTGTATAAATCATTGGTGAGACCATACTTCTTAAAGTACTGTGTACAATTGTGGTTGCCACAGTACAAAAAGGATATTGGAGAAATCGAGAAGATACTGATGAGAGCAACCAAAATGATTGAGGGAATGGAGGGACTGGACTATGAGGAGCGATGAAGTAAATTGGGTATGTTCACGCTGGAAAAGAGAGGATTGAGAGACGACATGATACTGTCTTTAAGATTCTAAAGAGAAAAGACAATATAGACCATGACAGACTGTTTCAACTTGTCCAGAATAGTAAAACCAAAGGACATGGCCTGCGATTGCAGTGGGGGAAATTCAGAATCTACGCAAACACTATTTCAGTGAGCGAATAGGGAACCTGTGGGACAGGCTCCCTAGGGAGACAGTTGAAGCAGGAAGTGTTGATTCTTTCAAACACAGATTGGATAGTTTTCTTTTTGGAAGTAACATTATGGGATATAGTACATAGGTAGTTTGGGATATATGTGCATGCGACCACCAGGAAGGTGGACGACGAACTAGATGGACCTTGGTCTTTTTTCGTCTAGCTGTTCTTATATTCAAAAGGGCAGTGCTCCTGATGTTCTGGCCAACAATCCCCAAATAAAATTGGTTATTCACTTCATACATGTTTGTGAGACATTGCTGTGTGCAAATTGGCTGCAGCTTCCACCCAATAAATATAATTGTTACAAGTAACTTTGAAGCATTTTGAGATGCTATATCAAATGTAAGAATTATTATTGTTTTTTACATTTGGTGTCATTTGGTATGACAGATATAAGTAAGTGTAGTTAATCCAGTCAATCAAAGTGCTTATAGCCTGTTGTTTGATGGCTAATTGTGACATATTGTAATGGTTTGTCTGTGGTACAGTGAATATAATGTGTTGAACTGTTTAAGACGATATCAGTCCATCAAAACATTTGTCTTTTCTTCTTAAGGGAAATATTACAAGAAATACAGCGACTGCGGCTTGAGCACGAGCAGGCATCTCAACCAACACCGGATAAGGCACAGCAGAACCCTACCCTCCTAGCAGAACTCCGGCTTCTCAGGTAGCTCACTGACCACAACTTCCAGTGCAATGCCGTTACATTCAACTAAGGAACATGCTTAGCATCACCTTATTGGTATATGAGGTCACTTTGTCTCCTTGCTGGTTCACTCAGCTAAAGGTCCACAAGCTTTTTGTCACCCAATGATGAGGAAGCCATCCTCAAACAATCATTAAGACTGCATATACTTCAACCCTCACAGTTCACTCCCTCAGCCATTGCCAGGGTCTTTGAGAGCAAGCCTGGGGAAAGAAAAGAAAGGGAACTCCAACGAGGTTCCACATTGCCATATTTGAGCTGATTGGGTCCATAATCCTGTCTGGTTAATCAATCAACTTTCAGTTAGCCTTTCCTGACAATTTTTTTTTAAAAACTTTTTTTTTGAAAAAAGAAATCGCTCTCAATTTCTTAAATGAATGATAGGAGCTGGAAGAAAGTGACTGAAATGTAAACAATAATAATAATCCTTGCATTTGATTATAGCACCTTATCACGTCTTTGAGACACCTCACAGAATATAGTGTTAAGTGGGGACAAAAAAGCGCAGATACCACAGATACTGAAAATCTGAAATAAAAACAGAAGTTGCTGGGATCATGCAGCAGGTCAGGCAGCATCCATGGAGAGAGACAGAGGAAAGTATATTAATGTTTCAGGTCGATGACCCATCGTCAGAATTAATTGACTGTATATTTTGTGGGCGAAACGTAATAGGGTTTTAAGGTTAGGATTTCTTTCAAAAATTAAGTTGATCTATGATTTGTGGGGAGGAAGTAGGATTAAGAAAAGCAAAATAAAGTAGAATGTTCCAGGCCATTTGATCAATCAAGTCTGTGCCGCTGATTTTTTTTCTACCCACATAGGCCACTTAGTCTAATCAATCCTCTTCTGCTCCCTGCCCACACTCATTAATATTACTTTTTACAAGCATTCATCTAATTCCCTTTTTGAAATAACTTATGAGCTGTCCTTAAACAACAATTTGTGGCAGAGAATTACACATTTGAACCAACTTCTGGATACCGAATTTTTTCTAATTTTTTCTGTGATTATCTTAAATTTGTGTATTTTTGTTAGTGACAATGGAAATAAACTATTATGACTTTCACTATCATAATGATTAATGAAGTTGAAGGACTCACCACTTACCTTTCACAACTCTGGTGGAAAAAAACCTAACCTCAAATATTTTGCAAACCTCCCTCCTCATCTAGTGGCTCAAGCTGTGGTAACAACTTACAGGTAGCAACAGCCTGGACAGTAAGTATCAACAGATAATTGTAGACAATGGGGAAATATCCATTCAACTCTGATATGTGCACATACAGAACTTTCACCAGAAGGTGGTGTGCAGGACTTTTTTCACTTTTTCCCTAGCTGTAGGATGCTGAGACTAGCTGTTTGTATCCACACCAGCCCCCCCCCCCCTAACCTTTTCCAAATCACATTCTTCATTTCTTCATTTCTTGCTGCTTTGTAAACAGTCCTTAACAACCAAGGGCTGGATGTCTGGCCTGCAGGTGTCTCTGTAGTTTCAGATTACCATTTCAGATTAACTGATAGGAAATGCAACTTACTCAATTGCTTTTCATTTGTGGAATCATTAAACCACAGCAACTTGGCTTTATATAGCACCCTTCACAGTGGTAGCATTTTAGAGCACTTGAAGCTCCCTGCTGAGAAAACTCCAGATCAAAAATGTAACACTCAGCCCGGCAGATGGTGGTACAGCAGTTGTTGGTTGAATCACCTGGTCACATTATTACAGATAGCTAAATGCAGAGTAAATACGAAGAGGTACTTAGCCCTGTTGAGGTGCAGTATTCTTTTGATAAACTAGAATGTCTTTATTTATAAAGTAGTTACAGTACTGCCACAATCCTAAGAACTGTAGAAACTATAGCACAGAAAACGGCCATTCAGCCCATTGTGTCTGTGCTGGCTGTTTGAAAGAACAACCCATCCAGCCCCATTTTTCCGTCTTTATCCCCATACCCAGGCTAACTTTTTTTTTAGAATAGTATTCTTCAGAAGAGATGAAAAAACACTCATTTTACACTGCACTAACTTGACATCTAATTGTGGTCTGAATATCCCCAATTGTAAATTGGATAACCTCAAGGTCTCTAGTAGCTGACGTGTAGCCTGTGTTCTGGCTTAAGATTTGGCTCTTGATGTGCACTTCACAGACAGCGAAAGGACGAACTGGAACAGAGGATGTCAGCGTTGCAGGAAAGCCGCAGGGAACTCATGGTCCAGTTGGAAGGCCTGATGAAGTTACTGAAAGTAAGATCATTTAATGTGTAGATCAAAAGGTCACTAAGGAACATACAACAGACAGAATGATCAATGAGTTGTACTTTGCTTCTCTGATTGAAGTTTTTTTTTGACAATTTAATTCATCTCAGAGGGTTCTCTGAAAGGCCTTTGTAAGTCTATAATAGAGCAGTGTTTGTCCCCATGTGGAAAATCAGAAAGTCATTTAACATGGGAATGGAAGGATAGATTATTTTCTATATTTACTGTCCTATGGTTTCTAGGACCTTATGTCTTTTCCATTTCAATATTTTTACATGTCTTGAGAAGTTATGTAAGTTTGCTTAAATTATTTCTTTGTATCATTTTAAATAAATATTACTACTTGTTGAGGAAGTCAATCTTTAGAAAATTACTTCAGGATTTTGGTCATGTTTGTTTCAATGAATTACTTCTCTGGTTAATTGGTCCATGCTGAATAAGCATCTTTGCGGGATTTTGCACTTTGTAATTAAAGGCACCTGAGTGTTTTAAGAATTCTAAATGTGCTTCGACTAAATGCTACTTGATTTTAAACTTTCGTATAGGAAGAAGAGATGAGGCAGGAAGTAAGTTTTGTGGTTCAGCTTTGATTGACGGGTGCATATTCATTTATTACTCTAGTGACTGAGTCTGCCCTTGATGCTTTGCCCATGTTGTGGGTCAATAAGCACTTTGCTTTTACTGCAACATGCCACTGCTTTTTTTTAATGCCAAATTATAACCTGACTAATGCATATATAATCATAATGCTTGGTTTGGCATTGACATATTTAATGACTTTCATAACCATTCTTTCATTTTAGTAATGAAAAGTATGACTAATTCTGAAACGTGGGTTACCTGTGCTCTTCAATGCAGTGCTGGGGGTGTGCTGTATTGTCAGAGGTGTCATCCTTTAGATCAGACATTAAACCATGGTCTTGTCTGTTGGTTTAAGTGGATTAAAGATTCCTTGGCACTATTCAAAAAGAAAAGGGAATTTCTCCTGCCAAACAAT
Organism: Callorhinchus milii; assembly: GCF_018977255.1. Taxonomy (NCBI): domain Eukaryota; kingdom Metazoa; phylum Chordata; class Chondrichthyes; order Chimaeriformes; family Callorhinchidae; genus Callorhinchus; species Callorhinchus milii. The sequence goes on along the minus strand of NW_024704743.1, from coordinate 94,337,835 downwards.
CCCCCCCAAATAAAAAAAATTGTTTGTGTGACATTGTTGTGTTCTCAATGGCTCTCATGTTTGCCTACTTACTTAACAGAAAAAAACCCTGAAGGGTTTTGAAGTGTTTTGACAGGATAATATGCTATATCAGTTGCATAGATTATTATTATTTGTATGCATTTAATGTTTGTAGATTACTGTGGTCACTTAGGGCTGTTGGCAGATGGGAGTCTGCATTGTTGGGTGGTTACAGCTGGGTTGATGTCCTTCACAACAGTGATGATAATAGAATAGGGAGCACGTTATCCACAATAATTGGGTCAAATCCATTATGGACATGAACATGGGGCCTTCATCAAGTGATCATGCAAAATCAAGCATACAGTATGCACAAACCGAAAAGTTCTCCACATAATGCCAGCCTTCCATTGATCTACCTCACACAGAGCTTCACTGATCTCCCCATACAGTGCTAGCCCTTCATTGATTTGTGGATTCCTGTATCTCAGTGGTTAGAGTACTCGCCTTACAAGAGAAAGTCCTGGGTTCGATTCCTGGCAGGGCGAAATGTTGGGCAAGTTTCGTTATTCCACACGACTCTGTTTACCGAGCAGGATGCAGGAACCTGATTGTTAGACGATTGTCATTTCTATTATTATTATCTCCCCCACACGGTGCTAGCCCTCCACTGCTCTCCCCCACACGGTGCTAGCCCTCCACTGCTCTCCCCCACACGGTGCTAGCCCTCCACTGCTCTCCCCCACACGGTGCTAGCCCTCCACTGCTCTCCCCCACACGGTGCTAGCCCTCCACTGCTCTCCCCCACACGGTGCTAGCCCTCCACTGCTCTCCCCCACACGGTGCTAGCCCTCCACTGCTCTCCCCCACACTGTGCTGTGGGAAATAGCTAATCCATGTGCAGTGACAAATTAAATCTAACAGTGTAAAGTAAACCTGCAGAAGTGTATCCTTAGAACAGTTCTCCATCTTTCAAATACTGTAACTTTGCACAATAACATCATAGTTAGAATCAGTTACCAGTAAGAGTGGAAGAGAGCACTTCACTCGACTTATTTAAAAAGGGTTTTATGGTATAACTGGAATGAGGGTGGGTGGATTGGGGGTTGGCGGGGCTTCCGGAAGGATGAGGTCCAGCTGCTTCTTTAACCGTACCATTTGTGATCTTGTATCGTCATCTTAAACCTGTGTCCTCTTTTTCTGTGCTTAATCTTTAAGTTTATCCATTGTTGAATGGTGTCCTAGTTTTTCTATTAGTCTTCATATTTCTGCACAACTTATTTTACTTTTTGAATTTCTCTGTTTTATGATAGTTTAGTTTGAATCATTAAAAGAAAAAGATTGTTGGAAATATTCATTGCCAGTTTACTGAACTGCTATATAAGTTTCTCGTGATGTGGAAAAGAGACAGCCTTGCTTCTGAAGAGTAAGCAAAAGACAGTACCTTTTGCCTTGTGTGTAATAGCAATGCACTATTTTTATTCACTGTTATCAGACTCAGGGAGCAGGCTCCCCTCGCTCTTCACCAAGCCACACTATTAGCCGGTCTGTTCCTATTCCAATGCCAATCAGATCAACATCAGCCTGTTCAACTCCAACCCACACACCTCAGGACTCACTGACAGGAGTTGGAGGAGATGTACAGGAAGCATTTGCACAAAGTGAGTCATTCTTTTAAAAAAAGTTACACTGAAAAATAAGATAGTTTTACATAGAAAAGAAAACGCACAACTTAATTGTTGTGGATGCACTCCCCGTTTCAAACTTCAGTATACAAAGAATGAAAGAACAAAAAAAATCTACACTTTTCATTGAAAGGGGCAATAAAGTTTTTAAAAAATGATACTAAACATGTGACATAGAGAATTTGCAAAGTAAAATAATTGCAGTGTTGTCTTATGATTAGGTGCTGCCCATATGTAATTTAAAATTGATGTATTGCTCACATTCTCTTTTCTAGGCTCCAGGAGGAATTTAAGAAATGATCTGCTTGTGGCAGCAGATTCTATTACAAATACAATGTCCTCTTTGGTGAAAGAGTTGAATTCGGGTAAGTGAAAGTAACAATGATAAGGATTTATTTGCAAATCCTAATTATATATCACTCTGCTGAATTAATATTATGGGCAGCCTTGTTAATAAACGGATGTTTTGGAAGTTGAATGTGTTATTCAACTTTACAGACTGTCGCATTGAGAGAAGTGTTTGGTGAAGGGAGAAAGAGTCCAACAAATCCGAATAATTCCTATTTGATGCTTTATAAGTTTCTGAATTCAAACCCTATTTTAGGTCGCAATATTAGTGTTGCCAACCCAAACAGATTATTAGAATCTTAGACATTGGTTTGTTGAATGACATTGGTTACAGATCACTAATGTTCTCAAAGGACCATAATAATCCTTTCATTTGCCTTTCGTGTCTGGAGGACGTCTCAAAGTGCTTCACATGATTTATTGTAAAGTGCAGTGACTGTATATTTTCTAGGAGAATGTGGCAGCCAGTTTTCACACAGCAAAGTCACACAAACAGCCATTAAAGTGAATGATAATCTCTACTTAAAAAAAACAAAGCTGTGACCTATACCAAAACGATTTCTGAATTGGCAATGTCAGATTTTGAAATCGGGGATAAATACTTTTCTTTCTTGTTGTGAGTTAAAAATGTAAAAAATGAGGTAATTTCATTAGAGAACAAATCCCTGCTGAGTGATTTTCTCTCCAGGATTGCAGTAGCATTTTTGAACCACATCCAAAAATTAATACCAAATAAGCATTTTCCATGTCTCAGACAATACTATAACAAGAAATAAATAGGCATGCTCCACATATTCAACACTTTACTCACAGTGTGTTGTGCAACCTTTGGAAAGACAGGCAGTGTGAAAAATGATATATGGATGGATGTACAGTGATTATATCCTTGTAAAAACATGATTATTTTTCTAAGAAAATATTTGATGCATTTCTTAGAAAAATAATTGTGCTTTTTTAAAAAAAAATGTAACCTCTAGTCTCACATTGGGTTGTTAACTCTGGTTCTGGAACCAGTCCAGTAGGCTATTTATATTGCATCTTCAGCATCAATTTAAGTAAATGTTAGTATTAAATTGATGCTACAAGTCCAGTATAAATGTGGTATTGTATTCCTTTCTGTACATTAGTTGCTCCAGGTATAATAAGAAATGCTTTATGGACTAGTAACTGTCCTTATTGACATGTTGGAGATTGTACATCCCTTTGACTTCAAATAAAAAAACCTCAGAAATTTTCATAGGAACACAGAATATTCAACCAGCTCAGGTGCAAAAACTTAACTGTTCAGCATCTTGGGATGGCCTACCAACGTGAAAGGCACTGTATAAATGTAATTTTGTTGTGGTTGAATTTGAAGCACAGGAGATCATTTGGGCATCATGTCTGAGCCACTTCAGGAAATTTCTTTCTCTCTACACAGGCTGTTCAGAATTGAAATGCTTTGTTTTTTTTGTTTCAGAGCTAAGTTACTTCTATCCACAATATAAAAATTTGGACATTTTTTTGTCTTATTTTCAAGTTGAACATAGTTATTGAGGGTGAAGTGAACTGTAGCTTGCTCTCACATTTCCCAACGACTGGTTTAAAAGCGACATTGTTAGAAGCTTGAGCGCAGAAGCCATCCTGTGCATTTGGCTAGGAAATCCCATAGAGTAAGGTGGTGGAGGAGGAAGAGGAGAAACAAATGGAAAAATACAGTCACTACACTCTACCATATGTCCCGTGAAGTTCTTTGAGACATCCTCTTGACAGGAAAAGCCTTCTATCAAATGCAAGAATTATTATTATTACACACAAACTGTAGACTGCCAACAACTATGGTAACTGTTTATTTGACAACTAGCACAACAATTATTTTACCCATAGTAGGGAACCACATCAGCCATGAAGTGAATGACTAATTGTTGGTCAGGACACCAAGAGAAACTCCCTTCTCTTTTTAAATAGTTCCAGTGATCTTTAATTTCCAGGCAGGCAGATGGTAATGTGCCATCCAAATAATCAAAGCCTACCCATGAAATCACTCAGTGTTGAAATTGCTTTCTGAAATTAACGTTATTTATGGGGAAATCATCTGTCATGTTTTGATAGATTTACAAATAACAGGCATTGTTTAATGGAATGTTGTATAATTAGGGGGGAATATAAGATTATTACTGAATCGTGAACAATTTATCTTCCACCAATATTGCTCTGGTAATAATGTTATATTCATAAATGATGCTTCCATCATTCTCTCTTCCTCTGTGGAGGATTGGGCCTTAGAGTGATAAGAGTGAAACCATCTCATAAACATCATGCAAGCTGTATACAGATTTATGCCATTAGTCACTATTAATGGAGTTTTGCTTTCAATTTAGCAGAAGCTGGCAGCGAGACTGAGAGCACCGTGGACTCCGAGTTTGGTCGAACTCATTTAGATGACCTAGTCCCTTCGCCAACATCTGAAAAGGCCTTTCTTGCTCAGATTAATGCCAGGAATCCCAGCTATCTCCACAGTGCTGCTGCAACAGGAACAATTCGGAGCGATATGTAAGTATCAATAATAATTATTTTTTATCCTCTTTCCTTGCCCAGGTGTAAGGCTGAAAATCCCAGTCCTGTAATGTTCCATGTCTGAGCCCATGCAGATAAACAGACATGTAGATGAATGGTATGTGGATACAGGGTGTTCTACAGTAATTGACTACTCATGTCATTGTTTGTAGGATGCTCTGGTTCATATTAGATATTGGGTTTGCTTTCTACAAAAACATTCACTTCATGTCAAACTTATCTCATCATATAAAGCACTTTGAGTCACTACATGAATGTAAGTTGCTAGTATCCTACCACAAATCAGTGTAGTAAAATGTAATGAGAGGCAGAGATGTCATTGTTTATGGTTTCTTTCTTGACAAGTGTTACAGATGATGGTGAATCCTATGTGAGGACTGATGATGAAAGTTATGAAAATGATTCCGTCCATCAACTTGAGAATGAGCTGAAGCTGGAGGAATATCTCAAGCAAAAACTTCAGGATGAGAGCTATCAGGTAAGATGGTAACAAAATGTACACTACCAGGTGCCTTTGAGTAATTGCAGGACTGTAATGTAACAGAGAAACTCAAAGTTCTGAAGCAAAACTCAAGAGGTTTTCATTAGCCATCTCAACCTTGAGATGAAATTAAAGCCTTGAAATCATGCCTTGGCATTTGTTATCTCTTGCGAAGATGTTCATACAAGAGAAACAACTGTTTGTAACATTATTACTGCAGGTTTGCTGTTCTACAGCTAATTATCATGAAATTCTATGCTGAGCAAATATTCTAAGCAGAGGAGGATGTGATAAGCTGCACTGTCTTATTGCTGTCACCTTTAATCAGGCTGTCTGGCAGTCAGCCACTCCTGGATTTGCATTACATGTGACAGTGAAGAGATTGAAAGTACAGAGCACTCTCCTGACTGCAAAAAGATGTGTGGGTGACAAGAGACCTGCAGGGCAAAACATAGAGTGAATAAAACAAAGCTTCAGTGCGGGGGAGGCGGGCAACCAGCTATCCTCAAATTTGGAAATCAGCATTATCAGTACTTTCTTTCCCTTCTCAAATATTTCCACAGAATGTTTTGTGAATATTTCATTTGGGATCTTTTGGAGCATGGTATAAAAGTTGTTTTATCAGAACTTATACAACAACAAGATTACATTTGTATAGCGCCTTTCACGTCGGGAGGACGTCCCAAGGCGCTGGACGGTGTACGGCATTTCAGACCCGGGCGGGGGAAAGGGAGTGGCCGATGGCATGATCGAAGAGGAGGGTCTTGAGGTGGGACTTGAAGGAGGCTAATGAAGGGGCGAGGCGGAGTGATTGTTGGATGGAATACTGTCATTATAGAGCCAAACTATATCAGGTCTTCTCTCTCCCTTGCTCACATTTTCTGTGTGTATAGTGTGTGTGTCTCTCTATTTTCTCTCTCTTTGAGTCACTCCCAACTTTCTATCTCTCATTCTCAATCTCTACACTATCACTAACCCTAAACTGTACAATGTAACAGTATGAAGATCTATCTTTACTACCAGCGAAATAATCCTGCTGGTGAGTATGTGTGAAGTTCTGTCCAAGTGTGTAAATTTATTAGAATCGCGATATTGTGATCGTAGCCAGTATCTCTCAAGGAGGAGACAAGGCAGAATGAATAAGATAGGGAAGAAAGGAAACATGAGTGAGTTTAATAGTGGGAAGGAAAATAGAGATGAAAAATGACAAATGAGTGACGGTGAGAGAGAGGGAAAGAAAGATAAAGGCTGACAGAATAATGGCCACAAATACAGAGCGAGACACAGATAGAACAAATCCACAAGGAGACACCATAGGCATTGAGAGGGAAAAAGAGAACGGAAGCGAGGAAACACCTGAAGATAAACAGGACACTGAGATTAATTCACAAAATATAGATACACTCACTACCTATAAACCTTTACAACTCCCTCCTATAAACCTGAATTCCCTGAAGCCCTGCCCTTACGCTGCTTTAACTGTATTTTATATATTTTATAATATACACATGACCAGCTACAGCAATGTTAACAGAACAATGAGAAGCAAAAGGGAATAATGGCTCAAAAGGCTTTTTGTCTGAAACTGAAACCCGCACTGTGAAACATCCAGTATGTTGGAAGGTAGATTATTTATGACTCTTCAAAACCAGATTCACTTCTGAAGTTTAGTAGCTGTTTGGCTGAGAAAACACTCTTACAATCTGTTCAGTTTACAATAGAACCTGAGCCCTAGGAGTGAACAACTTGTGTCTAATGTAAACATCCAGTTCTTCTCCCCTTTCTGAAATCTTCCAAAAAAGCAGACATACAATATATCTTTAATATGTAGTTCTTGTGTTGGGCATCTTACTGTCCATACATTCTCAGAATGGAAATAGTGTTCCTCTAATTCCTGCTGCATCACTTGGTAAGAAAACAACATCAGAACATCAAATTGACCATTACCATGCAACATAAATATGATCTTAATTGAGGCAAGCTATTATTAGTTCATGATCTTCGTCCTAACCTTTAAATACCTCCATGGTCTTGCCCTACCCTACCTCTGCAACCTCTTCTAACCTGGAGGTCTACTTCTCATCCCCGGCCCTGCCCACTCCACTATTGGTGGTCAGCCTCTCTACCCTCAGGCTCTGAAACTCCATCCTTGCAACCCTTCGACTTGTTCCATCCCTCAATACATTCATCCTTCTCTTCCTTGCCATCCCTCAGCACCCACCCCCAGCTCAGGTGCAATCCCTGGACTGTTCAGCACCTTGGAACATCCACCTGACGCGAAAGCACTAAATCAATGTAAATTTGTATTATGTTGTATACATTTTGAAGGTTAATTTAATTTTGGGTGTGATTTGTCCTCTGGAAAATAATTGCCTCTTACTGTCTGGTCATTTCACTGACTACAGCTTGAATTGTGCTTGAATTATGCCAGAGTGACCTTCAGCAGAACATGCCTTTGGAAACATCTGCAACACATTACCAACAACTATGTAATGACCTAAGGAAAAAGTGCTGGCAGTAATTGTTGACAGAACTGCCAAAGTGGATCTCTTGGGCCTAGCCTTAATGAGTAAGAATATTTGCCTCAAAATGTTAGGATTACACAGATTTGTGGAATATTCTTGAATTCAGTTGTAATTTGGAAGATGGTTCTGTGCAGTTCTTAGAAACAACCGGATTCAAATGGAGACATGAATTCAAGAGTTTTCCAATCTCTGTCCATCTTAAATTTTAAGACAAAATTGTTGGATAGGTCTAAAACCAGGTGGAATGTTTGGACCTTGGTTCTAGAAGCAGAAACAGTGTTTGTTGTCTGACTTTGTCAAACTTGGTGAGCGAACAAGGCAGATTAAGATTCTAGATTAACACTGAATGCTCAAGTCTTCCAATTCATTTAAATTTCCCATTAACTTGGTATCGAGATTATTTAAATGAAACCACTTGCTGCACAAATCAGAATTTTGACCTTTATTCTTGGAACGTGTTGCAAATAATTTTTGTAAGATGGGTTGGGCCTGGCCACATCAGGCTATATGTGACCTTTAAAGTAATCAGTGTTTGCCTCATGTGAGAGATCACATCCTGTAATCTTCTCATTCTATAAACCGAGATTTGGCACATCAGACCTCCAAGCAGGCCTTTGGTCCAGTTTGAGTTGGTAACCTCAAACCAGAGAGATTCTCATAGATTTGAAGGCTTTAGGTTTCATGAACCAAATACCTCATCAACCCTTCTTGACAACTTGTTGGAGTCGTCAATTACCCTTTGGGTAAATAAATATTTCTTGGTGTCTGCCCTAAAATTGCCGTTTTCAATATTAAACTACAGTCTCTGGTGCCCTATGCGACAGAGTATAATTGATGTAAAAAGTAGTCAGTTGGTTACTCCACTTTATTGAAGTCCAGCTGTTATTGAAACTGTCATATCCTCCACATCACTGAACTTTTGAATAGTCAATCCTTAAAATATTAAAAAGTCTCCATTAATGAATGATTCTAATAAAATAATAACAATAAAAATAGTATTTACATGAATATAGATTAAATTCAAAATCTTAAACAATATCTACAAGAGCATAGTAAACTTCCACGCTACATACTTTAGATTCTCTTAACTTTTCTTTTTAACTTTGCCTACAATACATTTTACGGGTATTGCAGGCAAAGTACTTTGAGGCATTTAGATGTAAGAAGGTGCTATTATATATATAAATTCTTTTTTCCAAGTCAACCACATATTTTACTTGCCGTTTTCTTTTTTAATTTGCATGCCTCTGCATTAAATAGCACCTTTATTGTTTGGACTGGTCACGTTACTTACTCTCTGGGCTATCTCTTTCTCTTTATTCTATCTGCGATTTACAGGTCAGTTTGCAGGGCTGAACAGACTCTGCTGCATTCTGCGTAAGTAATTTTCATCTACCGCTGTTATACTGACTCTCACTTTTGGCCTTCTAAGAACAATACTCCCTTCAGGACATTATCTTGCCAAGTCACAAAATTATATTTGCTGCATTTGACCTGAAACCTTAACTCATTTTCCTCTCTCCATGGATGCTGCCTGACTTGCTGCTTGTTCCCATCAACTTCTGTGTTTATACCAGATTTCCAGCATCTGCAGTACTTTGCCTTTTGATTAACCTCTTATTACCTGGGATTGATTGTCCCATCTAACTTGTTTTTCCCCTGCCCAAAATAATATTAGCTTTAGCATTGCTAATTCAAAGAAATGATGAGTTTTTCTTCTGGTTGTATATTCACCTCCTAATCTAAATTTCCTCCTTCCCATTCATATTAATTGGCTACTTATATTGGGGAAGACAAGTTTGCAGGGCTATGGGGAGAGAACGGGGGAGTGGGATTGATTTGGATAGCTCTTTTCAAAAAGCCGGCACAGACACGATGGGCCAAATGGCCTCCTTCTGTGCTGTATAATTATATGATTCACGGTTATGGTATATTGTTAGTGCAGAAGCGGAAGACCTGGGTTTGATTCCTGGCAGGGTGAGATGTTGGGCAAGTTTCCCATCTCCACACGCCTCTGTTTACCGAGAAGTAAGTAGAAACCCAGCTGTTAGTCGATTGGTGGATCGCTTTTCTGGCAGTAATAATTCCTTCAAAAAATAATAATATAATTGGTCACTTCAATCCACAACAGTTTGAGGAACACTGATGTGCGCAATTGACTACTGCATTTCTCCCACAAAATATACAGTCACTACACTTTACAGTATATTCAGTGAAATGCTTTGATATGTCTCGAAGATGTCTCCTACTCCCGCTCCTCCCCCTGGTACACCACCCACCTCCGCTCACTGAAGAGCCAGGTGCGGGCTGCTGAACGCACCTGTGTCAAATCTGGCCTAACGGTCCACCGACAAATCTGGCTGGACCTCCTCAAAATTTACCGCTCCACTCTAGCCTCGGCCAAGTCGTCCTTCTACTCCAGGATAATCCTGGAGGCGAAGAACAACCCCAGGCTACTGTTTTCCACCACAACCCGACTCCTCCGTCCCCCCCGCCACCCCGCGCAGGTCATCTCCTCCAACCTTCACTGCGAGGAGATGCTGGATTTCCTTGAATCCAAGATCAAGGGAATCCGCTCCGCGGTCACTTCCCCTCCAACTTCCACCCACCACCCACCCCTTCCCTCCCACACTCCGACTCCTACCCATCCTCCCCTACACACCTTCGTACCCGTTTCCCCACCCTCTGTCACTGAACTCATCCTATCCCTAAAACCAACCACCTGCTCCCTTGACCCCATCCCCACTCCACTCCTTATCTCCCAGCTCCACTTTCTTGCCCCACATATCACTGACATCATCAACCTGTCCCTCTCCTCTGGCTCTGTCCCCATTCCATTAAAAACTGCCATCATCACGCCCACCCTGAAAAAACCCTCCCTTGATGCGTCGCAGCTATCAAGCTACCGGCCCATCTCCAACCTCCCCTTTCTCTCCAAGGTCTTGGAAAGAGTTGTCGCCTCCCAACTGCGCTCTTTCCTTTCCACCCATTCTCTTTTCGAACCCCTTCAGTCAGGTTTCCGTGCTGCCCATAGCACAGAAACTGCCCTGGTCAAGGTCACCAATGATATCCTGACCATCTGTGACCAGGGCTCCCTCTGTCTCCTCGTCCTCCTCGACCTATCGGCAGCATTCGATACGGTCGACCACGCTATCCTACTCCACCGCTTGTCCTCCCACCTCAACCTTCAAGGCACTGTCCTTGAATGGTTTAGGTCGTACCTTTCTCACCGTCTTCACTTTGTCTCGACGAATGGCTTCTCCTCCACCCCCCGTACTGTCTCATGTGGTGTCCCTCAGGGCTCTGTCCTCGGTCCCCTCCTCTTCACCCTCTATATGCTCCCCCTCGGTGACATCATCCGCAGACATGGAGTTAACTTCCACATGTATGCGGATGACACCCAACTCTACCTTTCCTCCTCTACTCTCAACTCCACGACCACCGATGTCCTGACAGCTGCCTGTCCGACATCGAGTCCTGGACGAGAGACAACTTTCTTCAGCTCAACGTGCGAAAAACCGAGGCCCTCCTGATTGGCTCACGTCAGCGCCTCCGCACCTCAGGCGCTGACACCATCAGCATCCAAGGCTGCACTCTCCACCTCTCAAAGCCAGTCAGGAACCTCGGCGTTTTGTTCGACCCTGAGCTGTCCTTTCTCCCTCACATCCGCACCACAACTGGCACCGCCTTCCATCACCTCCGGAACATCGCCAGACTACGGCATTACCTCACCCCTCACGCTGCTGAAACCCTGGTTCACGCCTTTGTCACCTCAAGGCTGGACTATGGGAACTCTCTCCTCGCCGGCCTTCCCGCCACCTCCCTCCACAAGCTGCAGGTCATTCAGAACTCTGCAGCTCGTGTACTGTCCCGCACCAGGCTTCGGGACCACATCACTCCCACCCTCGCTCGCCTCCACTGGCTCCCCATCCCCCAGAGGATTGATTTCAAGATCCTCATCCTCACCTACAAGGCCATTCACGGCCTTGCTCCCTCCTACCTCTCCAACCTACTATCCCCCTACCTACCTGCCCGTACCCTCCGTTCCTCTGGCTCCGGTCTGCTCCACGTCCCCCGCCCCAACCGCCCTACCATCGGTGGTCGGGCCTTCAGCCTCTCAGCCCCAGGCTCTGGAACTCCATCCCCCAGTGCCTTCGCCGCTTCCTCCCTTTCCTCCTTCAAGGCCGGTCTCAAAACCTTTCTCTTTGACCGTGCCTTCAGCTCCCCTCTCGACTCTCTTCCCCTCCTCGCTCCCTCCCTTCCCTCCCCTCACCCTGACCATTTCCCCCTCCTCGCTCCCTCCCTTCCCTCACCCTGACCATTTCCCCCCTGCTCGGGTCATGACCCAACTGTGCAGCGCCTTGGGACGTCCTCCTGACGTGAAAGGCGCTTTATAAATGGAATCTTGTTGTTGTTGTTGTTGTAATAAGGTGCTATATCTAATGTAAGTATTATTAGCTGCCACATTTACCTACATAACTTTCATTTCTAATCAGTTATGTTTTGTAAAATATTTTAGAGATGTTTATTTTTACAATAAAAAAAAGTGCTATGCAAGTTGTTACTTCTTGCTCCTGAGCACTTTTCTCATTTTTACACTGCTATCTGTAGTCAGTAATTTGGATGATGTGCTTTGCCAATGGTCACCCCCTTGTTAACTCTTGATTCTGTTCCTTATTTGACTCACCAATGAAGTGTAGTTATTTGGTAGGAAACCCCTCTCCACCCTTCCCCTGCCATTACCCAAATAATGCACCTTCTACATACAGATATCATTCAGTACTGACCATGACGTTCTCATTCAGCAATCCAACACCATTCCATACAGGAATCTCACAAAACTTTTATTCCCTGTGCTTTATGCTGAGTTTACGTATCTTGGCTGAGATGGGAAGCAAGCAACATAATTGGTCTCAGTGCCCTTGATCTCGGAAGAGTGAAAATTGCCCAAGCTTCCAACATAATCCAATGGCCCCTGCTGGAAATTCGAACAGGGCAGGATTGCGCTTGGCATTGATGCTCAACTACCCTGCTGGCATTTGCTACTCATCCTTACCCAAGAAGAAGGGTTGCTTGGCAAGATATTGAAGGACTTGCTTGCACCTGTGGAACTGTACCCCAGTACGAGTCATTACTTCAGGGAAGTTGGGGGAGAGGGGAGAGAGAAAAGGGAGAATTTGTTTTGCAGTCTTCCAAAAACTATAATTGTACCTGTGCTTTTTGTTCCATAAATCAACTTGTTTTTTCCCCCATACAATGGCAGGTGAAGTGGGTATTAAAAAACCAGTGTGTCAGCCTGGCTCAGTGGTAGCACTCTCACCTTTGATTTAGAAGGTTGTAGGTTCAAGCGTCACATCGAGCCTTGGAATCACATTGTCTAAGCTGTAAGCCGTTGTCTAATACTCCAATACAATGCCTGGGAGGGTGTTGCATTGTCAAAGGTGTCATCCTCGGAATGAGACATAAAACTGAGGCCCTGTTCAGGGGGACATAAAGATCCCATGGCACTATTTTTTTAAAAACAAGAAAGAAAACAATACGTTTGTTCTGGGCAACAATCTCCCAAATAAAATTGTTCACTCATTCCTTTTACAATCTTTGCTCACCAACACTTGTGATCTGTTTTAGAAGAGAGCTCTCTCACTTTACATGTGCTGTTTTTTTGTGTGGGCATTGCTGCTGACTGACGCGTTTCGCCCACAAAATACACAGACAATCCACTTTTCAGAATATCCTGTGAAGTGTTTGGTGATGTCTTGACGATATGATAAGGCGCTATATCAAATGCAAGGATTATTATTGTTTAACTGTGGTACCAGTCTTTTAAAATGGTCATGTTTGTTTTCCTGAATAATTAATGGAATCTAATTTGAGGGATGAATATGCTGCAGAGCAATTTCACACAGTCTTGCAAATGGTTTGAACGTCAATGTGCTCCACGTATCAGACCATCTTATAACAGGATTAATTTCAGTGATATGCTGACGCAATCAAACTTGGTAAATTTACCAACAAACTGGGAAGAACAGCCTTTGCCTGCTAAGGTCGGTACAATTTACCGACTATCGGCAAATCTCAGCACCGTGATCTGTTTTGGAAAAGGACTATCTCACTTTGTGGGTGCAGGTTTTATAAATTATTTTGTTGTTTTGTTCGCTCTTCAGGCCAGTTACGGTCACACTGATGATGAGAGTTATGTGAGAACTGATGATGATGAAAGCTGCATTCGGACCGACGATGAAGAAGGTCTAACCGCCGGCTTCACCGAAGAATGGAACGAGCACATGAAGCGTCTCATGATGAAATAAGAATTTTATAAGTAGTATGAAGACTATAGCAACAGTCATTTTAAAAGTTTGTAGTTAGACATGTGGACAAACATTTCTTTTTCTATAAGCTGGGTTTATCAGCATCTTTATACAGCTCACACAAGTCGGGAGAATACTGAGGTTTCACTGAGCTAGACAAAATTGGTGTTGCTATTACAAAAAGATTGCAGTATTAATAAAAAAAACTTAAAAGTAGATACAACATCAAATTTGCAATCAATACAATTCTGTTTACAATTCTCATATTAATACATTACATGTTTGGTTTCCAGGTGAACTGTGCAGTACTTTAACAGAACAGGTACTGTTTTTTCCTAACTGTGATGAATCAACTATCTTGATTGAAATGCACTTACAAACATCAGAAGCTAAGCCAATGCACATAAGCAGTTATCTAAAATGACTACTACCCATAAATTACCCATTTAGTTTTTTTTAATGCACAGGTCTGTAAATATGTGTCATTGACACACACAGCTACTTCTGTTCTAACATTGTACTTTGAACCATAGGTGCCAAAAACAAACACAATAGCAAAACCGAACTTAAATCATTTAACACCTTTTTATGTGGTTGATACAATTGGTTAAGCAATAGTTCTAAGCAAGCATGTCCATTGCTACATTAAGAAGTAATGTTTTTTTTCCTTTTTTTTGTTTTCTGAATGTATAATTTTAAGGCCTTCAACTTGGAAGTACTGCTATATACTGTATACATGACTTGATGCGCGCCTGGAACTGTTTGTGTTTGAAATGTGTGTTACCTTAGTTGGCCCTGTGTATAGTTGTGCAAATTGTCAGACTCTACAGGAAGGAATGAGTTTATCAAATGATCTATGGGGAATTGTAAATGTTGTATAGGAAACAGCAAGTGAGAATTCAGATTGTGAGACGTATGTAAAATATGGCTTCAGTCAGATTAATCCACAGGTAACAAATACAAAGGCTTGCAGACACACTCATGCAAAGTTGTACTTGATTGTTTAGAATATTTCTGATCTGTACAGAAAAGCTCCTTTTCAGGTTGTGTGAGTTCTCATTAAGGTTGCTCACAGTGGCAGTTTATTTTCACCTAGTCTTTTCAGTGATGACTATTCCTGCCACTAATTCACCAACAGACCTGTAACAGGAACTTTCTATCAGAGAAGTTACAACGGCGTACCCTATTTTAGTACCTAAAGGCACAAGAGTGACACACTGACTAATCTGCAAATCTTGCACACCACACTGTATTATTGTTAGACTATTATTATTAGCCGAACAATTGCTAAGAAAGAACTAAAAGTTTATACGTGGCACCTATACAAATCTTTGCCTTGTAGATAAGTTAACAATATGTAACATTAGAAATTATTGTGCTAAAACTGATACAATCAGTTTAGACTGAAAACAAATGTTAATAAATATTGACTGAAGACTAATAAATTATCTAAAAAGGATGAAATGTACAGTTTCTGTTGAAGTTGAGAGTACTGTAAGAGAGAGATTTAATTTGTTTCAGAGTTGACTTGCACAAAACTGTGGCCTTCACTGTGAAACAATCTGTTCTCTGTTACTGCATGAAGTGATAAATTGTCTAGTTTTGTTGCACAGTCCTATGCCTTTTATTTATTTTGACTGAAATGTCCCAGCTTCATAAACTCATTAATGTGGACACATACTGTATGTATATACTTAAGTCTGTGTTGCTGAATTTACAATGAATTAATTCAGCAAAATAGCTGTGAATAACGACCAGTTTCTTATAGTATCAAAAACAGCGGGCACTTGATTTTCACCAAAAATATTTGATTACAACATCTATGCCACTAACTACAACAGCTTCTAAAACTAATATTTCAAACATCTACAGCGAGAAGAGCAACAATTTTGGAGGCACGACAGGCTCGATGTTATACACTGTTAATGTAACAAAACTACTGATCTATGTTTTTTATTGTTGTTAAGTATTGTATCCATACGTACAATGTGTTGAAATGGGCTGGGGACTTGCGTATGTTTTGAGGTGGTTCAAGTATTTAACTGTGTCTGTATTTTGGAATGGAATATTTCGTCATTAAAGAGAGAATTTTTAAAAAGATTGCCAGATTGTGTTGTCTCCAAATCTGCTTTGCAGCCTATAACACCCTCTCTGCTGTATCAGTGGTACCAGATATTAGTTGTGCAAGTTTGTTAGCAAATTACCAGTGAGAACTCCAGTCTTGAGAAAGCCAAAGGTCATTGTGGGACCTTTGAAACTCTGAGGACTATGTTAATATTATCAAATAGTATCTTAACCGAGGAAAGGACACATCTTCTAACATCTTTCCTGATTTGTTCAATTCAAAATCACTGGTACTGAGTGTTATTATCCTTATCTATATGTATAATATGAATATTTCTTGCATTTGATAGTCATTTTGCCTTCAGTGTTTTTCTTGAATGCAATTAGACTGTGCAGGTTTCAATAATGTATCTCCACAACATTGCCAGACTCTGCCACTGCCTCACCCCTCAGGCTGCTGAAACCCTCATACACACATTCGTAGGCTCAACTACGGAATTTCCTCCTTGTCGGCCTCCCCAACTCTTCCCTTCCACAAGCTGCAGATCATCAAAAACTCTGCAGCTCGTGTCCTCTCCCTCACCAGGCTCCCTCCATTCAGCAGGTTCCAGCCTGCTCCATGACTCCCACCCTACCATCGGCGGCCAGGCTTTCAGTCTCTCTGCCCCCACCCTTTGGAACTCCATCCCACAATCCCTTCGCCTTGCTCCTTCCTTTGCCTCTTCAAGGCATGACTCACGACCCTCTTCTACAGTGCCTTCAGCTGCCCTCCTACCTCTCTGCCCTCCCTCCCTCATCCCCCCACTCTTGGGACCTGATCCCCGACTGTTCAGCGCCTTGGGACGTCCTCCAGATGTGAAAGGCACTTTACAAATGTAATTTTGTTGTTGTTGTATCCCTTATGCAATGGGTAATGCAATGTCTACAGTGTATAGCAATAATAATAATCCTTGCATTTGATATAGTGCATTATCACATCTTCGAGATGTCTCATGCTTCACAGAATATACTGTAAAGTGAATTGACTGTATATTTTGTGGGCGCAATTGTGCACCACAGTTTCCCACAAACAGTTGTTGAACGACCAAATTATCATTTTTTGAAGGGATGCAGACATCAACAACAACAACAAGATTCCATTTATTGAGCGCCTTTCACATCGGGAGGACGTCCCAAGGCGCTGTACAGTTGGGTCAGGACCCGAGCAGGGGGGAAATGGTCAGGGTGAGGGGAGGGAAGGGAGGGAGCGAGGAGGGGGTAGAGAGTCGAGAGGGGAGCTGAAGGCACGGTCAAAGAGAAAGGTCTTGAGACCGGCCTTGAAGGAGGAAAGGGAGGAGGCAAGGCGAATGCACTGGGGGATAGAATTCCAGAGCCTAGGGGCTGAGAGGCTGAAGGCCCGGCCACCGATAGTAGGGCAGTTGGGGCGGGGGATGTGGAGCAGACCGGAGCCAGAGGAACGGAGGGTACGGGCGGGTAGGTAGGGGGATAGTAGGTTGGAGAGGTAGGAGGGAGCAGGGCCGTGAATGGCCTTGTAGGTGAGGGTGAGGATCTTGAATTCGAGGAGTTAAGAGAATGTTGTAACATAAAAGGCAAATACTGTATAGCATAGCAAGGGCAGAAAAGGAAGATAGGCAAAGAATCTTACCATCAAATAAAAACAAAGAGTGTTAAAGTTAGTCATCACACTTTTCAGTTTATTTCATTTGATGTTACAACCAGAGAATATTTGTTTATTGCTTCTGAATACATGTATTTCCAGATAGTAATTTAGGACGCAGAATTTAGAAGAAAACGCCATGCAGCAAATCCTTGTCATTTCAGAGATTTTCTTTTTCAGGGACAGTAAGCAAAGTTGTAATTAAAATGTGCTGGAGGGAAAAGTGTTTCATTCAGTTCACATTTATCTTGCGTTGCCTCTGACAAAAGCACCCTTTTGTATTTATAATAGGCATTGTAAAAGCCAGGAAATTACAAAAATAAGGATTTCCAACATTGAAACAATCATTTTAGCTATCCTGATGACATTTTGTGTTGCAACTCATTGACTTGAAGAGAACTGCTTGTCTGGAGATACTACGACAACCGGTGAACTTCAAATGGATGTCTAAAAACAGTGTGACTGGTTGCTTCCATCCCACCTGAAAGAATAGACCTCATTTCTTCCTCTGCAGTCAACAAACAGTGGTAACTTTCACATCAGGAGGACTTCCCAAGGTGCTGGACAGAACTAAATGTTAGGCACAAAAAACTTTGTGAGTAGGCTATTGGCATGGGCTGCAGACAGACCCAACAATGGACTATTCTCTTTGTGATGAGGTAGTTCAGGCATTCAATCACCCATGCCACAAAGGCCCATTCACATGGGTTGATACTGGCAAGTTTCTCCACTGCCTGGCTAACTTAATCAGAGCTGGCCCAGGTCCCGCATCTCCACTTAAAGCAAGCTGCTCATCTATGTTGATCAGTATTTGCAGTTCCTTTTTTGTCTGGATCCATCCTTTGAATCCAATATTTTTACATGTACATGAGGCATTCCAGAGGCTAATTATTTTCCTCTAGTCCTTACACCCAGTTATTCTCCAAACATTGGTAACAAGAGATCGTCTGGCAATGTGCACAGGTCACTTGTGTCTGGCAGTAGTGCCCATAGCTGTCATGCATTTCCTGCAGTTTGAGCAGAATTTGGCAGTCTTCCAAATACTCTAAGGGGAAATGAAAGACTTGTTTAATTTGGTTCCCAATTATAATGATAACCTCCAAACGTTGTCAGTTCTACTTAAACAACTTTTCTATAGGCTATTTCGGTGAAATAAAAAGTGATAGATGAGAAATCCAGGAGTTTTCAACTGCAAAGTATAGTAACTGTATTTTGTAGACGAAAGCCAATTAAAAAATTTCACATTTTGTTAAGAAATTTATTAAGAAATCACAAATTAACTCCTCAGTGCCTGGATATATTACACTTATTTGTATTTATATGATAGTTTTTTTAAAATTATTTTTCATTATATACTAGATAAAAACATTGACACCAGCAATATTTAACATAATTGATAATAATGTACTAAACCAGCTATTATCTGGTTAGTGGAAAAATATGTTTTGAGCCTACATATATTTGATTATTTCTGGTATTTTAAACCCTGAGATGCTATTCCAAATGAAAGGAGCTGTATAAATGCTAGTTGTTGTAAATGTAACAACTTGCATTTAAATAGCACCTTTTATGTGGGGCACTATATAAATGCAGGGCATTATGTGGGTGCATTTATGTAGGATACTATAATTCCTTGCACTTTATAGAGGTGTTTAAGATAATGAAAGTATTTAATTGGGAGAATTAATTGTGAAAAAACTCAAGACAAGAGAGAACTCATTGAAGATTAGGATTTTTTTTAGTAAGCCGTGTGTATGACACATATTACCATTCTTAAGAGTAATCCAAACCCAGCTGAAATTTCCATGCATCCCACCTACACATGAAAATCCCAGAGATAGATTGTTGCAATGGATTGCTCACTCTCTCCCTGGAGATACTCATCCTGCTTATCTAATTCTGGAAAATAAGAAAATAAAGGAGAGTTCAAAAGAACCTATTCTCCCAGAGGGTTATCTGTTAAGAGTCGATTTGGACATTTAAAGGGAATTATAATAATAAACCCTACATTTGATACAGTGCTTTATCACATTGATGAAAGATCTCAAAATACTTCTCAACTTTTTACTGTATAGTGTCTATTTATTTATGAGCAATGCAGCAGTGAATTTGCACGCAGACATGAAGGGATTGATCAATTTTATCTGGGCGATGCTGTTTGGGATCTGAGCATGTGCAAAACCTTCATGTCCCCAGGCTCAACCACAAGAGGGTGTTCTAGACTCTTCTGACGTCCCCATAAATGCACAGGTAATTACACTTTGTATTACTGTGACTTACAGGGGCTGTTGTAATTGACTGATTGTTTTTTCTGCCCATGAGTGTGAATATTAACAAAATTTTAATGCAACATTTGTATTTGTATTTGTATCCTTCAACCATCTACTATTCACCAGCTACCTCCGCTCCCTTAAAGCACAAACAACAACAACAACAACAAGATTCCATTTATAAAGCGCCTTTCACATCAGGAGGACGTCCCAAGGCGCTGCACAGTTGGGTCATGACCCGAGCAGGGGGGAAATGGTCAGGGTGAGGGAAGGGAGGGAGCAAGGAGGGGGGAAATGGTCAGGGTGAGGGAAGGGAGGGAGCGAGGAGGGGGAAGAGAGTCGAGAGTCGAGTCAATGACACAAATGTGTGTCATTGAACGCACCTGGCTTAATTCAAACTTAACGGTCCATCGGCAGATATGGCTGCACCTTATCAAATCCTACCACTCTGCCTTCACCTCCGCTAAATCATCGTTCTACTCCAAGTCAATCTTGGAGGCCAAGGACAACCCTAGGCTCCTCTTCTCCATCACCAACCAGCTCCTCCGACCAACCTCTCATGTCTCGCCTGTCCTCACCTCCAATGCCAACTGCAAGGCGTTGCTGGTCTTCCTCAAATCCAAAGTTGAGGGGATCCCCTCAGCTGCCTCTGCTCTTCCGTCTACTACACCCGCCCCATTTCCCCCTCCCACCCTAGCTCCTACCCATCCCTCCCTCGAACTTGTCTCCCACTCCTCTCTCACCACCACTATAACCCACATGAAACCGACCACTTGCTCCCTCGACCCCATCCCTACCCCTCTCCTTACCTCCCAGCTCCACCTCCTTGCCCCTCTACTCACAGGCATCATAAACCTCTCCCTGTTCATTGGTACTGTTCCCACCCTATTAAAAATGGTCATCATCACTCCTATCCTTGGACCCATCTGTGCTTTCAAACTACCACCCCATCTTCAACCTCCCTTTCTTCTCCAAGGTCCTGGAACGACCTTGCTTCCTAATTTTGCTCCTTCCTCTCCGGCCACTCCCTTCACGAACTCCTCTATTCAGGTTTCCGTGCCACCCACAGCACAGAAACAGCCCTGGTCAGTGACAAATGACATTCCGTCCATTAGCAACTAGGGCTCCCTCTGCCTCCTCGTCCTCCTTGACCTCTCTGCTGACTTCGATTCCGTCGACCACTCTGTCCTCATTCACTGCCTCTCCTCTCACCTCAACCTTCACGGCTCTGTCCTTGAATGGTTCAAATCGCACCGCCTCTACTTCATCTCCACAAATGGTTTCTCCTCTAGCCCCTGCACTGTCTCGTGCGGCGTTCCTCAGGCCTCTGTCCTCGGTCCCCTCCTTTCAATATCTATATGTTCCCTCTTGGTGACATCGTCCACAGATATGGGATCAACATCCACGTGTATGCAGATGAAACCCAACTCTACTTCTCTGCCTCCACCCTTGACTCCAGGACTGCTGCTGTCCTGACATGAATGTCTGTCAGACATCAAGTCCTGGATGAGAGCTAACTTTCTTCAGCTGAACGTCAACAAGATTGAGGCTATATTGATTGGCTCCGTCAGCGCCTCCACAGTTCAGGCACTGACAATGTCACCATCTATGGATGCACACTCCACCTTACTAAGTTAGTCTGCCGCGTTCGCCCACAAATACACAGTCAATTCACTTTACAGTGTGTTCTGTGAAGCGCTTTGGGACGTCCTCCCGACGTGAAAAGCGCTATATCAAATGCAAGGATTATTATTATTATTATTATTATTATTATCTTGGCATCCTGTTTCTACCTTTCCCATTACACAGATACAGTTCAAGATCCTGGTCCTCACCTTCAAAGCCCTCCATGATCTTGCTCCCCTTAACTCTGTGAACTCCTACCCCCTACCATCCTGCCTGCTCCCTCCGCTCTTTAGGTTGCCTGCTTCATGTGCCCCCACCTCACCCCTCCCCCCCCCCACCATTGGCGGGCAGGTCTTCTGTGACTCTGCCCCTACCCTCTGGAACTCCATCCCGCAATTCCTCCGCCTCGCCCCCTCCCTGGCCTCCTTCAAGACCCATTTCAATACCCTCATCTTCGACCATGGTTTTGATCACCCTGCTTGCCCCCCTGCCCTCCACCCTCCCCAATCCCGACCCCCAGCTGAGATCTGAAACTCTGACTGTCCAGTGCCTTGGGAGGGGTCCTCCCAACATGAAAGGCGCTATACAAATGTAACTTTGTTGTTGTTTGTTTCACTCGTGGTTGAAAGTTTGTAATTTTCAATGGAGAGGGTATTGAAAAGTTGACTGAAAATCCTATGTCATAGTTGAAATGTTTTTGAGCAATGCAGCTCGTGCTATAAAAATCATTCACTGTTCTGGACAATTTATTTTTGGAAAGTGGTACAATTGATAAACAACAATAACAACAAATTACATTTGTATATCATCTTTCACGTCGGGAGGACGTCCCAAGGTGCTGGGCAGTCAGGAATTTGGATCAGGGGATGGTGGAGGGCAGGGAGGGTGGCGGTAGGAGGGTGTCCGAATGCGCGAGTTGAAGAGGAGGCGCTCGAGACTGTATTTTCCGCCATTGACAGATAAAGAGCGCATTTGGCCAAGAGTCGCTTCTATTTTCAATTTGCGATTTATGTCCTAATTCTGTGCGTGGGGTTTTGGCTGTAATAGCTGAGTGTGCATTCCATTCCCAAACACGGGAAATTCCATGTGTAAGATGGAATGGATGGAAGTCTGTCTGGTTGGACACCAGCTCCTTGGGGCGGTCTCCCGACGTGAAAGGCGCTACACGCACAACGTAACTTCGTCGTACCATAGGTTTCCGCACCCGACCCCACACAAACAAATATTGGAAGGAGCCACTGCTGTTAGCAATTTGCAATTCAGGCCCTTCTGCGTCTTCTCTTATTGTTTGCAACGCAGCTGTTCGCTTTGTCGGAAGGGTGTGGCGGCCTGAGGCTGGGACACGGGGGGGGGCCTCGGGGGGGCGCCACTGTGCACTTGCCGCAGCTATTGGTGCTCAGGCCGCTGCAGACGTGGAGGAGGAGAGGGAGAGGCCCAGAGCTCAATCTCACGTGACGTCAGGGCGGGGTGAGGGGAGGGGGGGGGCTCACGTGACTCTTAGCGCAGTGGCGGAGGAGGGTGATGACGTGAAGCTGCAGGAGGGGCGGCACGCGTGACGGTAAGGCGCCGGACGGTCACGTGACTAGAGAGCGTGTTGTCCGAGGGGGGGGGGGCGGGGCGGGATGCGCGAGCGTCACCACGTGACGAGTAGCGGCTCTGTGACGATCGCCATGGTAACGGTTGGCCCGGGCCTCTCTGGTGTGACAGGGAGACAGGCTGCAGCTTGTCAATAGGAAAGAGCGACACTTATCTCATTGCCGGGGATCATTTCAAAGGAAATACTACACCAACCCCCCCCCCCCCCCCCCCACACACACACACACTGACTTTTATTTTGAATATAAAAATAACTACACACGTTTGGCATCTTCCCCCTGAACAAAGTTGCTATTTATTATTTGGAGAAAGAGGAGTACATTGGGGAGGGGGGAAGAAAGAAAGAAAGAGAGAGAGAGAGAGAGGTAACTACCCCCTATCACGGTCCATTTCCTTTCATAAAGAAACCTGTCTATACAAAGTACTGGCGAGAGATACACAGCCCAAAACAGTGAGTAAAACGCAGGGCGATTTTCGATTGAAAATAAAATGGTGACAAGTGTGATTTATGGGTTTTTTTAATTAAAAAAAGAGCCTATTCCCCCCCCCCCCCTCCTCCTCTCGGCTCCTCGTGGTAAACCGACATTATTTGCAGACAGAGAGTCCCCCCCCCCCGTCAAACTGCTCCTTTTTTTCTCGCTCTTTCTGCCGCTCCGCAAACCTTTTGTCACTCAGAAAGGTGGGCGGCCAAGAAGGAGCGGCCGAGCAGTCTGGTGTGTGTGAGTGTAAACCCACAGTCCCACCTCCCCCTGAGGGCCACTGGCAAATGGAACAGGAAATAAGAATATAATATATATATGTGTGTATATATATATATAAACTTGACGATATTTTACTGTAAGGACGTCGTGACAAACTGATAAATCCCGAACTGCATGTGTTTCATTATTTTTTAAAAAATAATTTGCGACATCCGCAGATGTGTCCCCAAGTGTTGCGCAGCGCCACGCAGCTGCTGTGGTCTGGCTTCGGGTGTGTGCTGCAACGTGTCAAAGCCTCAAAATAGGATAATCCAGCAAAATGCAAGTAAAGGGTGACTGTAATATTTAGTGTGCTTTTAGATACCTTCATTACAACGTTTAGAGGTACTTGAGCACAAAAATTCATGGGTAAACTCCCACGGGCATTGTGTGTGTTTATTTTAAACACCCACAATATATGTTAAACTCCGGCAGTAGTCCCAAAGCAAACTCTGGAGTTCCCAAGCCTCTGTTCATGCCATCTTGCACCTAATAGTATCGAGGGTTAGGATGCAGCATGTGCCCCTCTGGGGAGAGAGTTCTCCATTCCAGACAAAAGAAAATTTGTTGGCATTTTATACAATGGTAGAAATGTACAATGCAGAGCAAGACCATTTGACCCATCAAGTTTGTACCAGCTCTCAGAGCAAGCTGTTCATTCAGTCCCCTATTCCAGAGGATCTCAAACTGTGGGGCGCAACTTCCTTGGGAGTGTGCGGCATGCACGAGGGGAGACGCCAGTTGCGTGCCTCCCAACAATTTCACAGGGCGGTAATGCCTGACGGCGGTGCTTCCCATGACTGCCAAACCCGGCTCTACCTTTCTACAGTGCAACCCAGAATTCCACTACTTTGTACAGCAAGGAGACAGGTTCACTCCTCCCAAAGATAATAATCCTTGCATTTGACGTAGCGCATTTGAGACATCTCAAAGCACTTCACAGAATAACTGTAAAGTGAATTGACTTGGTATTTTGTGGGTGCAAGATGTGGTGGGACTGATGGATATTATACTGACATGGTGTGTGATTTCCTGGAGTGTTTGTACAGTTTTGTTTTGGCTTCTGTGCTCTATGGGCAGAGCCATGGGATAGCACAGAGAATGCTTTGTGAAGTAGAATTTGACGCTCATACTCTTATTGTAACTTTAGCGATCAGAACCCTGCTACTTTGTTGCTCATATTTTTGTGGAGTATGAGATTTCCAGTTCTTTGTGTTGTTGTACTGAACTGTGTGTGGGCAAGCACAATCGTTTTTTTTCCATGGCTTGGGGAGACTCATCTTAAGGAGGATAATAATAATAATTCTCCTTGCATTTGATATAGCATGTTTCATGTCTTCTAGATGTCTCAAAGCGCTTAACAGAATATACTGTAAAGTGAATTGACTGTTTATTGATTACCCCACCCCTCCCGCATGCTCGGGTCTAACCCCTGACTATCCAGCGCCTTGGGACGTCCTCCCGATGTGAAAGGCGCTCTATAAATGTAATTTTGTTGTTGTTATTTGTGGTCGAAACACGGCAGCACACAGCAGTGTCCTATAAACAGTCGTGGATTGAGTGACCAAATTATTTATTTTTAAGGATTATTATTCCCAGAAAAACGATCTGCCAATCGACTAACAACCAGGTTCCTACTTACTGCTAAGTAAACAGAAGTGTGGAGTAAGGAAACTTGCCCAACATTTTGCCCTGCCCAACATTTCGCCCTGCCCAGGAATCAAACTCTGGTCTCTTGCTTACGAGGCAAGTGCTCTAACCACTGAGCTACAGGACTCCACATGGGTTTCTATGTGCGTTGGACACCTACCTGTCCCCGCCCGCAGCAATATAGGTTTCCGCTTCATCTCTCTTTTTTTTTCCAATTGCAAGGCATACCTGGTTTTGCTTTCCTTTTTAACAATATACTAGGTTCAGCCATCAATTTCAAGTTAAATAAATCACTTTCTGATGACTGGGTGCAGATCCCTGACTGTCCAGCGCCTTGGGACAGGACTCCTGACGTGAAAGGTGCTATACAAATGTAATCTTGTTGTTGTTCTCATTTTTTACAGTGACACGAATCATTTTGCCAGGTTGTACCAACACCAAAATAATACCACAAAATAGCCTCAACTAATGTCTTAGATTATGCCTCGATCATTAAAAGATTGATTTTGATCTGAACCAGAAATGTGTGTATGAATGTGCGTATATAATATGTTGTCAGTCATTACTCTCTTGATGACATCATCCACAGACATAGGGCCAACTTCCTTCCACATGTTTATGGATGACACCCAACTCTATCTTTCTGCCTGCACCCTCGACTCCAGGGTCCCCTGCTGTCCTGACAGAATGTCTGTCAGACATCAAGTCCTGGATGAGAGCTAACTTTCTCCAGTTGAACATCAACAAGACCGAGGTTCTCCTGATTGGCTCCCGTCAGCGCCTCCACCTCTCAGGCGTTGACAGCATTACAATCCAAGATGCACATTCCACCTCACTGAGTCCAGTCTGGAGCGTTGGTGTCTTGCTGGACCCTCAACTGCCCTTTGTACCCAATCCATGCCATAACCCGCTCTGCCTTCCCCCAGCTCTGCAACATTGCCCTACTCTGCCACTGCCTCACCCTTCAGGCCGCCAAAACCCTCATCCACACCTATAGGCTCGACTAAGCCAACTCCCTACTTGTCGGTCTTCCCAGCTCTTCCCTCCACAAGCTGAAGATCATCCAGAAATCTGCAGCTCATGTCGTCTCTCACACCAGGCTCTGTGACCCCATCAGCCCCACCCTTCCCCGGCTTCACTGGCTCCCCATCCCCCAGAGGATAGAGTTCAAATTCCTCGTTCGTGCCTTGAAAGTTCTCCACGGCTTTGCCCCTCCCTACCTTTGTGACCTGCTGACTCCATATCAACCTGTCCGCTCCCTCTGCTCAGCAAGCTCTGGCCTGCGCCACGTCCCCCGACTGGCCCGCTCATACCGCCGTCAGCTGGGTCTTCAGCCTTTCTACCCCTACCCGATGCATCTTCATCCCACATTCCCTTCGCCTCACTCCCTCCATTGCCTCCTTCAAGACGCGTCTCAAAACCCTCATCTTCGGCCGAGCCTTTGGCCGTCTTCCTGGCCTCACTGCCTCCACCCTCCCTGATCCCGACCCCCAGCTTGGGAACAAATCCCTGGCTGTCCAGTGCCTTGGGATGGCCTCCCGGTGTGAAATGTGCTATGCAAATGTAATTTCATATTGTATAGATTGAAGATAATTGGCAAAAGAACCAGAGGGAGATGAGGAGAATTCTTTTTCACAGAGAGTTGTTACGGTCTGGACTACCTGAGTGGTGGAAACAGATTCAACAACAACTTTCAAAAGAAAATTGGATAAGTACTTTGCAAGGATATGGGGAAAAAGTGGGGGAGTGGGACTGATTCGGTAGTTCTTCCAAAGAGCCGGCACAACACGATGGGCCGATTGGCCTCCGTCTGTGCTGCAATATTCTTATTATATTAATGATAATAGTACTGTTCAGTAGCGATGCCTTTGTAGCCTTTATATTTGAACCAATAATGATAAGTTATTTTGTAATAGTATCTGTTCAGTTACAAGCTAGGATTCTCATTGATTGTTAGTATGTGCAGTTTCAGATAGCACAGAGCCCTTTAGAAGTTTTAGAATAGCTTGGGTGTTTCATTCATTTCCTTGCTTTGTATCACTTTTAATTGCAGAAGAATCTATTTCCAGTATGTCTGTCAGTCGTAGTGTGGTGAAAGGCATCAGGAACCAAAATCAAAAGAGCAGGTCAGTTTGTGCTAGTGTAGATGAGTTAGGAGAAATGAGAAAATATTGCATAACAATAAAAAAAGTCAAATGTTTAGAAGTAGAAAAACTGTTGGTTGCAATTAAACTGCTGTGCATCTTCGAAGCCAGTTTTCTGTATGATTGCTGTGCATCTTAATATTTAGACCTGTATTTTTAAGATTGCATCAAATATTCATATTAAGCCAGGGACATCTGCTTTCACTCATTGCAGCATACCAAAGCAAAAATAAATTTCCCTTTTTATGTTGCTTTAAACATATAGTAATTCAGGCAGATGCATGGCTCCCTTTGCTTTTCACTGAAATAGAAGGGGCACAGGAAGTTCATGTACAAGAACCTAAAATAGCACATTTTTTTATTGCTTCATTGTACCAGATCTTTTGTGAACTGCAATTATATAGAAGTGCAAATCAAATATTCTTGTTTCAGAAACCTTAACTGTATTTTTGAGGCTACTTGATGCATAGTCAAACTTGATCAAGAGTGTTACAAGGCAGTGACATAGTTAAAAAGGTTCCCAAATTCTATACCGACTGTTGCTAAAATGAGGTGGCTCAGTTGTTTAGGACAGCGTTGTTGAACCATAGGGCCATCAGCCATGTGTGGCTCATGAACAGTCTTGGTGAGGCTCAAAGCTACCTCAGCTTCAGCAGAAAGCATGTGTCTCAGATAATTCCCGCTGACAATTTGCTTACAGAGACGTATGCATGGCTATTTAAACGTGTGTTATGTATGTGGTACAAAATTCTCTAGTCAGGCTTTTTGAATATTCAATTGAAATAGTCATTTAAAATAATAGTTGTCTGAGTAAAAACAATCGCGGCAAAACTTTTCAGTGTTCAGATCACCATATCTGCTAATCAATATTTTGTACGATCACTTTCGTCAAAGGAAAATATAGATAGAATATCACAGCACAGAAGGAGGCCATTCGGCCCATTGTGCCTGTGCCGGCACATTAAGATCTATCTTGACAAATTAACATTTGGTGGCAGGAGTGCGCGATTGTTTTCACTGAATTTACAGAAATTGGTTGAGAAAAACAACTGTCAAATCTCATTAATGTGTTACTGCTAATATTTGCTTATGTTTTGCTGCTATCTATGTGGTATTCTTGATGGTATTCACACATGTGGCTCAATACAAATCTTGGTTCAACAACACTGGTTTAGGACACCACCCTTTCACCTCTGTGTCATAGTTGCAAATCTAATCAAAATTGGATTAAATCTGTGAGCTGTAAGTATCTTATGTGAAATAATTTGGAGGTGGTTTCAAAAATATGTCTCATTTGCAGGTGTTTCCATAGCACAAAACTACCCATAAATTGGTGGTCTCACACATGGCCGCCCGCATAGAATTGGTGCGGAAAATGAAAATGTTCTGTTGGTGCAGTAGTTTGTGGTTGATGCAGAGTACAGAAATGTTTATCCTTCATTCAGCATTTATTGTATCTAATCAGAAAATGTTGGACTCAGTATTTTGTGCAACATTTATTCAATTTCTGCAGCAATATCTATCTCATCCTTGTCAATATGAATTCTTTCTCCTTCTCCCCCCTCCCACCATACGCGCTTAAATTTCTCCAACCTCTCTTTCATTTTCTGCCAAGAGAATTGGGATATAAGTTGCTTCTGCCAACCTTTTTTTATTGGTCAGCAGGGTGTCATCACCATGCTTAAAAATATCAAAACCAGGGTTCCACATACGCATAACGCCTACACATGCAAGTTGGTGATAATTTTTTGTACAGTCGAGCAGCAGGGGCTTCTCTGCTTTCCCTCTGCAAAATGTGGCAAAAGCAGATTATGAAATCCAAATGTACCATTGTTGCAACAACAGCAACAACAAAATTACATTTGTATAGCGCCTTTCACATCCGGAAGACATCCCAAGGTGCTGGACAGTCATTTTGGACCCGAGCTGAGGGTTGGGATTGGGGAAGGCAGTGGGGAGGGGGAGGGGGGGGGGGGGAGGAGGAGGATGATCAAAAGCACGGTCAAAGAGGACGGTCTTGAGATGGGTCTTGAAGGAGGCAAGGGAGGGGGCAAGGCGGAGGGACTGCAGGATGGAATTCCAGAGTGTGGGGGCAGAGTGGTTGAAGGCTCGCCCACCAGTGGTGGGGTGGGCGAGGCGGGGGCCGTGAAGCAGGGCTGAGCCCGCTGAGCGGACGAAGCGGGCAGGTTAATAGCGGGTTAGGAGGTCGCAGAGTTAGGGGGGAGTAAGGCCATGGAGGGCTTTGAAGGTGAGGATCAGGATTTTGAACTGTATCCTCTGTGTGATGGTGCTTATTGGAACTAACTAACAGCATTCCTATTCCAAAAAAGCTATCGGTTTTGGTTCAACATTCCTTGACCAAACCAGTTGCTTTATATATACTTAAAATATACAGTCCAATATTGTAAAATTGCATTCATTCTTGCCTTCAATATTAAGTTTTAACCTTTCCCCCCACTGCCTACCCTCTCTCCTCCCAAATCCAACCCATAACTCGACTTTCAGCAACAACAACAACTTGGATTTATATAGCGCCCTCCACGCCGGATGGCATCTCAGAGCGCTTTACAGTTATGGATCCTGGCGCCGAGTCAGGGGGATGCGGGAGGAAGGTGACCAAAGGCGCAGTCAAAGAGAAAGGCCTTCAGCAGAGACCTTGGGACGTCCTCCCGACGTGAAAGGCGCCAGATAAATGCAATTTGGTGTTGTTGGGTTCTCCTGGGAAGAATGGTTAGAGTACAAGAAGATGACTAGTTCCCTCCTCCCCCTTTAGCAAGAGTTGGCACCTTTAGGAAAGAGAAGAAAAGTTGCAGGAAGAAAAAATCTCTTCAGATTCCACAACAAAATCCATGCTTTTGCTCAGTTGGGGTTCTAATTGAAATGTACCAGCTGTACTGTGCAGCTACAGTGGATGTATGGTGTTACTGTTTGTTGAAACACGCCCATAAATTGGGAAGGTCTTTGTTCACCACAGAAAACTAGACAGCTTCTGGGGTTTGGGTGGATTTATGTTTTTTTGCTCAGGTCCTGTAGCTCAGTGGTTAGAGCACTCGCCTCTCAAGCGAGAGACCTGGGTTCAATTCCCGGCAGCGGGAAATGTTGGGCAAGTTTCCTTACTCCACACGCCTCTGTTTACCTAATAGTAAGTATGAACCCAGTTGTTAGTTGACTGGCTGATCGCTTTTCCCGGAGTAATAATTACTTAAAAAAAATGAGTTCCTTCAATCCACAACTGTATGTGGGACACTGTTGTGTGCGATTGGCTGCTGCGTTTCGCCTACAAAATAAACAGTCAATTCACTTTACAGCATATTCTGTGAAACGCTTAGAGACGTCTCAAAGATGTGATAAGGCGCTATATCAAATGCAAGGATTATTATGAAAGCAGAATAGGCAAGAGAATAGATTTGCAAATGAAGTGTTTTTCTTTATATGCTGGACGCTCTCTTTTGAAATAGTTATGTATATAAAGTTTTTTTATAATTGAGCATACTTAAAAAACACAACCTTTTCAAATTCTTTGAAACATTTTGAGATATTTCGCTGATGTAATAAGGCATTATATGAAATGCAAAGATTATTATGTACAGTCTTTAGTAAAAACAAGAAAATCTGCTAAAAACTGAGATTGCAGCTCTTAACAGTGAAAACAAACAGCTAAATCAAATCATCCCCAAAAGATCTACGTACTAACCAGAAGCAACGTATGTGCTCATTGACAATGGAGATGCTAAATCAGCAGGTGCCCAAGTACAAGCTTTAGGCTCTGGGGAAGGAGGGGAGTGAAGAATGGGTAATAATAGGGACAACAACTGTCAACTATCTCTGTTGAAGAAGAGGCTTATAACAGAGCCTGTTTAGATGGGACCAGATTCTCTGAGCTACTTGAAATGTCTCAACAATACGATAAGGTCCTGTATCAAATGCAAAGATTATTTAGATTTTGTATCAACCAAAAAGATCACCATCTCCTAAAAGGCTGCCTCATAATTATTCTAACCATGCGTCGAGAATTGGAACTGTCAGAGATTTCTGATTTTGAGGAATGATCACTCCCCTCACTACATACCTGTAGGTCCTGATATCAAGTCCAGACAATCCAGAATTAATAAAGTGAAGATGAAAATGATGTTAATTGGAGGTAGCTTTGAGGAAGAAAGGCAAAATACAATGTTTAATTTTGGTGGCTTACTATACAGTTCAGGCATTGAAAACCTGGTGAGGATGTAAGGGATAACTGGGATCATTTCGGGGTTTTGACCAGTGTGATGGTGTGTTATGTCTGGTTACTAGAAATAAGAGTTTGATGCTACAATAATCAACTTGAGCCTTGGATTGTATACTGGGCCATCTGAAGTGAGGTCCCTATTTATGTGCCTCCAGTGAGTCCTTGTATTCTTGTCAGGAGATCAGCAATTCAAAAGCCTGTGGTTCTTAATGACAGATCTACATGATCATAAATATTCTGTGTTGGTTGAATTTTTTTTGAATGGATCCAACATCTGCAGACAAACCGCAGCTTAAACAGCATAAGCCAACATTAATTATGAAATACCTCTAAAATAGTTGATAATTGATCATAGCACTTAAGGCTTTGGGAGAAAGAGGTCTGAAGCTGTCATTTTTGACGTGGCAATTGATCGTGGTGGTCTCTGCCATAGAGAATTATTTGCTAATAGAATTCTGAAGTATGTGCATCTACCATTTTATTTCTATATCATAAAGGGCAGTTTTATTATAATAATAATCCTTGCATTTCATACAATGCCTTATGTCATCGAGACATCTCAAAGCACTTCTCTGTCTAATAGAATTTTTTGAAGAGGTGACTGCGAGGGTTGATGAGGGAAATGCGGTGGACGTTATTTCCATTTATTTCAAAATGGCTTTTGACACAGTACCGCATAAGAGATTAATAAACAAATTAGAGGCCCATGGTATTAAGGGGACAGTGGCAGTTTGGATTAGGAACTGGCTGAGTGACAGAAAGCAGAGGGTGGTGGTTAATGGGTGTTTCTCAAAATGGAAGGAGGTGTGCAGCGGTGTCCCCCAGGGATGGGTATTGGGACCACTGCTCTTTCTAATATATATTAATAATCTCGACTTGGGCATGGAGTGCACTATTTCCAAGTTTGCAGATGATACAAAGTTAGGTAGGGTAGTAAATAGTGAGGAGGGAGATTATGGTTAATCTATACAAAACACTGATTAGGCCTCAGCTGGAGTACTGCATCCAGTTCTGGGCACCTTACCTCAGGAAGGACATTAAGGCACTGGAAAGGGTGCAGAGGAGGTTCACGAGAATGATACCAGGAATGGGGAAGCTTAGCTATGAGGACAGGCTGGAGAAGTTAGGACTTTTCCCATTAGAGCAGAGAAGGTTACGTGGGGACCTGATAGAGGTCTTCAAGATCATGAAAGGTTTCGACAGGCCAGATAAGGAAAAGCTGTTTCCGCTGGTAGGTGTGTCTGTGACCCGTGGTCACAGTCTTAAGATATCTACGAAAAGAAGCAGAGGGGAGTTTAGAAGACATTTTTTCACTCAGCGAGTTGTTCGAATTTGGAATGATCTGCCTGAAAGGGTAGTGAAGTCTGATTCGATAACAGCTTTTAAGAGAGAACTGGATAGGTATCTGTGGAAGACGGATTTGCAGGGTTATGGGGAGAATGCTGGTGATTGGGGTTAGTGAAAGTGACTTGCTCTGTCAAGAGCCGGCACAGACTCGATGGGCCGAATGGCCTCCTTATGTGCCGTAACATTCTATGAATCTATGAATATGGTGTTAACTATGGAATATTTGGAGGTTCTTCATTTATTTTTCTTCAAAGTTATTAGCTGAATGTGAAGCGTTTGAGATATTTCAGTGACATGATAAGGCATTAGTAAATTGATTTTGACTTTGGGGGGATACGCGGCAGTCAGTTGTGGGCAGCAATGTTTCACAAACAGCCAAGGAGTCAATCAGTGACCCAATTTAATTTGGGGATTATTGGCCAGAAACCATAAGTACTTTATATTGGTGAATGATCTACGTTAACTATGGTGTTAACTATGGAATATTTGGAGGCTCTTCATTTATTTTTCTTCAAAGTTATTAGCCGATGTCAAAAATCATATTAATACTTAATCCAAGTCTGACTGGAGCCAATTTTGTGGATCACTTGATTCTTTGTCGTCCACCTTGCACATACACTCTCTCGCACATACAGAACTAGAGTAACTTGATGGCTTCAATGGTCTTGGATGTTACTGTTAGACCTGTGAATATTACATATGTAGTTTGTGACTTGGTTCAGGCTGAATCATTGTCTCTGGAAGACTGATGACACAACAATAATGAAACCAACACTGCACTGTTTTTTAGGTCTTTAGTGATTAACAATTCAATTAATACATGTGTTTGCTAAATGTAATCTGAACAAGCTGGAGATTTTATTTGGAACAACTGACTGTTCAGGACACCGAATCTTCATTTTAACTAAATAATGATGTTATGACTTTTACATAGCAAATATTTGAAGTTGGTGGTTATTGAATTGATTGTAATTCAAATCACAAAACAATTGTTTCTTCATTCTAAAAAAAAGTACAATTATAATAAATAATAATCCTGCTTTGATACAGTGATTTTCACATTGGGAGGACATTCAAAGAGCTTCACGGGATTTACCGCAAAAGAGACTAGGTGAACACGGCAGATCAATTACGCACAGCAATGTTCCATAAACAGCCATGAAGCAAATTAACTTTTGTTTGCTATATTATGCAGAAGAAAAACTATTATGTAGAAGAAAAAGTAGCTTCCATCTATATGCCTACAAATTGTGCACAAAAAGACAAAGTAATGATTGTTCAAGTGGGAAACTTTGAATATTTTAATTGGGTATTTCCTTGTATTCCAGTGATGGAGGCACACATGATTAAGGCAGATGCATAAAACAATAAGTCTTTGTGCCTGAGTATTTAGAAGGCTTGTTGCGAGCAAATTTTGTTAGAGGCTTTGTACAGTATTTAACTGTGTTATTTCCTAGCAGTACCAATGGACGCTGCTGTGATTTATTTTTCTCTACATTTTTTATATGATATTAAGCTTTGATTAGGTAGGCAGAGCCTTACATTGAGACCTGCTGATTGGTTTGCTGATCATGTGCTTGGGTAAGTTTTTATGGTTTAACAAATTAGTATAATTAATTTTGGAGTGGGAATCAAGAACATAACTGAACATCACTGCTTCTGTGCTAAAAATTTTTTTTAAAAGTACTTGGCTTCTCCATCCCACCCAACCTCAGCTCCATCTCACAAATCACTGATGTGGTTTGTTATGTGTGGCCTAGTAGATTATGGTGTTGTTCAAACGCAGGAATTGTTTGGAGATACTAGAGATTTTTTTTGTGAAATTTAATTAGTACAACATGTTCTAAATTAGCATATTTGATTTAGGGGCCGAAATGTGAGCTTATAGTTGTCTGGAGAAAGATGATTGTAAACCTGTAACCAAACTTTGAACTAATGTAAGTAGAGAGGGAGGTGCCTACCTCAGCATTTTCTAATTTCTAGAAACTGCTTGACAAAATAGCGTTTGTAGCACTCTTGAGATGAGATGTTTATGGAATCCTGTGGGTTCGATTCCCGGTCAGGCGAAATGTTGAGCAAGTTTCCTTACTCCCAAGTGCCTCTGTTTACCTAGCAGTAAGTAGGAACTCAGTTGGCGGATTGCTTTCCGGGTATAATAATCGCTTCAAAAAATAATAATCATTTGGTCACTCAATCCACGACTGCTTATGGGACATTGCTGTGGGCATTTGGCTGCCGCGTTTCGCCCACAAAATATACAGTCAATTCACTTTAGAGTATATTTTGTGAAGTGCTTTGAGACATCTCGAAGGCACTATATCAAATGCAAGGATTATTATTAAACATAGAACCTGACAATTGGCGGTTCAGATGGGCTAAAATCTTTTAACACTGTTTTAAAGAGCACAGAATTGTCACGTCCTAATAAATATTCCTCTGTCACCCAAATTGAACCCAAAAAGGCTTAATTCTGCTTAATGTTGTTTGTGAGATATTGCTGACCAACAATTTGGGGCAGTGTTTTGCTTAATAACCAGTCACTATGCTCATGCCTCACTATACTTTGAACAACAATTTTTGATGGGAAAAGCTTCATATGATAACGTATGTATCATTCTGAGAACTTGGCCTGGAGCTAGATCATTGGAACACAAACAAAATATTGAGGGAGGGGAGAAGTAAATTTTGTTAACTCAACAATACATGCGCCCTAATAGGTGAATGAGTTCTTCTTTAGTTAGTACACAAAATTATACTCCAGAGTGTCTCTAGTATCATTACTGTGTAGACATGGAAACATTTGCATTGGTAGTAAGTTGTCATAAACTATAATTGATTTAGTTCAGGATGGTCCTGCTGGCATCCGACCTAGGGAATAATTTCATCTGGGCATTAACCATTTCCGACTTCATTGTTTTACCTCCCTGCTGCACCTCTCTTCTGGTTGGTCTCCGCACTGCCTCATAAAAGATG
Organism: Callorhinchus milii; assembly: GCF_018977255.1. Classification (NCBI taxonomy): domain Eukaryota; kingdom Metazoa; phylum Chordata; class Chondrichthyes; order Chimaeriformes; family Callorhinchidae; genus Callorhinchus; species Callorhinchus milii. The sequence goes on along the minus strand of NW_024704743.1, from coordinate 94,301,637 downwards.
GCGTGGAGAGTGATGGAACGAAGAGGTGCAATGCAGCAGGAGTATTTTAAAATGTTATTGTTGCATATTTTGCTTATGTAGCCTGTGACATTTCTCAACGGTGGCATTCAGCCCTCAGCAGCCAAAAAGTTGGATCTTCCTGATCCAGCTGAACCTGGAGCATAAGTATGTTTAAAAACTGTTTGGACAATACCTCAGATGCCTTGTTTGGGTCAATTTTCTTTTAATATGGGTTTAAGGATTTCAAAGTTACAGCTAATCTTAATTGTGCATAACTTTCAAATATGTTTTTTTCCTTCTAAAGTGACTTCAGCTGTACGAAGGAAACATGGTTTAACTTCCTTCCATTTTACCTAATTTTATTGAGACATGAAAGGTTGCACTATTGAGAGAAACTATTTGTGGAAGTGCTGTATAAGAGGTTATTGTGTCTCACTTAGAATCTTTTGAGCTGATTAGTAACAATTTCCAACTTACACAGAATGCTGTTAGTCAGGTATCTGTGGATTTTATTTGTCGTAAGGTCAGAGTTCAATCTTATTCTCCCTTAAATTGTAATCGGAAGACAAATCTATAATCAGTAATATTATCAGTAAGATGCTAAAGAGTGCCATTGAAGTGTATTGAGCTGAAGTTATTTTATGGTGAAGTGTATTAAATTGGGTCAAGTGCATATACCTATACTTTGTTTTCTATTGTCAGGATTTCAGGGAAAATCTGTATTGTAATGCACAGCTGACTTGTATAATGCTCTTTGAGGCGTCTCAATAATAAGTACTAAGCACTAATATCAACTCCAAGGATATTTATTATACACAGTATTATTAGTACAAGACTTCATATTCACTTGCCTTTTTTTAAAAAAGGTAGTTTAAAATGTTCATATACGTTTTTCTTCAGAAGAGCACATTTTTAAAACTTTGTCCTCTTAAGTTTCATCTATCAAAATAATTTTTTCTTTCTTAATGCATTTGTACTTGATTTGGGGAGATGCATGCTTTCTCTGAGTAGAGTGGAATAGTCCATTCCCTCTTGGACTAAAAGCAGTGACCTCAGCTTTGGTGTTTAGCTTCCTGTATATACAATTTTTAAAAAATTTTGACTGAAAAGTTGGAGTATGTATTTATACAATGAATATTGCAATACAGAGTACTTCTGATAGTTTACCTGTTGATTACTTGTTGCTGATTCTTCTCTTGAAAATACTAGATTTGTCTTGTTGGTCAGTACGTGTACTTTGCATGTTGCATTTTCATCAAAAGGCTTGAGAAGCTCCATGTGTGGCTCAGTGAGTTTACCCAATGAGAAGCTGAGCCATACAGATGGGGAAGGTCCTATCTTCCACCCACATCTATGTTAATTCAGCAGATCTTAGCTGGGCAGCGCTTGGGTTTCTACAATTGGCCTCAGGGCCCTGTGTTATGGAAGGGAAAATCTTCAGAGTTCCAGCTTTTAATTAATATCTAACGACCCCTGCTGGAATTGCACATGTGTTGTCAAGCAAGGACATGTTGAACTCAGCTCTAATGCCCCTGCAATTGGAAAAACCTAGTGGCACCCCAATGAGGCTCGTGAATAAATAATAACCAAGTGGGCAAGCATCCAGAGTGTGCCCATGGGGCAATACCTGAGTAGATGGAAAAAGGATTTGAAACCCCTTTAGGAAAACAATGGAAAATAAATAATACTTTGTTTTGAGTAAAAAGGAAATGGAACAGTTTAGAAAGCAGAATGCAGAATAACTACAGTATTATGAGCTTTAATAGTCCTAAACCTTTATTTTGACTACAAGATAATTATTTTTGTTGCAAAAATGATCCTGGAGTTTTAAATTGAATGTAGTACGAGTGGTCTTTTGTGCACTCAGCAGGAGCTTTAATGTGGCCATAAATTATATTGTCTGAATGAAGATGTAGTTTAAGGCTAAGGTGCGGAGGATTATACAACAGATGGAAGTGTTCTCGCAGTTGCCTCTTATTTTGCTTTTAATATATTGACGTGGCTGTACTGGGTTCCTGTGTGGATGGTTGAGATCTGATGAGTTAGCGGGTTACCATGGTAAAATCCTGTCACATGACTTGGATGCTGCCTCACAACGTCTCCAGATTTTTTTCTGCTACGTTTGACGTCAGCACTGAGGTCAAGCAGAGCCCTGTTGTGAAGAAGCAGGCTCACAGCCTACCCTACAGCACAGTGTTAGAAATTTATACCATCTGGGATGGCTCCAATGCCTGGTCCCACACAAGCAATTTCCCCAAATGGTGAGAATAACAACGACATCGTTCAGGACAATGGTACCATTATTCCTTTTCGGAAGCACACAGTGAGAGGGGAGCGTTCTTACAGGTAACCAGTGCTATGTTTAGCTATGGCTGGAGACTGCAGTAGAATGAGGAAATGCAAGGGGTTACATAATTGAGCTGCATAACCTAGATGTGTGTGAAAGAACTTAATTTGAATGCTTTTTCCAATTTTAAGTACAATTTGCTTTAGTATTGATACATAGAATAATAGTAAATTATTGGAACAGAAAAACTGTTTGTTTATGAATGCCCTTGTGCTTTTTTTTTCCTCCGCCCCCCCCCCCCCCCCCAGTTTTGCTAGGTCCCCTTCTATCTTGTTATTGATAAGATGAAGTAATTATTTCTGTGAAGTGGGACTGTACCATTTTCAGTTACCGAAAGAGAGATTTAACAAGGTTTGTCGGAAATAAAATGTAGTTAGGAAAACAGATGAACGGAGCACTCCCCAGTGAATTTGGAAAAATGGATTCCTCTGGATTGAGCTGCAGTTGGTGGTATTATTAAGCAAACCAGATTGACGGAGCTTTGTAAAATTCTGCAATCCGATTGGTGAAATGCCTGACAGTCGAGGTCACCATGTCATGCATTCAGTGAGATTTCCTCTTGTAGCAGGCTCGTACAAAGAACCTAGACCTCTGTAACCATTGAGGAATTCTCGGAAAAAGGACAGTAGATGCTAAATCAGTTCCAGATTTTGCTTGAAGGAATCGCATCTGACTATTTAAGAAAGGCTGTGGTGAAGCAGTGCTGACAGATCTGGTATTTGATGAGTATTGTGGATTTAAGATATTTCATGGGTGGAGACTGCTTTTCATATTGTGTTGCATTTTATTTGAATTTTTGAAGTCGGGCTGCAAATATTTTTACTACATTAATTAGATTTTTTCCGCCAGTGCACTGTAAATGTAGCCAGTATTCCTTATAAATGAATCTACAAATCCTATATATAAACCTTGATGATCTTAAGAAATTTAATTCTTGTTCAATCTATTACTCACTTATAATCTGGGTTTTTGTAAATTACTATCAAGACGTTTTGGTGATCAGCAAAAGGCGATTTTATTTCTTGTAATACAACTAGGCCCATGGCTTCATTGTTTGCATGCACTGATGACTTGCCAGCCTTGAGATTTCAATTTTAAATGGTTCTGTTTTTTTTCAAGTGTGATGTGCTTAAAAATGATCCTAGCATCTTAGTTTGGAATCTCTGAAAATCTTGTTGTGACAAAATAAGTACAACTAATATTTTGTGCATAAGAATTGTTATTGTGAAGCTCAAGCAAAATATTTTTGTTATGTTCTAAGGGTATAGTAAATCGAATTGCATGGTTTGTGAGCGTTTTTAAATCAAACGCTAGCAAGTGTTTTACACATCTATATGTGGATATTTCAATGTCATTTTTAATTTGTTTACCAACATTGAATTTAGCTTTGACACATTGTATCAATATGAAATCGACTTATACAGAGCATTTGCATAGACGTTTACCACTTTTTCAAGAGGTAACATTACTGAATTGCTTTCTTTCCTTGTTCATTGTAGCCCTTTCTCAATGAATCCAATCCAAATGATATGTTCACGCATCCTGAAGGAGGCAATTAACGGTGTTTTAAAATTTATCTAATTTTTATATATGTATCTATATATAATTGTTTTTATAGGGGGAAAATGCTTGAAAGTATAATCCTTAAGAAACTTAAATCTGTTGTGTTTGTGACTTAAAGCTATCACATTATGCAAGAATTACAGCCTAACAGTTAATAAATTTGAGGGAGTTTTCATTGAATAAGTTTCATTTACCCCATCATCCATGTGTTTGTAACCAAGGTAGTGGGTAGATAACCCATCTGAGGCTGCTGTCAATATCCAATCACTCCTGAATGTGACTTACATCTCTCTTATCCCCACCTCCACCCCGCAGATTGTTTAGCCTCTGGTATGTCACAGTTGATACATCTCACATTGGGAATTGAGAAAATTGACGCTCAATCTTGCTTATTCCCTCCCCATGCCCTTCACAGTCTTGTTAGTCGAGTAGTTGGAACTTGGAACTCGTGTAGTGACATTTTTGTTGATATGTGTGGCTTTTCTGTAAATAGTTTGCATCAATAAAGGAAAGTTGTATAGGCTTCATAATGTTACTATAAGAGATTTGGTTTTGAAAAATTGACTTAGCGAAAAATTTGTTGCATAAGTCACACATGTAGACTATTTGATGTAATTTTAATGTAATCCTACCGGTTACATACTTCCTTAATATCTTATAACTTAGATACTTTGGGATTGTGAAAGGCACTATTTTAGTGTAAATTGTGTTGTACAATTGGATTCTGGATTATTTTGATAATGGATTTATTTAGGATTTTTGAGGGAAGTTGTATGTATAGGCTATATGAGCCAGAAATCTGTTGCCTAAAGCTAAATAATAATCCTTGCATTTGATATAGCGCCTTATTACGTCTTTGAGATGTCTCAAAGCGCTTCACCGTAAAGCTGTTAGTGTTACTATTTACTTTGAACTGAAATTGTTTTATGCCAAATGAGTTATACAGTGCTTATCTGTGTGTCATCCTGGCTCATTTGGTAGTACTCTTGTTTCTGAGTCAGAAAGTGGTGGGTTCAAGCCCTATGTTGGGGTTTGGAACTTGTGTAGTCTAATCTGACATTCCAGTGCAGTGCTGGGGGTGTTGTACTGTTCGAGTTGCCGTGCTTCATGATGAGGTATTAAATTGAAGTCCTGTGTGCTTGTTTAGGTGGATGTTAAAGGCACTATTTGAAAAGAGAAGGGAATTTCTCCTGATGTTCTGGCCAGCAATTCTTCCAAATAACATAGGTCTTTCATTTCATGGCTATTTGTGGAATATTCCTGTGCATAAATTAGCTGCTGTGTTTGCTACAAAACGCACAGTCAATGCACTTTGAAGTATACCCCTTAAAGTGTTTTGAGATATCCTGACATGAAAAGTGCTATACCAAATGTAAGTATTATTATTTTTAAACATTTTTATGTTCAGAATATTAAATATAGGTTTACTCAGTCCCACTACCTTAATGGTAAGAGGTGAGTCTCCAGTACTGTTCCCTAAACAAAAATATTTCTGGTCCAGCATGGAGAAGAAGTGAACTATTGCTGCTGGGAAAGGGAGTTTTAAAATCTTGAGTGTAGGTCAACCTATTGAAAATAGCAAACATGCATTTAGGGACTCTGGTTGAATTCCCACCTAAGGGCTTTGAGTGGAGTTTTGTAGCGTATTGGTTAGAGCACTCACCTCGCAAGCGAGAGTTCCTGGGTGTTTTCCCTGGCAGGGTGAAATATCGGGCAAGTTTCCTTACTCCACAGCCTCTCTGTTCCCCTGCAATAAGTTACCCAATGCTTCTACTCAGTGTTGTGCCTGATTGTTTAGTCAACAACTATTGTTCAACGAAAGCAAGTAATCTTTTCCTGATAGAGCTCTATGTACCTAGGTTTGAGGAAATCAGTCCATTTTGCAGTGGATGTCTTCACAATGTAAAATTGAATCAAAAGTTCCGGAGAATATATTTCATTGTTAATAATAATAATAATCCTTGCATTTGATGTAGTGCTTTTCAAGTCTTCCAGACGTCTCAAAGCACTTTACAGAATGGACTGTAAAGTGAATTGACTGTATTTGTGGGCAAAATGCAGCAGCCAATTGCGCACAGCAGCACAAACAGTCGTGGATTGAAGTGACCAATTTTATTATTTTTATTTTGAGGGATTATTATCAGGCCAATTGTACAATTGTTGGTGTAGTACTGTTTATTTTACTTGAGGGTTGTATCAGTATGTTTAGAGAAGTATAAGGAGCCAATGATCATCATTGACCTTGAGAAATTCTGCAAAGTTCCTTCAGATGGATTAGATTCAGTAAATTCAAGATTTTAGTCCATGTAGACAATCAGCACAGTACAGAAACAGGCCATTCAGCCCATCAAAACGGTGTTCTTCATGAGCCACCAAATCTCATCCCACTAATTCCATTCATATGCTAACTCTTCACAAATTTTATTACTTTTTTAATCGGGTTGACAGAATCATAGAAATTTAGAGCACAGAAGGAGGTCATTCGGCTTATCAAGTCTGCACTGGCTTTCAGTGTAAGCGTTTCATTCAATCCCACTACCCTTCCTTAACCCCTGAAAGCAGCAATCCTTTTATAACTGTCTACTTCTCTCTTGAAACCCACAATGCAAAATTACCCCCATTCCACATCTCAACATCTCTGAGTCGGGAGAAAAAAATCACCTCAGCTCTCCTTACGTTTTTTTTGTGACTATCATAACTTTGACCACTGAGTCATTGACTCCCCTACGAGTGCAAATAGCTTCTCCCTATTTACCTTGTCAAACCCCTCATAATTTTGTGTCTCAGTCAGGTCCCCTCTCAACCTTCTCTGCTTCAATGAAAACAGACCCAATTCCATAATCCTTTCTCATAACTAAAGCCCCTCATTCTAGTAAATCTCCTCTGTATCCCCTCCAAGGCCTTAAAGTGGTCTGGGACGCTACCTTGCGTCAGGGCCGCTGTATAAATGCAAGTTGTTAACATGTTTCCTAAAGTGAGATGCCCAAAAATGAATGCAATGCTCCAGCTGCAGCCTAACCATTCTTGACAGTTTCTCAAGAGTTCTTAAAAGAATGCATACCCATTTTTAACAACAATAATAATAATCCTTGTATTTGATATAGCACGATTCAATTAAGTTAACATCTTTTTGCCAAGACCCCTTGCGTGAGGACCTGGATTAACCAGCTGGTGCTGGGTAAACAACAATAACTTGCATTGATATAGTTATATATGTGTGTGTTTGTGTGTGTGTGTGTATATATATATATATATATATATGTGTGTGTGTGGGGTAGCGTCCCTGGCGGAGTCTGAACCCAAGCCAGAGTGAGAGGGAGTGGGGAAGTGACCGTAAGCACAATCAAAAAGGACGGTCTTTAGGCAGGATTTGAAAGTGGGGAGGGAAGGGGCAAGCTGGAGGCTGAAGGCATGGCCACTGAGGGGAGGGACGAGGGACGAACAGGAGGCCGGAGTCAGCTGAGTGGAGATAGCGGGCGGAGGAGTGGTGGGGGGGGTAAGCAAATTGGATAAATAGGGAGGTGTGAGGGCATGAAGGGATTTGGAAACGAGTGAGAGGATGTTGAAATCGATCCGTTCAGTAATTGGGAGCCTGTGGAGCCAGACAAGAACTGGTGTGACAGTCGTACATAGTTTTGTACGGGTGAGAAACTGGGTAGTGGAGTTCCGAATTAGTTGAATTTTGTATATGGTGGAGCTGGGGAGACCAGCGAGGAAGGCATTGGCATAGTCCAACCGGGAAGTGATAAAGGGGTGGACGAGGGTTTCGGCTTATTTTGTTGTGAGGTATGGACGTAGGTGTGCAATGTGACGAGGTGGGCAATGTGACGAGGTGGGCAATGTGACGAGGTGGGCAATGTGACGAGGTGGGCAATGTGACGAGGTGGGCAATGTGACGAGGTGGGCAATGTGACGAAGTGGGCAATGTGACGAGGTGGGCAATGTGACGAGGTGGGCAATGTGACGAAGTGGAAAAAAACGGTTCGGGTCAGGGAATAGATGTGAGGTAGAAAGGAAAGCTAGGGATCGAACCTGACGCTTACGTTGTGCACGGGTTTGGTGAGTCTGAGGAGGTTGAGGAGGCTTCCATCTTGCCGACATTCAGCTGCAGGAAATTTGCGCTCATCCAGGCCTTGATGTCCGTCAAACAAGCTGACAGGATATCGGCGGACTGGGAGTCGCAGCTGGAGGAGAAGAAGTAGATTTAAGTGTCATCCGCATACATATGGAAGTGACCCCCTGTCTGTGTATGACATCGCTGAGCGGGAGCACGTAGACCTGGTACGTAACATTGGCAAGAACATAAAGGTGGCTGGCATGTTAAACGCTGTCCTGCAAAGGTCCTCCCACCACGCCGAAACAGATGTCCATCAAATATCTGATGAGGAAACTCTGAGGCTTGGGGCAACAACTGCTGTAAGGCATTACCTGGAGTCGAAGTTCGTCAACACACGTTCATACATCCAGTGCTTGGAATTCACCTTGACTGTCTCACAGCTGCTGGTTAAACTCTGCACCTCCAACTGGTGGAACCATTGCTCATTGGGAAGGGACGTGTGCCCGAGCTGTGGACTGGAAGATGGTGGCAATGCCCCCACACATTTCATACTGAGCTGTGTTGTCCACCAGGAAGGTTGCAGGGAGTTCCTGATACCCACCATCCACTCAGTGAGAGCTCAAACCAACTGGTGACTATCCTCCTTGAGTGGTGAGTGGCGGGGGAGGTAAATAGGTTCTCCATGGAGTTGAACTGGATCCAAGGTGACACGTTTGCAACAGAATGTCAGAATCATGTTAGCCCTGATCCAGTCGGGTCCACAGTATTCCAGGGCACTGTTAATAACAGCACAACCAGCCTGCCAGCTTGTCTTATCAGCAGGACTTGGAAGGGCAGAGTACTCACTAGGGACAGGGAATCCGAATCCTCCCACTCGGCTCCTTTTAACCCTGCAAGCCAAAACCTGAATGGGTAGGGTGGTCCTTGCTGGATAAGCAGTGGGAAAGCTTGCCAGACAGTGCTATCGATGGCAAACTATGCAGTTTTAGCTGGTTAGACCCCAGCAATACCGAACACTCAGTCTGGTATCCTCTTGCCAATGCGCGCCTAATACCTTTGATACTTTTTTTTACATAGCGCAGTTCACGTCGAGAGGACATTATTGCTTCACAATATTTACCATAAAGTGCAGTGACTATGTATTTTACAGGCAAACACAGCAGCCAATCTGCACACAGCAATGTTCTGCAAACAGCCGCAAAATGAATGATCAATTTTATCAGGGAGATTGTTGACGAAGACACCAAAATAAACTCACTTCTCTTTTCAAATACTCTTATGGAATCTTTAACATTCTACCTGAACAAGGAGATAGGGACTTTGGTTTAACATCTCATCTGAAGACTGGTACCTCTAACAGCACACCCCTAGCACTGGTCTGAAGTGTCAGCCCAGACTGAGTTCCTTTAAAGTCCTGACATGGGGTTCAAACCCTCAACTTCTGACTTGGAGGCAGCTGAACCAAGCTGATGCCTAAATCACGTAAACAGTGATGTTTGTGACTGAAAATTATATATTACAAACTTCGATTTTGTAAAGAATATTTTTAATCTGTTCAGTTCTTTTCACCAATTGACTAACTACCAGGTTCCTACTTACTCCTAGGTAAACAGAGGTGTGTGGAATAAGGAAATTTTCCCTATGTTTCGCCCTGCTGGGAATCGAACCCAGGTCTCTCGCTTGTGAGGCGAGTGATCTAACCACTGAGCTACAGGAATAGTAAAGCATTCCATGGTTTAATAGCCCTCCACAAGACTTTTTTCAGCCTCCCCTTAATTCTTCCATTGACAATTTACAAAGGAAAACAGAATTCTTTGTTTTACATCTAGATGCATAAGCAAAGAAGCAATCCCAAATCAGTTCAAGATCTTAGGCCATAATTTGAATATTATAATAATAATAATAATCCTTGCATTTGATATAGCGTTTTTCACGTCGGGAGGACGTCCCAAAGCGCTTCACAGAACACACTGTAAAGCGAATTGACTATATTTGTGGGCGAACGCGGCAGGCAATTGCGCACAGCAATGTCCCACAAACAGTCGTGGATTGAAAATGACCAATTTATTATTGTTTTGGGTTTTGGAGGGACTATTATTAGGCTCTGTGTGGAATAAGGAAACTTGCCCAAGGTTTCGCCCTCTGCCTGGAATTGAACTCAGGTCTCTCACTTGCAAAGCGGGTGCTCTAACCACTGAGCTACAGGACTCCAACGTTTTGGCACCCCATCCCATTACAAGCATTATAAAAGCAATTGAAAAGATGCATTATAAATTCACTAGGGTGCCAGCTCATTCAACAACAAAATTACATTTGTCTACCAAATCTAATAGAATTTTTCGATGAGGTAACAGAGAGGATGGATAAAGGTAGTGCAGTTGACGTAGTTTATATGGATTTTCAAAAAACATTTGACAAAGTGCCACATGAAACTTGTAAGAAAGGTAGAAGCCCATGGTATAAAAGGGATAGTGGCAGTATGGATCCAGAACTGGCTGGGAGACAGAAAGCAGAGAGTTGTGGTGAACAGCTGCTTTTCTGACTGGAGGGAAGTGTACAGTGGCGATTCCCCAGGGATCGGTATTAGGACCACTGCTCTTCTTAATATACATAAGTGATCTGGACTTGGGTATAGCAAGTACCATTTCCAAGTTTGCGATGACACAAAGTTAGGTAGTGTGGTAAACAGTGAGAAGGATAGTAGGCAACTGCAGGAAGACGTAGACAGAATGGTAAAATGGGCAGACACATGGCAGATGAGTTTCAATGTGGAGAAATGAGAGGTAATGCATTTTGGTAGAAAGAATGAGGGGAGGCAATATAGGCTGGTAATACAATCTTAAAGGGGGTAAAAGAACAGAGAGATAAAAGTAAAAGAGTAAAAGAACAGAGAGTCCTGGGGATGCAGGTAAATGAATCTTTGAAGGTGGCAGGACAGGTAGATAAAGCTGTAAAAAGGGCATATGGGATACTAGGCTTTATAAATAAGGGCATAGAGTACAAGAGTCAGGAGGTTATTATTAACCTATATAAAACACTGGTTAGGCCTCAGTTAGAATATTGCGCCCAGTTCTGGGCACCACACTATAGGAAGGATGTTAAGGCAATGGAAAGGCTGCAGAGGAGATTTACAAGAATGGTACCAGGAATGAGGGACCTTGATTATGAGGAAAGGCGAGAGAGGCTGGGATTATTCTCATTGGAGCAGAGAAGGTTACAAGGAGACCTAAAAGAGGTCTTCAAAATCATGAGGGGATTTGATAGGTTAGAAAGGGAAAAACTGTTTCCACTGGTGGGTGTGTCGGTGACTCAAAGTCAAAGATTCAAAATAGTCTCCAAAAGAAGCAGAGGGGAGGTAAGAAGAAATTTTTTCACGCAGCAAGTTGCTTGAATCTAGAACGCATTGCCTGAAAGAGTGGTCGAGGCTGATCCGATAACTACGAGCTTGCATCGTCAAGCCTCGATGTAATGAATTCTTGGATGAGAATTTCGGCAGCCTGCGGTGTGAGAGTGTCGGAGCCGGGCGATGTTTTGGAGGTGGGGGAAGGCAGAGCGGGTCATGGCACAGAAAGGACAGTTGAGGGTCAAACAAGACGCCATGGTTCCGGACTGGCTTAGTAAGGTGGAGTAAGGGCTTGACTAGAACTGAGCAGTTTAAGGGGTGAACTGATAGTCTTCAAGGTTATGATGTATTCTGATAAATGTAGCAATAAGATTTTCACTGGTCAACAAGTCACCAATAACAAGCACAAATGCAAGCATGAAAAGAACTGGTGGATCACTCTTCTGGGGGTAATAATTCCTTCAAAAAAAAAATAATAAATTGGTCACTCAATCCATGACTGTTTGTGGGACACTGCTGTGTGCAATTGGCTGCCGTGTTTTACCCCCAAAATATATTCAGTTCACTTTACAGTATATTCTGTGAAGTCTTTGAGACGTCTCAAAGACGTGATAAGGCACTATATCAAATACTAGGATTATTATTTATTATTACTATAAGAGTATTGAAGCCATGATTATAACGATCAAAAGGAATAGGATACATATCTGAAGAGGAACAATATAAATGAGGAAAAATGGGGAATTTGGATTAGATTATCCTTCGCCCGGCTAACTACTGATCAGTCCTCACTCTTTCCACCCCACTAGAGTAAAACTTGCGTAAATCTGGATCATAACATTTAACATGACTTACTTGAAGTATGAGTTACAGGCAAACTTGTATAAGTCAGATTTTATACAACTAACACATAGCAGTAAATGAGTTTTCTGTGCTTGTTTCAATGGAGTACACTGTATTGTGTGTGCAGTTCTTCGTCACTGCAGTCAGTAAGTGCACATGCGGTGACGGTGACTCCTTTCCTGTGCTTGTTTCAAATGGAACACTGCGCAAAGCAGCCGGTAGATGCCGTAGTGGCGTTACGAGTTAGGAAATGATTTGCATAGGATTTAGTATTATTTGGGACTAACCAACCATGACGATGTAGACATTTTCCGGTTTATAAAATGCAACTTGTGCAAAGAAATCTAGGTGCGTTTTTATAGGAAACTGAATGGGACTTCGGTGCACCTATGATTTAGGCAATTACAGTAAAATTCACATAGGTCGTATCAGTTGGGACCATAACGTATCATATGACTTATGCAAAGTATGAGTTATGGCAAACTTGACTTGTGAGTTCAAAATCTTGATGTGGGCTTGAACCGTCAGGCTTCTGATTCAGAGGTGAAATTGCTACCTACTGTGCAGGTCTGACAATTGAAAGTTTTCCAGCAAATATGAAATGCACCATTGTTCCATAATGAACAAAAGCATCATTGTTCCGTAATGATATTAATAGATGAGTCTAATTCTGTAATCAAGTAACCTCAATGCTCAAACCCAAGATTCAAAAATCAGGAGACATAGAGGCTTTGGTATAAAGAATCATGAGATTTCTTTTAAATCTGGAAGCGTAGGAATAATCTGTAATCTATCACGGCTGTTCCATTCCAGTGTTGCCACATTTTGGCTTGTGACAGGATTTTGCCAATGACAGGATCCCCTTTTCCGTTAGTGACTTAAGTAAAGAAAAAAAATCTGCAAATTGTTTGACCCTTTATGGCAATAAATACAGTTTATTTACTGCAGGTATTTGAAAATATGAACATCTTTTCTTTGTCACTGATATTCCTTATTCTCTTTTATATTTTCAGCATCATGCACAAGAGGGGATGATAATAATAATCTTACTCCCAAGATCATTGCTCTTACAGATTAGGTTCTATTTATTTCCCTACATCTTTCTTTATCGTTTTTTATAATCTTACTATTTTGAATCCATTTTTAGTCTCTTTCCCACACAGGCAAAGATTAGGTTCATGTGTGGGAGGAGCATGGCTCCAGGGTGCATGAACACAGAAGTGCACAAGAGAAATGCTGCCAATATAGCGTTTCACAAAAATATCAAAAAGTGGCCTACTCCTGCTCCTACATCTTATGGCCTAAATATTATACATGGCTCCCCTTCTCCCAGAAAGTGCGAAATCATTCAGCGGTAACCAATACTGCTGCTGATTTTATTTATATATGTGGTTTTATCACAGAATCATAGGATCATAGAATTATACAGCACAGAAGGAGACCATTCGGCCCATCATGTCTGTGCCAGCTCTTTGAAAAGAGCTATCCAATTTAATCCCACTCCCCCGCTCTCATAGAATCATAGAATATGTACTCTGAATGAGGGCTGTAGCATAGTGCATATCATCCTGAAATGGAACAGGCTCCCTCAGGAGACATTGGAAACAGAAAATGTTGTTTGTTTCAAGAGCAAATTAGATAGATTTCTGCTAGAGAATAATATCTCAGGATAGTTTGGGACACGACATGTCAAGCAACTGCCAGGATGGTGAAAGGCAAACTAGATGGACCCTGATCTTTCACCTAGCAAATTCTTAAGTTCTTAACTTCTTAAATACAAACCAATTGTGAGATGGGAATTAGACCAGTTGGCACAACATCTGTTGTGAGGAAAGTACTAAAGAGCCTCAGACAGGATGGTATCAATGTACGTCTAAAATGTGTACAGGCCATAAAGTGTACTAAGCATGGATTTAGAAGCAGCAGGTCATGCCTTGCTAATCTGTTGGAATGTGTTGAGCAAGTTACTGTATTAAATTAGTGGAGGAATGCTGTTCAGTTGTCATAATTGACTTGCATTTTTCAGAGCTCCTACGTTTGAAGCTTTTAAAAGGTTAAGACTCATGAAAGTAATGGCACGTTGACTGGCTAAATTGCAAACTGACTTAGAATAGGAAGCAGAGGTGATGAATGGAAGACTGTGCAGGGGCGGTGACTAGCTAAGAGGAGTTCTTTTGGAATCTACTCATTGCTCATGCTACTTGTAAAATACACTGCAGTACGGTGTTATAAAATTTGCTGATTTTTGACTGCTTATATGAAGATATGAAGAACTGGAAGATGAACTGATAATGTAAAGAAACAATAAAGCTGAACTTTGTACATAATAATAATAAATATTATACTTGCATTTGATCCTTTGCTTACGGTCACCTCCTTCCCCCCCCACCCCCTCCACTGCTCGGAGTCAGCCTCCGCCACTGTTATGTGCTCTGAGACACTACCCTGCGTGGAGAATGCTATATAAGTGCATGTTGCTGTTGATATAGCGCTATTATCACGTCTCCGAGTCATCTCAAAGCGCTTCACAGAATATACTGTAAAGTTAATTGTATATTTTGTGGGCAAAACGCGGCAGCCAATTGTGCACAGCAGTATCCCACAAACAGTCGTGGATTGAATGACCAATTTATTATTCATTATAAAGTTGTCCCTTAGCAAAGATGGAAAAGAAATCAACTCCAGCCATTGACCATTCAGTACATTTTCACTCAGTATAAAGCTTTTATCAAGATCATTTGATCAAAAGACAAGTCTCGTTCCATGTTTTGTATATTTCATTGCAACCACATTTGATTGACATTAATTGCTCTATTCAAAGAGCCGGCACAAACTCGATGGGCCGAATGGCCTCTTTTTGTGCTGTACGTTTCTATGATTCAATGTAATATGTACGTATTTTCTACCCTACATTGATGCAAGGAGATGGATCCATTGGCAATGATTTGGGGAATTATGTCTTTATTATGAAGAGACACTCGCTGAGTTAAACTTTTGTTTACTTTGGAGAAGAGAAAACATATTGAAAGGGAGCATGAGTCGATCCTTGAACTGCTGATAAGCACAGATAAATAAGGATATAAATGGGTTATTTAAACTTTGATTGTGAGGATAGAACTAGAAGGCACAATATAAAATTAATTGTCTGGTTTTATTTCAGATTCATGTATTTCTTTTTATCTTTACATAATGAACACGCCTCAAGCAAAATTTGAGTTCAGAAGACATTATTCAGAGTGTTGGATATGCAGAGAGCTGACTCTCTCTCCCCCACCCCCCAACATACACTGAATTAATACTGTTTTAATTTTTGTTCTATAAAAACCTTAGCAGAGGATTTCATATTATAAGGGTAAATATAGAAAGAGATGATTGAATGTTCTAAGGAACACTTTGGTTTCTTTTTTGCTGGAATTAAAACCGTTATCAATGGAAAGCAACTGGTCTAGGTTGAATAATACAGATTTAGGATTGATGACTTATTCTGGACTTACTTGATTACCTTTTGTTGTTGGAAATTTTTCGCACCAAACTTTCGGGAAATTATATGGTTTGATCGATGACCAGGGTGGATCAACAACAAACAACAACTTGGATTTATATAGCGCCCTCCACGCTGGACGGCGTCTCAAAGTGCTTTACAGTAATGGATCCCGGGACCGATCCAGGGGAAGGGGGGGAAGGTGACCAAAGGTGCGGTCGAAAAGAAAGCTTTTCAGCAGAGACCTGAAAATGGGAAGGGAGGGAGCGAGACGAAGGGAGTGAGGAAGGCCGTTCCAGAGCCTCGGGGCCTAGTGGCTGAAAGCACGGCTGCCGAAGGTGGAGCAGGGGACGAGGAGGAGGCCAGACCCAGAGGACCGAAGGCAACGGGTACTGTTTTGAGGAGAGAGGATGCAGAAGTAATGAAGTCATTGGGTTGAATGGCCTTTCTCAGTTTATGCATTCTTTCAAGGACCGTTTTACAGAGTGGCTGCAAGTAAATGCAAATTTATTGAAAGCTATTTTAAGTTGAGGTATATAAGATGGATTTTTACTTTTTAGCTTGTCATGTAGTGTCTCTTGTCCAGATGTTTGCAACAAAATAGTATTCTTTCGTTACTCGTTTTGCAGCTCGAAAGAATGTTTAAAATTGCAATAGACTGAATATAGGTACTATACTAAGTGATAATATCTAAAAAAAAAATCCATTATTTAGTGCATTTTGTTTGTTTTTCAGTTGGGGAATGGCGGTTAACGTATATTCTACATCTGTGACCAGTGAGAACATGAGCCGGCATGACATCATGGCTTGGATTAATGACACGGTGTGTTTAAACTATTCAAAGATTGAACAGCTTTGTTCAGGTAAGAATAGCCAACAGTGAATTCTTTAAAGTGATCGTCTGAATTTCCCATGAATAATAACAAACCTAATTTACTTTGTGTCACAACATTTTACAGTACATTCTGTGAAGTGCACCGAGACCCTACCACGTGTGAAGGATGACGCTATGTAAATGCAAGTTGTTGTGATAAAACGCTACATGAAATATTATTACATGGCATTCAATAATTGTTTGATTTTTCAGTGAGTGAAATGGCCCTTGTGTAATTGTGTGATAATGTACTTTTCCTTTTATGTAGTATACATAATAAAAGAGAGAAGGCTGAACTATTGAGTGGGGAAGTTGTGAAGGAAGTGAATTGGAGATGAATTTGAGTCTTTGGATAGATGTTTAGGTGTCTCATAGTGGCAGCCCATGCCTTGTGTGTCAGTCTGGCTCAGTGGTAGCCCCACATCTGAGTCAGAATATTGTGGTTTCGAGCCCTATGTAGAATCTAAGATGATACACCAATGCACTGCTGGTGTTGTGTTGCACGGTCGGACATCCCAGCTTCATATAAGACTTTAAGCTAAGGTCCTCTCTGCCTGTTCAGGTAGATGTTAAAGATCCCATGGCGCTATTGGAAAAGAGAACAGAGTTTCTTCCAGTGTCCTAGCAAACAGTCCCTCAAATAAAATTGGCCATGGCTGTTTATGGAACATTGCTGCCACTTTTCGAATCCACTTTACAGTATATCCTGTGAAACATCTCAATGTCTGAGTGAGGGGCAACCATCATTTGGGTGTTTATGCAATAAACTGTTATGAAACTAAAATAATAAATGACCTTTACAACCTTACTCTAGAATGTTTACTTTCATTTTTAAGATGACATTATTAGTTTTTCTATTATACAAACAGAAGTGGAAACTTTACTGCCAACTTCACTTTGCGGCAGATTTGATGTAATCTTTTGCTTCTACAACTTGGTGCTTAAATTAGGCTTAAATTAGGATAGATACAATTTGTGGCTACACCAGTTGGTAATTGATTCAGCCTCCTAAATCAGCTCCAGCCTGCCATTTAGGGAGACAGCCATTTTCGTTGTAATTGATATGGCAACAATGGACATCTTAGAATCCAAAAGGATAGCATATCTAACCTTGGAAGCAGTCCTACTATAGTGGATCTTTTAGAACACAACAGATTAATTGTTATTACGTCAATATCCAATTGATGGATTGTTATCGGAACTTTGAGAGGTCAATATGTTACTGGGTGCATTTTTTTTTCGAGGATTGCGTTAGTGAATTGGGTGTCTAATTAATGATTAGGCAGTGAAAAGTTTGTCAACATATTTTAGACAAGATGTTTAAGTTTAGCTGGTTGAATTCTAGAGGTGTCCTATTGTCCTAAATCCTGATCTCGGGATAGGCAAGCCTTTGTGCCTGTCCATTTCTTCTCTTTTCTCTCTTCTGGGAGAAATTGTGGAATCCATACATTTATTCTCAGTTAGTTGAATTTGAAAGCCTCAAAGTCGACAAAAAGTTTTGTAATGTGTCAATACTTATGGCCGACAAAAAAAAAACCTTAATTTGTTCATTCGGCAGATGCAAACTGACCCTTGGAAGCAAAGGAAATCCTGCTACCATTATCCAAAAGGGAGTTCACGTTTGTAAGACTCAGTAGGATACAAACAAATGAAGTCATATTATTCACTCAGTGTAATTTCTCTTAACCTGTTCATTAATACCAATGATCAAAGTGCCTTAGGATAGCCTCAGATAAGAACGGTGCTATAGAAATATGGTTTGTATTTTGCCAATAATTAAAGGACTGTAGTTTAATGTGTTGCTGGTTAGGGAACCCCCCTCCTAGTATCCAGAATTTGAACTCAGACCTAAAACCTAAAAAATTGTTTTTAATTCTGCGAGCACACATGTGGACTCGCGCCAGCCCAACTCTCCTAGCATGTGTTAACACCGTAATGAGCAGCCTCACCATCTTTGCCGGCCTTCACAGTGTCCAGGAATATTGACTTTGACACAGATTGTTTGAATCCCGTGAGCAGGAAATAGCTTATTCACTACCTTCTGCTCGCAGGATTCAAACTTTTTTTAAAAATGCCGGCGAATGCTGATTCCTTGCATTTGATATAGCGCCTTATCACGTCTTCTTCACAGAATATACTCTAAAGTGAATTGACTGTATATTGTGTGGGCAAAACGTGGCAGACAATTGCACACAGCAGTGTCCCACAAACTGTCGTGGATTGAAGTGACCAATTATTTTTTTTTGAAGGAATTATTACTCCCGGAAAAGTGATCCGCCAATTGACTAGCAACTGGGTTCCTGTTTACTGCTAGTAAACAGGGGTGTGTGGAGTAAGGAAACTTGCCCAATGTTTTGCCCTGCCAGGAATCAAACCCACGTCCTTTCGGGTGCGAGGCGAGTGCTCTAACCACTAAGTTATATGACTCTTATAATGGCAATACAATGCTGAAAAATAGATTTATTAATTCATTTATCCATTTCTGAATCCAAGGGTTTCTTTATCGTAACTTCCCAAAATTGGTGAGCCAACAAACATGTTCAGAAATCCTGGAAGAAACTGCTAGGTCCTTCATGGTTTTGCTAACATATATTGAAATAAATCTATTAGTTCCAAGCATAGGACGATGTAGTACACAATAAAGTATTTTAAAATGATCTTCTCTGAGTCAGCTGGCTGGATACCTTTAATATAGGGCCCTGAAGCTACTTAAGGAATGCTTTGCACTGATAAGTTGTTCTGCTTCATATGTTTTGTTAATTTGTTTTGTTTACGTATGTTACTAAATATTTAGCTATACTATTGATCACAAATTATCTGATCAGTTTTGAAAATGCACATTGCCTATTTCCCGAATTTATCTGATCACTACTTTTCCACATATCTGCAGTAAATTGAAATATTGTACAATGTTGATTATCAAGTTCAGAATACAAGATAAGCTGTATGGCAAGATTACGTTTGAGAAGATGACATTGACTTGTTGCATCTTCAATTTCTGGAGATCAATGAATACATTTTTATGAACTTTAATCTACAAAGTGTCTAAGTATATTAATCTTATGTACAATTACAAAATTACAATGTCAGCTGCCAACATAAAATGTGAAGGTCATTTGTTTCAGTCATGTCTTTCTGAGTTGGTGGGAAAAAAAGCGCAATAGTAACTCTTGGATAACTTTGTTGCACCTTTGCTCACTCTGTAGATTCCTTTCTCTCCTTCCCCTTCGTGAAATTGCTATGATTGATTGCCCGACTCTGTTAAGTCAGTAGTTTGGATCCATCAAACCAAACCAAACCCCACGTTATATTGAAGTACACAAAAATGGCTGCTATCAGCACTTTCCAGATTGTCAGGTTGTTGCTGATGTGATTTCCTGCACTCCATACAGGAAGCCAGCAACCATCGTTTTCTAGAGGTGGTTTTGATGCCACTAAAGACACTGGGGAATTGTTCAAGGCTTGCTGACTTCACTTTGCAGCAGATTTGATGGTGACAAAATTAGGGTAGATATAATCTGTGGCTTCACTAGTTAACAATTGATTCAGCCACCAAGGCCTGCTTTTTCCAGCCTGGTACTTAGGGAGACAACCACTGACATGGCAATAAAGGACATTTTGGAATCTAAAAGCACTTCGAACCTTGGAAGTGGACCTTTTATAACATAACTTTTTGTCACACTCATGACAAACATCAACTCATTATTATTTTCTGACATGGTGGGTTACAGATCTGCAGGTATTGGCATACTTCCAAGTATGTCTGGTCTGGTATCCAAATCTTTTGCTGGAGGTGTGAACTCTTAAATAGCTTACTCATTTCTGGGAGATTTGTAATCCAGGATCTCGGGGCTGGCCCTATCTTCTCCAGCCACGGTACTGGAAAATATGAGTTCATCAACCATCCGTTTTCAGTTGATAAATAATCCTTGCATTTGATATAGTGCCTTTCACGTTGGCAAAATGCCCAGAAGCCCAACACAGGATTTACTGTGAAACAAAGTGACTGTGTATTTGTGGGCCAACGCAAATGTAGTCGTGTGAAAAGATTTTAATTTGTTTAGGTTGTGAGACATTTGGGTTTTTGTTCTTTCATTTATTTGCGCATTAAGCAATCTATAATTTCAACATTTTATATTTCTTCCTTATTCCTTTCTTGATTTAATTAGTGTTAAGGCACAATTCTGTGATTGTTTGAACCTTCATCAGCTAAATTAAGAATAGAAATGTGGCGTTAGTCTGGCTCAGTTGGTAACGCTCTCATCTTTGAGTTCCGAGTTCAGGCGCCATATTGGGATTTTGAGTTCATGGTCTACACTGACACTCCAATTCAGTACTTGGGTGTGCACTGCTTTGTCAGATGTGCTATGATTTGGATCAGACACGGGACCCAATTTTCTGTTCTTGTAAATGGTAACGATCCCATAGCACTGTTCAAATATAGTAGGAAATTTCTCAAAGTGTCCTGACCAACAATCCCCAGAGAGAAAACAAAATGGTCATTCACTTCATGGCTGTTTGGATATTTCTATATGCTGCCTATTCCTACAAATACACAGTCACTAACTTTACAGAAACAAATTTTGTGAAGCTCTTTAAGATGTTTTGGCATAATGCACTCTATCAAGTGCAAAGGATAATTTTATTATTAATTTTAAATGAGTGTTTGTGGGCTTTTTTCCCCCACCCGCTTTCTATTTCACAAATTCGATACTGAAGTGAACGAACTAAATTCTTCATTGACAAATGTTTATCTTTTTAATGGTGCTTTTTGTTGCATATGGTCCACTTTGTTTTATCTTTGGGTGTAATTTTTCTCTTTCTTTATAATTGATTTAGTCGTTGTCCTCCCAATTACCGATAGGATCGATTTCAAGATCCTCTCACTCATTTTCAAATCCCTTCATGCCCTCGCACCTCCTTTCTATCTGAATTGCTTACCCCCACACCCCACCACCCGCTACTCCGTTCGGCTGGCTCCGTCCTCCTGATTGTCTCTCGTCCCCTACGCTCCACCATTGGTGGCCGTGCCTTCAAGCATTACGCCCTGAAGCTAGGAACTCTTCCTCTCAATCCCTCTGCCTTGCCCCATTTTATGTCGACAAGGTGCCACGTAAAAGGCTGCTACACAAGATTAGGGCACATGGGAATTAAAGGCAATATATTAGCATGGATCAAAGAGCAGCTAACGGGAAAAAAACAGAGAGTAGGTATAAACGGGTCCTTCTCAGATTGGCAAGATGTGACTAGTGGAGTGCCACAAGGATCAGTGCTTGGGCCTCAACTATTTACAATCTATATCAATGATCTATACGAGGACATAGCACTTAAAATATCTAAATTTGCGGGTGATACTAAGCTAGATGGGAGAGTAAGCTCTGAGGATGACACAAAAAGATTGCAAAGGGATACAGATAGGCTAGATGAATGGGCAAGAAGGTGGCAGATGGAATATAATGTGGGGAAGTGTGAAGTTCCAACCTTTCCAACCTACTATCCCCCTAACCTGCCCGTTCCCTCCGTTTCTCTGGCTCCGGCCTGCTCCACATCCCCCGCCCTGACCGCCCTACCATTGGTGGCCGGGTCTTCAGCCTCTCAGCCCCTAGGCTCTGGAACTCCATCCCCCAGTGCTTTCGCCTTGCCTCCTCCCTTTCCTCCTTCAAGGCCGGTCTCAAGACCTTTCTCTTCGACTGTGCCTTCAGCTCCCCTCTCGACTCCCTACCCCCTCCTCGCTCCCTCCCTCCCCTCACCCTGACCATGTCCCCCCTGCTCGGGTCCCGACCCAACTGTCCAGCGCCTTGGGACGTCCTCCCGACGTGAAAGGCGCTGTATAAATGAAATCTTGTTGTTGTTGTTGTTATTCACCTAGGTAGTAAAAACAGAAAAACAGATTATTTTCTAGAACAACAACAACTTGGATTTATATAGCGCCCCCACCCTGGACGGCATCTCAGAGCGCTTCACCGTAACGGATCCCGGTGCCGAGCCAGGGGGAGGGGGAGGAAGGTGACCAAAGGCGCGGAGAAAGGAAAGGTCTTCAGCAGAGACTAAAAATAGGAAGAGAGGGGGTGAGGCGAAGGGAGTGAGGAAGGGAGTTCCAGATCCTCAGGGCATAGTGGCTGAAGGCATGGCCACCAAGGGTGGAGCAGAGGACTCGGGGGACAAGGAGGAGGCCAGACCCGGAGGAACAAAAGCAACAGGCACTGTTTTGAGGAGAGAGGAGGTCAGAGAGATAGGGGGCTGCAGAGGAGTGGAGGGATTTGAAGACAAGGGTGAGGATCTTGAAGTCGATCCTCTCTGGGACAGGCAACCAGTGCAGCCTGGAAAGGACTGGGGTAATCGGGGAGCGGAGTTTGGTGCGGGTGTGAATGCGGGCAGCAGAGTTTTGAATAATCTGGATTTTATGGATGGTAGTGGAGGGGAGGCCGGCGAGGAGGGCGTTTGAATAGTCCAGCCGAGAGGTGACAAAGGCATGGACCAGGGTTTCAGCGGCTTTTGGAGAGAGGTATTGGCGGAGATGGGCGATGCGTTGGATGTGGAAGAAAGCGGTGCTGGTGAGGGACCGGATATGGGGATGGAAGGATAATTGGGGGTCGAACCTGGTTGCGTATGGGTTCGGAGAGTTTTAGGGGGGAGGTCAGGCAGGTGGAGGAGGTGAGAACTGTGTGATTTTAGACATTGACGAGAGCCAAAGAGTATGGCTTCCGTCTTGTCAACGTTCAGCTGAAGGAAATTTGCGCTCATCCAACCCCTGAGGTCTGACAGGCAGGCTGACAGAACATCAGGGGACTGGGGGTCGCAAAGAGAGGTGGAAAAATAGAGTTGGGTGTCGTCCGCATGCATGTGGAAACGTACCCCATGTCTGCGGATGACATCTCCAAGAGGGAACCTGTAGATCAGAAAGAGGAGGGGGCCAAGGATGGATCCTTGGGGTACCCCACAGGTAACCAGGTGAGAGCGAGAGGAGAAGCCATTTGTGCAGATGTACTGCTGGCGGTTTGTGAGGTAGGACTCGAACCAGGCGAGTGCGATCCCACCGAGGTGGATGACGGAGGAAAGGCGGTGGAGGAGGATGGCATGATCGACTGTGTCGAATAGGAAAGGGAGAGACTAGATAATGTCAGTGTTCAGAGGGATTTGGGTGTCCTTGTACACCAGTCACAAAATGTTAGTATGCAGGTACAGCAAGCAACCAGGAAGGCTAATGGCATGTAGGCGTTTATTGCAAAAGAGTTAGAATACAAGAGTAGGGAAGTCTTGCTGCAACTGTATAGGGCCTCGGTGAGACTGCACCTAGAATATTGTGTGCAGTTTTGGTCTCCTTATTTAAGAAAGGACATATTCGCCTTAGGGGGGGTACAGCGTAGATTCACTAGGTTAGTTCCTGGGATGAGGGGGTTGAAACCTATGAGGATAGGTTGGGTAAACTAGGCCTATATTCTCTAGAATATAGAAAAATTAGGGGTGATCTTATAGAAACATATAAGATTCTTATGGGGCTTGACAGAGTAGACAGTGTGAGACTATTTCCCCTGGTAGGAGAATCTTGAACTAGGGGTCACAGTCTTTAAGGGACAGCTCTTTTGAACTGAGTTGAGGAAACACTTCTTCACTCAGAGGGTAGTGAATTTATGGAATTCTCTACCCCAGAAGGTTGTAGATGCTCAGTCCTTGAACATATTCAAGACTGAGATTGATAGGTTTCTAAAGATAGAGGGATTAAGGGTTATGGGGATAAGGCGGGCAAGTGGAGTTAGGTTAGAAGATCAGCCATGATCGGGGCAGACTCGAGGGGCCGAATGGCCTACTACTGCTCCTAATTCCTATGTCCCTATGTTTCCTCCTCCCCACTTTCAAATTCTGCCTAAAGACCTTCCTGTTTGATCATGCTTACAGTCAGCCGCCCCCTCCCTCTTCCCCCTGACTTAGTGTCAGACTCTGCCACTGTCAAGCGCTCCAGTAATGCTACCCTGCGTGAAGGGCACTTATATATACGATTGTTGTTATTTTGACCAGAAAATAAGATTACAGTCTACCTTTGGAAGATGTTGTTTGTCTAGAAACGTAATATAAATTAAATACTGTACTTAAATGCATGTCCATTGTGTATGTTTACCATTTCTATCAATTATATATTGAAACAGTGATGGCCTCTGTATAAATGCAAGTTGTTGTTGAAACTACTTTCTATATAATTTTGTGATTCTAAAATTGTACTTATATCTCAGATAACTAGAATGATAGCATGACGAATACTACTTATATTTGATTAGTTATATCTTATATTTAACACTTGCTGTTAATTTTGTTGATTGTCTATATATTAACTTTCTAAATTTGACTCCTTCTAGGGTTTCTGTTTATCTTTGCCCAAACACTTTGAGGGTAGTTTAATTTAGTTTAAAAACGTCAATGTACAGTCAAGACTTTTTAATATCATTGTCTGATGGACTTTTTAAATGGCGCATATTGTTTATTTCTTCTTCTTTTTCAGGTGCAGCTTACTGCCAGTTTATGCATATGTTGTTCCCAGCCTGCATTAGTTTGAAGAAAGTAAAATTCCAGGCTAAGTTGGAACATGAGTACATTCACAATTTCAAGCTGCTACAGGCATCTTTTAAAAGAATGAATGTTGATAAAGTAAGTATTGGTTGAAACCTCCAAGATTTATAGATAAATTGATAACAATCTTAGAAAACTGGTTGAATTTCCATTATTTATTGCAGCCTACTGTAAGCTCCGTCTCAAGATGAACCTCTTTGACCATGCTTTTAATCGTCTTTCTCCTCCCCAACCCCTTTGGTTTCCACCCTTAGCTTGGGTGCCACCAGCAGTTCAAGCACTTTGAGCCATCCTCCTGATATGAAAGGCACAATATATTGTATATGAATATTTGGTTGTATTTGGGAATGTATGTAAATAAAGTACGTCAATTCCTGATTAAACTCAGGTGACTGAATGACGTTTCTTGATGTTACGGGAGGACATCTCAAAGTGCTTGACACTACTGGTGGCATCCAACATTTTTGCGACACTTCAGAGCTCTTAAGCCGACTCAGGATGCTCATTATGTGAGATGTAAAATGATTACACTGATTGTAGAAATAATGTTGAATACGTATTAATTACTCTAGCAATAAGCAATCTTTTGGCTACATTTCATAGTCTTTCAGGTTAATAGTATTAAGTAAGAACACAGTTTATGTATCCTGACATGTTGTTAACTTCATTGAGTGAGGATGATATGGGGTAGGGAAGAACTGAATGTGAGGAAAATGCTAAATTTTACTACAATGTGGTGGTGCAATATTGGATGTTTTAGTTCTATGTTTTTGTGTGAAAGAATCTTATGTTTGTATAACACCAGGATTTGAATTTCAATATTGATTCTGGGGTGTAGAATTGTATTTAAATAAAAAAAAGCTTGGAGTGTGTTAACTGTGATCCCATGCTTCCTAACCAAATTATGTCTGCAATATTGGAGATTCACACCAAATATATTTAAGTAGCTTCACAAATTCAGCATGGAGACCGTTTATTGATCTGACAAGTTGCATTGGAACTGTTCTTTCTCCGGTTAAAAACATCCACATGGGTTACTTCAAACAGGATTAGCAGCAGCTGGTACAGCATTCCAACAAGGAAAATGCTTTTTGGAAGCATTATTATTCATCATTCATAGCACAAAGACTCCATTCTAACATTTGTTGAGAGGGATTCCCCAATGGGTTCAGTAATTTTCATAAATAGGTGAGCCAGTAACTCTTGAACGCTAGTCTGCACCAAGCTTGCTAATTACAGTCAGGGCAGTAGTATGGTATCACAGTTTCCTTCTTTGCTCTGAGATTGGTTGGTGAAAATCAGACAGAGTTCCTGTTCCTGATTGTTATCCAAGTACTCTTGCTGGAAAGTGTGCATGTGTTACTGTCTGAAGCCAGGATCAGGCTTGGCTGTGATGTCTCTCACTCTCATTGTCAAGACTGACATGTGAATCATGAGCACTTGGTCAATACACTTGAGCGGTCCTATGGAACTTTACTCCAGTAGAAGGGGGTAAAAAGAGTCATATGAAGGGAAAAATTGGCAGAAAATAAATTGATAATGAGAGATTGGAGGAAAAAATGGATTCTTCTGGCCACTTAATATCCTTTGGATTGAATTTATTTAGTAAGTGCTGACTACATTTATTCAGAAGGAGAAATTCAAGATTGATACTGGCTTACAGTTCATCCAAGCAGAAGATTATCAAGTTCCAGATGCCCTAAAGGTTGTGCAATTCTATTTTGGGATAAGGGAATCTTACACATTCAACATCAATAGAGTGAATGTCCAGTATGAAATACTGTATCACTATTCACTTCTACTCCCCAGAGTTGTGAAATGTAGCAGTAGCTTACTTGCCTGTACAGTTAAGATTGATATGATTGGCCGGCGAGGGAGGCTTGAAAAAGTTGAGGTTCTGTTAAAGTGCTTGAGAATTTATTGTCCGAGACAAATCCTAGATCTCTACGATGCAGGTGTTGACTTTCAAAGGTGTCATATAACAATGAAGCAGACAGTTTGTCTACCACAAGTCATCTTAGCTTACGATCTGGAGTAAGCTTGAAGAAGCAAAATCAAGTATTACAAATGGATACTGCATCATAAATAGACCCACCAGTTAGAGGTAGTGAATGCTGCTTAACAGATGGCTACACAGAGATAGGCTCTGTTCAGGAAGAAGAAGCTAGTGGTGTTCTGTTCCACATTCTGAGATATCGGGGCAGTAGAGGATCATCTCATAAAGGAGGTTCCTGAACCCTTTTCTCTTTCCCTACAGAGAATGAACTGTTTATATGTTTTGAGGAGAAAGAGCTGATGTTATTCTTGTTATCCTGTCCTGATTGTCTGAACTTCAGGCTCTCAGTGGCAAGTTCATCAGAATCCTTTAAAGACCTCACCTAGATTAATTATTTTCCCTTCCTGTGATCAACCATAGTCTATTTCTTAGCAAACCTTCAATTATAACAATCAATCAAATTCAATTATAACAATTCAGTCACTACCTATGAATCCAGATGGTAACTCACAGTATGTCAGAAAACTTGTAGGGGACCTTTACGATCTATTGCCAGAGATTGCGTGAGAATCCCAAGAGTTGTCTATTAAATACTACAAATTACTGGCAGGATTTCCCATTTGGGCAGGATTCTCCATAAATCAATTAAACTGCTGTTATAAAATGAAGCAGTGAATTTCGGCTTGCTTTTCAATCTCACTGTTCAATTTCTCCTTCAGAAATGTGCTTAGCTAAGTATATACAGCAGAACCCCATTATAAAGCGGTAGTTGGGCTTGGCCTGCTCCAAGAGGCCTTCAGCCTCTTCCCCCACCCTTTGGAACTCCATTTCACAGTCTCTTTGCCTTGCTCCCTCCCTTGCCTCCTTCAAGGCATGGCTCAAGACCCTCTTTGTTCCCGCCTTTGGTCACCTTCCTGCCCCTACCTTCCCTGCCCTCCACCCCTTCTGATTCCAACCTCCTGCTCGGGTCAAAGTCTCTATCGAGCAGCTTGGGACATCCTCCCGACATGAAAGGTGCTATACAAATGTAATTTGTTGTTTTTGTAAAATTCCAACGCGACGTAAGAGGGTGCAATCGAGAGCAGATGCTGGTCAACTCATACACTTAGAAAGTTGGCTGGTTTCATGCACAAAAAACCTCAACTTGAGCATCATCAGATCGCCTCTGTTATACCCCAGTGCTTTAGGTCCATAAAATCAGACCTTGCATTAATGGGTCCAGGACAAAATGAGCACTGGTTTAGCTTCCATGTTGTCAGGTTGCTGCTGGCATTGCTTCTGGCGCAGACTGGATAGCACTGGTCAGGCACAGCCAGTCTTGCAAGTGTCTCTCCCACTAGAGATGGGGGCACGGGGAGGAGGAAGGGTGCAAAATTTGTGAAGTGCAGCAGGCAAGGCTTGAATAGTGACGCTTGATGAATATTATTGAGTTTTTGCTTACTTTCTGTTTGACAATGAAGGATTATGTAAAAATCTTGACTTTTGCCCAAAGGATATAATGAGTGAGTGGGTGGGTGAAGTCAGGGTATTCCGTACAAGGTCTGTAGAAAGAGCAGATGAGATTGGTTGAATATATTTCCTCATTCCATAAATTGTTACTTCCACTTTGTAATGTTCATTTTTAATTTTTTGAAAAGTAGATGTGCATATTTTTCATATCAGCAAGAATAGCCTAGACAAATGTTCTTTTTGCAAACTCCGACCTTCCTCCTTTGGATTTTTATTGAATTTTTACTCTGCATTGTTTCTGCTCAATGGCTAATGTATCATAGCACTGTTTTTGAGGTACCAAAAGTGTGGGTTTAGTTTTGAAGTTGTTTTTAAAAAATGAATAGAATAGTGTATATGCACACTGCATGTGTATTGGCGCAAGCCAATGCACCGTGGACCATTCAATCCTCCTCCACCGCCTCTCCTCCCACCTCAACCTTCAAGGTTCTGTCCTTGACTAATCCAGGTCCTACCTTTCACACCGTCTCCACTTCATCTCACCAAACGGCTTCTCCTCCAGCCCCCACAGCATCTTGTGCGGTGTTCCTCAGGGCTCTGTCCTTGGTCCTCTCCTCTTCACTCTCTGCATGCTCCCCTGAGGTGACATCATCTGCAGACATGGGGTAAATTTCCACATGTATGTGGATGACACTCAACTCTACCTCTCTGCCTCCACCCTGAACTATAATAATAATAATAATAATCCTTGCATTTGATATAGCGCTTTTCACGTCAGGAGGACGTCCCAAAGCGCTTCACAGAACACACTGTAAAGTGAATTGACTGTATATTTGTGGGCGAACGCGGCAGCCAATTGCGCACAGCAATGTCCCACAAACAGTCGTGGATTGAAAATGACCAATTTATTATTGTTTTGGACTACTGAGGTCCTGACCGACTGCCTGTCTGACATCAAGTCCAGGACGAGGGACAACTTTCTCCAACTCAACATCAGCAAGACCAAGGCACTCCTGATTGGCTCGTGCCAGCGCCTCCGCACCTCGGTCGCTGGCAGCATCAGCATCCACAGCTGCACACTCAACCTCACTAAGCCAGTTAGGAAACTGGTGTCTTGTTTGACGCTGAACTGTCCTTTCTCCCCCACGTCCGTGCCATGATCAGCACTGCCTACCACCACCTCCGCAACATTGCCAGACTTCACCACTGCCTCACCCCTCAGGCTGCTGAAACCCTTCTCCATGCATTCGTCACATCAAGGCTTGATTACGGAAACTCTCCTCATCGGCCTTGCCCCCTCCTACCTCTCGGACCTGCTGATTCCCTACAAACCTGCCTGCTCCCTCCGTTCAGTGGGGTCTGGTCTGCTCCATGTCTCCCGCCCGACTGGCACTACCATCGGTGGCCAGGCTTTCAGCCTCTCTGCCCCCACACTCTGGAACTCTATCCCACGATCCCTTCACCTCGCTTGCTCCGTGTCTCCTTCAAGGCCGGTCTCAAGATCCTTCTCTTCGATCGTGTCTTTGGTCTCCCTCCCACCTCTCTGCCTTCCCTCACCCCTACACAACTCCTCCCTCATGCTCGGGCCCCGACACCTGACTGTTCAGCGCTTTGGGACGTCCTCTTGACGTGAAAGGCGCTCTATAAATGTAATTTTGTTGTTGTTGTATGCTGGATATCCACAGCAGATTGATCAGCATTCAAAAGAAAACTAGGTTGAGTCTGCAATCATTCACCTCTTAGTAAAAGATTCTGTTTGATCAGGATTCACTGCTGCATAGATTTTCAAAGTTATGCTTTTTCTGATTTGTTGTCTCTTACTGCGCAGTTGAGTAAATTCTTTTCTACAAGATACTGACTAATATACTACTTTGTTGGCAGTCTCCCTCTTTTGACCCGAAAATGGGACTGAGATCAACAGTCACATTTATAATATAATCAGATTGACCCAAACACACCTCGCCTCTTTTATGTGGCTTCATCAGAATATAAATCTCTATACTGTACTATTTATAATATTCAGTAACTTGTGATTGTTTTTAGAAATGATTTTTATGTCAGCAACTGACACTGCTTTTTTTGTGTTCTGCAGGTTATTCCAGTAGAAAGATTAGTGAAAGGTCGCTTCCAGGATAACTTAGAATTCATTCAGTGGTTCAAAAAGTTCTTTGATGCAAACTATGATGGCAAAGAATACGATCCCGTGCTTTCTCGACAAGGTCAGGATGCTATTCCGCCACCCAATCCTGGAGAACAGATTTTCAATTTACCGAAGAAGCCAGCAAGTTCTCCAAGTGCAGGTAATCTGCTGGAAATCAATGTCAGATCGTAAATTTGTAACTGTAGAGTTTGGGCACAAAAACACACGTAAAGTGTTTACAGTCAACTAGACTAGCTATAGATGCCACAATGCGCTTGACTGTGAGCATCCACAGTTGTTAATCTTCTACTCAGGATGTCTTGCACAAAGTCCTGCATCAAATGCAAGAATTTTTATTGTATTTTATACTCATTTGTGATCCACTCTGCTGCCTCCCGAGAGGATGCTGGCCTTTACTCATGTATCACAAATGTCTAGCCCTTCAGTTTTCATGTAGACTGCTCGGATACTGCATAACAGGCATTACTGCATTACATTGCTTTAGGCTCATTGCTCTTTTAACTGATGCAACTCTCTCCTTGAATCACATCTTCCAAAAGCACCTAGCTTTTATTATGTGCCTTCATCAGGATGATAGATCTCAATTCTGTACTATTTATAAATTTCATTAACTTGTGATTGTGTTTAGAACTGATCTAAGAAATGCTATTTTGACTTGAAATTACTTTTCTAACCAAGCTCACTAACTATGCATGACAGACTTGACAAGTATGCTTGCAAGATAATTCTGGGCAGGTGAATGTTAGGATTATAGCAGGTTTCACTCAGCTGGGTGTATTGAAAGAGCGGTATGATTTCTAAACTGTCTCATGATGTGTCAGTGAGGAATCAGGACAGTCTGACACAAATGGTGGTGGTCAGTTGTAGTCAGTAAGATTCAGCTAAAAGTCCAGTCATTTTCCTACAAATCATTAAATCATTAAATCATTATCTGCAAGCAGCAAAAGATTTCCAACAGGTTCTGTCTTGGGCAGCATCTCTGAAATGAGCCCTGAGATACAGATTTGACCTGGCACTCTGTAGCACCATCTGTTGGCATCATGCTTAGTCAGTTCACTCCTCAATGTAATGAATTTCGTTTGGATGAGTAGTGAATGATTTAAGGCAATTGTAACTATCTTTCACCACAGGATTATCTGGCATTATATAATCCATGGACTCCCTTGTAGTGTTTTATTCATTTCTGTGGTGAATATAAATGTATTGGTCCATTCCTCTCCAGAAACACTTTGATACCATAACACAGTGGACCACCATAGCAGGTCGGTGAGACGTTGAGTGATTGGAGATAGGCTTAGTTCATGAATTAATGGGTCATGCGTACAAGCGCAAAACTTGGATTGCCTGGGTTTGTGTTTTGGGGTTCCACAACCTCTCTATGCTTTGCTCTCACTCATTGTTGCTACCCCTTTCAGACACTAGCACCTCCCTGGTACTATAATAATAATCCTTGCATTTGATATAGCGCTTTTCACGTCGGGAGGACGTCCCAAAGCACTACTAGTCTCTCAGGTAGAGTGCTCTGTAGTCTCTGTGGGCCTATTCCTCAGCACCTCAGCCTGACTGTGTGGCTAGATTGCATGCTCCTGTTGCTTCCCTGATCTTGCAACCCACACACTTCCTTCATCCTATCTCGGGGAAAGAAGCTGATCAAAGGCTCAGTTAACAGCTTTTATACACACTCTGCTCCTTCTCAGCTACAGTGCAAAGCCCATTTGGGGTGACCTCATTGTTTTAGCAGGCGTGTGTCTGTGACGACATAGTCATATATCTTTACTACAAGAAAGGTAGAATTACTTTTCTTTATTGGATAGTAATTTTTTTGGAACTGAAATTTATCTCTTCTTCCCCAGAATCTAGTTTTCAGCAAGTCAGGGATCCTTGCATGTCCTGTTAAATTAGGTATTCCTAAACTACAGACCCTTTAGCACATGGTTGGTAAAGTGTCTATAATAACATTTGAAATAGGTAAACACTTGGAGATGGAGAATAAATAAGCAGTCAATATGGATTTCTAAAGGTCATGCTTGATCAACCTTATTAATTTATTTGAAGTAACTTGATTGTATGTACTCCACTCATTTCAATCTTTAGGTGAACATTCTGCACATTCTCCCTACCTCTTCTCCCACTCTACACAGTCTAGCAAAATCTGATTCTTTACAGAAGTTTATTTTTACTTATGTTTTAAATAATGTTACAAAGAAACATTTATTCATTCACTAAGATAAAAGGTCAACAAGCTGTGAATTTATGAAAAGCACAAATGTTGTTACCTAAATTTCATTTGAGGTTATTTCCTGTACATATGACAAATACTTCTGAAAAAAGATGAAGACCGAATGTACATTCAAGAGTAAAATTGGTTTCCCAAGTCTCTTACATTAGAATACGTTAGAATGTACAGCACAGAAACAGGCCATTCGGCCCATCTGGTCTATGTAGGTGTTTATGCTCTACATGAGCCTCCTCCTGCCCTTCCTCAACCAAGCTTTTAAGCATAACCTTCTATTCATTTTTCCCTCATGTACCTATCTAGCTTCCCCTTAAATACATCTGTGCTATTTGCCTGAACAACTCCTTGTGGTAGCATGTTCCACATTCCCACTACTCTGTGTGAACAAATTTCTTCTAACTTCCCTGTTTGATCTGTTTGTGACTATTTTATATTGATGGCCCCTGGTTTTGGTCTCCCCCACATCTTCCCTCTGTCTACCCTGTCAAAATCTTTCATAATTTTAAAGACTTCTATCAGGTCACCCCTTACCCTCCTGTTTTCAAGAGACACCTCCTTGTTTAATTCATATAGACACCGAGGCTGCATTTGTATATTTCAGTTTGGAAAAATTTAAGTACCAGTCAAACCTGTTCAAGCACAATCTCCATGGAGCAGCCCACATAGCCCAATACATACACCAACAAACCCTTACTCAGAGGCCATCCTTATATGAAGGCCACTTTGGCCCAGTCCCCTGAGAGGTTGTTGAAGACGGGTTTGACTGCACTCTTTAAAAAATGTTTGTTCTCTAATGGATAGAACAGCTAAGTTTTAATTCCCAATCAAAATGACCCTTCTCTTCGACCATGCCTTTCGTCACCCTTCTTCCCTCCCCCCCCCACAACCCGCCCGTACCGGCCGCTAGCTCGGGTCTGAAACACTGATTGTCCAATGCCTTGGGACGCACTTCCAACGTGAAAGGCACTATACAAATCCAATACCTGAGAACTGAATGACTATGTAACAAACTACTTCATCTTAGATATATTGTGTGACTTAGACAATTGGCTAGCAAAATATTTCACAAATAAGTGCCAGGAGTATAGTCCAGGTTTGGGTATTAAAATTCTTTGTAATACTAAATGATGTTATTCTTAAGTGTAACCAAGTGGTTTCATTTACTTATATCCAAATGTTAGGTGCTGCTGCTCCAAAAAGCACTCCATCTCCTAAACCAGGGTCAACACCATCGAGACCATCTTCAGCTCAAGCTAGAAAAGCACCAGGATCAAAAAATGCTGGTGATGGAGAAACACATGTTGCACAGTTGAATGAACAGGTATGTAAGTGGTAGTATGTCTGAGCATTCTGATAATTTTATTTGTTAAAAGCTGGTATGAGTATTTTCAGAAGTAGAATCCTAATAAATTCTAATTAGTTTGTGAAGAAATGTTTTTTGCTTTCCCCATATTGCAAGGATAACCTGTTCCCATGTCTGCCGTATAAACTACAGATAAAATCCTACTCTTTCTTTTTACCTACATTTTTGAGTAGATCAGTTTTGTTATGTTTTTGCATTAATTGTATCACTTTTGATCTCAGAAGCCTATTGAATATTGATTCTATAAATGGCGAGGATTTATTTTCTGAAATTAATTTGCCCAAACACTTATTTATGCTTTAATTTGTATCCGTTTGACTTTGTTGGAGTAATAATAATAATCACACACCTATCAGTTAGAAAGCATTAATCAGGCAAGCATGATTACCTTTTTTTTAAAGAAAAGATTGTACATTAGATTTAATATTATGATAAAGCTCTTCTGATGGTTGAATAGCTTTATTAGTGTAATATCTCAGTGTTCGAGCTAAATGTGTATAAAACCGAGCTGTTTATAGAACTAGGGAATATTTGGACCAACAGGCTTACATTGAAATGAATGTCATGAATCAAAATGTTGTGAAATGAGTTTTCCCATTTGCAGATTAATAATTCTTGTAATTTAAATGTATACAGTCTATTTTGCTCTAAATCTCTTTTTTCCATCCTATGGGCAGGTGAGTTCACTAAAACTTGCACTTGAAGGAGTTGAGAAGGAAAGGGACTTCTACTTTGGGAAACTGAGAGAAATTGAACTCATCTGCCAAGAGCACGGACAGGAGAATATGGACCTTGTCCAGCGACTCACAGATGTGTTATACGCTACAGACGTACGTAAAGTTTTCAAACAAGAAATTATTTGCACATAATGGTGAAATAGTGCATTCAG
The DNA here is from genome assembly GCF_018977255.1 of Callorhinchus milii. Lineage (NCBI taxonomy): Eukaryota > Metazoa > Chordata > Chondrichthyes > Chimaeriformes > Callorhinchidae > Callorhinchus > Callorhinchus milii. The sequence continues at coordinate 94,266,473 of NW_024704743.1, read as the reverse complement.
TAATGAACCTTTTTTCTGAACTGCAGGAAGGATTTGTAGTGCCAGAGGAAGGTCATGTACAAGGTGATGAACAGACTCAGGAACCAGAAGAATACTGATAAGCCAATGTGAGCATTTTCTTCACTGACTGAGGGCTTCAAGGAACAAGTTTCTTCAGTTTGAACATTAGTATTTTATCTTCCATACTCAGCAGCAGCAAAATACTGTATTCTTTATCCATTATCTTACCACCATGCATTTGCAGCTATTGTTTTCTGTACATAAACTGTGATATTTTTGGGGGTTAACTTAACATTGTGCAGTATTGCTTATATTTTAGGCAAATATGTTTGACAACTCTGGTTTCAAAGTACAGTGTCCACCTATGAAAGTCATTTAAGGAAGTGGTGAGCAAATATGCAGTATTATAGCATCACAATTGCCATGTATATTTTCCATGAAGCCTGCTATGTAGAGAACAGCCCATTATAGTTCCATTCTACCCTATACCTGTACTGGCAAAGGGTGTCAGCCTATTTATATTTGAACACACAATTGAAGGAATGGATTCTTAATTCTGTGTAAAAAAAAAAAAAAAAAGTCTTATTCAGCTGTAACTTACTTGTTTTTGAAATTATCCACAGTTTGTCGCATGATAGAGTAGATTTGTTTAAATATGTGAATTTTGAGTTATTTTATCTTTCTACTTATTTAATATTAAATTGGTTGTGTGTTTATAGTTATGGTTTGTGTATAAAGGTCTTCATAAGAAATCTTCTAATGTAGTGCCCACATTTATAGCCATACTCACTTGGGAACTGAACTATTCAGAGCACCTTGAATGGAATGCTCTGGCATTTAGATAGAAAGTCAGTGAGGAGAACCCAAGCTAATATTTTGCATGCTGTTTAGAAGCGACATGGTAGTTAAAGTCCTGAATTTGAAATCCAGTCTTCACCAACATTTGCACTTCAGCTTTCCGTTGGAGCAAGATTTGCACGTTTTCGGTTGGTTAATTCCAAGGAGGGCAAATGGGAGATGAGATCTTTTCTGTGCCAGTCATGCCTGACTTGCAGCGAGTCTGTCCACATATTGCGATCATTAAGTCAGTGGAAGTAAATATAGAACTTCCTGTTTGAAGAGGATGGTGTTGAATGATTGGGAGGGAGAGAAAAATGGAAGAGCATTAAAAAAAAATATTTTGCATGTCGAAGAAAACAACAAGGGGTGCTCTATTGGTTGTGGAAGAGGAATTGTTTCTAACAGCCATTCGTAGTAAAACTTGTTCTATATGTGCATCTTGTACTCCTGTTTTGTCTGAATTTAATACAGAGATGTGTAAGAAAATATATGTAAGCTTTCACCATGAGTTTGTTTTCATGTTTGTTCTTCCTCTTGTTTATTTCTTCTCATCCTCAAGATGCATCCTTTATAATTTTAAAAAAGTAAGCAGTAATAGTCAATGAAATGTCACCACATTTCTTTTAACATTTTAATTGTATTCTATTCTGCTTTTGGCTTTTTATCACAGTTACAGAATTAGGTATTGCGCTAAACTATACAATGTGGTCAATTACCTTCACTTCTCAGGTTTTTTTTCCACTAAGGTACACAGTTTTGTTGAGATTTAAATGATCTAAATAATCCCTTGGAGCAGGATTTACATGTTTTAGGCTGGTTAATTCAAGGAAGGATGGGAAATAGGAGATGTATTTTCTGTGACAATCATGCCTGACTTGCAGTGAGTCAGTCAACACGTGGCAATCAGTAAGTCCATGGAAGTAAATATGGATCTTACGTAAGAATTATCTTCAAAAAGACAAGTTTGATTTTAGTGACATTCCCAAGTCATGGACTTATCAGCAGGTAATGCTTGTTCAATCTACACCTCTTCGTCCCGTCTAATCTCCTCCCTTTTTTAAAAAAAAAAATTCCAGCCTGGGCAATATACAGAGTGACCAAAAATGTGTGATACCATTACAATGTCTAATAAGTCTTAAACAAATTATGATTTTTTTGACAATAGGTTAGTTATCATGACTTTTTGGTCACCCTGTACATGTTGTAATAGACTGACATCTGTGTCGGGTATTTGGTACGGATTGCTGCATCATATTGAATTATTACTTTGAAAGTTTTGCGTTTGTGATGTAAATGATTCTGTTGTAAATTATGTTCTCCAGCTACCGTCAAATCGTAATTTGCTAAAAAAAACGAATGTAATTCATTCACCAGTAAGTTTGGAAGGACAGTTTGCACAGTAGTCAGGAGCCATTGTTCAGATTCCTAAAACATTACATTTAGTATAACTTATTAGATATTGCTGGTACAATGTAGGTGCCATTTTGCCTGCATAACATTCACTTAATTTCCAGTTAATCTCTTTTTGTAAAACATTTTCTTTTCTGTGAAAGGAATTGCAGAAAGCAAGTTGGTGCTGTTCAATGGAAAAAAAGACATGTCACTGATATATTTTTGTATATTCAAATTTACGTGCGGTTTCATTGGATTAATTTAGGTAATGTATTGGACATTTCAATCCAATATGGACACCATTTGAAAGACGTCTAGAATTGTTTAGTATTTTAGTTGCACTGTTTTGGTACTAAGACACACAATTCACGGTATTTTAAAACTTGCCCATTGTAACTCCCAAATAAATTGTTTTAGATGTTTCAGATCTGTATTTTAACCAAATTACCTTTTTTAATGATAACACTTGCGTGTTTTTTTTAAAAAAAAACTTCATCTTTTACCTTACCTTCTCTGAAGTGAATATATACTGAAAATAATGTTGAAAAAAACATTTTCTGCTGTGCATTTAGTGACTACTATATAAAGGAGATTTGGGTCCACTATTTTCCAGACCTGAATTTTAAATGTTTGCACAATGACCTGAAGAATATGAGCATCTGACATCCTATGATTCTTAAAGTTTTCTATGCTCCAAACTTCTATGGTTGTGTTGCCTATCAAGGGAGAGAGAGATGGGAGTTCAGTATCTACTCCAATTGTGCTGACAGCGATTGATGCAACATTTTAGGTGTTTACAAAGTCTTAGTTTGCTTTGGTGGCACACCAGGTTAATGATCCCAGAGCTGCACCAAGGAATGGCTGGATACATATTTATGTTTGTGTTTCCTCAAATAGAAAATTCTCAAACCATGCTATCAGCCAAGGTATCCCAGCAGAATTAAGGCATAGTTTCCAAAGAGCAGAGAAAATTAGATGAGTTTTAGCACACCTCCTATTGACTCAATCAGCATTGGTTGAAGCCTTCAAGTAGGTCAACTGCATCAAGCGAAAATGGTAAATGACAAAGGGAAGAAAGATTCTGAGGAGAATTTATTTAAATAACAAGGTTATCAGGTGTTACATTCTGTGCAAGGAGTGAAAATGATTAAAAGTGAAGTTTGTGGAATTGATTGGATCAGTCTAGTTAAGGATTGATTGGATGATGATTGGACCATCTGATAACAATCCATCTACTTAAGCCTGATTTTGTGTTCAGTTTATGGGTACAGATCAGAGATTTGAGCGTTCTCTAAATGAGGACCTGAAGGTTCAGTGGACAATGGGGTCGAACAGTATAAAGAACTATGGTTTCCTGCAAGGTTGGAAGATGGTTAGTATTTTGTGTTGAATTATGGTATTAGAGACACTCACTTTTAACCCTTTTCACGCCTTATAACAAGGTATCACCAAACCATCCTGATGCAAGGTCCCTGTTCTAATTCGCTAAGTTTGAAGAGATCGTGTCTTTGGAGCTGAATAGCTTTTGATACCAGTGTTAATAGGGTTGCTATACTGAAAGGATGTGATCACATCAGTACTGAATGAGTACTTTGCATCTATCTTTACAAAAGAAGAGGATGCAGCCAATGCCACAGTATCGGAAGAGAAGGTAGAAAAATTGGATAGGATAAGAATAAACAGAGGAGGTGCTAAAAAGGTTGACGGTGCTCAAGGTAGATAAGTCATCCAGTCTGGACAGAAGATATCCTAGATTACTGAGGGAAGTAAGGGTGGAAATAGCGGAGGCTCTGGCCACAATCTTTCAATCCTCCTTGTACACTGGTATGGTGCCAGAGGACTGGAGGGATGCAAATGTTACTCCCATGTACAAAAAGGGGCAGAAGGATAAAGCTGGGAACTACAGGCCAGTTAGCCTAACATCAGTAGTGGGGAAACTTCTTGAGACTAATCCAGTACAAAATAAATTTTCACTTAGAAAAATATGGGTTAATAAAGGACAGCCAACACGGATTTGTTAAATGCAAGTCGTGTCTAACAAACCAGATCAAAAAGAGTTTTTTGATGAAGTAATGGAGAGGGTGGATGAAGGTAGTGCAGTTGATGTAGTTTATATGGATCTTCAAAAGGTGTTTGATAACGTGCCACATAAGAGACTTGTAAGCAAAATAGAAACCCACAGTATTAAAGGACAGTGGCAGCATGGAGAGAACTGGCTGGGAGTCAGAAAGCAGAGAGTGGTGAACAGTTGTTCTTCTGACTGGAGTGAAGTGTGCAGTGGTGTCCCCCAGGGATCGGTGTTGGGACCACTGCTGTTTTTGATCTATATAAATGACCTGGACTTGGGTGTAGGGAGTACAATTTCCAAGTTTGCAGATGATACTAAGCTCGGAAAAGTAGTAAACGGTGAGGAGGATAATAGCAGACTGAAAGAGGACATAGACAGACTGGTAAAATGGACAGACATGTGGCAGATGAAGTTTAATGTGGAGAAATGCGAAGCGATGCATTTTGGGAGGAAGAATGAGGAAAGGCAATATAAGCTGATGGTACAATCTTAAAGGGGGTGAAGGAACAAAGGGACCTGGGGGTTCATATAAGTAAATCTTTGAAGGTGGCAGGACAGATAGATAAAGCTGTTAAAAAGCATACGGGATACTAGGCTTTATAAATAGGGGCATAGAATACAAATGTCAGGAGGTTATGATGAACCTTTATAAAACACTGGTTAGGCCTCAGCTGGAGACTGTGTTCAGTTCTGGGCACCACACTTCAGGAAGGATGTCAAGGCATTGGAGAGGGTGCAAAGGAGATTTACCAGGATGGTACCAGGACTGAGGGACTTCAGTTACCAGGAGAGGCTGGAGAAGCGAGGGTTATTCTCCTTGGAGCAGAGAAGGTTAAGAGGAGACTTAATAGGAGTTTTCAAAATTATGAGGGGATTCAATAGGGTGAACAAGGAGAAACTGAAAGGGTGGTGGAAGCTGATTCGATAACAACTTTTAAGAGAGAAGTAGATAATTATTTAGGGAGTACAAGTTTGCAGGGCTATGGGGAGAGAGTGGGGGAGTGGGATTGATTTTCAAACAAGCGGCACAGACATGATGGGCCAGATGGCCTCCTGTGCTGTATAATTCTATGATTCGGATTTCATTCAAACCTCGCCTGTGTGATGTTCAAAATACTGTTAGTCCATCTTACCACCCAGCTCCTCAATATTATATGTGCTACGTCGCCTTTGTCTTTTCCAGATTTGTTTGTAATAAACAAAACAACATCATATTTTATTCATGTCATAATTTATTTAAAAACTAGAACTCCTGAAACTAGCTTAATTGCTTACATGTTTAATGTTTGGGCAATGGTAAAGATCAAAGATACATTGAGATTTTATTGTCCTTTTAAGTATTTTAGTACTTTTCATTATAAATATCTTGTACAGTACTGGATTCTTTAGTTTAAGGATTAAGTTTTAGTGCTGGAAACTACAATTGGAATTAATCCATGAAAACTTGCAGCTGACTTCTGTTCATCTGAAAAATATCACTTGATATGGAACTAAATGAAAAATCATTGTCTTAATACCAATTTTTTTTGTGTGGAATTAGTGTGCATAATTAGCAACTGACCATTCATGACAAAAAGGGACTGTTCTAAAGTGTTTGTGAGTGAAAGGAGTCTAAAACAGGTACAGTTTTCTGTTTTACAAAATAGGTACTGTTTCTAATAAGCAGTATTGGAAACAGTTTTGAGAAAATATTTTGCAGTTTATGGAATACTTGATTTCAAAATTGTACCACTTTCAGTGATCCATACATTTGCAGAAATTTCAAATGACATCCAGCTTTTTAAAAAAAAACAATTTAGCCAATGAAGTTGAAAACATTTTTTTTAAATCCCCAAACTAATTATAACTCTTATCTGCCTTGTAATTTTGCATGTAGTAGAAAATTGTGCAGATTCTCAAGAGTAAACATATCACGTTTGCATAATTAAATAGCTGAGTTTTTTTTAAAATGTTTGGACACAAAATTTAGTCCTGTGTAGAATGAGTGGACAAATAGACCTTTTTTAACCAAAGGCGTTATTCCAATGGTCTACTTTTTTTTAAAAATGCCCGCAAACAAAATGTTGATCATCGAGGTTAGCTCAACTTCACATAACTGACTTGACCAAAATCTGTTATCTATAATGACCTGTTAATGACACATGCACACCATCTCTCACGCTCTCGTCCTCTCTTTCTCACCCACTCGCTCTCATTGTGGAGTCCTGTAGTTCAGTGGTTAGAGCACTCGCTTTGCAAGTGAGAGACCTGAGTTCAATTCCAGGCAGAGGGCGAAACCTTTGGCAAGTTTCCTTACTCCACACAGAGCCTAATAATAATCCTTCCAAAACCAAAAACAATAATAAATTGGTCATTTTCAATCTACGACTGTTTGTGGGACATTGCTGTGCGCAATTGGCTGCCGCGTTCGCCCACAAATATACAGTCAGTTCACTTCACAGTGTGTTCTGTAAAGCGCTTTGGGACGTCCTCCCGACGTGAAAAGCGCTATATCAAATGCGAGGGTTATTATTATTAATACTTTCTCCAGTGACTCTTCCAACATATGAATCTTGATTTGTTGTGTTGCCTTCCTCAATCTTAAACTAAAATGCGTAATACTCCATAAGGCCATAATTTAGTTTAACAATACCTTCAGATAATATTTGTGGATAAGACACAGCAATCCATCCACATTTTTAAAATATTTTGAACAGTGTACGATCTCAGTGCATGAAACACAAAAATCTAAAATGTTAGATTCTGCTTCTCTCCATTGACTCCAAATGCATTGCATCAGTCTACGAAGTCATGTGACTTCTTCAGGACTGTCACTGGAGCCCAGAACAAAAATCTAAATTTAAAAAGAACACAAAAAAACAAATACGCACTTTCTGCATTATTAACTTTTTCTGATCTGAGACTAAGTCAAACAAATACGAAACACTACCAAAGCATCACTTTGGTTCACATGACAGTAAGAGTGTCCCTCTCCGCCCCCCCCCCCCCCCCCCCACATCGCCATCACCCGATGAGAACTTCATTGTGGGGTGTAATTTCTTTTAGAGTCTAATTTAAAAGTGCGCACATATAATGCTACAATCTTCAGCAAGAGAGGTTTTGCACCCTTTGCATGGATGTATAATGCTGCTGTTGCACTGAATTTGGTACTGCTGAAGCTCCTATATTATTAGTGATGTGATGGAGGTGATATTGGTGCTGAATCATTTGATCGTATTGTCATCACTCATCATATTACAGAACTTCTGCAAATCTGACTCCCTGGTTGAATCATGCCGGTATGTTTGTGATGGCTCAGTGAAGCTGGTCACACCCATCATGCACTCTTACAGCCATCACAAGTGAGATGAAGTTTTTTTTGGAAGACCCTCACTTGTGCTGCTGTTCTTATTTGTAAGAGGATACATAATCAAGGACGTTTTAATCAGCTATGCAGGGGCAAGAGTAGTAGTGGTGTGGGACAATGATAAGAGTGGACAATGTACAAATACTTTAGAACATCAAGTGGATGCTAATTGAGAACTGTTCTTTCTTTGCCTTCCGCTCCCAACTCCACTCATGAGTCCTGTCTTCGTGACACTCTTGTTGGTTCTGTTATCCCATATACCCTCCCTTTCAATCACAGTTTAGGTCTATAACCAAGAAATGTCTGATTATTATCTGATGCCTTGTCAACCTGTAATTCCTATCTGTATTGCATTAGGGTGTAGCATGGTGATATATTCATCTAAGTTGACTTTTGTGAAACAAAAATTTCCATTCTTTGTAAGATGCCTGTGTTATGAAAAAATACTAATAAAACAAATGATCAAAATATTAGAGAGGCCCCATATTTTAATGCAAACTTGTCCGGACCAGTTTTGTTTTCAGCATGTTTTATATCCACTTTAGCATTGCTGATAATGCTAAATCCTACTTTGTTGCTTAAAAATGAATCTGGGAGAAGGTGGAAATATTCTGGATTCTAGCAGTCATAAACTGGGCCGATAGAAAAGTGCGGCCGCACTTTCTCCGCATTTTCCGCGACAACGCCCCAGCCCGCTACAAACCTGTGATAAATGTAGGTTGTGGCCCGCGGGCCGCTCGCCCTGTTTACCTGACGTCACTGTGGGCAGAGTGGCGCAAGCGGCAAATGGGCTACACCAGCCGCTTGTTGTGATTGTCCCTGTGAGTGTGTGAGTCTGTCTGTGGCTCTTCTATATGTGTGTGTTTATGAGTGTCTGTGTGTCTTTCTCTCTCTGGGTCTCTCTCTGTATGTGTGTGTCTCTCTCTGGGTCTGTGTGTGTGTGTGTCTCTCTCTCTAGGTCTCTGTGTCTGCCTGTGGTGCCAGCCCTGAAGCAGGAGTTGGTGAGCTCCAGTTGGTGTGTTGCCCCCCAAAAAATGACCACCCAACTTTTGTTAAAGAAGCAATTAATATTTTTTTGCAACAATCTAATATGTGTTATTTCCTTATGTTTAGTTGTTTTCAATAAAGTGAAAAAATGTAGCAGTAAAATGTACCTCAATAGCACCAATCAACGCACTGCAATTTTATGCAAAATGGATCAGACACCCCTGCATTTTCCCACAAAATTTGTAAACCCCCTCAATTTGGGGTAAATATTTTCCCACTTTTCTATTGGCCCAGGTCATAAATCATGAAATATGTCTTCCCATATGAAGGGGATATTTTATTTGTACAAATGAAATAAATATTTATTGGGTGTGTGTTTATATGAGTTTATCACAATCTCTGGTTTCCAAAGTACAAGAGGTATGTGGCTATATATGTCATCAGAACTCAGAGATTGTGTTACAGAAATGAAATGTTCCTTCTTGAGTGTTGCTTCATGTAATGTGTACCTGCAAGTAAGATTATTTGAAAGTTAGTCACCAAGATAGTGAGGTAGCTGAAGTTTCTGTTAAATGAAAACACATGGCATTACATTTCCCTTAGAAAATACAGTCAAACCTGTTTCCAGCAACCACTCAGGGCAGTGGACCAAAGTGGCCTTCGTGTCAGGGTGGCCTCTGAGTAAGGATTTGTTGGTTCATTGACCACATTTTTTAAAACAATTTCACTAATAGACTCCACTAGGCTACAAGTGCATTTATCAGTGCCACCTCAGTGTTGGCTTCATGAGGGCTGCTCAGTGCAACATTGATAGGTGTGATAGGAGTCTAATAGGAATCTATGTTTGTGCCTATCAATATTGGTAATGCATTATCGGGGAGTACACTGAAATTCTTGTAGACTGCTGAAAAGGGTGTCTATACATCTACAGGGCTAAAAAAGAGTGGTCACTGGTTGAGTTAGAAAAGTTAAAATAGTTAAGACAGCGGAATAGAGGTGGTTTCTCATGGAAAATCAGTCAGAACTGTTCCAGGGTGGTTGTTGACATCAGGTGGTTGCTTTAACAGATTTGAAGGTGTGAAACATAAATGGCTACTAAATAAGGCAAAGCTAATTGAAATTGAAACAATTGGTAGTAACACCAAAAACAAATTGCATTTATATAGCACTTTTCACCTCAGGAGGATGTCCCAAGGCGCTGAACAGTGAAGGGTTTGCACCCAAGCTGTGGGATGGGAGCAGAGAAGGGTGGAGGGCAAAGTGGGTGGAGGAGAGAAGATGACCGAAGGCACAGTCGAAAAGGAAGGTCCTGCGACTGATCTTGAAGGAGGCAAGCGAGGAGGCGGATGGGCTCTGGAATGGAGTTCCAAAGCGTGGAGGCAGAAAGCCTGAAAGCCCGACCACCGAGAGTGGAACAGGCAGGGCAGGGGACATGGAGCAGGCCATTGCCTACAGACCAGACAGGTTCGTGAGCTTTTAATAGATCGCAGGGTAGGGAGGACCGTGGAGGGCTTTAAGGTGAGGACAAAGATCTTGAACTCCGTCCTCTAGATTATGGCAAGCCAGTGAAGCCGGGCAAAGATGGTCAACAATGTCAAAAGCAGTGGAGAGATCAAGAAGTATGTGGAGACAGAGAGTCCTGGTCACAAATTTACAAATGACATTCTGTCTCTTTGATTAAGACTGTATCTACTTTGGGCAAGATATAAACCAGATTGGAGAGGTTTAAACAGGGAGTGGTGGCAGAGAAAGGAGCAAAGCTGGGAAGCGTTGACTCGTTCCAGGACCTTGGAAAGAAAGGGAAGGTTGGAGATAGGTCAGTAATTTGAGAAGAGAGATGTGTCAAGGTAAGGTTTTTTTGTGGATGGGGTTGATCACTACTGTTTTTATGGGGGTGGGAACAATGCCAATAGATAGTGTCTGTTAATAGCGGGGTCAAAGAAGTGGAGTTGGAAGGTAAGTAGAGTGGTAGGGATGGGGTCAAGGGAGCAGCTGGTGGGCTTCATTTGGGAAATGATGTAATTGCTCATATTCTTGCCGAGTATGGGATTTTGGGGTTCTTTGTGTTTTGGTGAGCTGTGGGAGATGTAATTGTTTTTTTTCTTGGCTTAGGAAATCTCACTATCAAAAAGTTTGAGAACCCCTGGAAGTCTAACACACCTCGTTGCTCTCCGCTTCACTGTTTCTGGGTAGCTCCCTTGTGTCATTGTGACCAGAAATGTATGCAATGCTCCAGGTGCGGCCTGAACAGAACACTATACAGCTTGAGTATGACTTCTGGTCACTGAACTCAACTGACTTGGTAACAAAGCCCAGCATTTTGTTTCCCTTATTTATTGCTGCTCACACTGTCAACTTACACTCCTAGATCTCTTTCAGCTTCCTCCTTGGCAAATTCTGTCCCATCCATGGAGCACGTGTACCTCCTATTTTTACTTCCTATATACAACACATTGCCATACATCTATCTGAATAGAGCCTCATTTGTTATTTTTCAACTCTTTTTACATATTTACATAGAATGCACAGTATAGAAACAGACCGTTTAGCCCATGTTGGCATTTATACCTGCCATGAGTCTCCATCTACTTCTTACTGCATACCCATATCCTTCTATTCCCTTCTCTCTTGTGTAAAAGTCTAGCTTCCTCTTAAATGCATCTATATTTAAGTCTTGTAGCTCAGGACACACCTCGTTGTGTGTCCAGGTGTTAGAGCACTTGCCTGGCAACCAAAAGATCTGGGTTCGATTTCCGGCAGTGCAAAACGTTGGGCAAGTTTCCTTACTTCGCACACCTGTTTACCTTGCAGTAAGTAGGAACTCTGTTGTTAGTCGACTGGTGGATCGCTTTTTTAAAAAAAAATTGGTCAATCAATCCACGACTCTTTGTGGGACACTGCTGTGTGCAATTGGCTGCTGCATTTCACCCACAAAATATACTGTCAATTCACTTTACAGTTTTTACTGTGAAGCGCTTTGAGATGCCTCGAAGACGTGATAAGACACTATATCAATGCAAGGATTATTAAGGATTATTATTATATTATCTGATTCAACCACTGCTATGGTCAGTGAGTTCCAAATTTGCATTACCCTCTACGTGAAGTAGTTCTTTTATGGTTCTGTTTTAGATCTAATAATTGCTACCTTATACTGACTGTGACTCCTGGTTATGAAATCCCGAACAAGTGACAGCAGTTTTGCAAGACCTCATCTGGTTCCAGTCTCATCTTAACACAAAACACCTATATTCTCTGTTGAATCGAGAGCATGTCCTTTTTCCTTAAAACATTGATTCAATTGAGCCAACATTTGTTGCACTTGATGGGCTCCCATCCACTTTACTTTTGGATTCTTTGGCAATGCGTGCAGCACTATTTTCATTGTAGCTGCAAAACTGCAGTGTAACTGGTGATGCCAGCTAAATTTCATCAAGGTCCATCTCCAAGAGGTGCATCACAGAAAAACCGTAGTATTTGATATAGTGCCTTGAGATATCTCAAAGCTTTTCACAGAATATACTGTAAAGTGAATTAACTGTATATTTTATGGGCGAAACGCAGCAGCCAATTGCGCACAGCAGTGTTTTACATTCAGTTGTGGATTGAGTTACCAAATTATTTGTTTTTATGAAGAGATTATTCATAAAGTGATCCACCAATCGACTAACAACTGGCTTCCTAGGTAAATAGAGGTGTGTAGCTTAAAGAAACTTGCCTAAGGTTTTGCCCTTCCCAGGAATCGAACCCTGGGTTCTCTCGCTTGCGAGACGAGTGCTGTAACCACTGAGCTACAGGACTCCACTCCACTATATAGTATATATAGTTTTTTCGTCAAACAATATCCAATTCATAAGGTTGGCAAAGCATTTTGTATCCAGGGTTTTGTGTCGATTTGGAAACCTTTTTCTTGGTCGAGAATTTTCCTGGTCATTATTGGTGTATAAATTTGTGAATATCTGATATTTTTTAACCCAGATCACATTTTAGAATATCCTTTTGGTGTAGTATGAGAGTTTCCACCTCCACCCAACTCATGTTCACAATTTAAATTTAGGTTGTGTCCTTTTTTTTCAGACCAGATTTACCTTTCTTGGCTTCTCCTCACTGCTCACTGATTTAATACGTGGTGTCAGCCTCATTCACCTTCTTTGAACACATAGCTGGAAGTAATTCATGTGGAACAGAATTACATTACAAGTCTTTTCAGAATACAGGCGCTACACAGCTGGAGTACAAGTACAAATTGTGAATTGAGTTATGGCCAGCCCCTCTGATATGGTAATTTGTCATGTTGAAGCTGCTCAAAAGTAAGGTAACCAATTTTCTTAACCAGTACAAACCAGGATTCATTTCACAGTACTTGTCTAAGTAGGATCAACTTGTTCAATTGTCTTTGGCTGGAGGGTTGACAGAATGTCTACATCTTCATCTCCAAGTCTCATTTATCAATTAGACAGACTAAACCATTAGCAATGCCTTGGATTAATTAATTAATTAATTAACAATGTTTTGAGATGCCGTTGTCTCCTCAGTCAGTTCAACCGCAGGGAGAAACTGTTAATTGTATGAAGACTGTTTACGTCAACTATTTAATAATAATCATTTTGGGTATCAGTCTGGCTCTTTTGAGAGCACTTTCACATCCAAGACAGAGGGTTGTGGGTTCAAGCCCCAAGTTGGGATTTGGAACTTGAAGACATTGCATGTAGTGCTGGGAGTGTGCTGCATTGTTGGAGGTGCCGTCCTTTGGATGAGTTCTTAAAGGTTCTGTCTCCCTGTTCAGGTGGATTTTAAAGATCCCATGCCACTACTCAAAAAAAGAAGGGAGTTTCTCCCAGTTACTGGCAAGATAGAATTGTTCATTTGCTCTATGGCTGTTTGAGGGATACTCCTATGTGGGAATTAGCTGCCACTTTTGCATACAAATTACATAGTCACTCCACTTTACAGCATATCCTGTGCCGGGCTTTGAGATCTCCTCCTACGTGAAAGGCACAATATCAAATTACACTGAATGGTATCAAACAATTTAACATACTCTCATAAACGTGTTGGTACTGAAAATTTCTGTTTCTACTTATGAGTTCCAATGAATACTTTTTCTTAAATTGATCTGATAAGAATGGATGGAGCACTGAACTTGCTGATGTGAAGGAAAATTTATTTTGCCAAAGCACCGATAAAGCAGCACAATGTTTGCTTGATTATATGAGCGCTAACTTGAAACATTCTGCAAGAATAAAAGGTCATTTTTGTTGCACTAGTGCAGCACTATCTGTACTTAATCTGGGAATTGTATAATTTTCATACAAGCATTATATCACATATTTTTAATTTCTGCTGACTATGAAGCTCCTGACACAACTCAGTTTGAGTGTTTATCAATACTAGTGGGAAAGTGAATGTAATTAATGGGGGGAGGAGTGAGGTTCGTGCACATACAATGCAGTATTGTGGCTAAGGAGCAACATTCAGTACAGCTTCCGGCTGATTGGTGCTTACATAAATCGCATGTCATTTTTCCTTTGAGTTCTCCAGAGCTGTGTTGTGCTTATTTGACATGAATTATAGAGCAGCACTAAGTGAACTGGGTTTTGAGGAAATCTCTAATTCTGGATCCCATGGTCTTCGTCTCCATGGCCTAGTTATTAAGTTGGGAAATGATATGACCTGTATCAGAAAGAAGAGTGCTTCAATTATCTCTGTAAGAAAACAGTACACAACAAACTGACACTAATAATAGTGATTCTTGCATTTAGTGCAGCCCCTTTCACATAAAAACAAACCTCTTAAAGTGTTTCACAGGGTTTAATGTAAAGTTGTAAAGACTGTTTATTTTGTCGGAAAATGTAGCAACAAATTTTAACTGAGGATTGTTAGCCAAGACATTGAAAGAAACTCCCTTCTCTTTTTCTAATAGTGCACAGCATCTTTAATGCCTACCTGAAAAGGTGGATGGGTCCTTGGTTTAACATCTCATCTCAAGGATGACACTCAGCACAGAAATGCAGAGTCAGACAAGACTATGAGTTCGTAGTCCCGATGTGTGCTTGAACTCACAACTTTCTGACTCAAGAGACAACATTGCCAATTTAACAAAGCTCACACTTATCTGAGGGTGCCTGGAAGTGACAAAAATGTTGAGGGCAGTTAAATGCTCCGGATCGCTACCCTGCATGAAGGCCACTATATAAATGTAAGTTTTCTCTTTGACCGAGCCTTCAGCTCCCCTCTCGACTCTCTTCCCCCTCCTCGCTCCCTCCCTTCCCTCCCCTCACCCTGACCATTTCCTCCCTCCTCGCTCCCTCCCTTCCCTTCCCTCACCCTGACCATTTCCCCCCCAATGCTCGGGTCATGACCCAACTGTGCAGTGCCTTGGGACGTCCTCCTGATGTGAAAGGCGCTTTATAAATGGAATCTTGTTGTTGTTGTTGTTGTTGACTTTCAGCACCTCCTGGTAATACAGGGTTCCCAGGTCAGCTTTAGCATGATGTTATGCAGAGTAAATCCTGTACACACTGTCCCAAAGTTAGTTTATTTTGCCAGTGCAACAGCATCTGGCTGCTGAAGTTCTTGCTCTTTCATAGTAAGAGCAATCATCTCAAAGGAAAAGTAACATCTACCCTGTCATGAAATTCAACCTCTCCCCAACCCCAACTCTCCAATCTCCAAAGGGTGGGGTTTTGGGGAGCTGTATAAATACTTCCTGCTCCCCAAAGGTTAGCAAATAAACTCCAGAATATTCATCCCCACCCCAACCCCCAACAAAATGCTAGATAATTCTGTCCTGTTCTTTCCACCCACCTCATGCAGATTTTTTAAAAAAACTTTGCCTTTCCCCCAGTAGAACAGAAGCATATTTCAAAGTGTTTACACTGCTAATATCTTTCCTATAAACCTCCAATCCTGTTTCCAACTGGATATTTACCTGGGTTCAATTCCAGGCAGGGCGAAACCTTGGGCAAGTTTCCTTACTCCACACGCCTAATAATAATCCCTCCAAAACAAAACAATAATAAATTGGTCATTTTCCATCCACGACTGTTTGTGGGACATTTCTGTGTGCAATTGACTGCCGCGTTTTGTCCACAAATATGCAGTCAATTCACTTTACAGTATATTCTGTGACGCGCTTTGAAACGTCGAGAAGACGTGAAAAGCGATATATCAAATGCAAGGATTATTATTATATTTATCCATTTTTGTTTGAAGAATCAACACAGTCTTTTTGCAGAGAATCCATTCTGCATGAGCACTTTGTTAAGAAACCAATGCAGTTTTAAGTGCTCTGGGGCTGTTAGAAATTAGATAAACTCTTCAAACCTGTCTAACTTGGAGCCAAGGTCCTGGGATTATTCTTGTTACTCTTCTTGAACGCTCAGCATTGACTTGTTGTTCTTTTGAAAATAGGGAACAAAACATTCCACATCATATGCTTCATGTGGTCACATAAGATTAGAATACCAATGATTCACTTAAGGTTAGAATACCTTTTGAACTTATAGTCAAATGCCCTTGAGTTGTAACATCAAATTTCATTATCCTTCTCTAACTGCTTTTCACTAACTGGAAATGTTCAGTGAATAATCAATAATTACACTGTTCATTTTCCTTCTCTAAATCGATATTCTTTCATTATGTTATCTGCTTCTTGTTCCAAAACATATTAGCTTGCTTTTCTCTGCAATGAAATCCATCTTCTATTCTTTAATCCATCTGCTGAAGATTCTTTGTATTATGCTTATATATACCTTATATTTTTGAAAGTAACTAAATAAATTTGATTATAATACAAGAATTATCTATGTATTGAAACACCTCGGGTGACAAGTCAATTGAGGACTGGACATGGGACTGGATAATTCTAGGTTTGAATCTCTGAAAGGCTGAGTGGAACCACTGAGTTTCAAAAAAATAAATATGTCCAAAGAAATATTCTTCAGAAAGAGAGCAAATTAAATGAGACTTCCTGGAGCTAAATGTGTTCTGAGGAGTTGAGTCTGGCAAAGTAGGACATGTTTGTAGTACTCTGAGGCATTGTTAATGGCTGACCTGCCTGTTTGAGGATGAGACAAACTCTGTAATTTTGTAATGAGACAATCTCTCACTACTTTGTACAAAATTGCTGTGTCAGCTTGACTCAGTGGAAGCCCGCAAGGCTCTGAGTCAGAAGGTTGTGGGTTCAAACCTCATGTTGGAACATGGAATCACACAGACTCAGAATGACAATCCCATGAAATGCTGGGAGGGGTGTTACATTGTCGGAGGTTGTTGTCCTTCAGATGAGATATTAAACCAAGGTCCCGTTCTACCTATTCAGGTAGATGTTAAAGATCTTGTGACACTATTCAAAAAAAGAAAGGAGTTTTTCCTGGTGCCCTGTCCAACAAATCCCCCCCCACCCCCCCCCTCAAATAAATTGGCCACTCACTCCATGGTTGTTTGTGGGACGTTGTCCACGTGTATTAAATGCAACTTTCATCCTCAGAAGGCTATCAGTGAAAAAGGGTAAATGAATCTTCTAACTGAAATTTCCAATAGGCATATTGACGTTAATGAAACTCATGGTGAAGGCCTATATATAGGAGAATTAATTTTAGTTAATTAAGGTTAATACTTCCATCCCACTCTAAATATGATTACATTTTGTGTTAGTTTATATTTCGTCCTCTTGGTAAAGTTGCCAGTGCCAAATTCCTTGTTTTATGCTTTATAAATTGACGCCCCCATTTTACATGACATACCTGAGCCCTGTCAGGATACCACTCCACTGCTGCATGTGATAAAAGCTATAGACAAATAGCCTGACATGACTCCATTTGGTTCTTTCAGTCTGCATGCAAATGTCATGTTTTTTCTTATTTAACAGAAAACTGAAATTTCACTTTGAATGAACAGATTGTGCAAAGGGTCTCATACACAAAGCTATTTAAAATAATCAGAACCAGCATTATTTATTTTTGGTGCTTTGTAACTGCAAGCTTGCTGGAATGTGCCAATCTCCACAGTAATCCAAATATGTCCAGGCCAAACAAAACTACACAGGTACCAGAGCGGCACAACTGGGTTTCTACAGCCTGTAGACATGGGGCTAGAAAGTATTCTATAATGATAATCCTTGCAATTTGATATAGCGTCTGTCACGTCAGAAGGACGTTTCAATGTGCTTCCCAGGATTTTACTGTGAAATGTACTGAATGTGTATTTGTAGGTGAATGTGGCAGTCCATTTGCGTACAGCAATGTCCAACAAACAGCTATGAAGTGAATGACCAGTTTTATTTTAGGGAGTTGTTACCCGAGTACACCAGGAGAAACTCCCTTTTCTTTTTGAGTAATATGATAGGATCTTAATGTCCACCTCAAAATGTAGATGAGACCCTAATTTCTTTTCTTACTGCTCTGATTGATGTGAATGTTTATCCGTAGGTTCACACATTTTAAAAGCTTCTCATGTTTTTAATTCCAGTCTATTATTGTTGCCTCGCTTCTTGGAACCTCATAAAGATACACGTGACTATGCTCCTGGGAGGGATGTCCGTAGGGTCTCCTTCGAGCTGAACTGTCTCCTAGGTGACCTGTTTGCCAACGGAATGTCAGAATCGAGCCAGCCCTCTGGTGATCATGGTAGTCCCGCTTCTGAGCCCCACGAGTCCGCAATATTCCAGGGCACTGCTGATGACCGCGCAGTCAGCCTGGGTTATCTGCAGGACCTGGAAGGGCAGACCATTCACTGGGGTCAGGGAACCGTCCCACTCAGCTCCTGTTAACCCTGAAAGCCAAAACCCTAAAGGCTAGGGTGCTCCTAACTGGACAAACAGCGGGAAAGCTTGCCAGACAATGATATCAACAGCAAGCTATGCGGATTTAGCTGCTTAGACTCCAGCAGTACCCCAATGCACACTCTGGGTTCCCAAAACCTTGGCTCCTGCACCAAATACTTTCTGGGATTCGGTAACCAGGTCAAGTCCCTCCAAGGGAGAGAGGGTGTATTCTATTCCAACAAATTATCTCTGGAATTTCTATGTGTAAATGGGATGCATGGAATGCTCAGTTTGATTTATTTAACAAACTGCAGGACTGCTTGATGCTGTAATAGGAATAAATTTTAAAAAATGTAATATGAATATTCAACGAAAGTGATCAATATGTTTAATGAAATCAAGGACCTTCTCCCCAATTCTCTTGAATTACTAGAGATAGTCAAGAAGGCAAACCAGTTAGACAAAATTAGTTCTACTTCAAGTCCAATGCTGCTATAAACAACAGCTTAGGTTTTGTACTATTGCAGTTTGATGTTACTTTTCTTGTATTTGTGTTGGTGGGCAAAGAGGATGAATTTAGACAATTGTAATGAGCGAGGATCTGAAATTCTTAAGCTGCACATTGTGGCTAAATGGAGCATATTCTATCACTTCATTGCTATTAAGTTCAGCACTAACAATAAAGCTCCTTGTCTACACAGACATTACAGGGCCATATGTCTTAATTTTGCATAATGGAACTGTCAACCTCTCTTACAGTTCTATTTTTTAATAAAAGATTGACTTAAATTTTTTTGTCAAGGGTAACACTCTGGATATTTACTAGCTTCTGGTATTCAATCCACTGTAAACAAGCTTCTTGAAAAGGTTGGATGCACCGAATAAGCACTGAACTATTCCAAGCTTGGGTTTTGACTGAAAGTTTCCCATTTGTTCAGAATATTTTTTTTGTGTAACTTTACAAAAGATTTTCAGTTTGATTTTTGGATGAGCTGCCCTGGTCACTTGGACATTTTTTGTTATCACCAATTCGGTATTAACCTGTTCACTCCCTCCGCTCAGCAGGCTCTGGCCTGCTCAATGTCCCCTGACCTGCCTGCCGCACTATTGGTGCCCCACCTTCAGCCTTTCTGCTCCCAACCCTTTGGAACTCCCAGTGCATCGCCTCGGCCCCCCTCTCTTGCCTCCTTAAAAGCCTGTCTCAACACCTTCCTCTTTGACTACATCTTCAGACACCCTCCTACCCCAACCTTCCCTGCTCTCCAACCCTCCTGATCCCAATCCCCAGCTGAGATGCAAATCTTTGACTGTTGAGCACTTTGGGAGACCCTCGCAATGTGAAAGGTCCTATACAAATGTATTTTTTTGTTTTTGATTGAGAAGCTGGTGGAGAGAGTTTCTTTCCCTACCCCCATCGCTGGCTCAATAAGTTTCTCTCACGAGTAGATAAACCATACTGTTGGCAGTTTTGCTCTTTAATTATGGCTGAATGGTAAATTGTGCTTCAGGAAGTAGGTATCCTTTTAGTGCCATTACTGCCATGCTAGTTTTCAGATGTGCACTTAGCAAAGTAGTAAGTGCATACAGCTAGCAAAATAAAGTACTAACTCAGCAAATTACTAGAAGATGGATTACATTAACTACAGCTAGTCTGCCATTTTCCAATATTTTAAATCAATGCTATATCAGTCAAACTCCTACCAGTTTTATTACTGCTGAAAGACAATCAGTGCATTTTATTTTTAAAAAACAATTCTTACATATTTTGAAATGTAAAATGAGCAGTTACACATTTGCAAAAGGTACAGCCCATCAGATCTGTTCCACAGATCTATTAATCCCATTTTGTGTCTTCTCTCTATGTTGCTTAATTCTCTTACCATGGCAGATTTAACATTTGTTGGTTGACTGACAGAAAAATAGCATGTTTTGCATCCAATTGGTTTCACCATCATTTGTCTCTTCTTGCTGCAAGTCATTCAGGGTCTTAAATGAAGTCAAACCAATATTTTGTTTCCCTTGGCTCAGAGGTTCGTTAATGAGCCATGTAGTTCTATTTGCTGGGTGGCACGAGGCGTTCTGTAACTTATGTCCACCATATGAGAGTCACCCCCTAAATACTTTCTCTAGCTGTGCCAACATGTGAGTTTGTGACTGTACAAAATCTTGCACTTCAAATACTGACTCTCAACGTTGGTTTTAGTATATGGGTTGTACAACAAGCCCGTATACAACAATTAGGCCATACACTAATTGTGTACATTGGTACAAGTCTCCTGCAATTCCAATACTGGGACAATAACTGTGTTGCACACCTGATTCAGTAGATATACTGTAGACCAACAGTAGTACAAATTAGGTGTGCACATTACTATGCCTTTGAGTATATTAATATATATGGGGTGACCAAAAAGTTGTGATATGTCTAATTGATGATGCCCTACTAAGGTTTTTGAAACTTTGTTGATACCAGTAACATTTGCCTTGGATTAATGCGGAACATCAGGGAGATTTTAAGTATTCTGAATTTACAGAAGTTGTATTCCTGCTTTAATGATGTATTTTATAATCAAATGTACTAGCTTTCATTGATCCATGAGGAACACTCTACTGTTCCTTATGGACTGATTAATTATATTAACACTCTTGACTTTCATTATCAACTGTTAGGAATCATATTCTAACATGAAAATTAATCAGTGCAGTAAATTGAACCTGAGGATTTTTGTTCAAGTGAAACAGTTTTAACAATACACAACTATAAATGGCTTATAAATAAACCTTTCATTTGATATTGTGCCTTAAACGGTGTCAACACGTTAAAGCATTTCACAGGATTTTACTGTACTGATTCCAAACTCTGCTGACCGCATACTCACTCGTTGTAAACTCCGTACCCCCATCACACCAGTTCACACCATATCGCCGAACAGATTGATTTCAAGATTCTCAACTCGTTTTCAAATCCTTTCATACTCCCAACGTATCCCTCGTACCACCATCGGTGGCCATGGCTTTTAGCCACTACTCCCTGAAACTCTCCCTCAAACGCGGCAGCCAATTGCGCACAGCAATGTCCCACAAACAGTCATAGATTGAAAATGACCAATTTATTATTGTTTTTGGTTTTGGAGGGATTATTATTAGGCTCTGTGTGGAGTAAGGAAACTTGCCCAAGGTTTCGCCCTCTGCCTGGAACTGAACTCAGGTCTCTCACTTGCAAAGCGAGTGCTCTAACCACTGAGCCACAGGACTCCATAATAATGATGATGAGTTCAGCCTTCATTAGATCATGTATTCCAAGTCCTGACATTGGGCACCGAAACCAAGTTTCAATTAAAAAAAAATTCTGTAAATTAGGCACCCGCCCAAAGCAGCTTTTTTTTACACGCAAACCCGCCCAATTGGGCGTGAACCCGCCCAACCCGCCCCGGAGCCTCGCTCTCGCGGACGGCTGGTCACGTGCCCTTTCCGGGTGCTATGGTAACACGTGTCCCGGCAGCCCGAGGCCTGAGCGCGGAGCCGCGGCCCCGTCAGCCTGAGACATGGCCGCGGCCAGAAAGGTACAGCGCCGCCCGGGCCCCCGGCCCCCGGCCCGCCCGCCCGCCCGCCCGCCCGCCCGCGGAGAGGGACTGTGTGAGGGCCTCTCCCCGCCTGAACCGCCAACCCCGAGGATCAGCTTCGTGTTAACATTGTCAGCTTCTGTACACAGCGGAGTCTCCCCGTGTACACAGCGGAGTCTCCCCGTGTACACAGCGGAGGTCTCCCCGTGTACACAGCGGAGGTCTCCCCGTGTACACAGCGGAGTCTCCCCGTGTACACAGCGGAGGTCTCCCCGTGTACACAGCGGAGTCTCCCCGTGTATAATGAGAGGGTCTCTATACAATGAGGGTCTCTTTGCCCAGTCTATACAGTGAGGGTCTCTCTGCCCAGTCTATACAGTGAGGGTCTCTCTGCCCAGTCTATACAGTGAGGGTCTCTCTGCCCAGTCTATACAGTGAGGGTCTCTCTGTCTATACAGTGAGGGTCTCTCTGTCTATACAGTGAGGGTCTCTCTGTCTATACAGTGGGGGTCTCTCTGTCTATACAGTGAGGGTCTCTCTGTCTATACAGTGAGGGTCTCTCTGCCCAGTCTATACAGTGAGGGTCTCTGTCTATACAGTGAGGGTCTCTCTGTCTATACAGTGAGGGTCTCTCTGTCTATACAGTGAGGGTCTCCCTGCCCAGTCTATACAGTGAGGGTCTCTCTGCCCAGTCTATACAGTGAGGGTCTCCCTGCCCAGTCTATACAGTGAGGGTCTCCCTGCCCAGCCTATACGGGAGGGTCTCTCTGTCTATACAGTGAGGGTCTCCCTGCCCAGTCTATACAGTGAGGGTCTCCCTGCCCAGTCTATACAGTGAGGGTCTCTCTGCCCAGTCTATACAGTGAGGGTCTCTCTGCCCAGTCTATACAGTGAGGGTCTCCCTGCCCAGTCTATACAGTGAGGGTCTCCCTGCCCAGCCTATACGGGAGGGTCTCTGTCTATACAGTGAGGGTCTCCCTGCCCAGTCTATACAGTGAGGGTCTCCCTGCCCAGTCTATACAGTGAGGGTCTCTCTGCCCAGTCTATACAGTGAGGGTCTCCCTGCCCAGTCTATACGGGAGGGTCTCTCTGTCTATACAGTGAGGGTCTCTCTGCTCAGCCTGTACACACTGTTTATACAGTGAGGGTCTCCCTGCCCAGTCTCACTGTCCAGCCTGTCCACACAGTGAGGATTTCCCCGCTTAACTGCCCACTCTGTTTATAGTGAGGGAGAGCCATGCCCAGTCACTGCATGTTCTCTGTTTATAGTGAGGGAGAGCCATGCCCAGTCACTGCATGTTCTCTGTTTATAGCGAGGGAGAGCCATGCCCAGTCTACTGCATGTTCTCTGTTTATAGTGGAATCCTATAGCTTAGTGTCGCAAGAGAGGACCTGAGTTTGATTCCTGGGCAGGAGAAACCTTAGGCAAGTTTCCTTACTCCACTTGCCTCTGTTTATGTAGCAGCAAGTAAGCACCCAGTTGTTAGTTGATTGGTGCATCGCTTTTCTGGGGGTAATAATCTCTTCAAGAAAAATTATAAATAAAGCTAAATTGGTCTTTCAATCCACGACTGTTTGTGGGACACTGCTGTGCACAATTGGTTGCTGCATTTCGCCCACAAAATATACAGTCAATTAACTTTACAGTACATTTGTTGAAGTGCTTTGAGACGACTCAACGACATGAGAAGGCGTTATATCAAATGCAAGGATTATTATTATACAGTGAGGAGTATCCATTTCCAGTCACTACACCCTTCTATTTATACATGATTATTTTGTATTTATATAGCTGCCTTCACACCAGATTGTGCTATTCAGGGAAGGGTATCCAGGTCCAGTCACTGCACACTCTCTATTTATATAATTTTTTTCTCTGTGGAAATGATACAAACAAAGACTATTATTTCTCAACTTGAATTATTTGTGTGCTTTTCAGCGCAAAAGATCTGAAATGGTTCAGGGCAGTAATTTTCCACACGATGTGGAGATTACTTGCACAAGACCAAGGAGCCTTGTTAAGAAGTCTATGCCTTCAATTGGAAAATCATGGGACCGGTGTGGGGAAGGTTTTCAAGACTCTTCACAAATTGAGGTAATGTAATATAGTGCATTGGACAAATATGAATAGCGTGCATCTAAGACTGTAATATTCCTTTGGATGTGAATGAATAATTAGTAAAAAATGTATTATAAAGTCAAAACTGTCAGCATAGCAGGTGTGGCCAACTCTGGAGAAATGAAAAATACATTATTTCCCCTCTGCAAACCGCCAGCCTGTGTCACCTGAAATTAGTTAATGGAGCAACATTGTATGTATGTATTTTCTCTTGCTCCCTTTTATCGAGTTTTCTTGTACCGTAAGTACCTTTGACTGATGGGCAGCTGATAATAATAATAATAATAATAATAACAATAATAAACTGATGAGCAGCACTTGGAAATCCTTCTGTGAAACCTGCCACTTTGAAGTACCCATAAATGACCTGGGCTGACTGTCTCCTTCCCTTTAGTGGATCACTAAATAATTACTTACAACAACAATAACTTGCATTTATATAGCATACTTGCATTTATATGGCGCCCAATAAAGCATCTCGGAGTGTTTGCTCACACTGGCACGCCTGAAGTTGGCTTCTTAATATGGAGGCTTGTGGGTGTGATCACACCAATCTGGAGCAGCATACTGGAGCTCCAGCATATTGTACACCCAAATATCAATCTTATTAACAAACTGACGTCATCCAACTGTGAGGTTCTGGTGCAGATAAACATTTGATAGAGTTCATTTTTCCTTGTATGTTTTATTTTATAATAATAATCCTTGCATTTGATATTTATGATATTTATAAAAAGATATTATAAAAAATATTTATAAAAGATCTTTATGCTGGTTCTTTCCCTGGGAAATGCAATGTTATGTTTCTTAAATTGTGAAGCCTTATTTTTTAAGAATCCTAAGGATCAGCAAATTCATTTTTTCTTTCAGGAGGTAATGAAGTTTATGACTAAACTAGTAGACCTCCAGTAAGGACTCGGACAGGTTAATTATACTGTAATAAGTTACAAAGAGCTTGAACTAGCAGAAACATTTATCTGTGTTAAGATTTTGCTCTGGATTTTTAAAAAGCAATTGTGTGTATATCTCAAATATTTGTTAATGCAGGATATTGATAGTTAATTAACACAAACCTTTTTGAAAAGTATTGGGAACTTCTTGTGACTTAGTGTATAAAAGCACTGCCAGTGTAGAACTGAGCCTTGTCACTGTGAAGTTTTCAAGTTAAAACTCAGCTGAGATGATGGTAGAAAGGATGCCACAAGTGGCTTCATTGCCTTTAGACTGGGGAGGAGAAAACATCTACATCCTATCCAGTGAACCCTCCGGACAGGTGTATGTGTACACTTTAGAGGAGGCTGGAATTAGACTCAGTCTTGATGCAACTAAGGATCAGACAGCCTGATGACACTTATTGTCTGATCTTATGCATCAAGAATGTCAATTTGGATAAGGTATTGGAGGAACAGTGCCCATGAAGCTATAACCCAGAAAACATTTTGGAAAGAAAACTGGTTGGGAAATATACTTTGAAGTATAGTAACTGTATTTTTGCTCTTCAAGTTCAACAATAAATATGTTACTTATTTTAACAGGATGATGGACCTTTAGGGAAGAAGTTACAAGTAGTCCGAAGCCTTACCTCTGCACTGCAGTCTAATGAAGGTATTTTGTCTGGGATTTTACATTCATAGATTACATGGATTATATGTGCTGTGTATTTTTAACTGAGTGTCATCTTTTAATTTAACACAAATTTATTCCAAAGATATGAACAGAAATCAGCTGGAATCTGTATTTGCTGGTTGCCTGTGAATTGCTGCTCTGGTCAGTTAAAATTTGCATAGAATTTTGTTTCAACTTTTTATCCTTCAGATAGAACCTAAAGTTCCATTCCTCTCCAACTTAGAAATGACTACCACTGCGCCAGGATATAACACAAAGTCTGACTTTGTGTGTCAGCCTAGCGCAGTGGTAGCAATCTTGCCTCTGAGTCAGACCCTTGTGGGTTCCAGCGCCAACTTGGGATTTGGAATCACATGGAATCACTCCAATGAGGTGCTGTGGAGGTGTTACATTGTCGTAGGTGCCATTAAACTGAGGTAATGTCTGCCAGTTCAGGTGGGTGTTAAAGATCCCATGGCCCTGTTTGAAAAGAGAAGGGCCAACAGTTCCCCAAATAAAACTGGTCACTCACTCCATGGCTACAGGATTATTCCTTGATTTTAAGGGTAGAACAACGACAAGATTACATTTGTATAGCGCCTTTCACGTCGGGAGGATGTCCCAAGGCGCTGGACAGAGTACAGCATTTCAGATCCGAGCTGGGGTTGGGGGGGGAGGGGAGGGGAAGTGGGGTGGCCGATGGCATGGTCGAAGAGGAGGGTCTTGAGATGGGACTTGAAGGAGGCTAAGGAGGGAGCGAGGCCGAGTGACTGGGGGATGGAATTCCAGAGATTGGGGGCAGAGTGGCTGAAGGCTCTCCCGTCAATGGTGGGGTGGGGTGGGTGGATCGGGGGACGTGGAGCAAGCCAGAGCCGGCTGAGCGGAGGGAACAGACGGGTTGGCAGGGGCTTAGGAGGTTGCAGAGGTAGGGTGGGGCGAGGCTAAGGAGGGCTTTGTATGTGAGGACCAGGAATCTTGAACTGGATCCTCTGAAGAATAGGGAGCCAGTGGAGTCGGGCGAGAGTGGGGGAGATAGGGTCTTGGAGTTTGGTGCCGGAGAGGACACGGGCTGCAGAGTTCTGGATTATCTGCAGCTTGTGGAGGGCGGAGTTGGGAAGGCAGACAAGCAGGGCGTTTGCATAGTCGAGCCTAGAGGTGATGAAGGCATGAACAAGATTTTCAGCGGCCTGAGGGGTGAGGTAGTGGCAGAGTTGGGTGATGTTATGGAGGTGAGGGAAGGCAGAGCGGGTCATGGCTTGGATGTAGGGGGGAAAGAGTTGAGGGTCGAACAAGACACCTAAGTTCCTGACTGGCTTGGTGAGTTGTAGTGTGCAACCATGGAGGTTGATGTTGTCAGAGCCTGAGGTGCTGAGGCTCTGACGCGAGCCAATTGGGAGGGCCTCAGTCTTGTTCACATTCAACTGTAAGAAATTTACCCTCATCCAGGACTTGATGTCCGACAGGCAGTCTGTCAGGACAGCAGTGGTCCTGGAGTCGAGAGTGGAGGCAGAGAGGTAGAGTTGGGTGTCATCCGCATACATGTGGAAGTTGACCCCATGTCTGTGGATGATGTCACCAAGGGGGAGCATATAGATATTAAAGAGGAGAGGGCCAAGGACAGAGCCCTGGGGGGCGCCAAATGTAACATTACGGGGGCTGGAGGAGAAACCGTTGAAGGCAACGAAGTGGAGACTTGGGAGAGATAGGAATCGGACCAGGCAAGGGCAGTTCCGTGAAGATTGAGCAAAGCGGCGAGGCGGTGTATGAAGGTGGAGTGGTCGACAATGTCGAAGGCGGCAGAGAGGACAAGGAGGCAGAGGGAGCCCTGATCATAGGGTTCAGCATGTCATTAGTGACTTTGACCAGAAATTGAGTAGAATAGAGAAATTGATGTGCACTTTCTGCCTGTTCCATTTATTCCAGAGTTTGCAAAAATATTTAGCCTGTGAGGGCCTTAATGATTCCCTGCAAAGGAGTTAGAAGCCTTGAAATCTGAAAGGTTAATTAATCCATGATGCTCCAGTCTTGTGATCCATCCTTATCTGATGTCCTGTAGCTCAGTGGTTAGAGCACTAGCCTTGCAAGCGAGACACTTGGGTTCAATTCCAGGCAGGGCGAAACCTTGGGCAAGTTTCCTTACTCCACACACCTAATAATAATCCCTCCAAAAAACAATAGTAAATTGGTCATTTTCAATCCATGGCTGCTTGGGACGCTGCTGTGCGCAATTGGCTGCCACATTTCGCCCACAGATATACAGTCAATTCACTTTACAGCATATTCTGTGAAGCGCTTTGAGACGTCTAAAAGACTTGAAAAGCGCTATATCAAATGCAAGGATTATTATTATTATGGCTAATTGTGAGACATTGCTGTGTGCAACTGACTGCCGCATTTCGCTCACATGATACACAGTCAACCCAGTTGTTATTAATAATAATTAGTTAATAATTACCCGATTGGTGGATTGTTTTACCAGGGTTAATCATCCTTTCAAAAAATAATAATAATTTGGTCACTAGATCCACGACTGTTCGTGGGACATTGCTGTGTGCAATTGGATGCCGCGTTGCACCATCAAAATATACAGTTAATTCACTTTACAGAATTCCTGTGAAGCCCTTTGAAACATCATGACAATGTGAAGGGCGCTATAACCAATGCAAGGAATATTTATTTATTATAAATGCTAAGCAATGCCCACTCTTTATTTTCTGATATACAACTTGTGCTTGTTAGAGTATCATTAGCATGCATATGAAAGCTAGGACCATGCTTGTGGGTTATGTTGCTCAAGGTTAGGCTTGTACATTTATGATACATTTTCACACGATAGCCTTCATTTTCCATCCCTGACTCCACAAACTATTATTAAGGTCAGTTAACATTAGTTGCAGACCATTGAATCTTTAGTGTACTGTGCGTAATGGAACAGGTTGTGGACTCCCATGTCAGACGTTCTCTACGTGGTAGATTTCTAATCTTAGTCATGTTTTTTAAAAAATATACATTTAAAGCTTTGGGAAGGGCCTCACCAAATGAAATACTTTTAGGTTTGGTGACTATTATACAGTGATATTCAGGTGATAATCTGAATCAATGTACCATTGTACATCAATGACATAGGAGGAACATTAGTCAAGAGTCCAGAATTACTCTGTCAGGAGTGTCCTGACACAGTCTGTGGTCCTGGAGTCGAGAGTGGAGGCAGAGAGGTAGAGTTGGGTGTCATCCGCATACATGTGGAAGTTGACCCCATGTCTGCAGATGATGTCACCAAGAGGCAGCGTATAGATGTTGAAGAGGAGGGGACCAATGACAGAGCCCTGAGGAATGCCACACAAGATTGGAGAGGAAGGGGAGGTTGGAGATAGGATGGTAGTTGGAGAGTAGAGAAGGGTAGAGGGAGGGCTTTTTAAGGAAAGGAAAGATGATAGCGTTTTTTAAAAGGGTGGGAACAGTACCAGAGGACAGGGAGAGGTTAACAATGTCAGTGAGTAGAGGGGCAAGGAGGTGGAGCTGTGGGGTAAGGAGGGATGTAGGGATGGGGTCGAGGGAGCAGGTGGTGGGTTTCATATGGGTTATGGTGGTGATGAGAGAAGAGGGGGAGACGGGTAGGGGCTGGGGTGGGAGTAGGAGATTGGCAGGGGATAGTAGTTGCAGAGGCAGCTGAGCGGATTCCCTCGACTTTGGATTCGAGGAAGTCCAGCATCACCTCGCAGTTGGCATTTGAGGTGAGGGGTGAGAGGGTCGGAGGAGTTGCAAATAGTTGCAATTCACCAGTATTTACCAGTCAGACTAAAACTGCTAAGAGAGGGGGTTATATGTATGTGAACATATGACCTCTGATTGTATGTGGAAAGATCAGTTGTATGAGTTACAGGAACTGTATTGTCCATGCAATCTCTTTTTAATTTAGGCTTAATTCTTTAATATCTTGTTTAGTTGTCCACAGATCATACATGATTGTCAAGCAGGTTGCTTCTGCCTTTCTGCTTATGTCTGAAATTTAGTGATTGTGAGATCAAATCACCACTGCAATATAGGTGTGAAATATTTGATGCGAAATAGTATTGGGAATATTCTGATTCAGCTCAGTTTCATTTGTAAACTGATGTCTCTTGCTATCAAAGACTTGGATTCAAAATACTGAAGGGAAAGAAAGAGGGGATGGTTGTTAGGGGAGCTAGATCAAAACGGGAGGCAGTATTAAATTAGGGTGCTTCAGGGTTTTGTACTGGGATTCCTTATGTTCCTGGTATCCATCAATGACATGCATTTACAGATGATGCAGATTACTTCAAGTTGGGGGGAACTGAAGCATTAAAGGAGTTGTCCAGGCCATGGGGGCAATGCAGAGGAAAACAATGAGTATGATCTCCAGTGTTAGAAGATTGGGCTACGAGCAATGATAACTTAAGCTCTTCAGTATTGAAAACTTGACCTTGTCAGCATGTGTGTGTATATATATATATATATACATACACACACATAATGTATTTATGTGTGTATATATATAATCTATGTATAAAATTTCAAATAAAATTGACAAAGTAAACCCAGACAATATTTTCAGATACACAAAGGAAGCATCACAAGAGGCCATTGGTTTAGGGTTCCGTACAGTAATTTCAGAATAGCCATGAGGAAGTATTTACCCAGAGGATACTTAACAATGATACAGGTTACCAGGAAGAGTGGTGGATGCCAAACAATGGGAGGTTTTGGAAGAATGAGATGAAATGGCCTGAAAGACTTTCTTCATTTGAACTGATCCTGTGTCTATGAAAAGTGATTTCTACAAGCACAACAGCACCACCAGCAGGACTTGCATGGCTGCAAGACTGCAATATTCAGAAGCACGTTCATTTTTTTTGTCTCCCAATTTTCTGTTGCAGTTTAGAGCACACTGTCTTCTTTCTCGCTCTTGTCCTGGATGAATTAGCCTCAAATTTGGTTGCATCCTGTCCTGCAATTGGATGCTTGCTGCTGACATTTGTTAAGATCAGATAATGGATTATGTCCCTGAGGAGGTGACTTTCATTGCTATGATACCTTTCTCTGCTTATGGTTCCTCACCACTGCAAGTCTTAATTCAGATCTGCATCAGTGCCTCTTTTAAACTTACATCCATAGGTGTCTGTGTTTCTTTTATGGAGTACTGTAAGATGGCTATCGGGATCATTGTGCCTTTGTATCCAGATTTGTGCTTCTTTAATGTGGGTACTTGGGGTTCCAATGAACAGCTCTATCTTAGGAGCAATTACATTCTTTGCAATCAATATTTTGTTCTGTTCTTGCAGAATTAACTTATCAAAGATTGTGACCAGGAATTAAATCTTCGAAGGTTTTACTGACTTTCCAACCGTTCAATCTAAGGTTGATTTATTTGATTGCCAAAATTTTGAATTATCAGCAAATTTTATGTAATGCATCAAAAAAAATCTGCAAAATCCTACATTAGTTTCTATAATATAGTTGTGCATAAATGCTTATTTGACTTGGGTAAACTCATTTTGTGAACTTAGGTGAATTTTTGACATGGGTTGTAATTGTTTGGTCCAGCAGACATTTGCAGAGGTCAGGAGTCCGAGGAGAAGGACAACATTGTGTGGAGCTCCAGTGATAGTGAGCTGTCAGATCCTGAAATGCTGCTGGGTAATTCAAAAGAGAGATTGATGCCAAAAACCCAAAGAACAATCAATTCCTACCACAAGTACCTTCATATGATCAACTCATTAACAGACAGCCAGATGAGTGAAGGTAAGTTATGTTTTTCTTTGTGTGGCTAGAGGTTGAAAATTAACTGTTTGAAGAGATAGACCAATTAAAAACCCCAGTGTTTTGCACCAGTGGTTCTCAGACTGTGGGCAATGAGCCCTGCCCTGTTGGGGCAATAGTAGATACCCCAAAATATGCAGTACTCACACTGCATTGCTTACTTGTGTCTGAAACATACAGAAGCCTATTGACGTGCTTAAGCGTCTCCAAACCAGAGAGAGTTCTACATATGCATATTGCCTACGCTTGGAAATTTCCCATTTATCTGATAGCCTGCTTATCTAATTCTGCAAAGTATTACACACACGTTGACAGAAGCCAAGACCGTAATTCTATCAGTTCTGCGTTATTTGACAGTGGGGCCTCTTGCAGCAATATTATCCTGTCCTCGTACATTTGTACTGGATAACATTCATACTGATTTCGTTTCCTGGCTGAGGCTAACTCAATACAGCATAGAGACAGAACGTTTCTCATTTGTATGATGCAATGCAACCCAATGCTGTTCATTCATCTTCTGAGCCACTGGGGAAACTGTTGTTAATTTCTGGTGACTCAAACAAAGTATCTGTCTACACGGCAGACAAGCTGTTACTGACAGTTAATAAAGCATGAAGTGCATACTCTATTGGGATCAATTTGTTTTTCTCCTTTTCAATTTTTGGTGTGAGAGGGTGTTGGTATTGATGCATATTTTCTTATTCTGTTTTTATTTGAATTTTTTAGTGTCTATTCCATCATCAATTGGGATACTTTTATTTTGAGTACAAAGTGTTGAATTACTCAGATGTTCTTCATTGTGAAATTTTTTTTAGGATTAATTCTATAATAGAATCTTGTTAGTTGAAAGTTGGCTTTTTGACTGTGCACCTGGGTCTTGGCTCCTGTCAACCTGTGCGTAATACTGTGCAGAATTAGAAAAGCAGGCTACGTCCCTTTGGGGAGGGAGTAAGTGCTCCATTTAAGACAAATGGGAAATTTCCATAACTGCATCTGTATCTCTGATTTAACTCCCCACTTCCCTGCTGTTGTTTTTGCTAAAACTACTTACCAGATAGTCTGCTACTGTTACAAGGCGCTATTTTTCTATCTGAAAACTTCTAATGCAAGTCCTGATTCTCAGATATGTTTTCCTTGTCTAGAGGAAATCTCAGAAATTTGTCATGGATCACTAGGAACCTAACTGGCTTTGCCAAGCTCATCGTTTCATTAGCACCTCATTTTCAGGAAAATATTTTGTTTTAGACACTTTTTAAATATTTTAGTAGTTTCTAAAGGTTTGAATGGACTGTCCCAAGATTCAAACCCCAAATCATCTGGACACTGCTGGGAAGCTCAGTTGGTTTGGATTCTGCTGAAGCTTGCTATGAACAAAATTATGAAGGTCAAACAATTTTACAAATCACTGGCAATTTGCTTAAATGAAACCTGTAGTTAGAATACTGGTTGAATGAAATGTTCTGTCTTTTCAGATGAATCCCCCACGATAGACTGGGACAGTTTTAGTGACAACGAAGAGATCAGTGACATAACACAGGGTGCAGTGGATTCTTATCTTACTGATTCTGATTCTTCAACCAGCAGCAAACTGGAGAACAGAAAGTCTGCAACTCATCAACCTACAAAGTCACTGGTGAGCTCCATTCCCTTTTATTTCCATTGGTTTGTATTCCTTTCAGAGTAGAGTAATTCAATTCAACAACAACAACAAAATTATATTTATTATAGGTCCTTTCATGTCGGGATGATATCCCAAAGCACTGGGCAGTCAAAGGTTTGCAGCCGAGCTGGGGGTTGGAATAATGAGAGGTGAGGTCTGAGGGGGAAGGCAGTGAGTGGGTAGATGACCGAAGGCGTGGTTAAAGAGAAAGGTCTTCAGACAGGCCTTGAAGGAGGCAAAGGGATTCCGGGATGGAGTTCTAAAGGTCGGGGCAGAAAGGCTGGAAGTCCAACTACCATTGGTGTGGTGGGCAGGGCGGGGAGACATGGAACAGCCTGTGCCTGCCAAGCAGAGGGAGCGGGAAGGCTGGTAAGGTTTTAGTAGATGACAAAGGTAGGGAGGACTTTGATAGTGAGAATGAGGATCTTAAACTCGATTTTCTGGGTTATGGGGAGTCAGTGAAGCCAGGCGAGGATGGGGGTGATCTGCTCACGGAGCTTGGTGTGGGAGAGGACATGAGCTGCAGAGTTCTGAATAATCTACAGCTTGTGGAGGGAAGAGTTGGAAAGTTTGGAGAGCAGAGAGTTAGCATAGTCAAACCTGGACATAATGAAAGCATGGATGAGGGTCTTGGCAATCTGAGGGAGAGGTAGTTTCAGAGGAGAGCATTGTTATAGAGGTGGGCAAAGGCAGAACGTGTCATAACATGGACGTGGGGTTTAAAGTTGAGGGTTGAACAAGGCACCAATGTTCCGAACTACCTCTGAGGTTGAGTGTACATCAGTGAATAGTGATGCTTTCAGCGTCTGAGATGTGGAGGCACTGATAGGAGTTAATCAGAAAGACCTCTATCTTGTTGACGTTCACCTGCAGAAAGTTGGCTCTCATCCAGGATTTGATGTCTTGACAGACAATCTGTCAGGACAGCAGTGGTACTGGAATCGAGGGTGGAGGCAGAATGAGAAGCTGTGTTTGAAAATAAAACAACAAAACAAAGCTTTAGCTTTTGAAGATGCTCAGCTTAATAATAAATAATAATCCTTGCATTTGATATAGCGCTTTTCACGTCGGGAGGACGTCCCAAAGCGCTTCACAGAACACACTGTAAAGTGAATTGACTGTATATTTGTGGGCGAACGCGGCAGCCAATTGCGCACAGCAATGTCCCACAAACAGTCATAGATTGAAAATGACCAATTTATTATTGTTTTTAGTTTTGGAGGGATTATTATTAGGCTCTGTGTGGAGTAAGGAAACTTGCACAAGGTTTCGCCCTCTGCCAGGAATTGAACTCAGGTCTCTCACTTGCAAAGCGAGTGCTCTAACCACTGAGCTACAGGACTCCACCATATTCTGCTGTTGAATATTCAGGCTGGAGAACCGAGTGGCCAGAACTGTATTTGGAACACTCTAACACTCTGCGGAGAATGCGTTCTGTTTGGGTCAGGTTGACCTGAACTGAAAGCAGTGTCTGGGGTTTCCAACGTTCTGCCAGTGTATCCTTTGAGAAATATTCAATTATCTAGTATTTATTGACTTGACAAAATCAGTAGAAAATGCCAGAATATTCTCACTCGGGTTTTTATAACAGACTGATGCAAATCTTCAGCTCTGCAGCCCAACCAATGACCAAGCAACTGACATTTTGTATTCTGAAATCAGATGAGGCTGCATAATTAACTCTGTGTTAGTCTTTATTTTAACTTGGCTGTTGATGTAGTTCAGCTGAAGGTTGAAATGTAGCTTGAAGCTATAGCTTAAACAAGTTTCAGTCAATGTTCTGGAACAATCAGTAAATAATAATTTGTCCCCTAACCATGGCTAATACAGGCTCGTGTCCCCTGCCCTCTCATACCACCATCAGTGACGAGCATTCAGTCATTATGCTTCGATCTCTGGAACTTTGCCACTATCCCTCTAATTGTGCCCTCTCTGTCTTTCTTCAAATCCCACCTTAAAAATTTTCCTCTTCAATCTTGCCTTTTCAATCTTTCCGACATGAAGGGAGCTATGCAAGTGTAATTTGTTGTTGTTTTCGTCACCACATGCAGATTTACCTGCTGCAGTGACCAATTGCCGCTTGCACACTTGCCAGCTGCATTGATTTACGCATGCGCAGCGTAGATTATTGATTAAATTAGATTGTATACGATTAATGCAAGTTTGCCTGTAACTCGAACATCGCGTCAATCATATTAACTGTTATGGTCCCAACTGATGTGACTTATGCGAGTTTTACTGTATCCTGTGAGGTTCTTTGAGACATACTGCTGATGTGAAAAGCGCTGTGTCAAAATTGTATGGATTATTATTACTGTTATCTGAGTTTTGGTGTGCAGAAAATGTTAACGTCTACAACTGTCAAGGTTTGGCGAGTACAATTTCTGTAAACATAATAGGGTAGGGATCCTGTTAGGTAATGCATTTGTGAAAAAAACAAGTACTGTAGTTAAAATATAAACTCTTCTCAGATTTTCAGAGAATTGTAAGATTGAGTCACTCTGAAAACGAAGTTGTCTTATTTCTGAATGATTATTATACTGGTTTTAAGACTTGAAATGTTTCTACTAAGATGCTAGCACTTGGGAATCCAGCATGTTTTCAGTGTTGTGTGGCACTCACTAATTAATTAACGTAAATGATTGCATTCAGTGAGAAATTGATGCAGTGGTTCTCCAGAGACAACAGAAACTCTAATCTCCAGTTGGTTACGCAAGTACAGACACCACTTTTGTGCAGAGGCTACTCTTTAGCAGAAATGTTAGATATCACACATTAAGTAAGCTGTGAAAAGTTGCAGTGCCTGCTGTTCTGTGATAAGTAGCCGTTTAAATCTTATTGACATTAAAAATGCATTTTTGAAAACAATGGTGCAGATACTGTTTAAAGCACTTTATTTACATTACCTATAATGCATTTACCAACTTTGCTCATAAGCTTTGGGAATTTTCAGTTTGTATAAAGAGCAACTGGTTCAGAACTGAAGTGGCCTTTACCCTATTTTGCTTATCAGTTTCCTCCACATACAAAAAACCTTGCAATTAAATCTATCTGTTTCTCATTTCTGTTTGTTTAATGTTTTCAAATGCTGCTACACAGTAATGTTAACCACATTGTGCTCATAGGTGGCAGGTGAGAATATTCTTTGGGGATCTTAACTGAGGCGTGTTCTCGTATGTACACCATGGACAGGCTTTGTTGAAGACTCTGTGTGTGTGTGTGTGTGTGTGTGTGTGTGTGTATTTGTCGGTTTATTTGTGAGTCTCTGCAATGGATCCAACTCCAGCTCACTCAACTCGCTTACTGCTACATTCAGTTTACTTCACATCCCGTTATGCTCTCATTGTTGTCTGAGCCTTCAACAACTATGTCCCAACCTTTGAAACTCCCTCCGTTGAACCTCTGTTTTGCTTCCCTTTCCAACTGACTTTAAATGCCGCCTAAAAACCTATTTTTTCGACTGTGCCTACAGGCACCACTGTCTGTGAAACATTCAGACGAGAGCTACAGAGCGACATAAATGCAAGTTGCAAAAAATATATATATTTTGTACTCTTATTGATTGCTATTCGGTATGCTTTTCCGGCTACTAGGTGGCATCACACCCAGGGTATAAAACCATACAAATTTACATTTATTTTGCACATTTCATTCACATTGAGAGGATGTTCAAGTTGCTTTACAGGATTTTACTGTGAAGTGGAGTATCTGTGTATTTTGGAGGCAAACTGGGCAGCCCATGGGGTGATTGACCAATTTTATTTGGGAGATTATTGGCCTGGACACTGGGGTAAAGCGCCTACTCTTCTCAAGTAGTGCCATGGGGATCGTTAACATCCATCTGAGCAGACAGATTCTGATGAAGGGTCATGGACCCGAAACGGTGACTCATTTTCCTTTTTCCATAGACCTGGTGAGTAGTCCCAGCGACTTCTGTTTTTATTTTCAGATGGGACCTAGATTTAACGTCTCATCTGAAGGGCAGCACCTCCAACAATGCAACATCTCCCAGCACTGCATGGTGTGTCAGCTTGGACTATGGAGTTCAAGTCCTGACCTGCAGTTTGTACCTGTAACATTCTGATTTAGAGGCAAGAGCGCTACAGACTGAGTCAGGATAACACAAAAAAAAACCTTGTGTGGCTTGAACGTGCACTGGAGTATTGAGTATTTTAAGAGTGAAGGGAACTTGGTTGATCATATTGTGATGACCTACAGCATTCATCATCTTTGATTATGCTTTCAGTCATATCTTCCCTCATATATCATATATATGAACATTGAGAACAGACCGATGATCTAACACAACTTTAATTCGGGAGATATTGGAGGATATTTGAACATTTTGTAAATTGTGGTATAGGAACCACTAGAGGGCACTGCAGCACCACAAGGAAGTTAGTCATATGGACTACTTTCAAATGGAAAAGCAGAAGTTTTTTCTAGAAGCTTCATTATGTTGTGTTGTGTTTGTTATTGAAAGGTAACCCAATGAAGAAATGGACAAGATACTCTTTACACAGTTTACAGATGGACTTTTGTTGTACTGCGATGGTTTGGGTCTATAAAAACAGCTCATGCATTTTAATGGGTTACGTTATATAGCAGATGCTGGTCAGCACTTCCTTATCGGGTCGTTGATGATATTACCAATAACATCACCAAACCGCATGTGCCCGCATTGTGAAGGAAGTTCTTGTGAGCATTTCCAGTGATAGGACGTTAGGAGGCCCTTTGTGCCTGCACGCTATGGTGCCGGAAGCAGTGAGTACTATACTTCATCTGACTGCTCCCACAATTCCAAAAATGCCAAACAACACTCAAAATCCTATACCTCTCAATCCCAACATTGTCTCCATAGGTAAACTCGACATTATATTGGGTTGTTACAAAATGGAGAGGTTTCCTTTTGGAAGAGTAAAACTGGAACTTTGCTGGATCTTCACAACGGTTATGTGTTATCCGATTGAAGTTTGTAACTTTAATCTGTAGTGGAAAATGGCTGTGTAAATGTTGCTTGTCTGGAGATTATGTTAAAATCTATCCAAAATCTTTTTTGAAATTGTGCCAGACGTATCTTATAGCTAGTGATTTAGTTATCACGTTTAGTGCTGAAGTCATAATTAGGTTATAGGTTGCCAGCTGAGGAGTGGCACTTCAGATAAGGAGTGGCACGGAAATGTATTTATGGATGTAAGTGGGCTGGACGTTTCTTCTGCCCTATGTGCAAAGTGGAGTTCTGAAGATAGAACTAGTAAATCAGCTCCGTAGGTGGAAAATCCATGACAATGGCAGGTGAGGCACAGCAGAGAAGTGGCAATTTAGTTCCACCTGGAAAGAAAGGAAACTAAACTGAGGGAGGGGTAGGTGAGTCACTATCGCACACCTTCATGACGAGTTTAAGAGTCTTGCTAGCAGCCTTTCAATAGATCACATGTCAGTCCCCTTATGTGACCCAGCAAGAGAAAAATGTTTATTCTGCAATAAAATAAATGTAAAACTTATAGTAAAAATTCCTATTCAGAGACCATACCATATTTTGAGAACTGTGCCATCTTTTTCATGACCATATGTGAACGGCAACCAACGAACACTGAGGGGTTCAAAAAATGAGCAGACTGTTCTTTACAATTATCATTGGGTAGAATTTGAAGAGTGGGTTGGGATTCAATCTGGAACACCGTAAACTGCATTACTATTTATCTACTTGAAAATATGTTAGTTACATGAAGAGGGAAGTTATTTGCTCCCACAGAATGATCATAATGCCTAAATTGTATGCAAAAGTTTATATTATTTGTGACATGAAGGACTCAAAATCTCTTTGTCAGACTAGATCGATACCGTGCCTAGTTTCTCACTGGAGAGATCCTCTGCAAAAATGCTTCACAGGAACCTACGTTGTGTGTGGTGGGGGCAGACACGAGTTAATGTGCCTCTGATCTTTCTGTGATGATTTCTAATATAGAAAGTATGTACTAGATTTAGGTACAGCTATTGTGTAATTATTATTTAGATTTAGTTTGATGGCGTTTCAGCACCTTGGGCCATCCTCCCGATGTGAAATCGTAAAAGGCGCTATACAAATGTAATTTGTTGTTATGAAAATCTATCCTGTCCTCTAAATTTGTTGTTGAGGTGACAGAATAAAGGTGGCAGTAAATGTTTCAAAGTTGTACAATATTTCTACATATAAAAGGTAAAGAAAGAAGTATAATACTTTACACCTTTTTTGGTATTTTAGGGGACAGGTAGTGGAGAGTTATCTACTACTTGAGGTGGAGAGGAAACAATATTCATTACTTGAGGTGAGGGGAGAAGACATATACGCTATTTTGGGGTTGTGGGAGGAGATATCCACTATTTTGAGTGGTGGCGGGGGGATATCCACTTCTTTAGTTGAGGATAGAGAGAGGAGGAAAATCTTCTAATTTCTATTTTTGCTTGAGGTCTTCTAGTTGTAAATAACAACAACTTACATTTATATAGCGCCCTCCACGCCGAGCGGCAGCTCAGCCTGTGACCTGTGCTGTCTAGTTCTTTCTTGGAAGACAAGTAACGTGTTTTTAATCACAACAGCTGTACTTCTCATAAATTTAAAGACCTGGACTAAGTTCTTTAAATCTTTTTTTTCAAATGAGAACCAATTGAGCTCTGAAAGTCTCCTCTGTTCAAAACACTTTTTGCCCCAGAATTATCCATGTGCCCCTTTCAATGCTTCTGTGTTCTTTTGACATTAGTTTATTCAAAACTGCACACAATATTTCAAATGTGGCTATGTTAAGGATATATAAAATGCTCTTCATACAATGTGAGGGATTTGGGACTGACAGATCTATAAAGGGTTAATAAGAAACCCTGCTTAAGGTCCAATTATTACATAGGTGTATTTACATTACAATGTGCTGCTGCTTATTTCCAGTGCCTTGGGACATCCTCCTGACGTGAAAGACGCCATACAAATGTAATTTTGTATTGTATAGGTATGACCAGATGACCAGGGTTCAGGTGTGATCCTTGCATTTCAGAAAGTACTAAGCTAGGGGCTTAAGCCAAAACATAGTTTGTCAGAGGCATTTGACAGAGAAATGGAAACACAGATACTTGAAATGTAAGGAATATTAGCAAAAGGCAGGTAAAGGGAATCAGAATATTAGCATAGATTGTAGACTTCGCATATTGGGCTTAATCCCGTTTTCGTGATCTATCATCTTGAAGAACATCTACTCTTTTGAACTGACTGAAACTTTGCTTTGCAATGTCTTTGAAAACTTAGATTGGTAAAATCTTTGAAGACTTAGTTTTTTGCGTCTAAAATGTTTTGTGCTATGTATTCTTGTCACTGTTTCTGTTTAATTGTTATATTGTGTAAATAAACCTAGGTTGGTTTGAAAAACTCTTCCGAAACAAACTGGAAGAGTACAAGCAGTTTAGGATAAATCTGTAGATGATAGGTTGGGTTCTGAGAGACAACTCAACCTAAAGGAGAGGGCTGGAATGGAACATTTCAAGATCTCAGAAAACTATGCAAATGTGACTTGTACAAACTCATTCATGTAAAGGAAGTTCTGAAAGTCCATTCAAATTTGTAGCAGCCCTCAAGAATTAAGCGGGTGTTTGATTAGCTTTGTTGACAACAGTTTCAAGTTGCCTGGAAATTTACAGGAATTATTTATAATCTCGCCCAAATCCTTTTCCCTTACCACCTCTACTAATGAAACAAAAACAGAAATCGCTGGGAACACTCAGCAGGTCAGGCAGCATCTATGGAGAAAGGAAAGTGAGTCAACGTTTCGGATCCATGGCCCTTTGTCAGAACTGAGTCTACTAATGAACACCTGTTCACTGTGCACACGTTCTTGTTCCAGTAAATCCATCCACCACTCCTTGGCCCATCTGCTTAATTGGTCCAGAACTTCCTGAATTTTATTTATATTTATTTACTTGCCCATGTAGCTTAGAATTGTCAGGAAACTAATATTACAAGAAGTACTTTCCTCTAAGACCTGCTGTCAGTATCTCTGTACATTTAGTTTTGCCTGCTATCAGTCTCACAAGCAGAATAGAGAAAGCAGTAGCCAAATCAAGTGGCTGCTGGCAGCCTTCAGTTCCTTGCCATAACTGAAACAGTTTTTGGAGCATTTGCCAGAATTTCTAACAACATAAAACTGGCTTGGTCACCCAAATTTATAAAAACATAGTTTTCGAAATCTGTGCATCGTCCGAGGCTGATAATGGACGGTGTTTACAAAAGAATGTTTTTCTATTCTTCCAGTTTTATATAGTTCAGTCAATTCGGAACAGAAAATATAGAGTTTCTTTTATAATGCACACCGCTGTGTCGGTGGGTGAAATGCTGTTTATTGTTTGTGTTTTCAAAGCACTTTCGACAGTGAAACGTGCATGGATTGCTGTTAGTGATCTCTGCAGGAAGATTTGATTTGTCTTTACTGTCCAGTGAAAATAT
Source organism: Callorhinchus milii (assembly GCF_018977255.1). Lineage (NCBI taxonomy): Eukaryota > Metazoa > Chordata > Chondrichthyes > Chimaeriformes > Callorhinchidae > Callorhinchus > Callorhinchus milii. The sequence goes on along the minus strand of NW_024704743.1, from coordinate 94,224,879 downwards.
CACTAACATCCTAATGTACAATGAGAACAGTTAGGTACTTTGCTGGGCCTCAAAAGGGAAAAGTCAAACTTGGTGTGTGCTGAATATGCAGCAACATTCCATGGCAGGATCATTGCGCCTATAGAAGAAGAGAAAGAAATAGATTTTTTTTATAAACATGATCTGCATCAGTCAGGCAGATCGCCATGTGAGAATATTAGCAGAGAAAGTGGATGAAATTGTTAATGTATTTGTTGTACATTTGCTTGTTTTTAAAATAAATTAGGGTAATACTATTTGAGGGTACTCACTCCAAATCCACTCCCTCTCCCTTAATTTTTGCTTCTGTATTGCCAATTGAGCCTTGGGAGGTAGATTTTTAAAAAAATTGATTTGGGAACATGAAGACAGATATAGAGGAGGCAACAGAGAAGAAGAGGAAGAGGGGTGCAGAGAATCAGAAAGCTCGGCCTCGGTGGTAAGGGCGATAACAATGTGCTGTCAACCCGAGGTAGCTGAGCTGAGGGAATGATGACAGACTTGGAGGTGACAAAGGCATGGAGTTTTGGCAGTATTTGGTGAGGCAGGGCCAAAGGTGGGTGGTGTGGTTGACATCAAGAAAATCTGTATTCATCAGAGACAAGACGTGAGTGAGAAAAGAGAGCTGAGGATTGAACCGGATGGCTCTGCTGCGGACTGATTCAGTGAGTTGGCGAGAAAACAGGGAGGTTGAGGAAGTGAGAACATGTTGGCAGGAGCAATGGAGGATGGCTTCCATGTCTACTTGTCAGAAATTTCAGCTCATCCAGGCCTTGATAGCCGACAGAACATCAGTGGACCTGGAATCGAGAGTGGAAATAAATTAGGGTGTCATCCACATAAAAATAGCACTTTTGCTTCTGGTTCAGAAGGTTCTAGGTTCAAACCCCATGTCAAGTCTTGTCCAGGCTGACACTCCAGTGCAGTGCTGGGGGAATGCTGCATTTTAGAGATGCAATTCGGATGAGACATTAAAACAAGTCCTGTTTGCTTATTCAGATGAACATTAACGATTCCATGCACTATTCAAAAAATAGAAGGGGTTTCTCCTGGTGTCCCGGCCAACAACTGCCACGTACAATTGGTCATTCACTTTATGGGTGTTTGTGGGACATTGCTGTGTGAAAATTAGCTGTCCTTTTCACCTACAAAATACACAATACACTGCACTTTATCCTATACTGAATAGTAATCAGGAGTGGGAATTCTGACCTAGACCTTTTCTCTTTCTCTAGCTCAGCAATGCTGAGGCCAAATACACAATCTTTAACTACTGCTTTGGCTGACGTCATCCATCCAAATCATTGTAGACCGAAAATTGAACTATGACCCCTGACCTGATGGATTGCTTCTATAATGGGACATTTGGGGAGTGAGCAAACTTTTTATGACTGTTTTATGACTGCTGACTAATATTTACTCTGCACGTTATATATTTTGTGCTGTTTATACATTGTTTCACCTGAATGTGAAGGTAGCGTGATCTGCTGTCATATTTGCTGAGCAATGACTCATTGATTGTTTCTGGATTTGTGGTTGATCACTCCCTCTTCTAAATCTTACTATCATACTGGAATTTCCAGGTCCACCGTCACGAGAGATTTAGGGCAAGGGAGGGGCACTTGAGTAGGTCAAATTAAACAGTTTACAATAATACTTTGTACTGACAATAATAAAATAAATAACTAGTGGATTTGTTTCACTGTACTATATATTGCCCACTTTTTGAAGTCTTAATCCGATCTTTATTTTCTCCCTAAAACTGTTTTTTAAAATGCTTTCTTGTATTGACTTCTTCACCCGCCTGTACTTTTAAACACATTTTTGTCTACTTGCCAAGAACATAGTGTTCCAGGGTGTCATTCAGTGACGTCTGTTCTGGCCTCTAGCCAAGGAAGACTGAAGTTCATTCTCCTTGAATGAGAGTAGGCCGATTAGGTCAGGAGTTTAACTCTTTGCGTAACAAGAAGGAAAGGGCTCGGCAGTTTTGTTTTTCAGCGCATGTTCTTGATTTCCGTTTTATGTGATCGCAACCTTCTGTAGGAAATCTCTCTATGGCACACCTCCAGGTTTGTATTACCATTATACTTGTACTGTTCATTTTTTTGGTGAGCAGTAATGGTGTGATAATGACTACTCGCCTACTAGAGGGAATCCACTTTTCAGGACAGGACGAAAGCAAACCCTGGATTTTTGAGTTTTGTGTACATTTATCCACAACAAAAAAAACATACTACCTCCGTCGCAGTTGCGTAGCTGCTAGAAAGAGTTCTCCAGGCAGCCCCCTGTTAGATCACACAGACTTGTGCGACTTGATATTGGCCTCAAATTCTTATTAGAGCTGAAATCTTACAAGGCAACACGCTGTACAGGGAACTTCCTGGAGCAAACGTTTAATTCATGGGTGCTTTTTCTCTCAACCGTAGCATGACAACACAGTAGCAAGCTTTTTAGTAGCCATTGTGAAATTCATACCAGACTCAGTAAAATTGGCCAAAATATATTTGCTGCAGTGACCTAAATGACTGGTGTGCCTGTGACTTATGTGTACTCAAGGTAATTTTGAGGGTTTTTTCAATTCAGCCGAAAAATCGGATGAAGTCAGCTGTAAATAAATTGAAACATTTTAAGCACAAATTTTATGAACCAAAAGGTTAGGAACTTAGTTTTGCTTTGGAAGGAACACGTAAAAAAAATAAGCTTTGCCTTCTTGGAGCTTCTCTTTTCTGTGTCTCCACCTCCAACCCCCACCACCCGGCCCCGTCTAATATTTCTTGAAGGATTCTGTGTTCTGGAAGGCCACTCCAGATTGTGCCTGGAGCTGGATTTCCTCATCTCTCTCATGAATGGGAAATTCCTGGAAGAAAAGATGTGGGCTTGGGAGTGAAGGTGCAAGAGGTTCGAGGATGGAAGAACCTATTGTGAGGATCTGAATGGTGGGAATTGTGATGATGGATAGGAGAGGGAGGAATTACTGACAAATGTTTTCTGTTTCTAGGTTTATTCTAAAATTTGGAATATATAATTTAGAGATGAATTACAGGGTTTTGAAGGTTTAACCTGAAAAGCCTGCCTTACGTACTTGAGGCGAGATATTTTAATAATAACTAATAACTTGCATTTACGTAGGGCTTTTCAAAAAAGGGCTTTACAAACTACAACTGATAGAATTGAAGAGAAGGTTATATAGGCATATTAGCGAATTTGCACCAGCAATGCCAATTCATTTGAATTTGAGGTTAAATGTGGATTAGAAAGGGAATATAAACCAGGATAACTGAGAAAAACATTCCACATATCTTTAAAATGGCAACAACAGGACAGTTTACATGGCAATAAACATACCTTTACATGGCAGACAAAATGTAAAATTAATAACGCAGTGAAATAATGGAAATGATGATCTATAAATAAAGAATAAAATTAGATATAATCCAGAATGTCATGCAGCAGCTAATGTTTGATACACATTTGCAAATTACAGTAGTACTATATAATGCAAAGAAATATAAATTTTAAACTATTTTTTAAAACATTTTTTAGTAAAGAAGTATAAGACACTTAAATTTGCAGACAACACCAAGTTATGGGAAGTGTGGAATCAGAAGAGGTACTGAAGGTCCTACAAAGAGAGCTTGGTGTGATATGCACATGAGCCGATAATTGGCAAATCAAGTTTACAAAGAATGTATAGCACGGAAACAGGGCACTTGGCCCAACTAGTCCGTGCAGGCGTTTATACTTCACATTAGTCATCACTCATTCCTTACACTCTCCCGTACCCTTCTATTCCCATCTTTCTCATTTGAAGGTCTAGCTTCTGCTAAATCCTTTTGTCACATTGATTCATCCTACAATAGGTCATTATTTTCCAGGATCTGAAAACTATGCAGTTTGTTACTTCCCTCTGTATTCCTTTCCTCCTATAATACGTAGATTTGAAATCCAAGTTTAGGGTGTTCAGGTCTCTGGTTTTTGATCTATCTTGCCCTCTCTCTCACTCATTCAATTTTGGTACTATAATGAACAATGAGCCTTGACTCTTCAGCATTATTTCTCAAGTTAAAAAATTGTCAGGCACTCTGAATTACTGTATATATATTCTGAGCTAAGTCTGTTCAAATGATGGCCTGTAGAGATTTTGAGGTTTTGCTACCTATTAGCTGGTTCAGGGTAGAGCACGATGATTAGCTTATCGTAAATGTCGTAAATGAATCCATTTGGCTCCATATATGCATCTATGTTGGTTTATTTGTCCCAGGAGATTTGGCTTAATTCTTGCTATTTTGAAGATTATCTGATGTGTTTACAGATCTTGTTCAAGAGGATCAATTGTTTTTAAGTGTATGAAGAAGCCGTATGTTGCTATTAAACAGGTCTTTGATGCATTTAAATACATGCACCTCCCACCCTTAAAAGGTTATTTGTTTCCTATTCACTAAAAGAAGTCTGTTCTGTCAAAAACATTAGCATAGAGTGATCTAAATATTGTCTTATGGCTGAGTTTTTTCACTTAATGGAATAATCCCAGGTTGGTCTAATAATAGGATTAGGTCCCAAGGAGGGAGGCATGGTTTTAAAAGGATGATGTTCAAAGGAGTAATAGAAACCAGTGTGTTCTTCGTGTTTCCTAAAATGCTGGGAATAAAGAGGATTCAGTTGTATTTGTTTTTTTTTAAACAAACAAGGAAAGCATTTTAGTAATTATTATTATATAATCCTTGCATTTGGTTCATTGCCATGTCTCACCGGTTTACTGTAAAAAGGAGTTTTGTGTGTTTAGGAAATCGCGGCAACACAATTGTGCACAGCAATGTCCCACAAACAGCCGTGAAACAAATGACCAATTTTTTTATTGGGGGGATATTTGGCCAGACACCGGGAGAAACTTCCTGCTCTTTTTGATGAGTGTCATGGGTTCTTTAACTTCCACCTGAACAGGCAGACGGGGCCTCGATTTAATGTCTCATCTGAAGGACAGTACCTCTGACAAGGCAAAACACCCGGCACTGCATTGGAGTGTCATCTTAAACCATGTGAGTCCATGTCTGTACATGAGATTTGAACCCACAACCTTCTGATTCAGAGGCGAGAGTGCTATCACTGGGCTAAGCTGACACGCAGTAAGCAATATTATGAGTGTGAGTCACCAGAGTCCGTATTATTTTCCCCTGTTAAGCACTCTGTATTCTTTACCTATATTTCATTGCTGTTCACACAGTAAAAACAAACTTTAAAACAGGCCATTACATTTTGAAGAATAAAAATGATCATAATTCAATCACTGGATATCACTGCTACTCATAATCTATTTAAGCTGTGTTAAGTGTGAAAAAAATTCAGCTATGACTTCAATTAAGTTGAACTACATTATAATACCCTTCAATATAATGCTGCCTCATTTATAGCGCAGGTTTACTGTAAACCTGTACTAACCAGAAAAACAGTACCCACGTATCTTCCAATGGTGTCTCTGACAAATTGCATTCATGTAGTGCCCTTCAGACAGGATAGTGTGTTGAACAATTTATAAAGACAAGGTCAGATGTCAAGCAAAGGGGAAGTGACCACAGGTACGGTCGAATATGCAGATATTTTGGATTTAAAGACAGAGGGGGAGAAATGGAAGGGTAGAGGGCAAGAGTTGCTGAAGGCTCAGTCACCAACAGCAGGGTGGAGGGGGCAGGGGACGCACAGCAAACTGATATTAGCAAAGAGAAAGTGGTGACCAGAGGAGTCAGTGAAGATCACAGAGATAGGGAACTGCTGGAGCGTGAAGGGATGTGTGTGTGGGTGAGGAGTGGTTGGTGACCTGCTAGAAACGGTAGATTTCTGGCTTGCTGCTGACATTGGTTGTTATAATATGATAATAATCTTTGCATTTGATATTGTGCCTTTCACGTCAGGCAGGCGAACTCAAAGCACTACACAGGATATACAACAACAAGATTTCATATATAGAGCGCCTTTCATGTCGGGAGGACGTCCCAAGGCGCTGGACAGTTGGATCAGGACCCGAGCAGGGGGGAAACGGTCAGGGTGAGGGGAGGGAAGGGAGGGAGCGAGGAGGGGGTAGAGAGTCGAGAGGGGAGCTGAAGGCACGGTCAAAGAGAAAGGTCTTGAGACCGGCCTTGAAGGAGGAAAGGGAGGAAGCAATATACTGTGAAGGGATAAACACTTTTCAATTTTCAAATAGTGCCATGTGATTTTTAAAGTTTACCTGAACAGGCAGATGAGATCTGAGTTTTAATGTCTCATTCAAAGGACAGCACCTCCAATAATGCAGGGCACCCCCCCTCCCCCCACACTGCATTAGAGTGTCAGCCTAGACAGAGTTCGGAGTCCCGACATGGGGCTTAAACCCACAAACTTCTGACTCCCAGGGAATGCTACCAGCTGAAGCATATTTACACTTAATGTGCATTTCCGGCCTTTTTTTATTTCCTGTGGATTAGTTTACTGATGAGCTGGTTGACGTATTCCTTGTGCATTTGTGAGCTTTATTCACGTGAATGTGCATGACACATTCGAAGTATGTAAAATATTGTACTGCTGACAGTGATCGAGTTAAACTGGATCCTTTGTGAAAGAGTAGCAATGTTGAGATCTGCTATCAGCATGATAGAATGATGAGTTGAAAATTTCCATTAACTGTTGGGTGGGTTTGAACTGATAATATCTGCTTCATGTTTAGCATGAACATGCAGTATCATCAACACCAACAAAATTACGTTTGTATAGCGCCTTTCATGTTGGGAGGACATCCCAAGGCGCTGGACAGTCGGTGTTTCGGATCCGAGCAGGGGTTCGGGATCGGGAAGGGTGGAGGGCAGGGGGGAAGGCGGGTGATCGAAGGCACAGACGAAGAGGAGGGTCTTGAGATGGGTCTTGAAGGAGGCAAGGGAGGGGGTGAAGTGGAGGGACTGTGGGATGGAGTTCCAGAGGATGGGGGCAGAGTGGCTGAAGGTGGGGGACGTGAAGCAGGCCGGAGCCCAGGAGCGGGCAGGTTGGAAGGGGGTTAGGAGGTCGCAGAGGTAGTACGGAGCAAGGCCATGAAGAGCTTTGAAAGTGAGTACCAGGATCTTGAACTGTATCCTCTGTGATGGAATCAGGTGAGAATAGGAGTGATAGGGTCGAGGAGCCTGGTGCGAGAGAGAACACGGGCTGCAGAGTTCTTGATGATCTGCAGCCTGTGGCGGGAGGGGTTGGGGATGCCAACAAGGAAGGACTTTGCGTAGTTGAGCCTGGATGTTATGAGTGCATGTATGAGGGTCTCGGCAGCCTTTGGTCTGAGACAGTGTCATAGCTGGGTGATGTTGCGGAGTGTATCTATGGAGGGCGATTCTGTCAGCGCCCGAGATATGGAGGCACTGACGGGAGCAAAGCAGGAGGCCCTTGGTCTTGTTCAACTGCAGGAAGTTAGCTCTCATCCAGAACTTGATGTCTGACAGGCAGTCTGTGATGACAGAAGAGGTTCTAGAATCGAGCGTGGAGGCAGAGCGGTAGAGTTGGGTGTCATGCGCATACATGTGGAAGTTGACCCCATATTGGGGATGATGTTATCAAGGGGGAACATATAGATATTGAAAAGGAGAGGGCCAAGGATAGAGCCCTGAGGGGTGCCACACGTGACGGTGCGGGGGCTGGAGGAGAAGTCGTTAGTGGAGACAAAGTGGACACGTTGGGAGAGGTAGGATTAGAACCAGGCAAGGGCAGGTTGAGGTGAAAGGAGTGGCGGTGTAGGAGGATAGAGTGGTCAACAGTGTCGAAGGCAGCACAGAGGTTGAGGAGAACAAGGAGGCAGAGAGAGCCCTGGTCACAGATGTTCAGAATGCCGTTAGTAACTGACCAGGGCTGTTTCCAGGCTATGGGCAGCACAGAAAACCCGATTGGAGGGGTTCAGAGAGGGAATCGCAGGAGAGGAAAGAGCGAAGCTGGGACATGACGACTTGTTCTAGGGCTTTAGAGAGGAATGGGAGGTTGGAGATGGGGCGATAGCTGGAGACTGTATTAACACTGTATTCTTGAGCTTTGTTGCCCAACTTGTTTTACTATCCTCTTTGGGGAGAATGGTAAATGGGGCCTCCTGGAGCTGAACTGGCTTCAAGGTGATATGCTTGACAATGGAAGGTTGGAATCGAGTCAATCCTCCTCGGCGGTCTCAGTAGTCCAGGTCCTGAGCCAGGCTCATCGGCAGTGTTTGGAGGGATGACCAGTCACTGTGGATAGGGACGATTCCCACTCAGCTCCTATTAACCCTGCAAACCAAAGCCGTAATGGATAGGGTGGTCCTAGCTGGATAAGCAGGATAAGCTGGCCAGGCAGTGCTTTCAATGGCAAGCTATGCGGTTTAAACTGGTTAAGCTCCAACAGTACCCCAAAGTTAAAAAGTGATTTGATTGATGTATTTAAAATAATGAAAGTAATTGATCTATTTAAAGGGAGTATAGTCTGACAAATCAATGTTGTGAAGATGTAGAATGTTCTGCCCCAGAAATCAGTAGAGGCAGAATCAATAGGTATGTTTAAAAATGAGCTGAACAGACACTTGGGTAGTAGAAGTACTGAAGCGTATGGAAAAAGATAGGGGCATTGGCATTCAAAGATTTGCCGAGAACAAATAAAGTTGGAGAACAGGCTGAATAGCCTCCTCCTGTTCCTGTTTGCTAAGAACATGTGTAGACGGAGGTAATCATGTTCCAGGGAATATTTGGTGTCTATGCAGCTTGGACCATGGAACTATTGGGCAGTCTTGAACAACAGAAGTGCATGTATACATAAATCTTTTGGGAATTTTCTTGCCAGCATCTGAGAATGAGGCAAATGTTGCGGAGCTCACATTTAGGAGGCTGATTCAGAGTGGGGTAGAGACTATGATGAGGAAAATTGTATGTGGTTTGAGGAGGTGTAGGCTTGAATGAGCCAAACTGCTTTCTAATTCTGTGCTTTTTATGTGGCAAAACCCTTGATATGTGAACTCTTTCATTCATTATTGCCTAAATAACTCACTCTTTAGTATAACAGCGCCCTCCTAAGGATACCTTTTAACTAAACCTGGGTGACATTATTGTCTCTGCCATTCTATCTACGTTTTATAGGACATTATTCATTTTAAAACATTATAGAGTTTTGTGAAACAAAAACAGAAGTCGCTGGGAACACTCAGCAAGTCAGGCAGCATCTATGGAGAAAGGAAAGTGAGTCAACCTTTTGGGTCCACGACACGTCGTCTGAACTCAGTTCTAACGAAGTGTCATGGACCCAAAACGGGGAGGTGACCGTAAGCATGATCAAAAAGGGAGGTCTTTAGGTGCGATTTGAAGATGGGGAGGGAGCAGGCAAAGCAGAGGGATTGAGAGAGAGGGTTCCAGAGTTTTGGGGCTTAGTGGCTGAAAGCACAGCCACCTATGGTAGAGCAGAGGGCATGAGGGACAACCAGGAGGCCGGAGCCGATCAAGTGGAGGCAGTGGGTGGTGGAGTATACAGTAAACCTCCCATAAGTCGTATCAGTTAGCACCATACATTTAATATGACTTATGCAAAGTTACGTCAAATCATCCAGTGTTTTGGAGATTAGTATTGGGCTATACTGTGCCCCCTCCCCAGGTTCAATAGCTTGACAGCAATCATTATAAAAGATACCACATGAATTGTGGCCATTGGGCAAGAGTACCTGTGTAGTTTAAGCACTCTGAGACGCTACCCTGCGTAGAGGGCGCTATATAAGTGCAAGTTGTTGTTGTTGTAATTATACTCTAATAGAGGAAGAAACCACATTATTTTGGGGTAGAAGTGGGTACAATATAGTTCTGTGAATTCTGTTCTCGTGCACATTACTTCAGTTTGGAAATTCCACTTTGGGTGAGATGTTAAACTCGGGCCCCATCTGTCTGTTCAGGTGGACATCTTCTGTGATTATTGAAAAAATGAGGGCAGATTCCCTCATTCTAGTGGTCAACAAATTTCCACATATAATTTCCCTTACGCTTCATGGTATTTGTATGGTAAAATGGCTGTCTCGTTTTCCTAAAACACATTCACCACAGTTGAGAGTAATTAGTAAAGTATTTTGAAACATTGTAACATGATGCCTGGACAGCAAAAAGACATCAGAATGGATGTGAAGGATAATAACAAAAAGTGTTTTAGTTATATTAAGGGGAGAAGAAAAACAATCATTTAGAATAGGGCCACTGAAGGTGGGTTCGGAGAGAACATGACAAATAATGCTGCCTAGACTGCAGTAGCGCTAAATAAGTTTTTTGCATCAGTCAAGGAGGAGACGGGTAACCTATCTGATCTGGAAAGAGAACTCAAGGATGTCGCAGAGGAAAGTTGCGGCACTATTCATATCACTACCAGCATGGTTGCCAAACAGCTGTGCAAACTTAAGGTAAATAATCTCAGGGGTCGGATAAATTGCATCCAAGGATCCTTAAGGAACAAAGGTAGGAAGTCGCAGAAACGCTGGCACAAATCTTTCAAAAATCATAGAGAGGTGCCGGGGGACTGGAGAAAGGCAGATGTTACTCGTATTTTTAAGAAAGGTAACAAACGTGACCCAGGAAACTACAGACCAGTAAGTTTGACGTCCATTGTGGGTAAAATTATGGAGTCTTATTAAGGATAAATTCATGGAGCATCTGGACAGAAATAAAATCATAAATGATAGTCAATATGGGTTCATGAAGGGGAGATCTTGCTAGTCTAATTTACTGGTTTTCTTTGATGGTGTGACAAGGGAGCTTGATAAGGGTAAGGCTGTGAATGTTGTGTATCTGGATTTCAGTAAGGCCTTTGATACAGTTCCTCTTGAGAGCTTGGTATTGAAAGTAAAAAAAAGAGTGATTCAGTGAAGGTATATTACAATGGATGTGCAATTGGTTGACCGGAAGAACCCAGAAGGTAGTGGTACAGGGAATGTGGAGTTCTGTAGCTCAGTGGTTAGAGCACTCGCCTTGCAAGCAAGACACCTGGGTTCAATTCCAGGTAGGGCAAAAGCTTGGGAAAGTTTCCTTGCTCCACAATCCTAATAATAATCTCTCCATAAAAAACAATAAATTGGTCATTTTCAATCCACGACTGTTTGTGGGACCTTTTGTGTGCAATTGGCTGCTGCATTTCGCCCACAAATATATGGTCAATTCACTTTACAGCATATTCTGTGAAGCGCTTTGAGACGTCTAGAAAACCAGGAAGGTGTAAGGCGAACTAGATGGACCTTGGTCTTTTTTCATCTAGCATTTTCTATGTTGTTATGAATGTTCTTATGATATAGCAGGATCTTTCTTACTTAACCCTCCTTCCCTTCTCCCCTTACCCCCCACAGCTAGCTGTAAAATCTGATTCAAGAAGATACTCATATAACTTCGATCTTTCTTATTCTAGGCAGCATACGATATTTCAGAGTTTTCATCTGATAGTGAAAGTTCAAAAGAAAGCAAGCTTCATGAAAAGCGTATTTCATCGACATTACAAGGTCAACTAAATGTATTTAGTTGTGAGTCTGACCGTGATCAGACAGCTGTCCGGTCAGCAAGCGACTGGTTGAAGACTGCACAAGCATTTCTACAGACCCCTGAGAAGCAGGAAAGAAAACAATTCAAAACACCAGACGATTCTGCCAAAAAGAAGAGGAAGTTTCTGAGGTTAGTCAGGGTGATATGTCTCACATTCTGGGCTGGAGGGTTCATATCAAAAGTTGCTGATTCTTTCTTGCTTTTTTTCTTGCTTTCGTTTTTTTTTACTTCAGATTTTGAAACAATTACCCCTCCTATCCTGGCTATTATTACAGCACTATTGTGATGTTTTTAATTAATGCATTAGCTGTCACAAAATTACCAGAGAGGTTCAGATGAAGAAGGCGCTTTGGCCCATTCGATCTCATCCTTTCAGAATACCAGCCTAAACTTCTTCCTACAATGGCATTGAGTCGGTCCTTAAATGTATCTAGCATCCTGGCCTCAACCACCTTTTTAGTCAAATCCTCCTATAAATATGGATTCAGTAGCCTGCATAGTTATTGCAACCATTGGTACTTGAATTAATAGAGTTCACTTGGTGGGAATTCAGTTGCCTTCATTTTTATCACAAGAGTGGAGCATGTGTTAAGTATAGTTTTGACCTGGTTGCTGTCAGGTAGTTTGTTTATAGGGTGTTTGAAAAAAATAAGCTACTTTTGTGCAGCATCAGATGAGATGTTAAACTGAGGTCTCGTCTGCCTATTGAAGTGGACATTAAAGGTGCTATGGTACAATTTGGAAAAGGGAAGGGAGTTTCAGTGTTCTAGCCAACAGTCCCCCAAAATAAATTTGTAATTCACTTCATGTCTGTTTGTGGGACATCACTGTGCACAAATTGCTGTGTTTGCTCACAAAATACAGCTACACTAAAATGCTAGCTGGCCAGACCAATGTGGGGAGGTCCCAATCTGGCAAGCCAGAATTTCCAGCTAGGCTACAATGCCGGTTCCGGCATTCACCAGCTTTATTTGGCACAGGCTTTTTCAGTGCCGAAAAATTACAGTAAATACTCGTTGCATTTTCATTGTTTGAATCCCACAAGCAGAAGATTGCGAATAAGCTACTTTCTGCTTATGGGATTCAAACTGTGTCAAAACAATCAGCTGCCGAGTTTCGCCCACAAAATAAAGTCAATTCTCTTTACAGTATAGTCTGTGAAGCACTTTCAGATGTCGCGAAGACGTGATAAGGCGCTATATCAAATGCAAGGATTATTATTATTTAAATTTGAGAGTCCTGGGCGCCTAAGGCAGCAAGGAAGGTGAGACCGCCTTGGGAGAATGGACTAAAGGAAGTCTACATACAGCCCGTGGAATTTTTAAAGAATGCTTCTGTTTCAGTCCCAGTCTGGCTGTTATGAATTCTGGTAAGCCGGGGGTTTACTGTACTGCAGTATGTCATGTGAAGCTCTTTGGGACGTCATCTTGACGCGAAAGGTGTTATACCATATTGTAAATATTTTTTGTTACATTTTTAATTAAAATGACATGAGTTATCTTTGTGCAAATCGCACAGTGGCTATTAAACAATTGTAGGACTCTAATTCCAAACATAGTTTTTTTTTACTATCCTTGCATTTGATATATATTAGGAGGACTTTCAAATTCCTTCACAGGATTCACAGTAAAGTGTAGCAACCATGTATTTTGTAGGCAAACCCAACAAGTAATTTGTCCACAGCAATGTCCCATAAACAGGCATGAAGTGAATGAAGTGAATGACCAATTTTATTTGGGGAATTGTTGGTTAAAACACCAGGAGAAACTCCCTTCTCTTTTCAAATAGTGCCACGGGATCTTTAGCTTCCACCTGAACAGGCAGTTTAATGTATCATCTGAAGGCAGCACAGCATTTGTATTTATATAGGGTCCTTCACCTGGGGTAGTGTCTTGCTGTGCATTCCAGTGTCTAGACTGAGTTCAAAGCCCCAAAGTTGGGCTTGAACAACAACCTTCTGACTCAAAGGTGAGAATATTACCAACTGAGTTTTATTTTATTGGAGCTGTGATTGAGGGTTCTTTTGGGAAGGCTTGCAGACAAAATGGGACTTGCACAAACCAAGTCCCTTTTTGTTACATTTGTGATCTCTAGGCAGAAATGCGGTGCTGAGATGTTGACATCACACTACATTAAGATGCATTTCATATCTCGCCATGCAGTGTGATAACCTCAATTTCACCCTCAATGTGTGTAGACCAATTGTGTGCAGCGAAACTGTGTGGTTAAGTAGTGTTAACAGTAATGAAATTCTACTGATGACCTCCAGTTCAAAGTTAGTTTTATTACAGTAGCACAATGATTGGCAAAATGTACATACAAAATTATTTACCAGAGAGACTGTCGTGGTGAATATTGAGTTTTCCATGTTGCAGATAGTGTCTCCCAATTAAACTGCAACATTAACATAGGAAGGTTGGGCAGTATGTATGGTATACCACACACTCATCTCTATTATTTAACCTAAAACAAATGAAGTTATCTCCTGATTAGAGATGCCTTCTTCAATTCATAATTTAAAAAAAATAGATATGGCAGGGTGTGATCTATACTAAAGATATTTTCTCCTGAGGCATTTTTCTCTTATTAAACTTACGAATTTACCAGCAGTCATCAACCAGGTTAACAATCTATTTCTGTTTCCTAATTTGATATGATGGTGTGGATGACAAAGCAAAGTGGGAAGAACGGGGACAGGGATTTTAACTGAAGAGTTTTTTTTAAATACGGTGTGAGACTACACAAGGCAAAGACATTTTGGGAGAGCTTTCCAGTGAGTGGGACTGTAAAAGGGTAAGCATAACTACAATAAATTATATTTGTATAGAGCCTTTCATGTCAGGAGGACGTCCCAAGGTGCTGGATAGTCAGGGATCCGCATCCGAGCTGGTGGTTGGAATCAGGAGGGTTGGAGAGAGGGTAGGGGTAAGAGGTTGAGGAGAAGGGACTTGAGATGGGTCTTGAAGGAGGCAAGGGAGAGGGCTAGGCAGAGGGACTGTGTGATGGAGTTCCAGAGGGTGGGGCGGAGAGGCTGAAAGCCCGCCTGCCAATGGTGGTGCGGGCAAGGTGGGTGACATGAAGCAAGCCTGGGCATGCTGAGTGGAGGGAGCAGACAGGTTGGTAGGGGGTTAGGAGATCGCAGTGGTAGGGAAGAGCGAGGCATGGAGGGCTTTGAAGGTTAGGACCAGAATCTTGAACTGTATCCTCTGAGTGATGGGGAGCCGGACGAGGATGGGGGTAACAGGGTTGTGGAGCCTAGTGCGGGAGAGGACACAAACTGCACAGTTCTGGATGATCTGCAGCCTCTGGAGGGAGAAGTTGGGGAGGCCGACAAGCAGGGAGTTTATATACCATATTATGATAAATTTGATTGCAAGTCACAGGCAATTAAACATTTATATATTGCATTTACTCAAAGCTGCTTAACTTAGATATGTTTTATTGGGGAGATTGGGAATTGCTTTCACAGCGTAAATTCAAACAGCTTCACATTAAAGACCATGCTGTTATACACTCTGCTCTGCAGCAAGTTGTGAATCTTCCACTTTGTGTTTTTCTCACACACAGTTCCTGCTATTCTAGGCTTGGCCTTCTCATGTGGAAAATGGTACCGTGTCCTTTGCCATTGTCATAATAAACTGAGATTTTGCCCAGAGAGAACATCTCCAAATGTTTCACCCTTAATCACACACTATTCCCAGTTTCACCATTAATTACACACTATTCTCATTTAATATGCAGTATCCTTCTCCACAACATATTCCAAAAGTAACCAAACCACCTGGGTCCAAATCTCAGTAATATACAGAAGCGTTGAGTGTACATTCAAATCAAAGACATCCCATGATAATAATAATAATAATATAATAATAATAATCCTTGCATTTGATATAGCGCTTTTCACGTCGGGAGGACGTCCCAAAGCGCTTCACAGAACACACTGTAAAGTGAATTGACTGTATATTTGTGGGCGAACGCGGCAGCCAATTGCGCACAGCAATGTCCCACAAACAGTCGGAGATTGAAAAATGACCAATTTAATTATTGTTTTTGGTTTTTTGGAGGGATTATTATTAGGCGTGTGGAGTAAGGAAACTTGCCCAAGGTTTCGCCCTGCCTGGAAATGAACTCAGGTCTCTCACTTGCAAAGCGAGTGCTCTAACCACTGAGCTACAGGACTCCACAATGATATATTGCTCCTCCTATGGTTTCCTTAGAGTTTCAAAAATACCTTGAGTTAAAATACTCAACTCTTACTTCCATCAACCTACCTTGAGCGTACAACCTCCTAAGAACATGACCATAACCTTATCAACCATTTCTACTTCCCCAACATGAATGGCCACTTAATGCAGTCTGCTTTCCACCTTCAGTGCTCTTCCACATACTATGTTGATAATCTTGGCCGCTGTGAAGATAATGTTGAACAACCTTCACTTGTTTCCTTCATCAACCAATTTATTTGACTTGTTGCGACAGTCGAATACATAGCCGCATTGTGAAAATTAACTTGAAAGCAAAGCTTAGCAGCGATTCTTTTCTTGAAGGGAAGAGGGAGCGAACTCCAAGTTATATTTAACAGAAGTTCCTAGAATAAAAGGTTGCTGGGTTAGACAGAACGGAAAAGCGCAAGTATCATGTTTCAAAATTCATGCAATTTCTTTGCATCCTGTCCAACCAGTATCTGGAATGGATGGTTGTAATTTGTGAAGCTGATGTTTATCTATGTTTAGTCTTGAATGACTGTATTTTGAGGATGGGAAACTAATGGTTGTCTTCTTCATAGTTTCGAACAATGTCTTTTTGTATGCAAGCAAAATGTAAAAGAGTAATTGTGAACCGCTCAGTTCGATCTTAGAATGGTTGTTTTCTATATGTTTAGCTCATGTAGAGTGCCTAAATTGTAGCTGTTTAAATTCATTTTTGCTTTTATTTTTCTCTCTGAAAAATTTTCAGAGCACTTTTATTCCTACCATTATCTACTTGATACCCACCTTCGAAGAGAAACAAGGATATTAGGGCTGTGGAGATTTATTGATAGAGGAGTCTTACTAGTGAACCGCAAGTACTAATGGACATTTTCCAAACTATGCTCTTTGCAAAATGCATGGATGTGGAAAGTTGATCAAATTCATATTTTCTAGAATCTTAATAGTTTCCCTGTCCTCTCATCCTCTTGTTTCTTGTGGATAGATTGGCTGCACTCTGCACCACATATAGCATGTGTGTTTGTTAATCAAGTGAAACTTCTCAGGTAAAATTAAGAAAAGAATTCTGAATATTTGAAAAATTTGGGAGTTGTCTCTATGTATGCAAGGAAAATATAAACAAAACACAAAGTACTGACTGACGAAGGGTCGTGGAACTGACACGTTCTGATGAAGAGTCGTGGACCCGAAACGTTCACTCACTTTCCTTTTTCCATAGATGCTGCCTGACCTGATGAGTGTTTCCAGCGACTTCTGTTTTTGTTTTATGCAAGGAAAATGATTGATTCAAAATGATGATTGCTTGGAGAGTGTGAAAATGTTTCTGAAGTAACATGCAACTTTTAAAAATATTATGGAGAATGGTTTAGATATGGGTAAATGGCTCTGCTTGTTTTACTTTGAATAAAAAAATCTTATTTTGGCAAGAATCCACGTGCTAAATCGCGTAGAAAATCTTTCGATACATCCGCCATTTTAGCACATTTTAGGGCGATTTATCCAATCTAACCAGGACTCCACCAATCTATTTACTGCAACTAAACCCTGCTATATGTAAAAAGTTAGACCTGCTACCAGAAAGTTTTAACCTCTTCCCCCCACCACAAACAGACAAGAGAGATTTACAGTATTTGTTTTCAAAGATATATTGATACATTCCTAATGAAATACATTATAGAACATTTTTGCTGTTTTCAAAGAGTTATGGTAGTAAATCAATTCGGATGAGACGTTAAATCGAGATTCCATCTGCTTGTTTAGGTAGATATTAAAGAACCTATGGCACTATTCGAAAAGAGAATGGTGTTACTCCCGGTGTCCTGGCCAATAACATTCTGTGATATTCAACTTTCAAATAACTTTTGCATTGCACTTGTGTCTCTATACACTTTGTCAAATCCACATATACCGCAAGTTGAAGTCTTTATGAGTGCATTTAACCTATGAAATGTGGAGCTAAGTTTTCTCTTCTGCATGCATGAGATGAGTAGGAGAAATGAAGCGATAGGACCTGTGCACTCCTGCTGATGACCTTCTTTCTGTGGAAGAGTAATTGCAAAAGATTGGTACTAACTGACTGTACAGTTAAAGATTTTCTGCCTAGGTTAACTTTGTTGCTACATCTCATTTTCTCAACCATATATTTCATATACACTCCTCCTTCTCTGAGATGATTCTTGTGTTTCCTTCATCCGTTTTTAATGACACATCCTGTTAACCCTGTGAGCCAAAGCCCTAATGGGTTTCCGCATATGTCGGACTCTTGGCTAACTCCCCCCAACCCCCACCAAATTGTCTACAACAACAAGAACCTGCATTTATATAGCGCTCCTCACATAGCGTAGCATCCCAGAGAGCTTGACAGTGGCGGAGCACAATGTTGAGCTGGGGGGAGGGTGGTGGTGACTGCAGGAGCGGTCGAAGAGGAAGATCTTCAGGCACGACCTAAAGATAGGGAAGCAAGGGGTAAGGTGTAGAGGACGAGTGTTTCAGAGTTTGGGGTCACAGGGGCTAAACGCGCAGCCACCGATGGTGCAATGGAGGGCACAAGGGACAAGCAGGAGCCCGAAGCCTGTCGCGTGAAGGCAGCGAGTGGTTGTTTGGGGAGTAAGCGGGTCAAAGAGGTAGGGAAGCGCCAGGGCATAAAGGGATTTGAAGATGAGCGTGAGGATCTTGAAATCGACCAGTTCGGTGATAGAGAGCCAGTGTAGTCTGGCTAGAACAGATGTGATGGGAGGGGGGGCAGAGTTTACTGCAGGTGAATATTCGGGTGGCAGAGATTGGATTAGCTGTATTTTGTGGTTGGTGGAGCTGGGGAGATCGGCGAGGAAAGCATTTGAATAGTCGAGGTGGGAGGTGACAAAACGCATGGCTGAGTGTTTCGGCTGTGTCTGGAGTAAGGTATGGTCAGAGACTACACGTAACCTGAGAGACTAAATAATATTTTGCAAAATATTTGCATATTAGAGAAGACTTAAAATATTCAGTTCACACGACGTACCATCCTGAGGATATCTCCCGATTGAAAATTCCTCAAAAGGCAACGTAAATCTGTAAACAGACAAAAAATGTGTACATGATTGCAATGATTGATACCTCCCAGTTTTGTGCAGAATTATTCCAAGTTAATTGCTTTGCCAGCACTTATATTACTTCTGAATATTTTAATATTTGCAAACTAGAGAAGACAGTGGTGTTTTTGAACTATTAAATCAGCTACAAGTTGTGGACAGAATGTTCAGTAATGTGGTCAGTACTGCCTAAAACGTTTTTACGGGAGAATCAAGATTGTGGTAAAGAACACCTACCGTGAATGATGTGTGGGTGTTTAATTGTCTGCTTATAGGTACATTGCCCTTTATAAAGCAATCATGTTTTGCTTTGATTTCATAATATTCAACTCTACTTATATAATTATGCACAGAAAAACAGGCTGACCTTTGCTGAGTTGCAAAGGCAACATGAACAGCAAGGTTAGTGTAGAAAATAATGTTTCCCCTCTCCCTGCCAAACCCATTTTTGTCTAATCATATAACTCTGCATAATTGAATCCTGTAAATGTTAACTTGGCTTTTTTTCTATTTTGGTAATGCAATGTTGTGTATCCAAGCCAGTATTATTCCATAAAATGGGATTATGTTGTATTTGAGAATGTGTATGCCTAAACAAAATACATTGATAATAATTTATTAAAAATGTCATTTTGATTGCATTCACTTTTAACACATGGTGCCTACTCACATACAACATTTTGATAAGGCTTTTGCATTTTCAGTCTTGTGTAACATGATATAAAATTCAGCAAAGCCTTTAACATACTACTGACGTACTGAACAACTTCAAAAAAACCTAAAAAATCCATTTGCACTGTGAATTTCAAAAGCTCTTGAACATCGCTTGCATTTTTATTCGTTATTGACTCACTTTGTGTTTCTCTGTCTGATAATCTCTGTCACAGTTTTCTGCCTGTTTTTCTCTCAACCTCCCTCTAGCATGGGCCTCTCAGAGTGGAGAATTCCTTTTGGCTCTGGTAGTCTGGACCTTGGCACAAGGTGCAAGTTTGATGCTGCCTATGGATTGAAGCCTGTGTCTCTAGCATCACATAACAATTAATGCGTGTGTCACCTACCACAGATATATTGAGCTAGTATTTTTGAATTCCACGGTTTCCCATGATGTGACCATGATCATGAAACATCCAAGGTGGCATCCTGGCAACAGGATGACAGAATCGATTAAGCCTTCTACGGCGGTCTTGGTAGTCCAGCTCCTGAGCCAGGCGGGTCTGCAGTATTCCAGGGTACTGCTGATGGCAGCACAACCAGCCTGGCTCATCAGTAGGACCTGGAAGGACAGACCAGTCAATGGGGGCACAGAGTCATCCCACTCAGCTCCCGTTAATCGTACAAGCCAGGTTGTCAGGAAGAATGGTTGAGGCTATGAAACTGGACTCATTTAAAAAACAGCTTGATGATGAGATGGAAGAATGAGATCAGATGGGCCAAACGGCCTTCTTTATCTGAACTGATCTTGTGATACACACAGATTTCTGTAATCTCATTGTAAAAGCTTTGCCATATGAGAACAGAAATATAATTATCTTTTATCTTCTACAGGGGAGGACTAGCAGAGAGATTAAATAGACTCCAGTGCAGAGAAAGATCCGCCATACATTTTTGGAGGCATCAGACCACAACTGATTGGAGAATTCCTGCCGGTAGGATTCTAGTATAATATTTAAATTGTTCTGCATGCAAAACACATTTCCCAACTGCTTGTATATGAATTCGCTGAGGTAAGACTTTTTTCTGAAGTCTTATTTATATTTGCTTTAATTAATTCATAAACTGATTTTAAAACAGTTTGTAACTTTGCAAGGCAGGGGGTTGGCTTCCAAATTTGTTCAGATGAGATCCACTTACCTCATGCATTTCTCTTTCTGAGGCCTGCAAAGGATGCCTTTGGCAACTGAAATATGTGAATTTTAACATTGAACTCTGAACCATGCCCGCCATTCGAACGCATTGATGTAATCAGTCTATTGTTAACACCAAACCCAAATCAAGTTGTTTTTTTTCCCTCCCGACTATTTTTAATCATTTGCTGAACCTTTCTGATTGCTGCGCTCTTTCAATCTGATCCGTTCCATTCACTAACCCAATGCTACCTTTAGTCAGTTGGGAACCCCTGGTGAAAAAGATGCTGCTTATAATAAATATGATGTAAATGAAAATTCCCTGAGGTGGAACATTAGTATTTGATTCAGGCTTGAGTTAGCAATCTTCACTGTCATTGAGTGGATTATTATGTAACAGGCAGTGGAAACTAACTTGTGGTAATTTCTAGCTAGATGTTTTAATAAGAAATCCAACTGGGCATGCATTCCAGTGATCAGAAACAATCCATGCCAACTCACAGGAACTCCACTCTAAAAGTAGATTGCGTCAGAGTAGGTTTCCTGCAAGTTGGCACAACATAATTCTGGGTTCTGTATTAAGGAATCCTGGCAGAAATTACTGCATATTGTGGAGTCCTGTAACGTATTGGTTAGAGCACTCGCCTCGCAAGCGAGAGGGCCTGAGTTTGATTCCCAAGTAGGGCGAAACGTTAGGCAAGTGTCTTTACTCCATGCACCTCTGTTTACCTAGCAGTAAGTAGAACCCGGTTGTTAATCGATTGTCGGATTGCTTTTCTGGGGGTAATAATCCCTTCAAAAAAATAAATCAATAAGAAAAAAATTTCAATCCACGACTGTTTGTGGGACAATGCTGCACGCAATTAGCTGCTGTGTTTCACTCACAAGATATACCGTCAATTAACTTTATCAAATTTAGAGGCGTTATATCAAATGCAAGGGATATTATTATATTAGACGACAACACCTGATATTTTTAACACCAACAATAGTTGAACATTTCTTTCTTCCCTTCAAGTAGTTATTTGGAAAAAAAAGTACAATGAGAGTTTGTGACCTGGTGACCTGACCTCTACACATGGTTAAAACCAGAGAAAATATCTGAGGTGGTTATAAGGCAATTGTGTTCTTTGTTACTGTTAGTCAGACAACAACAACAAAATTACATTTATAGAGCGTCTTTCACGTCGGGAGGACGTCCCAAAGCGCTGAACATTCAGGTGTCGGGGCCCGAAAATGGGGGAGGGGTGGTGTAGGGGTGAAGGAAGGCAGGAAGGTGGGAGTCGAAGAGAAGGCACTGTCGAAGAGAAGGATCTTGAGACCGGCCTTAAAGGAGGCAAGGCAGGAAGCGAGGCGAAGGGACCATGGGATGGAGTTCCAGAGTGTGGGGGCAGAGAGGCTGAAAGCCCAGACACTGATGGTAGGGCGGATCAGGCGGGAGACATGGAGCAGGCTGGAGCCCGATAAACGGAGGGAGCGGGCAGGTTGTTAGGGAGTCAGCAGGTCAGAGAAGTAGGAGGGGGCAAGGCCATTAAAGGTGAGGACGAGGATCTTGAACGTGATCCTCTGGGGGATGGGGAACCAGTGGAGTCGGGTGAGGGTGGGAGTGATGGGGTCACAGAGCCTGGTGCATGAGAGTACACGAGCTGCAGAGTTTTGGATGATTTGCAGCTTGTGAAGCGAAGAGTTGGGAAGGCCGATGAGGAGGGAGTTCCCGTAATCAAGCTTTGAGGTGACGAATGCGTGGGTGAGGGTTTCGGCAGCCTGAGGGGTGAGGCAGTGGCGAAGTCTGGCAATATTGCAGATGTGGTGGTAGGCAGTGCCGGTCATGGCGCAGATGTGGGGGAGAAAGGACAGTTCAGTGTCAAACAAGACACCAGTTTCCTAACTGGCTTAGTGAGGTTGAGTGTGCAGCTGTGGAGGCTGATGCTGCCAACGTCTGAGGTGCGGAAGTGCTGGCGCGAGCCAATCAGGAGGGCCTCGGTCTTGCTGACGTTGAGTTGGAGAAAGTTGTCCCTCGTCCAGGACTTGATGTCGGACAGGCAGTCGGTCAGGACGCCAGTCGTTCTGGAATTCAGGGAGGAGGCAGAGAGGTAGAGGTTGGTGTCATCCGCATACATGTGGAAATTTACCCCATGTCTGCGGATGATGTCACCAAGGGTGAGCATGTAGAGGGTAAAGAAGAGGGGACCGAGTACAGAGCCCTGAGGAACACCGCACGAGACAGTGCGGGGGCTGGAGGAAGCCATTTGGTGCGACGAAGTGGAGACGGTGTGAAAGGTAGGACCTGAACTAGTCAAGGACAGAACCTTGAAGGTTGAGGTGGGAGGAGAGGCGGTGGAGGAGGATTGAGTGGTCCACGGTGTCAAAAGCGGCGGAGAGGTCGAGGAGGACGAGGAGGCAGAGGGAGCCCTGGTTACACATGGTCAGGATGTCGTTTGTGACCTTGACCAGAGCAGTTTCTGTGCTGTGGGCGTCACGGAAACCCGATTGGAGGGGTTCATGGAGGGAGTGAGAGGAGAGGAAAGAGCGAAGCTGGGAGGCAACAAGGACCTTGGATAGGAAGGGGAGATTTGAAATGGGCCGGTAGCTAGATAGCTGTGATAGGTTGAGGGAAGGTTTCTTCAAGGTGGGGGTGATAGTGGCTGTTTTGAGTGGGGAAGGAACAGTTCCAGATGACAGAGAGAGGTTAATGATGTTGGCAAGTAGTGGGGCAAGGAGGTGGAGCTGGGATTTAAGGAGAGGGGTAGGGATGGGGTCGAGGGAGCAGGTGATGGACTTCATGGAGGTTACCGAGTTGAAGACAGAGGAAGAGGTGACAGGTTTAATGGTGTGGAAAGAGGGATGGGTAATTGTCGGATGGGTAATTGTGTGGGGTGGGGGTGGAAGTTGGGAGGGCAGTGGCAGCTAAGCGGATTCCCTCGATTTTGGACTCGAGGATTAACCTGGAATAGAAGGATGATTTGGCTGAGGCGAGAGTGGAGTGGTAGTTCATGATGAGGTCCAGCCAGATGTAGCGGTGGACAAGGAAGGCAAGAGTACACAGCAGTGTTTCACAAATGGCCATGAAGTTAAAGACCAATTTTATGTGGAGAATTGTTGGCTGAGACATTAGGAGAAACTCAAATGGGATCTTTAACATGCACCGGAACAGGCATAGATGGGCCCTCAGTTTCACATCTCCTCTGAAGGACGGCACCTCCTTGACTTGCACAGACCTATAATCATTGATGAAGTAAAACTCTTGTTTGCAGTGAGAAATCATGATAAAGAGTCAAGGCTCAATGCATGGCACCAACAAATTTGAAGTCAGAGAGAGAAAAAAGTAGAGATGAGGTGTTGCCAAGCTCGTGTTTTGAAACCCTGTAGATTATAAGAACCAGGAAAGATTCAGGGATATAAAGATTTCTACTGAGCTGCAGTACTTGAAAATAATGAAGTAGACAAAGCTTGGATGAGTTGCAAAACTGTGAAGGTGCAAGCAGGAGAAAGAGTGTGTAGGGATTGAATTTTAGGAGTTTGAAAGAAGGAAAAAGTGAAGTTTAGAGGATCAATGAGTGTAAAAACACTTAACCTACATGAATGGTGTTATGTTAATGCAAATTGTGTAGAAGTGATTTTTAAAAATAGGTCAGAGAATTGGAATGTTCATAGATAATTGTATTTAAAAGTACATCATTTTGTCATCACTCCTATCCTTAAAAACCCTCCCGAGACCCATCACTGCTCTCAAACTGCCGCCCCACCTCCAACCTCCTTTTCCTCTCCAAGGTCCTGGAACGAGTTGTTGCCTCCCAGTTTCACTCCTTCCTCTCCCACCACTCCCTTCACGAACCCCTCCAATCGGGTTTCTGTTCCGCCCACAGCACAGAAACAGTCCTGGTCAGAGTGACAAATGACATTCTGTCCATCTGCGACAAGGGCTCCATCTGCCTCTTCGACCTCCTTGACCACTCTGCTGCCTTTTGATACCATTCACCACTCTATCCTCATCCACCGCCTCTCCTCTCACCTCAACCTTCATGGTTCTGTCCTTGAATGGTTCAGATTGTACCTCTCACCTTCTCCACTTCATCTCCACAAATGGCTTCTCCTCTAGCCCCCCGCACCGTCTTGTGCGGCATTCCTCGGGGCTTTGTCTTTGGTCCCCCCCTCTTGGGACGTGGGGTCAACTTCCACATGTATGCAGATGACACCCAACTGCCTCCACCCTTGACTCCAGGGCCACTGCTGTCCTGACAGAATATCTGTCAGACATCAAGTCCTGGATGAGAGCTAACTTTCTTCAGTTGAACATCAACAAGACCGAGGCCCTCCTGATTGGCTCCTGTCAGTGCCTCCACACCTCAGGTGCTAACAGCATCACCATCCATGGTTGCACACTCCACCTTACGAAGCCAGTCCGGAACCTTGGCGTCTTATTTGACCCTCCACTGCCCCACATCCATGCCATGACCCGCTCTTGCCTTCCCCCATCTTCGCAACATCACTCGGATCCGCCACTATCTCACACTGCGGGTTGCCGAAACTCTCATACATGCATTCATTACATCCAGGCTTGACTATGCAAACTCCCTGCTTGCCGACCTCCCAATTCCTCCCTCCATAGTCTGCAGATCATCCAGAACTCTGCAGCGCGTATTGTTTCCCGCACCAGGCTCCGTGACCCTATCACCCCCATCCTCAGCTAGCTCCACTGGCTTCCCATCACACAGAAAATACAGTTCAAGATCCTGGTCCTCACCTTCAAAGCCCTCCTTGGTCTTGCCCCCCCACCACCACCTATGCAACCTCCTAACCTTCTACCATCCTACCCGCTTCTTCTGCTCAGCGGGCTCCGGCTTGCTTTACATCTCGCCTGCCCCACCATTGGGAGGTGGGCCTTCTGCCCCTACCATCTGGAACTCCATCCCGCAGTCCCTCCGCCTCGTCCCCTCCCTTGCCTCCTTCAAGACCCATCTCAAGACCCTCCTCTTCGACTGTACTTTTGATCACCCTGCTTCACCCCCTGCTCTCCACCCTCCCCGATCCTGACCCCTGACTTGGGTCCGAAACACTGACTGTCCAGTGACTTGGGACGTCCTCCTGACGTGAAAGGTGCTGTACAAATGTAATTTTGTTGTTGTTCTGTTGTTGCATTCAGTAAAAGTGTTTAACTGTATTTAGACGTCCAAAGGATCGGTATGAGGGCTATCGTTGTCATGGCAGGTAATGATCCGTCGCCATATTCAGTGCGACTTCTTCAGCAACACTCGACTCATCTGCAACAGAAAATAAAAATTCATTGTAAGAAAAAAAAACAGGGTGTGGGGGGGCTAACAGGACCATCCTGCACTTTGTAAGGGGAAAACGCGTTTAGTTTTATAAGAATATGGTGTTGATTTTGATGTATTTGTAGAGAAGTACTACTGTGGTGGAGGTTGAGTTGCACACTAGAAAGTTTGAAAATGCACCTAGTACATTGACATTTCACAGTCTTATACTTAATATTCAGGTTGTGCTTTTTTGCTCGACCAGTAAAAGAAAATGTTGCTTTCTACATAGTTTAAAACCACAGAGCTATCATATTTGAAGTGCCTAACAAATGACCCAATGAGGTTTTGTCAGCTTGTGTAACTATATATAAGATAGCTTTTTGGACATCTTAACCTATAAACAGATTTTAATCTTTGTACTTAGGACCCCCAAGTTTGTCTGTACCTATATATAATTATATATATATGTGTGTGTGTGCAGGTGGGGTGTGGGGGAGGGGTGACATGAGTATGTGTGATTGTATCTGTGTTTATACTCATAGATAGAGATACATAAACACATTGATCTAATAAAAGATGGTGCAGCATGAAATGACAATTTAAGATTGAGCAAAGTTGTTCCTGTTCTATTGGGCAAGAGTACAGAGTACTTGGCTAAGGTTTAACTTTTTAATCATAGAATCATACAGCACAGAAGGAGGCCATTCGGCCCATCGTGTCTGTGCCGGCACTTTGAAAAGAGCTATCCAAAGCAATCCCACTCCCCCGTTCTTTCCCCATAGCCCTGCAAACTTGTCCTCCCCAAATAATTATCTACATCTCTCTTAAAAGTTACCGAATCAATAATCGAATCAATTCAATAATTGTGTTATTGAACACAATACTCTAACTGTGGCCTAACCAATGTTTTACAAAGGTTCATAATAACTTCCTGACTTTTGTATTCTATGCCCCTATTTATAAAGCCTAGTATCCCGTATGCTTTTTAACAGCTTTATCTACGTGTCCTGCCACCTTCAAAGATTTACTTATATGAACTCCCAGGTTTCTCTCTTCACCCCTTTTAAGATTGTACCATCTATCTTGTATTACCGTTTCTCATTCTTCCTCCCAAAATGCATCATTTGGCATTTTTCCATGTTAAACCTCATCTGCCATGTGTTCCGCCCATTTTACCAGTCTGTCTATGTCCTTTTGCAGTCTGCTACTGTCCTCCTCACTATTTACTTCTTTTCCGAGCTTAGTATCATCTGCAAACTTGGAAACTGTACTCCCTACACCCAAGTCCAGGTCATTTATATAGATCAAAAACAGCAGTGGTCCCAACACCGACCCCTGGAGGACATCACTGCACACTTCCCTCCAGTCAGAAAAACAACCGTTCACCACCACTCTCTGCTTTCTGTCTCCCAGCTAGTTCTGTATCCATGCTGCCACTATCCCTTTAATACCGTGGGCTTCTATTTTGCTTACAAGTCTCTTACGTAGCACTTTATCAAACGCCTTTTGAAAATTTTGAAAATTGTAAACTACATCTACTTCATCCACCCTTTCCGTTACTTCATCAAAAAACTGTCAGGTTTGATAGACACGATTTGCCTTTAACAAATCTGTATTGACTGTCCTTTATTAACCCATATTTTTTTAAGTGAAAATTTATTTTGTCCTGGATTATAGTCTCTAGAAGTTTCCCCACTATTAACGTTAGGCTGACTGGCCTGTTGTCCCGGGTTTATCCTTCTACCCTTTTTTGTAATGGGGAGTAACATTTGCAACCCTCCAGGCACCACCCCAGTATCCAATGAGGATTGAAAGATTGTGGCCAGAGCTTCTGTTATTTCCACCCTTACTTCCCTCATGACCAGGTGACTTATCTACCTTGAGCACCGTCAACCGTTTTAGTACCTCCTTTCGGTTTATTCTTATCCAAATTCTCTAACCTCTCCTCCGATACTGTGGCATTCACTACATCCTCTTCTTTTGTGAAGACAGATGCAAAGTGCTCATTCAGTATATCAGCCATGCCCTCTGCCTCCAAAAGAAGATTTATGGTACCCGCTAATCTTTTCTCATACAATCTCTTTGCCCCTCTTATTTCCTTTTCCAGTTCTCCTCTGTACTTTCTGTATTCTATTTGATTATCTTCTGTGTTTTGGACCTGACATTTATCATACACCTCCTTTTTCTGTTTTATTTTAATCCCAATTTCCTTATTCATCCAGGGAGGTTTAGATGCCCTACCTTTCCCCTTTGTGGGAATGTATTTGTTCTGTCCCTGAACTATCTTCTCCTTAAAGGCTCATTAGTTGTTTTATCTGCCAATATTTCTTTCCGGTCCATCTTGGCTAGGTCCTTTTTTAACTCACTGAAATTAGCCCTCTTCCAGTTGAGTATCCCCACCTTTGATTGTTCCGTGTCCCTTTTCATAAGTACTCTAAACCTAATGATGAAAGAGGCCATACTTCCATCTGCAGTGTAATATAGATGATAAGAGGCTATACTCTCATCTGCAGTGTTTCTGGCTTTCGCATTTTGATTAATCTGTGTTTTGGATAACTTTAAAAGATATCAGCATTTTTAAATTGGTGCTGGATACAATTACAGCAAGCCCCTTGTGTGCTCTGTGACAGTCAGCAAACAGACATGCTGCAGTATTATAAGGGCACCATTGTGAAATGGGCTATAATGGGTTAGAATTGTCAATTTACTAACATTTGAAAAATTCTGCTTTGGAATCCTTCTAATGTCATTAATTGAGGATCTAGATACACATAATAATAATAATAATAATAATCCTTGCATTTGATATAGCGCTTTTCATGTCAGGAGGACATCCCAAAGCGCTTCACAGAACACACTGTAAAGTGAATTGACTATATTTGTGGGCGAACGCGGCAGCCAATTGCACACAGCAATGTCCCACAAACAGTCGTAGATTGAAAATGACCAATTTATTATTGTTTTTGGTTTTCGAGGGATTATTATTAGGTGTGTGGAGTAAGGAAACTTGCCCAAGGTTTCGCCCTGCCTGGAATTGAACTCAGGTCTCTCACTTGCAAAGCGAGTGCTCTAACCACTGAGCTACAGGACTCCACATGTACAACTTTCCTTATAAAAGAGCATTGTTGATTGTTTTACTTTTTCCCCACGTTCTCCTTTCCGCCATCTTTTCCTGAAGATTGTGGCCTTTGTCACAATATGGTTCAATGGGCAACAACTGCTCACCAATGGGCTATTTATCATGCGTGGATCTGGTCAGTGTAAGAGTCCAAACTATCTAAATTTGAAAATATGATAGCTTTCTCTCTTGTTAATCATATAACATTCATATATGTACTTTTTCAAGCAAAGTTTTTAATCAGTGAAATCCTTAGCTGATAATTTGTGCTCCCCCAACCACAGCGTACCTACTGCTTGTTAGGGTCAATTGTTATTCCCCAATACTGCTGCAGCTAATTTGTTTACAAAAGACAATTGTGAATGTTTTTGATTACAGCCATTGGAGAAAAAGTACAAACACAGTGTTCATAAGCTTATCCATAGTGGTGTTAGCAATATCTGAACAATAGAGGTTTTCACAAAGTGGTCTGAGTGTAAATTATGTGAACAATTGCGGAACTGAGCTGAGGTGTACCCGTATGGGAAATAGGCATCTAACACTGTCTTAGAAAAGAGGAACAAGACCAGTGCAAAGTGTAAAAAGGCTGAGGCTTGCAGTCACTGACAGTCAGTTGTTTGGACTAGGCAAAATATTGGAAAGCATTGTTGTCAATTACTGTTATTTAGTAACTAAATAATACCTCAGACTGATAGCCAATGCCTTCGTTTTATAGACATCATCAACTGACGGAAGCAAGTGAAATATTGAATATGCTCAAAAAAGTTTAAAGGAAAGAAAGATTTTCTTTCCCAGCACTAAACATGAAAGTGAATACATCTTCTACCAGTGTTGACCTTCGGAAATGGGACCTATGACGTCCACCTATACTGGAACTGATTAGCAGCTTTCCCAACAAATGTAAATAACAGTGCAGTAAATGTAAAAGTGACCTGACATTTTCCAGCTCAACAAAATTAAAATCATATATTACTACAGAACTAAAAGATATTGGGATGTAATAGCAACAATAGTAAGCACAAGACAGCTCGGTCCAGAAGAATGTTCAGAACAGAACCTGATCCCTTCCTGAATTTTTGGAGCCAATCATTGGGATGGCCAGTGTACATAGGAGTACACATTTTTATTCCCACTTGGATCTAGATTCTGGATCCAGATTCCCACCTGATACTTCTTCTCATTAGTATAATGCATATTTTATAATATTTTGTTAATTTAGTTTTAAAAAAAGTCAAGGTGCACATTATACTTGCCTATAATAGAACAATACAAAATTACATTTGTATATCACTTTTCATGTTGGGAGGACGTCCCGAGGCGCTGGACAGTCAGGGATTTGGACCCGAGCAGGGGGGTTGGGATCAGTTGGGGTTGGAGGGTAGGAGCGTGGCTGGAGGCGAGGTTGAAGAGTAGGGTCTTGAGACATGGAAAGCATGGAACAATGGCATGCATTCAGTCTTATCACTGTTTCAAAGAAATATTTTTGGGTGTCTGTCCTGAAATTGCCCTTTGGAACTCTAAATCTATGTCCTCTTCTCCTATCGTCTTGGTGGATATGATGGGTTTACTTTTTCAATACCAATTAAGATGTTATACACCTTTTTTAAGGACCCATATGAGGCATCACTCAAGACTGAAGAATCCTACCTTGTCTAATTGTTGCTCATAACAGTGGGACTCATTCCTCTAATGCTAGGTTTGGTGGCAGTATGCGTGAGCATTTTACATGCATCACAGTGATTTGAGCTGAGATATTGAAAATGTTCTTGTGGTCAGAAGCATTGTTCCTGGAGTCTTTGCTACATAAAATAAGCTACTTGGATCCCCTTTTTCTTATTTGTGGGCATTTCGGTGATCTTAAATTTTAACAAAGTTCGATATGCTGTTTGTAAATGGCGCTGTCTTTAATAGTTGAGTTGGAACAGTGGAAGTGAGACACGGAAGAGCCAGAAATTGCTCCAGGTAATGGAGTGGGGGGGGGCTCAGAGATGTAGGAGAGAAATAGTATGATAAAGACCTGCGATAGTGAAAATGTAGCCGGGAAAGACCGAAATCACGCTGCTTATCAAAGATATAGCAGTGCATAAAGAGATTTTTTAAAAGTCAATCTGAATATTGGATATATAATTGGAATAAACAGAAAATGACAGAGCGATGTTGGGTGTGTAGATAGAAACTAATTATGAGAACTGTTGCAATTAACAAAAAAAAGGAGTGTTCACATTGGAGATGGTTAGAATTGGAGCCAATGCTGTTAGACATAAATTTGCAAAGCCACAAATTGAGAACGGAATGTCTTTTTTCCTACTGTGTAATTTCATTTGAGTAGCTTGCTCTTCTCATGAACTGGAGAAATTATTAGGTTTCCAAACTTATATAAAGGTCATGTATGGGGTACATGGAAGTGAACAGGACAAGGTTCTTTTTAGCTGTTAGCAAAATTCTGGTATGAATTTTGCTGACTGACAACAACCAGCAGCATTCCACTGCAGTGTGTTATATCTTATATATTTTTCCCTATTCAGAACAATATGTGCATCTTGCCAGCACATTCTTGTCTGGTCTTGACTTACATGGCAACAGCTCAAATTAACTATAAAGAGATGTTTGCACAAACGTTAAAGGGGAAATAAACATAAGAACGTAGGAATGTTCACGACAATAAAATAATATTGTAGTCCATCTGGCCAGTCCCAGAGTAGAAACGTGACTAAATCCAAGACAAATCTATTTATCATGCTTCACAATTGTTTAATTTCAAAAATAGCTATTTGATACCCTCTTGAATTTTCTGATACAATCAGTAGTCTTATTCCATATTTTCAACACATAGCGAAAAAATAATTAAATAATTGAAACTACCTTTCACCTTCTCTTTTGAGCGTTGAAGTATGGCCCTTGCTGATACTGAAAAATCCTTACTGATGCCTTATTTGCCCCCTATTGTATGATGCTGCTTCAGTGATATGTCAATACAAGAGAGGTTTGGATGATAACAACTCCTCACCCATTTAATCGTTTTCTTCTGGAATACCTACTGTACCATCGTCCATCGTCCCATCACATTATTAATAATAATAATCCTTGCACTTGATATAGCGCCTTATCACATCTTCGAGACGTCTCAAAGCACTTCACAGAATATATTGAATTTACTGTATATTTTGTGGGTGAAACACGGCAGCCAATTGTGCACAGCAGTGTCCCACAAACTGTCATGAATTGAAGTGACAAATTTATTATTATTTTTTTCAAAGAAGTATTACCTCTGGAAAAATGATCCACCAATCGACTAACAATTGGGTTTCTAGCTTACTGCTAGGTAAACAGAGGAGTATGGAGAAAGGAAACTTGTCCGACATTTCGCCCTGCCGGGAATTGAACCCAGGTCTTTTGCTTGCAAGGCTAGTGCTCTAACCACTCAACTACAGGAATCCACAAGCTGATTAAGCTGATTTTAAATGTTTCCATGATGTGCATTGGGTCAGCTAACATTTGTTTCAGTTTTTCCCTTAGCAAGTTCTGTCCCATATATTGAATACATGCCAATTAGGGTCCCATCCATTGAGAATATGTGCTTCCTATTCTTGTAAATAGCTTGCATTTATCTGCATTGAATTTCATTTGTCTACCATTATTCCGTGTGTACATCCTATCAAGCTTTCTTTGTCGGGCCTTTGCTGCCTCTTCTTGTTGTACACTTGCTGGTGCTACATTTTCCTGGGGTAAGTGGGCCAGCATGGGATTTTGAGTCTAATGCCATTATCCACAAAAGTCAGTGGAGTTTTCTACATTATCAGAGCAGGCTAGTGAGTAGGACATGGATCTCAGGGACAATATATTGAGGATGTTAAAAATGTATGATGAGCAGGAAATTAGGAGTAGATTAGGTGGTTCATATGGAGAAAAACGCATAGACTTGATGGGCCTAGTGTTCTGTTCTTCCCCTCCCCTCCCTTCTCCCCCCCTCGTCCCCAGGTTGGGTCTGATGCTGTACACTTTCCAGTGCCTTGGGACGTCCTCCCGATGTGAAAGGCGCTATACAAATGAAATCTTGTTGCTGTTGTATTGCAATTTAATTTTAAAAACATTTACACACCCTGCTCGCTGGCGTCCCAGTTCACTCTCTACAATGTCCCAGACGTCACTGTTCTCAGTGAATCAAGAACCTCGCCTTCACTTTCAAATGTCTTCATGGCTTTGCATTAAACTATTTCTGTGATCTTCTGCCACCCTTCTCTTTCGGCCACTTCTATAATAAGTCTGATCTGCTTTATGCTACTATCAGCGGCTGAGCCTTCGGCCATTTTGCCTCCTCCCTCTGGAACCATCTCCCGAAATCCCTCAGCCTTCCCCGTTCCTTCTCTGCTTTCAAATCCTCAAGACCTACCTCTTTGCACTTTTATAATAATAATAATAATCCTTGCATTTGATATAGCGCTTTTCACGTTGGGAGGATGTCCCAAAGCGCTTCATAAAACACACTGTAAAGTGAATTGACTGTATATTTGTGGGCAAATGCGGCAGCCAATTGCGCACAGCAATGTCCCACAAACAGTCGTAGATTGAAAATGACCAATTTATTATTGTTTTTGGTTTTGGAGGGATTATTATTAGGCTCTGTGTGGAGTAAGGAAACTTGCCCAAGGTTTCGCCCTGCCTGGAATTGAACTCAGGTCTCTCACTTGCAAAGCGAGTGCTCTAACCACTGAGCTATAGGACTCCACGAACTACAGGACTTTTGATCACTTCTCCCCCACCCTTCTGCTGTTGTAGCATTGTATGACATTAAAGACCGAATTTCTCACTACGAAGAATGCTTTGAGAAGTGACTTTTTTCATTCTAGTGAGGGGACTGAACAAAGTGCATTCCCACTTCATTTTCACTTTATTTCCCCTTTAAGAGTAAATCTCTGCAGATTTAGTGTGTGCCCAAATTAATATTTATGTTCCTGGCTCATGCAACCAAAGCTTGAATTGTTAATTAGTTATCCAAAGAAGGCCTTACTTCCAACAATAAATTCACATGGTACAACTGCTTGCATTTTGTTTGACTTTGAGAAGCTTTTCAACTGAATATTCTTTATGTTATGATTGTATAATGTAGATGGCCACCATAATGTCTCAAAGCTGCAATTTAAGGAAGTAGTGAAATGCTTTTCATGTTAGTTTGTGAACAACAGTTTTTATTTGAGTGAATAATAATAATAATTCTTGCATTTGATATAGAGCCTTATCGCGTCTTCGAGATGTCTCAAAGCGCTTAAATGCTATTTAATAGGAAGATAATTTAAAAATTGGTTTAATAGTGTACCCTCTTATTGTTAAACAAGCATTTGCTCATTAGAGTGAGCTCTGTGATCAGTGTCAGTTTCTAAACCATCAATGCTGAATGCTGACAGACTTATTTGGTTATATTTATTAACTCTTAAATCTCTGTATTGAGATAATAGAGTTTTTTCAGCCTCGAACATTCAGAGTCATGTATGGAATGAACTGTATCCCCAATAGTGACAGTTCCATCTGGGCCTTTGTCAAATATCTCTCTAGGAGTCAGCAATTACTAAAGATGTCTCCCTGCAACACATGCAATGATTCTGTTCCATGTTTTAAAGTCCCTAGTTACTGTTGGTCAGCTAGAAAACATCTCTTCTGCATTCCACTGTTCCCTTTGGATTTCACTGGTATTTCAGAATATGAAGAAAAAAGGGTGCAGGATGTTGAAGCAACTAATTTGATACAACAAAAAATTGGAACTTCTAAGTTCAAATCATACTCAATGCTTCACTTTTTTGAGGTCACTTATGAACATTGTGTCTATCTAGTATTATAAACAGAGTCCCCTGGGGCTGAACTGATTCTGAGGGCACATGCCTGGCAAAGCTAGGAAGTTCTTCTGGAATCCAAGCACGTGTAGACATGATCCAAATTTCCAGGGTAATTGTTGGTCACTGCTGGTGTTCTATGGTCAGAACACCTCTGAACTGACTTCTATCCCAATTCGAAGGGCTGACCCCATTGAAGAAATTGGAGCTGCATCAGAATGCACAACATGCTCCTCTCAGAGATGTCACCAGAGCAGTCTAGATCAGGGGAAGACCTAAACCGGCTCATTCTCACAAAGCTCACAATTCAAGGAAATTATATTGCATGTAAAAATAATAATAACTCGCATTAAGATGGTGGGGTCGTGAAAATAATCTCCTCCATTTCCTTCCCCTTAAACTCAGTTCAGGAAACATGCCACGGCATATTTAGCTGTGCATGTTTCACTGACAGTTAACTAGCACGGGCTATCCTATGCTGTTTTTTAAGAGTTTCTGGAACATTAGGCTATCCAGATGGAAACTGAACTTAGTTTATCACATGCTCATACAAGCCCTTGCTACATATACTTAATATTTCTGTTTTGGAAAGCAGCCACTTTGGCGGTGATGGTATCTGCTTGTTGAACTACAGACTTAGTGGCAAGGACTCCCTTATCTCTAGAGATTCAAGGATAGGCAGGGAATGCTTTTGTCTCGCCCTAAATTCAAAGGTGGGTCTGCATTCCAAAGGGGTCGCAGGTTACTATTCCAGCTTTTGCATCATAGGTCAGAGGTTCCACTTTTTTTGGTATGTGCAGAATTTTACCTTTCTCACTTCTCATACTACCGTCCCATCTCCAACCTACCCTTCCCTGCCAAAGTCCTGGAACGCATTGTTGCAGGTCAACTTCGGTCACACTTCTCCCTCTACTCCCTCGTCGAGCCCTTCCAGTCTGGTTTTTGCCTTGTCCACAACACAGAGACAGCGCTTGTCAAAGTCACAAATGACATTCTCTCTATCTGTGACCAGGGCTCTGTCTGCCTCCTCATCCTGCTGGATCTCTCTGCCTCTTTCGACACAGTCGACCACGCCATCCTCCTCCATCGGCTTTCCTCCCTCATCTATCTTAGTGGGATTGCTCATGCGTGGTTTGAGTCCTACTTAGCCAACTGCTTCCATTCATCTCAGCAAATGGTTTCTCCTCCTGCCCCCGCCTGGTCATCTGTGGGTACCCCAGGGCTCCATCCTTGGCGCTCTTCTTTTCCTTACCTATATGCTCCCTCTGGGCGATGTCATCCATAGACACGAGGTAAACTTCCACATGTATGCGGATGACACGTGGCGTGTCATCTACTTCTGCTTTGCCTCCTCCAGTACCAACTACAGGTCTGTCAATGTTCTATCAGCTTGTCTGGCAGACATCAAGGCCTGGATGAGTGTAAACTTCCTGCAGCTGAATATAGACAAGATGGAAGCCATACTCCTTGGCTTCCATCAACGTCTTCACTCCTGTGGATCTAAACTCCTCAGCCTCCCTGGGCTCTCCCTCAGACTCACTGAACCAGTGTGCAACGTAGGTGTCTGGTTTGACCCCCCCCAGCTGTCCTTCCTCCCCCACATCCAGTCCCTGACCAGGACAACCTTCTTCCACCTCCACCACATTGCCCGCCTCTCACCGCACCTTATCCCAAATGCAGCCAAAACCTTTGTGCGTGGGTTTTGCACCTCCCACTTGGATTACTCCAACGCACTCCTCGCCAGTCTCCACCATTCACAAGATCCAGCTCATTCAAAACACTGCCGCCCGCATATTGACCTGGACCAAACTCTGAACCTGCATCTCACCATTTCTGGCCTGGCTCCCCAACACCAAACGGATCGACTTCAAGATCCTCACACTCGTGTTCAAATCCATTCGGTCCCTGGCACCTCCCCACCTCTCCGACCACCTCACTCCCCAATCCACCAACAGGCGCTTCCACTAGACTGGCAACGGCCTCTTGCTCATCCCTCGCACCCTCCGCCTCACCATCGGAGGTCATGTTTTCAGCCACTATGCCCCAAAACTCTGGAACAATCTCCCTCAATCCCTCTGTCTTGCCCCCTCTCTCCCCTGTTTCAAATCCCGCGTAAAAACTTTCCTCTTCGACAGTGCCACCTCCTAATGAGCTCATAATGTCAATTGACACTTGAATGGTGGAGCACGTTGTGGTCAGAGGAGCTGTCTTTCAAATGAAATGGTAAACTGAATTCCAGTCTGCCTATTTTTCAGATAGATGTTAAAGATCCCAACATGCCAGTTGGAAAAAATGAGTTTCTTTGTGTCCTGCACAATAGTTCCTGAGATAAAATTGGACATTCACTTCCTGGCTTTCTATAGGACCTTGCTATCTGCAAAATGTTTGCTCTTTTTGCCTGAACAACCCATCCACAACACTTGAAAATGATTTCTATAAAGCACTTTGAGATGTTTTTGACTTGATAAGGCTTCATAAAAACGCAAATTCTATAGGGGAATTCACGGTATTGATTTTCATGAAAAAGTTCACCATTGAAATGCCTGTATCAAATGAGGCTACCTTGATCTTATCCATGAAGCAACCACTGAGCACGACTACTTCTACTAATTATTATCTCGGACTGTGACATTTATACCAGCTGCAACCATGGTATTTTAACTCAAGTTTAACCCTGCTTGTAAAGGTACAGCCATCAAACATTTCTTTCTATTTTTAGGGAGTCACAACCCGACTAAGAATGAGCTAAGTTGATCTACAAGAGATTATGGCATTATTAGTGCATTGGAGAGTTGCTTTTGTGTTTGGCACCCTGTCTCCTACATATTACACTGTAATATGGAACTTTGGTCATGATAATGCAGAAACATAAGTGCAAATTTACCACTTATACTGAATTTATTGAATTAGTGTTATGTGTCTTATTTATTGCTCTGGAGGTGATTTTCTGGACTCGTTAGTTTCTGTTTAATATTATTGAGGTGCTTGTAGTGTGCTTAACTCTTGAATAATGTTCAAACATTGTCAATTGGATTCTGCCCAAGAACCTTTAGACAATAATTTCTGAGCAGAAGCCAAATCAATTCATACTAATCGCTCCAGGGTGATTTACTTTCAGATTGTGCTGTCCATTCTGGAATTATAATATTTGTTTATTTTAAAATAATCCATAATGCACTGTGTAGTCCATGGAATAAGCTATGAAAAGTTAGGTACATTCCTTTTGGTACATACTACAGTCAGTTTCTACAAGTCTTGCTGCGTGTCAGCAGGCAATGAGATACAACATCTTGAGAAATATATCTTCCATACAAATGTCTCTATCTTCTGACCTCATCCTGTTATTTAAATCTACCTAATATTTTAAAATAAATATTTGCTCTTAGAATTTCCATGAATATGACTTCTGCAAAGGTTTTCTGGAGAAAAAAAAATATTTCCTGTAATATTTAATCTGTTTTGGACAAAATGTGAATTTTATTTGGATAACAGATTTGTACAAATAGATCCTGGAACTGTAAATTTAGTCCATTCTTGAAATGAAAATCTTGATCCACAGCCAGGTTGGCCTCAGCCTGTTGTAGATGTTGTTTTTGTAGATATTAGTTAGAGGTTTTCTAAATTAAACACAAGAGATTTTTAAACGCTGATCATTGCTTGTGTTTTCATGTATCATAATAAGGCTGATCTCATACCAGTGTGCAGGAAGCTAAGCTGCTGCTTCCACAATGCATTCTTCAATTGTCTGAGCTGAAGATTAAAATAAATAATAATTTCACTTGAAATGGTACATGTTTGCCATATGCCTCAAAGTACTTCACATAATGAGTTTCTTAGAACTATGGTGACTATTTGTTGCGTATGCAAATGCAGAAAACTACTCTGTGCCAGCCATGTCCAACAAGCATCAGTTGAATGAATGTCCAATCAGATCATAGAATCATAGAATTATACAGCACAGAAGGAGGCCATTTGGCACATTGTGTCTCTTTGAAAAGAGCTATTCAATTCATTCCGACTCCCACGCTCTCTCCCCATACATAGCCCCTGTAAACTTATACTCCCCAAATCATTATCTGCTTCTCTCTTAAAAATTGGTATCAGTGCCTTGGGACGTCTTTCCAACGTGAAAGGCGCTATACAAATGTAATCATTGTTGTTGTTGTTGTATCAAATCGGCTTCCACCACCCTTTCAGGCAATGCATTCCAGATCTGAACAACACTGTGTGAAAAAAATTCTATTTCTTTTAACAACTATTTTAAATCGGTGACCTCAGGTTACCGACCCACCCTCCAGTGGAAATAGTTTCTCCTTGTTCACCCTATCGAATCCCCTCATCATTTTGAAAACTTTTATTAAGTCTCCTCTTAACCTTCTCTGCTCCAAGGAGAATAACCCTCGCTTCTCCAGCCTCTCCTGATAACTGAAGTCCCTCATTCCTGGTACCATCCTGGAAATCTCCTTTGTATCCTCTCTAATGCCTTGACATCCTTCCTGAAGTGTAGTGCCCAGAACTGAACACAGTCTCCAGCTGAGGCCTAACCAGTGTTCTATAAAGGTTCATCATAACTTCCTGACATTTGTATTCTATGCCCCTATTTATAAAGCCTCGTATCCCGTATGGTTTTTTTAACAGCTTTATCTGTCTGTCCTGCCACCTTCAAATATTTACTTATATGAACCCCCAGGACTCTCTGTTCCTTCACCCCCTTTAAGATTGTACCATCAGCTTATATGCCTTTCCTCATTCTTCCTCCCAAAATGCATCACTTTACATTTCTCCACATAAACTTCATCTGCCACACGTCTGCCCATTTTACCAGTCTGTCTATGTGCTCTTGCAGTCTGCTACCACCCTCCTCACCATTTACTACTCTTCCGAGCTTAGTATCATCAGCAAACTTGGAAATACTTTACAAACTCTGTATGACGATCAAAGAGGCAGTTGATTTCCATAGCAGTGAATTTTGGAATTCCTACATTTACTGCTGGGATTTAAATCAACACACTTTTAAACCTCAATTTGCATCACCTGCCCACTATTCTCTTTCCTATTCTTGCATCTTAATAGAGTCCTGCCATGTGGACATTGGCACTTCAACTATGTATCTCAATAATAAAAAAAAGTACACACGTGAGATATACAAGAAGATTTCCTTGGGATTTGATATGCTGATCACTGAAAATAGTGATCTTTGGGTTTCATATCTTTTATAATGGGTGGTCAAAATGGTAGAACAAAATGAAAGTTCTTTGCCAAGATCATAAAGATAGAGGAGAAAAGTGAGTCAAAAGATTATCTTTATCTTTAAGAGAGCCATCAGTGGGGAACAATGATTGATAGGAGGATTTGCAAATGTTTTGAGAACGGTATTGGCAAGAGACAAAAGAATAACGACTGGAGAGGCAGGAAGACAACAATCTTTTTGACAAAGACACATTTAGTAGGTCTGATAACCTACAAAATGTAAGAGAGGAGAGTTATGGCTTGGAATCCTTCAGCTTGATGTCAAGAAGCATTTTTTCACACAAATGGTTATGAAGAATGGGCCCTTAAGTCTATACAGACAGAATCAGTAAGCATGTTTAAAAGAGAGACAGATACTTCTGTAAGAGATATTAAAGGGTATGGGATTAAACGATCTAATAAACTGGTGGCCTGAATGGCCTCCTCCTGATTTGTTGGACATGGCTGTTTTCCTACAATAATGGCTCCAAATGCAGTTGCGCAGTAGGTAGTATTACACCAGGTTGCAGAGTCTGATCTACAGTTGGGAAAAGGTGTACTTTGCAACCTTCCATTTGGAATAACGTTAATCAGTTTGCTTCCCACAGAAGGGTGGGAAGATTAGCAGCAATTGACCAAGGCAAAACAATAAAGAATTTTCTAAAATCAGTCAATCAGAATTCCAACCGAGGTATGCCTTGGTGATGGAGTGAGATTTGTTGGAGAGCATTCTGTAAGGGCTAATATGAGATATTTTTTCAGAAGATATTTGTGCAGCTCCTTTTTAATGAAGTTAATTGAGACATCATCAACTCCCTTTTACTGGGAGTCTGATTCACATGTTAACTCCCTTTTGTTTGTTTACGTGTGAGGAGGTATGCATATATTTTAAATCTCTTTAAAGTATATTTTTAATGCGTCACAATAATGGACACCACTGAGATACCTCAGATTATAGCAGTGTGCATATCTTATTAAAAGAAACTTGGTAACGTTCACTTGGACTGAAGGTGTTTTTTTTTAAGAAGACATGCGAGTAATGCAGATTGGGTATGTGGTTATCAGGATACTAGACACACCCAGCAGACAAAACAGAAATTTTGACCTCTGCATTTGTATATGTGGACACTGCTCATAAATACTGATAATATCTCATGGGTGTGAAAAGCCACAATAAACTAGTAGCAACGTATTAAAACAGCTTTTGTTCAAGTAAGACTTAATTTTGAATGTAACTTCCTGCCGTGCTATTTTCTGTTTAAACAACACACAGTTCCAAGAGTAATTTAGTGTGATGTGAACTAGGAACTTGAAGAAACCATGGTAAAATCTCATTTAGAATAATTAGTTTAAGGAAATAAATATGTAGATAGATTGGAAAATCCTATAGACATAACGATATTGTAGAGTGAAATAGAGATGAGAACTGCAATTAATGCAGTAGACATTGGAAGAAATAAAGAGTCTATTTGGGTATGTTTAACTCAGCAAAGTATTCAAAATCAAATGGGGCCCCAAAGAATGTTAGAAAAGATTTAGTGAGAGAAGCTAACTCTGGCAACATTTGTTCTTATAAAGTAAATAGTTTTCAATAAAATAACCATTCTGAAGAGTGCTTGAATTTTTTTTGAAAGATGAAATGCTTTAGAGTAATGAAGGAAATAAGGTGAGGTAGTATATCTACCGCAGAAACTTTATGAAGTTCAGAGGGAACTCTTGGCATTTGTGATAAAGAAATCCTTGTGATGACAAAATACATTGGTCTATGATGTGTATTTCATTGAGACAAACAAAACAATGATATGTTAAATGATGCGTATTGAGAGGAATTCTGGATGGGTTGGAGTTAATGTGTGCAAAGTAAGCACATAGTTATTTGAAGAAACAAAAGTGGGATGGGTATATGAACCGCTAACACATTAAGACCCTTAATTAGTGCTGAATGACACACTGCAAAGTGTATCAGCCTGGCTCAGTAAGAACTCTGACCTATGCGTCAGAAGGAGTGGGTTCAAGCCCAGTATCGTGACTTACAACTTGTGTAGTCCAGAATGCCACTCCAATGCAGTGCTTGAGTTGTGCTGCATTAATGGAGGTGCAGTCCTACCAGATGACATGTTATACCAAGGTCCCGTCTGCCCTGTTTGGGTGGACATTAAAGATCCTATGGCACCATTCAAAAAGAGAAGGGGGAGTTGGGGAGGCCAACAAGCAATGAGTTTGCATAGTGAAGCCTCGATGTAATGAAAGCATGTATGAGGGACATTTTACATTTACATTACATTTTTGAGGAGAATGATGTCAGGCATATTGAGATGAGCCATTGCTGCATTTATAGAGTGAAAATATTGAAACTGTTGGAAGTACTGTGAAATGTGCTACTGGGAGCATAGGCTCCACACAGCCCAACAGCTATTGAGAACAAATACTCATCCTTGTGGACAGTTAGCTGTATTTCTGCAATGAGACTGTGTTAAAGAAGGGCTGTCACCCCTCCTCCCCACCTTTCAGGCTGCCTGACAAATTGAGGAATAATACAACAGGAGTATCTTTGGGTGCTGGAAATATAACTTCATCAAATTACTAAGTGGACTTGGATGACATTTGATATGTTGGCAGGAATTCAGCAATCAGACGTACAGACCATGGACAGGCGCTCATATTTAGATTTTAATCAATTGGCAGGAAATACTGATTAATTACGTATAAATAGTGGCAATTTTTCTGATTTACTCCCTTCTAGTTGGAGTCTTGGCTGCTCTGCCTTTATCCTTTTTTTATTGTCAATATGTTTACATTTAGTGCTATACTTTAACAATTCCCACTGTGATTGTGACTAACTGTAACTCATGTCTGTAGCAGTGTAGGGACATTGCCATAAAAATACATGTTTATGCATCTCTGCAATTAATTGTTTGTACAATCCTTCATATCCATTAATACCCTCATTTTTCAAATATTCATTCATCTTCAACTTCCCAGTTGATTCTTCAGCATCTTCAATCTTCTGGGGGTAATATAGATCACATTCTCATAATCTTTTGTCTGAAGAAATGTTTTTCATCCCTTGCTTAGGCTTAATATTAAAGCAATGTCCTCTTGTTTTGGATCAAACGACCAGAGGGAAGTGTTATTATTCGAACCCCTTCAGTCGGGTTTCCGTGCTGCCCATAGCACAGAAACTGCCCTGGTCAAGGTCACCAATGACATCCTGACCATCTGTGACCAGGGCTCCCTCTGCCTCCTCGTCCTCCTCGACCTATCGGCAGCATTCGATACGGTCGACCATGCTATCCTCCTCCACCGCTTGTCCTCCCACCTCAACCTTCAAGACCCTGTCCTTGAGTGGTTTAGGCCGTACCTCTCCCACCGTCTTCACTTTGTTTCCACGAATGGCTTTTCCTCCAGTCCCCGCACTGTCTCGTGCGGTGTCCCTCAGGGCTCTGTCCTCGGTCCCCTCCTCTTCACCCTCTATATGCTCCCCCTTGGTGACATCATCCGCAGACATGGGGTTAACTTCCACATGTATGCGGATGACACCCAACTCTACCTTTCCTCCTCTACCCTCAACTCCACGACCACCGATGTCCTGACAGCTGCCTGTCCGACATCGAGTCCTGGACGAGAGACAACTTTCTTCAGCTCAACGTGCGCAAAACTGAGGCCCTCCTGATTGGCTCACGTCAGCGCCTCCGCACCTCAGGCGCTGACAGCGTCAGCATCCAAGGCTGCACTCTCCACCTCTCAAAGCCGCTCAGGAACCTCGGGGTTCTGTTCGACCCTGAGCTGTCCTTTCTCCCTCATGTCCGCGCCACAACTGGCACCGCCTTCCATCACCTCCGCAACGTCGCCAGACTACGGCACTACCTCACCCCTCACGCTGCTGAAACTCTGGTCCACGCCTTTATCACCTGAAGGCTGGACTATGGGAACTCTCTCCTCGCCGGCCTTCCCGGCACCTCCCTCCACAAGCTGCAGGTCATTCAGAACTCTGCAGCTCGTGTACTGTCCCGCACCAGGCTTCGCGACCACATCACTCCCACCCTCGCTCGCCTCCACTGGCTCCCCATCCCCCAGAGGATCGAATTCAAGATCCTCATCCTCACCTACAAGGCCATTCACGGCCTTGCTCCCTCCTACCTCTCCGACCTACTATCCCCCTACCTACCTGCCCGTACCCTCCGTTCCTCTGGCTCCGGTCTGCTCCACATCCCCCACACCAACCGCCCTACCATCAGTAGCCGGGCCTTCAGCCTCTCAGCCCCGAGGCTCTGAAACTCCAACCCCAGTGCCTTCGCCTTGCTTCCTCCCTTTCCTCCTTCAAGGCCGGTCTCAAGACCTTTCTCTTTGACCGTGCCTTCAGCTCCCCTCTCGACTCTCTACCCCCTCCTCGCTCCCTCCCTTCCCTCCCCTCACCCTGACTATTTCCCCCTTGCTCGGGTCCTGACCCAACTGTACAGCGCCTTGGGACGTCCTCCCAACGTGAAAGGCGCTCTATAAATGGAATCTTGTTGTTGTTATTTTTATCTACCTTGTCAATTTCTTTCATTATTTAAAAAAACCTCAGTCAGATCATCTTGTAACTTTGTCAGCTCTGAGGAATATAGACTATACAGATTGAAAGAAGACAGAACAACAACAACTTGCACTTACATAGCGCCCTCCATGCAGAGTAGTGTCTCAGAGCGCTTATAAGAGGCACAGATTCCATATATTTAGGCTATAATGATA
This sequence comes from Callorhinchus milii, assembly GCF_018977255.1. Lineage (NCBI taxonomy): Eukaryota > Metazoa > Chordata > Chondrichthyes > Chimaeriformes > Callorhinchidae > Callorhinchus > Callorhinchus milii. The sequence continues at coordinate 94,180,061 of NW_024704743.1, read as the reverse complement.
AGGCACTAAATCAAACGCAAGGATTATTATTATAATAATGAGAATTAGTTTGGTACAAATCAACGCTTTCTTTCTGCCCAAACAAGAAGAAAGCAGGGGAGCAAAATTATAGATCAAAGAATAGATGAGCAAAAACACTTCAGAATTGTTTGATTATTTATTGGGCCAGTGAAGTATATAACGCGTCAGCCAAAACCTTTACATAGCAAAGGGCCGATTTCTGATTTAGTGGGGAACAATGGATAATACTCTCAAATGTGTATCATTGAAGAAAATACTGTATGGATCTTCAACATAGAATAGTGATTGAGTAATCTGGATGGTTTCTTCTTATTTCTACATAGATTCCAAAGTGTCTAAAATATTGTTTAAATGCATTCTCTCTTGAAAGTTAGGTTTTTTTTCTGGAAAAAAAAACCCAAATCATGACAAGAAAGAAAAGAAAACCCAGCTGCTGAAATAAAAAGTCTCTTAAATAAATCAAATCTTCCAAAAGGAAATGCTTTAGGTGCCCAACACAAATAAAACAGGGTCTGTGGTTAGCTCATGGTAAATATTTTGCTTGCAGAGAAACCATAACTGTTTTGCAAAACAATCATTGGTATTTGTTATATAATCATTTCGAAAAAAGACAACAGGAAGCTTTGTGTGTATGATGGATTTTGGAATATTTTCTATTATGAATCTAGTTCAGCGTTATAATGATCTAAGTTGATAGCTTTATCCTCAGGTGGTGGGGGGGTCTCCTTGGAGCTGAACTGGCTCCAAAGTGACGTGTCTGGCAGCGCAATGTCAGAATCAAGCCAGCCCTCTGTGGTGGTCTTGTTAGTCCAGTTCCTGAGCCAGGCCGGTCTGCAGTATTCCAGGGCACTGCTGGTGGCAGCCTGGCTCATTGACAGGACCTGGAAGGGCAAACCAGTCCCTGGGACCAGGGAGACATCCCAACTTAGCTCCTGTTAACCCCGCAAGCCAATCCTTAACAGGTAGGGTGGTCGTAGCTGGAAAAGCAGCAGGAAAGATTGCTAGAAAGGAATATTAATGGCAAGCTATGCGGTTTTAGTTGTTTAGACTCCAACAGTACCGCAACGCATACTCTGGGGTCCCCAAGCCTTGGCTCTTGCCAACCTGTGCCTAATACTTTCTGGAATTAGGTAAGCAGGATGTGTCCCTCCAGGAAGAGAGTGCACATTACATTAGAATATATTAGAATATACAGCACAGAAACAGGCCATTCAACCTAACTGGTCTATGTCAGTGTTTATGCTCCACATGAGCCTCCTCCTGCCCTTCCTCAACTAAGCTTCAAGATTAACCTTCTATTCCTTTCTCCCTCAAGTACCTATCTAGTTTTTCCTTAAATACATTTATGTTATTTGCCTCAACAACTCCTTGTGGTAGCATGTTCCACATTCTTACTACTCTCTGTGTGAAGAAATTTCTTCTAACTTCCCTATTTGATCTATTTGTGACTATACAGCCCCTGGTTTTGGTCTCCCCCACAAGTGAAAATATCTTCCCTATTTCTACCCTGTCAAAACCTTTCATAATTTTAAAGACCTCTATCAGGTCACCCTTACCCTCCTCTTTTCAAGAGAAAAAGAGTCCAAGCTTATTCAACCTTTCCTCATAGGTATAACCTCTCAGTTCTGGTATCATCTTTGTGATGTTCCATTCCATTCTTACAATCTATCTCTGGGAAGGCACGTGTCAGAAATTGATGGGTGTGGAATTCAGAAAAGGATCTGTAGTTAAGTGCTCTGAGAGATCCTACTAATATGAAAGGTGTTATGTAAATGTGAAATTGTTGCATTTGTAAATAATAGTTTATTTGTGCATTCGTTTGTACATCTGACCACTAAAGTGGACAGTAATTTGTGAATTGATGCTAAAATTATATTATTGACATAATGTTAGAACCAAGTTTGTAACAAACAAAATTACTTAAGACTTTTTTACATAAAACTGTTTGTTTCTTCACATCAGACATGCATTTCTTTAAAATAACTTGAAATTAACACAATTTTAATGAAAACCATCTGTTTATGTAGAATCACGGCTTGTAAACTAAGACATTGTTGCAGAGCATGAAGGAGCATTTGTCTGTCAGACACTTCAAGTATGTTTATAAATGTTGTCTCAACTGGTATTTTTCTGTGAGTTGCAGAGCAGTATGAGCATAACTCCACATACAGGCCAGAAGTTATTTGGAACCACATTCGTTATGATATTAACTCTTACGCAGATCCAAACAAATTATTTTCTCCCTGGGTTAGCTGATTTTCAGTTTTCAGCTCACTTACTATGTTTCTAAGATGTGCACAGATATTACAGTGAGAGATAGTCGAATGCCAGGAGTAACTAGTATTATTCTAATATTAAGTTTAAACAGCAACAAATTAATTTAAAAAGTGTAACGTTCTGCTCGTTTTGTTTTCCTTACCCCCCCACATATTTCCCATTTGTTCTACCTTTATGTTAATGTTAAATTTAGCAACATCTCTACAGCTTTGTTTCTTTTTTAAAAATCTATTTGTTTTGCATTTAGCAGATAGTAACACGGTTGAACAAATTGAGGTTTCATTGGCTCTAAAAGTTGTTTTTCCAGGTTTGTCCTTCCCCATCTATTTCGCTTCCTTTTTAAAAAAAATGTGAACAGCTTAAAATGATTGTCTGAAAGCTAGAATGTTAGCTTCTCTGTCATTGTTTTTTAGTCAGGTGTCTGATGTTCTTTCACTGATTCACCCAACTACAAGAGTACAGATGTACACACCAGTACATAATCAATGGACGGACTTAAGGTTCCACCATTGTATTTTATTTCAGCAGAGAAGTAATCCACATCACTAAAACACTGCCCTGATAGCATTACTGCTGTATAATAAATAACCATGAAGCCATTTGGTTTTGCTCTTTGGTCTGGACAGGTACCAAATGTGGCAGATCTGGCAGGTCAAACCTGATCAGTGTGTGGAATATCGTACAGGAGAACCCATTGATTTAAATGCCTTGCCAGACCAAAACATTTCTTATAAACAGGTATCCTATAGTCATCTGATTACAACAACGGTACATTTCTGACTTTAAGCACAAACTGGCACAAACTTCCTCTGAGCTGTAAGCACATCTGCAAGAAGCTGGCTGGTACATGCCAGGGGTGGGACTGACCGATATTTTTGGGAACATATTGTAATGCAATCTCTAAATTGTTTTGTATCTGAAACACTGCATTGTGACTGGGTTGCACTGTGATGAGTACCTTGAGAAAAAACAAATTAATTTGACATAAATGGAACCTTCATCTTTAAACAATCCAGACTTTGGTTTGGCTCAGTTAGCCTCTCCTCGCCTTTGAGTGAGAAGGTTGTGGGTTCTATGTCAGGTGTTGAAACTCCGTCTATTCTGACATTGCAATGTTGTACTGGGGTTGTCTGCATTGTTGGAGGTGCTGTCCTTTGGATGAGACATTAAACCAAGGTCTCAAATCCTGTTCTGGTGGGTGTAGAAGCACAATTTGAAAAGGGAAGGGTGTTTCTCCCAGTGTTCTGGCCAAAAATCTCCTAAATAAAATTGGTCATTTACTTTGTGGTTTTTGTGACATTGTTGAGTGCAAATTGGCTGCTGTGTTCGGCTGCAAAGTACGATCACTCCACTTTACGATGTATACTATGAAGCGCTTTGAGACATCCTCCTGATGTGAAAGGCGCTATATCAAATTATTATTTCTTCGCTTCAGGTGTTGTGGAAATCTTTGGCAGTCTTCCAAAACAACTAACTGCTAAAATGTTATTAGATGATGTAGAACTACAGTATTGAGTGGTGGCTCTTAATGGTCTGTTAATTTTTACATTTGGTCCCTCTGTTATCTCAATTAGTGGATCATTAGTAAAACCAGTAGTTCTAATAGCTCTCTATTGGCTGAGGAAAAATTGATTCTTTAATCTGCTAAATTGAACATCTACAGTGATATAGATAGAAGATATGACATTGCATTTCTGTCTTCAAAGCCTACCTTCAACAGCATAGCTCTCGAGATAAATAGTTCATTAAAGCTGACAAATAAAAGTGACAGTCATACATTTTTCTGGACCTCCTGACATTTTGCAAATGAATCTTTTAAAAAAAATCTTTTTAATAAGAGTTTTGAAGGCCAGGAGAGAGGAGCAAGATATTTGGGGAGTGAGTTCTGTAAGGTATTTTGGAGAGACTGGTATAATGTGCATTCCTGTCAACATATAATTTCTCTATTACAGCTGGAAAAGTTGGTGTTCTGGTGCTGAAAATTTTGGATTTGCATGAGGAGTGTTCAATGCTTGTAACTTTGTGTCAACCATTGATCGAAACCTCCATAGACCAGACTGGTGAGGATGAGGGCACTTCCACCCAAGCACCACTCAAGGTATTATTTACAAGAGAAACTGCATCCCATCTCAGGATTGTTTCAGGAGATCTTGTCCATGTCCACTCACCATGGTAAGTGCCTCAGATTAATTTATCTTTGCACGAGTGCAAATGTAACTTTTAATACTAATAAGATCTGAAATAAACATCACTTTTTTGGTGCTGAATCAATGTTGCCAATGATCAGATAAGGATTAATGAACAAAAATTTACCATTAATAATAAACGCACATCAGAATGTTTAAGTTTATGATCCACCAGTCCTCTGAATTATAAAGAAAAAACATTGTACGAAGAGTTTACTCAAGGTTTTATTGAAATGTATTGCTCTTGACAAGGTTGTACTGACCTGATGTCTTCCTGTGTTCCATGTAGATAGAGCAGTTTACCAGTATGTGATTCCCTTCTATTCTTGTTGCACTTGGCAAAAACAGAATGTATTCCAATCATCCATGATACTTTGTTTTGGAAGTATCATGAATGATTGGAAAACGTGCTATATCAAAATGAAAAACTTAAATTTACAGCACTGAAAGCCCAATTTTCTCTGATTACTAATGAAGTCACTGAAAAATCCTTCACACAATCATTATTAACACTTTCACCACCTCAATCCTGCATTTTGTTTGTACTAAATGCAGCTTAATTTTTTAAACTATTATTTCTATCTTAATTTTTCTTTTTGAAATCACTTTTCAAACTCTTCGCAGCATTTACTGCAAGCACTCTGAGACTCTACCCTGCGTGGAGGGCACTATATAAGTGCAAGTTGTTGTTGTTTCTGGGAAGTTAAATCATATTACTGTATTAAAGCATTGTGAAAAAATGCTTTATGTAACAAAATACTTTTTTTAGAGCAGCCATCAATAAGTGATGCTTATTTCAGATCTTGAATATTCAAAAGAAAAGTTTTGGAGATATTGCAATTTAATGCCTGTGTAATATAAAAAAAATTCCTGCCTGGCCATTTTATTGGCTGTTCTGCTGAATCTCTTCATTTTCTGTATACTCTTGAATCAGGGACCCATACATCCGATTGCAGGGAGCAGCTAAATAAGGTATCCGTTAAATTGACATCCATGGTAAAACATTTATACAGTTTAAAAAAGAGGTGGAGGGAATACTGTATTTGAAACAAGGCAGAATTCACTTTTTGAAAAGAAGTTTAAAAAGCTAATCTTGTTAGTTCAGTGATGATATTACTGTAATGAGAGATTTTTTATCTCAGAGTAACAACACCAGGGAGCACACATTTCCCATCAGTATTTGGCAACCCATGGGTTAATTGAAGTTAGTTGAAACCATCATTGAAGCCCTTACAATGTCTGGTGAGTTAAGAATCTTGTGCAGTGCTTAACTATGTATATTTTAAATGGAGCCAGGAAAGAATGCTCATTTTAAACTTGTCCAGACCTATGCTTAGGAAATGCCATTCCTTCCATGATGGGTTGGATGCCACACCCACTAAAAATATAACAAATCTGCTTGTAGATTCAACAAATTTCACTTCCTGTATATGTTATATAATGTTGGCTTCCCATGTTAATAATATGATCAATATAATAAGCTTCCCATAGCGCAGATCCAAATTAAGTTCTACACAAAAAATGCATGTTGTTGCCATTCTTCACTAGTCTTTCTGTGAAGGCTCTTAACTTTTATCTGAATAGCAATAAATCTCCAACTGAATGTGTAAGTGGAAAGAAATTAGGGGGTGCATTTGCATGTGCCTGATGCCAGTGATGTTCTGTGCGTCAACTTACAGTCACTTCCCATCAGTGCTGTTTCATAATTGGGTGCTTCCTCATCTCCAGCTGATAAGTAAATGGCAGATATGTGGCGGAGTTATGGCGAATAGCCAAAGCCAACATAGACTCATTGGGTCAAATTGGCCCCTTCAATGCTGTAATTTCTAGGGTTCTATTGTTTTGCATAAAAACAATTCTAATGACTAGTCTGTTAAACCCACAAGAAATGACAGATTAGTGAAGTATGTTGTGTCTTGGTCATTCTGGGAATTTGTTTCTCCACATTATTGCTATTCTATGATTTATTTTATATGAAAGAAGCAACAAGAACAACAAGAAACAACAAAATTACATTTGCACAGGTAAAGCTGAATGTTACTGACATTTTTCAATCAATTCCCTTAAAACAAAATGTGGTCACTCAACCCACGACTGTTTGACTGGGGGTTCATATATGTAAATATTTGAAGGTGGCAGGACACGTAGATAAAGCTGTTAAAAAACCCGACGGGATACTAGGCTTTAACAATAGGGGCATAGAATAGAAAGGTCAGGAAGTTATGATGAACCTTTATAAAACACTGGTTAAGCCTCAGCTGGAGACTGTGTTCAGTTCTGGGCACCACACTTTAGGAAGGATGTCAAGTCATTGGAGAGGATGCAAAGGAGATTTACCAGGATGGTACCAGGAATGAGAGACTTCAGTTATCAGGAGAGGCTGGAGAAGCTAGGATTATTCTCCTTGGAGCAGAGAAGATTAAGAGGAGACTTAATAGAAGTTTTCAAACTTATAAGGGGATTTGATAGAGTGAACAAGGAGAAACTATTTCCACTGGCAGGTGGGTCGGTAACCCGAGGACACCAATTTCAAATAGTTGTTAAAAGAAACGGGAGGTGAGAATTTTTCACACATCGAGTTGTTCGGATCGGGAATGCCTTGCCTGAAAAGTTGGTGGAAGCCAATTTGATAACAACTTTTACGAGAGAAGTAGATAATTATTTGGGGAGGACAAGTCTGTAGGGCTATGGGGAGGGAGTGGGGAGTGGGATTGGATTGGATAGCTCTTTTCAAAGAGCCGACACAGACACGATGGACCGAAAGGCCTCCTTTCTATGCTGTATAATTCTATGATTCTATGATTTCTGTCTTCCATTCCTCTCTTCCATCAGTTTGTTTGTGAGAGCATTTCTTTGTTTTGAGATTTGTGAAAGGTGTATGGAAGCTCAAGCCATCAAAACCTGTATTTGTATCTTAGTTTTGATTATCTTAGTTCTGTGGGATCTTAGTTTTGATTTCCAGAAATGAATGAACCTTTGTTTGTGGGCATTTTTATCAAGGTGCAAGAAATAATAGAATGGTAGAGTTGTTTTGAATAGCCTACCCTGTTGCTTAGTCCATTTCAATCTTGGTACATTGGTATAAAATCAATTTAACGTTAAGTAGAATAAAATAATAATAATAATAATAATCCTTGCATTTGATATAGCGCTTTTCACGTCGGGAGGACGTCCCAAAGCGCTTCACAGGACACACTGTAAAGTGAATTCACAAGCTGAGATTTAAACTTATGTTCCAATAGATGGGCAGTCTTAGGATATATTATTTAGTGGGTTTGTTAGAACTGCAGATAATGCAATATTCTGCGATCACAGCAAAGAATCACGGCATGCTATTGGATCTAGCCTCATTGTAGGCTGGGACCTGTTTTGACTGAAAAGTGCAAATGTTGTAGACTGGAATTTCCAGACGCGGGTGACTGCCAATTTTTGGAATCTGCTGCTGACGTCAGTAGTTACTCCAGGGAATGCTTTGCATTCCAGTTCCTGGCAGTGATCAGGTGGCTTACGGCAAACAGGAAAAAAAAATCCCATTTCGTTTTTTAAAAAAAAAGTAGCTGCCAAGTGGAGACAGCTGTATTGTTTATTGGTCTGATCGTTAACAATAAACATATGTTGCTAATGTGGTTGACTATTTTCTATGGGGATTGTCACATTTTTAAAACTACATGCATGGAACAAACATCTATTTGTTGTTGTAAATATGAATTAAAAGCTTGTGTAGCTCTGTGTGTTTGTTCTTTGGAGCATGCGTTACTGTACCAAAGCCAACAGAGTTCATCAGCTCCATCAATGAGACTGCTTTGATAGAGCTCTCTTCCAGTAAAAAGACTTGAGTGGGTGGAACCTCATTGAATAATCATCCCAGAACTTGTTTTCTTTTCATTCTTGTCTTTTATTTAACTGTTACTTTTAAATTGTTTTGAAAGCTGTATCTTTCAATCTTTTTTATACCAATATGCTGGAATGTACTTTTAGCAATGCAAGAAATAATAGATGTGATTACTTTCTTGTTATGTTGAGGACCTGTTAAATATTTTCTGTGAAATAATATCTGCCTATTCAATTTGTGGTGTATTTTTAATTCTACAAAACATACCAGCTAAAATTGTGAAGCTTGCCATTGTCAAAACTAGCATGTAAGTCTACCCTATCCTCGGGGGAGAGTAGGGTGGACCGACTGGGGGAGGGGAAGGATAACTGAAAACATGGTCGAAGAGGTAAGTCAAGGCAGGCTTTAAAAGTTGGGAGGAAGGGACGAGTCAGAGGACTCCCAAGATGTAGTTCCATAGGGCAGGGCCCCAAATGATTGAGGCAGCGGTTCAGCTCAGTTCCAAAATTCCATTCATAGGCAAGTCTGTAGTTTGTGTCCTCGCTTGCACGGACTCTGTGAGGCTATCACGCATATCCTCACTCAGTTCCCCATCCCCAGTGGATCAAATTCAGAATCCTTGTGCTGACAACCAAAACCTTCCATGATCTTGCACCCCCCCCACAAACTGCTGCTGACCTGGCCACTTCCTTCGCTCAGTGAGCATCGGCCTGCCTCATGTTCCCTCACCTGATCCATCCAACTATCTGGACATGTTTTCAGTCATTCTGTGCCCTGACCTCTGGGACAGTATTTTGGAGTCCTCCAACTCGCCCCCTCCCTCCACACTTTTAAAGCCCATCTTGACTTATCTCTTTGACCCTGCTTTAAATTATCCTTCCAACCTCTCAGCTCCAACCTCACCTGCTCAGGTACCCAGCCAGCTGTGCAAAGCGTTTTTAGATATCCTCACAATGTGAGGTGCTAAGTAAATTGTATCATATTGTAAGTAAGACCCTGCTTACTACTCCCCTCCCCCCACCTCCGAGGATAGGTATTTAATTATTGAAAAGATCTAGCTTCAATTGAATTTATGCAAAATTCATACTATGAAATGAAAATAGCATTTGTTTAATACCTCATGTGTGAATATTAGAAACCCCAAAATAACAACTTTAAAGACTTACAATAGTGCCTTTCATGTTGGAGGAACTTCTCAAAATAATAATAAATGCAGTAGTAATAATAATCCTTGCTTTTAATATAGCATCTTTCACGTCGTCGAGATGTCTCAAAAGTGTTTCACAGGATATACTGTAAAGTGGATTGTGCATTCTGTGAGCGAAACGTCTGCAACATCGTTCCAGACATAGTTATGCAAAAGCCTATCAACCTGGCTCAATTGGTAACACTTGCCTCTGAGTCAGAAATTTGTGGGTTCAAGCACCACATTGTTACTTTGAACTCATACAGCCTAGGATGACACAACAACAACAACAAAAAGATCGCATGGCACTATTCAAAAAGAGGAGGGAGTTTCTCCCTGTATCCAGGCTAACAATTCCCCCAATTGGCCAACATTTGGACATTCACTTCTTGGATGTTTGTGAGACTTGTTGCGTGCATATTAGCTGTTGTGTTAGCCTGCAAAAATACCCTTACAATATACCTGTGCTTTGAGATGTCCTTCCAATGTGAGAAGTACTATATCAAATATTATAAGCGGAGGAGGATAGCTAAACTTATCTATTCAATGGTAGCTTTTGTTCAGTGCTAAACAACAACTTGCACTTATATACAACAAAATTATATTTGTATAGCACCTTTCATGCTGGGAGGATGTCCCAAGGCGCTGGACAGTCAGTGTTTTGGATCCGAGCTGGAGGTCGGGATTTGGATGGGTGGAGGGCAGGGGGGAAGCAGGGTGATTGAAAGCACGGTCAAAGAGGAGGGTCTTGAAGGAGGTAAGGGACGGGGCTAGGCCGAGGGACTGCGGAATGGAGTTCCAAAGGGTCTGGACAGAGTGGCAGAAAACCCGTCCGACAATGGTGGGGCAGGCGAGGCGGGGGACATGAAGCAGGCCAGAGCCTGCTGAGCAGAGGGAGCGGGCAGGGTAGTAGGATGTTAGAAGGTCGCAGATGTAGGGAGTGGGGAGCAAGGCCATGGAGGGCTTTTAAAGGTGAAGACCAGGATCTTGAACTGTGTGATGGGAAGCCGAGAATATATAGTGCATTTCACATAGAATAATGTCTGAAACACTTCACTGGGTCAGAGTGGGAGGCTTTTAGAATGAGGATTCTGAGTTTGAATAGGCAGCCAGTGGTGCCTGATGAAGATGGGGAGTGATGGGCTTGGGTAGCCTAGTATGAGAAAGAATATGGGCTGTGGAATTCTTGATAATCTGGAGTTTTTAGAGGGTTGAGCTAGGAAGGCTACCTCAATGCTGTGGGCAGGTGAACAACAATTTAAAAAAAAACAAAGCGCCCATAATACTATTACGATTTTGCACGTGGCAAGTTTTGAACTCAGACAGGCCACCAGGGACAAGTGCTCAGTTGCGGTTAGGGCTGCGTCAAAAAGAAGGGAGGGGAAGTTGTGTGGTGTAGTAAATGAAAAAAACAAGGGAGGATAAAATATATTTTGCAAATAAAATGCTGAATGAGGTGAGTTTGCAGACCAACATCAAACTGATTTAAAAATAAATCTTGGAACAGAAATGACAGGATTAGCGATTGTATTCAAGACATTTTGCAACATAACTGTATAAAGAGATGTATTCTGCATTGGTTGGTAATTCCGTTTGCAAGGACATCATCCTGTTTCATGATTAATTTGATGTCTAGGTCCTCAAAGGCCACTTTCAGCATTCATGTTTGAGCAGAATCAGAATCAGTGCTATTGCTTGCGACATCCTTCTGCATTAACAATTCATTAGGAAGAAAGCTATTGTGAAAACCTATTGTGAACCCTCATTGGGTTTTCTGGTACTGTGGTCTGAAGATTACATCTTAATGAGTAAGAGTACTGCAAGTAACGCACATGTAATTGTACCTTTTTACAAAATTTGCAGCTTTGTACAAACAAAACATCATATATTTTTACAATGCGATGCAGCGGCTGACAACTACTTGTTTCAGGAAGGTAGTTTGCTTTCTTTCAGCAGCTTCGTGAGCATTGCCTGGTGGTGTTAAACTGAGATTCCGTCTGCCTGTTTAGGTGGACGTTAAAGATCCCATGGTACAATTCGAAAAGAGAAGGGAGTTTCTCCTGGCGTCCAGGCCAACAAATCCCACAAATAAAATAAAAAATTGGTCATTCACTCCGTGGCTGTTTGTGAAACAATGCTGCCATGTTCGCCCACAAAATACACTTTACACTATATCCTGTGAAGCGATTTCAGATGTCTTAACAACATGATAAGGCGCTATATTATTATATTAAAATGCAAGGATTATTAGTAATATTCTCGTGATCAAGCTGCGGAAATATTTAAAAATAAATAATCCTCCCAATGTAAAAGGTGTTATGTCAAATGCAAAGATTATTATTCATAGTTAAGTAGGTTAAGCGTTGCATCTATTTTACTCAATTCAGTAAAGCAATACCAGAGTTTTAAAGAGACACTGCATTCATAAATAAGAAGTAATGTTTTTCCATCTATACAAACACATCAGTTGGCATAAACCAATGTCACTTTTGTTAACATCAGCATAAGTAATCCGAGGCACAACCCTGCATGAATGGTGCTCTATACTGTAATTGCAAGCTGTTGTTGTAAATTGCATCTAAACACATAATTAAATATTGTATATAATATCAAAATGACACAAATATTCTAACTTTTCTCACTCCTTAAAGACCTGTAAATAAAAGGTTTATTAAACTGCATTTCATGACATGCTCCTTTAATTATAGCTACCCAAAACGGGTAGGCATTTCTTTGTTTGACAATTAGCTTTGTCTTGAATTGCTGGATTCTGTCACAACTTTGTGCCATGAACTTCCAGAATTGACTAAGATTACTTGAAAGTGCTACAGACCAACCAAGCCCTATCTCTGTGTGCAGTTTTAATGATTGGATAAATCGTTGGGCTTGCTGACTGGGCTGGCAGAATCCAGTGGAATTTAAATTAAGTATCTGATGTGAAAGGTGCTATACAAATGTCATTTGTTGGTGTATCGATGGTATTAAGTAATTTTGTTACATGACGTTTCAGTCTACTCTCTGTTATTTCAAAAATCTGCACATTTCACACAGAAATACGTTTCAATATCAATTTCGTAACCAAAATAAAGTAGGTTACTTAGTGATGCTGTAATTTACTGTGAAATATGAGTTGAACACAAAGTTATAACTGAGGGCGAGCTCCTAATTCAAGGACGAGACAGCATTCTATTGACTGCAAATTTGCTGTTGTGTTTTGATTATACTCTCAATGAAAACATTGAAACATTTGTAGCTCATTTATTTATCAATGTCTTATTAAGTAAAGGGAGGCCAAGCAGGGGAATTCTTTATTCACTATCAGGTCTGATATTTAATGGATTAATTACACAGCAGAGCTACCTTCCCACTGTTCCAGTCTTAGCCAAAGTAGAGCAGCTTGTGCTCCATCAGTGTGACATGTTCATTCCTTATACTTATGACTTCTTCATATTGTACATTGTACAGTAGGACCAATCGGTCATTTTGTGCAGTGAACTCACACCCACCACGTTCTGAATTAATACTATCGTAAATATTTTAGACATCTTACGAGCAGTATAGTGTATCTCCTCATACGAGTCTGGGCCAGATTTGAGTCCAGGATCTAAAGAAGCAAAGAGTATTTTCTAATCCTCGGTGTGACGCGAGCAATGTAAAATCCTATCTCTTTTGCACTTTCCCTGTAAATTCTATTTTACATAACAGCAGAGACACAATATATCATACTATTGTCTCTGAACTTGCAGGGCGAAACCTTGGGCAAGTTTCCTTACTCCACATGCCTGATAATAATCTCTCAAGAAAATTACAAAAAAATAAGAATTAGGTCACTCAATCGATGACTGTTTGTGGGACACTGCTGTGCACGATTGGCTGCTGCATTTCGCCCATGAGGCAAAAAATCCTCACTGTTTGCTACATATTGCGAAAAAGGCGAAATGTTAGACAAGTTTCCTTACTCCACACAACTCTCTTTACCTAGCCTTAAGTTAGGAACCCAGTTGTTAGTCGATTGGCGGATTGCTTTTCCACGGGTAATAATTTCTTAATAATAAAAAATAATAAATTGGTCATTTCAATCCACAGCTGTTTGTGGGACACAGTTGTGCGCAATTGGCTGCCTCATTTCGCCGACAAAGTATTCATTCAATTCACGTTACAGTATATTCTGTGAAGCGGTTTGAGATGTCTAGGAGATGTGAAAAACACTATATCAAATGCAAGGTTTATTATTATTTATTTATTATTTAGCTGCCTGAGACACTGGCAAAGATTGTCAGTTGAGGCTGTGCTCAGTTTGTTATGAAAAATGTTCTTCAGTTTCCTCTAAACTATGCTCACATTATCTTCGTACAAATGCATTGTTTGGCTTTCCCCTATCAGACATCTGCATTTTAAAATTGTAGAGCAATAATAATAATAATTGCTCTACAGAATTGCGCTTGATATAGCACCTTATCACATCTTCAAGGCGTCTCAAAGCGCTTCACAGAATATACTGTAAAGTGAATTGACTGTATATTTTATGGCCGAAATGCAGCAGCCAATTGCACACAGCAGTGTCCCACAAACAGTCTTGGATTGAGTGACAATTTTTTTTAAAAGAGATTATTACCCCAGGAAAAACAATCCGCCAATCGACTAACTACCGGGTTCCTACCTAGGTAAACAGAGGCGTGTGAAGTAAGGAAACTTGCCTAAACTTGCCCGGGAATCAAACTCATGTTCTCTCGATTGTGAGGTGAATGCTCTAACCACTGAACTACAGGACTCCCCAATAACTCCACTTCATTCTTGTTGACCTAGAGCAGGGTGGTCTAACTTTTTCGCTGCCTAGGGCCACATTTCCTAATTGAGAAAGGTCCGCGGGCCGCGTAAGCAATATTCTGTGTTTCCCTTCCAGAAATATAACAACATTTACACAACACCTTTTTCATGTTGAAAGGACATCTCAAAACGCTCAACACTGTCAGCCGGGCACCTAAGCCTAGGATGGGAGCAGCGAGAGGTGGGATAGGGAGGAGAAAAGATGATCAAAAGCGTGGTCAAAGAGTTAGGTCTTGATGTACCTTGAAAGAGGGGAGGGAGTGAGTCAGAGAGACTCCAGGAATGGAACTCCAGGGAGCGGGGGCAAAATGGCGATGGTGGTGCAGATGGGGTGGGGGGACATGAAATAAGCTGGTGTTTGCTGGGCAAAGGGAAAGGCTGGGTCGGGACATTGCAGAGATAGGGTGGGTAGTGGGTAGTGAAATGAAGGACGTGGAGAAATTTTTCACTGAGGAAATTGTACAGCCTGTCACTCGGTGTTCGGCCCGCAACGGCTGAGGGAAGCTCCGATCGTCTGCCCTGACAGTGAACCGCAAAACGCTGCCCTCAATTCTATTCTCTCTCTGCTCTCTCACTCTTTTTCTCTCTTACCGCCTCTCATGTTCTCCCACTCTCAATCACTCTCCCTTCTCTCTCTATCTGTCTCTCTCAATCACTCTCTCTATACCCCGTCTTTTCTCTCTCACACACTCTCTCCCTCTCAATTACTCTCTCACTCCCACAGACATCCCATTCTCTTCATCCCCTTTCATACTCTCTCTCTGCTCTCACTCTTTCCCTATCTATCGATCTATCGATCGATCGATGGTTGTCATGGGAGCAACGATCGATCGATCGATAGATAGATCGATAGATCGATAGATAGATAGATAGATAGATAGATAGAGGGATAGATAGAGGGATAGATAGATAGATAGATAGATAGATAGATAGATAGATAGATAGATAGATAGATAGATAGATAGATAGATAGATAGATAGATAGATAGATAGATAGATAGATAGATAGATAGATAGATAGATAGATAGATAGATAGATAGATAGATAGATAGATAGATAGATAGATAGATAGATAGATAGATAGATAGATAGATAGATAGATAGATAGATAGATAGATAGATAGATAGTTGTCATGGGAGCTAGAGTCCTCCAATATGGGACAGACGGAGAGAGAGACTGTGAGAGAAAATATATTATAAAGTGTAGTGACTGTGTGTTTTGTGGGAGAGACAAAGAAAGACTGAGAAAGAGAGACTGAGAGACACAGAGAGAGAAAGAGAGACAACACAGAGAGAGGGAGACTGGGAGAGAGACTGAGAGAGAGGGGGGAGACTGGGAGAGCGACAGAGAGAGACTGGGAGAGAAAATATATTAAAGAAGTCCTCCCACTGAGTCCTCCAAAAAGGAGTCCTCCCAGCTGAGAATAGATGAAGACGAAATGTCCGTCTTTGTGTCTTGTGTGTCAATCTACATTCCATATTGAATGCTTTGGTTGCAAGCGAAACTGTAACCGGTACAGCTATAGGAAATGAAACAGATTGACTAAAAGATGTCTGAAACAGGAAACATCTGCACCAGTTGAGTACACAACAGGACATTTAAACTTATTTTGAATAGGATTCGGGAGGGCTTACTATCCATGTGAAGCTAGCATAGAGAAAGGAATATCTCCCAGTGTCTTGACCAGCAATCCCTTAAATACAAAATGGTCACTCACTCTATAGCTGTTTGTGAGACGTTCTGTGCTCAAATTGGCTGATTGCATCTTCACCCACAAAATACAGTAAACAACTTTACTGTTTATCCCATGAAGCACTTTGAAAAGTCTCAATGAGGTGATAAGAAACTATATCAAATTAAGATATCTCTTTTTTTTGAGCTATCTTCCTAGTTTCCTCTTGCAATATCTGGTTCTGTATTTCTCTCACTTCTCTTTCTTCATTCACTTACTTTGTTCACTTAAGCTGTCTTATAACTATAAAAGTTATCTCTTTTATTTGCAGTTTTATGGTAAGCCAGAGAGGAGCCTAGCTCAGTTGATAGCATTCTCGCCTCTGAGTCAGAAGGATGTGGGTTCAAGGATCACGACAGGACTTTGAAACCACAGCCTAGGCAGACAGTTCAGTGTGGGGCTGGAGCGATCTGCATTTTTGGAGATGCCTTCCTATGGGTGAGAGGTTAAACTGAGGTCCTATAATGCCTATTTAGATGGACATTGAAGATACAATCTACAATACAATAAAATTCATATTCAAATTAAGTCTTATCTTTATAAATCGTATAATTGCCAAAGTCATACATTCACCTGAGTCCCATTCAGTTTCCTATCAAAACTACTTTGATTTATTTGCACTGCTCGTATTAATCACCTCCTACCTCGTAACATCGTTTCCCTAATCTTACTCCCATTACTCCCACACTTACTGGCTGCATTGAATTGCGGGAAATGACAACCTGACCCATCGACACTTGCACATTTACTGTCCGGCTGCATTGAATTGCAGGAAATGTAGTCTTGATCCGTCAACACATGCACAGAACTTCACTTTCTGCGATTTATTGCAATCCCAACGCGGTAAGTACGCATGCGACGATGGATCAAGACGCATTGAATCACAGGAAATGTAGTGTTGACCCATCATCGCGTGCCCACTTACCAGCTGCATTGAATTATGCATGCGCAGTGTAGATTATTGATTAAATTGGAGTTTATACGACATACAGTTTACCTGCAATTCGGGCTTGGCATATTTCATATAAAATGCTATGGTTCCAACTGATACGACTTATATGAGTTTTATTGTGTACAAGTTGCATTTATACTGCACCTTTTACATCAGAGAAAGTCTCAAAGCACTTCACAGTGCTGGCTGGGAGCCAAAGTGGGTGGGGAGGGGAAAGATGACCAAATGGGCAGTTAAAGAATACATTTTTAGATGTGCCTTGAAAGAGGGAGGGAGGGAGCAAGACAGAGGGATGGTATCCAAGAGAGTGAGGGCAAAATGGCTGAAAGATGGTGGAATGAATAGGCAGATCTAGACTGTATAAGTTAGATCTACATTGAAGCCAACAATGTTGTATTGATGATGGGACTCCAAAGAACCATAGAAATTTACAGCGCAGCCATTCGGCCCATTGTGTCTGCTTTGGCTCTTTTAAAGAGCAATTCTTTCAGTTCAGTTTATCTCCCCTTTCTCCATACCCTGTAGCTGACTTTTTAAAAATTATCTTGATTCCCTTTTGAAAGCTAATATGGATTCTGCCTCAACCACTGCTCCCAGTAGAGCTTTTCGTATTCTAACCACTGTGCGTGAAAAAAATCTTAACCTTCTCATTTGCTTTATTGCTAACTATTTTAAATTGATGCCCTTTTGTCACTGAGTAGTGTATGGATTTCTGAACTCTGAATTTCAGAATGGTCTGAAGGAAGTAAAATTTGGGACATACGAGAGAGAATTGTCCTTTAATAAGTTATACCTTCATTTATGACTGCATTTAAAACTATTCAAGGGGTAAACTATATTTAAATTTAAATAAGTCATAATCATAATTTTTTTTCCGGACATTCACTATGATAAATTAGATTGCGTTCCAAACTGAAAAAGAGATTTAACAAAATAATTATTTCTGTACAAGTTTTGGTTAAATCTGTTTACTTGAACTGTTTGACAATGTCAATGTTTGTTCCCTCAGCAAGTCTTCCTTGTTCATAGTTTAACTAAAGCTGGTTGAGGTCAATTGTGTTTCAACAGGAAATCTGGTCTACATTTCCACTTGTATGCAAATGAGTTAGGAGAAATTGGAGGATTCAGGTAACCCTTCCCAGTTTTGTTATGCTGTATTTCCTGGTTCTGAGACTGAGTGATGACAGACTTTCTGTTGCAGAAGCAGATTTAATGTCCGCATTCTGTGGTTAACGTATTACCATTGGAGTTTGGCTTGGAGACAACTACAGGGCGGCTCTATGACTGAATCCGTTTCCAGTATTTTACTTCAGAGGCCAGAAAAGGGAATGAATGGGGAAAAGCCAGAAAGGCCACTGAGTACACAGAGTGTGAATGAAGTCAGTTGGTTTTCATCAGTGATCCTGAATGAGCTCAAGCAAAAAGTTAATGGCTTCTTTGTATTTGTGTGCTTTACAAGATATCTCAGTTGAAAATGTATTCTGAAATGAACAGAACAATGCCTTCAGTTTCTTCTTATTCTGATCATGGTCTGTGTCAGGGTGGTCCAACCTTTTGTGTGTCGAGGGCCAGATGCCGCACTTGAGAAATGTCCGTGGGCCACATGAGCAATATTTTTGTTTCTCCCTTCCAGAAACATAAAAAATTATATAGAAATCCTATGTTTTAAATTGTGTGACTGTGTTACTTAATAATGATCACCTCAAATGGAAATATATGCATAAATGTTTTTAATGTATTAATGTCAAAATGCAAGATATCAACTCACCATATGGAGGCCAGTACAGAGAATGCTCAACAAAACCCAAACGGATTAATCCATAATTGCAAAACTAATTCTGAACTCCTTCAACACAGATATGACTTGTAAGCAAACAAGGCACTGAGGTTTCCCATTATTTTCACTTCCCACTTTCACTGAAATCCTTGATTTTTCATATATATCTTAAGTTTCCTGCTGAGACTCATAGTTCTGTAGTTTTAGAATTGCAAAATACTTCTGCTGCTGCTCGCTGCATCTCACCAGGTTGCTCAAGGTAGCCCAAAATGTGACAAGGAGGGGCAGATTTCTCCTGCTCGCTCCTCTTCCTGTCACTCTCCACACTGCCTCATGGAGACCAAACACAAGAGAGGCACAGCCAGGTAGGTAAAACAGTGAAGTTAGAAATGGTTTGCGGGCTGGACAAAATTATCCACCGGTCTGGTTGCAGCCCGTGGGCCACCTGTTGGACCATGCTGGTCTATGTCAATGAGCTGCTTTGAAATAAATCAATAGTTTTTTGGGGAAAGGGGTTGACCTTTTATGGTTATCAAGATGTCAGTACTTGGAAATAAAATCTTTTTCTAATTTGCCATTTGTTTCTGGTATCAAACACCTTCAAGTCAGGTGCAGTATAGCTAAATATGGAGGGAAAGACACTCTCCCGAAAAATCTGTTTTAACTTCACAATAGCATCCAATTGCTTTAATAGTACATTCCCATTTCCACATAAGTTATCCTTATGATCTATCTGAGTGAGTAAACATCTGCTTAAATCCATTGGTTATAATGTCCTTGTCAATGCTGACTGTCTTTAGGGTTTATGCCTGCCTGGGACAGGTTGTGGAAGAAAAGTGTTGGTCCAGTTGAATCACTGATAGTGGGGTGTTGCATTGACGGTACTGAATGTTGTATGAAGCGTAATGACCTCATAGCTCAGCTGTTGGCTATTCCCTCCGGCTTACACCCTCCCTCTGTTTTTGAAACCAGTTTAAAGAAATATCTCTGACCGTGCCTTTGGCCACTTCTTACCTCATCTCCACATCTCCTGTGGAGTCCTGTAGCTCAGTGGTTAGAGCACTCGCTTTGCAAGTGAGAGACCTGAGTTCAATTCCAGGCAGTCAGGGCGAAACCTTGGGCAAGTTTCTTTACTCCACACAGAGCCTAATAATAATCCCTCCAAAAAAAACTAAAAACAATAATTAAATTGGTCATTTTCAATCTACGACTGTTTGTGGGACATTGCTGTGCGCAATTGGCTGCCGCGTTCGCCCACAAATATACAGTCAATTCACTTTACTGTGTGTTCTGTGAAGCGCTTTGGGACGTCCTCCCAACGTGAAAAGCACTATATCAAATGCAAGGATTATTATTATTATTATTATTATTATTATTATTATTATCTCCCATCCTGCTGAGGCTCTATCTCTGGCTGTTTAAAATTGATGGGAAGCAAATTTTATTTGTGTCCTGTTAATAATGTTGACATCATAATATATAGCCCTACTACGATCCACAAGATCACAGAATAGTTTTTGAAGAAAGCCCTGCCGTCCATTTGACGTCATCCTTCAAGAATACCCACTGTCTTCTCATTCACAGCATCAAACTTTTTAAAAAAAATATAAGTCCAATGACATGGCTCAACCGCTCTCCGTGCATCTCGTCCCACTCATTAATTTTAAACTGAGGTATCCAGGAGTCCTGTAGCTCAGTGGTTAGAGAACTCGCCAAGCAAGCGAGAGACCTGGGTTTGATTCCGGGCAGGGCGAAACCTTGGGCAAGTTACCTTTCTCCACACACCTGATAATAATACCTGAAGAAAACAATACAATAATAAAGTGGTCACTTCAATCCACAACTGTTTGTAGGACACTGCTGTGCGCAATTGGCTGCTGCGTTTCGCCCAAAATATACAGTCGTTTCATTTTACAGTCTGTTCTATGAAGAGCTTTGAGAAGTCTAGAAGACGTGAAAAAGCGTTACACCAAATGCAAGGATTATTATTATTAGAACCTATAATGTCAATGCCTCAAAGCATTTCACAGATAATTGTTATGAAGCGCAATACCGTGTACTTGTAGGTGAACGCGGCAGCCGATTTGCACACATTAATATCCCACAGCCATGAAGTGAATGACCAATTGATCTGGAGGATTGTTGGTTAGATTGGATTACCTTCACTTTTTGAATAGTGTCATGGAATCTTAGTGTGCCCCTTAACAGGCAAACGGCACCTTAGTTTTCGAAGTCTCACCCAAAGGACGACACCTCTGACAATACAGCTCTCCTTCATTTTGAGTATCAGGTTATACTGTGAGCACACAGTCCCAAAGTGGAACTTGAATCCACAGTTTTCAGACCCAAAGGCAAGTGTGCTACCAATTGAGCCATGTTGATACCAGACTGAATACAGTGCAAATCTAGTTCCCACGTAGATAATTTAATTAATGGTCCAATCTTGCGGAGGATTGTGTCTTATTAAAATAAGGCTGTAGTCTTGGTTATATGTTATTTGAAAACACTTAGTAAATATACCGAATAACAAGTGTTTACAAGATTTTGGTCAGATGCACATTTAGCACCTGAAACAGATATGTAAGTCTGCTTTTTTTTCCATCCTCGATGGTTTTGAGCTAAGCAAGTGATGATATTAGTAACATTTTTGACCAGCAATGTGGTTAAAACGGAAACAATTGATGGAGGAAAGAGATAATAGAAATTGCGTCTGTTAGAAAAAGAATAGAAACAATGGACGGATGACATGAAATGATTATGTAATGATAGACAAAAATTTCATAGACGCAAAGCTGTATCAGCATCTGCATCTGACCTTTCTACGCTGCTTTTAATATATTTTGTGGTTACAATTGACGTGATTAACTATGAGAATAGACCACAGCAGGCTTCATAGCACTGCATAAATAAAATAACACATTTGTGATTTCCATTCAGGTTTTTTAAAGCAGAATTAGTTAAAGCTGCGCCTCTTTGTTTTCTATTTTCTATTGTATTGTCAGTATATTGATAGACAAACATTTTTAACAACCTTGATGTTATTTGTGTCCACAAACAGTCATTGAGTGTCAGGAGGCATGCATATGCTCCAAACAGATTGCGTTACCTCATTCAAAAATGTTTGCAGTTGACTTTAACGCTGTACACCAGTACTTATTTTGTTTCTCTTTCTCGACCCCCTGATTTTTTTTTCCTGAAGATGGTATCTCAGATTCAGTATGGATCCATTGATCTTGCAGTTCCCTGGTTCTTCAGTCAAGTGGACATTTATCATGTACAAGCCTAGAGAGTGCTGGCAGGTTATTTTATTGGAAAGGGGAGGAGAGGGCAACATAGCTGAGCCTATTTCTAGCCTTACCTAATATTCACGCATGCCCTTTCCAGCAGAGCCCACTGGTTTGTGAAAAGGAACAACAACCGTGACTGATTTTTCTTTCCCTTTTTACAATCTATTGTTATTGTTACGAGTGCAAATCTCTGTGCAGTTCATTTGTGGACTCTCATCTACAGAATTGCAAAATTCAGTTGACTTTGCATGTGTACAGTCAGAGAGAAGAGGCTTTTATTCAACCAATTTGGACTTGCTTTGGTCACGAAGGTGAAAAGCTAGTGACTTAACCTGTTTCTCAAATCAAATCTGACATGATAGGAAGATAATGCGCTATTTGTAGTAATAATCTTTGCATTCGATATAGCACTTTTAATATTCCTAATCATTTTGCATTTAGCAATATAAGCATATTATCATTGTCCTACAATTAGAGTTTTCAAAGATGCAATCTAAACTTTTTTTAGACTTTTACCCTTATAAAGAATTACTGGTTAGAACATTTGTACATGAATATCATTTCCTTTATTGAGGTCTGCAGTTTAACCTTGTGTGGTGGAGTTTCATATACAGACACAACACATCTATTGCTATAGTTTTATACCACATACAGAAATAAAAAAAAGTTTAATTTTCCTAGCCAACATACCCGATATGTAAAAATATATGTCTGATTGACAGACTAGGCTGGATGACCAAATCAAATATTTACTAAAGGGTTGAAAGATCCCTTATTGGAAAAATTGTAGCAATAATGGTGACTTGGGAAGTAAAGTGCCTCTCCTTTCTGATTTGAGAGCACCCAGCTCTGAAGCAATCTTAGTGTCCAACCGAGGTCTCATTGAATGTACTTGTGCTTCTCTGCAGGTGATACCCTTTATGTCCTGAGGTGCTTTTTTCCAGTTTAAAGGCACCATTTACACTGGTGTTTTACTGAATATATTTCCCCCCTTTGTCACTCTTTCAGACCATCCTTTATTTGGGGGAAAATGTAAAGTCCAGTGTTGTTCTTCAGTCATAACCAAGATATTTTGATACTTGAATCATTTCTTAATCCTTCACTGGAACTAACTATTCTAACCCCAATTACCTGCTCTTTCCCTGCAGCGTTATATTCTTCATCTTTAAATGTATGCAATTCCTTCAGTGAACCAAGCATAATTTTAACCACTGGAAGTTATAAAACCACCTTAAATTTCTCTTGGAAAGCTACCCAGCAGTGTACTTTCTCCATCTTCCCCTGCCTCTGCCCCTCTCTGTCTTTAAATCCCACTTTTAACCTACCTCTTCAAAGTGCCAATGGTCTTTTCTCCAACTACTTGGTTTCCGCCCCAACATGGTATCCTACATGAAGGGTGCTATGTAAATGCAAGTTGTTGACTAATTTCGCCCATACAATATACAGTCAATTCTGTGAAGCGCTTTGAGACGTCTCGAAGACTTGATAAGGCGAGAGTGCAGGGATTATTATTATTAATTGAAAATTCAGAAATGGGTTTAAGGCCTGGAAATGTTTTGAGCTTCAAGCCGAGACACTTGTAGGTATTGCGGTTTTTAAATCCATTCCCATTTTTAAAAAAAGTTCTACATCAAATATATTGTAGGTTATTGAATTAATTTTTCTTAAGTAAAATGACACCTCAGAGTTCAGTAACCAACTCTGTGGAGAATCATAGGAACCACATCTTGGCCATTTGTAACAAAGTGTATTGGTGTTATAACACTCAGTTGCCAATAGTTTAAATTTTTTNGTTAAATACATTTCTGTAATTTTTACAATTCAAGTTTGGGAAGATTTTTATTCGATTCAATACTAATGTTCATCTTATTTTGAAATTGAAGGATTTTGAGTTTAAAATCTCTTCTGAGAATTAGTGCAATTTTTGTGCCCCAGTTTATGTGAACTAATTTTTACACATGTTCCCAATTAAGTCCATGTTTGTGCTGATAGTACTTGATACAGTTCTATGAGCCACTTAATAATAATAAAAATCCTTGGATTTGATATAGTGCCTTATCGTGTCTTTGAGATGTCTCAAAGCGCTTCACAGAATATACTGTAAAGTGAATCGACTGTACATTTTGTGGGAGAAACATGACAGCCAATTGTCCACAGCAGTGTCCCATAAAGAGTTGTGGATTGAGTGATCAATTTATTATTATTGTTTTGAAGGAATTATTACCCCTGGAAAAGTGATCCGCCAATCGACTAACAACTGGATTCCTGCTTACTGCTAGGTAAAAAGGCGTATGGACCAAGGAAACTTGCCCAACATTTTGCCCTGCCGGGAATCAAACCCAGGTCTCACTCTTGCCAGGCGAGTGCTCTAACCACTGAGCTACAGGATCCCAGTTATGAAAATTGATAGGGTCAGAATGATCAGAAGTGTGAAAATGTGCATGAAATGGGGGAGAAAACATGTTAAACCTTGAAAGAACACAAACGTAGTTACCCAAACTGTGCTAATCCAGTTACCCTGAACTAGAGACAGGACCACATCAACCTCGATGCCAGACCTGTTTCATCAGTTAAACTGACTCAAGTTGGGATAGTTCTGTTCTGGAGAGCTTTTCATTTTTGTCCAAGAATGTCCAAGAGGGAGCACGAGCTTAAAGGCAAAGGACAGAAAGAGAAAAGGGGAACAGGTATGAGAGGCACAGTGGGCAACTCTGAGATTGGGTGGAGGTGACATCAGGGAGGAATGATCAGATATCGAGTTGTCCTGTAGCTGTACAGAAGCTTCTTTAAAATATTTTGTTAGGAATCAGTTTTTGTGGGTCTCGACAATCTTATTGGGGGCCTTTTCACTTCTAGCTGTGAGTCTTCTAACTCCGTGCAATGAAATCGATGAATATTCACAACCGAAGAACAATTTTTAACAAATTAATGATGACATAGAGTAATGAAGTTTGAGGTTGTGCCGCACCAGTGGTTGAACTGGTGCTGATTGTGTTAAAGCTGCATTGTACAGTGCTACTGCGATAGGATGTGGCTTCAACTTGATGATTTCCCACATGATCATTTACCAGCCTCAAGTTATCATTGTGGAGGTGCCAAACAGAAGTCAAGGCCATCTTTGAAATGGATGAAAGTGCCACCTCTCAGGCAAATGGAAAGTGTTGTCTGCAGTTAGGCTGATCTCGCCACACATCTTGGTCACTTCAGCTTTCTTTGTGAACTCTAGCACCACTATGTAGCAAGTGAACAGTGCCAGAATTGATTCCTGTGCTCAGTTGCACTATCTATTTGTGTAAAACACATTGTGCGTTATAGCTCCAGAGACTTGAAATGTAATGCCAAACAGTAGGCATTCCTAAATCTCAAGCCTCTTCTGCTTTTACATTGCCTCTGGATATTGGGAGGTGCTTGTAACAAATAACATTTCAACTATGGGTGAATGTCTTGATATTGCTGTATGAGTATCACAATGCCGGGAGACTTCACGTATGTTCAAGCTTCCATTACATATTCATTCATCTCCGCTAAACAGGTATTTGACCAAGCCAAATTTTTTCACAATTCCGCTACTGTTGTTTGGTTCATGGGCACAACACAAAATAAATGTCTAATGTGTGTGCATGAAATCTGACGACATTGTAGAAGTTGCTCAAAGATTTACAGATTCTACACATGCGCAGACCATCACATGTTTATTCATTATGGAATTGGAGTGTAACCCAATGTATTTTCAGACATTAAGCTCCAAGAAAACATTAGGACATGCCACATCATTTCACTGATTCCATATATAATTTTGTCTACAAATTACATAATCACTAAAGTTTACAATAATCCTGTGAAGTGCTTTGAGATCTCCTCCTGACATACGAGCCACTATATCAAACACAAGAATTATTATCTTTCAATAGATTTATTTAAACTTCTTGTTTAAAACCTGTTTAACACAGTGTAGATAATTCAGTTTGATAAGAAAACTGCATTTATTTCTGCTTGCTGTGTCTTATGTACCATTAAAGATTGCACAATACTGCAAAAAANGGGTGCCTCCATATTGGTTATTCATCTCTTAACTGTTTATGGGGTTTTGCAATGTGCAAAATGACTGCGAGTGATAAGTACTGTGAAGTGCTTTGTGACTTTCCATGTTCAAGGCGCGATAAAAATGCAACTTTTTTAAACTAAGCTGTCAACTTCTATACTGTTAGAAGTGAATTGTGTTATAAAAAGGGCGAGATTTTTAAAGGACTTTACTCTTGTGCTTGAGAGAATAATGTTCTGAGACTTTTTATGATGCAGTTGTAAACAGTGCTGTGCAGTTCTACTGCTTTCCCCCTCTCCTCCCCCCACCCATCTCTCCACACTCCACCACCTGATTCCTTCGTGGCATAGGGAGAAGGGACAGACTTGCATTTTTGTCTGCCACAGCACCCAAAGACTGAAGGAATATGCAGTCTGTCAGCATTAGCTGGAATGTCTCCTGTGCACATTATTTAAACAATTTGAATATAATTTTTAAAAAAATACCTAATTGTTTTCACAAACGGTCAATTAAAATGCAATGTTGGCAAAGGCCATCAATTTGCACCTTCGAGATGATGCATAGCATTTGGGTGAAGACCTGGAACTGGAAAACAATTGGGTACATTACATTTAAATTTATTTATATTTGAATAAAAGGTAAAAATAAAGCGATAGATCACCTGCTCCATATGGGACTCTAGATCAATTCAAAACTGACTGCCGATTAAGCAGAGATAGAAATTAAACCAAAGGCCTGTAATCTGTAGACATCACTGGTTTCTTTCCAGGTATTTACAGATTTGATTAAAGTTAGCCACATTTACCGCCCACTTCACAAATAGTTTCCCATGGGGGTGGAGGAAATGCATTTCAGTTGCTTCAAAAGTAACAGATAATGATCATTCATATTGTAGCCAAGAGAGAATATAGTTTTTGGTGCTTATGAAATAAGAGGTTACATTGTATCCATGTAGTAGTGATAAGTTGAGCAGACTTGCCTTTGTGTGGCAGCTGAGAATACTAAAATAAATTTACTTTGTCCTGTTCGTTTATCACATTTTGACAATGTGTGCAGCAATGTGAAATACTCTAATGTATGTCAACTTGAACTAAGCATAACGCCATAATACCTTTGCATTTGAAACAGATCGGCGTTCACGTATTTTATTTATCGTAAAGTGGCAGAAAATCAAATATTCATGTAAACAGTGAATTTGCATTTTTGTGTCACCATGTCATGTTGAAGTCTCTATTTCACATGTAATGACTAGTAAGGGCAATGATAGGCTTTATTGACAGGCAAGTGCAGCAGCAATCTATACCTAAAAACAGTCATGAGGTGAATGATCAATTGATCTTGACGATCAAATTTCCAAGACATAGGAAGATATTCTCTCTTTTTTAATTATGTCATGGAATTTTTAGTGTCCATCTGAAAAACAGGTTTAATGTCTGATCCACAGGTCAGCACCTCCTGGCACTTCTCTACCTGCCCCCTTCACTGAGCTTAGGGCTTCTGTGCATTCCTTGACCCCCCGGTCCACCATTGGCAGACATGATTTCAGACACTAAGTCCCAAACTCTGGTATTTGGGCCTTAGTGCCTCAATCCCTCTACCTGCCCCCTTTTCGCCCGTCTTCAAATCACACCTGAAGACTTTCCTTCTCAACCATGCCACAGTCACTTCCCGTTTCTCCCCAGCTCGGCATCAAACTTCGTCATTGATCAATCGTCTGACCCTCACTCGCATGAAGGATGCTATGTAAATGCAAGTTGTTTTTGTTGCACTCAAGTCCTGATATAGTTTTGAACACATAATCTTCCGGTGAGAGTGCTACCCACTATGTGAAATTAATACCCAGCTAGGTAAATATGGGTCAAACTAAATTAACTACATTGTTTTGCAGTGTAATATTGTAGATTAATGCTCAATTTATTCTGCTGGAACATTGCTTTCAGCACTAGATTGTTTCCGTTTGCAGGGTGCTGGATCCTCACACTTGTGTTCAAATCCCTTCACTCTCTGGCACCTTCTTACCTCCCCGACCTCCTCACTCCCCATTTCACCACCTGACACCTCAGCTCGACTGGCACTGGCCTCCTATTCGTCCCTCGCACCCTCCGCCCCACCATCGGAGGTCGCGTTTTCAGCCACTATGCCCGAAACACTAGAACACTCTCCCTCAATCCCTCCGCCTTGCCCCCTCTCTCCCTTTTTCATGGCCCGCCTGAAAACCTTCCTGTTTGATTGTGCTTACGGCCACCTCCTGCCCCGCCCACCCCCCCAGCTCGGAGTCAAACTCCACCACTGTTAAGCGCTCTGAGACGCTACCCTGCGTGAAGGGCACTATATATGTGCAAGTTGTTGTTGAATTCTATTTCACACTGTTCTTTCTGTCAAGAGCTGAGGAGAACTCTACAAATATGTGACTAATTGCAGGATGAAAACTCCAGTAATAAGCATTAGTTTTTAATATTATAAAAGAACCAATTGTACAATCACCAACTTCAAATTAAAAAAACATCCAGGCTGACATTTTCTATGTTTTGTTTCCATTGAATACAGGCCTGTCTCCACACGTTATGTTAATTGCACTATGTTCAGCAGCCATATCACCTAAAAGTATGGCAACTTTCCTTGTGCAGAAATCCTGTAAAAAAAGTTTGTGGATTGTCGTTTAATGACATTGTATAATATTTACTTTTGCTGCTTCTAAGCTGTATTCACTGCTCAATATTACCACTGTTTTGATATTTTAAAGCTCTATAAACCTTCATGATATATCCCAGCTAAATGGGTCAGCAGGGAACCTACCATCAAGTTTCTGGAAATGACTCTAGATGATAATGTGAACTACTAAGTTTACTCCCCATCCTGTTTTTCCGCCCTCCCTCTGGGGGGAATCATTTGTTGGTGTCGCCCTCCATGAATCACTCGGGTGTGATAATACTCGTACCATTATTTTTTGGTAGATCAAAACATGTGCAGGTTCAAAAGCAGGAAAGAAGGCAGGGAGACTGGATTCTGTGAATCCTGAAATGCTTTCTGAAGAATTATAATAATTAGTCAGTTGTACCCTTATCGAGTAACTCTTGTGATTAGTGTACCATGCAAGCATGTTTTTATGGAAATCTCTGCTCATGTGACAGTTCACAAAGTGGACTGTGGATAGCAATCCCTTCTTTTTATACTGTGACTGACCTATTGTACACACAGACACACACACTCACAGGACTTCTACATATTACACCTACCACTATCCAGCTACGTTAAAGTCATAAACACGGCATCAAGAACTGGCAATGAGCCAATGGGAGGCAAATAGGTATCTTTCTTTATGATATTTGAGGTCATGTAACCTTTCAGTAGAACACATTTACTGTCTCACGGTTCACTACCAACTGTGGCTTGAGAATCTTCATACCTACTGCCGCTCCCTCTCTCAAGCCAAATCCGCCTTCTACTCACAGGTCATTCTGAAAGCCCAAAATAATCCCCAAATCCTGTTCTCCACAACCTATTACCTCCTCCACGCCCCCTCTCAAGCACCCTCGATCCTCACTTCAGACGCCAAGTGCAAAGAGGTCCTGGACTTCTTTGCCTTCAAGATCAACAACATCCGCCTGGCTGTCTCTTCTTCCTCCTCCCCCCCCCCCCCCCATTGCGTACACCCCCCCCATGCCTCTTTCATCACCCTCTCCTCCCACAATGGCACACACTCTACACTCATTTGCCCCCATCTCTCCTACCTCCCTTTCCCTCACCATCATGAAGATGAAGCCCGCCACTTGCTGCCTTGACCCCCATCCCACCCAGCTTCTGGTCACTCAACTCCCCCTCCTCTGCCCACTGCTGCCTACACAATCAACCAGTCCCTCTCCTCAGGTTCTGTCCCCCTCCCCCTCAAAACTGCTGTCAACAGTCCTCTCAAATACCTTACCCATGATTCCTTCAACCTCACAAATTTTAGACCCATCTCAAACCTGCTCTTCCTGGCCAAAGTTTTGGAATGCGTGGTTGCAAATCAACTTCGTTCACACCTCTCCTTCATTCTCTTCTCAAGCCCCTCCAGTCCGGTTTTTGTCCTGCCCATAGCACAGAGACAACGTTCGTCAAAGTAACAAATGATGTCCTCTCTCTCTCTGTGACCAGGGCTACCTCTGCCTATTCATCCTCCTCGACCTCTCCACTGTGTTCGTCACAGTCAATCTCACCATCCACCTCCATCCCAAGGCTCCATCCTTGGCTCCCTTCTTTTCCTCATCTACACGCTTTCTCTCTGCAGTGTCATCCGCAGACATGGGGTAAACTTCCTCATGTATGCAGATGACACACAAATCTACTTCTCCTCCTCCAGCTGTGACTCCCAGCCTGCTGATATCCTGTCAGCTTGTTTGACGGATATCAAGGCCTGGATGAGCGCAAATTTCCTGCAAAAGAATGTCATCAAGACAGAAGCCATACTCTTTGGCTCCCGTCAACTTCTTCTCTCCTGTGGGTCTGAACTCCTCAACCTCCCCAGGCTCTCCCTCAATCTCACCGAACCCATGCGCAACTTAGGTATCAGGTTCACACGCCTACTTTCCTTTCTACCCCACATCTGTTCCCTGATAGAACCTCTTTTTTCCACCTCCATCACAATGCCCACCTCCGTCTGTACCTCACAACAAAAGCAGCTGAAATCCTCGTCCTTGCCTTCATCACTTCTCGGCTGGACTATTCCAATGCCCCCCTTGCTGGTCTCCTCAGCTCCATCTTACACAAAATACAACTAATTCAAACTCTGCCTTCCGAATACTCAACCGCACAACACTCTGCAACCCCATCACACCAGTCCTGAGAGCTAACTTTGCCCTAACAGCATCACCACCCAAGGATGCACACTCCACTTTACTAAGCCAGTCTGAAACCTTGATGTCTTGTTTGACTGTCAACTATCCTTTCTACCCCACATTCATACCATGACCCGCTCTGCCGTCCCCCACCTCCACAACATCCCCCGGCTCTGCCACTGTTTCACGCTGCAGGCTGCTGAAACCCTTATACACGCATTCGTAACATCCAGGCTTCATGATGCAAATTCTCTGCTTGTTGGCCTCCCCAACTCCTCCCTCCATAGGCTGCAGATCATCCAGAACTCTGTGGCCCGTATCCTCTCCCGCACCATGCTCCGTGGCCCTAGCACCCCCATCCTCACCCGACTCCACTGGCTTCCCATCACTCAGAAGATACAGTTCAAGATCTTGGTCCTCACCTTCAAAGCCCACCATGGCCTCGTTCCTCCCTACCTCTGCGACCTCCTAAACCCCTACCAACCTGCCCTCTTCCCCAGTTCAGCGGGCTCCGGTCTGCTTCACGTCCCCTGCCTCACTCGTCCCACCATAGGCTCCGGTCTGCTTCACGTCCCCCGCCTCACTTTTCCCACTATTGCCGGGTGGGCCTTCAGCCACTCTGCCCCACCCTCTGGAACTCCATCCCACAATCCCTCCACCTTGCCCCCTCCCTTGTGTCCTTCAAGACCCATCTCAAGACGTTCCTCTTCGACCGTATTTTCAATCACCCTCCTTCCCTCCCTACCCTCCACTCTCCCCAATCCTGACCCCCAACTCAGGTCTGAAACACAACTCCCAACGTTCTCTCAACATGAAAGATGCTTCACAAATGTAATTTTGTTGTTGTTGTGCTTGCCAGGTTCTACTGGTTCTCAATTACTGAACAGATTGGTTTCAAGGTCCTTTGACTCATTTTTAAATCCCTTCATGCCCTCACATCTCTCTACCTATCCGATTTGCTTACCCCCCCACTCCCCCACACGTTGTCTCTGCTCGACAGGCTCCAGCCTCCTGTTTATCCCTCCTCTCCACCATCAGTGGCCGTGCCTTCAGCCACTACACCCCGAAACTCTGGAACTCTCTCCCTGAATCCCTCCGCCTTGCCCACTCCCTCCCCACTTTCAAATCCCACTTAAAGACCTTCCTTTTTGATCGTGCTTACGGTCACCTCCCCCCTCCCTCTGGCTCCGGGTCAGATTCTGTCATTGTCAAGCGCTCAGCGACACTACCCCGTGTGAAGGGCGCTGTATAAATGCAAGTTGCTGTATTTGGTTGTATTTATACTTTATCATTTAAAAATTTGCTGGTGGAAAATATAAAAAACAGTGAACTTATGGTTCGTCTTGGATGTTGTCAGTTTCACTGAAGGACTCAATTAAATTACTGCCTCTAAGTGATGGTGCCCCAGTTGCGAAAAGAAATAAGCAGGACCAACAGCAGACCACAGAGAAGTTGTAACTGCTTCCCCAGCATCTCACACTCTTAAGTGCAACAAAAACACATATCACTCAAAATGTGTTTTTCACACATCTATATGCTTAGACTCAACTGATAACAAAAATTAATGTACAGTACTTAAATTGTGCAATATTTTTTCCTCCCTTTGCTTCATTCCACTGAATCCACATTTATATTCTCAGTTGGGAATCTCATTGGATGCTGTAAACTGACAAAGAGGTAAGGTTGAGGGCATGATCATATCTTTCTCTCAATCCAGGCTAAAGTAGTGAGAGTGAAGACTTTCTTTTTCTGCTGAACTTAAGGTTATTTTGTCAGGCCGTTGCTCCATTTTTCACTAGCACATTTATGCAGAGGTACTTTTTTTTAATCCCTGCTGCGTGCAGTGTAGATAGAACAGTTTTGATAAGAAAACTATTTTTTCCTTGTTGCTAGTTCCTATATATTATTGAAGGTCCCACTACACTATCCAAAAGGTGAATGCAGTTTCTCCTGGTTTCCTGGCCAACAATGCTCCAAATCAATAAGACAAACCACTTATTTGTCGGACTTTGCTGTGCACTAAATGGCTTCCCGTTCAAGTTACAAATACAAAGTCTACATTTGACAGTAGTTACTGTGAAGCACTTTGAGACGTTTCAGCTTGATGGGTTATAAAAATGCAAGCTATTTTTTATTATGTTACTTAAGGTTAAAAAAAATTCTCTCTAGTCTTTGGGAAAGCGATGCAAATCTGTGGTTTAAATTAAAAGCATTTTTGGAAGGAACCGTATTTATCCTTTTCAGTTCTCCTGTGCATAGCCTGAGGAAAATGATAGAATTGGACGTTAGACCATTTTATAAAATTTACCTTTGAGGAAAGGGTATTTTTTCAGGCTCTCTGGCCATCCCAGATCACACAGCACCTCTTTGTTGAAGGTGGAGACTTGCTTCCAGATTTTAGCTATTGCCACTCTGCACAAATCATGAGGAAGCATGTGACAACTGTCCAGCCAGGCTCTCCTTCTGATTTCTCCTCCTTCGCAGGAACGTAGCTATACCACAAAGGTACGGTTTAGATTGGGGATTTGACAAAATACGGGATTGAACTGATTCCCAATTACTGTACTTTGTTGCACAGTGAGAATGCTCTTGAATGTAACTGCTATTCTCGCTGGAAGTACATGTTACTAAAGTTGTTACACTTAGAAACATGTGGAATATCTTGTCCAATACGTGTGCGCTCCTGTGTCACTGTACCATCACTTGGATGTTTCCTTGAGATGTCCTACCAGTGGCTGGCCAGCAAACTCACAAGAGGCAAGACAATATCCATTCAACAAGAGGAATTTAGCATTATTTATAAGGATACACACACAGATCATATCAATGAATTTTCTTCTGAAACTGCTTTGAATAACGTGCATAGGCCATTGGAGCATTAAGGTACAGCATGCAGTGAGTTGCCAAGTGGAGGCCAGTCATTTTCCTGCCAGGAGTTGTGGAAACAGGAAGAAAAATCAGAGTGAGTGGAGTGCCACGGAACAATTCTGGCACAGCTCATGTCATCCAGGTTACGAATGAAGTTAGTGGAGGCCTGAAAGAAGGAGGTGCATGGCCTGAGGGAAAAGATAGGATTGGATCTTAGACCTATTTTGTAAAATTTACCTTGGAGGGAAGGGTTATCTCTTTTATTTCAGACAATTTCCTCATCTCTCCTGTATAACTTTTTGAGAATTTTGTTACCTTTTATACCACATGAAAGATGAGCTACCTGATTTAATTACAGAAGTTTTAACAGCCATGTTATTTGATCAATTCAGTCTCATGGAAATCTTTTTTGGAGATGAGACTAGGAGATAAAAGAAATATCCTGCACACTTACTAAAATTATATACTTGGAACAAAGGTAGCTATGTTTTCACTATGTTATGCGTCACATCTTAAAAGATTGCCAACTGATTATTTTCTTTAGTTATCCTTTAACATGCCATCAGACCAAGAAACATACAGAGCTCTGCTTTAATAAGGTCATTGTGTTACCAATGGTGCAGATATATGTTGCTAATTTGCTGGTATGAATCAGCTGTTTATTTTGGGACTGATGTTTGTTAAGCAAACACGATTCCATGCAGATTTGCAGCTGCAGTTCCTGCCTGGGTTGAAGCAACTTAAGATATCCCTGTCAGCCGTTTTTCAAGTGAGGTTGTATGAATTTAGCAGGCGGAACCTGTATTTACTGGCATTCTCAGGGCAAGGTTCAGTCTCAGCATTTTTGTGTGGTTTTATTAAAATAAGGAAGCAAACTGAGGTTAAATAAAACCATGAAGACATAAAATGTTTCCTAAGGGTGAGTGTTAACTTAGTTAGGCACTGTTGGAAATGGTAAAACATATTTGGCATTTGTTGGACATGTTTACAAGATGCAAAGGAAACTAATGATAATAATAATCAATATTAAGATTAAATCCTTGCATTTGATAAAGTGCCTTATCACGTCGTCGAGACGTCTCAAAGTGCTTTACAGGATATACTGTAAAGTGGATTGACTATGTATTTTGTGGGCAAACGCTGCAGCCAATTTGCACATAGCAATGTCCCGCATACAGCCATGGAGTGAATGATCAATTTTATTTGGGGGATTTGTTGGCCGGGACACTGGGAGAAACTGCCTTCTCGTTTCAAATCATGCCATGGGATTTTAACTTCCACCTGAACAGGCAGGGACCTCAGTTTAATGTCTCATCCGATGTTAGGAGCATAAGAAATGCTAGACGAAAGAAGACCAAGGTCCATCCAGTTCATTTTCCACCATCCTGGCAGTGCCGTGTTCTGATCTCCTTGAATATTGTATCCCAAAATATTATTTCTTAAAAGAAATCAATCTAATTTGAAGTTGAAAGCATCGACACTTCCTGCTTCCAGCATCTCCCTATAGATTTACCACTTGCATACTGAAATAGTGTTTCCGCAGATTTGTTTTGAATTTACCCCTCCTTCAAACGCAGGCTATGTCCTATGTTAATTTTCAACCTCTAGTCACACAAAAAAAAATGACTTACCTTCAGTCATTGGCTGTTTGTTAATGAGTTGAGCATATGAAGGTACTTTTGGGAGGAATTGATTGTTATTTGGGCTTTTGAATTACCCAGCAGCATCTCAGGATCCGACAGCTCACTCACTATCTTGTACATATCTATCTTCTACGTATCGATATATGGTTCTCTTTTTGAGACTTACCCATTTTTTACTGGGAGATCAGGTTTGTTGATGTCTTTTCCACTGCCTCTAGAGATTGGTCAATTCCCCCCAAATCGTAGAGGGGGCTGACCTATACTCTTTCACTGTACTCCAAATGTGCCAAGTTCTGTACAGCTTTAACATAACCTGCAACGATTGGAACACAAAT
Source organism: Callorhinchus milii (assembly GCF_018977255.1). NCBI lineage: Eukaryota > Metazoa > Chordata > Chondrichthyes > Chimaeriformes > Callorhinchidae > Callorhinchus > Callorhinchus milii. The sequence goes on along the minus strand of NW_024704743.1, from coordinate 94,144,280 downwards.
GATTTGGCAATTTGGCCAACACCCTTTTTGCTTTTATTTATTCCTGCCTCACACTGTAACTTTCAGCATCCCTGTTATCAACTGGATCAGTGGTGGGCAATCTTTGTGGTTGGCCAACAAAATAAATGTTCTTGATTGAATATTTCTTGATATATGCCATAAATCAAGAAATATTCAATCAAGAAAAAACTGAAAACACACTACCGATCGAACATAGACTCATGCCATTGTTCGGGGGGGCCACAGATTGGTCACCCCTGTACTAAATAAACAGTGTTTACTTTTTTTGAAAAGAGAAAATCCTTTCATTTTCTAGGGTGGAAGAAGTTTTATTTTCCAGGAGTGTAAGTTTTCTTGAGGGGCTGCTGTGTTTTTTTAACCTTGCCCAATTGGCTGTGCATGGTAAAAAAATTATTCAACGTGTTACAGCTGAGCCCAATTCTGTCCTCAAAAATACCTACACATATGCAGGGAGTGGTTAGTGATTAGGCATGAGAATTTGTTTTTATTCCCACTCCCCAGGCCAAGGTGCACTAAGGTCAATTGGAAAGTCTCAACTGTTCCCCACCTAAAATAGTTAATTCACTACAGATTAGAATAGAACGTGCGACCTTCTAGTCAATATGGTTTGGGTCGCACCAGATCATTGGCGAGTTAAAATGAAGTGCTGTGTGTCTGAGAGCGTGCTGAAGCTGCAGAAAGGGAGAAATAATAGTAATAATCCTTGCATTTGATATCGCGCCTTACAACAACAACAACATTACATTTGTATAGCGCCTTTCACGTCGGGAGGACGTCCCAAGGCGCTGGACAGACAGAGTTACGGACTCGAGACGTCTCAAAACGCTGCACGGAATATACTGTAAAGTGAATTGGCTGTATATTATTGGGCAAAGCGTGAACTCCAATTGCGCACAGCCAATATCCCATAAGCAGTCGTGGATTGAGTGACCACATTTTTTTTGAGGGATTATTATCTCTGGAAAAACGATCTGCCAATCTTCTAACAACCAGGTTTCTACTTACTGCTAGGTAAACAGAGACACGTGGAGTAAAGAAACTTGCCCAATGTTTGAATGTTTCAATGTTTGCCAGAAATCGAACCCAGGTCCTCTCACTTGTTAGGCGAGTACTCTAACCACTGAGCTACAGAACTCCACTGCTAAGGGACCTTCAAAACATCTAGAGATTTGTGTAATAAAACATAAGTCGGCGTTTCTTATCATTCTTTATCTTGATACATTTTGGGATATTTAGAAACAACCTTTGAAAAAATTACTATTTTTGAAATTGCAATAATATAGCTTTTGGGGCTGGAAGATTAACTATGGGAATTGCTTCATTGGAAAATGCCAGTTATGATGAGAACCATGAGCACTGGCAGGCAGTAAGCCCTTAATATTCCCATAGTAACAAGGTTAGCCATGGCTATTCTGAGTACCGTCTTACATTTATTGATATGTACAAATTATTTTTGTTTGCACAAGGGCCACATTAGTAACCAATTTTGTAATGTTCTATGAACTGCAGTTCGTGTCAGTGCCAGCCTCAGCTGCCAAAACTACAATTCCCAGGGTTTACTGTTTGATACTCTTGCTATGCTAGGATTTTTACTTGTAGACATTAAAATACAGTGTGAACATCCAGTATAGATTTGCCAAACCCAAGACAGTTAAAGCTATGTTGTCTCCACGGAGACCGTGGCAGCGGAATAGGGCTTTGGTGTAACAGTTTGAGCAGCCGCACTGCCCTGTAATGCAATGGGAGTCAGAAAATGTCATGATGCATATCAGTGCTTCTGTTTATGCCTACAAACCACTATGAGTACATTCCCTCAGGCAGGTAGTTAAATTATTAGGTATGTGTCCAGTTTGTGCACGCAATCAATGTTTCTTTGAAACTTGGAGTATCACAGTATCTTGTAAGCAGGTTTACAATATGCAACACAACAACAACAACTTGCGTTTATATAGCGCCCTTCATGCGGAGTAGCAGCCTGGAGTGCTTGCACGAGGGCAAAGACAGGTTAGTGGAGTGGGCAGATAGTTGGCAAAAGGAATTTAATGTAGAAAATGTGAAGTTATGCATTTTAGGAGTAGGAAGAAAGAAAACAAATGTACTCCAAATGTTAATAACTGAATAGAATAGAATAATACCTGAATCTTAACTGATCAGAGTAGTTGAGAGACCTACTTTTACAGATGTATGCATCTTTATTTAAAGGTGAGAGTGTCTAATAGCCATTTGTACTGCAAATGTTCTGTGTTTCTATGTTGGTCACATACAGGTTTTATGGTGCTGTAAGTTTTATAGAAGGCTGGAAAGCCCGATGACACAATCAAGGCAAAGTTAATTCAGTTGGGTGTAAAGAGACTACAATACATTGCTGCTAATATTTTGATAGTTGCTTTGTATTGGGTGTAATTCAGTAAGGAACACAATTTGAAATGGGGAAGTAAGTCAATAATCCTCCAGATAAATCCTCCACCATCTTCCTGCCATCCATCAAGCAATGATTCCATCAATTGGCGGTTTGTAGCTTGTGCAGTCCTGCAGCTTAGTGGTTAGAGCACTCACCTCGTAAGTGAGAGGACCTGGGTTCAATTACTGGCAGGATGAAACTTTGGGCAAGTTTCCCTTTTCCACGCACCTCTGTTTACCTAGCAGTGAGTAGGAACCCGGTAGTTAATCGATTGGTGGATCACTTTTCCGGGGGTAATAATCCCTAAAAAAAAATATAATTTGGTCATTCGATCCACGATGGTTTGTCGGACATTGCTGTGCGCAATTGGCTGCCGCGCTTTTCCCACAAAATATACAGTATATTCTGTGAAGAGCTTTGAGATGTCTCGAAGACATGATAAGGCGCTATATCAAATGCAAGAATTATTATTAAATAGCAGCTGCTCACCACTCTGCAAATCAGTCAAGATTGATTACAAGCTCTGGATATATGCTCTTTATGTTTTCAGAAATATCGTGAGAATCTCCAGTGATGATGAGAATTTAAATTAGAGTACCCAGCATTCATGGAATTCTGAGAAAACACCTACTTGAGTTAGAGCAGTTTCTGTTTGACTTGTAGTGCTGATTTCACCTATGTATCTCTGTACTTTAGACGAATGAAGGGGCTCATGTAAAATTCTGACTGTTTGCAAAAGGCTTTTAAAAAGAGAAACTTTTGTCTTAGTACAAATGAAGAGCCAGAAACTTTTGAAATGTCAATAATATAGTATTTCAATTTAATGCAAAATGGCAAAAGTAAATTCTTCAGCTAGCTATTACAATACATACTTAAAGCTATTTGATTCTTAGCTGCACACACAATAACCAATCGTTAGATGTTCACACAATTACACATTTTTATATGATGTGTAATAATGTTTATATTTTATCATTCATTAGAATAAGCTTTTGGTTGCTGGTGATTGCTTATAAAAACTAGTCACTACATTCAATAGTTTTGAGATGTTTTGACATATAAGATGTTATAAAAATGCAAAATTGTTTATTTCTTCAACTGATCTTTTACACTGTATCTCAGTCAATTACTGTCAATGTAACTGGCTAACAACATGGTCTGAGAAAGTACATAGTCTGATAGAGTGGGGTCTGATAGAGTGATGGGAACAAACAACACAAATGCTTAGAATAATAAGTGATTGGACCTTTTTCCCCCAAGTAAATGGCAATTATATCCTGGGAAAATGTTGTTCCATGATTCATGAGTTTTAGTATTGTGTTTCAAAGTTTGAACTGATGGTGAGGGGCGCTATATAAATGCAAGTTGTTGTTCTTATTATTAATCAGATTGTGTATGTGTTGAATGGTCTTCTATATAGTTAACACAATGAGAGAGAATGCAAGAAAGGCAGAATTGGCAATTTGATTCAAATTGCAGAACAGTATATTGCTAACAGTATATTTATTAATTTATTGAATGCAAGTATTATTTTTTAACAAAAGTAATAAAATCCATTTGAATCTGTTGTTTCTTGTAGGCAGAAGCTTGTGATCCAGGATCAAGAGGGCCCTGTTATTTTGTGCACTTATTTTAGCCAGAAGATACTTTCAAACAAAGATCCTGGAACAAAAGATAATTATTGCTGTCCGGGGCAAACCGAAATGGTCAGGAAAGCTCCAATATCTTTAGCGATGAGATTCAACTTGACTGCTTCAAAACTAAAGCACGACTTTGATTGTGATCAGGTGAGCTTCATCACGATTCAATTTTTCTGAATAATCTTGCAAGTTAAACTAAGGAGGACATTATTAAATAGGTTATTGTGGTTCATTAGTAAAGCTAAGTGGATTTTGTTTATTTCACTCATATTATTCAGCCTGGCTCAGTTGGTAGTAATCTTGCCTCTGATTCAGAAGGTTGTGGGTTCAACTCTTACATCGGGTCTTGGAACTCCCATAGTGAGTCTGAAACTCCATTGGAGTACTGGGGTAGCACTGAGTTGTTGGAGGTGCTGTCCTTTAGATGAGATGTTAAACCAAAGTCGAGTCTGCCTGTTCAGGTGAACATTAAACATCCCGTGGCACTGTTTGAAAAGAGAAGAGAATTTTCTGGTTTCCTGGCCAACAATCCCAAGATAAAACAAAAAGGTCATAATGGTTATTAACTTCATGGCTGTTTGCTGGTTGCTGCTGTTTGGCATCTCCTTGGAGTTTGATGGCACAAATTAATTTTTAAAACACCAATTGGAAAACTCAAGTGTTGTGTAGCTGCAACTGGACAACCTGCCCACTGCTGCCTCTGCTAATCACTTCTGTCTGCTCTCATATCTTTACAAGTTCTCCCTTATCTTTTCAAATGCTCTTGGGATGTTTGAGACTCACTTCACCCTTGAGGTAGTGCCATACTGCCTATACAGTGGTATCTCTCTCTGTTGTTACAGGGGAGAGGCTCCACCTCCCATAGTGTCTATTTAGCTTTCCCTTGGCTAAGAGACACAACAAACTGAACGACAGGAGAGCAGACATAATAAAATAGATTCAAAATCTAAAGGAAAGTTAAAAAGTCAGAAGAGGAGCTTGAGAATCACGAAACAGAGATCTGGACCTTGGATAGAGGTCGGTAGTAATTTTAGAATTAGAGATTATAGAACACTTCCCAATCGTCACCAACAGCTTGTAGTTATATAGCGCCCTTCACACAGGATAGAGTCTTAGAGCAATGCATCGTGGCAGAATTGTTCACCGAGCAAGGGAGAAGGGGGAGGTGATCATAGATGTGGTCAAAGAAATAGGTCTTAAAGTGGGATTTAAAGATTGATAAAGACGCAGAGAGATTGAGGCAGAGAGTTCCAGATGTTAAGTCAAATTATCTACAGAAAGGGAAAGGCAAGGGGAAGAGACCACTACTAGTTGTGTTTGATCTGTGGAAGGAGTGGGCTTGACAGGTCGAATGGCCTTTTCTTATGTCTTAATTAACTCCTTGTATGTTGAATCATGCTTTTTGTATTTTTCTTGGATGTTGGTAGAGATTCCCTGTCAGGGAGACTGAGTTGCAGTGAGCAATTACTAAGCCCTGAGTTCAACCCTAGATGAGGTTGTGTAAGGTCAGATAACTCAAAACAAAAAAGATTGCATGAGCAGATTTGATGGGAACCGTGTCATCTGGTAGCTCAAGTTCTACTATCAGCTGTCAACTTGACTCACTTTTCAGCTCTGAATCAGAAGTTGGTGGGCTGAAGCTTGTGCCAAGATTAGAGATTACTTTTTCTGTAGCTTGAGGAAGCAAAATTCACCAGTTCTGGGCCAAAGTTCCATTTGGTAAGAGAGCAAGAGCTCTACCTGTTCTAATCCTGAGAAAATTATTTCCTTGAAATCACGAGGGTTTGAAATGAAGTGAATTGTAGAAATCACAACACAGGAGCTAATAAGGGGGTTTTTATTTATTGCCCTCAGTTGTCTGCACCTCCAAGCCCTTACGAAGTCATCCAGCAGTAGTGAGACGTCTCAACGATGTGATAAGGTGCTGTATCAAAATGCAAGGACTATTATTAAGATGAGTTAGGCTAACCGCCTGTCATCAGTAGTGCCCTGGATCACTGTGGCTGTGGAACTGGATAACTAAGATCTACAGGATTGACTTGATTTCAACATTCTGTTGTCAAGCACGTGACCTTGGAGGAAGCTCAGCTCCAAGGAGACCTCAATTACACCTCTTTCCCCCCAAGATAGTTTTTTCTAGTTAGTTCTTATTGTATCATATTAAACTCCTCATAATTTTGAATACCTATGTTGTGAGTTTTTAATAATTATATTTCTGAATAGTTAAAACTAAATCTACTGCAATAGAGCTTGCTTTTCACAGTTAGGAGGCAGCCACAATTTGTCGTAAATGAAGGCCACATTACAGTATATTCAAGGTCATGTAATCACAATGTTGATGTCTAAATGCCAACATTGTAAATATCGACATTTAAGCAATTTTAGCGCCAACAAAAATGTGGGTGCAGGAAGCAATTACAGTAGCATTATATCAGAGGTCATAACATTATCAGAGGGTTAGAAAATCCACACTGTGACTATAAAACTTGTGATAGGAAAAGAGTTCTTGGATCAAGTATGCTGAGAGAATGAAATGATAATGTGTTCTCAAAACAGGATAAAGCGAGGAGTGCTGAAAATCCATCTGCAACCCAGCAGGAAAGCCTTAAGAAGGAAAGGGGTATTACGCATTGGTCTGCAGATAACCTTGTGTGGGACTCCCTGCTTGAAGTGATTGAAAGCCAGGGAACAGCAGGATGGACAAAGCAAAATGTGAAAGTTGTTATACAAAGAGTGTACTGCCTTCCTGTTAAAGACATTCTTCACAATCAGCTGACCAGAAAAGACCAGTCAGATATTTCCTTGCCATCAAATGTAGGTCAGCAAAATGCAAGGTAAGCCAAACACCCTTTGCTATTGAGTGTTCGGAATTTACCTGAGTTAACTTTTGCAAGTCTGCCGCGGCCTTAACCATACTCTGTTCAATTCCAAACAGTTTCAGTATCTTATCACTGCAAGTAATTGATATGAGACTTGCAATCAGATGCAAATATTTTGTTTTGTATCATAATAGAGGCTGTGATCATAAGTGTAATCCTTAAGAGCATGGCCTTCATGCATATTTTATCACTAGAAATTCTGTAACTGATCTGCTTGTAGATGTTTTACAGCACCAGTATTTCATTCAATTCTGATGATTTACGTGCAAACATCGAAAGAAGTTAATTGGTGGGCATTTGCCAAGTCTTGACACTATCTGGGTGAATGAATTCCAAGGGTTAATAAGCTTCACAACAATTCAATTATGATGACATCAATTTACTATTTCACCATTCTTTATATATGGTATATAGTCCTGCAGCTTAGTGGTTAGAGCGCTTACCTTGCAAGCGAGAGGACCTGGATTCGATTCCCGAGCAGGGCGAAACATAAGGGAGGTTTCCTTACTCCACATACCCCTGTTTACCTAGCAGTAAGTAGGAACCCGGTTGGTAGTCAATTGACGGATCACTTTTCTGGGGAGAATAATCCCTCCAAAAAAATAATAATCATAATTTGGTCACTCAATCCATGACTGTTTGTGGGACACTGCTGTGCACAATTGGCTGCCGCGTTTTGGCCATAGATATACAGTCAATTCACTCTTCAGTATATTCTGTGAAGTGCTTTGAGTCATCTCGAAGATGTGATAAGGCGCTATATCAAATACAAGGATTATTATTATTGTAAAGACGATTCGATTTTAATTACAGAGGATTTGAAACCAGTACATGGTTTGAATTTTAGATGCATATATGCAGATGAGTTTCAAAATTTCAGGGTTTGGGATATACAATAGAGACTTGATTTTAATACTATTTTCCGAGTTCAAAGTTTTGTTTCTCATGCTCAGGTATGTTTCAGTTCCTCTCTCAGTCTCTATATGAATGCAAGTTGGTGTTTTTGTTGTATGAGTTACCATATTCTGGTTGAGGTTTTACCCACTTTCAAGACCCTATCTCACTACCCACCAACGGTTGTCGTCTTAACTTCCACCCAGTCGATCACCCCAAAACAGGCAATCTGTCTCCCAGATCTCAGTATTTTAAGGCTACTAGTGGAACAACTGTAGTACAAAGAACATCCTAATCTTTGATTCTTTTCAAAGAACAACAGTTGGTTTTATTTCTTTTTAAGTGTTTCAGTGTTCTTTCAGACGTGAATTTCTTTTTTTTTTCTTTTAGAAATGGGCATATTTCACACAACACATCTCTGTTTTAAAAAAAACAGAATCTTAGAACTGCATTAGATTCAACAAGAAAAGCAACTTGCATTTGTGAGTCGAGCCAGGCTCAGTGGGTAGCACTCCGGTTTCTGAGTCAGAAGGTAGTGGGTTCAAGCCTGACTTGGAATCACACAGTCTTTAAGAAGCTGACATTCCAGTGCAGTGCTGGGGATGTATTACATTGTCGTTGGTGTATTGCATTGTCGGGAGGTGCCTTCCTTCGGATGCGATATTAAATCAAGCTCCCATCTGCCTGTTCAGGTGAATGTTAAAAATGCCTATCCCATCCTATTCGCAAAGAGAAGGGAGTTTCCCAGTGTCCTGGCCAACAAATCCCCCAAATAAAAAAAATGGTCACCCACTCCATGGCTGTTTGTGGGACATTGCCTACGCAAACTGGCTGCTGTGTTTCGCTCACAAAAATACAGTCATTCCACCTTATAGTATATCCTTTGAAGTGCTTTGAGATGTCTCTATGACGTGATAAAGTGCTATACCAAATGCAAGGATTATTATTATTTATATAGTGCCCTTCACACGGGTTAGTGTCTCAGAGCACCTAATAGTGGTAGTGTTTGACAAGTAACACAATTCAAGAACAACATGGGCAAATCCAATTTTTTAATTTTCCGGTAGCTACTATTGGAGTTCTCGGATAGACACTTGCAGTTTTATGCTCATTAGTAGTTGATATTAACATTATTAGACAGGCAAAAATGATCTTTAAATTATTGATTTCCAGGGAACATCCCTATTTGTCCATATTCCTATAAGTGAATAAATTTCAAGAATAAACTATTAATAATCAAAGCAACTAAGTGACTATAAATTGGTGGACTCGGCATCAACAATGGCAAAAGAACAACAACAACAACAACAACAAGATTCCATTTATAGAGTGGAAAGAAAGCCACAGTTTGTTATGTCGAAGTGCAGCATCAAAGCCATGAATTTCCACTTCTTAGCACCTCTGCGTCAGAAGGATGTGGGTTCAAACCCCACTTGCCATTCCAGTGCAGTACTGGGTTAGAGGTACTGTCTTTTGGCTAATGCATCTGAACTAAGCTCCATCTGTTTTCAGGTGAACGTTAGATTCCCACGAATCATTTAAAGAGAGAAGGGAGTTTACCCAGTGTCCCAACAATCCTTCTGTTCAGGTGATCATTCACCTCATGGCTATGTGCAAAATAGCTGCCGCCTTTGCATACTATACTTGACAGTAATTACTTGTGAAATACAGATGCCTTGACGTGTACAGTACAGTAACGTTCTCATACTTCTAAAACATGATTTCCGTCACTTCTTTGGTAGGGGAAATACCTAATTGCCCTGTGGCGGTAAAACAGGAAGCCGTGACCTATCTGTGCATTTGTATTTTTTATTTTATTAATAGAAAATAATATCAAAATCCCATGTTATTTCTGTACACGTAAGAACTGTGGTCTTTGCAAATTCTGATGATGCTTTTAGAGACTTAAATAGCATGCAATTCAGGTTTTCCATACCTTTCTCAATGCAAAATAATGCCAGTTAACAGTGAAATTAGTTTCACTTTCATCTGAAAATGCATGAAAGTATTCATTTTGTGAAAGTTGTGAAATATTTCTAAAACAACTTGTACACTTCCACTCAGATATGACCCAGGTTCCAGCTCCTTTCCGACTCAGACACGACCCTGACACCTGTTCCACTCAGACACTGCCTTGGCCCCTCTCAGCCCCTCTCATAGTCAGACATTACACCAACACTCGCCCATTCAGACATGACTCTGCCATTCTCCCCACCCAAATTCAGGCCTAGCACCATTCACTCTCACTCTCAGCAGTCCTTGATAGATAGAGAGGATCCTAGTTGAAGACGGTGGAATATACAACAGCAAATAACTGGCTGCCTATTCTGAAACTGCGAATGATGGATGGCCTTGGTGGCAATGTAAGTCAGAGACACTGTAAGAGTTTGAAAGTTCAAAATATTTTTATATCACTTAAGGTATTGCATTGTTTGATTTTTGGCCTCAGCAGTGCAGGACTCTTCAATTGCCCCCCAGTTATCAACAAACTTTCTTGTTTTATTCTGTTAAAACCCACAATCGGGCCAACTATGTCACTGGGGATCGATATCTGTGCTCATCTTCCCAGTGCTTGGGACGTCCTCCCGACGTGAAAGGCGCTATACAAATGTAATTTTGTTGTTGTTGCTGTCATGAGTGAGTGTTTAGAAACAAAGTGGCTGACTGGCAACAACAGAAACAATTTACATTTATATAGGGCTTTTCACGTTGGGAGACTGACTTAAAGCGCTTCGAACTGTTGCCTGGGGATGGGGGAAGCTGAGGAAGGAGGGGAATGATGGTTGAAAGCACAGTCAAAGAGATGGGACTTAAGTAAGCTTCCCACTCAGCCAATTTTAACCGGCCTGACCGTTTTGTTTACTGCCTTGCAAGTTGTTGGCTTTTTACAGTGCCTGGATGTGAGTGAGAGAGACTAGAGAGCGCACCTGGGACCTAGCAGACAACATGAGAGCGTAGGCTACAGTGTGTAACATGAGACTGAGAGAGAATGCGATAACACACATGCAAAACCTATTTAATTACAGCCTATTTAAAATGGTTCTTCACTGAAATTCACAGTGGTATGAATGTTGTATGTACTAACATAATGTGAATGAACAATGCTTGATTGAACTTTTGATCACAACACATGCAGTTGCTGTAGGAGTGAGCTTCAAATTGAAGTAAGTAGCTACATGTGTTGTGACCAGAAGTTTCAATCAAGCGAGGAGCTTCATTTTGTACAGTAATGTTCAAGGAAATAAGTTGGAAAGTTCTGAGAGGAGAGAGACGTGTTATGTGGCAATGGCGCCCAGTGAATTGTGTCTGAATGGATTGATGAGGAGGCGCTTTTTGACTTGGTGGCCTTTTTTTTGTGTCAACTTTTTTTGCTTCGCTGAGTCGGCAGCAGCCGTTTTCTTTCTTGGGAATCCTAGGCTTAAGGTTGGTTTTGATGGCGGAGAGGGAGGAGACAAGGCAAAGTGGTCAAACAGGACAGACGATTTGCACTGATTCCTTAGATGGAATGAACACCCATGCAGATTGATGTGGTCATGAGATTGATGAGAAGAGATGGTGCTGATGGGAGATGGGAATGAGAGCCTTAGTCTTTTAGACAATGAGCCTTAGAAAGTTAGAACTCATCCAGAATTTGATGTTTGACAGGCAATCATTCAGAACAGCAGTGGTCCTGAACTGGAGGGTAGAGTCAAAGAGATAGAGTTGGGTGTCATTCATATACATATGGCAGAAAAATAATAATAACAATAATAGCATTTGATGTAGTCCTGCATGTGTTAGTGTGGGGGTGGGAGGAGGGCAGCAGTCTGTATAAATAATTGTGCCATATAGCATGGTGAAAAATAGCCTGTGTGGTGACCTAGAATATTTGTGCGCCATGATTCCTAACAACCGCGTGTTGGTTATCATTTATTAAGCCTAACCCCCTACCAACCTGTCCGCTCCCTCCGCCTGCTTCATGTCCCCCGCCTTGCCTGCCCCACCGTTAGCGGGCAGGCCTTCAGACTCTCTGCGCCCACCATTTGGAACTACATCCCACAGTCCCTCTGCCTCTCCCCCTCCCTTGTCTCCTTCAAGATCCATCTCAAGACCCTCCTCTTCGACCATGCCTTCGATCGCCCTCCTACCCATATCCTCCCCACCCTCCACCCCTCCTGATCCCAACCACCAGCCCGGTGCAGATCCATGACTATCTTGCATTTTGGGACAGTCTCTTGACGTGAAAGGCGCTATACAGATGTAATTTGTTGTTATCTGCTAATCTTTTCTCATACACTCTCTTTGTCTCTTTTATTCCCTTTTCAAATTCTCTGTACTTTCTGCATTCTACTTGATTCTCTACTGTTATGAACCTGACATTTATCATAAGGCTCCTTTTTCTGTTTTAATTTTAATCCCAATTTCTTTAGTCATCCAGGGAGCACTAGCTTTCAATGCCAAAAGATGTAATAAATTCTAGTTCAATTTTGGTCCTATATTGACCCTACAACACTATAACAATGCCATGCACTTTTATTTATTGAAGCGCAGTGGATAATCAGGCTGGGAGATTCATATCCTATCCATTGCTTTACTTTTTAAAGAAAACTAGCTTTCTTTACCCATGTGCTTGTTGGAAACCCAAGTGCAGCAGATTTGTTTTTCCTGTGGGCAATTTTGCCATCACATGCTTTGTTCTGAGAAACTTGTGGTTTGGCAGGATCTATGTGTATGTGTGTGTGTGTGCGCACTCATGCTGTCATTTGCTCACATGTGATGTTACCTGATGCCTTTCTCAGCAACTGCTGCTCGTAAACAAATTCATAGATTTGGAGCAAGCAGATCGAGAGCAGTTAATTCATTCACAAAGTGGTGAAGCTGCTGGTGTGATATCGCCAGATGACTGTGCAGTCTTGACGTGCTAGTTGGAGGAGGAGTTGCAGTGTTTGTTCTTTCGGTAGCACTTTATTGAGCTGTTCCAGCTGTAGCTAGTTTGAGTGGGCCAATTCTAGACTATTAAAGCAACCTTCTGCTTGGAATGGCTTATTCTGTACTAGCAAGTAATTTGTGCATAAGTAAACCAATAAATCAATGATTTAAAAATTCTGCTGACTAGCTTTAATTTGTCACTTGTACAAAGATCTAATTGTACATCACTCAGTATTAATCCTGTCTGAGGTGCTGGAACCTATCTGTCTGAATCTCCTTGTGGGTCTATTCCTTCAGAAAACTGACTTGCAGTGCTGCAATATAAATGCAGGCAGTAAAAAAGGAAATTAGTTCAATTTCAAAGAAAGGCTGAGCCATTAAAAGCTCCAGGGCAGTCCATTGGCCTGCTGTAAGATATTTAAAAAATCTTATTTCGAATGTTATTAAAAGAACTGGGCTTTTTATCTTGTAGTAAAATTAAAGATTGACCTGTGTCAGTTAGCAGAGCTTTGCATAAGGGCTTACCTGTGTATAAGCAGACCTCTCCTCAGCTCCACCAAAAACAAAGTCGAGTGGGTCAGCACTGGCTCTCTGCCCCTGGATCTCTCCATCACTGAAAGAAATGTTGTATTTATGTTATGGCATTAAAGAGCCCATCACTGGCAGCAGCAAAGAACCTAAAGTTGTTGAGTAGGAGTATTGGTTTTGGCCTTTGAAAGAATACGACAATTTTAAAGGCAAAGTAGTTTGTTTCAAGGAAGATAATATGGGTGGATTTTAAAAGCTTATGAATATAAGTATGAGTATTAAAGAAAACCTTCCACAGCATTTTTTAAACTTTTGTGTTTGGATGTGGGAGACAGTTGCATTTTGGGAGGCACTTGCATTGTGTGTCAGCCGAGCCCAGTGGTAGTAATCTCGCCTCCAAGTCAGAAGGGACTTGGAATCAAATCGTCTAAGATGACACTCCAACGTAGTGGTTGGGGGGTGTTCTATTCTCAGAGATGCGTCCCTCGGATGAGATGTTAAACTGAGGTCCTCTCTGCCTGTTCAGGCGGACGTGAAAGATCCCATGGCACTATTCGAAAAGAGAAGAGAATAGTGTTCTGGCCAACAATCTCCCTAATAAAATTGTTCACTCGCTCCATGGATGTTTGTGAGACATTGCCATATGCAAACTGGCTGCTGCATTTCGCCCATAAAATACACAGTCAGTCCACTGTAATGCTGTACAGTGTATCCTCTGAAGCGTTTGAGACGTCTTTAACGACGTGATAAGGTGCTATATCAAATGCAAGGATTATTATTTATTCCCCGTGACTGGTTGTCCTGAGGAGATGGTGGTGGGGCCTCTGTCAAAAACACTGCAATCCTTGTGCGATGCTGCTCCCACCATGTTGTGAGAGTAGGTGCTTTCCCGCATCGTAAACAGATTTTGTCATTGAATTGGTTTGGTTTCAGGTTATCCTGATGCAGTGTTTGACAACCACCTGACTGTATTCTTATTCTGTCAATGATTCAGTCAAGCATTTGAGATGGACTGATGTAAGTAGATTTGCCTAGTAAAACAAATCACGATTAAGAAACAAAATACCTTCTCTTTTGGGGTGTAATTGGGTGTCCTGTTTTTACATGAAATTTTGCATGTAACAAGTGGGAAGGGTTTTTGAGAATGGGAGTGATGACAGCTGTTTTCAAGAGGATGGGAATTGTGCCAGTGCACAAAGAGGTTGTCTGTTAGCAGGGTGCAAGGAGGTTGAGCTGGGACGTCAGAAGTGAGAGGTAGGGATGGGTTGAGGAAGCAGATGACGGGTTTCATTTGGGAAATGACGGAGGAGAGGGAAGAAAAACTGGATGAGGGAAAGTGGGGAGGGAGGGAGGGGTGGAGAAAATTGCTTGTTGGGAAAATGCCAGCGTAAGTGGTGCCTCAGGACATGAAGAGGTTCTCCTTCAGGGAACCACATAATATTGCGCCGACCTGTGAGAACTTGGCATGGATCCAAGGCCTCATTCGAGCCGAATCCTCGTGGGTCAGGATGATGTCTGTGGGGTTCTGTAGAGGAGACAGATTTACGTCTCATCATTCCTTTTTAGCACAAAGCACCATTTGCACTGTTTTTCCAGTGAACACTTTTTAATCCTCAGTGAGCACTGAGCACTGACAGGACTCAGACACTTATCCTTGCTTGATATTAAGTCATATCTAAACCTGAACATTATCTGAACATTTTTAAGATCATTTGTCAATGTAAATCCTTTGTTGAATTTAAGGTGACTGTGCGTTTTATATTGTCAGCTTGAGACATTTTCTCTTCATAATGTTTTCAGCTTTTTATGCTACTATATTTTCTAACACTATCAAAACTGAATTTAAATAAAAAATGTAACCCGGACATGTTATGCTAGCAACGGATTAAAATTAGAAATGAACAGGATTTGTTGTTCCCTTTAAGTAAAGCAGCATTGAGTTGTTTTTCACCAAGAGAACACAATGTACTGGCTGAACCCAGCCTGGAGAACTGTTATCATAGATTTCTTGTATTCTGGTTGGTGGAACCGCTGAAAGTCTATCCCGCCTACTCTTGCTATCCCATTGAGGCCTCCTCGAGGTTTGTGGTTACTTTTGTGATCCCAGCTGCCTGTCACTGGCTGACTTTTTTGGCCCTGAAGGGAATAGCAAGCAGTTCCTGGAAACTGGAGTGAATGTTGGGAACTGTCGCTATTTAACTCTGGAACAGAACCAGATACTGTACTGCTTGGTTAAAGAAACAGATGAATGAGAACTGTTCAAAGAACATGACCGTTGAAAACCATATGCAGCAATGTTACTCGGTGTGTGCCATACAGTCATTTCATGAAGGAATTTATTTATGCATGTTTTTCCAGATTATGGATAAGTAACACGCTTTTTTGTTGGTTTTAAATGGGGAAGGCGGTTCTAGAATTTCTCCAGAAACCTGAGAATTTATAAATTAACTTTCTTTATCCGAGCTGAATGTTCTATCCTATCACATTAAAGGTCAACAAGTACCATAACATCTTTGAATGGCTTAAATGTTCTTGTGAAGT
The DNA here is from genome assembly GCF_018977255.1 of Callorhinchus milii. Classification (NCBI taxonomy): domain Eukaryota; kingdom Metazoa; phylum Chordata; class Chondrichthyes; order Chimaeriformes; family Callorhinchidae; genus Callorhinchus; species Callorhinchus milii. The sequence continues at coordinate 94,128,468 of NW_024704743.1, read as the reverse complement.
TTTTTTTATTCAATGATTTTGACCTTTGTCAAGTGAAACCAAATTTAGCTTAGAGAATGTAACTCGCATTGTAAAATGTCACCAGATTCAACCACAATGTTGTGTCAAAGGATGGACAGAGAAATTGACTTTAATCACACAATAGTAAAAAAAACACTATTTGAACAACATTTCAATAATAGGCAAATCATATTTTCTGCCAAGGCTTACAAACTTCAGTACTAATTCACACTGGCCAGGTTATGATAAGGATACCTGCTCCAGAGGGTGACTTTATGCCTCAGTGTGCTCCCTCATACTGAAAGCTGTCTTTTCTGGGATATATAGGAAATAATAACTTTTTTCCTGATTAGTCAGAAAGCGGTGATACAACTCAGGGATTTGTCAAGGCATCAGTACTGAAGTACCTTTTTTTTTTATCCCCTAATGTGGACTAGAAGAGTCTTTCTCTATTGTCATCCATCTCTGTACCACCCTCCAAAAACTTGTACCAAAAAAGTTTACCCAAAGTTGTTGCAATTTTAATCTTTTTCTTAATCATGTAGCTATCAATAAGAAAGAATCTGAATATTTAGCACATTTAAATGTCCCGAGGCACTTGTAACAGTTTTTTCTTGTCTAAGAAAACAAAGCGGCTGTTTAGTGTACTTCAAGGGCCCACAAAGATCTATGAGGTGAATGACCAGTTTATCTGGATCTTTACTGGCTAGAACACCAGGAGAAACCCTTGTCTCTTTTCAAATATTGTTTGGGATCTTTCATGTCCATTACATCCGTTTTGTATGTCAACCAACAAGATACAGTGCTCCCCCTGTATTAGGAACTGATGATCCAGTGCTCCCCCTATTACAGCATGGTCAGCTTAGGGTGGTCCAATCTTTTGGCTGCTGAGGGCCTAATTCTCCATTTGAGAAAGGACCGCGGGCCACATAAGAAATATTTTTGTGTTTCCCCTTCCAGAACATAATAACATTTACAGAGTCTTTTTCACGTTGGAAGGACGTCTCAAAGCACTCGACACTGCTGACTGGGCAGCTGAACTGAGGAGGGAGCCGACAGGGTGGGATGGGGAGGGGAAAAGATGACCCAAGATGCAGTCAGAATTGGTTCTTATGGCCTTGAAAGGGGAGGGAAGTGAGCGAGTCAGAGGGACTCCAGTAATGGAACTCCCAAGAGCAGGGGCAAAACGGCGATGGTGCAGCAGATGGGATGGGGGTACATGAAGCAAGCCGGTGGGTGCTAAAGACACGGTGCATAAGGAGACATGCTTGCCTTCCTGACAGACTGCAGTAACAGCAGTCATTATTTCCACTCCCAACCACCGGCTCCTGGCCCTGCCATGAGAAGACCGTTCACCGGGAAAAGAGAGTGCGGGCGACCCGAAGTTGGAAATGGTCTCGGGCCGGATGTGGCCCCTGGGCCCCCTGTTGGACCATGTTGGCTTAGACCATGAGCTCAAATCCCAAAGTGAGGCTTGAACCTAAAGCTAGTGATAACATTAGGTTTCTAAGAGGAATTCTATTTGTTGCCCTTTTTTTTTCATTGCTCTTACAAGGGCAGTTCAGTGAGTGCAATTGTTGCAGCTCTTGAAAGGGCAGGCCAGTGGAACTGCATTACTCTCTGTTTCTGTACTGAGTGATCAGTAGTGATTAGATTATTATGTACACAACATTGCAGGTCTGTTATCAGCAAGAATTCCAGCTACTACAAATCACAGCAATTTTTGGAATTTTAACATTTTTAAAAATTACCATTTGGGGCCTGAATGTCCAGTAAATTCAGGCAACAGACACTGCAGCTCATGAAATCTGATGGGCAAATAACTGGACAGTGTCTCATTTTAAACCACTTTCTCAAATGTTCTTCTGAAATCAGATATATTCTGATATAATAGTAAAGTGATAAAGGTGGTAAAATACTATATTGGGACATGCTACACATTCTGTAGTGAACACCTCACTTGTTGCTGTTAGGGTAAAACTCAATTCAGATTAAAATTAAAAAAATCCTTGCATTTGTGATGTTTCAAAGCGCTTCACAGAATACACTGTAAAGTAAATTGACTGTGTATTTTGTGGGCGAAACTCAGCAGCCAATTACGCACAGCAGTGTCCCACAAATAGTCATGAATTGAGTGACCAAGTTATTATACATTTTTTTTGAGCAATTATTATCCCCGGAAACGAAATTCACCAATCAACTAACAACCGGGATCCTACTTACTTGCTAGGTAAATAGAGGTGGGTGGGATAAGGAAACTTGTTCAACGTTTCGCCCTGTCAGGAATCAAACCCAGATCCTCTCACTTGCGAGGAGAGTGCTCTAACCAATAAAATACAGGATTATACTTAGAAACACATAGATTAGGTAGCACCAACAGCAACTTCAATTTACACATCGCCTTTCATGTAGAATAAAGTCTTGAAGTTGAGGCAGAGGGGATTTACATCATGTAGCAGGTCCGAGTTTGCAGAATGGAAGAGGCGAGTAAAGAATGAGATTGGAAAAGATCACAGAAGTAGAGAAGTGCAATGGCATTCAGAGATTGTTGGTGAGTGTGAAGATCTTGAAGTCGATCTGCTGGTAAATGGGGAGCTAGTGGAGATTGGTGAGGACGGGGTGATTGATGTGCAGAGTTTTGTGTAGTTAGCAGCCGGTATGTTGGGCATTGCTGATGGTTTAATGGTTTTTATTGAACATTTTAATTGTTTTTCTGTAGGCTGTGTCTTCTGGTTCAAGATGTGTATGGATTATTCAGTGAAGTTCAACTACGTACATACTCTTTGTTGGAAGAGGACCTGCAGCAGCAGAGCGCATGTTGGGAAGGAAAGAGGTGTTATCTGAAAGGGATGAAGATTATTCAGAGAACAACAAGAGGAAGGTATGAATTGAAGGTGATGTGAGAAAGTAACCATGACTAACAGTATCCTGTGGAGTCTACTTCACATAAATATATTTCTGGTCCAAGCCAGAGTTTCATAAATGAATAAATGTAAATACAAAACTTTTAATTAAAACATTCAGTGTTCCTCAGGTATATTTTCTAAATGTGTAGTATTGTACGGTCAATCCAGATGTTATCCAGAGACAGCAGAGTTTCAAGTCACTTCTGAGTTTATAAAAATACCAATGATTTTCAATTTCTAGTCCCTAATCTAATCACTGAGCTCTTTTACAAATATCAAGAGGCATCTGGCTGTTATCTGTGAAGAGCAACCCGTGTAGCCTCCTCAGTTCAGCTGCCCAGTCAGCAGTGTCGAGTAATTTGAGATGTCCTTCCAACGTGAAAAAGACTCTGTAAATGTTACTTGTTACATGAATTCCATTGAGGGTCTACAAGTCAGTTATTCAGGGTATTGTGGGTGTGTAATATATTCCAAATTGGCATGGTACTTTGCATTTATATGCATATATGTGGAGCCTTGTAGCTACAACAATAAAATTACATTTGTATAGTGCCTTTCACGTCGGGAGGACGTCCCAAGGCGCTGGACAGACAGAGTTACGGACCTGAGCTGGGGGTCGGGGAGGGTGGAGGGCAGAGAGACAGGAGGGTGATCGAAGGCACGGTCGAAGATGGGGGTTTCGAGATGGGTCTTGAAGGAGGCAAGGGAGGTGGCGAGGCAGAGGGACTGCGGGATGGAGTTCCAGAGGATAGGGGCAGAGTGGCAGAAGTCCCGCCTGCTAATGGGGTGGGCGAGGCGGGGGACATGAAGCAGGCTGAAGCCTGCTTAGCGGAGGGAGCAGGCGGGTTGGTAGGGGGTTAGAAGGTCGCAGAGGTAGGGGGAGCAAGGCCATGGAGGGCTTTGAAGGTGAGGACCAGGATCTTGATCTGTATCCTCTGTGTGAGGGGAAGCCAGTGGAGTTGGGCAAGGATGGGGGTAATAGGGTCGCGGAGCCTAGTGCAGGAGAGGACGCGGGTGCAGAGTTCTGAATGATCAAACTCAGTGAGTTTGCAAAGTCAAACCTCGATGTAATGAAGGTACGAGGGTTTTGGTGGGCTGCGGTGTGAGACAGTGTTGGAACCAGGTGACATTGCTGAGGTGGGGGAAGGCAGAGCGGGTCATTGCGCAGATGTGGGGTAGAAAGGATAGTTAAGGGTCAAACAAGACCCCAACGTTCCGGACTGGCTCAGCAAGGTGGAGTGTGCATCTATGGATGTGATGCTGTCAGCGCCTGAGGTGAGGAGGCACTGACGGGAGCCAATCAGGAGAGCCTCGGTCTTGTTGACGTTCAACTAAAGAAAGTTAGCTCTCTTCCAGGACTTGATGTCTGACGGGTATTCTATCAGCGCAACAGTGGTCCTGGAGTCAAGGGTGGAGGCAGAGAGGTAGAGTTGGGTGTCATCTGCATACATGTGGAAGTTGACCCCATGTCTGTGGATGATGTCACCAAGAGGGAACATATAGATGTTGAGTAGCTTAGTGGTTAGAGCACTTGCCTTGCAAGTGAGAGACCTGAGTTCGATTTCCGATAGGGTGAAATGTTGGGCAAGTTTCCTTACTCCACACACACACCTCTGTTTACCTACAAGTAAGTAGGTACCTGATTGTTAATTGATTGATGGATCACTTTTCCGGGGGTAATAATTCCTTCAAAATTAAAAAAAAATTGGTTACTCAATTTAGGACTGTATATGGGATACTGCTGTGTGCTATTGGCTACCGCATTTCACCCACAAAATATACAGTGAATTTACTTTACAGTATATTCTGTGAAGCTCTTTGAGACGTCTCGAAGACGTGATAAGGCGCTACATCAAATGCAAGAATTATTATTATTATTAGACTCATCGTACTGTTCTGTGATGTGTGGCTTCACAATCAACATTTGGGGCAGAGAAAATTGACTTATAAAATGGTTGTGAATTCGAGTAGTGAGAAGGACTTTTCTTTTTCAGCGCCTTGGGTCGTCCTCCCGACGCGAAAGGCGCTATATAAATGTAATTTTGTTGTTGTTTTATTCTTAACATTTTTTTATATATTTGTTGCAAATACTGACATTTAGCAACATAGTTTCAGATCATTGGTCAATCTAGTCTACCTATCCAACTGTCCAAAAGATCGCTTCAGGACATCTATCTTATCATCTAATAACCCTGAATCCTATTATTTTCCAAAAACGTGACTAGTTCCTTTTTGAAATACTTTATAGTTCCTTGTTCTACCTCCTGTGCTAGTAGTTTGTTGTATATGCTTAAATATTTTTTTCTGTAAGAAACCTTGCATTTTAAGTACTTCCTATAACATCAAAATGTCTTGAGATGCTTCACAGATAAATTGCTATTGTGCAGTGACTGTATTTTAGGCAAATGGGACAGTCAATTTGATCAGCAAGAACTCACACATAGCCATGACGTGAATGACCAATTTATCTTAAGGATTGTTGGCCAGAACAGCAGCCAGAAACTCCCTTCTCATTGTCATTGTTGAAAGTAAAAATATTAAAAGGGAAGCTCCATTATATTGCCATTATTCATGTAATTTGTGAAGCAATTGATTGCTTTAGACTCGGCTACAAGGATTTTTAATTTATTTCCAGTCCCTAATCTAATCAGTGAATTCTTATACTAATATCAATATGTAGTATTGTTTGGTCAATCCAGATGTTATCCAGAAACAGCGCAGTTTCAAGTCACTTTTGGTTTTAAAAAAAAGCCAGTGATTTTTTATAGTGTAGATCGGCTGGATATCTGGTACACATAGCCACTGCTGCCTGTTTTTCTTAACTTTTTTTGTTATAATCCCACTTTCCACTTTTTCTTCAACTGTTTTTTTCTGCTTGGCTGAATATCCAGGTTCCTTTTTAATGCTTGTATTGTTCCTACTACAGTGATCGCTTGTGATAATGAATTCTAAACACTACCAACATTAAACGTCCTTCTCGGCAGACTATACATATTTTCCCTGGGCTTCATGCCATCTGGTTTAATTCCGGGCAATTCTGTATCCCAAAATGAATTAAGCAAAAGTTCCAGAATATCTATCTCTATATACCTGCTACTTGACCCTGGCCCCCTACCCCCGGAGATTATTTCTTCCCTTCTCGTCATTGTGTTCCATAGTGTATTATTTGTTCTTCTTCTTATTATTTGTGCATGTTTTCTTTACATCTTCCAAAACTGTTCTCAACTAAATATTCATCCTGTTCTGTTTTGAGTTCACTGAAGCTACTTGTGTTGTGAGTCTGTATATGTATTCCAGTACTGTGTAGGGAGGAATATTACAAGGCATGCTTTCCTTCCAAGTCATTTAATCATACAGTAGTGTAAAGTATTTTAAAATAGTGAACAGCTGACAGCCACTGTATGTGTGTGGGTAAGAAATGGGTTAATCAGTGTTCAATACTGATGCTTCGATTACACCTGGAAGAAGTTTGGAAAACCTTGTTCTTCATACCCTCTTATTAATCTGCTACCGCCTTGAGATGTTCCATACACATTATCCCCAAAACAATGACCAAGTTCTTTCACATCTTGGATTGAATCAATGCTTTGAACCTTCCCGATAACACTTAGATAAGAGTTTTGCTTTTGGGGAGCGATAGTTGAAACCCTTTATCTGCAGAGGTATTTGAGGAGAAGGGCAGTTCTGAAGGAGAACATCATCAAAAGGTGGAGAGAGGAGACCTGGTTTATTGTCGAAATATGTCTATAATTGATAATCTATGTATAATATTTGTTTAGATTTGTTATTAAGAATGTATTCCTTAATTGGAAAAGGATCTGGTATACTTACTGATATTTTTCTGTCCTTATTTCACGGAGACCGAAGGGTGATTCATGGTGTAATATAATCAGCCCGGGTTAGTATGAGCTGCATTGTTTGTATTTATGTAATTAGTGCGTGTTGCAGAATAAACTGAGAGCGAAACTGGGTACAATTGAGATTTGTAGTAACTGAGAAGGAGGTGACTTGAGAGCACATTTGGTAAGAGATTGACCAGATGATGGTAAATTGGTGACAAATGGTGTGAATAACAGAGGACTCGGAACAGAGTTTTTGATTTTCACCTTATTCAACTGACTCGTACATGATCTTGCCGTGGCTAGGTTTCACTTTTCCTCACAAAGATCTTAAAATAGAAATATTCTGTTCTCTTCTGTTATTTTATTTGCCAGTTCTTCCCACTTAATTTTCACTGGAACATTTATACTTTTCAATTAATGCACCTCTGCTTTTTTTTAACCTTTGCTTTTAATACGGCATAAAATGAAACTTGACAATGATTATTTTAGCTCAGAAGTTCACCCATTTCCAAGATGTCTTAGACACTCTATTAAGTTTGTGTTTAACCGAACACCAGAACTGATCAGCATCTTGGAAATGGGTGAACGTCTGAGCTCAAATAATCTCTGAGCAATCTATTTCGAGTCACTGTCAATGATCACTTGTATGAAATGTCTTGTATATTCACCCCTCCCTTCTATTTGTTGCCATCTGGCAATTTTATTTCTGTGAATTTTATCATTGCCCATGCTTGGTGCATGCCAGTCCCTTTTAGCCGGTTGACATGGCTATACAGCACACTGTCTACTTCGTTAATTCAAAAAATACTAGTTTGTTGTTGCAAATTTTGTACCCACATTGCTTCAGATACCTCTTCTATGCTCTCTCACTCTTCCCTCTCCCAACAGCCTCCCTTTTACAGATGTTCTATTCTCCCTGACCAGTAATGTGTTTTGCCCACAAAATATACAATCAATCCACTTTACAGTATATCCAATTACATGCTTTGAGACGTATCAACAGCATGATGAGGGCTATACCAAAGGCAAGGATTATTATTGTATGTCACTTTGGTTCAGTCTCACAGCTCTGTCTTTGCAAAATATTTTATACTCTTTTAGCTCCATCTCAGAGAATGGAAGTCAATCTTCTGTTCTCAGCCATATTTATGTGAGGTTGATGATGATATAATGTTCCCTGGCTGCACATATGTATAATTCTGAAAGCTTCTTTGTGATGAATTGTTTTATTAACAACAACTTGCATTTATATAGCGCCCTTCACAAGGGGTAGCGTTCCGGAGGGTTTCACAGTGGCAGAGTCTGACAACGTGCCAGGGAGAGAGGGAGGGGGGAGGTGACCGTAAGCATGATCAAAAAGGAAGGTATTTAGGTGTGATTTGAAGGTGGGGAGGGAGGGGGTAAGGTGGAGGGATTGGGGGAGAGAGTTGCAGAGTTACGGGTTGTAGTGGCTGAAGGCACGGCCACCAATGGTGGAATGGAGGGCAGGAGGGACAAACAGGAGGCCGGAGCCGCCAAGCAGAGGCAGCGGGTGGTGGAGTGTCCGGTAAGCAGGTCAGATAGGGAGGGAGGAGCAAGGGCATGAAGTGATTTGAAAACGAGTGAGAGGATCTTGAAATCAATCTGTTCGGTGATTGGGAGCAAGTGAGTCCTGGCAAGGACTGGTATGATGGGGGTGTGATGTTAATGGTGTGATATTAATATCAAAACATTTGAATTTATCCTTTCAACACATTCCTTCCCTATTCAGTCCATTAAATGTTTTTTCGATCTTGGCTTGTGTAATTTAAACCTGTGATTATTAAGCAAGTTTCTTTTACTGCTAAATTGAGCATTCACTCAATGCTCAATGTTTGAGAGGCATTGCTTTATTAAATTGGCTGTCATGTTCCTCTATAAAATATATAGACTACAATTTACAGTAAAAGTTTTGTGATACACTTTCAGATATCCTCCTGATACGAATGATGTTACTTCAGATGCAAGGACCATTACTTTAGGATTATCAATGCTGTTATACTAATAGCAAGTGATAATGTATGATTGGAAATGGACATAGACAGGAATGTTTATACTGTACTGGTAATTTTTGAGTTTGGGAAAAAATAAGAAAAAAGTTAAGGTTGAGTTACAATAGACTCTTTTTATAATGTCTTCTTTGAGAACTATACAGAAGTATCAAATAGCATATATTAATTAACAGTTTATATGGTCTCTTGAGTACTGCGTGTGTTTGTTAATCATGTGTCTATCAGAAATAATAATTGCATTTGATAACGCCTTATCACGTCATTAAGGTGGCTCAAAGCGCTTCACAGAATATACTGTAAAGTGGATGTTTTGCCGAGAAAATATACAGTCAATTCACTTTACACTATATTCTGTGAAGCGCTTTGAGATGTCTCGAAGACGTGATAAGGCGTTATATCAAATGCAAGGATCTGCCACAGCTAAAATAGGAATTTTCTTATATCAAATGTACATGTAAATGACTTTGACTTTGGCTACTGGCTGCTGACAGTTAACAATCCGCTCCCTGTTACCTTTATTTTTAAATAATCTCTATTCTATGGACTGACATATTGTGCAGGGCCTGATTGATCACCAAATGTCAGTTATTGACCATTTTAATCAACTAAAAATCAAATAATCAACCTTTTTGACTGAAGGAACTGGTTGGCACATGATAATACAACAATATATTTGGTTGTTCAGATTACTTTCTGAGGACTGCTGATATCAAGGAGAACAAAATAAAGACTGAGATGTGTTTTTCGTTGATTACTTTGATTACTTTGAGTATTGGTGCATGCATTGGCTGCAAAGTAGCAATCTGAACAAGCTGTGACTTGCTTTCCTTGTAACTCTTTGAGGTTAACTGTGTCATCAGTTACAGTTCAGTCCAATGCAACAATGGTTTACAAAGTTTTAATAGTGACTGTTCAATGTGACACCAAACCCTGGTTCGGCAGGTTTTTCCTCTTTCAAAGCTAGTTTGGCAGACTTTCAGTCTTTACCTACTGCGGTAATTTAGAAGAAGCCTTGTGTATTTAAGGTGTGACCCCTTTTAGATTTTTTTCCCCTGACACTGCTTTTTTTTAATAAGTGTTGAGTTCATAGAATCATAGAATTATACAGCATAGAATGAGATCATTTGGCCCATTGTATCTATGCCGACTCTTTGAAAAGTGCTATTCAAATCAATCTCACTCCTCCGCGCTCTCCCCACAGCCCTGCAAATTTGTCCTCCCCAAATAATTATCTTAATTATTGGAAGGAATAGTTCCATAATAATTGGAAGGAAAGCGCTTTGAGATACCCTCTCAACATGAAAGGCACTATATAATGTAAAATTCTTATTGTAAGGCTTGGATCAGTACTTCCTGTGCAAAGCACTCTTACCTCAAACTTTACAACACAACAAAATTACATTGTATAGCGCCTTTTACGTTAGGAGGACGTCCCAAGGCGTCGGGCAGTCAGAGTTTTGGACCCAAGCTGGGAGTCGGGATTGGGGAGGGTGGAGGACGGGGGGGAAGCAGGGTGATCGAAAGCAAGGTCAAAGAGGAAATGGGTCTTGAAGGAGGCAAGGGAGGGGGTGAGGCGGAGGGAATGTGGGATGGAGTTCCAGAGGGTGGGGGCAGAGTGGCAGAAGGCCCGTCCGCCAATGGTGCGGGCAAGGCGGGGGAGACGGCCTGAAGCAGGTCGGAGACCGCTGAGCAGAGGGAGCGGGCAGGATGGTAGGAGGATAGGATGTCACAGAGGTAGGGGGGAGCAAGATCATGGAGGACTTTAAAGGTGAGGACCAGGATCTTCAACTGTATCCTCTGTGTGATGGGAAGCCAGTGGAGTTGGGCGAGGATAGGGATGATAGGGTCACGGAGCCTGGTGCAGGAGAGGACACGGGCTGCAGAATTCTGGATGATCTGCAGCCTATGGAGGGAGGAGTTGGGGAGGCCGACAAGCAGGGAGTTTGCATAGTCAAGCCTCAATGTAATGAATGCGTGTATGAGGGTTTTGGCGGCCTGCGGTGTGAGAGTAGCAGACCAGGTGATGTTGTGGATGTGGGGGAAGGCAGAGTGGGTCATGGCATGGATGTGGGATAGAAAGGATAGTGAGGGTCAAACAAGACGCCAAGGTTCCAGACTGGCTTAGTAAGGTGGAGTGTGCAACCCTGGATAGTGATATTGTCAGCACCTGAGGTGTGGAGGCACTGATGGGAGCCAATCAGGCAATCTTGTTGACGTTGAACTGAAGAAAGTTAGCAATCATCCAGGACTTGATATCTGACAGACATTCTGTCAGGACAGCAGTCGTCCTGAAGTCAAGGGTGGAGGCAGAGAGGTACAGTTGTGTGTCATCCGCATACATTGGAAGTTGACCACCTGTCTGCGGATGATGTTACCAAGAGGGAACATTGAAGAGGAGGGGACCAAGGACAGAGCCCTGAGGAACACCGCATAAGGCAGTGTGGGCGCAAAAGGAGAAACCATTTGTGGAGATGAAGTGGAGGCGGTATGAGAGGGCAAAAAAATCATTGGTATCCATTAGGCTCTATCCATCTCTTAATACAGTACAGTATTCTCCTCCTCATAGAGCAAATCTATACTCTCTTCTCTGGTCTGGAAAGTCCAAATTGACTTCTGGGACTCAATATAATCACGAGCTGGAAAATGATTGTTCTGGTGAGAGTCTTTGCTAGAACAGTTCAACAACAACAACTTGCATTTATATAGCGCCCTTCGCATAGTGTAGTATCCCGGAGCGCCTAATCATTTATCCTGATCAGCAGTCATGCTGGTCTGAAGCAGCAGCTCCCATTAGTGTAGCTCAAAAACACATGAACACAGAGAGAAAGAGAGAAAACTCAAAATTACAGGTTTCAATGTAGAGGAAAATATGGTATAAAAATTCCCTCCCAAAAGATTGATGGTAGTACAAATATTTAAATTAATCGTGGAGTCCTGTAGCTCAGTGGTTAGAGCACTCGCTTTGTAAGCAAGAGACTTGGGTATGATTCCGGGCAGGGCGACATGTTGGGCAAGTTTCTTTACTCCACTCGCCTCTGTTTACTTAGCAGTAAGTAGGAACCAGGTTGTTAGTTGATTGCAAATTACTTTTCCAGGGGTAATAATTCCTTCAAAAAAAACTTATTTGGACACTCAATCCATGACTGCTTGTGAGCACTGCTGTGCGTAATTGGCCGCTGCATTTTGCTCACAAAATATACAGTCAATTCACTTTACAGTATGTTCTGTGAAGTGATTTGAAACGTCTCGAAAACGTGATAAGGCGCTATTATCAGATGCAAGGATTATTATTATTAGTTTATTCTGTTCTTGAACAGAAAACACACTCTAGATTTCTTTCTCTGTACTGTAAGCCAGTTCCTTTTTAAAAATAAAGTACATGTTAATAAGTTCATGCCAATAGGTGAACAATCCAATCAATATGTTGGGTATGGCTGTTGTGGCATAGTGGAAGTGCTTTGCTGTATTCGTAGGAGAGGCGCTGCATTTGCCATTAATAAAATAACTGAAAAGAGATTACTAATAAGGCTTGTGCTATTTTTGTTGTGTTTGTAAAAAATTGAGGGAATAATATTGTAATGTTTCAACTTGGCTCAGTAGGGAGTACTCTGAATCAGAAGATTGTAGGTTCATGGCCCACATTGGACTTGGAACTCATATTGTCTAAATTGACACTCCAATGCAATACTGAGACTCTGCTGCATTGTTGGAGGTGCAACGTTCAACCAAGACCTCATCTACTGTTTAGGGGATGTTAAAGATCCCATGACACCACAGTAAAACTCACATAAGTTGTATCAGTCAGGATCATAACATTTGTTATGATTTGCTTAAAGTCTGAAGTGCAGGCAAATATGTATAAGTCGTATAAAATCTGATTTAATCAGCAATCTACACTGCGCATGTATAATTCAATGCAGCCGGTAAGTGGGCATGTGGTGATGGGTCAAGACTACTTTTCCTGCGATTCAATGCATCTTGACCCGTTGCGGCATGCGCACTTACTGACAAGCTTTGGAATCGCATTGAATCACGGAAAATGAAGTTTTTCTGCACACCTGTCGACTGATCAAAATTATGTTTCCTGCAATTCAATGCAGCTGGTCAGTAAATGCACGTTTCTCGATGGGTCAGGACGTAATTTCCCATGATTTAATACAGCCAGTAAGTACGGGAATAATGGAGGATTGGGGAGTGGTGTTACAAATTAGGAGATGATTAATACGACTTGTGCAAAGAAATCTAACTGGTTTTGATAGGAAACTAAATGGGACGCGGGTGTATGTACTTGTGTGAGTTTTTCTATATTTGAAAAGAGAAGGGAGTTTCGCTCAGAGTCCTAGCCAACAATCCCACAAATAAAATTGGTCATTCACTTCATGAGTCTTTATGGGATATTGCTGTGTGCAAATTGGCTGCTGCGGTTGCGCATTATCATACTTTACAACACATCCTGAGAATTGCTTTGTAAAAAGTGGCAACAACTTGCATTTACATAGTGGCCTTCGCACAGGATAGTGTCTCAGAGCGCTGCACAATGGTGTGGTTGGACATCAAGCAAGGGAGGAGGGAGAGGTGACTATAGGCATGGTTGAAGAGGTAGGGTGAAGATCTTAAATGTAGGTGTGCCCTTAATAATTGTTTTACCAGGTAATCAGTTTTTTTTATATTCTGTGTTTATACAGGATATATTATGAAGTTTATTTAAAACTCTAGTTTAAATGTTGTTCCCGGGCCAGGAGCAATTAAAATTTGAGATGCAAATGCTCAATTTTAACTAGCAGTGAATTTAAATTTGTGGGTTAGACCACCAGGTTTTAGCATATTACATGGACTCATCATATTCAAAAGTTTAAGCTTATTTTCTATGTTCTGTCAATGCAGCTGTCCAATTGTTCATACTGATCTATACTGGTATTGTTTTCAAATGGCATGTCATTAAATTCAAGTATTGTACAGGTTACCCTCAGCAGCAGTTTAGTGTGCTCGAATAAATAAGAAATAAGCTAAGTAAGTACAATGAGCCAATAATCCTGGGTACACATAGTTTCCTCTTTTGTTTTCTCTTCTAGCTTTCTTTGCCAATTTCTCTCTTTTCCTCCTCTCCTCAAGACATTTTCTCTTTTCTGAGGTACACTTCCACAGATGCTATTCACTCTCACTCTCTGGTCTCCCATCCAAATGGCCATTATTCATGTGCAAACTTTTTGATGGGTAAGTATCTTCACAGCTGAGCCTGCTATTCACCCCCTGATATACAGTCCTACATCTCACAGTAAAATCCTGAGAAGCACTTTGAGACATTTTAACGACATGATAATGAGTTATATCAAATGCAAGAATTATTATTATGATAAGGCAAGTGCAAGGATTTTTATTACATAATAAATCTACCTCCGACGTTGGTCCAGAATTATTATTGTAATGTTATCTCTTAATTGCACTTCCATAGTGATAATTTCTGTAAAGTTACCCCTTACTCAGCTTTTGGGAGGTGTTGATATTATGAAGGTTGTGTTTATTACTGTAAATTTAACCCTTACTGTATTTTCAATAGTTGTCGACAGATGTTGCATAGCTATTTTGTAACGTTAATTCTTGGTGCCGCATTCTGGAGGAGCGATTATTGCTGTAATATTAACCCTTATCCCACTCACAGAAAATGATGACACTCTAAAGGATAAATGATTCTAAATTGTCTCAGTATGTGAAGTGAAGTTGTTTTTAGAAGGCCAAAAAATTCTAAAAAAGATCCCTTATGTGATTCCTTGTGCAATAAGAGTTGAAGCACTCCAAGACACTACCCAGTAGTTATCCAAATACAAGTTGTTGTTGATATGAAAACTTTGGATATTTAAATTAAGCTACATTCCACTGTTAATTACTCAATGTATATACTTCCTAGAGTACAGTGATCTGGAGCAGGGTTGAATGAAATGGATGAGACTAGTATTTAATCAGTTTGTTGAATCAGTCCAACCAAAACCGAATTGGACCTTTGAGCTTAACTTTCAACAGTGTCTGCTTATATCATACACAGACCTTCTTGTGTTGCAAATTAACAGAAAATACACTAGCTCCCTGGAGCTCAGCAGGAGAGTTCTGAATCATCCACTTGTTAGCTCACAGCGTGTACTTTGCCAGTCTTAGTTGTTATTTGGAACAAATTATTTTTCATGGTTACAAACGTTGACAACACAGGGTTTCGTTTTCAATTAGAAATTATTGATCCCTCTATGGATTAGAAATATAGGTAACTTGTGCTCCATTGATATCAGTGAACGCTAAACTTCTTAGCTCTGTGTAAAGCCTCACGCTGGAACGTGGAATCCATTCAGTCTATGCTGTCACTGCAGTGTAGTGGTGTGGGTGTGCTGCATTGTTGGAGGTGCTGTCCTCCAAATGAGACTTTAAACTGAAGCTCGTCTGACTGTTCAATTAAATGTTAAAGATCCTATGGCAATATTCGAAAAGAAAAGGAATTTTCCCACAACGTCTTGGCCAAGAATTCCCCACACAAAATTGGTTATTCACTTTGTGCATGTTTGTGGGACATTTTTGTGTGTAAATTGCCATTCGAGTTGTATCGTTCATCTACAACTACACAGTCCCTACACTTTACAGTATATCTTGTAAAATTCTCCTGTCGTAAAGGCGCTACACCAAACGTAAGGATTATTTACTATTATTTAGATGATGATATAATGAGAAATTCTTTCGTCAAGTACCTTTTTGGAAAGAAACTTGGAATCTGCATCTGGCACTAAATGGTCTACATTGTATTACAGTTAATGCTATATATGAATGTGGCAAGAAGTAATATTGGAGCAAATCATCACCCTATTATGGCTTTTAAGACTCTCACAGTTACTTGCATTTCAGGACATAGGAAATATCACCCACAAATATACAGTTAATTCACTTTACAGTGTGTTCTGTGAAGCGCTTTGAGACGTCCTCCCGACGTGAAAAGCGCTGTATCAAATGCAAGGATTATTACTATTATTATTATTATATTTAAAAGTGGCAAAGAAGATAGTGATCTGCACCATTGGACATACCATAGTTAAAGTATTGTGGAAAATTGTAAAGACCATAAAGATGTCTTGGGGTCTGCACTTTATTGAAACTTTCTTTTCAGCAACTGGAGGTGGAATTCAGTTGAGAATGAATGGTTTGAGTTAAATAAAGAAAGCTATTTGGAACATGTGGGTCACTCCTCACATCAAAGTGAGAGTCTGAAGTGAAATGTTAGTGCCTTAAAGAAGTTGCACATCTGTTGCTGTGAATGAGGAGAGAGACGTGTCTCGCTGACAAGTACTCTCCTGAGTCACCCAATGCTGCTGAGGTGTTCTTGAAGCTCCTTTCATAAATCCACGCTCAGGATTTGGGGATAATGCAGAGGCCAGATTGTTGGGTACCCATATGCTACAGCTGCTGGGAGACCAAAGGTGACCGTTTCAGGGAGGTATCACTGAGTCAGGATAAACACAATATCTTCTGGCATGTTGAGTGACAGGTAGGACAGCTGGGTCTGACATGCTACCAGGTCTATTTCTCATGTTCCATTCAGTAGCCATCAGTTGATCCAAATGAACGGGTTCTCGTAGTGCTTCACTTCATAGAGTATTAAGGCTGTATATCTGATCAGTTTAATACATTCCTGAGATTAATCTTCCTTTTGTTCTTCTCTTTGGTAATGGCTGGTGGCTGTCTATTTTCAGCACTTCCAATATTTACATACGTGCATTACATATATATATATATATATATATATCATTTTGCCTCCTTAAATGTTATTTTTGATGTGGTGATGGACAATGTAATCTGGCTATGGATAATGGAGCCAGTATTGCAATCAGTGCAATCCTCACCTCTTTAATTCTGTCTAAAATATTGCAGGCATTTCCTGAATCTGTCAATTCAAGTGTTTTATTTTGTCTGTGGATTTCCTATCTATTTTGGAAGGTTGTCTAGATAGAGTCAGGGCCATTTTAAAGTACCTTATTGCAAAAGTTGTTATGCGAAGAAGAGAACTTTGGCCTCAGATAAGGTGAAGGAGGGAGTGGGTGGTGGGGGCTTATATTTTTTGTTTTTCAATTACATAGATTAACCAATGAGTGAAAAGAAAGCCAGCTGTATGACTTCAAATCTGTCAATAGAGAGAAGGGACTTGCCCTTTTCACACTGAAATATGAAGGCTTCCCAAAGTATCATCAGAGACCAGGGATCCCTGTGATCTGAAAAGTGTAACCTGAGTAGAAATACTTTGCCTGGCTGTACTTGTGCGAAATATAGTCCCATTTAATTATGCAGTGTGGAGTGTTTACCTACAATGAATGAATTAACAAGCTTCTTATGACACCAATAACAATAATTTCCTACTTTCCCATAATTTGGCAGCTACTTTCATGGGTATGCCGTTCTTGCATGCTTACATCCAAATTAGAAGATTTACTGCACCAGTGCAATGCTGGGAGTGTGCTGGGGATGTTACATCGGGGCATGCCGTACAACAACAACAAGATTGCATTTATAGAGCGCCTTTCACGTCGGGAGGACGTCCCAAGGCGCTGGACAGTTGGGTCGGGACACGAGCAGGGGGAAATCGTCAGGGTGAGGGGAGGGAAGGGAGGGAGCGAGGAGGGGGTAGAGAGTCGAGAGGAGAGCTGAAAGCAAGGCTGAAGAGAAAGGTCCTGAGACCGGCCTTGAAGGAGGAAAGGGAGGAGGCGGCGAAGGCACTGGGGGATAGAGTTCCAGAGCCTAGGGGCTGAGAGGCTGAAGGCCCGGCCACCGATGGTAGGGCGGTTGGGGCGGGGGATGTGGAGCAGACCGGAGCCAGAGGAACGGAGGGTACGGGCAGGTAGGTAGGGGGATAGTAGGTCGGAGAGTTAGGAGGGTGCGAGGCCGTGAATGGACTTGTAGATGAGGATGAGGATCTTGAATTCGATCCTCTGGGGGATGGGGAGCCAGTGGAGGCGAGCGAGGGTGGGAGTGATGTGGTCCCGAAGCCTGGTGCGGGACAGTACACGAGCTGCAGAGTTCTGAATGACCTGCAGCTTGTGGAGGGAGGTGCCGGGAAGGCCGGCGAGGAGAGAGTTCCCATAGTCCAGCCTTGAGGTGACAAAGGCGTGGACCAGAGTTTCAGCAGCGTGAGGGGTGAGGTAGTGCCGTAGTCTGGCGATGTTCCGGAGGTGGTGGAAGGCAGTGCCAGTTGTGGCGCGGATATGAGGGAGAAAGGACAGCTCAGGGTCGAACAGAACCCCGAGGTTCCTGACTGGCTTTGAGAGGTGGAGAGTGCAGCCTTGGATGCTGATGGTGTCAGCGCCTGAGGTGCGGAGGCGCTGACGTGAGCCAATCAGGAGGGCCTCAGTTTTGCGCACGTTGAGCTGAAGAAAGTTGTCTCTCGTCCAGGACTCGATGTCGGACAGGCAGCTGTCAGGACATCGGTGGTCGTGGAGTTGAGGGTAGAGGAGGAAAGGTAGAGTTGGGTGTCATCCGCATACATGTGGAAGTTAACCCCATGTCTGCGGATGATGTCACCAAGGGGGAGCATATAGAGGGTGAAGAGGAGGGGACCGAGGACAGAGCCCTGAGGGACACCGCACGAGACAGTGCGGGGACTGGAGGAAAAGCCGTTAGTGGAAACAAAAGGAATACGGTGGGAGAGGTCGGACCTAAACCACTCAAGGACAGGGCCTTGAAGGTTGAGGTGGGAGGACAAGCGGTGGAGGAGGATAGCGTGGTCGACCGTATCGAATGCGGCCGATAGGTCGAGAAAGACGAGGAGGCAGAGGGAGCCCTGGTCACAGATGGTCAGGATGTCATTAGTGACCTTGACCAGGACAGTTTCTGTGCTATGGGCAGCACGGAAACCTGACTGGCGGGGTTCAAAAAGTGAATGGGTGGAGAGGAAAGAGCGCAGCTGGGAGGCGACAACTCGGTCCAGGACCTTGGACAGGAAGGGGAGGTTGGAGATGGGCCGGTAGCTTGATAGCTGCGACGCATCAAGGGAGGGTTTTTTCAGTGTGGGAGTGATGGTGGCAGTTTTGAGGGGAATGGGAACAGAGCCAGAGGAGAGGGACAGATTAATGGTGTCTGTGAGAAGTGGGGCAAGGAGGTGGAGCTGGGAGATAAGGAGTGGAGTGGGGATGGGGTCCAGGGAGCAGGTGGTGGGTTTCAAAGACAGGATGAGTTTGGTGACAGAGGGTGGGGAAACGGGTTTGAAGGTGTGTAGGGGAGGATGGGTAGGAGTCGGAGTGTGGGAGGGAAGGGGTGGGGGGTGGGTGGAAGTTGGAGGGGCAGTGACCGCAGAGCGGATTCCCTTGATTTTGGATTCAAGGAAATCCAGCATCTCCTCGCAGTGAAGGTCGGAGGAGATGACCTGCGCGGGGTGGCAGGAGGAACGGAGGAGTCGGGATGTGGTAGAGAACAGAAGCCTGGGGTTGTTCTTCGCCTCCAGGATTATCCTGTAATTCCTGTGGATATCCTTCTGACCTGATAAGCCGCTATTCCAGGCAGAGGGCGAAACCTTGGGCAAGTTTCCTTACTCCACACAGAGCCTAATAATAATCCCTCCAAAAAAAAACAATAATAAATTGGTCATTTTCAATCCATATGACTGTTTGTGGGACATTGCTGTGCGCAATTGGCTGCCGCGTTCGCCCACAAATATACAGTCAATTCACTTTACAGTGTGTTCTGTGAAGCGCTTTGGGACGTCCTCCCGACGTGAAAAGCGCTATATCAAATGCAAGGATTATTATTATTATTATTATACCAAATGCGAGGATTATTATTATTATTATTAATAATGAGATCCCTTCCCTTACTTGGTTAGAAACACTATACTTGCTAAAATAATACAACAAAGTTACAGTATTTTGTCTCATGTAGCTAATGTGAATTCTTTGATGTTGCATGTGTTGAATTTGAACTTGTTGAACTGTGTTTCTTAGGTCATGTGTCTCAGTTAAATTGTGTTTCTTAGGTCTTCAGGACTCTTCAGTTTGATCGACAGTCTGTGGCCTCCATTAATTCCACCAAAAGTCCATGGTCAAAGCCAAGGCAGCCAAGAGGTAATATTTCAGCAAACATTAATGCACCTTGCTCATGAATTAGTTTGTTTTAAACCTATGCCATGACAATGTTAACATTGAAAGATATAATTTTGTCACTTCTTCACTCTCAGGGAAAGGTGCCTACATCTTTCCCCTTCTAAAACAAAAATACATGAAATTGTTGGCTTATGTTGAATCAACAGAGTTTATATCTGGATCCATTCAACAATCCATACTACATTTGCAATTATTAGAAAACTGGTATTGAGGGTTTTATTATTAAATGAGGTGATGTAATTCCAATTTTTAAACTTGGTTGGACTAGATGCTTAATTTTTTGTACTATTTTATGGTACTTTGTTCCACTGGATATAGAATTAGACTGAATTTCTATTCCACTCAGTGGAAATGTGAAATTAGCAGTGAAAAAATAACATATTTTCTGAAGTGCTTGCATTACTAAACTTAACAGGGAGAAAGTCAACTTGGATCTAGATTTACTTTATTTAACTAGCATTTCAGAGCTTCTGAAATTTGGCAAATTCTTAAATGGATCCTTAATTTCACCCATAAATTACAAATTCACTTTAGAGTATATTCTGTGAAGTGCTTTGAGATATCTCAACAATGTGCTATGTCGCTATATCTAATGTAAGACTTATTGTTATTATTAATTCTGAAATCTTTTTTGTATGTAACTTCAAAGGTAAGACTGAATTCAATTTGCTAAATTCTGGACACCCTGAAATGCTACCTAAATAAGTAAATCTAGATCCAGGTGGAATTTCTCCCATATATTCCCAACTTCAATTCGGAAATTTGATGATTTATCTGAAAAAGATAATGCACATTCCTGGGGAAGGTTAATGCAAAAATTTCACTCCTGCCTCAAAACAAAATGATATCTCGTCATGCTGTGCCTGAGATTTCTATATAAACCAGGACATTTTTTACCTGATACATTGTAAAATACGCGGAGAATCCTGGGTGTGGACTCAATTCCAAGCACTCTGGTCCAGGGTATTAAAACGCCATGATGTTTTGTCTTTATTTTGTATTTTAGCGTAACCTGTAAGCAGATTGTAAAAACAATGATGTACATCTGAGACGAACAATTTTTCAAATGGTTATCTGTGCTCTTACTCTACTATCTTTGATTAGATATAATATTATCGTTAAAAAAAATTTCATTCCTTAAAATTGACCTAGCTCATCACCAGTTCCATTCCATTGTCCTGGAATTAAATAAAATCTTGCACACTCTTCTCTATAACAGTTGGAATAATAATTAGAAAAATGTATTTTCTAACACCACTCGAGTAACATGCTCATTCTGAAGAGATTGCAAATTTGGCAGAGGGAGGCGTAGATTAATACCCATAGTGAACACAGACTATAAGCCATTATCTATAAACCAGTCATTTTTAAAATGTTGAGCATAATAATAATAAAATAATAATCCTTGCATTTGATATAGCGTTTTTCACGTCTTCGCGACGTCTCAAAGCGCTTCACAGAATATGCTGTAAAGTGAATTGACCGTATATTTGTGGGCGAATTTCATAACAGCACTTTTTAAACAGGTTTGCGGCACCAAACACATTACTTCTGATCGAGTAATGGGCCCTCATTCATACCTTCATCACATCCGAGCTTGACTAATTCAGCACCCTGCTAGCAGGACCTCCCCAGTTTTCCCTTACACAAGTTGCAGACTATCCAGAACTCTGCAGTCTGTGGCCTCTGCTGCACTGGGACCAGTGGGCCTGACAGATGTTTGGTTAGCTAATTGACCAGTTAAATTAATATTATTACTTTCACCCTATTCACAATACAATTGATCATAAAATATTGAATAAAATGAAATAAAGTAAAGAAAAAGAACTTGCATTTCTATATTGTCTTATTGTGTCATAATGTCCCAAAGTGCTTTACAGCCACTTTGCCTGAAATTTTGGAACTCTCTCCCTCAATCCCTCGGTATTGCCCTCTCCTTCCCTCGTTTATATCACAACTGACGACCTTTCTCTTTGACCGTGCTTACGGTAGCAGCATTTACCTGTCTTACGGTGATCCTAAGCACGACTGGAGGCTCGGCGCCAGACTTTGCCATTGTTAAGCGCTCCCAAGACTCTGCGCCGCGTGAGGGGCACTATATAAATGCAGGTTGTTGTTAGGCAGGAATTGCTGTCAAGTGTAGTGACCTTTTTTATCAACAAAATAGATAACCATTTTAAACACAAGCAGCAATGAGTTAAATAATTTTATCTTGAGGACTGCTGACCAGCAGATCCAATGACTCTTTGGATTATGTCACTGTGTCTTTAGCCCCACTTGAAGAACAAGCAGATTGGATGTCTCAACTTAAGGATAATAATAGTAATAATACTTGCATTTGGTAAAAGTGTCTTCCACGTCAGGAGGGCATCCCATACGATTTGTGGAGTCCTGTAGCTCAATGGTCAGAGCACTCGCTTTGCAAGCTAGAGACCTGAGTTCAATTCCAGGCAGGGTGAAACCTTGGGCAAGTTTCCTTACTCCACACGCCTAATAATAATCCCTCCAAAACCCAAAACAATAATAAATTGGTCATTTTCAATCTACGACTGTTTGTGGGACATTGCTGTGCGCAATTGGCTGCCGCGTTCGCCCACAAATATACAGTCAATTCACTTTACAGTGTGTTCTGTGAAGCGCTTTGGGACGTCCTCCCGACGTGAAAAGCGCTATATCAAATGCAAGGATTATTATTATTATTATTATTATTATTTACTGTGAAGTAGAGTGTTTGAGTGTTTATAGGTGAACTCAACAGCCCAATTTTGCCCAGCAGTGTTCCACAACCATCCATGAAACAAATGACCAACTTTATTTGGGGGATTGTTAACTTGGAAACTTCTCTTTTCGAATAGTGTCATGAGATCTTTAACGTCCTCCTGAAAAGGCAGACTTAACTTTGGTTTAACATCTCATCTAAAGGACCCTCAGCACTGCATTGGAGTATCATCTTAGATTATGAGAACAGATCCCAAAATGGAGCTTAAACCCACAACCTTGTAACCCAAGAGTGAGAGGGCTTCCAACTGAGACAAGGCCACAGTGTAACCAAGGACAGAGCAATCTACCAACTGTGCTTCAAAAGATATATGAATGGAAAAATGCTGGGAAGAATACTCAGCAATGCAGAACCATTTTCAGTAACAACCACTTGCGTTTATATAGTGTCCTTCATGCAGGATAGCATCATGGAGCGCTACACAATGGCAGGGTTGCACCTAATTTTCAACCTAATTGAATAGTTATCAGTCCGTGCCTTCGATCATCTTCCCACCCCAGTGCCTTCGCCCTCACAACTATCGAATCTGACCCCTAGCTTGGGTGCACCCTAGACTATCCAGCATCTTGGGTTGTCCTCCTGATGTGAAAGGCACTATATAAATGCAATTTCTTGTTGCTGTTGTAGCAGTATTTCTAACTTGAAGTTTGGACTTTCTTGCAGAGTGTAGGTTCTCCCTCAGGTGCCTTGCTTCCTGCTCCTAGTTTCTGCTATGTACTTGCTGCTCGTCCAGGGGAGAGAGGAATAGAGCTGCTTCAGGAGGAAAATGGATCTGACCTCTATCGACCAACAGCATGGCACAATTTAGAGCACATTCTTCAGGTAACTGGAGATATTATGAACATGTAAAATGATTTTAAGCTTGTATGTAGGGCTTAACTGATGGCGAGTTTCCAGTATCAATATTGGCAAGGTTTTTGGGGTGTTGATGTTGTTCCAGTCCATGTGCCTTTGATTTGTTGCAGATTCTAGTATAAATGCCCTATGAAGCACATTCTTGTTCTGTGCCAAGCACTGGGAGAGTCCAGCCCAGTCTCCACTGAAAATTCACATTCAGGCTCACAACAAGCAACTGAATTTGGCTGGTTTACCAGGTTCAGCACAAGGTAAACTGGTGCTGCACCCATGGGTGTGGAGAAATTAACCCATGCTTGTTATCCTAGGACCTGGTTCCTCATTCATAAAACTGGTGAGGACATTGGAAAAAGTTGGGCAATTAAATAGAAAAACATAGGAAAACATAATTGCCATTAGACAGCATAATTGGGGAGTTAACACTAACATAGGCTTATATGACCTCCCTCTGTGCTTATAATTTCCATGATGTAAACACCCCTGCCAGGCAGGATAGTCTGAGTGCAAGAGGCATATTTGGAAAAGAGAGAGATAAAAGTTGAAATGGCAATTTTAAAAATTATAAATGCAATATAATGCTCATTATTTAGCTTATACAATTTCAAACTTTTAATTCTGAATAAGAATCATGTCAACGGGGTCTAGCCTTCATCACATCCAGGCTTAATTATTACAATGGCATGCTTCTCTGAATTCTCAGCTCCTCCCTACACGAGCTACAAACCATCCAGAATTCTGCAGCAGGCTCTGGGAGTCCATTATCCCAATCCCTGTTTGGTTACACAAGCCAAGTGGATCTCCGCACTGGTTGACTGGGAACCCATGATGGGGTGGGTGGGGGGGTTATGAGAGAAGGGGAGCTGAGGAGAGGATCAAATTCAAGATTGTCAATCTCATGTTCAAATCCCTCACCGCCTCTCCCTATCCTGCATCTTCCTGCAACCCAACTGACCTGATCCATTGGTGGGAGGAATTTCAGCCTTTCTGCCTCTCTGGAACTCCATTCCAGAGTACCTCCACCTCACCCCTCCCTCCCCACCTTTAAAGCTCGCCTTAAGGCCTAGCTTTTCTATTATGCTTTCGGTCGCGTTTCCACACCTTCTCCTCAGCTCCTCTTCTCTCATTAACCCCCCAGCTTGGGTCCCCAGTAAACCAGTCTGGAAATGTTAGGAGGACATCTCAAATAAGCACTTTTAAGATGTGAAAGGCGCTTTATATGAAAGTTGTGATCATTGTTACATCTTCAAAAATAATTTAATGTTAAAATATAACTATACATCATGCAGAGAATGCCTATATATTTAAATATTTTAAGTAATGTCCATTGTATTTCATGAGTTAACTTTTAATATCGTTTTATACTTAATTTTAGTATATTCCTGAAAGCCATCGGTGCAGTTTCAGCGCAGAAGTCATCTACAGAAGGTTGCAGGTATGAACAGGTAAACAGTAACAGATTAGCTTATCTGTTGCTGGAAGTAAAATCAAAAATGACAAATTTAATTTCAGTGAATAGATGATTTATTTCTCATATCAATGAATAATAATATTAAAGATTTATTAATAATAATCCCTTGCATTTGATATGGTGCTTATCACTTAAAAATGTCTCAAAGCACTTGTTTCCCGAGGCTTGATCCAACTTAGAGATGGGATCCACAACAATAGATTAAACTACCAATTTGTGCTAAGAACCATTCCAGAACTATTGCCTATTTTGGGGTTTCATGGTATCTCTATGGGCCAGCCCAGAATGCAGTGTGCTGGGACAGTTCTAAATATTTACATCTTGGAGTTTTTTTAACTTCAAATGTATATTTAATTGCCCTTAAAAACAAATTGATACAAAGTCTGTGCCTCTGAGTAAATAAGAGCATAAGAAATAGGAGCAGGAGTAGGCCATTCGGCCCCTTGAGCCTGACCCGCCAATATGTAAGCCCCTACTTGCTTTGCCCCACATAGTTTAACTAGCCCCTGTGTTTGCAGCCACAAATCCCTTTCCTGGTGGTAGTAACAAAGAAGAATTCTAGACAAACCTCTATTCTGAAAACGTTTGTAGGATGTAGGCAGGATTGGGTTATGAGTCACTTAATCCTTCTACATCCTGCGCACATAGCATACTTAGCTCACTTCCTTATAAAGAATAGCCACTTGACAAGTACAGTACAGTTTTAAAGGGGGTATAGGAGCATAGAGACATGGGGGTTCACATACACAGGTCTTTGAAGGTGGCATGACAGGTTGATAGAGCTGTTAAAAAAGCAAATTGAATCATTTGCTTTATAAATAGATGCATAGAGTAAAAAAAGCAAGGAAGTTCTGCTAAATCTTTATAAGTCACTGGTTAGGCCTCAGCTAGAGTATTGTGTCCAATTGGAAAGGGTGCAGAAGAGATTTACCAGAAGAGAGAGTACCAGGGATAAGGGATTTTAGTTATGTGGAGACTAAAGCTGGGATTGTTCTCCTTAGATCAGAGAAGGTTAAGGGGAGATTTAATAGAGATGTTCAAAATTATGAGGGGTTTTGATAGAGTAGATAAGGAGAAACTGTTTCCACTGGCAGCTGGGTCAGTAACCAGGGTAGATAGATTCAAGATAATTGGCAAAAATACCAGAAGGGAGATGAGGAGAAGTTTTTTTTACACAGAGAGTTGTCATGGTCTGGAATGCACTGCCTGAAAGGGTGGTGGAAACAGATTCAAAAACAACTTTCAAAAGTGAATTTGATAGGTACTTGAGAAAGAAAAATTTGCAAGCATAATGGGAAAGAGTGGGAGAGTGGGACTGAGTAGGTAGCTCTTCCAAAGAGCCGGCGCAGGCACGATGGGCCAAATGGTCTCCTTCTGTGCTGTCATATTCTATGATTCTATGACTACTCAAAAACAACCACTGTCTGTTTTCTGGACTTGTAACATATTTAATGCCTACATGCACCCCATCCTTTCAACTAATGGGAATAATGGAGAAGGGAATAGAGGGGTGTGGAAGAAGGGATTAAGAGGAGTAGAAGCTCACAGGGAGTACATCACCAGCATGGACAAGTCGGTCCCAATGATTGGTTTCTGTGATTGGTTTCTGTGCTGTAACATTCTATGTAATTCTATGTAACTATTTTGCAGCCAATTATGAAAGTACATGTAAGTGTTAATACAATATCCAAAGTAAGTGGGACCTAAACTTTGTTCTCCTCTAAAATACGTGTAGATGGTAACATTCTGAAGTAACAAGGCTGAGGCAATTTCTTTGTGTGGATATTAAATAATAATAATAATCCTTGCATTTGATATAGTGTCTTATCACGTCTTCGAGATGTCTCAAAGCGCTTCACAGAGTATACAGTAAAGTGAATTGACTATTTTATTTCAGCTTCATCATAATAATGTATGTATTCTCTCACTGAAATAAAGGGAAGCATTTGTGAAAGCACAATAGGAGGCAATAAATGTTCAGTAAACTAGGGTAAACTCTGGATAACTTGTCCCGGCTTAACTGGTTCCCATGCAAAATATTAATAAGGGACACCCTTTGCTTGTCATTCTGCTTAACATGCAACTTGTTCCATTCTAGAATTTTTTGTAAGTACAATCAATGTAAAATTGATTGGATAACTCATCCTACATGATGTGTCTTGCATCCCGGGGGCCTCCTGCCCTAACCTGGAACTGGTGCGGGTGTTCAGTGGTGGTTGGGCTCACATGCTCAGATGCATCGCAGAGGCCTCTGGTCTATTGGAAATTCGCTCCATGGTCTTGTGCCCCATCCTATCCCAGGATAGAGCAGGACAGGATAGGAACAGAGGCCATAGCACGGCCCTCCAATAAACAGAGGCCTCAGCGAAAGCTAGGGCAGGAGTCCACAGTGCAGACCTTTATGCAGAAGCCTCAGCGATGCATCTGAGCATTCCCACCCAACTTCCACTGAGTGCCCACACCAGTCACAGATGCTCAGCCAAGGTTGGGCATGGATGCTGACATGGATCACAGAGGCCTATGGTCTATTGGAAGGCTGCACTATGACCTCCTATCCTGTGTCAGATGCAGGCGCTTGGCAGAGATTGGACATGCATGCTCAGATGTGGTGTCCACAGTGCTCGGGAGCTGGCTGAGCGAGAGAGAGAGCAACCTTGAGAGGCCGGGGAAACATACATAACTTAAACAAATTTTAACAAATAAATTCACTGTCGTGGGTTCAGGGCCACTCCATAAATGAATTACTGAAATCATAAATGGATTATTCAAATACACTCCTTGCCGGTACTCCAGCTCCACTATGCAAAAAATCCAGCTCATTCAGAACTCTGCTGCCCGCATGCTTACCCAGACCAAACTCCTTACCCACATCTCACCAGTTCTGGCCAGGCTCCACTGACTCCCCATCACCGAACAGATTGACTTTGAGATCTTCACACTTGTGTTCAAATCCATTCACTCCCTGACACCTCCCTACCTCTCCGACCTCGTCACTCTCCAATCCACTACCCAGCGCCTCCACTCGACTGGCTCCGGCCTCCTGCTTGTCCCTCGCACTCTCTGCTCCACCATTAGAGGTCGAGCCATGAAACTGTGAAACACTTTCCCTCAATCCCTCGGCCTTGTCCACTCTCTTCCCTTTTTCAATTCCTGCCTGAATACCTTCCTTTTCAGCCGTGCTTACGGTCATCTCCCCCCCCCCCCCCCCCCCCCACACAGGCTCTGCCATTGGTAAGCGCTCTAAGACTCTACCCTGCATGTCGGGAGCTGTATAAGTTCAAGTTGTTGTTATTGATCAATTTTTTGTTGTTTCTGTCTCCAACACTATTTCATACATGCTATGTAGAAAAGCTTTCTTTCTGCTCATGAACTAATAACTGTACGATGCACATGTTAAAACCTGTTTCTGAATATTGCACTATTTATTTTCAGGCTCAAACTGCCAATCAACAAATCAGCGGAGAAAATTGGGTGTTTGTGACTGATTCAACACTACAATCCTCAACCCATGATCCCCTGGTTCCCAGAAGCCTGCCAGTCTGTGTAACCTCATTTTGTGTATTGTGTGCCGAAGTTACTAAAGAACTGAATGATGGATCATCCCACACCCTCTTATTCAAGGATGCTATTGTAGAAAAAGGTTAGACTTGCTTTATTAGTGTATTCTGGAAAGGTAGGATGCCACTAATGGGGCGTATGAGGCGGGGGACATGAAGCAGGCTGAAGCCTGCTTAGCGGAGGGAGCAGGCAGGTTGGTAGGGGGATAGAAGGTTGCAGTGATAGGGGGAGCAAGGCCATGGAGGGCTTTGAAGGTGAGGACCAGGATCTTGATCTGTATCCTCTGTGTGATGGGAAGCCAGTGGAGTCAGGCGAGGATGGGGGTCATAAGGCTGCAGTGCCTGGTGAGGGAGAGGACACGGGCTGCAGAGTTCTGGATGATCTGCAGCCTGTGGAGGGAGGAGTTGGGGAGGCGCAGAGTTTGCCAAGCAGGGAGTTTGCGTAGTCGAGCCTGGATGTTATGAATGCGTGTATGAGGGTCTCGGCAGCCTGTGGTGGGGAAAGGTGAAGCGGGTCACGACATGGATGAGTTCGAACAGGACATCGAGGTTTTGTCTTGGCTCCGTGAGATGTAGAGTGCATCCATGGACGGAGATTCTGCCAGTGCCTGAGGTATGGAGGTGATGACAGGAGCCAAGCAGGAGGGCCTCTGTCTTGTTGAAATTCAACCTGCAGGAAGTTAGCTCTCATCCAGGACTTGATGCCCGACAGGCAGTCTGTGAGGACAGCAGTGGTCCTGGAATCAAGGGTGGCTGCCTTGCTATCTCTGAGAGGATTATTCTGGGTTTACTTTCTCAGTGTTGTATAACATCTTATAAGCTTTTACAAGCTCCCTTCTCAGATGTCTCTGCGAAGCTGAACAGCCCGAACTTATCTAATTGTTCTTGTGAGTCTCATTGCTCTCCTCTTCACTACTTCTAGGGCCTGGCTAGCCCCTCCTCTATACCCCCCACACACACTTGTTTTGTGATCACTGTACTGTACACACAGTTCTCCAGATTAGCCCGATGAGACCTTTTTACAGTTTGAGCTTGAATTCGGGGGCTCTGAACTGACCTGAAGCAATGTTGTTAGCTTTGTGGTTGCCTTGTTTATTGCTGCCTCACACCATTTGTTTTGGACACCATTTGTACATTTGTTTCATTTGTACACCAGCTCATTCAAAACTCTGCGCCCACATACTGACCCGGACCAAACTCCGTACCCACATCTCACCAATTTTGGCCAGGCTCCACAGGCTCCCCATCACCGAAACGATCGACTTCAAGATCCTCATTCTCTTGTTCAAATCCATTCACTCCCTGACACCTCCCTACCTCTCCGACCTCCTCACTCCCCAATCCACCACCAGGTGCCTCCGCTCGACTGGCACTGGCCTCCTGCTCATCCCTCGCAACCTCCACCCCACCATTGGAGGTTGTGCTTTCAGCCACTACGCCGCAAAACTCTGGAACACTCTCCCACAATCCCTCCACCTTGCCACCTCTCTCCCCTCTTTCAAGTCCCGCCTGAAGACTTTCCTGTTCGACGGTTCTTACACTACCTCCCCCCTCCCCCCAGATCGGAGTCAGGCTCCATCACTGTTAAGCGCTCAGAGACGCTACCCTGCATGGAGGGTGCTATGTAAGTGCAAGTTGGTGTTGTACACAGTGAGAAACAACAACACCAATTTGTACTTATAGAGCCCTTCACGCAGAGTAGCGTCTCAAAGCGCTTAAACAAACCAACTAACATTTGATTTGGGTTTTACTAGAACAGCTCCATTCACTTGAAAAAGGTGCTTTGAGCTGGGGACTCGAAACAAATCAGTAATAGTCTGGATTTGTTTTAAATGTAGAAACACAACACAAAATTCATCTTGAACCCTTCATTAAGGATGGGCCCCCTAAAGATTCTATCCAGATTGGAAAACAATGAAGAATGATTATACTGTACCGATAAACAAACCCTTCTCAAATCTGTGTAATGCCCAGTCGCTGGCCTGTGCAGTAAAGAAATGTAAACAATTGCAAAGATTTGGTAGGATGTGGGTTGCAGTTGGGCAGTTGCAGTTTGCCTTAATTGGTGGGATGCATGTTGCTGGGCTTCAGATGCCTGAAAACCACAGTGGAAGCAGATTCTGATTAGCATTTGATTGATAAGGAGATCCACTTTCTGATCCACTGAAGAGGAAGATTTGACCCTCGTCTGCATTGCAGGCCAAACAAACCTGTGTGTCTTGTTTTTGTCATGCATGGCTTGGGAGATGGGATGTAGTCGTACCATTTCTGACTGTTGTTAAACAAATGAAGAATATTATGTCATAACAATTGGAGTTAAGTAGCCCCATACAGTAAGTGACATAGCTCCGTAATACAAGGCAAGTAATCTCCCTCTAGATGCCTTCCCAGAAATGTCTGGTTTATCTATCTGTAATGTTTGTTGTAATTTGAGAGCTGTTCTTTTGTTCTGCAGATAATATTGTGTGTGCAGAAGGAACTGTCCTTTCACTCTACAACTCTGTGCTTGACAGTAGTAGAGAGCAAGAGTTTTCCCAAGTGACTGGACCTGTTACACTTGACGAACTCAGCATTGCAACCAAAATGTGCTCACTGTGCACTGTACAAGGTAAGTGTATCCCTGTCTCATTTTTGGGACATTTAGCTCTTTAAAGTGCACCCAGAAAAAGCTCAAATAAAGTGCAAAAAGCCCCTTTTTAAAAAATTCTCTCTTGGCCTAAAGCCAGGTGTAATGTCATCAGTGACTGTTGGAGCACAGTTAGCGGAGAGAGGTGTGGGGCGGGAACCAAGAGAGAGAGTGAAAGAGACAATCTGAGACAAGGTGAGATGGTCTGCCTCTCTTTAGCTTTCTTTTCTCCCCTCTCTCTTTCTCGGCTCCCTCACTTTTTCCCGCTTGTCTCCCCCCGTCTCTCTCTCTCCCTTGTTTCCCTCTCTGCTGTCTCCCCACCTCTCAGTCTCTTGTCTCTTCTTGTCTTCCCCCTCTGTCTCTTGCCTCCTCTCTTTCATGTCTCCCCTTCTCTCGAGGAAGGGTCGCCAAGGGGAACTCCTTTCTCTTTAAGGTACTCTGCCTAGACAAAAAGAAGGGAAATCCTTGTGATGAAGAATCCTGGACTTTGTACATTACCTTGATGCCTGCCTCCATTTCAAAAAAGCTCAAATGGCTTCAACTCAGAGAAGCTCCATTGAGATGGGGATGGGGTTTGGACCTGCCTAGAGGCCACCCACTCCAGGAAAGTTTGTACTATATTTCCAATTTGGAAGCTGACAACATTTTAAATATTACTTAACAAAAACACATGAACAGAAATATGGCAAGCTTTGAATAAAATGATTGAGCACAAGTGAGATTGATTCCCTGTTTAAAAAGGGTTTGTCAGGAAAATGGCAGCGCCTCAGTGGCTCCTTGCCCACCTAAAGGCCCCTCAGACATAAAGTGCTTCTCATGCAAGGAACTCTGAATGTCACGCCAGCCTCCAAGAACTCTGCTCTGACCCATTACATTATCTAATTCAGTTCATCATTATTCACCGTGTTAAGATATTTGTTTTTTTTAATGAAATATTTAATAAAGGCGAAAGAGATTATGATAAAGGTGAAGCAGGTTATGATATTTGCTCTTTAAACTGCATGAACTTTAATTCATTTCAGCAGTGCTGCCTTTAATGATGTGGCTCTATTTAGACCAACTCTTCAATGGTGTTCATTTTGAGACAGTGGCACATGTATAAGCAAGAGTTACAAGATTAATTCTGTTTTTCAGGGACTGTGGTTGGGGTGGACGAGACTACAGCTTTTTCCTGGATAGTTTGCAACAGATGTGGAAGTGAAAAACTGGAAAAGAAAACTGGAGAAAGGTCAGTATAAAAAAATATAACTGAGGTTAACTGAGAAGAAAAACCTACATAAATTTTGTTTTGAGATTTCTGTCTTTACACTACTTTGAAAATGCTTGTTCCAGACATTTTTGTCATGACGCAGAGGGAACGGTTGTAAAATATTTAATAAACACAGGAATATTAGACCCAAATAAAAAGTGATGTTCAAGCAGCTCTCGTTTGGCGTCATGATCTTGTGACACCTCCTCCCCCTTCCTGTGACGTGATCTAAACCATATGGAAAAGCTCGAGCGTAAAGGAAATGTTGGTGACAGTAACTGATTGGATGGAAGCCATTGGCAAAACTTGAATAGGGAAAGCTTGTAAACTAATTCACGTGGTTCGAGACTGTGAGACATCTGGCCTTGAGAGACACTCTGTGTGTGTGTGTGAGAGAGAGAGAGAGGGAGAGAGCACAGTTATGTCCAATTGAAGAGAATGGCTACATATTACCAGCCAAGAGACTACAGAAAGAAAAACAGAAAGTTTGGTGTAATTGTGCCTAATCTGGGGTCCCTCTGGATGTAGGTATTGGCCAGCATTCTGTACCCACCTTCTCTGCCTAGCTTCTTCACCCCCCCCACACACACACACACACTTTTACTCTTTTCCAATTCTTAAATTTCCTTTCAGTTCCTTGTCATATTTGTTTCCTGGGCAATATTCCTCCTTCATCCAATTACACCCGCAACAAATTATATTTATTGGGGGGTTTGTTGTTTATAGGTTGTTATTGGTGCAGACATGCTGCTAAGTTTGGCTGCATGAAAACATTCACTACTCATCAAACTCTGTTCTGGATGTTGATGCTGTAATGTGATATTCTGCCATATTGAATACCTTATAGGGAATAGGAAATATCTCCTGGTCTGATCAATATCCCCATCTCATCCAAATTCACCCAATTTTCAAATTAATCAGCTGCTCATTTAATTGGTGTTTGTAGGAGAATGCCATTCCCTCAGCATCTGACAATCATTCCTGCCATGACAAACCTATTCCCCGCTCTGCCATGTGAAACTCCCTTAGTAATAATCCATTGACTGGCTAATATTGTGCAGAATGGAGAAATTAATCTTTACAATTTGAGCAACCATTGAACCCCAACTTGCATGACTGATCTATGTTATTACTTATACTTTTTACTTCTAATGGCTCCTGATTAAAAGTTTTTTAAGGTTTTTTATATACAGTATTTGTCTGGCGGGCTGCTTGTCGGAAATTAAAATTTTAATCATACATGATTTAAACTGAAGTTGTGTTTTACTATCTGATTTGAAATGTAGCAAAGGCTTATTTTCTTTAAGTGCATATCACAGGGAAATAGTCATCTGATATGAAATTCTCTGTCTATCAACATTTGCTACCTATAAATATAAAACTCCTGCATGGAATTTGTGCTGTTTAAAGGCAATGGTGGCTCAGTTGGGCAGTTTTATGGGACGACTCAGTTCTCAGAACAGCTTCAATGCCAAAGCATCCCTGATGGCTCCTGACTATAGGTTTGTCCTGGTTACTTCACACCGGCTCTTGAAATTTATTTGAATGTTTGTGTTTTATGTGTCACGTATACACGTGGAGCTATTGTGTTCCTTTTAAATGTTACAAAATATCCTGCCAGCTACTCAGTATTCCGCCGGTCTCTTTATTTTGAATATTTGACTCTGAGTGGATTCAGGATATTTTGTCTGCTCACAGCATATGAAGTAAAGCAGCCCGAAAATGAGCAATGATTAGATTACTGCTCCTTTAAAGCCTTCATTCAGCCTCTGCTCCTGCTCTCTGGAACTCCACCCAAGAGTCCCATACCTCGCCTCCTTGAAGGTGTGTCTCAAGACCTTCCTCTTTGACTGCTCCTTCGATTATCTTTTCCACCGGCCCATCCTGAATCCAACTCACATCACTAGTGCAAACTTTTGACTGAAAGAGCCTTGGAATGTCCTCCCAACGTGAAAGGTGCAATGTAAATTTTGATGTTGTTGGTTTTATCAAATGATTTGGCAAAAAGTTTCCCAAGAATACTAATACTAAAATTGCAACTAACATTTATGTATCTTTGTAGGAGTTCCTTAATGATTTGTGTAACTGTTAATACATGTCCTCAATCCTTTTTCCACATAATCCATTACTGCATTACCTCCCTTGTGGCTTCTGAACAGGAGTTTCAGAGCTTCCAGTATCAATGTACCTGTACCATGACATTTGTGAGTGGGTTAAAATAGTGTGGAAAGGGAGGAAAAAAGGGATACAAACTAAGAAGGTAAAAGAACCCACAATTGCTAGACCTTTTTTTCCAAAAAAGACCGAAATATCTAATAATGTTTTATAACTGATGAACTACAAAACTCGTCATTTTAATAGTTGAACTCGTGTGAATAAATATAAATAAAACATTACTTGTGTTTTTAGATATACTTTTAACAAACTGTTGGGATCAGGGAGAGTGGAGGACCGAGTAGGTAGGAGGGTGGCTAAAGGCACAGTCGAAGAGGAGGATCTTGAGGCATGCCTTGAAGGAGGCAAGGGCGTATCCAAACCAAGCTGAGATTTCCATGTATCCCACCTACACATGAAAATCCCAGAGATAGATTGTTGGAATGAAATGCGCACTCTCTCCCTGGAGGGATGCATCCTGCTTACCTAATTCCGGAAAGTATTTTGTGCAGGTTGGCAAGAGCCAGGACTTTGTGACCCCAGAGTGTGCGTTGGGGTACTGCTGGAGTCTAACCAGCTAAAACCGCATAGCTTGCCGTTGGTATTGCTGTCCGGCAAGCTTTCCCACTGCTTGTCCAGCTAGGACCACCCTACCCATTAGGGCTTTTGCTTGCAGTGTGAACAGGAGCTGAGTGGGATGACTCCCACCCCCCCAGTGACTGGTCTGTCCTTCCAGATCCTGCCGATGTGCCAGGCTGGCTGTGCAGTCATCAGCAGTGCCCTGGAATACTACTGACCCACCTGGCTCAGGAACTACCGTTGCCAGGCATGTCACCATCGAGCCAGTTCAGCTCCAAGGAACCCCGCTTACAGTAGCTGGTTAGCAGGAGCTATGTGTGGGCAGGTTACTCATTCCCAGGCACTTCTCAATGTCTGGTTATTTGGTAATGTGCTAGAGAGACTATTGCCAGGTGGCTTCCTGTCTAACTTTCCCATCCAGTAGTGAAGCACCTGGTATGCTGGCAGCTGGAGAGAGCAGCTAGTCAGAAACCAACTAAAGTCAGGAACTTGCTTTGAAGAGAATTAGGGCTTAAACGTTATTCCTGCCACTCTGTCACATGTGTTTCTACCAATAGTCTGAGCTACCAAACCCATTAAAGTGACAAACAAGCTCCCATCATTTTTCTATACCTGGACCTGTAAGTAAGCTTGGGCTGCTCGCACGCCTCTGTTTATCTAGTAGTAAGTAGGAACTCACTTGTTAGTCGATTGGCGGATCGCTTTCCGGGGATAATAATCCCTTCAAAATAATTATAGTTTGGTCACTCAATCCACGACTGTTTGTGGGACGCTGCTATGCGCAATTGGCTGCCGCATTTCGCCCAGAAATATACAGTCAATTCACTTAACAGCATATTCTGTGAAGCGCTTTGAGAAGTCGAGAAGACGTGAAAAGCGTTATATCAAATGCAAGGATTATTATTATTATTCTGAAGGTCCTATTGTTCATGTTACAGAAAATCCCTTTACTGTCGTCAATGTGTCCAACCTGTGACAACGCCTCTTACAAAAATGCAACTGGAAGTGTTCCTGCAATATCCAGCCCTGCCACAGAGCACTATAAAAGTAAAGGTATGTATTATTGAACCTTGTGCTATTTCCTGGATATTTCAAATCCCACTGACCACATTAAAAGAAAACAGTGATGTTAATGGATGAGTGAGCGGGCCTGGACTTTCCTGGGTCAACCTGTGCAGGACATCAAGCTACAAGCTACACGTTCAAGGCTGGCTGTGGAGATTCCCTGTCACTCAGATCTTGGCCAGTAGATAAAGCACATCACTTAGATGGTTCTCTTGGGGAATGGAAAGATTTATCTGCTGATTAGAACAGGTTCATTGTTGAGTGTCAAGTCACCAGCAGTGCAAACCAGCAGAGGGAATTGCTTAATAGAGAATAGTACCCAAAATAAGTAAAAGTGGGAATTGGGGGTTGAAATTTTTTGTTCAAGGCCTGATTCAAGACGTACCTCTTTGAGGCACCTTCAGTAATCTTTCCCCTCCCCAGTCTTTTCGGCTCCCATCCCCAGTGTCAAATGTTTTGAGACATCCTTCCAACATGAAAGGCGCTATAAATGTATAATGTATTGTAAATAATATTCCTTGCCTTTCATATAGCGCCTTATCACATCATCAAAATATCTCAAAGGGCTTCACATGATTTACAATAAAGTGTAATGTTTGTGTTTGTAGGTGAGTGCAGCAGCTTGAGGTGTGCTGCATTGTTGGAGGTTCATTTCTTCTGATGAGGTTAAACTGAGGTCTTATCTGCCTGTCCAGGTGGATAATAAATATCCATGGCATTGTTTGAAAAGAGAAGGGAGTTTCTCCCAGTGTCCTGGCCAACAGTCCCTCAGATAACCAACAATTACTCAGATGAAATTCGTCATTCACTTTGTGGCTGTTTTGGGACACTGCCGTGCAAAATTGGCTGGTGTCAATTCTACCCTGTCTATAAAACAATCACTACCCTTTACAGTGTATCCAGTGAAGTATTTTGAGACATCCTCCTAATGTGAAAGGCACATAACAAATGTAAGGATTAATTTTTGCTGAAAGGCTTTGCTGTATCTTCACAAATTGGTTTGGGTGTAACAAAGTCTGCCTATGAATATAATCCCAAATAACAAACAGGATTAATAGTTTAAATCTTTGTTTTTAGAGCAGCCCTAGATAAATAACACAGGCATGTGTGATTAAAAAAGGTACAAAAAATATTTGCTATGCTTTTGTGAAAGTGGCAGATATTAGGGTTCCTGATTTTCAGGAATAAGCTTAATATTACAAAATCTTACTGACAAAATGTGAAGTCAAAATGTACACATCGAATTAAACTAAATATTGTCAATATATACTGTATGTTGGTATTGTAATAGAATGCAGAACTCAAAGGCATTCCTCACTTTTCTCCCCAGTTCCATCCTCCACAAGGTCCAGCACATCCAAAATTCTGCCACCTACATCCTCACTGTACCAAACTCTGCATACTCCTCACTCCAGTCCTTGCCAGGCTCCACTGGCTCCCTGTATCTGAAAGGATCGATTTCAAGATCCTCACCTTCAAATTCTCTTCATGCTCTAGCACTTCCCTACCTCTCTGACCTACTCAAACCAACCACTCCTCTGCCTGCCCTTCGCTCAACTGGCTCAGTCATGCTGTGCTTCCTTCTGATCCTTCCACACCACCTTGAGCCATACATGCCACTAACCTCTGGAACTCCCTGCCTCAATCCCTCTGCCTCATTCCTTCTTTATGCTTAAATTCCTGTCTTAAGACCTACCTCTTCAACTGGGCCTATGTTCACCTCCCAATTCTCCCTGCCTCTGTGCAGTGCTACATGATGCTATCCTGCGTGAAGGGTACTTTATCAATACAAGTTGTTGTATTTTAAATGAACATCTGAGCTTGCCCCAGCCTACCTCTGGGTTCTCTTGTGTTCCTGGTGCTTTGTCCACTTAGCCTCTGGCAATTGAAAGGTACTATATAAATGCAAGTTGTTGCAGAGCTGCATAGGTTGGGGGAAAATAGAACAATACTATTCCTGGTGTAGTTAGCAAAATAATTGGGACCCAATAAAAAAAATGATAATCTAGACTTTACATTCACTTGAAGTTTGATCATTGTTTGTAACACTATTTCCCACAGTTGCTACAACCAAGCATTTCTTCTCTCTTGAGGCATTCCTCCGATGACGAAGAGGTGAGCTTGTATTAATACTTTCTAAATGTATTTCAACCCAGTCTTTTGGCATTTTTTTAAAACGTATTTGCAGTTTCTATAGTGAACTTTCCATCTGGATGCAAATCAGCTGTATAAAAAATAATCCATGCTGATGAACACAAATTTTACTTGTCAGGTGCTAATTCCCCTTCTAGATATGTCCGTAATTTTCTGCTTTTATTCATATTTCCAGCATCTGCAGGTTTTCACGTTATAATAATGATAATAATAATCTTTGCATTTGATATAGCGCTTTATCACGTCGTTGAGATGTCTCAAAGCACTTCACAGAATATATTGTAAAGTGAATTGACTGTATTTTGTGGATGAAACGTGGCAGCCAATTGCACACAGCAGCGTCCCACAAATGGTCGTAGATTGAGTGACCAAATTATTATTATTTTTAAGGGATTATTACCCCCGGGAAGCGATCTGCCAATCGACTAACATTAATTCTGTCTGTTCCAGTTTCTAGTGAGCAGTCAGCCACACTGAAATCCAAAATGCAATGTTCACAACTAGAAGTCACAAATAACGATTCTTGGTAGCAGGATGTGAGGTACACTGACCTGCAGGAATATTGCTCTGACTGCATCTACTTCTGGGTGTATCAGAACAGAGTTCCCTCACGCTCGTATTCTCACGCCTTCACGCCCGACATTTCTACCCTCCTAACATCTCTCTGCCTCTGCTCTGATCGCCTCATCATCCTGGGCGACTTCAACCTGCACTTCACCTTCTCCTGCTCCACCTCCTCGGACTTCTCCCTCCTCTCCTCGCTCAACCTCTCCCTCCACAGCAACTCCGCCACTCACGTTCACGGCCACCCACTCAATTTGGTGATCACTCGGGGCCTCAGAGTCTCAGATGTCACCATTACTGATAAGGCCATCTCCGATCACCACTTCATCTCCTTCACCACCTCCACTGAACGCACCTGCCTCAAATCTGGCCTCATTGTCCACCGGCAAATCTGGCTGGACCTCCTCAAAATCTACCGCTCCACTATAGCCTCTACTCCAGGATAACCCTGGAGGCGAAGAACAACCCCAGGCTACTGTTCTCTACCACATCCCGACTCCTCCATCCCCCCCGCCACCCCGCGCAGGTCATCTCCTCCAACCTTCACTGCGAGGAGATGCTGGATTTCCTTGAATCCAAAATCAAGGGA
This sequence comes from Callorhinchus milii, assembly GCF_018977255.1. Classification (NCBI taxonomy): domain Eukaryota; kingdom Metazoa; phylum Chordata; class Chondrichthyes; order Chimaeriformes; family Callorhinchidae; genus Callorhinchus; species Callorhinchus milii. Next base: position 94,088,934 of record NW_024704743.1, on the reverse strand, counting down.
ATCCGCTCCTCGGTCACTGCCGCTCCAACTTCCACCCACCACCCACCCCTTCCCTCCCACACTCCGACTCCTACCCATCCTCCCCTACACACCTTCGAACCCGTTTTCCCACCCTCTGTCACCAACCTCATCCTGTCCTTGAAACCCACCACCTGCTCCCTGGATCCCATCCCCACTCCACTCCTTATCTCCCAGATCCACCTCCTTGCCCCACTTCTCACAGACACCATTAATCTGTCCCTCTCCTCTGGCTCTGTTCCCATTCCCCTCAAAGCTGCCACCATCACTCCCACACTAAAAAAACTCTCCCTTGATGCGTCGCAGCTATCAAGCTACCGGCCCATCTCCAACCTCCCCTTCCTGTCCAAGGTTCTCGAAAGAGTCGTCGCCTCCCAGCTGCGCTCTTTCCTCTCCACCCATTCACTTTTTGAACCCCTCCAGTTGGGTTTACGTGCTGCCCATAGCACGGAAACCGCCCTGGTCAAGGTCACTAATGACATCCTGACCATCTGCGACCATGGCTCCCTCTGCCTTTTCCTCCAGCCCCCGCACTGTTTTGTGCGGTGTCCCTCAGGGCTCTGTCCTCGGTCCCCTCCTCTTCACCCTCTATATGCTCCCCCTTGGTGACATCATCTGCAGACATGGGGTTAACTTCCACATGTATGCGGATGACACCCAACTCTACCTTTCCTCCTCTACCCTCAACTCCATGACCACCGATGTCCTGACAGCTGCCTGTCCGACATCGAGTCCTGGACGAGAGACAACTTTCTTCAGCTCAACGTGCGCAAAACTGAGGCCCTCCTGATTGGCTCACGTCAGCGCCTCCGCACCTCAGGCGCTGACAGCGTCAGCATCCAAGGCTGCACTCTCCACCTCTCAAAGCCAGTCAGGAACCTCGAGGTTCTGTTCGACCCTGAGCTGTCCTTTCTTCCCCACATCTGCGCCACAACTGGCACCGCCTTCCATCACCTCCGGAACATCGCCAGACTACGGCACTACCTCACCCCTCACGCTGCTGAAACTCTGGTCCACGCCTTTATCACCTCAAGGCTGGACTATGGGAACTCTCTCCTCGCCGGCCTTCCCGGCACCTCCCTCCACAAGCTGCAGGTCATTCAGAACTCTGCAGCTCGTGTACTGTCCCGCACCAGGATACGCGACCACATCACTCCCACCCTCGCTCACCTCCACTGGCTCCCCATCCCCCAGAGGATCGAATTCAAGATCCTCATCCTCACCTACAAGACCATTCACGGCCTTGCTCCCTCCTACCTCTCCGACCTACTATCCCCCTACCTACCTGCCCGTACCCTCCGTTTCTATGGCTCCGATCTGCTCCACATCCCCCGCCCCAACCGCCCTACCATCGGTGGCCGAGCCTTCAGCCTCTCAGCCCCTAGGCTCTGAAATTCTATCCCCCAGTGCCTTCGCCGCCTCCTCCCTTTCCTCCTTCAAGGCCGGTCTCAGGACCTTTCTCTTCAACCGTGCCTTCAGCTCCCCTCTCGACTCACTACCCCCTCCTCGCTCCCTCCCTTCCCTCCCCTCACCCTGACCATTTCCCCTCTGGTCAGGTCCCAACCCAAATGTCCAGCGCCTTGGGATGTCCTCCCGACGTGAAAGGCGCTCTATAAATGCAATCTTGTTGTTGTTGTTCTTATCTGGTTATGCTGGCAGGACCGGCTGTTTATGACTGTATGTACATCACTTATTTTAATGAATCAAAAAGATCCCAGGTAACTCAGTCAGCTGACCACTAAAGCTGTAACCAGAGGTTTGGCTCTCACTCAGCCCTTCCTCTTTTACAAGTCAATAAAATAAGCGCCATGCCTTACTTGGAGGTTGAAGAGGGAAAACCAAACCCCCAAGCAGCCATCAGTGATCCAGATAGTTGACCAGAATATCTGGCTTATCTGGAGCAATAATAATAATAATCCTTGCATTTGATATAGCGCTTTTCACGTCTTCTCAACGTCTCAAAGCGCTTCACAGAATAGACTGTAAGGTGAATTAACTGTATATTTGTGGGCAAAACACAGCAGCCAATTGCACACAGCAGTGTCCCACAAACAGTCGTGGATTGAAGTGACCAATTTTATTATTGTTCTTTTTTCTTGAGGGATTATTATCAGGCATGTGGAGTAAGGAAACTTGCCCAAGGTTTCGCCCTGTCGGGAATCGAACTCAGGTCTCTCGCTTGCGAGGCGAGTGCTCTAACCACTGAGCTACACGACTCTAACCACTGAGCTACAGGAGCAAGCAAGCAAAGCTGGAAGCACTGGTAACTTCCTCGGTATTTTACTCTTAATGTTGTCCTGAACTGTCAGCAGCACCCCTAACAGTTAAAGGCCAGGCTTAGAATCAAGTACAGAGGAAGTTACTACTGCTTACAGCTTTTATAATAATAATAATAATCCTTGCATTTGATATAGCACTTTTCACATCTTCTAGACGTCTCAGTGCGCTTCACAGAATAGACTAAAGTGATTTGACTGTATATTTGTGGGCGAAAGTTTCCCCACATGTTCCAGATATTTAATTGTTTTGAAGATCTAATGAATTAACTTGTATATTAAAATAACATTGCCAACAATACAAATGCTATGAAACGTATTTGGTACTCTAGGTGAATTTATTTTGTAACATGCAAGTCAGATGATGGAAAAAGGAAACCAGATTTCTCCAGACTCTTGGTAAAGATTAAAGCATGACTCCAACCAACTGTAATGCAAGGCTAAGGTGTTCGCAGGTGGCAGGATGTTATCTTAAACACACAGTTGGATCTTCTGTTGCAGTATTTTTTTTATATTGTGGAATGCTTTTTAACTGCAAGTTACCTAAACATTTTTATTTAAGAAATCCATTAAATCCAAAATTACGATAAGATTATAGCACCTCGGAACCTCAACATTTCTCAGGCTCCTAAACTGAAGATCAGTCTTAAAATATAAGACCGTAGTAATAATAATAATCCTTACAATCGATGTAGCACCTGAACACTTTTAGATGTGAAGCAAGAGTCCTCTCAACTGAGAATCTCATGCATCAGTCACTAAAAGTGTAAAAATCTATGCTGAATTTGGAGAATTCTTAAAATTCTATTTTAGTTTGGAAGCCTATTTTCTGCACTTTTTTACTTAAATTTTAAGACAATGGTCTTAAACCAAGAGGAACTGTTACACTATTAGGTATTGGAGGCTGTGGATGTCAAGCTTTTCTGGGAGTGAGTCTAGTGACCTGGTTTCTAACACTATAACGGGTTACCATTTCCAGCTGTTAATTACATTCTGTGAAGAAATGCTTTTTGATGTCTGTCCTAACATTTCTGTTCACAACCCTGAACCTATGACCTCTTGTCTTGCTGTCTGGCATATCTGAAAGTATTGTTCTAGGTTTACATTTTCTATCCCAAGAAGCATCTTACAGATCTCTATGAGGCCCCCTCCGAGACATCTCTTTTCAAGGCTGAAGAACACAGGTTTATCTGGTTGTTGTTACCTACCTGGTCATCAACAGCAGTAGTTATCACATGCGTTTGTATATTCAAGGATCTGGATGTCTCCAGTATAATGCTGAGTTCAATGAGAAAGACCAAAATATCATCAAAATTATATCACTTGTATATTTGCAAACTCAGGAATTCCAAGCTAATGAGCATACTGTCAGAAGATAGAGCGTATCATGGCATGAGTCACACAGGCTTTACGGGTAATTTAAAGTTGCCCTCAAATGCATCAGTCACTAAACAATGCAGTCAATAAGTTATTTGGGACTGTTACAGCCTCAAATATTGTTTTGCCTTAGTCACACAGCTGGTTAAAACTTCCAGTTCTCTTACTTAATCTAATATTTTTCAACAGTTCAATTAGTTTTTCAATTTGCTCCGAAGTGACGGTATTGAAAGCCACAAATGAAAATGTGGAATGGATTTTTAATAGCAATCATTTTTAAATGTCAGTTGCTACTGAATAGCTGAGCCAAAGGTTCTGAGTCAGTCTGTGACCAGCGCTAAAAATACATTGGATTTGAGAATGCGACAGCCAAAATCTCTGCTTAGGAAATTTCCAACATGGCAGCCAAACAAACATTTTATAGTGTGTTGAAATGTGCTTCATGCCACTGATGCCACGGCATTGAAGTGTCTCTCATTCTTAGAATAGTCGGCAACAATATTTACTAGAAAATGTAGTTTGAAAACTAAATGGCTAACATTTCAATGGAATGCAGGTGTTTACTCTCCCAGAAAGATGCTGTTTGGAATCCACTCAACTTGTTCGACAATTATGCTATAAAAAGGAATCATATTTACCTAGTAAAGTAATAAGTGGCTCCAAAATAATGCTGTCAAGTTCCATAGGCAATCCTAAAGCAAATGTACATTTTGCCCACAAAATACACAGTTAATCCACTTTACAATATATTCTATGAAGCGCTGGATGGACGTTGCCTGTGGTATGCACTATAAAAGGTAGTAATGCTTGAGGAAAAACTTTGATTCACCTACTTGTATTTATAAATGTGTTATCCATTAATGACCTCTTTCTTGAGTACAGAGTGTACTTCATTATGTTTGTTTATTATATAATTATCGTGACAGGGCTATGAAATCGAATGTGTGCTTGGTAAGGAGACGGGGCCTCTGAACTGCTATGTCCGATCAGTAACAAAACAGCCATCTTGCTGGATTGGACTAGAAGAAATCAGCCTGCAGCAAGCAAGCAATCAGCCTTTACAGTAGCAGTGAGATTCTCATGTCAGCAACAGAGAACTTGTGGGCTATTATTTTGCATCTTTATGATGCATTTTGTATATATTTGGAAATTACACACTAATTAAAATGATAAATTTGAATGCTGCTGTGTCAGAATTATTAAACATTTGTTTTAAGAGATTTTTTAATGAAGCAAAACATGTGCTTTACCTTATTTACCTAAACACTCTTCCAGCAGTGTAAATGATTTCAATGCAGCTTTTCATATGCAGAAACTTGTGTTACTGTGACTCTGATGCTTTTTGACGTGGATAAGGTGAAAGGGCAAATGCCCTTCAGAGAAAACCAGCCTCCACATTAGCCACCAGGTTTCCCACCAATTCACTGTGCAGTCAGGTTGGCCTTGGCTGCCATTGGATTATATATAAGGCATTGTATGAGAGCAACATGTATAGACTTGAGTTTTTTTTAATCTCACTGCGTCAGGAGTACCCATGACTTTGCCCTTGACTTACAGGGTTGTTAAACCAATGGCTCATCTAGTTGTTTTCAAGTGCACATTAAAATCCAATGGCACTATTTGACAACAGGGAGGAGTTTCTCTCATTGTCTTGGCTAACAATCCTCCAGATAAATTGGTCATTTACTTCATGACCTTTGTGGGACCTTTCTTGGCATAAAATGGCTGCCCCATTTGCCTGTAAAACAGTCACTACACTTGACAGTAATTACTTGCAAAGTGCTTTGAAATATTTTGACATAGGGCACAATAAAATACAAGATGTTTTTCTTTCAATTCATGGTGCAGTGGGTTCATACTGATACACAGGGCAAATTGGCGACTTGTTTGGGGTTTAAGGACAAACCATGCTGCTTTTTTTGACATTTGTGCTGAGTAATTTTTTTCAGGTCAATTATACTAACCCAAAACTTTTTTTTTGCAATTATTGGGATCAAATATAGTATCACATCAAATCTGCCTAAGGCAGACATTACCCCAGCACCATTCTCGATGTGAAGTACAAGAAGCTGGATCATGTTGGACTTGCAAATCATAAGAGTTTAACAGCTGGCGAATGGGATGTGTTTTAATAAACAAAAATTTGGATAGCTGACGATACAGACATCTCCAATGAGGAGGGGCAACTAGTTTCACCCATTTAATGTGGTAATTGTCACGTAGATATGTCACAATTGCTCCGAGATGCTAAACAGTGTGAAGGATGCAATATAAATGCAAGTTGTTGTTGTATACCACAGAATTCACCCCATTATGTTTTTTTCCTTCAGCCTCTCTCCCCCCACCCTTTGGAACTCCACCCCACACTTCCTTTGCCTTGGTCCCGCCCTTACCTCTTTCAAGGCACGTCTCAAGACCCTCCTCTTCGACTGCAGCTTCAGCCACCCTCCTACCCCTACCCTTCCTGTCCCCCACCCCCCCTGATCCCAACCGCCTGCTCCTAACCCCCTGCTCGGGTCCAAATCCATGACTTTCCAGCACCTTGGGTTGTCCACCCGACATGAAAAGCCCTATACATATGTAATTTATTGTTTTATAGCTCAACTGGTGATTAGGAATTTTTGTAAAACTTTGTTTTAAAGTGTTTAAAAATGCACAGTCTTAAAAATTATTCCAAACCTATCCTGAATGCACTGCCCTGTTAAAATGGAAGTGCATTCCAGAAGTCTCCTTTGGCCATAATCTGACTTCCCCAAAATTGGAAATGAGATAGCCATGTGAGTGGGCTTGGTGACTCACTGAGACACAATAGACACTTAAAGAATTTAGTATTTCCAAATCATTTTATTTACTCTCACAAATTGAACCTCATCACCTTGACCCTTTCATTGTCATTATTATATATAAGATCTCCTTGCATTTGTTGTACCTTCAAAACTTTGATTTGTGCCAGTGAGAGCAGTGTATTCCGTGAGAAACCACATTATTAACAGGATTAAACTATTAAGGGGAAATGTTTTATTGACTTCTAAGACTTTTTAAATTGTTGTTAAAGAACATGTTGTTTTAATTTGGTATTTGCAGTAGTTTCTTTTTTTATTATTATTGTGACCAGCAATCTGCCAGAAAACAATTAAATGCAAAAGAACATTCCAGTTGTGCTGCTGGAACACCATTCTCAAGTATGGGAAGCACAGCTGGGTGTCCCTGAACTAGATTTATCAGCCAACCTGTGATCCAGGCACAATGTACTCGCTTGTTGCCCATAGTCGGTAGGGCCCCTTGTTTTATGCAAATACGAAATAACACAAAATTGGGTAAAAAAGGTACAAAAAAATATATATAAAATAAAGGAAGAAAGCCTTGACTGACAGGTCCATTGACTAATCAGAGATGGGCAAATTTTATCCATTAATTTTAATTTTCGACAAGCAGCCCGCCAGACTGGAAGTGGGCGGGCATCGTCGAGGAGTTGGAATGGGGTAAAACGGGCCCACGGTTTGGGGCTGCTTGGAGAACTGGCTGTGGTGCTCAGGGCTTTTCCCTCCAGCCAGCACCCGTTTGATGGGAAGGCATGAAGGTAAATAAAAATAGAAGCGAGATTTTTTTTAAAAAAAGGGTAATTTGACAAAGGTATTAGATACGGTCATTTTGAAGTCTTAAAAGTAAATTAAAAAGTAATTTTAAAATAAAATGAAAAAGTATTTAAAAAAAGAACGCCATGGGGTTTCTACCATAAGTGTGATGGACTCACCACTCCGTCTGTTACGTGCGATATGCCTACCTGATGGGCAGAGACGTGATGAGACTCATTCTTAATTACATGTGAAATAAGACTCACTATTGTTTCTGGAGCAGGACAACATCACAATTGCACTGGGTACAAATGCACTAGACTTTCCATAGCCCTAAGTTAAGGTGAAATAAGGCTCACTTTTTGCACCTGGTACAGGTGAGAAAATGCTCACTCTTGCAAGGGGCAATTCACTGAACGTGTTGAAGGTTCTGTTTAAAATGTGAGAATTTTCAGTGGTATTTTTACTGGGAATAAAGATTCTTCCCACTGAGCTTTCCTGTTAAATCTGTCGAGCCAAAGCTTAACAGTTGGGTGGTGCTACCTGGACAAGCAGTAGGAAGTTTGCTGGACGGTGCTCTCTGTGCCGATTTTAGCTGGATAAAATCCAGAAGTCCCCCAGCACACACACTGAGGTTCACAAGGCTTGACTTTTGCCCATCTTGTGTGAATCCTGTCTGGAATTAAGCAAAGCAGAGTGCATCCCTCCATGGGGGAAGGCATTCCATTCCAGACACAGGTACATTTCCATGTGTCAGTGGCATAGATATGTGGTTTGAATACTGAGGCATAGGAAGATTTCTGCATGTGTCAGACAGGTGTCTGTCCAAAGAAAATAGACTAAATAACAAAGACGTTTTAGAGTATCAACCGTTAGTTAAGAAATCATCTTTCTCCGAAGCGTTAGTGTATAGTAGTGTGACAAATTGATTCCCATCGGTCGTCTTGTTTTATTGCCATCGTAAAAAGAGGAAGTTGCATTTAATCCCTTAACATTTTAACTATTTCTGAGGGTAGTAATCCCTTTCTTTTTTTAAAAAAAAATCGGGCCACTCAATCCACGACGGTTTGTGGGGGGGAACGCTGCTGTGGCGCAATTGAGCTGCCGCGTTTCGACCACGAAAGACACGGCCAATTCGAGGACGCGTTGCGGTGTATTCCGTGAAGCGCTTCGAGACGTAGGCGACGATGCGATCGGGCGCTGTATCAAAATGTGTGAGGACTCATCATCATCATCATCATTATTATTATTATTATTATTATTACGAGTATTCAAGGATGGATGAAGTGCGAGAAGTGTGTTGCAGACTGCGGAAGAGTCCAGTGTTTTGCTGTGTGACTGTGACTCAGCAGAAACCCTGTGACTCGGGGTAACCTGCAGTTTCCATTCACAGTGTGTTATTTCCCCCCCTCCCTCCCTCCTCCCCTCCCTCCTCCCAGGACTGTGGCACAGACACACAGCGCACAAAACAACACGGCTGAAAGGTTTAAAGTATTTAATGATTCCGTACAACGGGTCACAAGATCTAAATGCACATTAATATAAAAACGAGTGTCAACCATGCGCTGTATCAACCATTTCGACTAATTGGAAAAATATAAAGTTCGCGAATCGTCCCGTGTATAAATGTACCTTTAGTTGCATTAATGCGTTAATGAGAGTATAGAAAATTAAGAATTATATAGATATATATATATAAAAAAAATAATTTAGGAAGGTCCGCCCCTCTGGGGTCGCTGCAGTCCTGTGGAGGGGGGAGGGGAGGGGGGGACCGCAGAGAGTCCCCGTCTGTCTGTCCACACCACCTCTGGGGCTGCAAACGGTGTGTGTGTGTGTGTGTGGGGGGGGATCGGGGGTCCAGAGGGAAAGTTTGTCCGTTCACAGTACTCGCGAGAAACAACGGTCTCTTTGGTTGAGGTATCGGGGTCTGTCGTGTCCTCTTTTTGTCCCCCCCCTTAATATTAAAGGGGGGAGGGGGGAGGGGAGGGGGAGGGGAGGGGGTGCATTGAGCGGTCACCGGCACTCTGCACTTGTGCTGAGGAAGGAGCCCCCGCTGGGCTGCGGCTGTTGTTGTTGTTGCTGCTGCTGCTGCTGTTGCTCGAAAAAGTTCCTCATGATGGCCAACTCCCTGCTCAGCTGCTCGATCTTTTTGTGCAGACGCTCGTTCTCGGCGTTCAGCTCCATCACCTTGTGCTGCATCTCCTGATTGCGCACTTTGGCTTTGTCGCGGCTCTTCCTGACGGCGATGTTGTTCCTCTCCCTCCGCTGCCGGTACTCGGGGCTGTGGCGGTCCACCGACTTCTTGCCCTTGTCCTTACCGGGGGCTCGGTGCTGCTGCTGGTGCTGCTGGTGCTGCTGCTGGTGCTGCTGGTGCGCGGGGCTGGGCTCGGGGCTGGTGGGGGGGGTGGGTTGGCCGGTGGGCAGGTGGACGGCGGTCTGGGCGCAGGCGGCCACTTGGCTGTGCAGTGAGGTGCGGGGCGGACCCGCCTCGTCCCTCTCCCGCTTCACCACCACTTTGGACAGGTCCAGTCTCTGGTCGTAGCCGCCGTGCGGGTGGGGGCTGCGGGGGGAAGGCTGCCCTGTGCTGGTGGCCCCCGGACCCCCCCCCGCCCGCCGAGCCCAGCAGGTGCCCGGCCCCCGGCTGCAGGAAGCCATAGTCGGGCTGTTGGGACTTGTCCGCTTTGCCGGAGAACAGGTCCGCCAACAGCTCGTCGTTGTACAGCTCCAGCGGCGCCCCCGGGCCCGGCTCCACCACGTAGGGGCTGAAGTCGATGGCCGTCTCCTCCTCGTACATGTGGTCCGTCCCCACACCGCCGCCCGCCGCCGGGTTCAGCTCCACCAGACTGCCGCCCCCCTCCTCCTCGCACAGAGCCCGACTCGGCTTCACCAGCGACAGCCCCGCGGGGTTACCCGCCTCGTAGAAGTTAGCGGTCTCCAGGGCGAACATGGGGAAGCATGGCGACACGCAGCGGGAGTCCAGGTTATACAGGTGACTCATGAACAGGTCGGGGCGGGAGAGAGAGCAACAACAACCACAACCTGTGCTGCTGCTGCTGCTGGTGGTGTTGGTGGTGTTGCTGCTGCTGGTGCTGCTGGTGGTGCTGCTGTTGGTGGTGTTGCTGCTGCTGCTGCTGGTGGTGGTGCTGCTGTTGGTGTTGGTGGTGTTGCTGCTGCTGGTGTTGGTGCTGTTGGTGGTGGTGGTTCTGTTGCTGCTGGTGTTGGTGGTTCTGTTGCTGCTGGTGTTGGTGGTTCTGTTGCTGCTGGTGTTGGTGGTTCTGTTGCTGCTGGTGTTGGTGCTGCTGTTGGTGTTGCTGGTGCTGGTGTTGGTGGTGCTGCTGGTGTTGGTGTTGCTGGTGCTGGAGACTCCAGATAAAGTGACTGAGAAACTCCTCACTCTTTTGCTGCTGCTTTTTCTTTCGACGTGCAAAGCGATGCCCCTCCTCTCACACTCACTCACTCACCCACTCGCTCAGTGGCAGGAGATGCAGTGACTCCCAGCAGCAGGACAGCTTGTGAGCCGCTCGGGGTTAATATTATTATATATATTTTTTACGCAGACGCACTGTATAATGATAATAATAATAATAATTATAATATCAGTCACTGCTCCACTTGATGTTAGGCTCAAGGTCCTTCCTCTGAGCTGCTGGTGGCGCCGCCGCTGCTTTTATACCCGTCCCCACTGCCCCCTCCCTCCCTCACACACTCCCTCCTCCCTCCCTCACACACTCCCTCCCACACACTCTTGGTTGGCAATTAAGCGGGAGGGAGCCGCCCCCTCCTCCCCTCCCGCTGACCAGGCTCCCCCCCCCCACCACCAGCACAACCTCCCCCCCCCCCACCAGCACAACCTCCCCCCCCCCCCACCTCCTCCCCTCCCCCCAGCAGAGAGAGCAAAGCCCAGCAGCTCGGGGCTGGGACACACCTGAACAGGTACAGACTGACACCAGGACCCTTTCACTCCCACAGCGCTCTCCTGAGAGGTGGGGGTGGGGGGGGGGAGAGAGAGAGAGTGGGGGGGGGGGGGGGGGGAGAGAGTGGGGGGGGAGAGAGAGAGTGGGGGGAAGAGAAGACCTCCCCTCCACTCCCTCCCCATGGAGTTTACCCACTTTCACCCTCCAAAAAAAAGTACAGCAGCAGAGAGAGGGTTAAGCCCGGGGGGGGGGGGGGGGGGAGTGAAGCAAAAGTAAAGAGGGTGTGGGGGGGGAGGCTGTGTGGGGGTGGGGGGGGGAGGCTGTGTGGGGGTGGGGGGGGAAGGCTGTGTGGGGGTGGGGGGTGTGTGGCCGCCCAGGTCACTGTCATGGTCAGGTCCCCACACCCAGCACATCAGGAGCAGTGACCACCTTATAGCTGGGGGTGGGGGTGGTGGGGGGGGTTGGGGTTGGGGTGGGGGAGGGGGGTGGTGGGGGGTGGTTGGGGTGGGGGAGGGGGTGGTGGGGGGGGGGTTGGGGTGGGGGAGGGGGGTGGGGGGGGGGGTTGGGGTGGGGAGGGGGGTGGTGGGGGGGGGTGGGGGGGGGGGGGGTGATGGGGGGGGGGTTCTGGGCTGGTGTTGACATGTCACTGACTCTGAACATTGATCGTTTCCAACACGATAATCTCAAAAAAGTTGAGCCATGAACCTTCCCGGAAGAGTGGAGCCTGTGAGGGAGTCTGCACACAGTCTGCACACAGGGGGGGGGGGGGGGAGGGGGGCTTTAAGTCGGGTCAGGATCCTATTTGGTACTCAAGTCAACCACAATATCTCGGTCACAACGACAACACTGCACTGTTTTAAGGCTTTTTTAAAAACGTGATAACCTTTACTGTAAAACATGCAGTTGGTAATCCACTGACATTATGTATCGGTGAATAAAAGCGAGAGGATACCACTGTTCCTGTTTAATATCCCATGTGTACATGTCAGTTGGGGAATGTACTAAATCTATTGCACATAAAGATACATTGCATTAAATAGTGACAGCAAAGGAAAATTCACTAAATGCCATATGTACATGGATGGTATCTACACATGGCGTTTAAAGAGAATAAACGATATCTGAAGAGTTCTGGGAATAAACGTATATATATATATGTGTGTGTGTGTGTTTACATATACCTTTATTCTCTTTAAATGCCATGTGCAATAGATTTAGTGATTTAGCAATAGATGTGCAATAGATATAGATTTAAAAAAGCCTTAAAAGAGTTCAATGTTGCAGTTGTGACCGAATGAGTTGATTCTCTTGAGTATCAATGAGTTTTTCGTGCCTCAAATGTGATTAAACCATTTGTTTTCCAGAGTAAGAGCCACAACTCTTTTCAAAAACAATCGCGTCCAAAGATCTCCAAAGACCAGCATTTTTTTCAAAACAAATTATATAAAAGGGAGTTTAATTTGCTTGTTGGTAGCAGGAATCTTGGGTTAACGTGTGGAGGGGGAACCTTTCTCCTGTACACATCGCACGAATTCAAGCAAAAAAAAGTATCCTGTTACATTTTAATCTTCTGCTCGAAACACCAAGACATTTGCAATATGATTTGCAACGTCAGACAAGCATAAGAGTTACAGCCTTAAAATTTCCGACCTCCAAACTCTTCCCCCAAATAGCATTCGCCCTTGATCAAACCTAACACGTCTGTCATGTGTGTGTGGGGGGGGTGTGGGGGGGGGGGTGGGGTAGGGATTGTGAGCAAATTGCAAAAGCTTTTCCTTCACTACGGAAATAAATTGGAATAAAACTGTTGACATCCTGAACATTGGTGACAAGTGGATTAAACATTTTGAATCTTAAGCATTCAGTTGCATTCACGGCATTAGGGACAACCTGGTGTCAGCATAAACACACACACACACACACAGGGAGTTAACTTCAACACACCTGGCAAGTGTCACTCATAAAAAGGGGGAGATCGTTGACTTAAGTTTTAACATGTGATTAATTGTGATGTTTGCCAATGTTGCCTTACACATTTCTATAAGAGCTCTTCATGGCTGGTGCGTTTCTCAGCGATGTGGCTCAATGCCGAGCTGGAAAGGGAGAGGAGGTGACCAAAGCCAGTCACAGAGGAAGGTCTTCAGGTATGATTTGAAGATGGTCAGAGAGGGGCCAAGACAAGCTGTCTCTCACCTCCCCTGAATTTATTTAATTATCATTGACATTGTCTCCTAATAGTCCCATTCCCCTCCCTGCTGTAAATACTTTACATTTAAAAAAATACATTATAGAACACCTTTGCAAAAAGCACTTTTATTTGGAGGCGTACAAATTGCACCCAGTTGAAGGCTTCTATTATATTTAAACCCATGTGGATCTAGTTTATATAAATCGTTTTTATATTAACTGCTGAAGAATATTAGCTGCGGTTGTTACAAGCGTTTCTTTGGTTGGTATCTCAGCTTTGGGACAATTTTACTGCTCCCCTTTCCACGTTCTGGACGTGGGAGGCGTTGGCAGCTTCAGTTGTGCAAATGCAAATTGAGAAATCTGGGATTTTCCTAAATGAATTTTGTGGTGGAACAAATTTCACCTGCAAACATGTCAGGAGTCACGACTCCAGGTGGGTGTTTATGTGACCAGGTGGCGCCACCGTGTGACCACGAAGAGGCATTGCAATTGGTGAATGGAAACATTTAAGGTACAATTCTCTTGTTATACTCTGCAATATCTTAACCTACATATAGAGAATCTCCATTTTTTTTTAGCATCTTACACACTCTTATGTTCCTAATATACAGAACTAAATAGTTGGGATGAGTTTAAGCACTGAATTGTTTTGGGGGATTGCTGCAGCCTGTACCTTGTGGTAAGTTTAATAATAATAATCCTTGCATTTGATGTAGCGCCTTATCACGTATTCAAGACATCTAAAGCGCTTCACAGAATATGCGGTAAAGTGAATTGACTGTATATTTTGTGGGGCAAAACACGGCAGCCAATTGCATGGCAGCAGTGTCCCACAACAGTCGTGGATTGAGTGACCAATTTATTATTATTTTTTGAAAAGCGATTGCCAACCGACTAACAACCGGGTTCCTACTTACTGCCAGGTAAACAGAGGCGTGTGGAGTAAGGAAACTTGCCCAACGTTTCGCCCTGCCGGGAATCAACCCCAGGCGAGTGCTCTAACCACTGAGGCACAATCATTTCCAGACATTTGTAGTAAGAGAAGAACCAGCTGTTATTGTTAAGTCACCTTACCAAAATTTGCATTGTATCACAGTAAGTTTAGCATGTAGCAGCACCTGTCATAGTCACAGGAGACGCCCAGTTACCCAGGTCTCAGTCGGTTATTGCTCTCCTTGTCTATCTGTAGTTAGAGCTTTGCTCTGGAGCTAAGCTCAACTGATTGATATAGTGGACTGAGTACTTGCACTTTGCCTGAATACTGATCTCCCCAATATTCTCCCTGAAGTTCAGAAGCAGCTTTCACGGCAGTGAAAACATATTTGTTCTAAAGAAGGCAGTTCTGAGACTGTACAAATAATCCATGATCACAGCACACAGATATCCACAAGGCACAATAGTTGTTCAGAAAGGACACCTACTAGTGAGAGCTTTGACCTTCAGAGTTGATGATATATCTAGACCTCTGAGCTTTCCTGGGTTACTACAAAACTACTGAACTTTTGTAAGCATATTTCCTCAGAGGCAGTTCAGCCTCAGGGAGACTCACTCTGTTTATTCCCCAAATTCCCATCACATCATCTGGTCAACAGAGTTATGATTGTAAGGTATTGGTGGTTTCTAAGGGTAATTTCCAAATTTTCATTTGTGTGAAAGATGAACAAACTTTAAAATCGATATTTTGTCCCAACAAGACAACTTCCCCCAACTGCACCATCGCTGCGTGCGATAAACTCAAAATATGTGCACTGGGTGGTACAATACAATATAACTTACATATATATAGCACCTTTCACATCAGGAACATATGTCAAAGTGGTTGACACTGGGCACCTGAGCTGGCGATGGGAGAGGAAAGATGACCGAAAGCACAGTCATAGAGATACATCTTGAGATGGGCCTTAGATGAGGGGAGGGAGGAAACAAGTCAGAGAGGGCAATTCTTTAGGATGCACCAAGACAGCAGAACAAGAAGATATAGGTTAGAGTTGCAAAGGGCAATTTCAGAACAGGAAGTTTTTGTTTACCCAGACGGTAATGAGCTACTGTGACAGGTTGCCAGAACTCATTTAAATGGCAGCTTGATGCTGTGATGGGAAGATGGAAGGTAGTGTAGGTTTTCTGGAGGGATGAGATTAGAACACCTTCTTCATCCAAAGTGATCTTGTGTTTTGGCATGGAGTTCCAGAGAAGGGGTGCAGAATGGCTGAATGCATAAATCCAAATCTCAAAACAAAGCACTAACCTTTACCAGCTGCATCCACGAATGGTTTTTCCTCCACCCCCCACACTGTCTCGTGCGGTGTCCCTCAGGGCTCTCTCCTCGGTCCCCTCCTCTTCACCCTCTATATGCTCCCCCTTGGTGACATCATCCGCAGACATGGGGTTAACTTCCACATGTATGCGGATGACACCCAACTCTACCTTTCCTCTTCTACCCTCAACTCCACGACCACCGATGTCCTGACAGCTGCCTGTCCGACATCGAGTCCTGGACGAGAGACAACTTTCTTCAGCTCAATGTGCGTAAAACTGAGGCCCTCCTGATTGGCTCACGTCAGCGCCTCCGCACCTCAGGCGCTGACAGCATCAGCATCCAAGGCTGCACTCTCCACCTCTCAAAGCCAGTCAGGAACCTCGGGGTTCTGTTCGACCCTGAGCTGTCCTTTCTCCCTCATATCCGCACCACAACTGGCACCGCCTTCCATCACCTCCGGAATGTCGCCAGACTACGGCACTACCTCACCCCTCACGCTGCTGAAACTCTGGTCCACGCCTTTATCACCTCAAGGCTGGACTATGGGAACTCTCTCCTCGCCGGCCTTCCCGCACCTCCCTCCACAAGCTGCAGGTCATTCAGAACTCTGCAGCTCGTGTACTGTCCCGCACCAGGCTTCGGGACCACATCACTCCCACCCTCGCTCGCCTCCACTGGCTCCCCATCCCCCAGAGGATCGAATTCAAGATCCTCATCCTCACCTACAAGGCCATTCACGGCCTTGCTCCCTCCTACCTCTCTGACCTACTATCCCCCTACCTACCTGCCCGTACCCTCCGTTCCTCTGGCTCCGGTCTGCTCCACATCCCCCGCCCCAACCGCCCTACCATCGGTGGCCGGGCCTTCAGCCTCTCAGCCCCTGTGCTCTGGAACTGTATTCCCCAGTGCCTTTGCCTTACCTCCTCCCTTTCTTCCTTCAATGCTGGTCTCAAGACCTTTCTCTTTGACCGAGCCTTCAGCTCCCCTCTCGACTCTCTACCCCCTCCTCACTCCCTCCCGTCACCCTGACCATTTCCCCCCTGCTCGGGTCCTGACCCAACTGTCCAGCGCCTTGGGACGTCCTCCCGACGTGAAAGGTGCTCTATAAATGGAATCTTGTTGTTGTTGTTGTTGTTGCATCATTGGAACAGGTAAGTATTGTGCAATTTGTTGGCACACTCAGCTCTGAATAATTAAATTACAAATGAAAACACAAGATTCAGGGATAAGGAAAAGCCGTTCAGATGAATAATAATAATAATCCTTGTACTTAATATAACGCCTTAACACGTCTTCGAGATGTCTCAAAGTGCTTTACATAATATACTGTAAAGTGAATTGACTGTATATTGTGCACAGCAGTGTCCCACAAACAGCTGTGGATTGAGTGACCAATTTATTATTTTTTAAGCATTATTACCACCGGAAAATCAATCCACCAATCGACTAACAACAAGCAGTAACAACTTACTGCTAGATAAACAGAGGAGTGTGGAATAAGGAAACTTGCCCAACGTTTCGCCGTCCTGGGAATTGAACCCAGGTCTTGTGCTTGCGAGGCGATTGCTCTAACCATTGAGCTACAGCACTCTACATAAAGGTCATCCTCAGCTTGTCACACACACATTGCCGGTTGCAATGCGCCTCAGAATAAGATTAATGTCTGTGGTCAGATATGAACTTTAAGACACTATTGCTAGAAACACAAACACAGAGCAATGAACTTCAGAATACAAATTGCAGCCATTGACAGTAATGGGAGAAGATGGCTCCAGTGGAAAGCCAGTACAGCACAATGGTTCAAGTAGCTCCCTTTATAATGAAAGAATGGTGCAACAATATTAATGCTGGAGTCTCTGATGATTAAAAACATAAAACATTGGGTGATTTTTTTTAAACAATGAGACTTCTGTTAAAGTTATTTTTTGTCACTGCCTATCTACTGCAGCCTTCAGCCCATCAAGCCTGTTACACCATTTTATTAGATTATGGCAGATGTTTTAATCCCATTTCCAAGTCTTTTCTCCACATCTCTTACTTCCCCTGAATCTGTCCCACAATCAATTCTGAATCCATTGGCTTCTCAAGCAGTGCATTCCACAACTCTCTGTGTAGACCACTGTCATTCGGAATTGGCCACTGGGAGCTGCACAAGTACAATGTGCGATGGTTGTTTTCCTGGCGTTCTCACCTGTGAGGAAGCGACTGGATTCTACATGGCTATTATTTATCTCTCCTCCCTCCCTCCACCAACCTACGCAACCATAACAACATGAAATTGGAGGCCATTCATTTTTTTGCAGGTTTGGCAGGATCACAGTACAATAATAATGCCTGCATTTGATACTGAGCCTCAGCAAATTGAAAATTAATCTGCACCTGCAGGGTCCACAAATGAGTTGAGATGAAATGACCTATTATGCTTTTGGTAAATTCGACTGAGGGTGGATTACTGGGCAGAGCAATGAATGGCAGAACTCCTTGCTCCCCTTGGAAATACTGCCATGGGATCAATAACAACCATCTCAATCACCAGAGCAGGCAGGCAAGACCTTGGTGTAACTTCCTATCAGAGGGAAAGAAGCTCTAAACATGCAGAACTCAGTCAGTGCTGGAAAGGAATGTCATGTAAGATTGTTAGTTCAAGTCCTGGCAATGTGGTTCCGTTGAACAACGTGACAAATTTAGGCCCAGTAAGTAATACTATTATGAAACGTCGCATTTTTCACTGCAATAAATAATTTCTGCCAGGCAAATGCATACTTAAGTCTTTGGTTTCCTAAATTAAGTGCTGCAACATGTAAGAACATATTAAATAATCCCTTTGATATTGCGCCTTTCACGTCATAAGCGCTTTACAAGATATACTGTGACTATTTTGTAGGCGAACTTGGCAGCCAATGTGAACACAGCAGTCTTCCACAAATAGCCGTAAAGGCTTGTTGGGCAGGTCACCAGGAGAAACTCCCTTCTCTTTTTGAATAGTGCCATGGGATCTGACAATCCAATGTCCACCCAAAAAGCAGATGGGACTTCTGTTTAACTTCTCATTCAAAGATGGTACCTTCAACAATGCTGAAGTCCCCCCACAATAACGCCAGCCTATACTATTATGAATCAACATCCCGACATGGGGCGAAAACCCACAACCCTGTAATTCAAGAGGTGAGGATTCTACAGTACAAACTGAGGCCCGTTCAGGTGATGCAGGAGATGAATGTTTATGTGAGTTTTTTCATTCTGGTACGTGGCGAATTATGGACCGTAATATCCCCAAAATGAGATAAACTCAAAACCTCTTTCGAATAAATTCTCATGTATTAATCATTACTCTTTTTTTACTCCCAAATCTGGATGTAATCCTCCCAACAGCAGGACTTCTGACAAAAATACAACAATGAGAGCTTTTCAGACTAAGCCAAGCTTTGTTTTTACTTTGCGTTGAGCACGGTTCTTAGCTGAAAGAAATCAAAAACGCAACTGCCCATTCTAATAAGAGCTCAAATTGTACCTCATTCCAATCCTATTTGCATCATGCATTGGATCTGAAGCCAAATCAATGCTAAAATACAAATGGCAAAGTACAGAATTTCATTAAATATAGTTGAACCTTCACATTTTAACTAGTGCAGTGCTATGTTGTTAGCAATAACAAACCCCAAATTGCATAATGTTGCTAGTTGTCATCTGCACACAAAAACTTCAAAGAAAATTTACAGCCCATATCTAGTCCATCACCGTCTACGTTTGCTACCCCACTGAAGCTATGTATATATGTTAGCCTGACTCAGTAGACTCTCAAGTCTGGGTCCGGAAATTGTGGGTTCAAGCCTCATGTCGATACTTTCAGCCAACAGTCAAGGCTAACATCTGAATGCACTTCAAGGGAAGCGCTGTATTGTCAAAGTGCTGCCCTTCAGATGAGTTGTCTTTGAGACTGAGGCCCTGTCTGCCTGTTCTGTTCAGGTGGAGGTTAAAGATTTTATTATACCATCGCAAAAGAGAGTTTCTCTTGGCCAACAATCTGCCAGATAAATTGTTCGTTCACTTCATTTACGTTTGTGGGGCATTGCTGTCCATTTATTGCCTACTCCATTTACCTAGAAATGCACAGTAACTACATCTTACGGCAATTTCCTGTGAAGCACGTTGATGTTATAGGTGCTATATTACATCCAAAGATCACTCTAATCTCATTCCCCTGCTTTTATCCATAATCTTTAATATTATTTTCCCTCAAATAATTATCCTTGCTTTCTAAATATTGCAATAACAACTTGCATTTCTTTAGCACCTTCAGGTAGGATAGTGTCTCAGAGCACTTCACAAAGATAGGTGGAATGCTGAACAAGGGAGAGGTGAAAAGATCTCAACACCTTCCCGGCAAATCTTGCCATGTTCTTGTCTGCTGAAAATGTTTATTGTGGCCTCTGCAGAGTCCAATGTTTTGCCTAGATTTTGCACATTTTCAGGATATGTCATGCTGTCAGTGTGGCGGTGCTTTGTATACCACAATTACTTGCACTTGTGAGAACGCCTTTCGCCTAGAATGAGCATCTTGAAGCTATCGTCAGTTAGATTCCAAGGCCAGACTTTAGTACAGGTCGGATTTTAAACATTAAAGATTCAGAAAGATTCGGAGAGCAGTGCTGCTGAAATGGTCAAGAATAGCATTGCACAGAAGATTGTAAAAAATAAATAAAATTGGATCTTTTCAGAATGAGAACGGTTTCAAACATGTGCACTATTAAAAAGAAACACTACTAAAGTGGGTGGATGTGGGGCCACCAATAACAACAAGGCTCTCCAGAGAGGTCAGTGTCTGCCAAGCTTGGCAGCCCAGTGAGGACACGCATCACTGAAGCCTTTCCCAGATTCAGAAAACAACTCTCATGTGATCAAATTCGTTTACAAACTTGGATCAACTACATATTACTTTAGTTAGATTCGACTTGTTTACTACCTATTCCCTGAACATATTACCAAATCGTCTATTTGCTACAAATGATTTTGTTCCTTAGGCACCGAACTTCAGAGCCAAGTATTGTTCTGTAAACAACCCTAAGTGTAGTACTCATGTTCACTTCGTATATCACTAAGTGGAATTATTGGAGTTACTCAAGTATTTTTCTGCACAGAGTTTAAGTTTGTGTTTCTCACTTCTCATGTGGACAAGTTTCTCTTTTACACAGCTTTTTGGGATTGTTGATGACCTGATTCAGGGATGTTCAGTATTCTGAGTAAATCAGTCTATGGTTAAAAATGAATAATAGGCTCTCCTGATTGGCTTCTTTCAGCACCGCCACACTGACAGCATCACCATCCAAAGGTGCACTGCTTCACATCCCCCGTCTCGCCCACCCCACCATTGGTGGGCAGGCCTTCTTCCACTCTGGAACTCCTGCAGTACTTCCACTTCGCCCCCTCCGATACCTCCTTCAAGACCCCCAGCTCAGGTCTGAAACACTGATTTTCCAGCGCTTTAGGACGTCCTCCCGACATGAAAAGCACTATACAAATGTAATTTTGTTGGTTGTTGTTGTCATTCAAAGGGATATTGCCCTTGGAAGAGAGTACTGATAGTCATGAAAGTAATATGCTTCGCCTAGTAAATACTGTCAAGCATTTGAAATGCTCATCTACGTGGAAGGTTCTGTATAAGAGCCAGTTGTTGTTTTTGATTCACATTAGGCTTTGTTCACGTTTGAACGAGGAGGCAGCAGAAATCCCAAGTTGGTGCAATGAGGCAATAAGTACTTGCACTTAATTCAAGCGCCTTGGGATGTCCTCCCGACGTGAAAGGCGCTATACAAATGCAATCTTCTTGTTTTTGTTATCACTCCAAAATATCTTAATGAGTTTCATGCAACGATTGCAGGAACTGTGTTATGGAGGCAAATCTAAGATGGTTGCTCTCACCATAGCACAACTGTTTGTGAGACACTGCTGTGCTCAATTAGCTGCTGCATTTCGCCCACAAAATAATCAATCAATTCACTTTACAGTATATAACTGCTTTGAGACATCTGAACGACATGATGAGGCGCTATATCAAATACAAGGATTATTATTATGGCACTTTCAGCAAAGGAGCATTTTCACAGTATGCACTGGAATGTAAGACTAAATTAAGAACTCAAACCCTAATCTGTGGTTCAAACCCACAACCTCCTGCCGCAGAGGTGAGAGTGTTAACAACAGCCAGACTGACACATGTGCACATCTAAATAGAAAAGCTCCACGTACTCTACAAGAACATAAGAAATACTAGCCAAAAAAAGACCAAGGTCCACCTAGTTCACCTTCCTGGCAGTCGCATGCACATATGTCCCAAACTACCTGTGTACTATATCCCATAAGAAATAAGTTCAGAAACATAACCCAAAAGGGGAGGGTGGAGGGGGAAGGATGGGAGACATCATAGTGGGGTTTTAACTACATTCAAAGAATGAGGAAGATTGAACAAAACATAATATTCTATTTTTCTACATTTGTTCAAATTGCATGCAAATAGAACCAACCAATAGTAAATATGGAAGAATCCGATTCATAACCAGCTAAGAAATAACAGAAATAAATATGTGCATGTTGTTTAATACTGATTGGCTTGTCCAACATTTTGTTATCCAAAGAAACAGGAGTTATGGGAATAAAACAGTAAAGTGGGACTGAATGGATTGCTCTGTCAGAGAGCTGGCACGGGCGCGAATGGCCTTCTTCTGTGCTGACAAAATTCCATAATTCTATTACCGAGATGGGTGCCATGAAAAAGGCCAGCAATGATTTCCTCCCAAAAATTAAACTCAAGAGACAACCTTTGGTGTTTAAACATGTCACTGGTTCTTGAGCTGCCCGAGCTGGTATTGAATATTATTGACAAGGGTACAAAACACTGAATTCCAAAGTGGAGTTTGCTAAGTCATGGTACAATGCAAGTTATCTCAGAGAATCTATCAAAAGCTACGCGAGCTCAATAACACTTCCTCTACTGTATTCAATAACCCTATATCAGATGACAAAGGCATAAAACCAGATTAGCCACAAAGGAACAGTATATTTTAACTCGTATTTCAAGATTCTGTAATCTATCATTTTTATTTTACTGCAGCTTCTGACATTCTTAGTGACAAGGTTACATTGTCCACATAGCACACATCAGATTGAACTATATTAATACCCATCGTGTCTTTCATCTCAATTAGACTAGATTTCAGATACTGATAATTCACGTCAGTATTACAAGGAAAGGTTTAGATTGCAAACAAGGGCTGAATTACCACTTTGTACACAACTGAATTGCCAAATGCACTGAGTAAAATTTCTTTAGGAAAGTATGTTGACTTTGGACTTAACCTCATAAATAATACGACACGGTGATAGATCAGTGAACGTTCATGAAGGATTATGCAGTTTAAATGCCATTTGGCTCATCATACCCATCGTTTCCACAGACTGGACAATTACTGCCCTGACCAGATGGACAAACATGCATACTTTCCAGTCAGGTCATGGTCAACAATCCAGAAACAAGGACCCTGTCTGAAAAGCAGGGGAGAATTTGAAGGTTTTCACAAAAGGCATGATTAAAGAACTGTTTATAAGAGAGTGCTGAACACAAGGAAGGAAGACGCAAGGTGAAGAGGTTTGGAGACAGCTGCAGAGAATGGCAGCATATTGGCTAAAGGTTCAAGTCACCGATGGTGGGGATGGAGAGTGAGGAAAGAGCAGCAGACTATATTAGAAGAGTGAGGGTATGCTTAGAAGATTGCCATTGGAGAATGCAACAAGATTATGAAAGAATTTGCAGATGAGGATAAGGATCTTCCTTGATTCAACTAATTGGTTTTGAATACCCTGATTTACATCTCACTCTTCTTAAATATTAGGATCAGCTATTCTGCAGCGCATGCAGATAGCATCACATATTCTGCAGTGCACGTGGACACCCCGTGTTTTTTTTAAAAAACAAAAGATCTGACCAGATCCTCCTAATTGTGTTCAATGAGGATTTCAGGTTCTGGGTTCCTTCCTAATACCATCACAAGTCAGTGTTATTTTCAGGATTGCAATCAAGCAATGATTTGGTAAGAGAAATTTAAATTGGAGGAAGCTTCTATGGAAATGTCTAAACTTCAGAAACCACCCTCTAGCGAAACGAAAATTCAACTTTCAGTAGGTCAACAGAAAAGGAGTTGCAAACCATGCATATTCCTTTATGAACGGCATTACCCATCAGTGAAACTCAGCGCAGCGCATAAATACCCACTGCTGCCCAAAACAAAGAACACATCTTTTCCTCTCCATGCCCCGATCACACAAACAAAATAGTATGAATTACAAAAATAAGATACTTGCATAGTATTAAGAAGTGTATTCAAGACTATAATCTATCCTCCAGGCTCAGATGTCATGCTGTTAACCTATTATGTCACCTGAATGCCTAGATTCAATTGAACCTGTAGCTCACTCCCAGATGTCTCTTATTGGAGTCAAGACTGATATGGTAACTCTTCAAGGACTGCAGTGCCAACTCTGTACCAAAGCAACATTCTTTTGTTTCAAGATTACCATGGAATACATTCTGTAAAATCCACTTCAGTCTTACGTTTTAGAACACTACGGATATATGTTGCAATAGCAACTGGAAGGATGTTTGCAAACAGAGATCCACCCAAAGTTTAAGCTGCAATTTGTGAGTGTTACTTTGACACAAGGAGGTGTTTCTGTGGGTTGAAGAAGTGGCAAGTGTTGCTGAATGTGGTCAAACATTGCTGGGAGAGCTACGGAGTGGAACCAAGGCTCTTCTTCATGGGATGGAGAAATGCTGTGGGGGAGGTCCAATCTGGAATCAAGGACTTCCCCAAGGGATGGGGGGAGGGAATTATTCAAGCGCAAATTCTCACAAGAACATAGAAAGCTGTGAATACATGGGATAGAATACCCAGGGAAGTGGTGGAAGCAAATTGTGTCAACAAATTCAGGAGGGAAGACAGATATTTGGAGAAGAAATCGATTGAAGGAAATGAGAGAGACAGAGATAGAGAGTAGTGTAGGATTATTTTTTACTTTGGGAATGGCCATATTGGCAATGGTGTTTCCCATCATGCCTATGTCCATGACATGGTCTCAAGGTTGAGTGTGTAGAAGCCTTTAAGGTCACCCGTCTACTTTCTCATACCCATGGGGGGCAAGAGAAGGAGGGGGTTCTTAAACGCAGTCTAAAAAAAACATGGAAAAACAGAGCGCTGCTTAACATCATTGAATTGAAACAAAATATTGAATATCTAGCTACAGAAAGCAAAATGATGAAGTTAGAAGATTTCCATTTCTAGTCCTTGGCCCTTCCCCCCAGGAGTGAGCACACACACATTTCCCTGAACCATTCACTTTATTGAGCTGTAAGCAGAACAAAATGCTTTTAAACAGGAGGCATAAGCGGTTATGAAACAAGAAATTAACTTGTTTTGCAAACTGCACTGTGGTCAGGAAATAAGGAATTATTATGACGATGAAGTACTGACCGTGGGTTGACCTGCAGTTACAAGTATCAATAGAGCACAGCATGAAAGTTAAATGAAAATGCATAGTGTATGGCTTTATGTCATGATAGGACATTCTTGTAATTATTTAAAAAAGAACAGCTAGTACATGCATTACAAAAATGTTACCACCTGGAAGGCCATGGGTACTTCATGTAATGACCGTTGAGTATTGATGAGTCTAGACATTGAGACTTCACAGCCCAATCCTGTCCTCATTGAATATGTGCACTCTTGCATCTCGAAACAGCGGGTTGCTGAAAAGAGATTGAGAGCAGGAAACTGGGTGTATTGCCCCTTCCTAACTGCTGTCACCGAGACCAATTACAAGACCTCTTCAAACAGAACCTCTTCCTGCGCTCAATGATCCATCGGTGGATCAGTAGCTTATACTTGGTCGCATTTATATCACATCCAGGGTTCCCAGCCTTCCCACACTCTACCCAGGATATTGGGGTCTGTGGCCTGGTCAATGAGACAGTCCACTTGG
This sequence comes from Callorhinchus milii, assembly GCF_018977255.1. Lineage (NCBI taxonomy): Eukaryota > Metazoa > Chordata > Chondrichthyes > Chimaeriformes > Callorhinchidae > Callorhinchus > Callorhinchus milii. The sequence goes on along the minus strand of NW_024704743.1, from coordinate 94,063,298 downwards.
ATCTCTACAGAGAGCCCGTCCTCTGGTACTCTCGCCCGGATGTTGTGCTCCTTGTCTCCCATGGCTACAGCCACATAGCTTTTGTAAGCTTCCGTTGTTTCATGTCCCAGCTGTAGCTCATCTCTGTAACAATAATATTTTAAAACTAATATTACGAAAGGCAAACTTGGGTCTAAATCATTAAATTGATAAAGCAACACTGAAATCCCTTGCTAAGGCAGGAAACCATTTTATTAGTTTCATTATTAACATAGCAATGTATATATGAGTCAGTACTTAGGGAAGAATGTGTGTTCAAAATAGGGAGCGCCCTCCCCTTATAAGCTGGTGGGGGTAAAGATTGCATTGAGACAGATAATTGTTCAAATCCTGGTCTGTGCTGAGTTAGCTGATCTCTGAACATGAGGCTGTTCTTGGGGAGTCCTACAATTGGCCCAGAGCATTCGACTCAGGGGGATTAAAGAGATGATCTACAATTTTCAAACGTCTCCGTACATCTCAACACAAATTGTGCTGAGGGCAAAAAAATGCGATGCTTCTAAATAAACTTGATGTTTTAATTATCACAGAGTGACAGGATCAGGAAGAAAATTGGCAGTGACTGAGGGGCTGTGGGTCCCAGCCAATCGTCAAGCTCCAAGTGCAGACTGCAAGTTCTGAGAGCTTCAGCTAACACAGCACAGACCAAGGTTTGAATGACCCACTTTTTGGCTCAACGCAGCCTTTCCCCCCCCACCAGGCTATCAGGGGAGTGCATACCCTATTTTAAACATGCATTCTTCCCTATGTAGGCAGGCACTATATTTTGCCAAGTTGATAATAAAGCCAAATTTCTCGTTAAGACAGAGACACACTTATTCCCAAAAGCATCCAAAATAAACTTCTGGTGGTTTGGAGATAGGAAATGAAACTGAACAAAGTCACAATCTGCGTATTAGCACGCTGATGGAGGTACTATTTTGGGAACCTAGAATGTGATGATCAGATGTTCTTTTGAATGAATCACAGGGAGATGTCACCAATTCAATCCTACCGTGAACCCAATGACTGCACCCGTGCACTTTACATTAGTGCCCCTGAAAAAGCAGGGGCTCGGGTTGACTGTTTCCCCTCCCCGATCCAGTGGATTGTTGATGCCAAATGCTAGTTATGGTGCTCCCACCATTACTGCAGATGACAACAGCTGACTGTGTACAGAGCAATGATCAGCTGACTCAGCACAGACTAATCTGGGACATTCTTCTCTCAGTGTCACAGAGGAGAGAGGTCACAAGATCACATTGGATGAAAAAGGCCCTTCGGCCCATCCAATTTCATTCTTCCAAAATCCACCTTGCAGTCCCCCCATCAAGGCATCAACCCGCTTTTTAAACTGGACCAATGTTCTGGTTTGCAACCTACAAGCCACAAAAGCAACAAAAATGAATTTTACAACCTTTAGATCTAAACGGATCCCAACCCACCTGGTAATGGCAGCCGGGTTAGCCCCTTCCAGCTTCCGTCTGGCGTACCTCACCTTCTGCATTGGATACCAGTGTATTTCTCTTGTGTTAACATCTTTGTTCCATGTTCCTCCTTTTTTCATTTGTTTCAGCTCCAAGTTCTGCGTGAGAGTGAAAATCACGCAACGTTACTTTGAAGAATCAACAGCGAATAAATTCTTCTCGGAAAAGTTACCCCCCCACATACCCTTTTAAGCAAGCTCAGTATTCTCCACACAGATTGTCTTTAACAGATCATCTAACCTGCCTGGATTAATAATGAGGGTGCACTGTTTTTTTTTGACACATTGAAGGTATGAAATCCCCAATCCCTCTTGGTCTCCGTGGACCACACGGCATCTAGAGCAGAAGATAGGCGGCTGGCAAGCTGACAATTCCTCTCCTGAGCCTGTGCTGTTAACTATCAACCCAGCCACAAGGAGCCCACTGGTGATTCTCTCATTGATTTTTCATTCCCCAGGGATGGTGCCGTGCATTCATCTTATTATCTTTCACTTCAACGCATCTGAGTCTAGGAACATGATGGAGAGCAGCCTTAAAACTGGCATTCAGCCATTCCGGGCAACTCAGAGTTCGCACTCTCACATGCTGCGATCCTAATTAAATCCCAGGGCTCGAACATAGCTCCAGTTTCAGTGTCACCCAGGGACCACAGTGCACAAAGTAGAAATAAATTTCAGCAAAAGATAGCTTGAGCATGAATTAGTCAAAACAATGATAGACGTCGAAGACAACACAAGGTGATACAAAGAGGTAGTGAGAGATGGGATCTTTCCTGTGATTATGGGGAGAGGGAAGGATAGTCAGAGAGAGAAAGAGGCCACTCACATACGCTTCCCAGCAGTCTACTTAAGTGTCTTAGCGGTAGCGTGAGACCACAAGGCACAATGTTGTGGTGTAACTTCAACATGGTGTGAGGAGGCCTGGCGCGGTGCTCTTCACCAAATGCAGTGGGTTAAATGGTGCTGCAATATGAATTGCAAAGCTTTGGGACATCCTCCCAATGTGAAAGGTGCTATATTATAATAACCTTTGCATTGGATACAGCATCTCATCACATCGTTGAGACGTCTCAAAGCACTTCACAGAATATACTGTAAGGTGTAGTGACTGAGTGTTTTGTGGGAGAAATGCGGCAGCCAATGGTGTGTGTGTATATTTATTGCTATATAAATTCAATTTGTTGTTGTTGAATTTCTAAATCAGGATTGTTCTTTAGATCTACTACAAGACTAGTTTGGATGAAGACCTTTCGGTCCATCTGATCTAATCCTTCCAGAACACCCATCCTACCGTCCTCCATTCACAGCATCAAACTTTTTTTNAAAATGAGTCCCGTGACCTGGTCTCAACAAACCTCTGTTCTTGATCTTCAGGGATGGAGATTTGGTGGCACAGAATGACTAATGATTTGCACCATTTCAAGGCTCCCAACAGATAGGAGGAAGCATTGGATCTCATTCAAACTGCAGCTGAAACGTATCCTGCGTTATCAGCATTTAACTGCAGTGTCACTGAGGCATCAGCAGCCAGCCAGTTACCTTCCAGTCTAGAGATGGCTCTTTCACAAAGATGTCCATAGTGCTGAGGAGGAGATCTGGATCAAGGCGGAAAGCTCGCAGTCCATGCACCATTATGCTGCGGATCAGGCCAGATTCCTTCATTGGGAGCATAAGGTTCAGGATCTGGCGAGTGAGGCGAAATGGCATCAACTCTGGCACTGGCAGAAACTAAAGGGAAAGAGAGAAATAACTGAGTTTACTTAATTCTGTGATCCTTTAAAATCAGCATCTATTTTGTGTTATGCCTAGAAAAAAATATATACATTAAACTCCTGATAACTTGTCACTCAAGGGAAAAGAGCAGTGACTAATTATCCAGAGTGGCTGATTGGGTCAGGAGGATCCACACCAACACACACTATCTGTGCAGAGTGAGCAATTGTCAGTGTGGCAGAGCAGCCATGATCCTGCGACTGTCAGTCTATTTGCTAAAACGCGTTTAAGTTTATGTATAGACTGAAGTGTCTATAAATGTGCTTATTTTCTGTTTCCTATCATTTATTTCTGTTATTGTATTGGAATTCTCAGGAGTGTATTGAAGAACAAGGACACTGTAGCCCCCAGTGATATGTGAAAACTAAACATCTTTATATTTGCTTGTGGTAATTTGTCACTACATTTCCCCCGATTCAATGCATCTTGACCTGTCGCCGCATTCGCTATTACCGAGAAGCATTGAGTCATGGGAAATTAAGTTCTTTTTCGCGTGCGTTGACAAATCAAGATGACATTTCCCGCAATTCAATGCCGGTCAGTGCGGGAGTAATGCAGAATAGGGGAGTGGTGTTCTCTGCATTCTCCCTCTCGGCAATGTCATCCGCGGACATGGAGTCAACTTCCACATATGTGCGGATGACACCCAAATCTACTTCTCCTCCAGCTGTGACTCCCAGCGTGCTGATGTCCTGTCAACTTGTTTGACACACTTCAAGGCTTGGATGAACGCAAATTTCCTGCAAAGTTGCAAAGGCATAGATGAGGGTTTTGGCTGCATTTGTTGCGAGGTACGGACGGAGGTGGGCAATGTGACGCAAACCTCATCACATTGCCCACCTCCGTCCATACCTCGCAACAAATGCAGCCGAAACTCTCATCTACGCCTTTGCAACTTTCCAGCTGGACTATTCCAATGCTCTCCTCGCTGCTCTCCCCAGCTCCACCTTACACAAAATTCAATTAATTCAAAACTCCGCTGCCCGGATACTCACCTGCACAAAACTCGGTACCCCCATCACACCAGTGCTTACCAGGCTCCACTGGCTCCCAATTACTGAACGGATTAATTTCAAGATCCTTTCATTCGTTTTTCAATCCTTCATGCTCTTGCACCTCCCTATCTATCCGCTCTGCTGACCCCCTACTCCACCACCCGCTGCCTCTGCCTTGCCCCCTCTCTCCCCACTTTCAAATCGCACCTAAAGACCTATCTCGCAAGAAGGGCGCTATATAAATGCAAGTTGTTGTGGTATTATGATTTAGGAGGTGATTAATACGAGTGATGCAAAGAAATGAACTGCTTGTGATAGGAAACTGATTGGGTGCATGTACGATTTAGGAGATTATATAATTATAAAGATGAGACTTAAGTGGGTCTTACTGTAATTACGTATTAAATGGAATGACAAGTAAAGTGGAGTGAGTTCCTTCTTAACGTTTTGCACAGGAACACTTTCAACCTCCTAAAAGCACCTTCCTATCTCTCTGACCTCCTCTGCTCACCCTCGCAGCTCGGCTAACCCAGGCTTGCTTTTTTCTGCCCTCTCCCTCCCCAGCATTGATGGCCGAGCTTTCAGATTCTACAACCTTAAACTTCTGGAACTCCCTCCCTCTACAACTCCGTCTTGCTCCCTCTCTATCTGTCTCCAAGTCCCGCATTAAAACCTACCTCTTCGACCGCGCCAGTGGACACCTCCCACTCTCCTCTGCTCAGTGTCCGACCCTGTCATTGTGATGTGCTCCGAGATGTTATCCTATGTGAAGCCGGGTATACGATTACAAGTTGTTATTGATACTGTACCTGTGTAGCAGAGCCAAATGCATGGCCAAAGTCTATCCCCACCATGCCTCCGGTTTCCAGGTTAACCATGAAGTTGGAGAGGTGACGATCGCCAATGCCCAGAATCCAATGGCTGATACACATTAACGCATGAGAACTGGCAAAGTGGGAGCGGAGAGCCAGGAATGCTTCGGGGGTTGTGCTCATCTTTATAAATGCTCTCCTGAATAGAATGAGTGAGGGGCAACAACAATTAGGAAAACAAAAAAATAATTACAAGAAACTCAAGTTGATTCCACGGTCACTGGATTTTTCAGGGAAAAGAAAAATGCACCAGGATGGGAAAAGTTAAGATAAATATTCTCCATGTTTTGTTTGGTGAACTTCATTTTCTACACTCACTAGGACATGAAATAAATAAGAATAATCCTTGCATTTGATATAGCACCTTCACAGAATATACTGTAAAGTGAAACAAAAACAGAAGTCGCTGGGAACACTCAGCAGGTCACGCAGCATCTACGGAGAAAGGTCGGTGTACCCGAAACACAGGATCGTGGACCCGAAACATTGACTCACTTTCCTTTCTCCATAAATGCTGCCTGACCTGCTGAGTGTTCCCAGCGACTTCTGTTTTTGTTTCAGATTTCCAGCATCTGCAGTGTTTTGTTTACACTGAAAAGTGAATTGACTGCATATGTTGTGGGCGAAACGCAGCAGTCAATTGCGCACAGCAGTGTCTCACAGTGTGAAATCATTGCTTCTTCTTTAAGACTTTTTTTTACAAAAATAACCCTCTACATCTGTAACACACAAAGATGAACACTTTGAAGCAAAATCTCATTATTGTTTAATTGAGAATGGGGCAATTTCTAGTGGAATTTCTTAATATGAAACTAAAATAATAATAATAATATGTGAATTGGGATTCTTTCCAGTAAGTGAAAGCACATGGAGGGGGAACTCCTCTTGAATGCAATAGGCTTCTGGGGCCGAGTTCCTCCAGCTCCTAATTAAGCCAAATTGCAGCTCCCATTGCATTGCAGTCGTAAAGCTGAAAGATGTAAACTGGAGAACTACTGCAATAACATAAAAAATACAAGAGAAGAATATTGTGCCTCTGACTCATTAAATATTTTGCTACACTTTTTNACTTTCTTGTTCTGCAGAGAAAGGAAGTTTAAAATAAACACTCGTCGGGGGGAAAAAAGACGGCAAAAATAGTGTCTCAGCATGATACTGCATTTCCTGACATGCACCCATGCCATTCAGGGAAACTCTGCTCCACCCCAAGATCTCATCAGAAGCAGAGTGTATATACAGAGAAATTTAGATACTGATGATGCCGTTACTTACCTGAGCAGATCACCTGGTATAGCTTGTTCATGAGTTCTGAAAGCTGTGACTGTTTCAGTCCGACTGGCTTTTCTGTGGTCAAAGTAAAGTTATAACATCAATAATCCTTACTCTGATCTCTGCCCTGTTGTGTGGATAGCAAGTCCTCATGCAAAACACAACGTACAGCATTACAAGGGGATCAATCTCATTTCTTCTCACAATGAGAAAAACACTATTCCTTGCACTCCAGGCAGTGGACTCAACACCTTGCTAGAATAGTCAATTGCTAAGGTATATAACATTATGCACTAATAAACTGTTAAGTTTACTTTACAAGTAACATTACATTAACATTTAGATTTATACATTTCACACTTTGAAAGTTGCGTGTTGGCGGGTTATTTAAACACCTCACCCAACATCCACAGACTCACCACACCATTCATCAGGTTGTCTCTGGACAGTGATTAGGAACAGCAGCAGATTATTTGACATAATCAGATGCAATCCATTCCCATGGCATACCAGCACATTTCAATGGTGCCACACATGGAAATATTAATTTAAAAAGATTGTACAATATGTTTATCATTGAAATTTGAAAAAGGAGAATAATTTAGCCTGGAAACAGGAGTGGAGTCCTGTAGCTCAGTGGTTAGAGCACTCGCTTTGCAAGTGAGAGACCTGAGTTCAATTCCAGGCAGGTCAGGGTGAAACCTTGGGCAAGTTTCCTTACTCCACACAAAGCCTAATAATAATCCCTCCAAAAATCAAAACAATAATAAATTGGTCATTTTCAATCTACGACTGTTTGTGGGACATTGCTGTGCGCAATTGGCTGCCGCGTTCGCCCACAAATATACAGTCAATTCACTTTACAGTGTGTTCTGTGAAGCGCTTTGGAACGTCCTCCTGACGTGAAAAGCGCTATATCAAATGAAAGGATTATTATTATTATTATGTAGTTAGTTTCTTTATAGATAGTGGAATCTCAGTTATCTGCTGAGATAGATGATGGACTGGCAGCAGTGTCCACAGCATTAGGTCTGCATGGATCCAAATCCCTGACTGTCCAGTGCCTTGAGACATTCTCTCGATGTGAAAGGCGCGATACATAATTTTGTGTTGTATCGTACTGCGGTGTAAATATTGCTCTTTAACTTTTGAATTTACTCACAGGTACATAGTTGGATATCGCAGAAACATGTCTTTCCTTCCTGCCATCTTCTGTAACCATTCTCTGTACTTTGGCAACACCTCCTGTTGTCTTCTTATTGCAATTAGGGAATAAAAAAAAANGAAGTTGTGCAGTGGAGCAGGTTTTACAGAATGCATTTTGTTCCAATATTAGTAATTTTAACACCAGCAAACGTAACATTTTTAAAGATACAATAACTATTATTTATTTTGCTGTTGTGTTTAAAGGAACTTTATGCATTATTTTTGGACTGGTATAGTACGCACTCTCGCCTCTGGGTCAGAAGGTTTGTATCTTCTGAGTCAGAAGGTTGTGGGTTCAAGCCCCATGTCAGGACTGAGCTCCCCCCGTGCAGTGCTGGGGGTGCGCTGCATTGCTGGAGGTGTCATCCTTCGGATGCGACATTAAGCAAGGGTCCTGTCTTCCTGCTTAGGTGGATGTTAATGCTCCTATGGCACTATTCGAAGAGAAGGAAAATTTCTCCTAGTGTCCTGGCCAACAATCCCCCAAATAAAATGGCTGTTTGTGGGACATTGTTCTGTTCAAATTGGCTGCTTTGACCACCTACAAAATACAATCACTACACTATACAGTCATTCCTATGAAGTCTTCTTGATGACATGATTAAAGTGCTATATCAAATGCAAGGATTATTATTAATAATAAATTAAGTTTAAATAATAATGTAAATGGTGGCTTAAACTGTTAAATACCAACCAGACTACCAAAAGCTATTTCTAAAATTTACATTATTTATTATTATATATTTTTTTACGTCAGTGAATCAGAATATGCTCAGGTCAGTTCAGGGATCTACCAAGCCTTCATTGTGTTAAAGCCCTTTAGACTCAGTGCAACATTTATCCTGAGGAATGACTTGGTTCCCACTGGGCTTTCTTAACCAGTTTGTACACTGAAATAACCACATAAAACATTACCTTGATTGCGTCTCCTCAGTTATGTTGCTGGAAAGAAAATCCTTCAGTGTGCAAGTGTTGTCCAGCCATTCAATCAGCCCAAGTCTTAAAAGCAAAAAAAAAAAAAATTTCACACCTTTTATTTGACAATAATCGAACAGTCAGAAACTCTGCCCAGTATAAAGATGACCTGGCAGTTTTCATTGCACAGCCTTTAATGTGTAAGTTTGTAGCAGTACCTAGACGTCATAGGAATTACTTGATATGTCTTCAGCTGCAAACTCCTTTGACTGCAGGCTGCATCTCGAGAGAGGATGATATTCATGACCTCAAACAGCTGCTCTATCCGCTGATCCTGACGCAAATCCTCCCCGCCCTTCACGAGGAAAGGATATTCCTTCTCATCATTCCCGCGAATTATTAGTCTCTTTGGCTTCCGTATAGAACTCATAACTTTTACCTGCATAAAAAGACAAGACTTTAGCACCTTAGACATGGGAATATCACCTGTCAAATATAGCCTACAAGCATTAGTGAAGCCGGAGAGGGCCTCCGAGCACACAGCAAGAATTTCTTCTCACAATCTGATCATTGTTTTCAGAACAGGTTTAATAGTGCACTCTGGCTCCAAACTTCACTGAACACTACTCGTGCATGTGTGCTCCCTTTCTCCATACCCCGTACAACACTTCACAACCCTGACCCCAGAAAATGCCATTATTCTGTTTTTCCCACATTACTCATTCTAAACATTTCATGCACATCAAAAGAGACATGTTTACATCTGTTGCCCAGATAAATACTTTCACATTAGCTTTGGATCCAGACACAATTAGTAATCTTTATTGAATTATCGCTACATATTTCTGACTGTTGTTGTATGCTCTCTTTGTATTCTGGCACGGCTTTGGAAAATGATTAACAAAGTAATAAAAAAACACAACAGTAAAAGAATAATCCCAACAATACAGACTATCTTCCACAGGGAAGTGCTAAATTTATCAACATCTGCTTGCAGGTATTTATGAATTTATAATATGTTCATACCCGTTCATCGAAGCCTGTGATCTTTGCGTGGTATTCCGGCAAAGGTTTGCATTTACCATCGTACTGTCCTACAATATATTAAAAAAAAACATATGCTGTAGACCTTTTACCCACTCTATCCCTCCTGCCAGTACTTTCAGTCATCTTTGCCCTCTCCACCATCTTCAGTTCCCACCTACACTCCACCCTCCAGCTTGAATGCGTAGCCAGCAGTGTGAGACACCTCCTGACGTGAAAGGTGTTGCACAAATATAAACTGTATTGTATCGGTCCTAAACACGATGAGGTCTCCTCACTGAAGTGAACGGTTAAACTCTAGAGTTACTTTTCAACACTGCCTACAACATTCAACTCCTCCCCACTTCAGCAAAATGGGGAAGTTTATAAAATGACTGGATAGGTATACATTACAAACATTTGAAATCATAATTGAAAGCTAAAATTTAAAAAGTTCAAACAGTGGGGAGGGGGGAGGTGGGGTTGGTGTAATTTATGGCAATTTCTAATATAATTCCATAACAAGGAATCCAAGTGGGGATGTCTATAGGTAGCCTTCCGCCCACCACCCCACCTCCCTGAGCGTGAACCCTTCTGAAAGTAAATCACAGAAAAGCAGCGTTCACAAGATTGGTCTGGATGAAAAACGCCCTCCAGCCCTTGTGATCTCATCCTTCCAGAACATCCACCCTACCATTCCCCCCATCACGGTTGTTATTACAGTAAAGAGGATGTCACTTGCCAGGTATTTCCAATTCATTCCCTAGAAACTGGGGCTTGAAATTACTCATCCAAGGAGAATATTCTTTGAGGTTTCCGGGTGGCTCCGGTTTCTGGGTTTCCATTATTTGTCCTACAGCAACATTAAATGCTTTTAGGTTCATATTCAGTAGAAGTAACCCATCTTTTCCAAAATGCTGGTCAATCTTCTTTTTAAAACCCTGAAGTTTGAAAAGGATGATTATGAAGAATTATGTTTCCAAAGAAAGAAATGACACAAAGATCCAGACTCCCGGTCTATACATTCATAAACAATAAAACTAATAATCATCTTTACATTTGATATAGCGCCTTATCATGTCTCAAAGCTGTTCAAAGGATTTTATTGGGAAGTGTAGTGACTGAGTGTTTGTGGGTAACCATAGCAACCAAGTTGCACACAGAAATGCCCCACAAACAGCCATGGAGGCACTGATCAATTTTATTTGGAGGGTTTTATTAGCCAGGACACCCAGAAAAACTCCCTTCTCTTTGTGAATAGTGCCACAGGATCTTTAATGTCCACTTGAACAGGCAGAACGGAGACCTCGGTTTAATGTCTCATTCAAAGAATGGTACCTCCAATATTAACAGTTCCCCCACCCCGCCAAACTGCCCTGGAGTGCCAGCCGTGATTGTGTGAGTTCAATGTCTCAAAGTGGGGCTTGAACCCATAATCTTTTGACTCAAGAGTCTCACTTCAAGTACCTATGTTACTACAGTCGCTTTTACCAACCGTAACAAATCTTCTTCTGAATGCACCAATGCCTGGGGCGCCCGCATTTGCTAAGTTTGAATACATCTCACTGTAAAGGTTTTTCAGCTGAGTTTTGTTCTCTTTCTTTTCCAGTTTGGACCTGAAGTTATCAACCCAATCCTGTTTAAAAAGTAAACACATCAGACATGTTATTAATTGATTGAGGCTGATTGTAGTATATCTAGTGCTGCACTGACTGGGACCCTCTTGTTCACGCTGGTGTCAACCTAACTCGGTTAGTATTCCTGAGTCTCAAGTCAGGACATTGTGTTTATTTCGACTATCCTCACTTTGAGGATATTTTGAGCTTTAACTTTCCTCCTTGTAGGGGAAATAAACAGGTTTCCTTGGAGCTGAACTATCTCCAAGGTAACATGCTTGGCAATGGATTGTCAGAATCGAGTCAACCCTCTATGGTGATCTCAGTAGTCCAGTTACTGAATCAGGCAAGTCCGCTGCATTCCAGGACACTGCTGATGACAAACCAGCCAGCCTGGCTCCTCGGTAGGATTTATTGGGGCAGGCCAGTCACTGGGGTAGGTTTAATTCTCAAGCCAAAGCTCTAACGCATAGTCGTCCTAAATGGACAAACAACGAAAAACTTGCCAGACAGTGCTTTCAATGGGAAACTATGCTGTTTAGCTGGCTGGACTCCACCAACAACAAAATTACATTTGTATAGCACCTTTCACATCGGGAGGATGTCCCAAGGCGCTGGACAATCAGTGTTTCGAGCTGAGGGTCCGGATCTGGAGGGCAGGGGGGGACGGAGTGTGTCCGAAGGCACGGTCGAAGAGGATGAGTCTTGAGACCGATCTTGAAGGAGGCAAGGGAGGGGGTGAGGCGGAGGGACTGCAGGATGGAGTTTTAGAGGGTGGGGGCAGAGTGGCTGAAGGCCCGCCCACTGATGGTGGGGTGGGCGAGGCGGGAGACATGAAGCAAGCCGGAGCCTGCTGAGTGAGGGAGTGGGCAGGTTGGTAGGGGGTTAGCAAGTCACAGAGGTAGGGGGGAGCAAGGCCATGGAGGGCTTCAAAAGTGAGCACCAGGATCTTGAACTGTATCCTCTGTGTGATGGGAAGCCAATGGAGTCGGGCGAAGATGGGGGTGATTGGGTCGCGGAGTCTGGTGCGGGAGAGGACATAGGCTGCAGAGTTCTGGATGATCTGCAGCTGATGGGAGGGAGGAATTGGGGAGGCCAACAAGCAGGACAAACTTTCAATGGCAAACTATGCTGTTAAGCTGGCTGGACTCCACCAGTACCCAAATGACCTCTCTGGGGGCCCCAAGTGATTCATTTATCCCTATTTTTATTTCTAATTGCACTGAAGTGGCCTGTGAATCTAGTGCATAATGTATTGCCCGTTTCTACATTATATATCTTGCATTGTTTGCATTTAATTAAGCATAACATATAACTGAATTCTGAATGTTACCTTAAAGAGCATGTCTGGATTACTCAGTTGTTCCAAGGAATTAATGAAAACTTCAACCATACCACCTTTATCCAGTTTATTCTTCAATCTAGAGAAAAACAGAAATAAATGCCTTATCACTTTGAAATGTATCAAACTCTACATAAAATACAGTATATCTTGTGAAGCGCATTGGGACATCCTCTCGACGTGAAAGGCGCTACACCAAATGTAAAGATTATTATTAGTTAACCAGGCTGACTAAAGTCTACATTTATTCACCCACATATTCGCACCTAATTCACTGCAATAAACTCTGTAAAGCAGTTTGATATATTTTGACGTGATGATCAAATGCATGGATCATTATTATAAGTGAGTGTATAATTGCAAGATTTCTAAGAACAGATGAAAACAGATGTACAACTAAGGATATTTTGAGCAATAACATCCCCTTTATTTTCCTCTGTGTGTACTTTTTGCACTTTGAATGGTCATGTGTGTGGAGCAGAATGGGAAACTGTACAGAGGTTGAAAACATCTGTAAGGTATGAGATGGTAATTAAGTAAGGAAAGACTACCACAATATAGTAACTTTAGTATAAACTCCCAAGTTCAAGAAAGTTAAATGGACTCTCCAGTGGTCAATGTCTCTACTGGTCAACTAATCTCCAAAGGAATACTGATGAATTAGGGCTGGTACAAATAGGAGGGTTTAAAGGCAGTTTGATTTGGACACATTGGAGCTGATTTGGAGGGTTGTTAAGTCTAAGATAATGAAGGAAGCCAAAGAAATACTAACTGGAGACAATGTTTGAAAAAGATAAAATTCAGCTTCAGGCTTGGTTGGTTGTACTCTTGCCTCTGGAGTCAGAAGTCACTGTCAACTCACACAGTCTGGTAAACACTCCAGTGAAGCACTGAGGATGTGTGGCATTGTCAAAGGTGCCGTTCTTCACATGAGATATTAAACTAAGGTTTCATCTGCCTGTTCGGGTGGACGCTAAAGATCCCATGGTACTACTCGAAAAGGGGAGTTTCTCCTAGTGTCCTGGCCAACAATCCCCCAAACAAAACTGGTCATTCACTTCATGGCTGTTTGTGGGACACTGCTGTGTGCAAATGGGTCACCTACAAATATACAATCACTGAACGTTACAATCCTTGCATTTGTATTTTTACATAAATCCTGCGGAGTGTTTGGATGCAGCCTTCTGACGTGATAAGTACCTATACAAAAGCAAGGATTATTATTATTTACACAGTTAATGCACTTTACAATATATTCTATGAAGTGCTTTGAGATGTCTCAACGATATGATAAGGTGCCATACCAAGGATTATTATTCTTAATCAACTAGTGACCAGTTAACAGCATCTCTTTCACCTCTCCACAAACTCCTTGTTTGTGTTGCCACGTGCGGTCTGTTCAAAGGTATAGCTTTCACTGCTGATCATAAGTGGGTAGACAATAGCCTGTGGGTAGGAATCTGCAATCTCCTCTATGATGTGCTGTACCACAACAGCTTCCTTTTTGTCAAGTTCGGCCATCATCTGATTGATCCAGCCGATGAACTGCCAGCAGGGGACGGAGGACACCTGATAATCGTACAAGAACATCATCTTCTACCATACTTTCCAACTAAATTTGCTTCCACATTAAACAAAGCAGCAGGACCCTTGCTCTACTTGTTAAATTCAGAATAGAGGAGTGTCAAATTTTAAATGGGATTGAAAAAGTAAACCTAAATCAATACTTTAGTATGCATATGGTAAAGTACTGTAAACATACAGTGTTGTAAAGGGCAATTTCAGGACAGGCACAAGGAAGACTTTCTTTACTCAGAGTAATTAGTGACTGGAACAGGTTGCCAGGAAAGGTGGTTGAGGTCAGGACATTGTTCTCATTTAAAAAGCAGCTTGATGCTGTAATGGTGGGAGCGTTAAGGTAGATGTTTTGGAAGGATGAGATCGGATGGGCCAAAGGGCCTTCTTCATCCAGACCAATCTTGTGATCTTGTGAGTAGGATTGACTATTGTGAGAAACAAAGTAAGCATAGATCAATAGATCCAATTTTGCTTACCACCACCTCCAGAAATCTGATGCACAAAGCAAGGTTTTAAATTTTAAATTGCTCTTTCACTCTGCCTCTCCTTTTCTGATCTCTTGCCGCTCCATTCGAACACCCCATTTATGGCGACTGACTTAAAACATTTTTTACGTAAAACTCCAGGTAACGACCTTCAAATTAAGGGCTGAATTTTGCAAAACTGCACGATAGTGAAATTTAAGGCAAAGCTAGGTGAACATTCCAATCTCTGACGTGTGAAAGTCCGATCGGTCACTCAGCACATTTCATTACCTCTTTTTTCATTAGATCCAGAGTCTCAGCCGAATATAATTTTACAATTTGTAACAATCGTGGAAACTTGAGCCTGGCCTCCTTTGAATTGTACTTCATCGCTTTTAATATTTTTTCCACAACACAAGCTGGAAAAGTCTGCTGCTCAGAGAAATTGATGGCTGTAACAAATACATTTATTACAAACAATTAAAACAAAACACACACATACAAGTAGGTTATCCAATATCCCCAAAGATTTGATTGCTTTATCCTGCTCAGCACCACTTTTGAGAATGTTGAAGAATTGAGGGAGGTGCATTAAGTGCTGCAGAATAAATGTAGTGAAAGCCTGAGTTTGCAGCACTTTGACCTCTTGGTTAGTCGGTTGTGGGTTCAAGCCCCCATATCATGACTTGAGCTCATAGTTTAGGCTGACACTCCAGTATAATACTGGGGTAATGCTGCATGGTTGGAGGTGGCATCCTTCGGGTGAAGCATTAACCAAAGTCCCCTTGCCTGCAAGTGCACAGGGCCTCAGTTTAACTTCTTATCTAAAGGTTGTACCAATGACAATGCAGTACTCATGATATGATTCGGAAGGGAAATGTTTTTCCCAGTGTCCTGGTCAACAATTCTCCAGAAAAATTGGCCATTCACTTTAAATAATAATATTTCTTGCATCTGATAAAACTCATAACTTCTTCATGACGTCTCAAAGCGCTGCACAGAATATACTGTAAAGTGAATTGACTTTGCATTTTGTGTGCAAAACATAAGGCTGTTTCTGGGACCTGCTTACACATACACAGTCACTACACCTCAGAGCAATTACCCGTGAAAGTCTCAAAGTTATAGGTGCTAACGTAAATGAAAGGATTATTATTATTTCTTCATACAAAGGCTTTTTTTTAACAGAGCAATTCTGTTTAGAGCTGGTTACTGTCACACTTCCGGTACAGAGCTGGTTTAAAAACTTGCTTATGCTCTCACCCGTCGCACTCTCTTCTTTCTCTCGCAGACACCGATCACAGAAGTTTGCCAAATTCACGTACGCCTCAATCACTCCGGCGATGTCCACGTGCTCCCCAGCGAGGGACTGCACCTCTTCCTCGGCTTTTCGTACAGCACGTTCTAGGTAATGAAGGGTCTTTCTGTGTAATCCAATCACAACCTGCACCACAAGAACAAATCCCATCAAAGTGAGTCCTGTTACTCACTACATTTCTAATGCCTGTCACAGAGTCTTATTCTGCACTTCTGTGCCCATTAGCCAGATGTACAGGTCATATGGTAGTAGTAATAATAATAATACATGCATTTAATATAGTCCCTTATCACGTTGCAGAGACGTTTCAAAGCGCTTTTGTAAAAAATTTTCAAAGGCAAATGCGACAGCTAATTTGGCTTACAGCAATTTCCCACAAAAAGCTGTGAAACCAAGACCAATTTTATCTGGAGGAATTGTCAGCCAGTTCGCCGGGGGCAGAGGAGTTTTTTTTCACATGAAGTTTCCAACAGTCTGGACCTAGGCAGACTGAATCCTGTGATGTGTGGCAGAAATGCGAATGAAGAATTGAATTGTTACCTCCTGTATTTCCTCACTGCTGGAGCCAGAATGTTCAATTACACGTTCGGCTTGGTCCTCCTTGATTCTTTGAAGGCATGTGGGCTCCTTATTCAGAGCGTCAGCCAGGATGCAGTAGCTTGAACCAAGAAGTGTGTTCTGGTCCCGGAGAATACGTGTGTGGGTATTCAGATAATCCACATTGATTTCAACTGTATGAAAATAAGACAAATTTGAGACAACAGTGTTTCAAATGACATTCCAATTGCTCAGATCATTCACTTCCTCTGAAGGAGGTGTTTCAGTGATATTTGGGGAGGACAAGTTTGCAGGGCTATGGGGAGAGCGCGGGAGAGTGGATTAATTTGGAAGATTCTCTTCAAAGCGCTGGCACAGATATGATGGGCCAAATGGCCTCCTTCTGTGCTATATAATTCTATGATTCTATGTGGGTGTGTGTGGGGGTGGGGGGCAGGGAGGAAAAGGCAGGCTAATTTAATTTAGGAAATTTGCAAAGGGGTTTGTAACTTGTGAATCACAAATCCTTGCATATGTCGAGTAGACCCCACACCTCTACCCACCCATTTCACTTAGCTGTGTCTGGTCTCCTGTATGTACCTCATCCCTTTACTCCACTATTGTTGGCTTTCAGCCACCAGGCCTCTGCCTCAATCCCTTCCCATTCTCCCCTCCTTGACTGTCTTCAGATCGCACCTTAAAATCTTTCTCTTTTAGCGTGCTTATGGTCACCTCTTGTCTCTCCCTGGCCTGGCTTCAAACTCCACCACTGTTAAGCGTCCAGAGACACTACCGCACTCAAAGCGCGCTACATGGATGCAAGTTGTTGTTGAGCTCACGGTGGGAGCAGAAGTCGACCAGAACACACAGTGTTTCTCGCCAGTTACCAATCCTGCCTGGCAAATTTATGTCGCGTGATATAATGTGCCGGCAGCATTCCAACAGACAGTAAGGCTGCACATTCACGCCCACAGCACCTTGCACACTGAACGAGAAATTTGCTCCCACACCTGAAGCTGTTAAAACACGTTTCAATTCCCCTGAAGAGTGCAGGAGTTTTTTTTTGCACTCCACCCCTAAGATAAACATGAAAGAAAAACACGTGACTTGTCTTTCATGGTTTTATTTTTGCTCCTCTGCCTTTTATATCTTCTTCTGCAAAGATGCCATTCCTGGGCTGACAGGGTAACAGGCTTCTATGCTGCGTTGCTCTCAATTCAGCCGCTAACATGGGTATAGTTTTCTCCTGAGCCGTGGCCTGGTGTTACCCCATGTATCCCTCAGCACGACCACAGACTGGAATTCACGGGCAGCTTGTCTCACAACGAACCTCTGTAACACAGCGGCTGAAGCTGTGCCAGTGGAATGTTTTCTCGTTCTTCAATTGAACTTCATGAGGTTTTGTTTTGTTGTTGTTACAGTTTTCTCGTCACTCCCTTCTTCATCTCCTGAAGGCGCCTGAGTCCTCTTACTATCTATTGGGACACTGCTGTGCGCAACTGGCTGCGCGTTTCGCCCACAAAATATACAACCAATTCACTTTACAGTATATTCTGTGAAGCGCTTTGAGACGTCTCCATGACGTGGTAAGGCGTTATATATAATGCAAGGATTGTTATTATTATTAAAGACATATTCCATAGGCACTCAAGTAGTGTGTCAGCCTTGAGATTGATTTTTAGTGACTGGCTATTCAATTGCAGAGGTAAAGCCGGGGCCGATTCTGTTCTTTTTCCACATTGACA
Source organism: Callorhinchus milii (assembly GCF_018977255.1). Lineage (NCBI taxonomy): Eukaryota > Metazoa > Chordata > Chondrichthyes > Chimaeriformes > Callorhinchidae > Callorhinchus > Callorhinchus milii. Next base: position 94,045,141 of record NW_024704743.1, on the reverse strand, counting down.
CAGGTGCACCTTCCAGTAGAGGAATAATCTGGATAGGGATGAGGGGAGGGGGGAATGGAAAACCCACTGCTTTGCTCTCTGACGCGCTGACGGACAACTGTGCCTGACCCACTATTGCCTTTGTTGACCTTGTCTAGCTGAGTGTAAACCCGAGTGACTCTCAGTGCTGCACTCGATGGTCTCTCTACTTGCCTGGCAACTCTATAAATGTTTTTAATGGGAGGAAACGCATACCTTTTTAAAGCATGTCTGATTAAAATGGTTAAAAAGGGTGACTATGCAGTTGGAAAGCTATGAGGTGGCTATATTGCTATTGTAAAGATTTTGTTTTGAAGTGATAGTATGACAAAGTGCCCAGGCCAGGCCTTACCCAGCAAGGGAATGCTCTTCAGCACGGTCACGACCTGCTCGGGCCTGGCTTGCCTCTGGCTGCGTCTGTGGCTGAGGCGGCTGTAAGTGTGCGTCCATTTCACAGCCCAATCGTCTCTGGCCTTTGATTCTTTGTGAAGCTCTTTCAGCAGCTTCATCGCCACTGCAAAGTTGTTCTGAAACAAGAGGAACACAAACTGTAAGCACTGACCCACACTGTCATTCAGATGCCACCTTCCGTATCTGGACGTTTTACAATGGCCTCCATTTAAAGTTGGCCATAGGTCCTCAAACATGACTTTGCTTGAAATCCTCCTTTTTGCCTAATTTATTTCCTTGTAAACTACAGAGGTATGGAGAAAGGGCAGGTAAATGGGACTGAAAGAATTGCACTTTAAAAGAGCCGACACAGACACAGTGGCCAAATGACCTTCTTCTGTGCTTCGATTTGTATAGTTCCATGTAGAAATGCCTGAGGGGGAGGGAGGAAGACAGAGAAATAATGATTGTGACGGTAATTGAATCACTGCCATGCCACAACAGTTCACTTACAGAAGATAGCTAGATTGTGGGAGGTTTCACGTTTCTCTTTCCACCCCCAGCCCCCCACCCCCACCCAAGCTGAAATAAAATGAGAACATAGAAATGTACAGGATTGAAAATAATCACTGTGATCTATCTGCCAAAATCACAGCAATTCGCCGCCAGCTGCGCTGTGTAAATGCCAGACGTTGTGTTGTACCTGTTTTGTCCCACTCTCTGCCATTTTTAACTTCATGTTAAATTTACAGCTTCTTATGGCCATGTTGATGTCCTCCTCCTCTTTGTCCACCTCCATTCTAGTCTCGACCTCTCCCTCTCTGTCCACCTCCATACTCTCGTCGGCCTGTACAGACACGAGTCTCTCCTGGATCTTGTCAAGGAAGAAGCATCTGCCATATTTCAAAACAAAAACAGTTATAAAACGTCCCCACACCAAAACCTGCAACAAACAGTGTAGAATGCAGGACAGTCCGATTATAAACCACAGTGATCTGGGTCCCAATATCTCAGACCTCTTGACATAAAAGTCCTGACTTCCGGGTCATCAGGTCTCAGCTGATGTCACATCCTGCTAATCGATTGCTATGCACAGGAGGTTCCACTGAAATAACTTGCTGCAGGTTGTGTATCTACGTTCTGCACAAGAAGCACTGCTGATGTCACTTGCAACACTTGCATCACGCACAGGAACTGACAACAACAGGAGTGTGTCTACCACGGCCTGTACACACCCAAACAATGTGCAATTACACATTCGGTAAACACTGTAATATTAATGATAATAATTCTTATATTTGATACAGTGCCAAGTGTTAAAGCATCTCATATTGCCTCACAGATACTTGCTGTCGTGGGTAGTGACTATATTTGTAGGCGAACGGGACGACAGGCAATTTGCTCACAACATGGTTGCACAAAACACAGCCACTCCACTTTACAACAAGATTACATTTGTATAGCACCTTTCACGGCGGGAGGACGTATATCCTGCGAAGCATTTTGAGACGATCCCCCCCATTGTGAAAGGTGCTGTACCAAAAGTAAGCATTACTATTATTACCGATAATCAGGAATAATTGAGCAACTCAGTTATTTAGAGGATTGTTGGGCAGTGAAGATGTGTACAGAAAGCTGGATGGTCTATTTTTATTCGACCCCCACTCTCTCTTACCGGTTTGTGATGACATCATCCCATATGCTCATAGGATCCATTTTTGCATCAGGGTATCGGCCTGTCCATGTTCTCAACAGTTTCCGGAGTGGGACTTCAGAGATGAAATTATCTGGAAAACACACCACGAGAACTTTATATAAATGCCATTTGTCGTATATACAGATGTGGAGTGTAATTTTTAAGAAAAAGTTATTCTTAACATATAGATACATTTCACCAGACAGCCTAGTGTGTAAATGCAGAATCCAGTGCACTTGACCATACAGAACAGAAAGTTAAATCTCATTTTGTGCTGAGTCAGGTAATGTCAGTCATGACTATAGATGGGGTGCTCAATGTTCTGGGTTAAGGAGCAAATAATTAGCCAGTGCTCCTGTTCCTAATCTTTATCCATTTCTTCTTTTAGGAACATAGAAAGGAGTAGGCCATTCAGCCCCTCGAGCCTGTTCCGCCATTCTATTAGATCACGGCTGATCTGCACTTCATTGTATTATGAACTTTAAAGACCAATATAATAATCCTTGCACTTCATATAGCGCCTTATCAAGTCATCGAAACATCTCAAAGCGCTTCACAGAATATACTGTAAAGTGGACTGACTGTATTTTGTGGGCGAAACGCGCAGACAGTTGCACACAGCAGTGTCTCACAATCGTGGATTGAGCGACCAAATATTTTTTGAAGGGATTATTACTCTCGGAAAGTGATCTGACAGTCGACTAACAACCGGGTTCCTACTTACTATAGGTAAACAGAAGCGGGTGAAATCTGCCCAATGTTTTGCAAAATTTATAATAATAATCCTTGCACTTGATGTAGCGCCTTTGAGATGTCTGAAAGCATTCACAGAATATTTTCTAAAGTGAATTGACTGTATATTGTGTGGAGAGAAAAGCATATAATTTGTATATAATTTGAATGGATTCAGCATCCACAGCCTTTTGGGGGAGAGAGTTCCAGATTTCCACTACCCTTTCCATGAAAATATGCTTCCTGATTTCACTCTTAAATGGCCTAGCTCTAATTTTTAGACTAAGCCTCCTTGTTCTGCATTTCCCCACCAGAGGAAATAGTGGGGAATTTTGTTTCAACTAACAAGTGGATGTGATGTAGACATCACAGGACATGAATGAGCTCAGTTGTGATATCCCAAGCTCCACCACCGCCAAGGTTGACTAGCCTTCAAACACTCACTATCGTGACTCACACATAAATAATGATCACTTGAGTGAGGAAGCAGAACTTTGAAAAAGTTCCTGAGATTAAGACTCCATAGTGGCATCTCAAGAGCAGCCACAAACGATTGCATGGAAGTTAATGCAAATCGGGGGTTTGCCATTCGGGTTTTCAACAAAATTTAAGGCAATGATCTTAGGGTTAAGAGTCAGAGGTTTCAGGCACTCGGTATTTAGTAAGTGAGGTTTTCATCCGAAATATTAAAAGACTTTGCTATGAAATTGCTGTTATTGCTTTCCCAATTATTGTTCAACAGCTGATGAATCTTACATTCTTTAGAGATAAAGTGGAGAAAATCCTGCATCTCTGTCACTGCCTGAAGGGACTGGAGCTTGGTGAGCCGGCTTTGATGTAACAGCGTGTCAATGCTGGAATAATTCTGGAAAACAAAAGGTATAAAACATTGTTCAATGAACATCACGCAATCACGCAATAAACTGCGACTTCAAAGGCACCAATTCTGCATTTGGAATCTGCTCAGGATTTCAGATTTCCTTTCTCGACCATCTTTTAAATGAAATTAATGTCAAACAGAGACTGAGGCTCCCATTATTTGGTGAGAAACATCCTTGGGCGTCTTGTGCATCTGGGCACATGGAGCAAATGTGTCACATATAAATCTAACCACAAATCATTGTAAGATGATGAGAAATATCAATCCATCTGTTGAGGGTAGTCTATTTAACATAACGTACAAGCTGTTGAGCTTCAGAGAAAATAGATCTTATTCTGACATGGACTTAGAATGTGGAATGTTTTGCCACATTGAAGCCAAGTCCATAGCCACATGTAGAATTAGAGAAGTCTTTGAAGAGGAACACATACAAAGGGAGCAGGGATAGAGCAGGGAATTGGGATTGGAGCATATAGCTCCATTGGATGAGCTAGCACCAGTACAGGTGTGGAGACTAGCTTTGTGTTGTCAAGAGTTATCTCAAATTAAGACTGAATGGAAGATATTTCGAAAATGTCCTGGGTACCCAGTGTCAACACTGAGCACAATTGGGTGCAGAGTAAAACTCTCTACTTCTTGTCTCCTGAAAAACTGTCTCAACTTCAGCCTCAGAAGATGACCCCTTCCCATGCACTAGTGTGACATTTCCACTTCCCACCATCAGAAACATCAAGACATGTAGCATAAATACTCATCTTCTTTGTAAACATTAAAAGGTTACTTATAACAATAATACAATCCTTTATAACTCTTACACTTGATATGGAGCCTGCAATGTTGAAAATTCTCGATGGAGTTAACTTCTCAAGTGTAGTGATTGCGTATTTGTAGGAGAACACAGAAGCTCCTTTGCGCACAGCAATGAAGTGAGTTTATTTGGAGAACTGTTGGCCAAGACTCCAGGAAAGTTTCCTTTTTCTTTCCAAATAGTGCTGTGGAATCTTTAGCATTCAACTCAATAGGACAATGGGACCTCATCTTAACATCAAATCCAAAGAATATCATCTCCAATAATGCATTGCTCACCAACAGACTGCAAGCTCAAGTCCAACAACAACAACAACAACAAGATTCCATTTATAAAGCGCCTTTCACGTCAGGAGGACGTCCCAAGGCGCTGCACAGTTGGGTCATGACCCGAGCAGGGGGGAAATGGTCAGGGTGAGGGGAGGGAAGGGAGGGAGAGAGGAGGGGGGAAATGGTCAGGGTGAGGGGAGGGAAGGGAGGGACGGAGGAGGGGGAAGAGAGTCGAGAGGGGAGCTGAAGGCACGGTCAAAGTCCAGACATGAGGCTTAAACTGACAAGCTTAAAGGCGAGGATGCTACCAACTGAACCAAGCTGACAATTAGCAAAAAGGGGCTTTTTTTTTAAAGATTTCAGGCTAGCTCACTTTTAGTATTATACATGATCCATGATCAGCAATTTAGCTCAAGAAAGATCTCTATTGCTCTCCCCCATTCCATCAAAGCTATTTTTCTTGTGCTGACCAGCAATCTTCCAGATTAATGGGGCATTTTATGGCTTTGCTGTCACACATAAATAATAATCCTTGTACTTAATATATAATAATAATAATCCTTGCATTTGATATAGTGCCTTATCACATCTTCGAGATGTCTCAAAGGCCTTCACAGAATACACTGTAAAGTGAATTGGCTGTATATTTTGTGGGCAAAACACATCAACCAATTGCACAGCAGTGTCCCACAAACAGTTGTGGATTGATTGACCAATTTATTATTTTTATTTGGAAGGAATTATTAACCCCAGAAAAGTGATCTGCCAATCAACTAACAACTGGGTTCCTACTTACTGCTAGGCAAACAGAGGCGTGTGGAGTAAGGAAACTTGGCCAACATTTCGCCCTGTCGGGAATCAAACCAGGGTCTCTCATTTGTGAAAAAACTGCCCTAACCACTGAGCTACAAGACTCCACAATATAGTACCTGATCACATTGTGGAGGCATCCCAAAGCTCTTCACAGGATATATTGTAAAGTGGATTGACTGTGTATATTGTGAGCAAATGCAACAGCCAATGTGCCCACCAAAACCCATAAACTGCCATGGAGTGAGTGACCAATTTTATTTGGGGGATTGTTGGCAAGGAAACCAAGAGAAACTCCCTTCACTTTTCAAATAATGCCATGGATCTATGCCATTTCATGGCATCTCATCCAGCAATGCAGCACTCCCAAATAATCCCTCAACCATGCTTGACCATCAGCTGTTAGCTGTGCTCACTGACCTGCATGAAGACCTCCATACAGTTGTTTATGTAGTACTTGGCCCGGTCCACATCGTCCTGCAGGATGTACAGCAGGCTCAGCTCCTGGCTGTAATAGGTTTCAATCACAGCCTTGCGCTGCTCCACCTTCATGGCACGATCGACGAATGTCAGCAAGGACTGGTCCACTTCACCCGACTGCAACAACTTCACTTTGCTGCGAATCATGTAGGACAGATACGTCTCCTGAAAGAGGGGAGAAACGGAAGTTTTAACAGCACATTCTCACAACTCGAAAGGGTGCCCCAGCTGGACTCCATGCTTTTATAATGTTTATTGATCTTCGCAGAAACGTAAAACCTTTTTTCATTTTAAAAACCTAGTCTTCAATAATCAATGGACAAAATGCTCCCAGAACTCCAGCAATACCTGCTTTGATCAGTGCCCAAGCAGAGTGTTCTACCATCCGTACAGCACAACTATACCTGACTTCTCTCCTCCTTGTGAAGATTGTTTTGTGGGGAGGGAAGGGGTAGAAAAAACTGAGCTCTGTGCCATTCTATATTGATCCGCGATGCACATTACCACTGTGGTGTCCCCAAATAGTTCTTCATTAGCTTAGTACAGATAAAAAAATTGGGTGGTTTTTAAAGGCAGAGCTGGAAATATTTAATATAACATCAACCAGGGATATATCTTGATTCATAAGAAGGCAACTTTGGAGCTGGGCAGAATGTGTCTTTACTGACCAGCAATCTACCCTTTCAGACAACAGGGACAGATTCAGGGCTGTGAGGAGAAATTTCATGACAGACTCCAGGAAGTATTTTGTTATGAAAAGAATGATTAATACAACAACAATAAAACAACTAGAACTGGTTACCAAGAGGTATGGTACAGGCCAGGACTTTGGTCCCATTTAAGAAACAGGCTGATGTTGTAATAATAATAATCCTTGCATTTGATATAGCATTTTTCACATCTTCGAGACGTCTCAAAGCGCTTCACAGAATATGCTGTAAAGTGAATTGACTGTATATTTGTGGGCAAAACGTGGCAGCCAATTGTGCACAGCAGTGTCCCACATACAGTCGTGGATTGAAAATGACCAATTTATTATTGTTTAGGGATTATTATTAGGCTCTGTGTGGAATAAGGAAACTTGCCCAAGGTTTCGCCCTGACCTGCCTGGAATTGAACCCAGGTGTCTCGCTTGCTCTAACCACTGAGCTGCAGGACTCCCACTAATGGTGGGTTTCATGTTCGGGAAGGATTGAGATTAAGTGAGTGGTAAATCATTCTTCATCAGAATCTCTCTTGCGATGTTTACAAAAATACTTATCGTACAGAAACGATGGGCCAAATGGTCTTCTGCGCAAAAAAAATTCTATGGTTCTAAAATGTGTCAGCACCATCCAGTGGCCAATAGTATCAAGTGCAACTCAAGTGCACTCAAGTCGACATGCGTTTTTGATACACTGATGTAAGTTTTATCCTAATGCTAAGCGCTGTGGACTCTGTTGTGGGAATACTAGGGCTGAGCAAAGGCCTGCCTCGACTCTGAGATTGAATACTCAGCTTCTCTGGAGCCAATTACATTGCCTGCTTCCCTCTGGAGCACCCTCAGGTGTTCAAAAGGTGCCCTCAGTGTTATTGAAGTTTGAAGATTTTTGCTCATGTCTGGATGCTGCAACCAAATGGTTCTGCACAACAGTTAATTAGATGCTAATTGACTCCTGGGCTGATTTGCAATAGGGACCGTGCTAACCTGGGGAATCGGTGCAGGCTGCTGAGCAAATTCAGAACAAGGACTAGCTTGAACCTCAGAGGATTAGTGTGCTACAGATACTGAAGCAGTTCACCGATTCAATTCAGCTAATGGAGTGAGTGAAGATTTAGGCAATTTCATGGTGCCAGTGATTGTCCCAGTGAGTCTGATAAGGTGATTTGCGACACGGAGAACACACAGAGAAAATACTTTGAGGGATAATAAACAGGTGCGTCTGGAAAATGTCACAATAGAAAATGAATGCACATGATTGTCCTGCACAAACTGATCTAATTACCCACCTACTGCATTATAATAACAATCCTTACAGTGTTTTACAGGATTCATTGTAAAGTGGACTGATTGGGTATTTCTGGGTGAACACTGCAGCCAATTTCCATACAGCAGTGTCCTAGAAAGAGGTGGACATGACTTTGGTTTAATGTCTCATCTGACAATGCAGCACTCCCCCAGCTCTAACTGGAACTTGAGTTTGACTATAAGTTAAAAGTCCCAGCATGGAGCTTAAATGCAGAACCCTTAGGCTTTTGAGGTCAGACTGGTGTTAAATGAGCCAGGCGGACCCGTGAACGAAAATTGAGGGAAGGTGGGGCCAAATATTGCGGATTAGTTTCAGATGTGGATAGTGCTACAAAAACAAGGAGTCTTTGTATGCAGACATAGATAGAGAAACTCCAGTGAACAAGAGATGTGGAGTAACACTCAGTGGCTACAAAGGCAGTCAGAGGAAGAGGCAATATGTGGGGTCCACTAAAACGCTTTTTAACTTAAGGTGAAATCTTTGCTATGAGAATCCACTTTGACGAAGAACTAAAATTCCTTTTGTCTCGTTCTGTTCACTTCTGCCATTACTGAGTGCTAATTGCATTGTGGGGGTGGGGGGGAAGGAGAGGGAGAGAAGTTCCAAAAACAGACTAGAAGGAGTCTGAGTTAACACACACAATCAGTTTCAGAGATTCATTTATCTCCCTCCCTTAAGCGCTCTGGAACGCTACCCTTCGTGAGGAGCACTATGTAAATGCAAGTTGTTGTAGCAGTGTTAGTTTGGTAACCACTCCCAGATAGAGAAACTATTTCCTTTGGTAGGGGAATTCAGAACAAGGGGGCATAATCTTAAAATTAGACCTAGGCCAATTAGGAGTGAAATTAGGTGGCAGTTTTTCACCCAAAGGGTAGCGGAAATCTGGAACACTACCCAAAAGGTTGTGGATGATGGATTCATTCACATTTTCAAGATGGAGGTAGATAAGTATTTGTTAGATCAGGGTATTAAGGGATTTGGGCAAGGGCAGGTAACTGGACTTGAGGTACAGATCAGCCATGTTCTTACAAAAAGGCAGAACAGGCTCGAGGGGCTGAATGGCCTACTCCTGTTTCTATGTTTCTAGAACCACCGACATCATTCGCAACATCAACCTTTTTCAATTAAAAATTTAAATCCACCAAACAAAAATCATTCACATCTTAAAAGTGTGAAAAGCTGGACAATATCAAGCTATGGGGAGTGGACAGAGGAACGAGAACAATTAAATATTAGTAACTAGATTTGCCTAATTTGGTTCCAGCGGACTGCAGGATAAAAGGAAAACTGAAGCATTCTAGTTTAGGTGTCAGCCTGGCTCAGTTGAAACCACTCTCATTTCTGAGTCACAAGGTTGTGGGTTCAAGTCCAACATTGGTTTAAAATTGGACACTCATTTCATGGCTGTTTGTTGGGACATTTGCCTGCAAATACAGCCATTCAATTTAACAGTAAAATCTTGTGAAGCATTTTCAGACATCAAAACTACGTGATAAGGGGCTATATCAAACACAAAGATTATTATTATTATTAACACGGGAAGGGAGGCCCTATGGTATATGTTCTATTCCTATATGGCTGAACGTATTATTTTTGCTCTGCAGTGAGGAGGTACTGTATGTCTTTACACTTGGGGAGTGCGACCATTGTGTCCATAATCTGAAGTACTTCACTAACCTGATAGAAAGTGTCACTCCATATGTTCTCTATATCCGCTGGTGTTTTGTCGTCAATGTTGACTGTGGAGCAGTATTCCAGCGCCTTCCACTCTGTCAGGTGATTGTAACACTCCAGCGCTGCAATTTCCCAAAAATCCTTCTCTGTTTCCATGGGGTTTCCATCCATCCATTCTTCTGTATTCAAAGCCTATCAAAGCATATTGATATCAATGCAATACAATACAAATTTACATTCATATTAACTCCATTATCACCTCTACAAACAGCACAATTTGTCATTGAAGTGTCTTGCCACTATTTAGCAGCTAATCTGCCTTCACACACCAGGTTCACACAAGATTAAATTAGAGGAAATTTTGGCTCATCTGATCTAATCCCTTCAGAACATCCGCCCTACGGATCTCCCATCGCAGCATCAAGGTAAATTTTAAATGAGTCCAGTGTCTTCCTGGCAACCTGTTCCAGTCATTGATTACTTTCTAAGTAAAACATTTCTTGGTGTCTGTCCTGAAATTGCCCTCTTCAACTCATGTCTGTGCTGTTGGTGCATCCTAATGTATTGTTCTGGGTTTACTTATTCAATCCAAGAGAGGTCATGCTTGCTGTCGTAAAAACATGGAGAATGGCAGATTTATAATGACAGCGCCCTGTCGGCAATAAATATATCATTCGTACACATACAGTACGATACAGTTATCCCATAGCAGCTGCACTTCATTTGTTTTAATCATAGCATTAATATCAGTGATAAAATGATCCAACACTTACTCTCAGACAGTTCAGAAAAACGCATAGGTAAATATGAAAATAAAATAACATTTTGGTTAAAAAAAACCCTGTTTATTCTACACATATAGATGCTGTGATACAAATAAAAATGGACGCTGGATGTGCATCCCACCCTCTACAAACAGAACTTTTAGTGTAGTTTTGCTGTAGAAAGGCGACATCTGTGCCTAAGCAGAGAAGGCATGAAGGCACTGTTAGTACATCAGTCGAGACGGTCTGCATGTTTACTATTAACTCTACCTGATCATATAACCGTACAGCCTCAGCATAATCACTCTTCGCTTCAGCCAGCAGCGCTGTGTGGGTGAGTGGCTTTGTACCAATCTTCTCACTGAAAATGCCACGGAGGACGTCGTAATCTCCCAACGATCTGTACAACCTGCAAAAGGATCAGGGTTCAAGCATGTATGCTGCTGTTAGTCCACACTATAATGATATTCCTTGCATTTGATATAGCACTTTATCACATCGTTGAGAATTTCAAAGCGCTTCACAGAAGATAATAATAATCCTTACATTTGATGTAGCGTCTCAAAGCACGCCACAGAATATACTGTGAAGTGAATTGATTGTATATAATTTGGGCCAGCACCACAAGCTGCCCTGAGATGAATGACGAATTGACTGGGGCACTGCTGGCCTGGCCACCCATGAGAAATTGCCTTTTCTCTTTCTGAACAGTGCCATGGCATCTTTACAGTCCACCCAAACAGGTAAACATCCTTCAGCTCAGATGTTAAACTGACGTCCTGTCAGTCTGTTCAGGTGGACATTAAAGATCCCATGGCACTGTTCAAAAAGAGGTTGTATTTCCCGGTGTCCTGGCCAACAGTCCCTCAAAATAAAAATTGGTCACTCACTCCATGGCTATTTATGGGACACTGCTGTGCGCAACTGGCTGCCGTGTTTCACCCACAAAATACACAGTGAACTTACTTTACAGTTTATCCTGTGAAGCGCTTTGAAACATTTTGACGATGTGAAAGGCGCTATATCAAATGCAAGGTTTATTATTATTATTATTGTTGTTATTAATAAACAGGGTCTCGGTTTAATGTCTCACTCACTGACAATGAAGTGCTTCCCCTGGACTATAAACTCAAGTCGCGATATGGGGGTTGAACCAACACAACTGTCTGACTGTTGGGCAGAGACAAGAATTCCGAGTTTTGATACTCTTGGCTTTTAAATAATTGGATTCCCACTCACGTAGCGAGCTCTATCCATCGGGCTACGTCTGTGTCAGGCGGGAGCTCTTGTCTGCCTCGCGCTTTTTTTGTCGGTGGCTCTTCGTTTGTGGTGGAATGGATCAAACTCTTCTCCAGAAGCAGAATTCCCATCGGCTGTTGCAAGCTGGCTAAGGAGGTTGATCTTACACTGGTAGAGTCAAGACCCAGCAGATCTTTGTGTTGGCAACTCATATCCTAGCCAAATAAAAGCAAACCACCACAATCATGAAATTACTCCGCTAAAACCACACAATCTGCTATAGTACATGCTCACAAACTTCTTATACATGCTCAAAAGCATCAAGCACTAATAATCAATGTTGTTACTTTTACCTACAGAACGATATGTAATGCCGGCAACTACGAACTGTTCCTCTGGCTCCGACCTCCACAAACTCACCAAACCAGTGCGCATCCAGTTCAATCCACAGCTGTCTTTCCTACACCGCATTGGGAACCTGAACAGTACTGCTTTTCTCCAACTCTATGACACTGCCCACCTCTGATCTTATCTTACACCTAATGCCACTGAAACCCACGTCCAAGCCTTTGTCATCTTCCACCTTGATTTGGAGTCCTGTAGCTCAGTGGTTAGAGCACTCGCCTTGCAAGCGAGACACCTGGGTTCATTTCCAAGCGGGGCGAAACCTTGGCTAAGTTTCTTTACTCCACACGTCTAATAATAATTCCTCCAAAACAAAAACAATAATAAATTGGTCATTTTCAATCCACGGCTGTTTGTGGGACACTGCTGTGCGCAATTGGCTGCTGCGTTTCGCCCACAAATATACAGTCAATTCACTTTACAGCATATTCTGTGAAGCGCTTTGAGACGTGTAGAAGACGTGAAAAGCGCTACAGCAAATGCAAGTATTATTATTATTAATTTGTCAAGCACAATCCTTGCTGGTCTCCCTAGTGCCACTACCCACAACATCTAACTAATACAAAAGTGCACCACCGTATCCTCACCTATACCAAACTCCGCCCCACCACCCCAATCCTCGCCAGGCTCCATTCCTGTTTCCTAACAGATCAAATTCAACATCCTCACCTTTGCGTACAATCCCTTCAAACCCAATTAATTCCCTATCTTGCTGATTGTCTCAAACCCTACTTCTCTGCCTACCCCCTTTGCTCAACTGCTGAGCCCCCAAACCATCCTCAATCTCTCAGCTCACCCTCTCTTTACCTAATTTGAAATCCCACCTGAAGACCTATCTTTTCGATCGGGCCTATAGTTACCTCCCACTCCCCTCTTGCTCGGAGTCAAACACCAACACTGCGCAGCGCTCCAAGATACTAACTATCCTGCGTGAAGGGCACCGTAAACTGCAAGTTGTTGTATTCCAAATAGGTTCAAATTCACATCTTACCTCAAGGCATATTCCATTTCTATAACGTATGTTATCAGCACAATAAATACAAAATCATCCAATTTTGCCCAAATTGCCATTGCTTTTTAAATTATTCATTTCCAAGGAGATTCTTTGCAAGATTTAGATTATTACAACAGTCCTAAATATGACAGCAACCGTGCCCATTAGTCTCCTGTGACTCACAAAGACATTAGAAATCCATCTTAGGTCTAAAATGCATTGAACGTAAACTTATTTCAAATCCATTTCTCAGTGATACTGGACATTTTCCAGCATCTCATCAGTGTCCGAACCTTCAGGCACTATCACCAACCCCTCTGAACCTCCCTCCCTCATCCCTTCCATCTTCTCTCCCCTCAGTCTTAAAAAAACACCTACAAACTACTTTATTGACAACGGTTAGAGTCAACTCCCTCCCTCCCACATCATCCCTCCCTCCAAGGTGTCTGGCACCATCTCAGTACAACGCCCCAAGCTATTATTCTATAATAATAATAATCCTTGCATTTGATATAGCGCTTTTCACGTCGGGAGGATGTCCCAAAGCGCTTCACAGAACACACTGTAAAGTGAATTGACTATATTTGTGGGCAAACGCGGCAGCCAATTGCGCACAGCAATGTCCCACAAACAGTCGTAGATTGAAAATGACCAATTTATTATTGTTTTTTTTTTGAGGGATTATTATTAGGCTCTGTGAGGAGTAAGGAAACTTGCCCAAGGTTTCGCCCTGACCTGCCTGGAATTGAACTCAGGTCTCTCGCTTGCAAAGCGAGTGCTCTAACCACTGAGCTACAGGACTCCACATGCTACATGCAAGCCACGATATAAATACAAGTTGTTACCTGAATGCAGGCCACAAATGGTGGGAAATTCAGGGTTGTAGCTTTAAGTAAATAATTGAAGTTCTCCACAAGCTGTTTTGAAATATCCTTTGTTTCAGCAGTCTTAGACTTGTGCACTTCTTCAAGAATTCCAGAAAATAGGGCACTGAAGAGCTGCTTAGCAAGTGAATGGTCTTTCTGTAAAACAATTGCAAATGATGCTAAACTTCTGTTGTCACTTTCTTACCACTCCCCAACCTTGCCCCAGAGTTCAGTCTCTGATAAGATTTACCCAGCAGATGCCTCAAACCCAGGACCTTGCAGAGATCGTACAATCACAGCATTCTAACACTTTGTTTTTTGGGGTCCGTAACTGTCTGTCCAGCGCCTTGGGATGTCCTCCCGACGTGAAAGGTGCTATACAAATGTAATTTTGTTGCTGTTGTTGTTTTGCATGAAGAGCACTGTATAAATGCAAGTTTTTGTTAAGAACACAAGACTGTGTTTTCCCACCAAGAATCAGCAGGTTTATGCAGTGAGTAGCTGAACCTTACAGATAGAAAAGGAAAGTTCCTTGGTTTGATTCCCTCCGTGTGCTAAATTAGCTAATCTAAGCATGAGTGGCATTTAGGGTACTGAAATTACTATCAATACAACAGGTTGATTATCTGTAGCCCAATAGTAATGAGATTCAGATGATTATCAAAATATATGCAACTCCTGTTTTTTTTGCCTGGGGTGGGGGACAGGCAGTCTGATCTTTGGATAATCATTTTTTTTTCCTACAGAACCACCCAGTCCAGGCAGTGCTCAATGTTTTACCTGTTATTACTTTGGTTAACAGCCAAAGAGAGAATAAGGGAAGGAATTGGCAGTTGATTTAGATTTATTTAGGACCTCAGAGGGTTGGTTACTAAAGATTTGATTTACAAATTCAGACCTGGGCCAGCGCCTGCAAGGGAGCAATTAAACTGCTGTATTTGATCTGAATGTCAGGCAGATCTCCAAAACGATAACTTCTGTACAGAGTAACCTTCGCATCCCGTTCCATCCTCTTTTCCGTTTTAATTTCTGAATCAGGAAGAAAGCAACAAAAAGAATCATCAGGGATATCTCATGCAAACTGGCCAACTCTTTTGCTAGTTTGTTACAGCAGACCAACCGCTCCTATTCCCCTGTCCCTCATGTACGCATCAAGTTTCCTCTTAAATGCTTTTTTTGTTCAAATCACAGCTGTAAGCAACCGGTAAGCAATTGACATCACTGAAAGCCTCCCCCTCCCAAGATCATCAAGACAGCAGGGTGAGAGGGCAGTTTCAGGCTTGTGAAAGCGCCATTTTAAGACAAACACCAGGAAGTGTTTTGTGTCACGGAGGGCAATCAACAATATTTCCATAGCTGTACATATAACCTCAAATTGGCTACATTTAATTTTTACTTGAAAAGATTACTTTGTGTGAGACTGAATGAAACGCAATATATGTAACAATTTTCTATGCGCAGTGCCATTTTATTTTAGCATTGCAATCTCACCACTGAGTTCACCCTATGAAAGATGGTAAGATGCCTGCAAAGGGTGGGGGGGGTGGTGAGGGTGGTGGGGAGTCAAGTATGTTGGGCTGTGTATCGAGAGGCTGACAGGTTTCTGTATATTTATGTAATGCCCAGGGAGTGACGTCGGTGGCAACTTAATAATCTGATATTTAGACTGGGAGGGAGGCCGGATGACTTTCTTCACGCATGTGCAGTCAAATTGTCGGTCACGTAATTGGCAACGTCACAATGCAGAAGCGCTGACCTGGTTTGAGACCTGTTGCATTGCGGGTTGGGATATTATAACGTTCTCATTTATACCAACACCTTTAAGAGGATGTTAAGAAGAGCTTACCTGTTCTGCCCGTTGCTCCCGGATGCCTCTCTTGGCAAAGATGAGGCTCACCTTCTCCCGATCTTTGAGGAAACGACGCCTCAGTCGTAGGATGTCTGCCCTCTGGTCAACTATCCCTGTGATGTAGAATAACTATAACTCAGCCACACAAGGAATCACAGCCACAAATCGCCATTCCCACCACCCCTTGCAGTGGTTTGCAAACCACTAAACTTCTATTGCAATGGCTCTGTTTTCTTATCCATAACAAGACCTATAAGATGGAGAGAAATCTAGCGAGAAAATATGGCCAATTATGCTACCTTTAGTCTTACTGTCAACCTCATCTCCGGGCAAAGCAAGTCTTTTCTTCCCAAAATCCGGACCAACCGGTTTCTTAGCTGGTCTGTGTAGTCGCTCACTCCACCGAGAAAACACCAGGAGTGAGGAGGACCCTGGTTCCGAGGCGAGGGACGGGAGTGAGTATTCTGCAAAAGTATCCAGGCTGTTCCCCGTTAGCCAATTAAAATTCCGCGCATCTAAAAAGAGAAATAATTGATGAAGAAACATCAGAATGCTTGTCCTTTACATGTGTAATAAACAAGAGTTATGTTTGCACCTCCTGTCAGGATTAGATAATTTGGACATAGCACATTTATCAGGTCTTCAAGACGTCTTAAAGGTCTCCACAGGATTTTACTGTAAAGTGTAGAGGCAGTGTATTTTGTCAGCAAACGTAGCAGACATTTTGCACACAGCGATGGCCCCAAAACAGCCATGAAGTAAGTGACTGATTTTATCTCGATGAGATTTTGTTGGTTAGGACATCAGGAGAAACTCCCTTCTCTTTTTAAATTGTGCAATGGGTTCTTTAACAGGCATACGGGACCTCGGTTTAATGTCTCATATAAAGGATGCCATCTCCAACACTGCAGGACACCCCAGGACTTCATTGGTGTGTCAGCTTGGACTATGAGTTGCAAACCCCAACATGACCTTCTGACTCAGAGGCAAGAGTGCTTCCAATTGAGTCAGGCTGACACACACATAGAGCGAAAAGGAACATTACAGTAACAAATACATATAGAGCAATACAGTCAAGAATATATATATATATAGTACATAGTAAAAAAAAGAAAGCACATTAGTCACCCTACAGGTACAGACAGAATTTAGCAGTCCCTAGGAAAATAATTCCATGCAATATAACAATAAGTCAACGTGTAATAATTACAAGTTCATCTGGACAGAAAAGTTAGCAACAGATACGAGAGAGAATTGATCCCCGCTCACCTGGATTCTGAGTCGGAGTAAACTCATAATGAGTTTGGGTGCCCCTGACCAAGCCACCTATTGTCCCCTGAGCAGTCAGGGAACCTTCTTGTGATTGGCTTCTGCTACTGTTCTGCGTAGCTTGAGTCTCCACAAACATGGGAGTGAGAATCGTGCTGCGTTGCTGCCAACTTGAATCAATGTTATAATCCTAAAGCAACAGTAAGGTTATTAGTATCGCTGGATAAAATGAGATGAGCATGAATCATGAACTGTGGGAGGGTCAATTATACACTTTCTACACAATCCAATTATTCCAGGTCCTATGTTCTTTTTAAAGTCTATCGTTTTTAATATGACACAACAAACACAATATAATAACCGGATTAACAAACTCACAGGCATAATAATAAACAATCCATATACTTGATATAGCAGCTTCACTCTGGAAGGCTGTCTCAAAGCATCTCACAGGATACACTGTAAAGTATAATGACTAGCTGTATATTGTAGTTGAACGTGACAGCCAATTTATGCACGGCAATCTCCCACAAGTAGCCATGAAGCAAACGCCACATTTTTGGGGGTGGACTTTTGGCCAGGATTGTCATTGGGAGAATCTCCCTTCTCTTTTCAAGTAACGAATGGAATGCTTAACGTCTATCTGAGCAAGCAGAAGGGGGCTCGGATTAACGTCTCATCCAAAGGATGGCATCTCTAACAATGCAACATATCCCGAGCCCTGCATTGGAATATCAATCGTGACTAAGATTTCAAATTCCCGACACGGTGCTTGAACCCACAACCTTCTGACTGAGGCCATAGTGCTACTAACTGAGCCAGGCTGATGCACATTCTCACTGTCCTGCATCTTTACAACAAATCTAGTCCATTAAACATTGGAACACCACAACCTGTTCAAGCCTCCTGGCAGGCCTGAGACTGATCGTGAGAATGACTGTTCAGCCAATTCCTCTTTTCAACCTAGAAATCCCACCAGTGATCAAGCTAGTGGCATCTCTGATGGGGCCACATCAATCACCTTCTAGCAGTCCTTCAAGAAGGTTTTGGGCACTTATGAGCAAACCAATTAATTTTCTTGTTGTAGAATAGTACACTTCTAAGAATTGGCAAATTTCTGAAAAGATTTAAAATCAATCCAGCAAGATTCTGGATTAAGTTGCTGTATCCAACAAGCCTTGTATATTTACCTGGAACTTGCATTCAGACAGTGGATACTCAAACATTTCCCGTGTATAGTCTGGGCTGCGACTTGTCATTTCAAGCAAGAGGTTGGTAGCTATACTAAGGTACTGAGTCTCTATCTTGTTGGAATACATCGACCTCAGAATAGCCATCAATCTATCATGGGTTCCTGTGGGAAGCCTGTTTTCATGACCCCAGAAATTTCTGACATACAATCTGAAAAGGAAAAATAAGATAATTTCTTCTTTAAGATTCCATTTTAAAAGTATTCAAAAGAAAAAAAATCTACAAAAGATACTGAATGCAACTTATAAGAGCTCCAAGTGAATGTTGTGACCAGTCACTTACTGCAGTGCAGGATTGTCATCAGTCAGTCCCTGAAGTAATGTGTCCTTTGTTGTTACAAACACTGCCTTGGAGTCGGGGTCAGACTGGCTCTCTGCGTCTCTGCAGAGTGGGAAAGAAATGGTTGGAGCACCCATATTATACATACATATAACAAATAAAATATAAAGAAACCAAATACTGTACAATACACTTGTTCATTTTGGAAATTCTGAGCGATGGATCCCTAAGGGAGCCCCAAAACTTAAAGCAAGCTTTCTAGGTTAATTATTTAGATGTTTTAGTCACGCCTTGTACAAATATGCTACTACCAAATGAATATGTAAAACGTGCAACAAGTAGAACATTCATTAGCATTTTATCTAATACAAAATAAATTATTCATTAAATTCACTCTAGCAATTTCAAATTTAAATTCAGTTATAAAATCAAATCTCCAAAACTGCGTGGAGACCTGTAGCTCAGTGGTTAGAACACTCGCCTTGCAAGCGAGACACCTGGGTTCAATTCCAGGCAGGGCGAAACCTTGGGCAAGTTTCCTTACTCCACACGCCTCATAATAATCCCTCCAAAAAACAAAACAATAATAAATTGGTCATTTTCAATCCACGACTGTTTGTGGGACACTGCTATGCGCAATTGGCTGCCGCGTTTCACCCACAAATATACAGTCAATTCACTTTACAGCATATTCTGTGAAGCACTTTGAGACGTCTAGAAGACATGAAAAGCGCTATATCAAATGCAAGGATTATTATTTAAATGGTAATTTATCCTAGTATTTTCCAGAGTTGCTTTCTTTACTGCATTTGGTTCATAACGAACAATGGAGGCTTTTTAGTAATGGCTGCAACAAAGTTGAAACACCCACATCCACCCATTCAAAGTTCCCTTTGTTTATGAATGTGAAGATTTCTCTTCTACTCAAAGAAGGTTTGTGTACCTGTAATTGTCATAGATCCACATCAGGATGTCGTACATTCGTTCTCGACAGACAGGAGATGGATGAGAAATGAAAGCGATTACTGGAACGAGGAATACTTTCACTTCTTCCGCCTTCAATTTGGCTATGATCTTGTACACAATGTCCAAACATATCCTCTGCCGCTCTTCATCCCTTAAGAACAAGAACTGACCAAGGTTAGTGAGGTTTTCCAATAGTAACCCGTGAACATACATACAAAAATGTTTCCAGGAAACATTGTCTATTTTTGGGCTTCCCTGGTTGTCTTTATTGTGTAAGAACATTTAGTGCTATTTACCATTCCATAAATAAAGACATGTAAGAGATAATCAACAAAGTGTTGGAATAATGAGGAAAAAAATTTTAGGCTAAGAAAATAAAGAAAACAACAACAGCTTGCACTTATACACCACTCTTTACATGGGTAATGCTTCAGAGCGCTTAATATCGGTGTGTCTTGACACAAGCCGTAAAGGGAGTTGACTGAAGGCACAGTCAAAGAGGAAAGTCTTTAGGTGTGATTTGAAGATGGGCAAAGAGGAGGCAAGACAGTGGGATTGAGGCTAGGAGATCCAGAGATTCAGGGCATAGTGGCTAAGAAAGAAGGGTCTAAGCTGCAGCACACTGTGCTATGTTGGGATACAGTCCCCTGGCTCACCAAAATACTTTCTGTGCTAGGACAAAATCCAAAGAAGCTCAAATGGATTGTGCAATACTGTATTTATACTTTCATTTACTGTGCCATGCTGTGACAATGCACTTTGCTGAACTGAAGGTGTTCTCATACACATCCTGGTATCTGGCTCGTGTGGCACTGCCATTGAACTCGAGGCAGGTTGACTAGCTTTTAGTTGGCATGAACAGATCTGGAGGCAAGTAAGGAAGAAAGTGCCTGTACTGGGAGCGGAAATGAAAATAAATTGGTATAGTCAGCAAAAGAAAGAGGATGTCAACACAAACTGGCTGGCATTAGACCAGCTTTCTACTCACGAGTAACTCATGATCTGCACAAAGTTCTTGTTCTTCAGTTCCTGAAAGATGTCAATTATCGTCTCTGCTCGATGCATCACCACCTCGAGGCAGTGAGTCTTCAACACACCGTGAAGTTTCGGTAACAGGTAGAACACTTGATTCAAAAACCTTCTATAACAACAGCAAACAACAACTACTTTAATTTACATGGCATCTTCATGTAGAATAACGTCTCGGAGCACTGTTACAGTGAGAGGCAGGGGGCAAGCAGGGAGAGAGGGAGGGAGGTGAGATTTGATTTCTATAATAATAATCCTTACATTTGATATAGCGCTTTTCACGTCTTCTCGACATCTCAAAGCGCTTCACAGAATATACTGTAAAGTGAATTGACTATACATTTGTGGGCGAAACGCGGCAGCCAATTGCGCACAGCAGTGTCCCACAAGCAGTCGTGGATTGAAAACGACCAATTTATTATTGTTTTGGAGAGATTATTATTAGGCGTGTGGAGTAAGGAAACTTGCCCAAGGTTTCACCCTGGCCTGCCTGGAATTGAATCCAGGTCTCTCGCTTGCCAGGCGAGTGCTCTAACCACTGAGCTACAGGAGTCCACAAGTCCTCCACAACGACTGAGCTACAGGACTCTTTCTATGGAAAGTAACAAAGATTGTGAACCACAAATAATTAGAAAAGAAATACTTTAAATGCAAAATAAATTTAAAATCTCACTTTGTCTTACAGATAAATAAGATTAATAAATAATAAAGTCACTAATGATATTCTATCTCCTCATCCTCCTTGATCACTCTATCCTCCTTCACCACCTCTCTCACCTCAACCTTCATTGGAGTCCTGTAGCTCAGTGGTTAGAGCACTCGCTCAAGGTTGCGTTCAAAGACTGGACTCCACTCTCAGGCTGAGCTTAAAAGGTACAATTGTTTAACCTCTTACCTGTCAGCGAAAGGAGGGTAGTTCTTCACAATCTTACTCAAACACACAATAAACTTGTCCTCTTTTGATTGTTGAAGCTGCTTTAGTTCTTTAGCAATTAAATCGTGAACCAGCCCGTCCACTTGCTGCAAAACAGAAGTATGGCAACAAGTTGAAGAAAACTTAAACTTGACAACATAATGAAGGAACAGAAAGTTAAAATAAAAATAATCCTGGCATTTGATACAGCATCTTTCATGTCAGGAGGCCATCTCAAAGGGTTTCACAGGATATACTGAAAAGTGTAGAGATTGTATTTTGTAAGTGAACGCGACAGCCAATTTGCTCACAGCAATTGTCTCACAAATAGGGATGAAGTGAATGATTAATTTTATCTGGGGGATTGTTGGCCAAGACACCAAGTTAAACTCCCTTTTGTTTTTGAGTAGTGCCATGGGTTCTTTAATGCCTACTTGAACAGACTGACAGGAACTCAATTTAACGTCTCATCTGAACGATGACATCTCCAACAATGCAGGACATCCCCAAGCACTCCAATACAGTCAGCCTAGACTACATGAGTTTAAAGTCCCGACGTGTGGGACAAAGTGCTGCACTGACTGATCCTTGCTTCTAGTAGATTGCAAAGGCATACTAGGAATGTGTTCACCGCAAACAAAAGACCTGGGTTTGATTCCCGGCAGGGTGAAACGCTGGGCAAGTTTCCTTACTCCACACGCCTCTGTTTATCGCGCAGTAAGTAGTAACTCGGTTGTTAGTCGATTGGCGGATTGCTTTTCCGGGGGTAATAATTCCATCAAAAAATAATAATAAATTGGTCACTCAATCCACGACTGTTTGTGGAACGCTGCTGTGCGTAATTGGCTGCTGCGTTTTCGCCCACAAAATACACAGTCAATTCACTTTAGTGTATCCTGTGAAGCGCTTTGAGGCATCTTGAAGACGTGATAAGGCGCTATATCAAATGCGAAGAATATTATTATTATAAAAGTTTTGATCAAAAAAGCTCTCCGCCCCACACAGTCATCACTGGGTTATTAGACTGATGGTCCTCACCTTCTCATTTTCTGCAAAGTAATGCAGGACGAGTCCCAGAACCTCTGCTGCTGCTGCATACACTTCCTTATAACGCGTTAGGGAGATGTTATACACCAGCCTCTGGAAATACCTGCTCAAACAGCAATATATTGAAGCGATCACAATTAGCACAACAGGCTTTGGAATCATTACACAAGCATCTGCATTTACACAGTGCCTTTTGCGTAAGCAACAATTGGCATTTATATTGCGTCCTTCACGTAGGATATCTTGTGGTACTTTGTAGCAACAGGGTTGGACCCAGAAATAGGGAAGAGGGGGAAATGGAGGACATGACGATAGGCGTGGTTGAAGAGGTAGGTTTTACGGCAAGATTTGAAGACAGATAAAGAGGGCGTGAAACAGAGGGGCAGAGGGAGGGAGTTCCAGAGGTCAGTGGTGTAGAATCTGAATAATTGGCCGCTGATGGTATCATTGATCAGGCTGGGGTGCAGTTGGGCAGTAAAAGATCAGAGATATAGGGCGGAATTAGAGTCTGATGGGATTTTTAGGTGAAGATGTAGGATGAGCATTTCAAGAAACTTTACAAAAATGATGGAGATCTAGAAGCAAGAAGGGCAGGATGTTGAGCACAGTTAAAGAGATACGTTTTTAAAGAGGGTTTTGAAGCCAGGGAGTGAAGGAGCAAAGCAAAGGGATTTTGAGAGAGCTGCATTGAGCAGGAGCAGAGGCAACTGAAGTCTCAACCACTGATGTTTGGATGATGGGAGTGAGGAGCAATTAGAAGACCAGAATCAGAAGATATTGCAGAGAATGAGATTTTACAGTGGCTGGAGGACAGCCTGAGCTCAGGAGTGCCTATTGTGATTCCCTGTTGTATTAATATCAGGGCGAGTTAAACTGTGTTCCTAAAGCTTTGCTCCATTTCACTGCTCATCACCTTTGCTTAGCTAACATGAGCCTGCTGTGCTTCCTCTGTAACACTATCAGTGGCCGAGCTTTCAGTAAGTAAGCCATCAACTCGGGATCTCCCTGACCCTACCCCTCCACCTCAGCCTCTCTATAACCATATTTATATACCAGCATGAAACCTAAACTTGCGTTTATATTGCACCCTTCGCATAGGTCACCTCTCGCTCCTCTTTTGCCTCCAGTCACTGTGCAGCACTCCGGGACATTATCCTGCGTGAAGGCTGCTACATAAATACAAAATGTTGTTCTTTTGTGAACGACATACAGTCGCAATCCCCTGACGCAATGATTTGTGCTTCATTGAGTTTGGGGTCTGTTTGGTACTATTCACTGGCAAGAGGCTCAATTGAAACATTTGAACAAGAGGGTTTGAGCCGGTTACCAATGTCAGATTTTTACATTGCGGTGTTCTCCGGTTCACTCTCATGTTACACATAGAACCATTTGTAAATCTTACCTTTCATAGCCAATTTCACATTTGGGGACATATGGAGACAGGTTATTGGCCAGGACTATCCCAAGTAGCTGAATGCCCACAGAGTTATCTTTGGAGTTAGGATCAGTACTGGAAAATCGACTAAATATCAGGCTGCAAAATGAACAAACAAAAATAACTTTTAAAAAAAGTTTGATTTAAAAAATAAACACCACCAAAGACCTGTCAGACTCACAGGAGGGCGCCAACATACTGCAATAGAGGAAAGACACACTTCACAAAAACAAAAAACAATTACACCTAGCATGGAAATTGGAAATCATAAACAACAACAAAATTACATTTGTATAGCGCCTTTCACGTGGGGGGGATATAGCAAAGCGCTGAAAACTCAAGTCTCTTCATAAGAAGAAAAGAAGATGAGTCAGGCTTAACAGCATTGCAGATATTTATCTGAACTGCCACGTTCCTCGTGCAATTAATTATTAATTTTTTTTTACCTTTGACTTTATCGAAAATTTAAAAAAATGTTCCTCATAACATTTTTCTTGATGTAGTGATTTTCAGGTGTAATTCAATCAAATTTGATCAAATATAAACTCAAACCATCTCCTTTCACAAATAAATGCACAGACCAGCATAACATAGAGAACCACCACTCACCTGTAAGGGACAGACAGACAATCCTTCCAGCATTCAACCACTGTTTTAATGATTTCCAGATTGTGTCTGAACACCGCCGTCTTCTCATGAAAGGAATTCTTCATCAGAAACTCCAGCAGGCGATTTGCTAGAATCTCATCCTTCATATTTCCCTAAACAGCAACAAACCATAATTTTTTTTGAAAAAATGCATACATTTATTGCTGCTACCCATGTGAAGGGTGCTCAAAAAAATGTAAGTTGTTGTTGTTCATGGTTTTGCTCTATTCAGCAATCAGGAACATAGGAATTTAGCAACAGGTGGTGGCCATTTGACCTGTCAAAGCAACTCACAGACCATTCCATGTCTCTACATACTCGTATAGGTGTCTCAACGTCCTCCTTTCCACATCCTTTTAATAATTCTGCTTTCCAAGTGTTGGTTTTTTTTTTTGAATCCCACAATTGATTTGGGCCTCAGCTACTTTTTTNATAGGTGTCTCAACGTCCTCCTTTCCACATCCTTTTAATAATTCTGCTTTCCAAGTGTTGTTTTTTTCTTGAATCCCACAATTGATTTGGGCCTCAGCTACTTTTTTTATTAGCTTTAGCACCTTGCTATTCTCACTTCCCATTATTTATGAATGAAAACTCAGGTAGAAGCAAAGAAAATTTGTGAAACAGAGGAGCTGATGTCAGCCTCTCCAGCCCGAGACGGTGGTGCACAGCTGCCTTTAAAATACTTCCAATCACATATCTTTCAATGTGCCTTTGATTTTAAAATTTTCCTTCTTCTCCTCCTCACTCAGTGATCTTTATTGTCTTTCATAAATCCCTTCACGTCCTGGCCACTCCCTAACTTTGTGATCTTCTCCTACCCTACAACTACACAGTCACTACACTTTACAGTATCTGCTGTATATCTGTGAAGAGCTTCGGGAGGTTCATCATAGGTGAAGTTACTATACAAGTGAAAGTTGTTGATGTTGTTGTGAAACAGCCCAAGTATGTCAGTCTGTACCTTTGGCGTAGCCACACTTGTCCAAGAGAGAACTGTTACCACGATTTCTACCACCATGTAATGAATGCCATCACCTCCATTATTGCCAGAAACTACCAGCTGCAGTAGAGGGCCCAGCCACTCTTTGGCATAAGGTCGGAAAACCTGGAAAAGAAATGAGGTTTTATGCACAGTATATTTAAATAATTTAGATGAACCCGAAT
This sequence comes from Callorhinchus milii, assembly GCF_018977255.1. Lineage (NCBI taxonomy): Eukaryota > Metazoa > Chordata > Chondrichthyes > Chimaeriformes > Callorhinchidae > Callorhinchus > Callorhinchus milii. The sequence goes on along the minus strand of NW_024704743.1, from coordinate 94,019,257 downwards.
GGGCTAAAACTCTAGGCGTTAAGAACAATGGGATCCCCATTTGTAGTACTCTTATTTACAGAAATAGATTCTGTTAGAGTTCGGTTCCATGGGCTGGCACCGGAAGGAAACCTCACTTGCACGACTCAGATGCTTATTGAGGAATCTGCCTTAAGAAATCCTCAAAGTGGACCCCATTGTGCGATGTGGGTTCAAAGATTTTCTTGGGTCAAATCAAAATACCATGGAGCAGCATGTGGTAGTATAGCAAGACCAGACAAAGGATCTCTGGGCTCATGCTGCAGAACCGCACTTGGTTAATTTCAAGAGAATCTTCTGTCAAATTTGCCTAAATTGTTGTGAGTGTTTGCCCACAAAAGACTGTACTTTATAGTATATTCTGTGAAATGCTATGAGACATCCTCCTATACAAGGAGGTGCTATGCAAAATTTAAGGATTATTATTATTAAATTGCCCTGAAATTACTTGATAATAGTAATAAAATCAGGAAGTATGGGGAATGCCCAGCTCATAGAGTTAACTCACTGATCTGAAACTTCTTCAATTACTTCTGTTGAGCTACGTCAACCTCTGTTTGCATACATTAACATAAGTCTTCTGCTGTTTAAGCTAAGTTTACCTTTAAACATAAAATACTGTACTTCCAAATTGTTGGGTTTCTGAGTCTTCTGAGCAACAACTGTTTTCAACTATTCAAAATATTCACTTTTTCCATTAAATTACTTGATATAATTTTGAAATGTTAAATTAGGAAAGGGTGCAAAACTTTAGAAAAGACATTTTACATTATGACAGGGGATAAAGAAGAAAATACGTATAATCTTGCTGTGCGCTATTATTCTGATACCGAGATTATTAGGTTGGTTGAAAATAAAGATGGCAGCCCTATGACACAGTGTTTAGCACAACATGCTGTGCTAAGTGTGAGGATTGAGCACCACCACTATGTTCCCTGGTCTTATCTAGGCAATCAAGATCACGGGTTGAGTGGGAACTGAATATTATTCTGAAGGTCAGTGCAGTTTCATGTCTGGCTTTGCGCAGTGATTATAATGCAGTGAAAGAAATGTACTCTATAGCCTCAGCCGCCCCCATCGCTCAGTGAACACAGCGTTCTTCATGTCCTCTGCCCTATCTGCCCCATCATCAGTGGGAGGGCTCACAACTGTTCAGCACGCACTTTCTGGAATTCCGTCTCGGAGTCCCTCCAACTCACTCCCGCCCCATCCCTCTTTCAAGGCACGTCTCAAAAACGTATCTCTTTGAGCATGCTTTCGGTCTTCTTTCCCCTCCTCACCCATCCCCCACCCCTTCCCCAGCTCCCATCCACAGTTCAGGTGAAGATCCAGCACTATGCTGCATCTTGAGATGTCCTGCTGCATGAGAGGCACTGATAATTGGAACTGCTTTATTGTATGGTACTGAAGAAATCAAAATGAGGTAAAATGAACTGACCTCTTCAGAGTTAACGATGAGTTTTGCAATAAAGAGTCGGATGTTTAAGGGTATTGAGGAATTTCCCAGTTTTCCGTGCAGGAACTTCATCCACGGTGGAAGCTCTTGTGGAGTTTTACCCTGTGGAATGAAAGTTACAGAGAAGTCACTTCAATCTCAAATCAAAAAATCCAAGAGCCTCAACAGTTTGCAAGGTTAACAATGAGAGAGAAGGGAACAGAAGGCATAGGAGGGAGTACGGAGTGAGTGTAGACTTGTGTGCAGTATGAACAACAAATGAACTAGTTGGGCCGAATGGTCTGTTTCCATGCTGTACATTCTATGTAAATGGGGACTAATAAGCAAATAATCTTAATGGAATTCTGAATTAGTGATAAAGAAACACTTCAAAGGAATATGTGCAATCTTGCTGTGTGCTCTATTTTGATGCAGAGATGATTATTAATAAAGAAACATGACGTACGGGCGTGCCCAGCATAATCTACTTCCTAAGTGGGGTTCCCATGATCTGATGTGCATAATGTACTTCCGCTTACCAGAAGAAAGTCCTCACTCAACATTCCTCATTCAGGAATTGACTCATATTAGACCCCAATAAAAAAAATGAAGTTTCTAATTAGAACAGCAAACCATTCACTTGTTCACCACCTTTAAAAGAACGTACCAGGATTAAATGGATCCTTCTGAAACTCACTTGGATGTCAGAATAAAAGTTTCTCTAATCCTCTATCTACAACATGGATTTATTCACTGATCGATTGGGAACGAGCAAGTTAATTCGGTTTATATTGTGTTTGGGTTCCTGACCTCTTCAACTTGTGGCGTGATGTTGTTCCTCTGCATGTGATTGATCAGCGCTATCATGGCAGGCATGCATTCATGCTGATTCAGCTCATCCATCTCAAGCTCCATAATATCACTCTGTACAACACTCAACTCTGCCTGTTCCTGCCAGAACATAGAAAAACAAAGTTTTAAGTATGGGTTCAGAAATATCTCCATTGACGTTCCCTGTTTGCTATTGATCATTAAAGCTTAAAACATATTCAGGCTTGCGTTCAAAACATTTCGGACAAGTCTTTCTTAAACCTTCTAAAAGAATAAACACGCTTTATTTAAATGTTTCTTGTGGTCTGCAGTAATTCAAAAGTGAAGTGAAAAAGCGACTCTCCCAATCCACCCCCACAGGGATGCGATGTGGACAATTTCACCAGTGTTATCTGCCCTTGTTACTGTTTTCTTCATTGCTTCGATCCATTTACGTAGGAAGTTAAAAAGCAGCCATTAGGAAACAGTGGCATTTGTGGTGCCTCACACTGGAAAAGGCACCACAGGATGTAAAGTGTTATTTCTCCAGGCTAAATGATGCATGTCACAGCAACCCAAGAAAACTCCATTATTGATGAGTTCTTGAATTGAAGTCAAATTCCTTCAAGCAACTGTAAACATGAGTTCCCTAGAAGGACGCATTTTACAAAACACATTTTGTGCTGCTATCTTCTGAATGCTTTTACCCTCCCCTTTTATCTGCATTCCAAATGAGCCAATAGACCACAACTTGGCTGATAATGTAATATTACTTAAGCATTTGGTTCAAACTCCATGTGCAAATGAGCACGATTAAAACAGTACGTAGAAACACAGAAGCGAACAATTCTATAGCACAATTTTACCACAAAGAGTGGGCAATGTTGAATTGATTCATCAAGAGTGATTTGCAGTCAGTCAATAATTTGTGTCCCACAATCCAACGGCCCACCCACCCCCCTAACAGCTGGACAATTAGATGGAAATTTAATTAGATCTTTAATGTCATATGAAGAAGTAGACAGGAGCTTGGTTTAAAGTCTCACCCGAAGGTTGCCAGCTCTGACAATGCAGCATTCCCCTCAGCACTGCGTTGAATTCGAGACTAGGAGCTCAAAGTCCCAACGTGGGATGTGGAAAATCTCTCAATATTCTCATATCTGTTATTTTCAACTATCCTTAAAATACCAGATTATTCCAAAATCCAGACAACTATTTAGAGATATGCCTACTCTGCTCCAATGCATTCAGGGTCTATAAAATATCCAAGAATTCTTTCAATACTCTCTATGACCATTTTGAGATTAGGTGCATATTAAACTGGTTTACCATCTCGTTCGAAGGATATGTAATGTAACCTGGCATTCAGATTCATACATCCGGCAAAAAAGTATTTGGTCACCTTTCTCCTGCTACGAACTGCATGTCCTCTGGGATCTTGTGAGTTATACGAGAAGCTTTGAACACCAGTAGAGAAGTCAAACTGACTCATTTCCTCACTGAGGCTGCTGTCTGCCATGTACGACTGAGAGGACAAGTACTGAGGTTCACCTGGATAATGAAAAGATAGGCAACACTTAGATCTTTACTAAAATGCGCACAAGAGTAGTGAAAACTCCCAATTTTGTGTGCCTATGAGAAAGAGGTGGCGATTTTATCTTTTGCATCCAGACAGTGCAACTGTTTCAGTAATATTCCTCTGTATGTTTGTGCCATGAATTTCTGTTGAGTTTTTTCCTCTTCTTCGTACAACACAACTCATTTATCCATGATTCTGAGTTGAATTATCTTCAGATGAGATGTTAAATCAAGGCCCAGATCCGAAGGTTTGCAACTCAAACAATGCAGCACTACATTGGAGTATCGGTACAGACTATATGAGTTCCAAGACCCAATGTGGGGCTTAAACCCGCAATCTCTACAACTTTCTGACTCAAAGGCGAGAGTGCTACTGTCTGAGCCAGGCTGACCCAATACCAGGAAATGCTAAATACAATTAGCTCTTGTATCCTGAGATAGGAAGGGAAAAAAAGGAGTAAGAACCAGTCGCTATCTAAACTCTTGGGCTCAGAAGGTCAGATGTGGAAATGTGATGTGTAAATGAGGGAGGAAGGAATAGTGGGATGTGGGCAGGGAGATTAAAAGAAGGTGGATGCTTGTGTGGAGTACAAACATCAGCATGAACTAATTGGTCTATCTCTATGCTGTAACGCTTTATATAATTCTTTGCAAAATGAGATTGTCGTACAGAATGTGACAACGCTATGCTCAGAGGAAGAGAAAGAAAAATAGAGGCAACCTGCCGGCTTGCGATCTTCTGACATATCGCAAAGCGACTATTAACGCAGAGCTCAGGGAGCAGAGTGCCTATCTGCCCTTACCACTGGGGAGTGGCGAGTGGGACTGAGGGAAGCAGAAAAGAGAAAATATCACTAAATTTAAATGCCTTACCAAAAAAAATACAATTCAGTAAGTAAATTCAGCTATCCCCTTACATAATGAGTTAGAACCAGGGAGTTTGTCCATTATCTTGGTTTGAGATAGTGCATGGTGCCGAGAGACCATCAAACAACAATAATTTGTGGACTTTGTGGAGTCCTGTAGCTCAGTGGTTAGAGCACTCGCTTTGCAAGCGAGAGACCTGAGTTCAATTCCAGGCAGGGGGCGAAACCTTGGGCAAGTTTCCTTACTCCACACACCTAATAATAATCCCTCCAAAACTAAAAACTGTTTGTGGGACATTGCTGTGCGCAATTGGCTGCCGCGTTCGCCCACAGACATAGTCAATTCACTTTACAGTGTGTTCTGTGGAGCACTTTGGGACGTCCTCCCGTGAAAAGCACTATATCAAATGCAAAGATTATTATAATAATAACTTGTTGTTTATATTGAGTCCTTCACACGGAGGAATGTCTCGGAGCACTTTAAAGTGGAAAAGTAGCAGGAAAATAATAAGCACCTCCTTATTAGAAAAGATATTCTGCTGTGCAAGTTAGTAATTGACTACAGAATCCAATTAAGTCCAGTCATCCATATTATTTGAAAAGAAGTCCACACAAACCTGAATCTCCATCTCCTGCTTCTCTTGCTTCTTTCCGAATAGAAATAAACCTTCTTTTCTTTTCCAACGGGACCTTGAATGAGACATTTTAGCACATCATTGCTTATCACTAATTAGTTTATAGGAGGCTATGAACAGATTCTGCCTGTACACCATACATATCATCTTTAGTAATTTTTGCCCAGTGTACGTTATCTTCTCTCCAGATAACTGTAATGCACAAAATTGCATGAGCAATGAAAACTGTTTGCTCAGTCATATGCATTCAGGATGTTATTGAAAAACTACAATATATACAATTTACTTAAGTGTGAGCAGGTTTCAGGCTTCTCATTTCACACTTAACATTTCTCCTGGCATATGTGTTCCTTTTCTATATCCCTGCTGGGTTGCCTGTTCTTTTATTTCTATGAACTTCTCTTAGGTTTCCCTTTTGCTATTTTTTACATTTTCACTTCTTGCACTCCCTTGCTCTTTACTTTCCTTCCACCTCCTCCAGTTGCCACCAGTGTATCAGGAGCGTATTCTAAAGACAGTCTGCCAATGAGATTCTCACAAAAAATGTGCAAACTCTCTTACTGTACAAAGGAATTTTACTGACCTCAATCTCTACAGGGAAGTTGTAGGTGCGATGAGCTTCTATCAGATTCTCAAAGATAAAGATGTTCTGTAAAATCAAAATATCAGAAAATGATTCACCACATATGATCTGCCCCCAAAAATAGAACTATGGCGAAAAANGAAAGAGGGAACAGCCAACGATAACAAGGCTGAAGGCTCTCTTCACCGAATATTGCTCTAAAACAGGTGCCTGTGTTACGACAGTGCGAAAACACTCGTTACATTAGTCACAATCACTGCAACAATGAACACAAGTCAACAGAGCGAATAGCGAGCCACTCACTCCAGCTGCTTTCAAGTTCAAAATACAAAACTACGGTCAGATCTTGTTATAACATAGTGGTTTGGACCCTTAAAATCATTATACATTATAATTTATACATTATAATATTACATTTGCTACATTATAATACAATACAATGTTCATTTATAAAGTGCCTTTCACATCAGGAGGATGTCCCTAAGTGTTAATACTGCTGGCAGGTACCTTTAATCCTACTGCCAGTCAACACCTCTGGATTGGCAAGTCACTGCTAAGAGCACTGAATCTCACAGGTAATTCCCAGTTACCAGAACACCAGGGGACTTTTGTGCCTGTGTGCAATCTATATTAAAGTCAAACGTGTACTGCCTATATTGTACCTGAACTATATATAGACCCACAGTATATCATACAGTGTGTAACTGTATTGTAAGGAAGTAGCTTGGAAAGCTAAACTTTACTTCAATTTTCTACACACTTCCTGTTTTCAATTCTTTCAAGGACTCCAAAAGCAAAGGCCTTGCAACCAACCAAGAACTGGGCACATAAGAATTTAAGAACATAAGAATTTTCTCAGCGAAAGAAGACCAAGGTCTATCTGGTTTGCCTTCCACCTTCCCGGCAGTCGGTTGACATTTCTTGTCTCAAACTATACATTGTATCCCGAGATATTATTTTTCAGCAGAAAACCTATCTAATTATTCTTGAAACAAATAACATTTTCTGCTTCCACCGTCTCCCTAGGGAGCCTGTTCCATAACTTTACTAATCCCTCACTGAAGTAATGTTTCCGCAAATTTGTTCTGAATTTACCTTCAATTGCAGGTCGTGTCCTCTGGTTCGACTGTTCGGTGCAAGATAAAACAGCTTATCAGAGTCGACATCATCTATTACCTTCAGAATCTTAAAGACTGTAATCATATCGGCCCTCAACCTTCTCTTCTCCAGCTTGAACATGCCCAATTTATCTAATCGCTCCTCATAATCCAGTCCCTCCATCCCCTTAATAATTTGGGTTGCCCTCCTCTGTATTCTCTCAATCGCTGCAATATCCTTTTTATATTGTGGTGACCAGAACTGCACACAATATTCCAAGTGCGGTCGCACCAGGGGTTTATAAATTGGCAGAATTACTCCACTATTTTGGCTCAATATTGCCCGTTTAATACAGCCCAGCATCTGTTTTGCCAACTCACTGCTCATGGCCTGCTTGAAGGACTACAACAATAGCAACAAAATTACATTTGTATAACGCCTTTCACGTCGGGAGGATGTCCCAAGGAGCTGGACAGACAGTTACGGACCCGAACTGAGGGTCAGGTGGGGGGGGAAGCAGGGTGATCGAAAGCACAGTCGAAGAGGAGGGTCTTGAAGTGGGTCTTGAAGGTGGTGATGGAGGGGGCGAGACGGAGGGACTGCGGGATGGAGTTCCAGAGGGTGGGGGCAGAGTGGCGGAAGGCCCGCCCGTCGATAGTGGGGCGAGCAAGGCAGGGGACGTGAAGCAGGCCGGAGCTCGCTGAGCGGAGGGAGCAAACAGGATAGTACGGGATTAGGAGGTTGCAGAGGTAGGGGGGAGCAAGACGATGGAGAGCTTTGAAGGTGAGGACCAGGATCTTGAACTGTATCCTCTGTGTGATGGGAAGCCAGTGGAGTTGGGCAAGGATGGGGGTGGTAGGGTTATGGAGCCTGGTGCAGGAGAGGACATGGGCTACAGAGTTCTGGATGATCTGCAGCCTGTGGAGGGAGGAGTTGGGGAGGCCAACAAGCAGTGAGTTTGCTTGTCAAGCCTCGATGTAATGAAGGTGTGTATGAAGGTTTCAGCGCCCTGCGGTGTGAGAGTGTCGGAGCAGGGTGACGTTGCGGAGGTGGGGGAAGGCAGAGTGGATCTACGAATGTGGGGTAGAAAGGATAGTTGAGGGTCAAACAAGACCCCAAGGTTCCGGACTGGCTTAGCAAGGTGGAGTGTTCAACCATAGATAGTGATGCTATCAGCGCCTGAGGTGAGGATACGTTGACGGGACACAATCAGGAGAGCCTCGGTCTTGTTGACGTTCAACTGAAGAAGGTTAGCTCTCATCCAGGACTTGATGCCTGATAGACATTCTGTCAGGATAGCAGTGGTCCTGGAGTCAAGGGTGGAGACAGAGAGTTAGAGTTGGGTGTCATCCGCATACATGTGGAAGTTAACCCCATGTCTGCGGATGATATCCCCAAGGGGGAGCGTATAGATGTTGAAGAAGGGGACCAAGCACAGAGCCCTGAGGAATGCCACATGAGGCCCGGGGGCTAGAGGAGAAGCCATTTGAGGAGATGAAGTGCAGGCGGCATGAGAGGTACGATCTGAACCAATCAAGGACAGCGTCGTGGAGGTTGAGGTGAGAGGAGGTGGATGAGGGTAGAGTGATCGACCACTATCCTTTCACCACAATACAATAAACACTTTATATAGCTTCCTCAAAATCAGATTCATGAAAGTAGAAAATTAGATTGGTGTTTGAGGGAGTGAATCACACAGGTCATGAAGGCTGTTTAAATTACAGTAAAATTCAAATGAGTTGGCGTGAGACTGGGCATCTACAGGGCTTGTATCTTAAATGAATCTTGTTATGAATCTAGCAATTTTAGACCTCGTTTGTATTTTCATTTAACGACCTCTGCTTTAAATCCTTCCCCTTCTCTTACCTTCTCAGCTTTCTCACTAAAAAGAAAACCTTGATAGAATTTAGCCTCTGTGAAAATACAGGTGACGACAGCCATAATGCAGTTATAAGCAGCGCAGTGATACTGCCTCCTCTTCTCCAAAAGCTGCTTCTCGCCCGTCATGTTCTCAGTAAACGCATCATAGCAGAGTCTCCGCAAGACAGAAGAAAACACAAAAGCATTGCTGTTATTCATCCTACACAGTAGGTAGATCTGATAATAATAATCCTTACATTTGGTCTTGTGCCTTATAATAATAACAATCCTTACATTTGATATAGTGCTTTATCACATCTTCGAGACAATTGTGGAATCCTGTAGCTCAGTGGTTAGAGCACTCGCCTTGCAAGCGAGACACCTGGGTTCAATTCCAGGCAGGGCGAAACCTTGAGCAAGTTTCCTTACTCCACACGCCTAATAATAATCCCTCCAAAACAATAATAAATTGGTCATTTCAATCCATGACTGTTTGTGGGACACTGCTGTGCGCAATTGGCTGCCTCGTTTCGCCCACAAATATACATTCAATTCACTTTACAGTCTATTCTGTGAAGTGCTGTGAATGTCGAGAAGACGTGAAAAGCACTATATCAAATGCAAGGATTATTATTATTATTATTATCATCCTCAAAGCTCTTTACAGGATATTCTGTAAAGTGGATTGACTTAGGTATTTTGTGGGCAAAATGCAGCAACCAGTTTGCACACAGCAATATCCCACAAACTGCCATGGAGTGAGTAACCAATTTTATTTGGGGGATTCGTTGGCCAGGACATTAGGAGAAACTCCCTTCTCTTTTCAAATAGTGCCATGGAATCTTTGATGTCCACCTGATTAAGCAGACAGGACCTGTTTTAACGTTTCATCCAAAGGACGGCACTTACGACAATGCAACACCTCTCCAGTGTCAGCTTAGTCTATATGATTTCAAGTTCCAACGTGGGACTTAAACCCACAACCTTCTGATTTAGAGCTGTGAAGTGATCTTTTCTTAGTAAGCCTAACCCAAAAGACTCCTGAGAAAGGGAATTAAAAAAAATTCTGCAATGCTATTCCAGAACTATGGGATGCAGCACAGATTGGGAGAAAAATCCTGCATCACAAGAGGTATAGTTTAATTCACAGTAGATCCCCCCACCCAACCGATTCTCTCCTTTATGGATTCTAATCACTCAAATTTGGAGGCTGAAGTAATGATGAGGAGTACAAGATAACAGCATGTACCTCTACAGCATCAGAGGGCAAAAAAATGGCTCGTCAAACTATGGACACGTGGAAAACAACAACTTTGCTTTCTTCAGTGTCATTTCTGTTTCAGCAATCACAAAGCCTTACTTCAGCAGAGACTTTGAAAGTAGCTTATTGCCCTCCATGTTGCTGGAGCTATGGAAAGCCCGATTTATCTTCGAATCCTCGGAGTAGATGTCATCTTTTGGCAGACGTATGTACGTGACTTCCAAGAGCTTGTAACAACCAATTTTCCTTGTCAACTGGTTATCAAAACTGGACTCGCTGGTCTAGAACAAGAGGAAAGCTTTCATCAGTCAGTCCTGCTCTATCTTCACATCCTCACATTAAACCTGAACTTTTAAGATATGGGATGAAAGACAGCTGCAGGATACCAAATGGGATAGGTCATCATAAACAAACAACATTTAATAATTTAATAATTTACACTACAATCACAGTAAATACATACCGTACTATTGATCTGAAATAATTACATATACCACTCCATTCTGCTGTAACATTTTAAGCGCCTTTGGATGTCCTCCCGACATGAAAGGTGCTATAATAAGGGTAAATTTGTATTGTACTGTACCTTTGTAAATCTGGATTGTAAAATACCCATTGCATCCTTTATAATTTTACTGATAAACTCCTTTAAAGCATCTAGACTGCAATGGGTAATAAGAGTGAGGAGAGAACGGTCCATGACAGATTGCCGGGCGATGTTAGAAAGTCCCCCTTCATTCTCGAACATCCCGTACACTGCTTCCAACAGGGCCACTTGTTTCTCACAGCTACCCCTGAAACAGAGCAAAACATCTTCACTTTGCCCACAGGTTCACAATAGGGTCTCAAATGCAACCCGTGTAAAAATATTTTTTTTACAGAGGGAATTACAGGTGCTCTTTATTATGTAATTAACAATGAAAATGTGGAGTGGTTAAAGCACTCGCCTCGCAAGCATGAGAACTGGGCTCGATTTCTGGGCAGGACGAAATGTTGGGCAAGTTTCCTTACTCCACTCGCCTCTGTTTACCAAGTAGTAAGTAGGAACCTGGATGTTAGTCGATTGCTGGATTGCTTTTTCCCTGGGTAATAATCCCTTAAAAAAAATGGTCACTCAATCCATACCTGTTTTTGGGACACTGAGGTGCGCAATTGGCTGCCATGTTTTGCTCACAAAATATACAGTCAATTCACTTTACAATATATTCTGTGAAGCGCTTTGAGACGTCTTGAAGACGTGATAAGACGCCATTTTAAATGCAAGGATTATTAATTATTATTATAAAATAGTTGTCAATTAATAAATCAATTTAAGTCACCGAGAAGATTATAAAAACACAAGGGAGAGTTAACCTCCAGCCTCCCGTCATTTAGTAGGTGGTGTGAAGGAATGAAATCCGTACGTTTTTGCCAATCTTTGGAAGCAGACTTGAAATCCCTCTTCCATGACATGCCTGCTGTCACGACACAGGATCGCGATCATTAGTTTCAACAGCATAGGACTCTGAGATAGCTCCAAAGCATCCAGCAACTGAAAGATGTATTGAAAGAAGAGTGATCTGAGCACAGCAATAATTTGAGCAATCATTCGGTACATATAAAACAATATCCCTCCCTACATTCTGATTGACAACACTTAAAAAATGAAAATGAGAACAATGGCCTGAAGATCTGCGGGGAACAAGGATCAGCCAGTGTAACACTTTTAAGTGGTCCAACTGGCAGCCCATGGGCCAGTTTCATTTCCCCCTCCTCCCAAAATAGGGTATCTGGCTTTTAGCAGCCAAAAGGTTGGAAAACCCTGATCTAGGCTAATACTCTAATGCAGTGCCGGAGGTGCCCTGCACTGGCAGCGGTGCCTTTCTTCAGATGAGACGTTAAACCAAGGCCCCGTCTGTCTCTATTTAGGCAATGATCCCATGGCACTATTCAGAAAGAGAAGGGCATTTCTCCGGGTATCCTGGCCAACAACGTCCCAGATAAAATCGATCATTCACTTAATGGCTGTTCGTTGGACATTGTTATTCTCCTACAAAATACACAGTCACTACACTTTATAGTAAATCTTGTGAAGCACATTGAGGCATCTTCCTGACTTGATAAGATGCTGAATCAGACGTAAGGATTATTATTATTGTGTTGACTTATAGGTTGTAGGTGAGGCTATATTATTGTAATGAAATTCCAGGCTCAAAAGCAGTTTGTGAATTCATGGCAGCACTTTCAGAGCAATTCCTTTTAGAGCACTCCAATCAGTTCTGCATCAACAGAACTGCCTTCTTGGGCAGAGCAGTCCACATTCTCACAACCCTTTGTGCAAAGAAGATTTTCTGCACTCACTTTTATCTGGTTCAGGATTAAATTCAAGATCAAATTATTATTTCCAAAAAGGCATCAATCTAGTCATGTAATATTCATGTGGCTGCCACGTTTCGCCCACAAAATATACAGTCAATTCACTTTACAGTATATTCTGTGAAGTGCTTTGAGACATCTCAAAGTCGTGATAAGGTGCTGTATCAAATGCAAGAATTATTATTATATTCTGTGAAGCGCTCTGAGACATCTCAACAATGTGATAAGGCGCTTATTAAATGTAAAAGGATTATTACATTTATTATAGACCCAAACGATCATGCTCTCTTTATAAAGCAACACTTACCTTTTTGATGGCATCAACATAGTTGTTATATTTCAGCGTACCCTTGGGAAATTCATCTGATTTCATAGGGAAATGGGCAGCTACAAACTGGTCAAGGGCATGTCTGAGCACTGCAAGATTTTCTTCAGGGAGATGAGCAAAGAATGGGAGGATGATCATTGCTTGGCTCTGCAGAAAAGATGTTGCATAATTTCACAAGATTGGTTTGGGTGAAGAAGGCCCTTTGGCTCATTGGATCTTATCCCTCCAGAATATCTACCTTTTCATTCTCCCATCACAGCATCAAGCTGCTTTTTAAATGAGTCCTGTGTCGTGACCTCAACCATCTTTCCTGACAACCTATTCCAGTCATTAATTACTTAAAAACACAATTCATTAAAAACTTTGTAGTATCTGTCCTGAAATTGGCCTTTATAACTCTAAACATTGTCCCCTTGTTCTACTGTCTTATCTAAAGTATTGTTCTGAACCCTTCAATCAAAAATTAACCAGCAATACCTTTGGTCAACACGGTGAAACATAAAGTCACAGAAACCAGTCTCATTAAAGAAACGCTAGTTGTGCTATACTTTCTAGTACTTATGCACATTTCATAAAAATCTCCAGTGTTCATTTTATTTTATTATAGTGAAACTTTGATACCTTTCCCCTGGGATAAGTCGTCAGCCCCAAATAACTAGTCACTGACTCAATAGCCTGGGTATTCGGGTACTTTGTACTTTCAAGATACTGTACTTTGGATAACTAGTCAACTCTGATAAGAGAATTTTACACCCCAACAAAATAAAAGAACTGTTAAAGACCAAAATTATACAGGTGGACAAAATCAATCTAATGCAGCACATTTTTTGAGCTATCCCAAAACGAAATGCTAAAAGGGTACCTTTAAATTTAAAGCCAGGGTTGAGTCTGTCAGTATAGTGGTGTAAGTGTGGAATACCATCGCAAATGCCTCATGATTGGAACTAAAGGAGACTGAAGAGTCAATCTGAAATAAATCACACACAGAACAGTAACTGTATCTATAAATAGTGTAGATACTTTAAATCCATCAAATCTGTGATCTGATGATAAGAATTTTCAAACTATATTCACTTCAATGAAGCCATTTATATAGTGCAGGGTAATAGTCCATATAAAAACGAGGAGCATTATATGGCGATATTTTAATGTATCCTGATTTTTCACAGTTCTTTCTGGGTACTGTGGAAAATCAGCTTGCAAATTAAGACTGAATTAACAACTGTTTTCTAAAATTCCTTCACAATCTTACATTTTAAGACAATGGTCTTATTCCTAAGAGGATGAGAAATGGTGAAGTCTTGAGTCGCTAACCAGTGAGCAAGCAAGCAAGATCTCTTCCCCCCACCCCATGCCCACACCCCTCAACACATACATTCTCTCTTTTTCACACACACTTAAATTTTTTGACTAAAATAGAAGAACTGTGCACTGTCTTGATTGTTCACCAGGTTTGCAGGCTGATGCCCAGCGTGGCGTTACCTGCAACACTTTAGACAGGAGTGTCAGAACAGCCATCTTGCTCTCAGCGCTCGAATTCTCTGACCACCACGATTCAAGTCTTGTCCAGTTTGTGAGCACAGCACTGACGAGGAGAACGCCTTGGGTCTTCCTCACAGTGTGGTCCCTGAAACTCTGGTCCAGCATTCCGTTCAGAACAGTGCTCACCTGCAACAAAGGGCATTACATGAACATGTTTTAAAGTATCCCGATTTTTTGCAGTTCTTTCTGGATACTGCGGAAAACCGGCTTCCAAGTTAACAGTGAATCAGAGACTGTTTTCCAAAGCTCCTTCACAGTCTTACGTATCAAGACAATGATCCTATGTCTGCGAAGATGACAAGAAGTGCAAAAGAAAACTTGAGACAAACAGGAGAAGGGAGAAAATTGGTAGAAAGCACAAAAAAAAAGTCTTATGTATCAACTCACAATTTTACCAATAAATCAACAAATGTTTAAAAATAGGTTCTCTACGCAAAACATAACCTGGGCAGCACTCACCATTTTAGGGTTTTCGCTTGCAGATCTCATCAGTTGGGTCACTGCAGACTTGAGACTTTTCAGCAATTCAGCATTGATTGTTTCCGAGAACAAACTGTAGAAGTATTCACCGTGGGAAAAGGTGATGAAATTTTTCTGGGTTGCTCCTGACAGAGGCACAGAGAGCTCCATTGTGTTCAGCAGCAAAGAAACCAGCTCCTCACACTACAAGGATTAGGAAATACAGCAACTTAGCAGATTCAAACCATTCTAACTGCAGCACTCAGTGAAGGCAATCACACAACTCCATTCATATTGAAAACCAAATTACAGAAAATACGCTTTCAAACTAAAACATATGTCACAACTTAAATTGCTATTGTTGCATAATTAAAGCAGACCATCTCATCTGTCCATCTCCATACCATATCAACCTGTCCGCTCCCTCCACTCAGCGGGCTCTAGCCTTCTCCAAGTCCCCTACCCGGCCGCCACACCTTCGGCTGTTGGGCCTTCAACCTCTCTGCCCCACCCTTTGGAACTCCATCCCACAATCTCTTCACCTCGCTCCCTCTCTTGCCTCCCCATCCCTCTGAGTATAGAATTCAAAATCCTCGTCCTCACTTTCAAGGCCCTCCACGGCCTTGCCCCCTCCTACCTCTCTGAGCTGCTGACTCCCTATCAACCTGCCCTCTGCTCCCTCTGCTAAGCAGGCTCCGGCCTGCTCCAGGTCTCTTGCCCGACCCTTCCTACCATCGGTGGCTGGGCTATCAGCCTCTCTGCCCCCACTCTTGGGAACCTCATCCCACAATCCCCTTGCCTTGCTCCCTCTGTTGCCTCTTTCAAGGCACGACTCAAGACCCTCCTTTTTGACCATGCCTTCAGCCACCCTCCAACCCCCTCCACCCGACGTGAAAGGCGCTTCACAAATGTAATTTTGTTGTTGTTGTTCAAAGCACGTCTCAAGATCCTCCTCTTCGACTGCGTATCGTCCACCCTCCTACCCCTATCTACCCCTACCTTCCCTAACCTCCACACCCCACTCCCGATCCCAACCACTTGCTCGGGTCCAAATCCCTGACTGTCTAGTGCCTTGGGATGACTTTCCGACATGAAAGACACTATACAAATGTAAGTGTTTGTTGTTGTAGTACTCCCACTCACTGATAACTATTCTTTGACTTTCTATCCATGTTGTTGCAATTTCCATCAATACCTTTTGAGAGGGCCTGAGGCCAATTTAGCCTCCCTTTGCAATCTGGGCTGAGACAAGCAAACTGGGATTAAAACCACTGAGCTCCCAGTCCATAAGATGCAACTCCAACCACTTCATCACCAAGGCCTGTGCCTAAATACAGTTTAATGCTCATTCTGAATTCAATAATTTGCAAAATTATGGACTCTCTGCATTGCTACATAAATAAGAATACATAGATAAATAGAAATATCTGGAGGGAATTTCTCCCCATTAATGTTTAGAAATCACACAGCACTGACCTGTCCGCCGAGGGAAAAGGAGAGCTGTAGCAAACCATCGGCCAACTGCTTGCTGCTGACATCAATTGATGGAAGTGATTTTCTTTCGTCACCAGGTGCAATTCCTTTGTAGACAACTGATAAAAGCTTCAAGCTCAGCGATGAGCTAAGACTTCCAGCCTGGAGAAAACAAAATCAAAAAGAATTTCTTTGAACCAGATGAGCTACCAGCCTTGCATTCAAGGTGCCAAAGTACACACAAAAAAACTTCTTTCAAATTGGATTGTAGTAATAATAATAATCATCCTTGCATTTGATATAGCACCTTATCACATCTTTTGAGACATCTCAAAGCGCTTCATAGTATACACTGGAAAGTGAATTGACTGTATATTTTGTGGGTGAAAGTATATAAAACTTGGTAGATATTCCTGAGTGAGATCATTTGCAAATAAGAACTGAAGACCAGAGCGAGAATTTCTTATTTGAAATATCTGCATTAGACATAATGCCATTGCAATTCAATCCTTTCTCTGTAATGAATAAAGAGTTATAATACTGGTTGATATTTTATTCTATTTCTTAGTTGGAGTACTTTGAATAAAAATGACTCCCTCTGGACATGGGAATTTACTACAGTTATTGTACTATTTCCAGAAGCGAATTAATTGGAGGAGCAAGGATTTTCCTCACAATAATAGCATAGTCTGCATTAAATCGGGGGAATACAGCCCATAGAGAAAGCCCCTTTGAATGTTTCTCTCCCTTTAGCAGCTCATTTCTATTCTGGAGGGTAACCACCGCTCTGTTGCCTCGACTGCTGAAATGATGCACGTTAAGGGGAGCAGCGCATGACCATTCTATTATGCAATGGGAGCTGGACCTTCAGACTATTCTGGAGCTTTTTGAAAGGGGAAATAGATACCTTTACTGCTGGAAACACTATCGATGCAGGTGAACATTGTGACATATTAAGCAAAAATGTTCGGGTTAAGAACAGAAATAAAATGCGTTCCTCTTCTTGAGGCCCCATTGGAAATCATTTTAGATAATGCATTTTTGAACAGGGATTGCAAGTGCATTGATGAATAATTCCCACTGGACTGGAGACCTTGTACCTCACAATCGATTGCAGAGTTGAGAAGATCAGCCTTGTGGAGTTGTTGACACGCCGATAGGATGGACCTTAATCCTGCATGGTCTGTCCGAGCACCAGGACTGTATAGATCCACATTGCACAGAGCTTCAATGCTGCCACACACATTAAACAGTTCACATTAGAAATAACAAATTATTTGTTTCCCACAATAGACACTTCATGCAATCTCTTCCCTCACAAGTTGCTTCAAAAGGGACTGGAACAAATACCTGATCTGCAAAAACATTAGGGGTTAAGGGGAGAGGGATGGAAAACTGGAATTAACAGTTTTTTTATATAAATGTTGTGGAAAATATAGGCAGCAGCTACACTGACACAACGGGCTGAGTGTCCTCCTGTGCAGAAAGCGTCTATGTTTCACTCACTAAATAATACACTACTGTTTAAAATTTACATTGCTCATCTGTCTCCTTATTGAGTTATTTAAGCGCTCTGAGACGCTACCCTACGTGGAGGGTGCCATATAAGTGCAAGTTGTTGTTGTCGCTGTTGTTATCTGTCACAGTAATATCATAGGAAGCTATATGATGATCAGGGTGCTCATCTGTGTATCTCGTGTACTTTCTCGATTGGGTGGAGAGAGGGAAGATGGAGAATGAGAAGAGAGAGAGTAAAAAAAAAGGGAAAAGAAGTGCATTTGTTCTGTTTCCTCTTCAGGACCATTATAATGAGAGATACAGATAAAATGTTAGTTTATGGACACTGACTTTTTGATACTATATTTTAAGCCCTTGGTGACAACAGTCTTTTCCAATCCTGTACATTTCTATGCTCTGCTAAAATGACTACAGTTTTCAGAATGGATTGAGCAGCTGGAGTGTATCTGGAATGAAGTTTGCACCATATTTAACTGTGAAGAGGTGTGTGGGGCGGCGGGGGGGGGATGAAAATGTTACACAAATATAATTTTGTTGTTGTTGTTTGGAGGGAAGACCACTGGTTAAATGGCACCAAACATCAGAAAAAAGAACCTCAGAAAACAAAATGAATTTCTTGCAAGAAAAACCCTGTATCCTCATTTCAACTTGCGAGAACTCAGCTCCAATAAGATCACGGGTTGTTCCTTGTGGGTCACTGTTCCCTGGAGGATACTCTTCACATTGCACTATTTAAGTGCTCTGAGACACTACCAGGGACGCACTATTTAAATGCTCTGAGACACCACCAGGCATGAAGGGTGCCATATAAATGCAAGTTGTGGTGATGCCACAACTTACGGTGCTGTTTATCCCCGACAGTGCTGTTTTGTTTAGTATTCCCCCACTGCTCTTCTCTTACCTCTGTGCCGTGATTCTTTTCCTCACGCTGTCAACTAACGTTTCCTTGAAAGGCGACTTCATCACCGCATTCAGGAGCTTCACACAGACGTTAGGGAGATTCTTCATCACCTGCACGTCTGCCATGTTGAACCCAATACTGGTCGGATCAATCACCACCATTGCTATCAGCTCAAACAGGTCTGAGTTTAGTAAATCTTTCTCCAGCACCTGAAATACAACACAATACAATTTACATTTATGCACCACTTTTCACATTGGGAGAACATCTCAAAGCGCTTCACAAAGCTGGCTGGGCACCCGAGTTTGGGGGTGGGGTGGGGAGCCAAGGAGGATGGTGGAGGAAAGGGGAAGAAAAGAATGATCAAAAGTGTAGTTGAAAAGATATGGCAGACTTTACAAGTAGGGAGGGAGGGAGGTAGGTTTCCAGGATGAAGTATTCCACAGTGTTTCTTAAAGCTCGCCCACAGTGGAGAAAGGTAAAATTCAATAAAAATTATTAAATAAGAACAATAAATTACATTTGTATAGCGCTTTCATGTCAGGAAGACGTCCCAAGGTGCTGGACAGTCAGTGATCCACACCCGAGCTGGTGGTTGGTATCAAAAGGGGTGGAGCGGGGAGGGTAGGGGTAGGAGATTGTCCGAAGTCACGGTCGAAGAGGGTCTTGAGACGGGTCTTGAGACAGGTCTTGAAGGAGGCAAGGGAGGAGGAGAGGCAGACAGGTTGGTAGGGGGTTAGGATATCACAGTGGTAGGGAGGAGCAAAGTCGTGGAGGGCTTTGAAGATGAAGGTGACCAGGACCTTGAACTGTATCCTCTGAGTGATGGGAAGACAGTGGAGTTGGGCAAGGATGGGGGTGATAGGGTTGCGGTGCCTGGTGCGGGAGAGGACACTGGCTGGAGAGTTCTGGATGATCTGCAGTCTTTGGAGGGAGGAGTTGGGGAGGCCGACAAGCAGTGAGTTTGCATAGTCGAGCCTGGATGTAATGAACGCATGGATGAGGGTCTTGGCGCCTTCAAATATATTACTGTTACTAATAATAAAACATATTTAATATTGTTAATATTGTTATTAATAATAATAGACTCGCACTATTTATTTGTACTCTGTTTATTTCGGGCACCTCACCCTCTCCCACCCCTCCTTCCTCTCACTCAAAATCCTCCTCCTCTACCGGCCCCCTAAAACCTCTCCCACCTTCATCTCCGATATTTCGACACTTCTTGCATCTCTCTGCCTCTGCTCTGATCGCCTCATCATCCTGGGCGACTTCAACCTGCACTTCACCCCCTCCTGCTCCATCTCCTCGGACTTCTCTTCCCTGCTCTCCTCGCTCAACCTCTCCCTCCACATCAACTCCCCCACTCACAGTCACGGCCACCCACTCGACTTGGTGATCACCCGGGGCCTCAGTGTCTCGGATGTCACTATCACCGACAAGGCCATCTCCGATCACCACTTCATCTCCTTCACCACCTCCACCCCCCTCCCCACCTCCACCAGACCCACCACCATCTTCTACCGCCCCTGGAAGAAGTTACCCCCACAATCCCTAACCGCTGCCTTGGAGTCCTCTGAACTCCTCTCCCTCTGGCCTTCAACCCTCACTGACCCCTCTTCTCCTCTCACCCTCCTCCACAACACCCTCTCCTCCACACTCGACACTCTTGCCCCCATCACTGTCTCCTACTCTCGCTCCTCCCCCTGGTTCACCACCCACCTCCGCTCACTGAAGAGCCAGGTGCGGGCCGCTGAACGCACCTACCTCAAATCTGGCCTAACGGTCCACCGACAAATCTGGCTGGACCTCCTCAAAATCTACCGCTCCACTCTAGCCTCGGCCAAGTCGTCCTTCTACTCCAGGATAATCCTGGAGGCGAAGAACAACCCCAGGCTTCTGTTTTCTACCACATCCCGACTCCTCCGCCCCCGCCACCCCGCGCAGGTCATCTCCTCCAACCTTCACTGTGAGGAGATGCTGGATTTCCTTGAATCCAAAATCAAGGGAATCCGCTCCGCGGTCACTTCCCCTCCAACCTCCACCCACCCCCACCCCTCCCTCCCACACTCCGACTCCTACCCATCCTCCCCTACACACTTTCGTACCCGTTTCCCCACCCTCTGTCACCAAACTCATCCTATCCCTGAAACCCACCACCTGCTCCCTTGACCCCATCCCCACTCCACTCCTTATCTCCCAGCTCCACCTCCTTGCCCCACATATCACAGACATCGTCAACCTGTCCCTCTCCTCTGGCTCTGTTCCCATTCCCTTAAAAACTGCCACCATCACTCCCACCTTGAAAAAACCCTCCCTTGATGCGTCGCAGCTATCAAGCTACCGGCCCATCTCCAACCTCCCCTTCCTGTCCAAGGTCCTTGAAAGAGTTGTCGCCTCCCAGCTGCGCTCTTTCCTCTCCACCCATTCATTATTCGAACCCCTTCAGTCGGGTTTCCGTGCTGCCCATAGCACAGAAACTGCCCTGGTCAAGGTCACCAATGACATCGTGACCATCTGTGACCAGGGCTCCCTCTGCCTCCTCGTCCTCCTCGACCTATCGACAGCATTCAATACGGTCGACCACACTATCCTCCTCCACCGCTTGTCCTCCCACCTCAACCTTCAAGGCCCTGTCCTTGAGTGGTTTAGGCTCACGTCAGCGTCTCCGCACCTCAGGCGCTGACAGCATCAGCATCCAAGGCTGCACTCTCCACCTCTCAAAGCCAGTCAGGAACCTCGGCGTTCTGTTCGACCCTGAGCTGTCCTTTCTCCCTCATATCCGCTCCACAACTGGCACCGCCTTCCATCACCTCCGGAACATCGCCAGACTACGGCACTACCTCACCCCTCACGCTGCTGAAACTCTGGTCCACGCCTTTATCACCTCAAGGCTGGACTATGGGAACTCTCTCCTCGCCGGCCTTCCTGGCACCTCCCTCCACAAGCTGCAGGTCATTCAGAACTCTGCAGCTCGTGTACTGTCCCGCACCAGGCTCCGCGACCACATCACTCCCACCCTCGCTCGCCTCCACTGGCTCCCCATCCCCCAGAGGATCGAATTCAAGATCCTCATCCTCACCTACAAGGCCATTCACGGCCTCGCACCCTCCTACCTCTCTAATCTACTATCCCCCTACTTACCTGCCCATACCCTCTGTTCCTCTGGCTCCGGTCTGCTCCACATCCCCCGCCCCAACTGCCTTAACATCGGTGGCCGGGCTTTCAGCCTCTCAGCCCCGAGGCTCTGGAACTCTATCCCCCAGTGCCTTCGCCGCCTCCTCCCTTTCCTCCTTCAAGGCCGGTCTCAAGACCTTTCTCTTGGACCGTGCCTTCAGCTCCCCTCTCGACTCTCTACCCCCTCCTCGCTCCCTCCCTTCCCTCCCCTCACCCTGACCATTTCTCCCCTGCTCGGGTCCTGACCCAACTGTACAGCGCTTTGGGACGTCCTCCCGACATGAAAGGCGCTCTATAAATGGAATCTTGTTGTTGTTGTTGTTGTACTATCGCCTAATAACAAAGGGGTGGTCCTTGGTACACAAAACGTTTAGCAAATGTTCAAGTAACTAACCTTCCAGCAATCTTGTTGCAGTCCCTCCAGGATCAGGCAGGCAAACTCCATGATGCGGACTATGATTGTACATTTACAGTAATTGTACTCTTCCCTCTCTCTGGGGCTGAAGAGCACACCCTTTACCCCCAACGTAAAGCACTCCTCTGCCGCCGTGATGTCATGCCTTGCAAGGGTTTTCAAGAAGAAATTCATAGCTTTCATGAAGCCAGTTTCCTGGCTGGTGCCTGCAAAGGAAGGGGGAAATGTTGCCATGTGAACTGGGGGAGATTGCAGCTGGGTATTTATGGATATGCACATTGTAGGCAATCAATTAAATAAGTGGGGCTCCGAAGGATACAAGCAATAGAGTAAGGGGAAGAAAAACATCAAATATATTCAATTTTGTTTTAATGTTGATTGCCACGTTAAACCACAATAGTATTTCCATTCTGCTAGTAGAGGGACTGGGATGTAAAAAGGGGGTCATTGTACTCTTGGCTAGTATCAAATAATCAGAAAATACCGAATGCTGTTCTCATTTCTAAAAACAGTTCTGAGTCATAATTCTAGAATTCATGGGCTTGATACTATGCTATACATTTGATAAAGGTCCTTTCACATTGGAAGCACATTTCAAGCTACTTCACAGGCTTTACTATAATGTGCAGTGACTGTATTTTGTAGGCAGAAATGGCAGCCTCTATTGGCAGGATTTTCACCTCAGATTATTATTAAGGTTGTGGGATCAATTTACAGGTTTACAGATGTTTAAGCAACTTGCATTGATCCCTACATGGCAGGATGTCTTACATTCGGAGGATGTAAGAGAATGCGTAAATAATGGTAATGTGATGGAGATTGTTTATTTTTATCTTCTAAATCCATTTGATAAAAAGTCTCATTAGAGATTTGTGCCCCAAAGCGAAAATTCTTGGTTTAAAGGAGGGTGTTATAAATTGGTTAAATAAATACATAAACGGCAATCTTCAATAGCAACTCTTCTAATTGGACTGTTGTGACCAGCAAAGGAGTTGTAACGAAAGGAACAATTTCTATATGTGCACACAAATGAATATTCACCTAAAAGTTCACTGGGTTTGACCATGGCCAGTCTTACAAACGTATTATAACAGTCAAGAGCCGCCAGTAACATGTCCATCCATTGCAGGGCAGCCCGTACACTGAATGGTTCTTGCAGATCTTTAAGTGTCGGCTGGTAAATGATTCCTGAGCATTTGGCGTGATCACTACCAGCACTCTCAAACTTGCCGATCAGGAACGAAACCCCTCTCTCCTTCAGAACATCAGCTAACCAACACGACGGTGTCTTATTTCCTAAATAAAGGAACTCACAGCAGTTATAAGCAGTTCCTAACCACAGGTACAACTCATTCGTTCAATTTATGACAAGGTAATCGAAAAATGCTGTACAGAGCATTGGAACTCAAGTGGAATCCTTCTCCCGAAACCACTTGGAAAACGTGAGTGGCTCTTTAATGACTCTTTTAAGAAATGGTATGATTTTGCTGTTCTACACATGTACCATTTGAAGGCGATGTGGAACGGAAAACGATAGAGGCTCCACACTGCAGTATTGTTGACATGGGAACAGTATAATCACACTATTAAAGAGCTAGGAAAGAAAAAAACATTTGCTAAGAGTAATTTCTGGAGTATTTTGTTAAGTGGAAGTAAGCGCACGTTTATCATTAAAAGACCAAATAAGCTTAAAAATGAATTAAAACAAACCTGGTAGAAGGGGAACCAGCTCGTAAAATAGTACCATACATTTGTGTCGACACTCTGTTTGGGGTCGTCCACATTGAGTCAATAGCCACATCACAACCTCCTTTAAAGACACAGGCTGATCAGGAGGAAAACCTCTGTGAGAAACGGAGTTATATAAAAGGAAACATCAGTACTCTCATTTGTAGTTAAAAAAAGCTTTCTGGTTATTTCAAAGCATCAGATCATTCATATGACAGCTTGTACCACAGTTCTGCACACTCCTACACTGGTACAACAATGTGCCTTTGTTACACTCTTAGAGGAGCAATAACAACCACTTGCATTTATATCGAGTAGACAGTTACCTGCACTTGGTCTGGCCCATTGTGGATATATTAACAATGCAGATAATGGAACATCATGTAGCATACAGAATTGGCTACAATACAAACAAATTTCTTTCCATCAAGAGTTATACAGTGACAATAATACCTACTCTCTGTCTGACTTTCTCTTGGTGTATTTCTTTCTTGTATCTTTCTCTCAAACTCTACTCTGTATTTTTTTCTTCCTTTCCCTGACTTTCTTATTCCCTGTCTATGTCTACATTGCTATCTCTCACTCTTGAGTCTTTCTCTCTCAGATTCTTTCACTATCTCTCACGCTTTGTCCATAACCTGTAAAACAATTGCTTAATGAGCACTTGCCACAGGTTGACAGTTCTCAGGCATGCTGCACCTTGATACACAGCACCTTGCATGCAACCAAACTTTTATTATAAACACATTGAATAAACATCTAACAGAATAATTTGTGCAACTTCAGCAGCCTTTTCATAACATGAATGGAATCCAATTCTAGGATAAAGGCAACAACACAAACCTTGGCACACGTCCTTTGATGGGTTTGTTCAGTGCGGAAGCTTTCTGTTTAATGATCCGATTCAGGTGATCAATAGCGTCACAACACTGCTGAACTGTACCTGCACAAAGGCACATAAACATTAGTTTGTAGCTATCAATTTCATTTACATATACGGATGTCATGGATCAACCCCTAATGCCCGAATGATATGACCGCTTGGTCGAACCTGATTTCCATGAGCTTCAGGCAGAATTACTTGGCCTAATTCACTTGAACAGCAACTTGGCCTTATTCATAGGGAAGGAGTTCAAGCAGCATTAAGTGAAATGTGTGGTATGCTCTCCCCAGTCAAATAGCCTTACAGCATTCAAATTATTCGAGGGCAGCCAGTACTTGTGAGATTGTACCACAGTACGAATTGCCGTCTTTAGAAGAGGATGAGAGAAAAACATCGGGAGAAATTGGAAACAAAATCAAGATGTAATTAGCATTGATATTATCCATCTGAATTCAAATAAATAAGCAGGAAAGTCTATTTATAGTTGATGTAGCAACTATTAAGCAAACAGCTTACCCAGTGAGTTATCATCTGCGTGTGCTAGAGCAAGACTTTCCACGTACACAACTAACACTTCAAAGATGAACTGGTCAACTAAGGCACTTTCCTCCCTAAACACACAAAAACAATTAAGACCTTCATCTCACAAATAAAACAGAAAGTAAATTGATTAATGTATCAGTACTGGTACATGTTCAACTTGGATATGGATTCACAGAATGCTACAGTGCAGAAACCATTTGGTCACCTAATGTAGTCTCACTCTCCTGCTTACTCCCCACAATCTGTAATGTTCAAGCAACCATCAAAGTACCTTTTGAAATAATTTAAGAACTCTGGGTTCAGTCCACGGGTATATTGAGAATTGAAAATGATTAATCTCTTACAATCTATTCCTATTTTTGAACTATGCACCAAATGTTAAGCAAGCCAGTCACTAACCAGTAACCACCTCAGTCTAACCTTACAAAATTGGTGCAGAGCAGAGTAAGTCAAACTAGGGGAGCAGAGTTACTTTTTTGTGACAAACTAGTTACAAAGAGACAGATATTGTTTTATATATATCTGTTTTAGTATTAAACTAGTAGCACTCCAAGACAATAGCGTCATAGGATCCTGAAACCTAGGGTAAAGTAAATACTTTTACTTCAGCCATCAGAACGGATACCAAGCAATTATATCAACACTCGTTTCGAAGTAGACTTGCCTGAATTCCCTATATAAGCTATTGAAGGCGAGTGCTGCCCCCAGTCGCTTGAATGTATTGGGGTGCAGAGCAAGGCTGTAGAGCCTCTTGAAGAGAGATTTTGTATTTGCTGGGCTCTTCGCCTGCTGCTCTGGGGTTGTCTGTTTTATGGACCACTTGAGAAATTCCCGAACACATTGCCCACAGAAGTCTCTCAGGGTACTGTCCACGGGATCCACTATGCCGTCCTATCAAAGATCACACAATTTTCTCAGCAGCTTTTCAGAATCAAGGAAAAGAGAATGGCACTTCAGGCCATCCTATATCAGAGCACGTGTCGACTAAACATAAATTAAACATTTCTGAGAAGGTTAGTGTTTTCTTATTTTAATTTAGCCTTATCAACACCACCAAGTCATCATACCACTTGCTTGGTTCCTCTATAAATCAGAGCTACCTGCACTGTTTGAGTGCAACCACTTCAATGCTCTATAATCGTCAGCATCAAATCACACTTAGTTCAACATGGAATTGTCCAAGCTTATTATTAAACATTTCCATTTACTGCCTGTATTGGGTTCTTTGATATTCACAAAATACTCTAGAGGAATCGTAGCTGGCTGCCTCCAACTAAAGTGCTTGCAGTGTAAGCAGCACTTTCTCCAGCAAATCTTCTTCAAAGCATTCAAGAGTCGCAGGAGAGAAGTTGACAGGAGCTAAGGAGTATGGCTACCGTCTTGTTGAAGTTCAGCTGCAGGAAGTTTGCATTCATCCAGGTCTTGATGTCCGACAAACAAGCTGATAGACAGTGGACCTGGAGTCGCAGCTGGATGAGAAGTAAATTTGTGTGTCATCCGCATACATGTGGAAGTCTACCCATGTCTGCGGGTGACACCAATATGTACCAAAATCTTAAAAAGTTAATGGGAATTCTTAATTATTATAATAATAATGATGACAATAATCTTTACATGGGGCCTGTAATGTCACGATCATTTCAAAGTGCTTCTGTAAAAAGTGTATTTGTACGGGATCATTTAATTAGAAATTAATTACAATTCTTTAAACTCCTCAGAAAAGAATACGTACATGGCCCAACATTACCAACCATATCAGCTGTTGTCTACCGAAAGGGAGTTTCTTCAGTTTCCTGGCCAATAATCACCCAAATATTTTTATTCCCCCAAATCACTTCATTGCTGTTTGTGCGCAGATTAGCTACTGCGTTCACTCGTACAACAGTTACTGCACTTTACAGTGTACGCTGTTAAGTGCTTTGAGACATCCTTCCAACTTTAAAGTTGCTATACCAAATGTATGGATTATTAAAAGTACTATACAGGATTTACTGAATGCTGGCCCATGTGCACATCATTGAATGACCTAGTGCATTTCCAGTCCCACACATCCATTATTCAGCTATTCACCAAGCTCCTCTGAAGCCCTGGATTTTACAAGTACAAATACTATAAATTTATGATCACTTTGTGCGCAAGATTATTCTTTCAGCTCAAATGAAATGAACTATCATTACCAGAATAGCTTCAAGCATCGCCACGGTATCCCGACTTTCAAACTTCCTATTGCTCGTGAACCAGTGGATTAGCTGTAATACCAGTGGCTCAAACAATTGTCTGGTTACCTGCAGTCAAGAGGAAAGACAAGGGTTTCACTCATACTCCATCACCAAGTAAATCTAGTGCAGGGAGAATCATCCTAATCAAATCATGTGAAGAATTTCAAATGCACTTAGACAATAGAACACAAGGACACAAGTTCATAGAGTCGGAAAGGGCAAAGAGATGCCAAGAAGCATTTTTTTACCCAGAGGGTAAATAACACCTGGAACAGGTTACCAGGAAGTCTGGTTAAGGCCAGGAGCTGGGGTGGATAGGGAGCTGCTCATGACAGGACGGGAGCGAAGATAATAAAGGAACAGTCTTGCATTAGGGGCTAATTGTTTTCTTACCGTATCTACATCACAACCAAGACGAAGCAAGACTGGAAACAACTGTCTGTTCAGCTTGTACAATGTTTCTTGTTGTCCTTCAGAAATCTGGGATCCTTTGCCTAGCGTATAGGCAACCACACTGTGCAACAGTTCACAAGCTGCAACCTGCAAGTTTTGTAACCGGGGAATTGTTTTAATGTACCAGGAACTCAAATATATATTTTAAGCCATCATAAAAGAGTTTAGCACTAATTTACGAAATGTTGTATCTAATTGGGTATCTGTGTTAAGTCTCTTGTCTAGCACACTTTCAACATGCACATAACTGCCCTCCTTACAGTCAGTTTGTGAAATGAAAGATAACCTGGTGGGAGATTAGATGGATTTGGCTGTACAAATCTATCTTGCCTGAAATTGTTACTCTGTTATTATTATATGTGGAGTCCTGTAGCTCAGTAGTTAGAGCACTCGCCTTGCAAGCGAGACACCTGGGTTCAATTCCAGGCAGAGGGCAAAACCTTGGGCAAGTTTCCTTACTCCACACTCCTAATAATAATCATTCCAAAACAAAACAATAATAAATTGGTTATTTTCAATCCACGACTGTTTGTGGGACACTGCTGTGCGCAATTGGCTGCCGCGTTTCGCCCAAAAATATACAGTCAATTCACTTTACAGCATATTCTGTGAAGCACTTTGAGATGTCTAGAAGACGTGAAAAGTGCTATATCAAATGCAAGGATTATTATTATTATATAATTAGTCTGTAAAGTAGACTTCAGAAACTGTAGCTTCACAAAGCAAGTTTTAAAATGGAGCAATAAATACATAAAGACTGAATTTTTTAAAAAAGAAATTGACTAGTCAGCTTTCTATGATCCTATGTATATTAAATATATAAAATCCAAACTGTTGTGTTAATCAGTGAAAATGTGGTTACCCCATGTCAGTATAGGGATTACTTGTAGGAGCAGCGACTTAATTATCAAGTTGGCAATGTTACTTAGTCACTAAGGAAAAGGATCACGTTCGACCAGAATATAACCAACATTTATATTCACATCTAGACGCAGTTTGTTTTAATGTTAAATGAGTGAATTTAGCAAAGGTATGCAACATGGAACGCAAATTGTGTGGTTGACTGACTACCTTTGTCTGTCTGTCACTGGCAGAGAGTGCTAGCTCTGAGATACGTGGGATAAATGAATCCAAATATATGATGGGCTTCATATCCATGAAAGGAACTGCAAAACTCAGCGGCTTCTCTGTGACCCAGGCAATGCACCTCTTCATCATTTCCTCTGCAGAAACGGCTGTGGCAGCCAGGTGGAAAACAAACACAGAAATACTTTTGCAGAAGTTAACTTTACAATAAAAACATTGATAAGAGTTTTCTTTCTCCAAAAACAACTTCTTTCTGAAGAGGACACAAGGACATAACATAAAAATCAGAGATAAGCCAACATAAGTAAGGGCAGAGGGGAAAAAAAGGTTGTGAAAGAATGGAGCCAACTGCCTCATAACTCCATAGATAGTCAATTGAGGGGTTCAAGGGAGAGAGTATAGATAAGCATCTACTGCAAAAAAGTAGTTCTCCAACTTTCCCTGATGGTTTCTGTGCAGCACAAAAGCAAGCAGATACACTCTATAACCCAACTTGTATTCTACCCTCTGCTTAGTAAATACTTACCTAAAGTCTTGTTCCCAAAAAGACAAATTTCTAAAAATATATTTTTCTAAAAGTAACTAATTTTCATTGCAATGTATGCCAACTTTTCATGAACTTCTAAAAAGCAAAACACTTCAATGACTGAGAGAACCCCTATCTCTCTCTCCCCTCCCCCACCCAACCCCTGTCCTTAAATGGATAATTGAAACTGGCAGATTAAAAAAGTGACTTGGATATATTTCTAATATGTCTGTCAAAATCCAGGCAAAAAACAATCTAGGACAGCTATACATTGAACGGAAGGCTTGAAACGTCCTTCTTGGTTGAACTGCTGTGCTTTGATCTGATAAGCCCCTGTTCACAGCTGTCCTCATACCCACCTGTTACTAAACTTCGGTTATTTTGTCCTCCGAGAGACCCGAGCAGCCGCACTATCCTGCGCCTCACAGCTGTGATGGCGGAATCCTCGCTCTGTGGGTTGCAAAAAAAAAAGTAACGAGATTCAGCAATAAAAGGCACTCAAAGAGACATAATATTTGTGTAATGCATTATGTTTTCCTTGCAGGTTCAACAGACACAAGCTCTGATAATTCTGAATGAATAGACATTTGTTAGTATTCAAGCTCTTTTCATCTATTCTCTCCCAGATTTTTCATCTTTGATAAGAGTCTGTATGTTCACTCCATGTGCAGTCTGGATATGTAAGTCCTATTTAATCAGTTCAGACATATATATATATATATATATACACACACACGTAACACATATACCATATCTTTATTTTGGTCGGCTGAGTATCTAACACATATGGAAACCCATCATCATGCTTAAGAGTATACAAATCAGACTGAGAATTCCTAATGTGCATGTCACCTACGCATGGAAATCTTCTTACTTCTGGAATGGAATGCTCACTCTATCCCCTGAGCGATGCACTCTGCTCACCTAATCCATGCCTTGAAGGATTTAACTCACCACAAGAAACTCTTTGCTTTTCTTTGTATGATGAAAAAGAACCTTGCTTCCTCCTTTGCGTGACGGATTATTAATGTTCATCCCTTCCCAGTTGTTCTGAGCCTCGTCTAATAAAAGGTGATAAACATTTCGCAATTAAAACACCTATTAGCCGTGAAATCCACTTTTTATTCCTACATTTCCATTGTGATCCACTGGCACCAGAATTCCAAAATAATTAATTGCAATGACCATTTTGCAGACCTTTAGATCACAGACAGGTTTCCTGGGATGAAGGACTACAGCACAAACCCATCAGAATTTAACATGCAAACATACCCCTTAATATTACAGGGTCTAGTCAAAGAGCTGGGAATGGGATTAGAGTGGATAGCCTCAGTGTGGGAATCAGCATCAGCACAGATTGGTGGGCTGTAGTACCTCCTTCTATGGTGCAAAGTTGTGATTCTACACTCAAGCGCACAGTTATGAAGAAAGCCACTTCATGAAAATGTTTAGCTAATTCTTGGATCCCACCCCACTGTCTTCACTTCTTTATTGAGCTGTTGACGTGAAAGGCGCTATACAAATGTAATCTTGTTATTGTTGTTGCTGGCTATTCCATATGATCCTTTCTATTCCATCTTTCATTCTCTGATTCTAAGCAAACCCTTCATCGTTTTAAGGAATAATTCAGCTGAAAAGCTGCAGCCCCATAGCAATAATACACTATAAGAACAGTTTTCCATCCTTTATCATTGCAAAATTATTGCAGAAACATGCACCACTATCAACTCCCTAGCCAGTCACAATTTCATACCCCATGCCTCTCACTCTCACAAAAATTACCTAATTTCTTCTTGAAATTGCTCACATCATCCATTTCCAACAGTTTTGCTGCGTAACATTCTATTGTACAAACTTTTTTCCCACCAGATATTTTCTTGAATGCCAGCATCTTATTCCGTTAATGTGCGTTTGCTGCAGACCAGACTCGACTTCTCAAATACCCTCTTTGTCGGTCTCCCCAGCTCCACCATGCACGGGATCCAGCTGATCCAAAACTTTGCTGCCCACATACTCACCTGCATTAAACTCTGTACCACCATCAAACTAGTTTTTGCCAGGCTCCACTTAGAGTTAGGGTTAACTCCCTGTTGCCAAATGGATCGATTTCAAGATCCTCACACTTGTTTTCAAAACCCTTCATGCCCTGGCACCTCCCTACCTCTCTGACTTGCTTACCCCCAACCCACAGCCTGCGCTCAACTGGCTCCGGCCTCCTGTATGTCCCGCGTGCCCTCTGTTCTACCCATTCTGTATAAACGTATTTAAAGAATGCAAATCATAGTAACAAGGCTGAATACAGTGATAGAAGACGAGCAAACCAGAGCGTCTTACTGAAAGCTGCTGTTTTCAGGTAACCATCCAGGTGTGGCAGAATGTCCTTGTAGTGAGGCTGAATGATATGCTTTGGTATATGAGCTGACCAATCCTCTAGTGCATCCAATCCAGCATCAGCCAATGGAGTGTGGCTAAGGCCCAGTTTAAATGCAGCCTTAGTTGAAAGGGGAAAGAATAAAAAGTGCAGTAAATCCTTTGAAGGGTCATTCATTTTACTCTGTCTTCATTCAAAGCAATAATAATACTGTGAATGTTTTAGGGTAATTTGCTGGGTATGACTATTCTGCTTGGGTGGGGGTAAGCTGGGTCTCCTTGGAGCTGAACTAGGTCCAAGATGACATGTTTGGCAACAGAATGTTGGATTTGAGCCAGTCCTCTGTGACGATCTCAGTAGTCCGGGTCCTGAGCCAGGCGGGTCCACAGTATTCCAGGGCACTGCTGATAACAGCACAGCCAGCCTGGCTCATCGGCAGGACCTGCAAGGGCAGACAAGTCACTGGAGGCAGGGAGTCATCCCACTCAGCTCCTGTTAACCCTGCAAGCCAAAGCCCTAACGGGTAGAGTGGTCCTAGCAGATCAAGCAGTGGGAAAGCTTGCCGGACAGCTATATCAATGGCAAGCTATCTGGTTAGACTCCAGCAGTATCCCAACGCACACTCTGGGGTTCACCTGCGCCTAATATTTTCCGGAAGTGGGATGTGTCCTTCCAGGGAGAGAGTGCGCATTCCATTCCAACAACTATCTCTGGATGGGATGCATGGAATTTTTGGTTTGTATACTGGTGACGGTTTTACGCATGTATCAAAAAGAAATTCGCCAGGTGTGTAAATTGTTGAACATAATGAAGGTTTCAAACACTGAGAAATTCAAGTTAAAAATAAGGAAGTAAAAAAGAAAGTCAGAATTTTTCTTACTCAAAGGGTAACAGTGTTTTGGAATAAGTTACAAGGGACGGTCGCTAAAGCAGACAGTCTGTATGGGTTCAAGAGGCAACTATTTGTGCAAAGGGAAGGGTTTGTGGGACTTGACAATTAAACAAAATGTTTCTTTTGTTAGACCTCATAGTCTCTCTGGGCAAGTGATGCAAGTCAAGTGTGGAAGATTATACTAACCTGCAAAGCAGGAATATAAGCCTTAATATCAAGTTCAATTATGTCATGAGGAAGAGAAAGCACAAAATTCAGGCAGGATACCAGCAGCTCATCCTTGTACTGCTTCATTCTGATGGTCACCTGCAAGAAGTGATCCAATAAAACAGTGTCAGTTCAGGATTATTATGAACAAGCCTGCAATGGCATTTTATAAAATTAAACAGTTACATTAACAATCGGGAGAGGTAAGCTTTTAAAATGACATTCTTTTGATCCATCATTGTTAAGGTGACCTTTTCTAATCAACACCATTAACAAGTCGGCCTCATTCCATTTGTTTTGTTGAAAATCCTGAGAGTGCATGGTTTCCCTGGGCAATGTTATAATGTACAAACTTTTTTTTCTCCTTTTTTGTCCACCAACATCTTATTCCATACTGTTTGTATCCTGCAATCTCCACATCCTTCTTCAAGACCCATTCTGCACAACAACAACTTGCATTTATGTAGTGTTCTACCTGTCAGACAGGATCTCGGAGCGCTTGAAGTAAATTTGATGCTCTATCATTTCATAGATCCTTCTTGAGGCATTACATTTTGCCTATTAAATTCATAAAATCACTTTATCTCTCCTCTGTTTATTCAAGTGTCAACGTCTCAGTTGGTAGCACTCTCGCCTCTGAGTCAGAAGATTGTGGGTTCAAAGCCCCTGGTCAGGACTTGGAACTCATATAAGTCTAAGATGACACTCCAATGCAGTGCTGGAAATGTGCTGCATTGCCGAGGTGCCATCCTTCAGGTGAGACGTCAAAACGAGGCCCCATCTGTCTGTTCAGGTAAACGTTAAAGAGCCCTTGGCACTATTCTAAAAAAGAGTTTCTGGTGTCCTGGCCAACATTCCCCCAAATAAAATTGGTTTCAATGTCATAAGGCGATAAATCAAATGCAAGGTTTATTATTATGCATATGGGAGAGAATCCCAGTCAAGGTGCCAAAAATTATACCATGTTCGTCTGTGGGGAGTGCTCACAGGATTTTCCTGGTCTCTCAGGAATCAGATCTCGCAAATCTTCCATCTCTTTCTGTAGTTTCAAAAATACTCAACAAGTAACTGGGATAAACTCCAGTGCTTACCTCCTTTCCAAATTTTCCAAATAATGCGAAGCAGGCACACTTTTCGGGATCCGTGTGACATTGTTTCCAAGTATTTGTGCTGACACCCTGGCAAAAAAAAATTCCACCCCATTATAACTATAATTAGTGCAAAAATACACCAACATAGCAGCAGAATGTCCTCAGTGCAGCAGTCACATGCTTTCCTCCTTTGCAAAATATATTTAGCAGAAAAACAAATAAAGGCAAAATAACTTCCAGTTAAAAAAATCCTGATCTTGAATATTATTTTCTAACAAATGTAATTATTATCTAACAAATATGATTATTATTATTATCATCACACAACAGCACGGCAGATGTCTGCCTGTCCACTCATCCACGTCTAGCAGTTCAACAACAACAACTTGCATTTATATAGCGCCCTCCACACCCAATGGCGTCCCAGAGCGCTTATATAGGCAGAGTTCTTTTTACAAAGTGACCAAAAACCCAGTGGGGGGGGGGAATAAGGAAGAAAGAAATTAAATACATTGCATTGTTACCTTAAAATAATTAATTTTCTTGGCAATTTTCATTGTAGCTGATAGAAGCTTGTAGAATCCACTGACAAGAGGAAACTGGGTTGATCGCAGGATGAGCTCGTATCCAAATCGGTACACCCACTGATCAAAGAATTCCTCATGTCTTTCTAATAACAGCTCGCTGATTGAAAAGTTCACAGCAATATTGTTTTAAAAAAAAGCATAAAAATACTACAACTATAAACTACTACAAGACAGCAGAAGATGAGGAAAAATTATTTCCACTGGTTGTTGAGTCAGTGACTAGAGAGCATCAATTTAAGATAATTAGCAAAGCAGTAAAGGTGGAGATTAGGAGGATTTTTTTAAGGTAGTTATTACGATGTGTTCTCAGCTAGGACTCCCATCACCTTAACGGTGAAGGGTTAACCCCACAAAAGTCACTAAATACTGCAGACAATTAGCAAGAAATTAACAAACCATTATTTTACGTATGTCAAAAACATTGAAAATGATACTTAACTAGCTTTTTTTNAAATGCTTTGTGAAGTACACAACATCCATCACCACTAACAAACCACAAATAATTAGGATTGAACTGATCTCTTTTGGATGCTTTCATTAAAGCATTCATGGCATTACATGTAAGGATGGGGCACCGAAACTAGTCCGTGCCAGTGATTATACTCCACACGTGCCTCCACCCATCCTATAATAATAATAATCCTTGCATTTCAGAAAGCACATTTCATATTGGAAGGACATCTCAAAGAATTTCACACGTTTTACTGTAAAATGTTGAGACTGAGTGTTCTGTAGGCGAATGCTTCTCCTGTACCTCTCTATTCTCTTCTCACTCATAAGAGTTTACAACAAATTTCCTCGGAAGTTCCACATACTTACGTGGAGAACTGTACCAGATTGACAAAGGCGGTGAAGTCTTTAGGTTTCACTGGTTGCAGATCTGCTGCTGGATCAGACGTGGGGATCACATTTCCATTGCTGACATCACCCGAGCCCTGATAAAGCAAAATCAAAGAGAGTCACTTCATTACTTAATTGAACAGTAAATCTTCCTGTCGTTGCCTTCCGAAATGTTTTCTATGCTTTTCCTGTGCTAGCATGTCCCTCCCTCAAAAAAAGGTTCATTTCCCAGTAAAATTGATTTTTATTTTCCGCCCCCAAAAAGATAATTGTTACTTATTGGTTATTCATTGCATGCCTCAACCCAGGCTTTGTCCCTACAACAACAACCTGCATTTATATAACGGCCCTCACGCGGGGTAGCGTCCAGGAGCGCTTGACAGTGGTGGAGCATGATACCAAGCTGGGGGGAAGAGGAGGTGATGGTAGGCTTGGTCGAATAGGAAGGTCTTCAGGCGCGACCTGAAGATGGGACAGAAATTAGTGGGATAGAGATTGTGTGTCTCTAGACACATAGTTTTGTACAGCCATCACCTCTGTGGCTCCCACCAATTCATGGATTGGTTTGAGAAATCTGGATAATAATAATAATAATCCTTGCATTTGATATAGCACTTTTCACGTCTTCTAGACATCTCAAAGCGCTTCACAGAATATGCTGTAAAGTGAATTGACCATATATTTGTGGGCAAAACCATTGTGGGAACTATTGCTGAGGAAAAGTTTTCTCTTTCTTAGTTCCACCTCCCCCCCACCAACTTCCCTGATCCAGATTGCCACAAATCCACCTTGGAAAACAATATTTTTTTTTGATCAGCCTGACACATGCAGAATCACATTGTCGTACTTAAATATATCCCCAAACCAGACAGAGTTCCTCATTTGCATCACTTCCATATGCAAATTTTCCTGTGTCTGCAATCAAATGTGTAGTCTCCCCAGAGACACACCTTGCTTACCTAATTCAGGAGAGCATTAGGTGAAAGTTGATGAAAGCCGAGGCTTGGGGACCCCACAGTGTGTGTTGGGTACTATTGGAGTTTAATCAGCTGAAACCACATTGTTTGCCTTTGTGAACACTGTCTGGCAAGCTTCCTACTGATGCTCAGCTGGTACCACAGTTAGGGTTTTAGTTTGCAGGGATAACAGGAGCCAAATGGGAAAAATCCCTGTCCCAGTAAAGCTCTGAACTACATGAATGTTAGTTGTGTGCCACACTGACCTGCAAGGACCA
Source organism: Callorhinchus milii (assembly GCF_018977255.1). Classification (NCBI taxonomy): domain Eukaryota; kingdom Metazoa; phylum Chordata; class Chondrichthyes; order Chimaeriformes; family Callorhinchidae; genus Callorhinchus; species Callorhinchus milii. The sequence continues at coordinate 93,982,285 of NW_024704743.1, read as the reverse complement.
GAGCTCACAATGAAACACTAACCTTCCAACACCTCGTTGTTGATGAAGTTGGAAATGTTTGCAGAACACTGATAAATGATAACGTGTACACATTTGGAAATGTGGGATGAATCAAAGACCTGTATGCATTTTCACTGATGGTGTCAGGACACACAGGTACACAACGAATGAGCTTACATAAAAAAATCTTGTGCCAGTACCTCTTCTTCACGCTGATTTTGCTTCTCCACAGACAGATCCAACTTCTCGATGATCTTGAGAATTGATTTAATAAACTCATCGTACAGCAGCCGATTAAGCGACTGCAGGGGCAAATTAATCATCTGTAGTGTGTCAACTAACCCAAACTCCTTGAAGGAAACAATAAGAGACATTGAAATAGATGATTCACGGGTTCCGAGGGCAGATGTGAGAACACTTATTATGACAACCTTGTCGCAACAATAAGCATATTGGTTTACCTTCATTTTACCACAGTTCAGCAGGCTTCTGAATAAATCCAAATAGTCTTTGTAAGAGGGGACTCTCCACTTTCCTGTCCACATTACCTCACTGGCAGATTGCTGCTGCAGCCCAGACTCCGACCTTCCTGTTCCCTCCTGAGTAAATGAATGCCATCAAAAACAGCAAGAATTACAAGAGTACATGTCTAACACCCAATGATTACAAGAGTATAGTTCTTACACAGAGTGATTATAATAATAATCCTTGGACTTGATATAGCGCCTTATCACATTGTTGAGCTGTCTCAAAGTGCTTCACAGAAAATACTTTATGTAAAGTGAATTGACTGTATATTTTGTGGGCGAAACAAAATTTATGATTATGATAATGTATGTCAAATACAGAATGAACAAATATATTTACTGGGAATGGCTGACCATTTTCAATTAATAGGCAGCTTGATTTGAATACATAAATATTGTCCATAACCATTTTTAAAATGAGCTGAAATTTCCCAAAATGTTTCCTTACCCCAGGAAGCAGGACTGGCTTTGAGCAGACACGAATCAGACCCTGATGCACTGAAATACAGAAGATTGTTAGCTCACTAAGACAACATTGTGTAAATACGCAATCTCATGAACTCTGTTTAACCTTTTTAGAAAGCATATGTTGTGCTCATCAAGCTAACTAATTGAACACTTTCCCATTTTGGTTAACATCAAGAACATCCAGTCAGAAAGTTGAGCAAAGCTTCATCTTCTCTACCTCAATAATGCACCTTAGGCCATGTATAGCTGATATGCATGTAACATTCAGTTTGGTTTGGATACTCTTAAGCATGGTGATGTGTTTCCGCATGTGTCAGACACACGGCTGGGACTTTACGATGCTTTAAGATGCTTCCATAAAGTCAGTGCTGTCTCACTTTATGACAGCAGCCATTCCTCCTGGTATACGTCCAACTGGAGTTGGCACCCGTCACAGGATAGGGCGGCAAGCCAAGGCGCTGTCTCCAATAGACCAGAGGCCTCTGTGATACAAGACGGCATCTTACAGGATGTGTTATCCAATCAATTCTACATTGGAATGCTTACATGAATTTCTACAGATGCAACAAGTTACATGCTAAGCAGAGTGACAAGTAAAAAGGTGTGCCTTATTAAGTTTATTTATGAAACAGTTGGGATATTGACAACATGACTGACAACTTAAGTGACAGTGAAGAGTTAAGCCAGGGTCGAGTTATCCAGAATCTACTATATTTTGTATACATGCAGGTAAAGAGACACACACGAGTTACAGAGAACCAATAATTCTCATCTGCTTTTTGTAACTGCAAACGAGGCTGCGGATGTGGAAACGTGAGACTGACCTACAGTGCTGATAAAGTTCCAGAGAACGGGTCCCTTTCCCGCCAGTGCAACAAACACCTTAACAATGGAACGGCAACAAATCGGCTGCATCCTTGCACTGTAGAGTGGGAAGCTATCAATCTGAACCACCAGCAGACGCTCCAGCACAGGAGTGTAAACACCGGGGATCTGGGAGGTGGAATGAAAGTAGAAAATGGCATAAAACATTTTCACGAATACATGCAAAGTCGGTCATTACTTGCTGTCTGCTCTTATTTATTTCTATTGTTATTCACTGGAGAATATTTAAGCTGCTAAACAATAGCAAACATGTTGCTCTATGCAGTGTTTTTTGCAGTCTGCTATTTTTCCGGGGCAAAATGTAATTTACTTACTTTGTCCAGGTGAAAGATGACACTGGCAATGGAGTCTAGGAAACTGGGCAGTTGGTAAACATTATCATCTTCTGTGTCTGCCTCTGTGAGATACATCTGCTTACAGCGCTGAATCAGCTCGATGTACATGAAGTCCACATCATTCGAGTTCACAGCCTTGCAGGGCTATTAATAATTCAACAAGAACATAAAGATTCAACAGTCACCAAGGATGCTGTAGTACTATAAAGACATATAAATAGTAATCCTTGTATTTGATATAGTGCTTTTCACGTTTTCTAGATGTCTCAAAGCGCTTTACAGAATATACCGTAAAGTGAATTGACTGTATATTTGTGGGTGAAACGCAGCAGCCAATTGGGCACAGCAGTGTCCCACAAACAGTCATGAATTGAGTGACCAAATTATTATTGAGTGACCAAATAATTATTATTATTAAAGAATCACTACACTTAACAATAAGTACTGCAAAAGTCTGAAACATTTCAACATATTATGTACTTTCATCCTGTTGTAGGCTTATACACCAGCAACTGGATTGATGTTTCCCAAATTCATTTCACTTCCACGCTACTTGATAGAAGTGGTTTTCATTCCACCATCCGGGACTAAATCAGAAGCCAAATTGTAGAGATTAAAGATCAACATATGAACCTCATGTCACGCCCAGTTCTGCTACTCCTTTGTGGCTATATTGCACCCCCCCAATGACTGTGGGCATGTGTAGCAGCCGAGTGGGGAGAGGTTAGGCTCGAATATGATATCCTCAAACAAGGCTGGTAACTCAACTCAACTTGTGAATAATGGGCACTTAGGCAGGTACTGACAGGCAACCAGTGCCAATGGAACAACAACAACAACAACAAGATTACATTTATAAAGCGCCTTTCACGTCAGGAGGACGTCCCAAGGCGCTGCACAGTTGGGTCATGACCCGAGCATTGGGGGGAAATGGTCAGGGTGAGGGGAGGGAGCAAGGAGGGGGGAAATGGTCAGGGTGAGGGGAGGGAGCAAGGAGGGGGGAAATGGTCAGGGTGAGGGGAGGGAAGGGAGGGAGCGAGGAGGGGGAAGAGAGTCGAGAGGGGAGCTGAAGGCACGGTCAAAGAGAAAGGAACTGTACTATTACATTTGTATAGCGCCTTTCACGTCGGGAGGACGCCCAGCACCTTGGGACGTCCTCCCAACGTGAAAGGCACTATACAAATGTAATCTTGTTGTTGTCGCACTGTACCCATCAAGAGGTGACTGGGGATCAGGAGCAGAGAGGAGTATCCTAATGGGGGAGAAAATTGCAGAAATAATTGGGCACACTAAATCTTAAATAAAAATGAAATGAAAGAGCAAACCATACAGCTGCAAAAAGTCCGTATCCACGTATGGCGATGGAGAGTTCTTTCATGCTCGATTCTGGCGTCCTGATAATGTCATAGAACTGCTGCATGATGTACTCCAGCTTGTCTTTGTGTAAATGAGCATTTTCCGCAACTTGTATCGCAACCTGCACATGGGACAGATGAGAATATGCTTTCAGAATTTTCACCCTACCCAAGTTGTTACTATTATTGTTGTCATCTATGCATTTGATATACATAGTTCCGTTCACGTCAAGACGATGTTTCATTTCAAGACCTTCACAGAAATGACTAAAATGTATCACTACCACTGAATCATAGAATTATACAGCACAGAAGGAAGCCATTCAGCCCATTGTGTCTGTGCCGTCTCTTTGAAAAGAGCTATCCAATTCAATCCCACTACCCCGCTCTCTCTCAACAAACCTGACAACAGTTTTTTGATGAAGTAACGGAAAGGGTGGACGAAGGTAGTGCAGTTGATGTAGTTATATGGATTTTCAAAAGGCGTTTGATAAAGTGCCACATAAGAGACTTGTAAGCAAAATAGGAAGCCCATGGTATTAAAGGGATAGTAGCAACATGGATACAGAACTGGTTGGGAGACAGAAAGCAGAGAGTGGTGGTGAACGGTTGTTTTTCTGACTGGAGGGAAGTGTGCAGTGGTGTTCCCCAGGGGTCAGTATAGGACCACTGCTGTTTTTGATCTATATAAATGACCTGAACTTGGGTATAGGGAGTACAATTTCCAACCTTTCCCCTTTGTGGGAATATATTTGTTTTGTCCCCGAACTATCTCCTCCTTGAAGGCTTCCTTTCCCACTGCTCATTAGCTGTTTTATCTGCCAATCTTTCTTTCCAGTCCACCTTGGCTAGGTCCCATTTTATCTCACTGAAAGTAGCCCTCTTCCAGTTGAATATCCTCACCTTTGATTGCTCCGTGTCCCTTTCCATAAGTACTCTAAACCTAATGATGTGATTACTGTTGTCCAAATGCTCCCTGACTGAAACTTGCTCCACTTGCCCCACTTCATTCCCCAGAACTAGATCTAGCACTGCTTCCTTCCTCGTTGGGCTGGAAACATACTGAATAATGTAATGACTGTATTTTGTATGCACATGTGGCAACCAATTTGCCACAGCAAATGTCCTACAAACAGCCATGGGGTGAATGGCCGATTGTATCTGGGGATTGTTGGTCAGGGCACCAGAAGAAACTCTCTTTACTTGTCAAACAGTGACGTGAACAGTTTAAAGTCTGATCCGAAGGATGGCACTTCAAACAATGCAGCAAACATCCAGCATTACACTGGAGTGGCAGCTTAGACAATTGCACACAAAGTCTCAACATGGAGTTTGAACCCATAATCTTCTAATTCAGAGACAGAGAGTGCTGCCAACTGAGCCAGGATGACACTGAAGCTGAGATATTTTTGCGGCTTAGAACTACATAAGATTAACGCTGTATGTTAATTTATAGAATGAATGAGCACAGTTTGATACATAACATGGTATTTACTATTCAACCTCCGGCAGGAGAGGAGGTCCCCAGGCAAACACAGTGAGTACCTGAGTTCCCACAAGAATCAATACTTGCGCTAGTATTTTGTGGCAAAGTGCCGTGGTGCAGCAACATGTGTGATATAACACCACCAAATACAAACATTTCCTTTCAACCCTCCAGATCCAGATTCCAACGAGCCACCTGCCAATCATGCTCCAATGAGATGTTCTTTTAATAAAAAGAATAATAAGTGTTTTTAAGTGTTTTAAATGTTGAAATGAAGATGATGATGACTCCTGCTGATTTATAAGCCCCTCAGATCTCACTTGACATTTTTTTAAATATATAAACAAAGTTTTAGCAACTGAAAAAGTGAAGGTTCAACTGTCAAATAGGGTAGTGTGGAAGTGTGCAACCTTCGGGTCTCACTGTACAGTATTTCAAAGATGGCATTCCACAAAGTGCTGACTTGCCATCCACGTGAATCACAAAATCCCAACCCAGGTTCCGGGTTACAGCGAGGTGCGATAGTGGATATGACTTTCGTAGGCAACTAGCTATTGCATGGGCTGCACGCCAGTCCGCTCCTCACACTAATAAAAATGGTCAACTTCTGGGTCATTGTAATGTTGTGGTGACCTGATGATCCGGAGGTTGCCTATTGTTTTTTAGCACGGGAAGCTAAAATAGAGTCCTTCTGGGTCATTTCATTGTCGTCGACATCACTTCTTGCTTTGCGCATGTGCAACAGTGCAAATTGTTCTAAGTAAATTCTCATTATACAGAATCATGTCATAACAGCACTCCATTGCATGTGGATCTTTCTTCAGGCACACAGATGATGTATAATAAGACTTACTATAGTCACTTTGTGCACATTATACTTGTGATCCTGACATGTTCAGAGAAGCATTTAGGTTTAAGGCACCAGGAGCTTGGACTCCAAGTTCCCAAACAACCCCTTTATAGAACCAGTAGGTCTGAGCCCCTGAGTAAGCCCAACACTACGCACTAGCAACTGCATTTACATCAAATACATAGAGTAATAATCATGGGGGATTTTAACTACCCCAAATAAATTGGCTAGAAGAGGTAGGTAAAGGGGATAAGGGAGTGGAGTTCCTTCAATGTGTACAGGACTCTTTTCTTACCCAGTATGTAAGAGGCCCAACAAGGGAGGAATCCCTGCTGGATTTAGTAATGGGAAATGAACTACAGCAGATACGAAAAGTACGAGTAGGGGACCATCTAGGCAATAGCGATCATAACTTAATAAGGTTTAAGATAATGATTGAGAAGGACATCAGTATGACAAAGACCAGGGTAACAGATTGGAAAAAAGCTGATTTTAAGGGGATGAGAACGGAACTTGAGAAAATAAACTGGAAAACAATATTGGCAAACAAAGAGATAGAGCAGCAGTGGGAAACATTTAAAGCAGTGATCAATAGAGTCCAGGAAAAATATGTTCCGCTAAAAAGCAAGACAAAGATAAATAATAATAATAATAATCCTTGCATTTGATATAGCGCTTTTCATGTCTTCTAGACGTCCCAAAGAGCTTCACAGAATATACTGTAAAGTGAATTGACTGTATATTTGTGGGCAAACGCAGCAGCCAATTGCGCACAGCAATGTCCCACAAACAGTCATGGATTGAAAATGACAAATTTATTATTGTTTTGTTTTTTGGAGGGATTATTATTAGATGTATGGAGTAAGGAAACTTGCCCAAGGTTTCGCCCTCTGCCTGGAATTGAACTCAGGTCTCTCACTTGCAAAGCGAGTGCTCTAACCACTGAGCCACAGTGAGAACCATGGATGAATAAAGACATAAGGGCAAAGTTGAGACTCAGGAAAGAGGCGTTAACTAAGTACGTAAACAACAAGGGAGAGCATGACAAAAAAGAATACAAAGAGGTCAAAAAAGCAATTAGGAAGGCAAAGAGGAATTATGAAATTAAATTATCAAGAAATATAAAAAGAAATCGTAAAATATTCTACAGACATATAAATAACAAAAGAAAGATCAAAATAGGAATAGGGCCGCTAAGGGACGGACAAGGCCGCAACAGCGAAATGGCAGACATATTAAATAATTACTTTGTCTCAGTATTCACCAGGGAGACGGATCAGGTGGACATGACAGTAGAAGAAGAGATCAAAAATAATACAAATACATTTAAGATACGAAGGGAAGATATAATCGAAAAACTAACAAAACTCAGCGAGGATAAAACCCCTGGTCCAGATGGATTGCATCTGCGTATATTAAAAGAATCGAGGGAAGAGATAGCAGAGGCAGGGAGTAGTACCAGAGGGCTGGAGGATAGCTAATGTTATACCTATATTTAAAAAGGGAGCTAGAACAAGCCCAGGGAACTACAGGCCTGTCAGCTTAACATCGGTGGTAGGAAAGATAATGGAATCCTTACTGAAGGAGGTAATAGAAAAACATCTAGAAACGGAAAACATAATAAAGAATAGTCAGCACAGATTTCAAAAAGGAAGGTCATGCTTGACCAACCTCATCGAATTCTTTGACGGGGTAACAGAATGAGTAAACATGGGTAGTGTGGTAGGTGTAATATATTTAGATTTTCAAAAGGCATTCGATAGTAGACTAATGAATAAAGTCAGAGCGTGTGGAGTCAGGAGAAAAATAGCAGAATGGATAGCAAATTGACTACAACACAGAAAACAGAGAGTAGGGGTAAAGGGTAGCTGCTCAGACTGGCAGGGGGTGGGCAGTGGTGTTCAACAAGGATCGATATTGGGACCACTGTTGTTCACAATATACATTAATGATTTGACTCAGGAATCAGCAGTACAATTACAAAATTTGCAGACGACACCAAATTGGGGGGAATAGTTAATACAGAGGAGGACTGCAACAAATTACAGCAAGACATTAATAAACTTGCTGAATGGGCATTTAAATGGCAAATGCATTTCAATGTAGAAAAGTGTGAGGTGTACATTTTGGTAGAAGGAATAAGGAAGTCACATACATCCTGGAAAATAATAACCTAAATGGGGTAGAGGAACAAAGGGATCTAGGGGTACCCATACACAATTCACTAAAAGTAGAAAAACAGGTTAATAAGGCCATAAAAAAGGCAAAACAGGCATTGGGGTTCATTTCTAGAGGTATAGAAATGAAAAGCGGGGAAGTTATGGTAAACTTCTATGGAACCTTGGTTAGACCCCACTTAGGATACTGTGTGCAGTTCTGGTCCCCACATTATAGAAGGGGTGTAGGGGCAATGGAGAGGGTGCAAAGGAGATTCACAAGGATGATCCCACAACTGAGAGGTTATACCTATCAGGAAAGGCTGAACATGCTTGGACTCTTTTCTCGTGAAAAGAGGAGGGTAAGGGGTGACCTGATAGAGGTCTTTAAAATTATGAAAGGTTTTGATAGGGTAGACATAGGGAAGATATTTACACTTGTGGGGAGACCAAAACCACAGGCCATCAATATAAAATAGTCACAAATAGATCAAATAGGGAAGTCAGAAAAAATTTATTCACACAGATAGTGGGAATGTGGAACATGCTACCACAAGGAGTTGTTGAGGCAAATAGCATAGATATACTTAAGGAAAAGCTAGATAGGTACATGAGGGAGAAAGGAATAGAAGGTTATGCTTGAAGGTTAGTTGAGGAAGGGCAGGAGGAGGCTCATGTGGAGCATAAACACCGGTATAAACAGTTGGGCCGAATGGCCTGTTTCTGTACTGTATTCTAATGTATTCCAATGTATTCAAATGTGAACTACTGAGTATTTAATTAAAGATGCTTCTATCGACTCATGTGAAGTGTACCTGATTTAAGGATGTTCCAAGAAACCATTATAAAGCTGCATGGGTTAAAGTAGATCTGCTTACCTGTTTGAGAAAACTTTCCAGTGCGGAATAACTAGCTTTCTTCATCTCACTGTTTGTATGGCCACACGATTTTTTCATTTTTTCAAACACTGTTCGATAGTTGTCCATCAGGCAGGTGCCGAACTGGCTGGAGTGCAGTGTGAACAGGCGTAACCCAGCTGCACAGAGAAAACAAAGCAAGTTAAAGCTGCCTTAGATCCCCTGCATGGATCTTAATTACATTTCCTCTTCCTGACCGAGGTGTAATTGTGAAAGACGCACACCACCACAATAACTTTCTGAGGGCTTCTCAAATAAACCCCAAATGAAAGTAGTGTGTGTGTGTGTGTGTGTTTGCGTGTGACGGGGAGGGGGGGATATGTGATGGACTAGTGGGTAAATGCATTATACGATCTGTACGGACCAGCCAAGTCCCAGGTTGAATCCCCTGTAATTCTAAAATTGATCTCAACATCTTATGGGTAAAGAAGAATATAACAAGAATAATAACCCTTGTATAGTATTTGGTATAGTATCTTATCACGTCACTGAAACATCTCAAAACGCTTCACACTATTTACTGTGAAGTTTAACGACTGTGTATTTGCAGGCGAATGGGATGGTTCCCAAAGCTAATCATTATCCAGTGGCCACTATAGAATGTGAGGGCAGGCCCAGTATTAACTGTAAAACCTCTGTTTTACAGGACTGTGGAGTCCTATAGCTCAGTGATTAGAGCACTCGCTTTGCAAGTGAGAGACCTGAGTTCAATTCCAGGCAGAGGGCGAAACCTTGGGCAAGTTTCCTTACTCCACACAGAGCCTAATAATAATCCCTCCAAAACCAAAAACAATAATAAATTGGTCATATTCAATCTACGACTGTTTGTGGGACATTGCTGTACGCAATTGGCAGCCGCGTTTGCCCACAAATATACAGTCAATTCACTTTACAGTGTGTTCTGTGAAGCGCTTTGGGACGTCCTCCTGACGTGAAAAGCGCTATATCAAATGCAAGGATTATTATTATTATTATTATTATTATTATAAACAAAACACAAAATACTGCAGATGCTGTAAATCTGAAACAAAAACAGAGAGAGCTGGGAAAATTCAGCAGGTCAGGCAGCATCTATGGAGAAAGGAAAGTGAGTCAACGTTTCGGGTCCATGACCCTTCGTCAGAACTGGGTTCTGGGTTCTGACGAAGGGTCGTGGACCCGAAACGTTGACTCACTTTCCTTTCTCCATAGATGCTGCCTGACCTGCTGAGTTTTCCAAGCTCTCTCTGTTTTTGTTCCAGGATCAACTGTGACATCCCACAAGGTTGAAACGCTCATTGACCAAGCTCCCATATGAAGAATGGCTCACTTGGGTAAAGTATCAAAGACTGCCAAGATCAAATGGCCCTTGCAGGAGTTGCATACTTTCAGCATCTGACAAGCAAAAATAAAGACTGCAGTGTTCATGTAGTTATCTTAAAATAACTTTTAGCTAGCAATATTTGTCACTATATTTATTTGCATCTCCAAACTGCAGCTTTACAGCATGTGCCCTGGTGCTCAGGGTCTGTCTGTGAGGTTTTATATTCTCAGTGACTTCCTCCATAGAATTTTCAACCTACTCAAGTTATTATAATAATAATCCTAATCCTTGCATTTGATATAGCGCTTTTCACGTCTTTTAGATGTCTCAAAGCGCTTCACAGAATAGACTGTAAAGTGAATTGACTGTATATTTGTGGGCGAAACGCGGCAGCCAATTGTGCACAGCAGTATCCCACAAACAGTCGTGGATTGAAAATGACCAATTTATTATTGTTTTGTTTTGGAGGTATTATTATTAGGCGTGTGCAGTGAGGAAACTTGCCCAAGTTTTTGCCCTGCCTGGAATTGAACCCAGGTGTCTCGCTTGCAAGGCGAGTGCTCTAACCACTGAGCTACAGGACTCCATTATTATTATTATTATTATTGTTGTCATCCATGCATTTGTTATACTTCCTTTCACATCAGGAAGATGTCTCAAAGTTGAACACTTCAAGGCTGTTTGTGGGACATCGCTGCATGCAAATTGGCTGCCACTTTCACACCATAAATACTGTACTTAGTCATTACATTTCACAGTAAATGGGCAGGAAAGGAGGATTGGGAGGTAGAGAGAAAGAGGAAAAAACATAAAATAATCAAAACAATCTTACCCAAAGGAACAGCATATCTCTTCAAGTCAATCTGTGAAAAGACACAAAACTGTCAGCAGACCACAACACTCTGTGTCCCTGGTAACCACACAACAACAACACGATTACATTTGTATAGCGCCTTTCACACACTAAGATTACTTCAAAATAAAGTTCAAATCCTTCAGCCACTCTGCCCCTGCTCTCTGGAGCTTCATCTCAGAATCCCTCTCATTACCCCTTCCTCCTCGCCTCTCCATGAGACTTATCTTTTCGCTAGGCTTACAGCCTCTCCTGCTCCCAGCTCCCTCCCCAGTTAGCTATATGAAGTGCTTTTGTGACTCTCTCCTTACACGAAAGGCTTTTTAGAAATGTAAACTGTATTGGTAATTCCTGGAAAGACAGTGAGCTGCATCAGCAGTGCGCAGACATTCTGTGCACAGATGCATTCAGGTCAAAATTATAAATCTAAAATTCACACCCTTATGGCAGCTTTTGACAAAGCTGGGGGTCGGGATCGGGGAGGGTGGAGAGAGAATGGGGGAAGCAGGGTGATCGAATGCATGGTCGAAGAGGAGGGTCTTGAGATGGGTCTTGAAGGGGGCATGGGAGGGGGCGAGGCAGAGGGACTGCGGGATGGAATTCCAGAGGGTGGGGGCAGAGTGGCAGAAGGCCCATCCGCCAAAATACTAAGATGAAGTGCTCTCAAATATTAAATGTTCAATATTGGGCTTGAGAAATAAGGTGTGTCTTATTCAGTTATTCTCTATTGCACGTGATGTCATGTTGATTTTACATGATCAACTCCATGTACTTGACTATAGTGTCATGTTAGTGTCATATTATAAGCTCCACCACGTACAACCTAAATGTGGCCTTAGATCAAAAATGACTTCCCAATAATTTTCTTCCTGTTCCAATATCTCCCTTCTCTTCCTCTACCTTCTATTTAAACCTCACACCTCTAACAAGTTATCTTTACACAAAGCTTCCAGCAACTCAGAATCACCTGTGGATTAATGGCTTTCAATGCATAGTCGAAAATATCCTTTGAAGCTTTTGGGTCTGCAAAGCAAAATTTGCAGATTGTTATTTTGTTATAAATAGATTAAGAGACATGATAAACATTTGATAACTGAATGCGATCAAAACCAGAAATTCACCTTCTTCCATGGATTTTGTGAAGTTTATCATGAGTGCTGTTAACCCTCTAAGGCACCCCGATACCACAAGGAATTTCGGCTCTCTTGTGGCAGAGGTCATCTGTGGAATAAGAAATTAACAAATTGAAGCCTTCGTTTCTAGAAGATAAATTTGGTCAGTCACTTCATTGCTGTTTGGGGTATTGCTGTTCACAGAATAGCTGCCTGCACCTGATCCTGTGAATTTGCCGCTGACGACAGAATCAACCTCAAGGTGCATCCAGCTGCCAGGCTCTGCAAATGCGCTCAACAGTGAAGTCGAATACAACTGGAACTGCTTCTGAGGTTTGTGCTTCACACTGCAACAAGAGCCTTAAGGGCATTTAACATAACGTAACATGTAGGAGCAGGAGTAGGCCATTCGGCCCTTTGAGCCTGCCCCGCCATTCAATCATGGCTGATCTTCTAATCTAACTCCAGCTAATAACCTTACCCTGCCTTATCCCCATATCCCTTAATACCTTTTGCAATAAGAAATCTATCCATCTCAGTCTTGAATATGTTCAAGGACTGAGCGTCAACAGCCCTTTGGGGTAGCGAGTTCCATACATTCACCACCCTTTGAGTGAAGAAGTTCTTTCTCAACTCAGTGCGAAAGGGCTGGCCTCTGATTTTAAGGTTGTGACCCCTGGTTTTAGTTTCTCCAACCAGGGCAAACAATCTCCCACTATCTACTCTATCATGCCCTTTGATGATCTTATAGGTTTCTATAAGATCCCCTCTAATTCTTCTATATTCTAGAGAATATAGGTCCAAATTGGTCAGCCTATCCTCGTGACTCGTGACTCATCCCTGGTACTAACCTAGTAAATCTACGCTGCACCCCCTCCAAGGCAAGTATCCTTCCTTAAATAAGGAGACCAAAACTGCACACAGTATTCCAGATGTGATCTCACCAGGGCCCTATACAGTTGCAGCAAGACTTCCCTACTCTTATACGCTAATCCTTTCATAATGAATGCTAACATACTGTTCGCCTCCATAACTGCTGCTGCACCTGCAGACTAACTTTCTGTGATTGGTGTACAAGGACACCCAAGTCCCTCTGGACGCTAACACATTCCAATCTCTCCCCTTCTAAAAAATAACCAGCTCTACTGTTTTTGCTACCGAGGTGGCTGACTTTGCACTTCCCTACATCATACTTCATCTGCCATCTACCTGCCCAATCACCTAACCAATCTATGTCTCACTGCATTTTTTTAATGTCATCCTCTGTGTTGCCACTTCCTCCTAGTTTTGTGTCATCCGCGAATTTAGATATATTAACTTCGATGTCCTCATCTAGATCATTGATGTAGATGGTAAATCTGAAAAGGACCTGTTTATCCCTACTCTTTGTTTCCTACCCGTTAACCATTCCCCAATCCACGTTAATATGCTCCCCCCAATTCCATGGGCCCTTATCTTTTGGACTAACCTTTTATGCGGGACCTTATCGAATGCCTTCTGGAAGTCCAAATAGACCACATCCACTGATTCACCCTTATCTAGTTTACTCGAAATATCCTCAAAAGACTCTATGAAATTTGTCAAACATGACTTCCCTTTTGTAAAGCCATGTTGACTTGGCCTAATTATATTGTGCTCCCCTAAATACCGCACTACCACATCCTTAATCAATGATTCTAAAATTTTTCCTATTACTGATGTGAGACTAACTGGCCTATAGTTCCCCATCTTTTCCTTTCCAACTTTTTTAAATAGTGGTGATATTTGCGATCTTCCAATCCATGGGGACTGTTCCAGAATCCAAGGAATTTTGGAAGATCAGACACAAGGCCTCCACTGTCTCATAAGCTACCTCTTTTAAAACCCCCTGGGATTTTAAAATGACAACAACTACTTGCCCTTGCTCAACACTCGCTATTGAAATAATATAATGATCCTTGCATTTAATACAGTGCCTTATCACGTCTTCGAGACGTCTCAAAGCACTTCACAGAATATAGTGAAAAGTGAGTTGACTGTATATTTTGTGGGTGAAATATAGCGCCCTTCACACGGGGTAGAGTCTCGGAGCTTTACGATGTAAAACACATGTGCTCCAGGGAAGCACATGTACATCAAACTAACCCAGAAGACTTTCTCTCTGATGAGATCTTGAATGAGTTTTTTGCTACCCTCAGCCAAATATTGCGGGACTTACAGGAATGGTAAGGAAAGGTAAACGATGGGGCAAAATATATATCTTGTACCAAACAAAAGAGAGAGAAAATATGAACTCACCTGCACTCTCAGTTCATTTAAATAAGCACAGAAAAGTTTTTCTGAGTTATGGAGCATCTCAGTAGGCTGGACTTCCGCTAAAACTCCCAGCAGCTCATAAACCTTCTCCAACACTGTCCAAACAAGGAATTTGAAACAAGACTGTAAGACATAATTTCAACAACAAGAACTTGCACTTATATTCACCCTCCACGTAGGGTTGCGTCTAAGAGCACTTCATAGTGGAGCCTGATTCTGAGCTGTGGGCGGGGTGGCGTGACCGTATGCACGGGCGAAAAGGAAGGTTTTCAAGCGGGACTTGAAAAAGGGGAGAGAGGGCGATAGGTAAAGGGATTGAGGGAGAGTGTTCCAGAGTTTCAGGGCGTAGTGGCTGAAAGCGCAATCTCTAATGTGTGCAGAGAGTGCGAGGGACAAGCAGGAGGCTTAAACATTAATCACAGAGAAGGGGGTTTTTGCTGTTCAAAGCAAACAAAGAAAAGACACCTGTATCTGGGAATTTGCTCTTCTGTGACAAATCTCCATAGAATTTGTTGAATAGTTCTCCGATTTTGAATTGTTGAAGACAGCTGGAGCTCAATTTGCTGTGCAGTAACTGCAATTTAATTGCAAAGTAAACTTTTTTAAAATGCAAAATTCCACATCTTACACAGAAAAAAATTGTTGGACTTTCATCTATTCACGATTTATACCTGGTTTACATATGGTGCTTAACAGACTCCACTGTGTATACACGGGATCAATTACCAAACTCACAAACCCTCACAATTTACACACTTTAAACGTACTGCATATTTAAATGTCATCAAAAGAGTACCGATTTCAGGGAAGATGCAAATGGGATATAAACCGGCTGGTTTACCAAAACGTTAAATTATTACTCTTCAAGCCTTATGAGATCTGTGGTCCAGTGTGATTATTTGTCGGTATACTTCCCAGCCTCATTTTATGATCTTTGCCCACCCTCTTGTTCTTAAACTTTGATTTCTAATCCTTCAAAAATTGTCTCATAACATTTATGGGCAATTAAGAACAACAATTGCTCTCACTAAGCATTCACTGTTAATATAGAGCCCTTCACTGGGCGGGGGAGCACTTTGGAGCTCTCAACAATGAAGTAGTTTGACACTACACCATACAAATGAATGAATCATTCCCCCAATTAAAGGCAACTACAAGAAAATCCTACCGTAATAAGAAGATCCAAGGCAGCAGCCTTACATTTTGCAGCCTTCTCTTTAGTGTACACGACAACACACGTGCCCTAAGAAAATAAAAGAGGCATGTTCATCCTAGTGTGCTTTTTTTGTTTAAAAAATCATATCCATCCCACATGAAAAACAAACTCAGTGTATTGGTAAACAGTAAAAGTAGCAATATTACAGAGGGGTTAAGCACACCATCCTTACTCCACCACAGCTTAATTGGATGGCATGAAATTCTCCTCTCCCCACCTGCTGCAAGGATGGGGTTTGGGGTTAACAACATAAAACTGGACCCTAACACTCAAACAGATTTGTGAAAGGTGAAGCTGTCACATTGTGGTGCAAATGACTGTGGAAGAAGCTGAAGTATTTCATTGGGAAGAGCAGAAGGAACTTCAATTTCCATCTACTGGTGGTCCTATCACCTGGGATTGATGTGTATGTGACTCATGTGGTGAAATCGGTTTCCTTTCAATGATAAGATCTGCAGGATATCTAGCTCTTTTCTCACGAGGATGTGGTTCCTTGCCTTTCACATGGAGAAACTCTTGATTAATGTTGCAGCACCCAAAATATGGCTCGACATGTTTGGTGAGGTGACCTCCAAAATCCAGACACCTCATTAATTCAGAAAAAGACAAACACATTTTTTTTCTTGCCTCAGCGTCCTGGGCTAGCAGGAGGAGGAATTTTTTTTTAAAACTCTGCCAGAGTTCCCAGACTTAATTGGCTTACAGGGTCTCCTGCTGTAAATAGTGCCCGTGGGGATGCCAAATAATAATCCCTACATTTGATACAGTGCCTTTCAAGTCAGGAGGATGTCCCAATGCGCTTGATGGGATATACTCTAAGTGCAGTGACTGCGTGTTTTGTCAGGACATAATCTGACTGGGCTGTGTTTCTCCCATGGTCAATTGATTTGCTAATACTGGATTAGTGGGCTCACCCCTAAAGAATGCGTGTGGAAACTATACTTCAGAAATTATCACCATCAGGAAAGGAGGTGGGAAAGAAAATTGTTTGAAACAAAACACTCTGCAATAGCAAGGCAAAAAATAACTGCAAACTGCTCTTGAAAACAGTTGAGTGCAGGAAAGCTTTACAAAATATGATATTACTTGACATTCTGTTTTATTATTCGAAATATATCACATCAACCAATATACTTTACATTGGACAGCATTGTGATTTCAAAATCTGTGCAGTATAAATGCAATCCACACTTCCCTCTTGTTCCTCGTTCCCCCCCAAACCCCCAATCTATAACTCTTTGGGGATATCTAAGGAATATTCTGGGATTTTTGAATGGAGCATTTTAACATTATTCTGGAGATGATTACATGACTCATTCTTTAACAACGCCAATAAACAAACACATGCATCTGTGTAAAAATGCTAAAACCGTGTGTGAGTGTGTGTGGGGAGCTCAAGTTCACCTGATTAAAAGTGATGCAGTGAGGAGGGCAGCTTCCCCTTTACATTGGTCCATTATAAATGTTGCACACATTCCATTCAGAGTCTAAATGTTCAGGTGTATTTAGAAAGTAACTACAAAATTCCTCACCTTTATGTCACAGGCATATCGTCCCACTGCTTCGCCAATTCTTTCGACGACTTCGGACAGTAATTTCAGAACGTCTTCTCTGCTGTCTCGAAACTGGAGTTACAAACATGACCGATTTTTCTAATAAATGTCACAGATTCCATTTTTTTTTAAAAAATGCAACTTTAAAAGACAATCAATATTGCTGACACAACTTACTTCTTCAAAACGAAGTGATTTTCTTAGGAAAACCAGGAGCCCAGTATCTTTGGAGAACACCATTGAGCTCTGAAGAGCTGCATACAAACAACAATGTGACACATGAGCATGACATGAAGATACTGTACATTTTAATGCCACACTTCCTTAATCACCTAATTGCAACAAAGAATTAACAGTCATCCTCCGCTAATAATAATAATACCTTATTTAATCGAGCCACAGGCCAATTTGAAACTTGAGTTACACAAAATCGGGAGGGTCCCAGGTTCAAAGCTCAGCTTGTGATGAATTAGCTCATCTCAGCCAAGATAGGAATGACACCACTACAAATGACACCAGTGTCTCTCAGCAAGGTAACAGCCAGGTAGTTCCTGCTCCTGACTGCTATCCAGTAATCCCTGTGTGTGTGTATTCGGCAAGGACAAGTTCATGTGCATCCATTATAACACTCCCCCCACCCTCCTGAACAACTCGCTGGCATTTATTCTCTAATTTCTCACATGAAAACTGGCCACTTGGACAAGATAGCAGCGGATACCAGCCACGGTATAATTCCCCAATTAACACAGTGCCTTCTGGAGAGGATGGGAGAATCCTATTGTGGCATTTAACCTTTTAATAGAGTGTAACAGCACAAGCAACTGGTACCAGTCTGAAATTAAATTTAATTTTAACCTAGAATTTAAGTAATCCCTGGTATCAATAGTGTTCTGATAGTAACATTAACAGTCTTATTGGGAAATAGATAAGGTTTTTTATTTTTGCAAGTCAACTGAGAAAGTGTCCGCTCCTCATTCAGTGTTGTGCTTTTCCTGACCATCCAGGATCTGGAGGTTTATCAGTGAGGAATCATATGTGTGAAGTTGTGTCGTGGCAGACTCTTTGTACAATCGGAGTAGGCTGCTGTCATATCGGACAACTTGTAATTACATAGTGCCTTATAGTACATTAAAAAACATGCATTTTGAACTACTGTTCAAAAAATAACTTAGTAATGGAAATAAAGTGAATGTTATTTTTGTTTTCCAGATTTTGACTGTTTTGCCATATTCTGTGTGTCTTCATGTGCTGTGTTAAATTGCACCAAGTTTTAGAGGGAAGACCAAGGGAGTCGAGAAGCTCTACAACATGCCATCTGGAAATTAATGAGTTGATGCAATTTTATTTCAACAGTGAGGTTGCAAGGAGGACAAGGAAGAAAAATGGGACACCTTTGACCTGACCAAAAGAGAATTAGGAGCAATGGCCATAACAGAATCCATACTTAAACTCGGCAGTGGAGTAAGAAACAATGAAGGCCAGAAGTGAAGGAATAATAATCCTTGCATTTGATATAGCGCCTTATCATGTCGTTTGAAATGTCTCAAAGAGCTTCACAAAATACAATATAGTACACAAGTACATTTGTATAGCGCCTTTCATGTCAGGACATCCCAAGGCACTGGACAGTCAGGGATTTGGATATACTGTAAAGTGAATATTCTGTGGCTGAAACAAGGGTCACTTTTGAGAAAGTCTTTTCTTGTACTCTTGTCTGGGAGTGCAAGACGTGTATTATACAGCCGCTTCAAACATGAGAGTAATGTTAAAGTATTGGACAAAGTTGTGCTTTATAATAGTTCAGAGTTGTTGAGGGCAAAATAATTATTTGGCAGAAGCAAACCTCCTTGAGGCTGATTTAGCATTGGAGATACTACATATCGGTGGAGATACAGCAAACAAGATTGGTTAGAGATTAAGGTTAATCAGAGTCACTGAAGGCAAGAGGTATTCACCATAATCTTGCGAGAGACATTAAGGCATATAGCTTGGGAAACTTGTATCCCAACCATTACCTTGCAAAAGAAGTGAAGGTTGGGTGTATTTTGGGGACATACCTTTACAGATAAGTTTCAGTTCTTGTAATAAATACTTATATATGTGTGTGCGCTCAAGAATCCAGTATTGAATCCAATTTTTCCCCCAATGTGTGACGTGGTTGCTATGTGCCCACCGCAAAACACCCAGAAACCACATTGGTACATTGTGGAATCCTGTAGCTCAGTGGTTAGAGCACTCGCTTTGCAAGTGAGAGACCTGAGTTCAATTCCAGGCAGAGGGTGAAACTTTGGGCAAGTTTCCTTACTCCACACAGAGCCTAATAATAATCCCTCCAAAAACCAAAACAATAATAAATTGTTCATTTTCAATCTACGACTGTTTGTGGGACATTGCTGTGCGCAATTGGCTGCCGCGTTCGCCCACAAATATACAGTCAATTCCCCTTACAGTGTGTTCTGTGAAGCGCTTTGGGACGTCCTCCCGACGTGAAAAGCGCTATATCAAATGCAAAGATTATTATTATTATTATAAACTGAACTGCAGTCTCATTGCTGTAAACAATTGTAGTTAGAGAATATGGGCATTCGTCGGGCAACGCACTTCTGAAAACTATTTAAAAATCTTACTGCAGGACAGGACGCCTTCAAACAAACATTTCCCAAACACTTCTGAGAGTGAGAGTGCTTTAGGGGGTCGTCGCATTGGAACCAACACCATAAACACAGGGCCCGAAGAAGCAACACTGCCTCCCAGCTGTAACCTCACTCCTGAGTGAACTCTGTATATTTATTCCCTGTGTCTCTGTCACACACACAGACCACACAGTCACTGCACTTCACAGCAGAGACACGGGGCGCTGGGGCAGTGTGCGGTGTTGCTGTGCCGAGCTGAGCCGAGCAGTGCCGAGCAGAGCTGAGCCGAGCAGAGCCGAGCAGAGCTGTGCCGAGCTGTGCCGAGCAGAGCTGTGCTGAGCTGTGCCGAGCAGAGCTGTGCCGAGCAAAGCTGAGCCGAGCTGTGCCGAGCAGAGCTGTGCCGAGCAAAGCTGAGCCGAGCCGAGCTGAGCCGAGCCGAGCTGAGCCGAGCAGAGCTGAGCCGAGCTGTGCCGAGCAGAGCTGTGCCGAGCAAAGCTGAGCCGAGCTGTGCAGAGCTGAGCCGAGCAGAGCTGTGCTGAGCCGAGATACCCACCCAGTTGGCTGTCGCTGCTGCTGCTGCACCTAAAGTCGCGGCTGATGCTGCCCACAGCGCTGTGGGACTCGGCGGCCGCGCTCTTGACGTCGCTGAGCGACAGCAGGTGGTGCAGTTTGCTGAAGGCGCTGAGAGTGTCAGCGGCGGCGCCGCGGGGCCCCGCCATCGTCTGTCAGTCAGTCAGTCAGTCAGCGGCAGCCCCGCACTGCCCCGCACTGCCCGGCACCAGCACCAGCCCCGCACTGCCCGCACTGCCCGGCACCAGCACCAGCCCCGGCACTGCCCCGCACCAGCACCAGCCCCGGCACTGCCCCGCACCAGCACCAGCCCCGGCACTGCCCCGCACTGCCCCACAATGCCAGGCACTGCCCCACAATGCCCCGCACCAGCCCCGGCACTGCCCCACAATGCCCGGCACTGCCCCACAATGCCCCGCACCAGCCCCGGCACTGCCCCGCACTGCCCCACAATGCCCCCCGGGGCCGGACTCCACCACCCGCTGACACGGCCCCGGAGGGGGGGACACACACACTCCAACTCTCCCTTCACTCAGCTCCGATGCTCCACTTTGCTGAGCGCGGACGCCCTCCGCTGCCCTCCCGCCGCCGCCTGTGCTCTGCCCCTCTCCCGGGGCCGTGTGTTGTCCTTTTCCAGGGTCTGCAAACCCCAAGTGGTGGGATCGGGCGGCCCCTCCCCCCCCGCGGCCCGGAATGGGCTCTCCCGCCCGGGGATTGGCGGGAAAACGGAACCAGCGACAGATTCCGCGGGAAACAGCCACTGGACAGTGATCCCCAGTGATCCCACAGCCACTGGACAGTGATCCCACAGCCACTGGACAGTGATCCCACAGCCACTGGACAGTGATCCCCAGTGATCCCACAGCCGCTGGACAGTGATCCCACAGCCGCTGGACAGTGATCCCACAGCCACTGGACAGTGATCCCACAGCGGGGCAGCAGGTCAGGCCTTATAATTGTATTATATATTATATGTAACTGTCCTCAGTGGCTGTGAGTTGTTGGTCTCAAGATGGGAACTGCAATGTGTTCATCTCAAATCACTGGGGTGACATTTTTATGATAAAGTTGAGCTGATCCGTTAACTTAGTTCTATGTGTATAGTCCTACAGAAGGGAGAGCAGGTCTGACCTATCATATATATATATAATATATATAATATATGTAATCCTAGAGAGTAGGCCTCTGATCAGATATTTTATCAGAGCCCTCCCAGTCTGGGGAACAGGTCACATGTTTTCTCTCTCAAATACTTTTTACCCTCTCTGTCTGTCTGTCTGTCTGTCTGTCCTCAGTGGCTGTGAGTTGTTGAGCTAAGACTACAGGAACACATTACTTTGGGCTAAGATGGGAACTGCAATGTGTTCATCTCAATCACTGGGATGACATTTTCGTAATCAAACCCCCATTTGCACCAGCTTTGGAGACCTGGTTTTAAATTTAAAAAAAATAATTGTGATGTCTGAGGAACTCAAATGACTTTGGAGGCTGAGCCCATAACATCACTTAAAAGGGAATTGGGTAAATACCTGAAAGAATAAATAAATAAAGGGGAAAGCTAAGGAACTGGATCAAATATTGTCATTTAAAGATTTGGTTGTTTTGACTCTTTATGCTGTTTGTCAATTAAAATGGGTGCAGGAGGTCTGAGATGAACTTCCTGGGGTATTCAAACAAAACTACTTTGGTTTAGAGAAGGATAATGAAGGGTTTCTGCAGTTGTCAAATCATGGAAACTTTAAATTAAAAATGAAATACTATACTCCTCTTCTTTCCCCCCACCGCGAAGTGTATAAAATGCTATAATAATAATCCTTGCATTTGATGTAGCGCTTTTCACGTCTTCTAGATGTCCCAAAGCGCTTCACAGAATATGCTGTAAAGTGAATTGACTGTATATTTGTGGGCAAAACGCGGCAGCCAATTGCGCACAGCAGTGTCTCACAAACAGTCGTGGATTGAAAATGACCAATTTATTATTGTTTTGTTTTGGAGGGATTATTATTAGGAGTGTGGAGTAAGGAAACTTGCCCAAGGTTTCGCCCTGACATGCCTGGAATTGAACCCAGGTGTCTCACTTGCAAAGTGAGTGCTCTAACCACTGAGCTACAGGACTCCAGTACAGGACTACTGATCTATTGATCATGTAGGGATTATGGTGGTAATTTTGTTTGGGTTTTTATTTTTGAAAATGCAACATTTCTTGTTGAAAAATTAAAAACAATTGACATTGAAACATTGAGATGTTGTAAACGGATGCCAATGTGCCTGGCATGATCCTCATCCCCTCCGCTCCACCATCAGCGATATATTTTCAGCCACTGTACCCTGAAACTCTGGAACTCTGCCTCACTCCTTCCGCCTTGCCCCCTCTTTGCCTGCATTTGACTTTGCCTACAGTCATCTCTCCTGTGTCTCCTGCTGGCATCGTTCCACAACTGTTAAGTGCTCTAAGACTCTGTGTATGTGAAGGTTACAAAATAAGTAAAAAGCAAGGTGTTGTTGCTGTACTTCATAGAAGTCTGAGGTTCATGCGTTGTGCTCCACCCCTGTCAAGCCCTCCGGGATGCTATCCTGTGTGAGGGGCACTATATAAGTTATTGTTTATAGTTAAATGCGTTCTTTGTGCTTTTAATATAGAATTGGCTGACATCCCAAGTTCAGTATTTTCCACCTCAGCAAAGTACATTTGAGCACAAGGTTTGATATGAACCAACACTTGTGGGAAGGCAAAACAAAACAAAGTTATAATACATTTAATGATTTTTTCTTATTTTTTTTACATATTCTAGCAAACCTTGTTTTAATATGGATTTAATTATGACGTCTCGCATTGTATTGATCAGCTTTTTTTTTTAAAAAAAATCTATTTTCCTAAACTTATCTGCTATGTGATTCAGAGAACACATTTCGACTCTTAACTCTTGAACCCAGTCCTGCGAGCCTTGCTCATCAAAAATAGGTAAAGCAAATGTAAGCTAATTGGTTATCTTGGGTGCAAATCGTCAAATATCCAGCACCTTGGGACAACCTCCTTACGTGAAATGCGCTAAATAAATGCAATTTGTTGTTGTTGTAATTTGGTCTGTTAAAATCTCACCCCAGAATCTTTGCAAATTAACATTTTTGGGGGGGTAAAAATGAATACATGATTAATTTTGGAATGTATACTTTTATTCAATCTGTTATCGTTTGTCGCTCACACCGAGACAGTTGTAGATGCAATTAAAATCTTTCTGGTGTTAAACGTTGCTCAGGGATGGAATGTTAAACCCAACTTTGCAAATAAAAATGTTCAACAAAATATTAATTGCACCTTCCCCTTGACTTAGTATTCAAGATGTCATCTCCAACCTCTACACCCAGTCGTAAAGGAAGCAAACGTGGAAGAGGCAGCAACCCTCCAACTCGTAAGTCTCATCATTCATCACAGCACTGGGATCTTGTACACCTGCTGTTTTATTTCATCCTTTGAGTGCAGAATAGCATTCCATTTTCCGAATGTTCATGTTGTCATTATTATAATGTCTGTAGAATAGGGGAGGGGAGGGGGGAAATTCTGTAATATTTTATTACAGTCTTCCAAAAAGTTAATATTGTGCACTTAAAATATCCAGCTGGTTACGCACATCCAGCTTCTCTTTTCCCTCCTCTTGCCTCTCCTTCTCACTCATCCTCAAAAATGGTGCACAGAATTGAGCTGATCCGTTAACTTAGTTCTATGTGTCAGTCTGGCTTAGTTGTAGAGGTAATAAAAAATTGTCGGGTGGTTAAAAATGGCTCGGGTGGAAAACCACAACAACTTTCATTTATATTGCGTGCTTTGTGAGGGGGAGCGTATCAGTGCTTAACAGTGGCAGAGCTTGAATTCAGTGGATTTTATGAATGATGGAGCTGGGAGACCGGGTGAGGAGGGCATTGGAAAAATTGAGGCTGCAGTTGATGAATGGGTGGATAAGGGTTTTGGCTGTGTTGGGTGTGAGATAAAAGTGGTTCATATAGTATTAACAAATGTAAGCTGTGTAGACAGAT
Source organism: Callorhinchus milii (assembly GCF_018977255.1). Taxonomy (NCBI): domain Eukaryota; kingdom Metazoa; phylum Chordata; class Chondrichthyes; order Chimaeriformes; family Callorhinchidae; genus Callorhinchus; species Callorhinchus milii. The sequence goes on along the minus strand of NW_024704743.1, from coordinate 93,957,739 downwards.
TACAACAGCTGAATCATTGCTAGAGAAAATAATACGTCATCACTGAAATTTAGAAAGATCGTAATTTAGAGTAGCTCTAAATTTCTGCTATTTGCATTCTGTGTTTGAACAAGTCACTTGTTGCGTCTAACTTAACACTAAGTGAATCTCTTGCAGCTCGCAGTGATGAAGTACAGTCCCCACCTTCCCAAAGGAGGCGGACAGATGATACAACTTCCACTGGGGATCTACAGCCATTACCAACCTCCCCAGCGGCTGACGTTCGGAGTCCCAATGTGCAGGACTCGTCCCTCTTTTCGAGTCCAGCACGGTCTCGTCATTCAGGTTTGTTGCTTTGTCATTTTGAATTCATCCCACAGCCATTCATTCGGTGCTAAGCAGTTTACCTCCTCTCTTCCCTCTCCCCCCAGTTATAGTGATGATGAATATTTTGCATCCAAGTGACTGTGCAAACTGAAGCATCTTAGAGAAACAAACACTGTCTTTCTACGTTGCGCCTGCCTTTAACTTACCGCCTCTCAAATGAGAGCTAAAGTTCTATTTTACATTTATTAGCCTTCAAATAATGATGACTTCAGATTAAAAATAAGGAAGTGAGAGATTATTTTACTCAGAGGAGTAATAAGTTACTAGGGAATGCCACTGAAGCAAATAGTGTGCATGAAATCACCTGGCACTTCGGATGTTTTCCTAGAGAAAGTAAGAACTGGGGGGGGATTAAGAGTTGAAGGATGATCTTGTTGAGGCAAGTGTTTTTTTTTCCCCCTGATAAATACATTTTTTGTGTTTAAATCAATCACAGTTTCCATCAAATCCAAGGATTGTTATTATTTTCAGAACTGGTTTGTTCAGCTTTCGGTGTAACTGGTCTCCAGAATATCTATCTGTGTGAGGGAATAATTTTTAAACGGTTTAAGTTTGTAGATTTTTTTTGCTGTATTAAGATCTTCATTACATCGAGGCTCGACTATGTAAACTCACTGCTTGCCAGCCTCCCCAACTCCTCCCTCCACAGGCTGCAGATCAACCAGAACTCTGCAGCCCGTGTCCTCTCCCGCACAAGGCTCTGCGACCCTACCACCCCCATCCTTGCCCACTTCCACTGGCTTCCCATCACACAGAGAATAAAGTTCAAGATCCTGGTCCTCACCTTCAAAGCCCTCCACCGACTTGCTCCCCCTTACCTCTGCTACCTCCTAACCCCCTACCATCCTGCTCACTCCCTCCGCTCAGTGGGCTCCAGCCTGCTTCACGTCCCCTGCCTCGCACACCCCATTATCAGCGGACTATTCCGTCACTCTGCACCAACCCTCTGGAATTCCATCCCGCAGTCCCTCTGTCTCACCACATTCAAGACCCATCTCAAGACCCTCCTCTTCGACTGTGCTTTTGATCTCCCTGCTTCCCCCACTGCCCTCCACCCTCCCCTACCCCGACCCCCAGCTCGGGTCCATAACTGTCTGTCCAGCGCCTTGGTACGTCTTCCCGACGTGAAAGGCACTATATAAATGTAACTTTGTTGTTGTTGTTTTCTGCCCTTTTCGTTGGTGTAAATTTCAAAATGTTTGATTCTGTCCACAGCTGCCAGTGAATTTGACGTGAGCTCTCCTTTGACTTACGGGACTCCCAGCTCCAGGGTGGAAGGCACCCCCCGCAGTGGTGTGCGTGGCACACCTATACGTCAACGCCCTGACCTTGGCTCTGCACGCAAGGCCCGTCAGGTTGACTTGCAGGCAGAGCAGGTATGTAATTGATACTATCCAGCTTTGCATTAATTATTCGACTGTCTTGATGACTGCTGCTCTTCATTGAGTGTTATCTGCTGTTTCAGCCTGTGGTGGATGAGATTGTGACCAGTGAACAGTCCCTTGGACAAAAGCTTGTCATCTGGGGAACAGATGTCAACGTTGCTGCGTGTAAAGAAAAGTTTCAGGTAGGTTTCTTGTGGCAATTAATTTGGTGTATTATCAAGAAGTGATTTTTGATTAATTTCTGTTTCTTGTCTTAGCGCCTTTGTGCTCTGTAGTGTTCCTGCTTGGAGTTCATAGTTGAATACGCTCCAAATCATTGTTCTGGACAATAATTATTGGGGTCAATTGAGAAACCAAACAACATTCACGCTTAACGGCCTTGCTCCCCACTACCTCTGGTACCTCCTAACCCCCAACCAACCTGTCCGCTTCCTCTGCTCGAACGGTTCCAGCCTGCTTCACGTCCCTCGCATTACCCATCAGACTATTGGTGGGTGAGCCTTCAGCCTCTCTGCCCCCACCCTCTGGAACTCCATCCATAGTCCCTCTGCCTCGCCCCTTCCCTTGCCTCCTTCAAGACCTGTCTCAAGACCCTCCTCTTCGACCATGCCTTTGGTCACCTTACTACCCCTACCCTCCCCGCCCTCCGCCCCTCCTGATCCCAACCACCAGCTTGGGTGCGGATCCCTGACTGTCCAGGAATAAAGTATTTGCTGGAACCCTGTGCGTTTTAAAATAAATGGATTGTTTTGACATTGCCAACACTGCAGCTATGTGTGTGAAGCTGATCTATGCAATATTAAGAGAAAGTAACTGTTGTCTCCTTTCAGAGGTTCCTTCAGCGTTTCGCTGACCCGACAGCTAAAGAAGAGGAGCATTCAGGCATGGACCTCAGTGAACCACTTTATATGCAACGACTTGAAGAGGTAACTCAAATCTCCTTGTGCTTTTTATTAGGGGTCACGTTTTAAGGTTGAATTAATAATGCCTCCAGTATTGATGGAAAATTGACCTTGTGCTTTTCTTGCAGATGAATTTAGTGGGCGAACCATTCCTAAATGTGAATGCTTCTCATTTAAAAGCTTTTGACACCGAACTGTACAGACAGCTGATCTGCTATCCACAGGTATCCTAACATTGCCCATTTTATAATTTGCATTACTTAACTTATCAAAATTATGAAAAGTTCTTTGAAAGCAATGTTTTGACGCTAAATTAACTTCTGTCAAACAGGAAGTGATTCCTACTTTTGATATGGCTGTTAATGAGCTCTTCTTCGATCGATTCCCCGATTCAATCCTGGAGCATCAGATCCAAGTTCGGCCCTACAATGCTTTGAAGACCAAGAATATGAGAAGTCTGAATCCAGAAGGTATTAATGATCAAATGTGGAAACTGGTTTAAGTTGATAACAATTATATTTGCGGTCATGATTTATCTCAGTGCTTCACTCATTTAGTTACTTTTGAAGTGTGTTAACTGTCATTATCTAGATAAACATGCCAATTAATGTGTAAATGCAACAAGAGTCACGAATCACTGTTATGACCCAGTCTTGTGTAGTGAAGAAGAAGAAAAAAATTCATAATTGAATTGTTTTAGTATAATAATAATTTTTAATGTAAGTGTTTTATTGTAAGGAGGTAAATTCGGAACAAATCTGCAGAAACCATTACTTCAGTGAGCGAGTAGTAAACATATGGAACAGGCACTGTAGGGAGACAGTGGAAACAGAAAATGCTGTTTGTTTCAAGAAACAGATTGAAAATAATATCCCAGGATATGTTTTGAAAGTAATGTATTTTTCTCTCTCTTGCTTACCCCCACCTTCTCTCCCCCCCACCATCTCTAGATATTGACCAGTTGATCACGATCAGTGGTATGGTGATCAGGTCCTCACAGCTGATTCCTGAAATGCAGGAGGCGTTTTTTCGCTGTCAGGTGTGTGCTTTCTGTACAAGAGTGGAGATCGACCGAGGCCGGATTGCTGAACCATCAGTGTGTAAGAACTGCAACACCACACACAGCATGGCACTGATCCACAATCGCTCCATGTTTTCGGACAAACAGATGGTACGTTATTTGGCAAGATTGATGGCAGCAAAATATTTCTACCCTGTGTTAAAGGGGGGGGTGCTTTAAATAGTCATTCATGTGGAACCCCTTTATAACTCAGTTATGTGAGTCCAATATGCCAGAGGCTGCATTGCAATGAGGCACGTAAAAATGTCTAGGTGGCCAAATCTTTGTTGACATTTCTTACACATTATATCCAGGAAATGCCACTGATGTCACTTCCATCGCAAAGGAAGTGACATCAGTGTTGTTTCATGCACACCAGAGACTCTTCATGCGCAATGTGCAGGTAACCTGGCGACATTAGTGGCAACCTGACACCCCAAGTGAGCCATTTTTTAATGTAGGAATCTGGCTAGTCAATGGGAAAAGCTGGGTGCTTTGGTAATAGCATCCAGCATTTGGGGTACATGCTGGAACCCTGTCCCTTCATATAAAAAGTTTGTGGGAAAAAAAAGTTCTGTCTGTGGTGAGGAATACTTGTATTTAGCGCATCTCCAAGACTCACTATGTAGCCTATTGTGCTGCTCCAGTGCATGAGTCAGAGTGGAGTCAGGAAATTTTTGATAGGCCAGGACCAGTTTCCCAGCCTGGGGGGGTGGGGGTGGAAGCACCTGCCTGGGTAGGTACACACATTAACCAACTTGTGCCATGCTTTCCCAGGGCTGGCTGCCTGCTAGATAGGTCTATAGCCTCCCCCCCCCACTCCTGTTACATTAAATCAAGTAGTCTGCGCCCCCTTGATATTCACCACTACAGGTTTCAACATTTTTACTATAGAGCTCGGGCAGAATGCATCTCCTATTTTTCTTTCCCCCCCTCATACACTGCTTTCCTCTTTCCCACCGCCCTTTCCTTTTCTACACCCCCTCCCAACTTGCCTCTTCCATTACGTAGATGAGAAGCATAATTAATGGGAGATAGGAAGCAAAGGTGAAGATAAGGATGTTAGAAATTCTTTTTCAAGTGAGTTTCATGTAACTCAAAATGTATCCCAGTATCAATTGACACAAAACAAATACTATGTCTCAATGTGACTAGTTTGTAGCTCAACACTTGGCAGGGCTGGGAGTGATCGAGAAGAAACTTGCTGACTTTTTCTTTGTAATGGTTTCAGGTTAAGTTACAGGAGTCTCCTGATGACATGCCTGCGGGGCAGACACCGCACACGGTCGTGTTGTTTGCTCACAATGACCTGGTGGATAAAGTCCAGCCCGGCGACCGGGTGAATGTTACAGGTAAATCATAGTATCGCTTGTTGTCACCGGTTTCTCTTTTCTTTTGAGGAGAAGTGCAAGGAAGCAATGATTTGAGTAGTTTCTCTCCCCACCCCCTCTCCCCAATAAATTTTACAAGTGTATGTACTGCTGTTGCAAATGGACCGTAATAATAAAAAAAAGCTGCAAGTCACCCACAGCTGTGCTCATTCCACTCCCGCTGGAGAGTACTTCCTTAGCTGTTGCTCCCATACAACAAAAGCTCGCAATTACATAGATCCCTTCATACAGAGTAGCATCTTGGACACTTAACAGAGGTGGTGCTTGATGCCGAGCAGAGGGCGGGAGAGAAGTGACCATAGGCACAGTTATAGAGGAAGGTCTTCAGGTATGATCTGATGTGGATTATCTTTGTTTCTGAGCAACATGTGTTCTCCTTCACAGGTATTTATAGAGCTGTTCCTATCCGAGTGAATCCGAGAGTGAGCAACGTGAAATCTGTGTACAAGACCCACATCGACGTTATTCACTTCCTCAAAACTGATGAGAAACGCCTCCACAGGATCGATGACGAAAAGGACCAGAAACTGTTCACGGAGGAGCGAGTGGAAGTGCTAAAGGATCTCTCTAAGAAGCCCGATATCTATGAAAGGCTTTCCAGTGCTCTGGCTCCGAGCATTTATGAGCATGAAGATATCAAAAAGGTACAGCCTGCCCCTGGACCATTGGTTCACAAATCTATGTCCATTACTTACAGGGAAGCCCAGTAATAATGGGGTTACCCAGGTACAATATCTCCGACCACACGTCACCAAGTACAGGGAAAAAGGTTGAATTCCAGGTCGCTGGGATGGGTAGTGACAGGTGGGTGATGTCATGGAGGTAAGGGAAATCTGAGTAACAGATATAGGGTTTAAATTGTTCTTTCTTAAACTGCATGCTTCCCTTTTTTTGATACCAGGGTATCTTACTGCAATTGTTTGGCGGCACACGCAAAGATTTCAGTCACACTGGCCGTGGTAATTTCCGAGCGGAGGTCAACATCCTGCTCTGCGGTGATCCAGGAACCAGCAAGTCCCAATTGCTCCAGTATGTGCATAACCTGGTGCCCAGAGGTCAGTACACCTCAGGCAAAGGATCCAGTGCCGTGGGTCTCACCGCTTATGTGACAAAGGACCCAGAAACCAGGCAGCTGGTCTTGCAGACCGGGGCGCTGGTCCTCAGCGATAACGGCATCTGTTGCATTGATGAGTTTGACAAAATGAACGAAAGCACGCGATCGGTGCTGCATGAAGTCATGGAGCAGCAGACGCTCTCCATTGCCAAGGTGAGAAAATCCCTCAGCTGTTAAAGGTGGGGGGCGGGGGAAGCTAGTCCAAAGATGGTGCTGATCAGTCAAACACAAATTTTGATAATGTTACATCCAATTCTATTGTGTTATGCCATGGGCGAGATTTTTTTTGAGCGTTTAATATATTTCTGCATATTTCAGGCTGGAATAATTTGCCAACTCAATGCTCGCACATCTATCCTGGCAGCTGCAAACCCAGTTGAGTCCCAGTGGAATCCAAAAAAGACAACTATAGAGAACATCCAGCTTCCACATACACTGCTATCCAGGTGGTTGACCACTACAAACTTTTTTGAGAGTTTGCTGGCTCAGAATTCAGACCTCTTCAACAAAAGCTAATACTCGGGGACTGTTTCACTAAGAGCAACAAATCAACCAACTATTCTTTTCACACCTCTGAGGGAGCAGGAGAGAATGAAAAAAAATCCTGAGCGGAGTTTGTTGTGAAGGGTGTACTGTATTCTAAGGTTGATTTACTAATAGGGATGCTGGGACCCTAAGAGAAACAAACCACCTGGAAATGTGGGTTCCTTAAATAAGTTAAGGAATACAGCAAGTTTGGCTGCCACGTTTCGCCCACAAAATATACAGTCAATTCACTTTACATATTTTGTGAAGCACTTTGAGACGTCTTAAAGACGTGATAAGGTGCTCTATCAAATGCAAGGATTATTACACAGTAGAAGGCCATTCAACCCATCATATCTGCTTGTGCAAGCTCTCCCACTGAAATTATCTTTTCAAGTCTGTTTTCTCCATATCCTTCATTATCATTTTTCCTTACGTATTTGTCAAATTTCCTTTCAAGTATTCCAGACGTGCTTCAAAGCCATTAAGAGTGAAAGAGTACAGCTACATACGCGTGCGCACACCTCAAAATCTCTACATTCCACAAGAGAGGCCATTGAAAGATAAAACGTGAGCTGTTGTATTAGTTACTGTGAAAAGAATTCTCATTTTATGCAGTTTATAATAGTAATAATCCATGCATTTGATCCAGCACGTTGCATGTTCAAAACGCTTTGCAGAATTTACTATATTTAAAATATTTGTATAGCGCCTTTCACGTCAGGAGGACGTCCCAAGACGCTGGACAGTCAGGAATCCGCACCATAGTTGGTGGTTAGGATCAGGAGGGGTTGAGGGTAGGGGTAAGAGGGTGACTGAAGCCACAGTCGAAGAGAAGGGTCGTGAAGGAGGCAAGGGAGGGAAGGACTGTGGGATGGAGTTCCAGAAGGTGTGGGCTGAGAGACTGAAGACCCGTCAGCCAATGGTGGGATGGACAAGGTGGAGAATGTGAAGCAGGCCGGAGCCCCCTGAGTGGAGGGAGCAGACAGGTTGGTACGGTGTTAGGCGGTTACAGAGGTAGGGAGGAACGGATCCATGAACGGCTTTGAAGGCGAGGACCACCCCCAGGGCTTATTTGGTCTCTTTTGATGTGATTGTTGCTCCGCTGGGGTTTCGCTTGGTACCCCACACCGAATTAGGAGGCAAGGTTGTTCCAGCATAAGAACCAAGTCTCAACATGCCACGGTGCAGGATAGTGGAGCATTCCTGAGAGTGGTCCCTGAGGAAGACCTCGATTTGGAGGTTGCTCAAACAATCATAGTTTTGATTTTCAACTGAGATACCTATTGAACAAACCAGTTTGTAAGACTTTGGGGTGTCTTTTATTTGCAGGTTCGACTTGATCTTCCTCATGCTGGACCCCCAAGATGAAGCGTATGACCGTCGGCTTGCCCACCACTTGGTTTCACTCTATTACCAGAGTGAAGAGCAGGTGGAGGAAGAATACATGGATATGGCAGTGTTGAAGACTACCTTGCATATGCCCGTATATATGTCCACCCCAGACTGAGTGAAGAAGCCAGCCAGTCGCTTATTGAGGTGGGAGATCAATATGAGATACGATGTTCAAAAGTCACCATTTTTGACCTGTCTCTCAAAATAGTTGCTGATTTAAAAAAAAAGTAAAATTTGAAAGGTTTTGTTACCTCCTTGTCAGTCTTTCCTTATTCTATTTCCTGAACTTGTCTGAAAGGTTGTATTCCATTTTTGTAAAGCTTAAGAGTAGATCTCTTCATCGCATATGTTAAATTTTCTCCTTTTGGTCCTCCTACAGTGTAAATCTTTAAAGATTCTATGGGGAGAAATTCTATCTGGGTCTAGATTTACTGCATTTGTGCAGCATTTTAGAGCCTCCAGAATTTGGCAAATTGTTGAATTCAGTCTTAACTGAAGTCCTGTAGCTCAGTGGTTAGAGCATTCGCCTCGCAAGCGAGAGACCTGCGTTTGATTCCCAGGAGGACGAAATGTTAGGCAAGCTTCCTTACTCCACACGCCTCTGTTTACCTAGTAGTAAGTAGGAACCCAGTTGTTAGTCGATTGATGGATCGCTTTTCTGGGGGTAACAATTCCTTTTATTAAAAAAAATTATAAATTGGTCACTTCAATCCACAACTGTTTGTGGACACTGCTGTGCACAATTGGCTGCTGCATTTGCCCACAAAATATACAGTTAATTCACTTCGCAGTATTTTCTGTGAAGCGCTTTGAGATGTCTTGAAGACCTGAAAAGGTGCTATATCAAATGCAAGGATTATTATTTTTCTGCATTTCTTAAAAGATAATTACAGACGATGCACTACACCACTCACGTTCTTCTTTTCCTCCATTGTGACGCAGGCTTATGTGGACATGAGAAAAATTGGTAGTGGTCGGGGGATGGTGTCTGCGTACCCCCGGCAGCTAGAATCACTAATTCGGCTGGCGGAGGCTCATGCCAAAGTGCGCTTTTCTGAAAAGGTGGAGAATATAGATGTGGAAGAGGCCAAACGCCTTCACCGTGAAGCTCTGAAACAGTCTGCTACTGATCCAAGGACTGGAATTGTGGACATTTCTATCCTCACCACAGGTAAGAGAGTCAAGATGCTGATATTGAATCGAGAAAGAGAATATACTATGGGAGTAACGATGTCACTTTGGCCCAATTTATCTCATCATTACAGAATACCAGCATTACTGTCTATCCTTGATAACAATGGAAGCCAACCTTTATGGTCAGCTGCCAGCAACAGAGTACCTTTTTTAGATTCAATATTTCTTGATTTATACCATATCAAGAAATATTCAATCAAGAAAAACTTGAAAATACACTACTTTTCTTGATGGCCCGTGAGCCACAGATTGACCACCACTACACTATTATCATTATTACAATACTACCACTCTTGGTAACCCATTCCAGTTGTTGACTGTGGAGTCCTGTAGCTCAGTGGTTAGAGCACTTGCTTTGCAAGCGAGAGACCTGGGTTCAATTCCAGACAGGGCGAAACCTTGGGCAAGTTTCCTTACTCCACACCTAATAATGATCCCTCCAAAAACAATAATAAATTGGTCATTTTCAATCTACGACTGTTTGTGGGACATTGCTGTGCGCAATTGGCTGCCGCGTTCGCCCACAAATATACAGTCAATTCACTTTACAGTATGTTCTGTGAAGCGCTTTGGGACGTCCTCCCGACGTGAAAATGCAAGGATTATTATTATGCAAGGATTATTATTATAAATAATTAATTCCTAGTGTTTGTCCTAAAATTGCTATTCACATTCCTGATTTGTTTCGCTATCTTCCGCCTTCCCACCTCCATTCCCCCCCAGCATGGTATATCCGAGTGTATTGTTCTGAGTTTTCACTTCGTTACCTAACATCTACATTTCGACATGATCCCCTCTGAACTGTCTTTTCATAAGTAAACGCCTTTAGTTGATGTACGTTTTGCTCTGACATCGTTCTCTCTAACGCTGTCTTTCGAGTTGAGCAGCTCCCATGTCTCAGCAACCAGAATGGCACCAGTGTGTGTGGTCTGACTGAAACACTGTACAGTTTGAACATGACTTCTCAGCAGATTTGGCAGTGTAGGTAGCTCAGCATTCTGTTTGCCTTGTTTATTACTGGTTCATATTATTTGGACATGGTGAGTGACAAATCAACCAACACCCCGGGTCTCTCTCAAATCGTAAATTAGCTAGACAAATTCCTCAAGTCTTAAGGCTTTTTGTTCTGGGAATATTCCCATTAACCAGATCTTCCAGTGGACTGGTTTTGAAGCATCAGGATTATTGCATGATTTGTTTGTACAATGTTTATGGCTAATTTTAATTGTGTCTGTTTTGGGGAATGTGTTCTCGTGGATCTGATATTAAAGCAGGGGGTTTGCACATAGCAAAATCAGTCTTCTTGTTTTTATGACAAGCCTGTAATTTTAGCTATTGTAGTTTACTTAAAATATTTTGCATACATTGTTAAGCAATTTAATATCGGACTAACATAAAATTGACCTGGGAGTGTTTTGTGACTAACATTCCTCACTTGATGTATGGACATGGTGGAAATAAAAGGACTGTGTTCTAGTTCATTAAAATGTGTCCAAAATAACCCGATATAATTTTGATTTTGTATTTCAGGAATGAGTGCCACTGCTCGTAAACGTAAGGAGGAGTTGGCTCAATCCTTGAAGAAGCTCATTCAGTCTAAGGGCAAAACTCCAACAATGAAATACCAGCTGCTCTTTGATGATCTGCGGTCACAGTCTGATGCTGTGAGTTGACCTAACCAAATTTACCTTGTCACCTCTAAAGTAGATATTAACAACAACAACAGCGCCTTTCCATGTCAGGAGGACGTCCCAAGGCGCTGAACAATCAGTGTTTCCGAACCCGAGCTGGGGGTCGGGGTTGGGGAGGGTGGAGGGCAGGGGGGGAAGCAGAGTGATCAAAGGCACGGTCAAAGAGGAGGGTCTTGACATGGGTCTTGAAGGAGGGACTGCGGGATGGAGTTCCACAGGTTAGAGGCAGAGTGGCCACCAATGGTGGGCCAGGCGGGGGACGTGAAGCAGGCAGGAGCTCGCTGAGCAGAGGGAGCGGGCAGGTTGGTAGGGTCACAGAGGTGGGGGCAACAAGGCCATGGAGGGCTTTGAAGGTGAGGACCAAGATCTTGAACCGTATTCTCTGTAATGGGAAGCCAGTGAAGTCGGGTGAGGATGGGGGTGATAGCGTCATGGAGCCTAGTGCGGGAGAGGACACAGGCTGCAGAGTTCTGAACGATCTGCAGCCTATTAAATGTCTCTAACGTGGGAGTAGTATGGTACCATTTGACCCCATTTCCAATAACTGGAAAGACCAGTCTTCTCTCATTCATTAGCACAGTGTTTACTGGGGTGCAACTTTGCTCACGTGATTGTCCCCTCCCTCATACGTACACTCCCCAACTCTCCAGTTACACCACTCTCCACAACCATCTCTCCTGTGCCCCAAAAATTCTCTCAGCATCACTCTCTCCTCCCTCCGGCAAACCCACCCGCATTTCCCTCCAAAACGTCCGTTTCCTCTCAAATAAAGCCCTCACCATCCACGACCTCATCCTAGACAAGCACCGTGACATTCTTGGGCTCACCAAAACCTGGCTCTCCCCCAATTGATCCCGTCCCCCTAGTGGAAGCCTCCCCTCCAAGCTACACCTTCCACCACACCCCCCCTTCCTCCCCATCACCCTGGCTCGGCCCCGGGATCTATTAATGTGAAGCGTTCTGTCCGGCGTGGAGGGCGCTATATAAATCCAAGTTGTTGTTGTTCCCTGGAGGTTGAAGGATTATAACCCGGAATGTAAAGAATTATAATTTGGAGTGTGAAAGAGGAAGTTGGGGAGATTTTTTTTCTAGCAGATGATTATCAGAATGTTGAATGAATTGCCAGAGTTGGCGTTTGGAGCAGAATTAATTAGTGGATTTAAAAAGAAATAGAAGAAGGGCGTGTACAAGTAAGGTATGGGGAGGGAGGGGAGAGAGCAGGAAATTGGGATTAGGATAGATGGCTTTGTGGAGGAGCAAACACTAATGTGAAGAGTTCCGACTGTCCTACATTCCTGGGGTGAGTTTTGTCACCTAAGGAAATGATTGACGAAAGCCAGGACCTTCCCTACAGGGAGGGAAAGCTGGACAGCAAGTTCATCTGAGCTGTCACTCACTTGTGCACTTTCCACAGCTGATGCTGAAACGTCATGGGTTTTGCCAAAGATGCAGTCAAGAGTTTTCTTTTAATAAAGCAAGTTAAGTTAGGAGTTCTATTTGAGCTTCTTGTAAGACTGTTGCACAGTCCAAAGATTTAGAAGTCATTGCAGTTGCTTTAGCGATTAATTGATCATCTTAAATGTTCCATACAAGTGCTGGAACAGATTCTTGCAGATGAGAGTAATTAATTTGAATTTTTCAGGGTAAATTTGAAAGGGGGAAGTTAAATGCCAGGAGTGCTATTGTATTTGCAGAACACTTCCAAATTGCGTCTACGTATGATTTACAAATATGATCTAATTTATATATTTTCATTTAAAATCCTTTAGGCTATTACCAAGGACCTGTTTGAAGAGGCACTCCGAGCCCTAGCAGATGAAGACTTCCTAACTATTACTGGAAAAACCATTCGACTGCTTTAAAAAGAAAGAACTTATAACTAATCCTAAGTAGTAATGTTTACTGCTGATCTTTTTACTGAAACTGTAGCTGTGTTAATTGTTTAGCTTGATTTATCATGTTACTATTTTAACATTTAAAAAAAACCTTTTATGGCTTTTGTAATGCTGAGTTTAGGAGAATGTCATACGGGGGAAGGGGCAAAAATAATCAGCTAGCATCATGAACGGAATTGGAAATAACAAATTAGAATATTTACATATGTCGTTTAATAAGTAGCTGCCATTTTGAGGGACCTAAGAATGCAAAGTGGGGTTAATTTTGGGGCGATAGAGTTGGTGAAATGGTGTAAAATGCTCAATTTGTTCCATCAATAAATAAAACTGTTTTTTGCATTTAATGTTCTTTTCTGCTGTGAAGTTTGCTTGGGAGGGGGTGGTATGGGGATGGGGAATTGAACCTCTTTGGTATTAGATATGCAGCCAGGGCAAACAAAAATACTAAAGCAGATCTGTGTCAAGGCCAGAATTCAAGGTTGTGAGCCTGATGTACAAAGTGGAATTTCATTATCCCAGATCTTTCTGCTTTGCTCCAGAAGCCATGTAATTCAGAGCTGAGACTGAACACAGGAAATCTGTTGAACTTGATTTTGGTTGGTTTTGAATGTAGCGAAGCCTGTGGCATCTGAAGTGAAGAGGACATGGGTGTTTAAATAAAAATGTTTGAATCCATCAGGAATACAGCAAAAGGGGTGATGGGTGATATTTGAAATATGTGAGATGAACTATCCATAGCAATGTGTGCCAAGATGAATTGGGGAATCCCAATTTCAGTGTTGACTGGTACCAGAGCTACTGAGACTCTTAATAATAATAATAATCCTTGCATTTGATATAGCGCTTTTCACGTCGGGAGGATGTCCCAAAGCGCTTCACAGAACACACTGTAAAGTGAATTGACTGTATATTTGCGGGCGAACGCGGCAGCCAATTGCGCACAGTAAAGTCCCACAAACAGTCGTAGATTGAAAATGACCAATTTATTGTTTGGTTTTGGAGGGATTATTATTAGCCGTGTGGAGTAAGTCATTTAAAGTGCAGCCCTGTCAGCTTGTTGCGCTCTACGGTCATGTTTCATTGGCATAATACTTCCATTTAAAGCATAAAATCATGTTTCAATCCCACTTTCAACAAATACATTGCATTCTGTGTTTCTACTGGGAAAAGAAAGAAATACATTACCAGCAGGCTGCAAAATTATGGTCTCCCAGTTCTCAACTGGTATGTGGAAACATTCCCGAGATGGAATGTCTCATGCATTCTGCATTTTAAAAAAGGAACGTGTATATTTCATCAGCTTCCTAAATAGCAAGCACTGGGTGTTTCACAGGGAGTACATGTTGACTTTTCAGGGGCGTTTGTTTAATTCTAGCTCAAACTGATAGAATGGTAGTCATCTCTGCCAGATGTAAAAAGGTGCTCTGTGAATAGTATCTGGGTAATCTCAACCCAATTCCTAGAGGTCCTCTGGGAGCGTTTGATTTGTATGTCAAATTGGCAGGACTTCACTGCGTTCATGTTCCAAAGTTTCTTCCCCTCACCCACCCCCAAAAACATTTTTTTTCCCCCACCGAGGGGATTTTTGTTTTAACTGACTGTCTGCCATCCAAGAGATTCTGGGTATTTATTGGTTAAAAATTAGTTGAAAAGCAGCCTGTAAAAATCCTTTGACTGAGGGGGTAAAAGTAACGGAGAATAATAGGTAAATGGGATGAAAATGTGAAATTCCTGAGTGTTTGGATGAATCGAGTTTAATTTTATTCTTTGGCTGTCCGGTTGCCCGCGAAGAAGAGCAAGTGTTCTATAAGCACTATAATAAATCCCCAAACCAGGAACACAAGCCTCGTGCCATCTTGCCTTGTTAGATCATAAAGGACATGTACAAGGCAGAAGCAACATCTGATACATGCACAAAGACCGAATGTTCTCCACGTGAATTGATAAATCTCGAGATTTTGTTCTACTCTGCTTCGTGCTGATGAAAACTTAAAGCAGTCCCCAGTCCTTATGTCCAATTGCTTGCATTCAGGGAATTGGCTATGTGGGGCTTTGAAAGCAAATCTTTGAAGAAAAGACAGTTATTCAGGTAGAAAAATATCTGGTGAGATATTCAACTGTTTTCAAAGAGTTATGAAGAAGTTATGAAGAGTTATGAAGAGTTATGAAGAAGGCAAGACTTGTTAAGATCAAAAAGGAAATTAAATGCTTGACCAAAATATGTGGAGTCCTGTAGCTCAGTGGTTAGAGCACTCGCTTTGCAAGTGAGAGACGTGAGTTCAATTCCAGGCAGAGGGCGAAACCTTGGGCAAGTTTCCTTACTCCACACGCCTAATAATAATCCCTCCAAAAAACCAAAAACAATAATTAAATTGGTCATTTTCAATCTACGACTGTTTGTGGGACACAGCTGTGCGCAATTGGCTGCCGCGTTCGCCCACAAATATACAGTCAATTCACTTTACAGTGTGTTCTGTGAAGCGCTTTGGGACGTCCTCCTGACGTGAAAAGCGCTATATCAAATGCAAGGATTATTATTATTATTATTATTATTATGAAGGAAGGAAGAGAGTGGGATTAGACTAATCACTTGTGGAGAAAAATAGCAGTGATTAGCCAAATGGCCTGATTTTGTGCTTTAAGGTCGTATGATTCAGATGATCAGCACAATATATTTGTGCATCAATACACTGTGCTACAAAGAGATGAGATATGGATTTCCTTTCAGTTGCTCACAGAATGAACTGCAGATCTAAAGCAGGATGTGTGTTTGTGCTGGGGGAGCCTGTGAGTGGCAGAAATATAGCTTTCCGTCTGAGAAAGGAAACAAATAAGTAGCCAGTTAAGCTGTAGTGTTTTGCAAGCCTCCTGTACTAACTGTGTTTGAGAAACCCACTCGTGTCCACTTGATTTGAGGAATGCAATGGAAAGGGTTTTTATGTTTACATTCACAGCTGACAGAAGACCATGTAGACTGATAAGCACAAGGAGTTGTCAGAATGAAACCTTATTTCACGGGGTAGGAGTTTGGCTCTAAATTTTGGCCTCATTAATGTGTCAGAAAAGCTAAATTCAATTGGGAGCTTTTCCATACACACATATAAACACAAAAAAAGTAAGAAAACTTAGAAAGAAATTTTGAAATACAGGTAACTATGAGAATCACATTCTGTTTCATCTCCAACTCTGATCTCAGAAGTACTGTGCACAAAAAGTACAACACAGCATACAATGGGGAACTTCTATCCTTTGAGCTTTCCCATACAGATCGTGCTTTCAGACACGCATGTTGATGTTGCAAATAATAATCCTTGCATTTGTTATAGTGCCTTATTATGACATTAAAATGTCTCAAAACGCTTCACTGATTTATTGTAAAGTGTTGTAACCTGTGTATTTGTGGACAAAATATAGTATTTGCTACCACTAATTTAGAACTTCACACAGGAAGTGAAAATGGGAGGCGCATGTACTCAGTGGACTGGAGAGAATTTGCAAAAGGGTAGTTGAAAGAGACTTAGGAGCGTTAGTTAACCTGTTATTCACTGTGACAATGAGTCTGAGGCATCAATAAACAAGACAAATTGAATGCTTGGCTATCTTATCAATTTAGTTCAGCTCAGATCCACAGAAGTAATGCTCATGCTACGTTTTAGTCAGGACACACATGATGTACAGCATTCACTCGAAGCAGTGTAGAGGAGAGCAGAAATGATCACCACAAATGTTGGAGGAGTATACTCTACGTGGAATGAAAAGAAAAGCTTCAGCTTTGAAAAGATACATTTCAGAGAGATCTTAAAGAGTTATATAAGATGCTAAATAGGATTGAGAGAGACTAATACTTTCAGATAATATATGACAACATGACAAAAAGACACATGTTCAGGTTATTGAAGGGTAATTTCAAAGACAGATACCAGGAAGTATTTCATTACATCAATAGCTGAAGCAGGCTATAGTAAGGATAAAGCACAATAAAAAGTTAATTCACTCTGTGCATATATTGATATCATTACCATCTGTGCTTTAAAATGAAACCTCCCAAAACAAAGAGGAAATGAAACATTATCTTCAATAACAAGCGTACACATTCCCCTGCCATGATGCTATCATCAGAGAACCAAACTGCATGTTGAAATGTTAATTGCCGTGTTACATTTGAACAGTCATTTACAGCACGAGAACAAGAAGTTTGAATGTAACTTTAAAATCTGAGCAAACACAGAACAGTTTAACAGGAGTGAGCACTTTGCACAAGCAGTTGCTTCTGGGCTAGTTCTCTTTAAAAGTACACTTATGACCACAAGGGAAACATTTTGAGCAGTTAAAGTTCTTGGAATAGACTGCCATCAAAACTACAGTTCTTGTTGCCAAGGCCAGATGCAGTTCCTTATTTTTAAGCAAAATTAACACCAATTGGAAGTTATGAAATAGATATGTCTTTTACAATTAGGCAAACAGAAAGTTTATGTGTCCTCAAAAAGAAAATCTGCATGTCAGGGCAAATAATGATACTTGATAGGGCTATGCGATACATTATGTTCAACATGTTAGCCATTCATTCCAGAAAACCTGAAGAGTGCACATAAACTATCGGCAAAATTTGGAAATTGTATGAACGAGAGTTATGGGAATGGTGGAGGAATTATCTTTGCTAGTCCCAAGGCCGTAGATATTGGTTGCATCAATGATACACCAGTGGCTTTCACTTCACAAGTCGTATTCAAGGACCTTAATTTCTACTTTGTTAGCTCTAATGTACTACCATAAGAAATGTTGGGTTTAGGTAATTAATTTGACAAAATATCGGCAGCCTAAATTGAGGCAATGATGAGCAACACTTTTCTTGTGACTGGATCTCTTCATAGAATCATAGAAATATACATCACAGAAGGAGGCTTTTTAGCCCATTGTGTCTCTTACTTAGGAGTATGCCATTTCTCTTTGGTTTTGGTTCCACAAATGTGCAGGACCCATAACATGACATTTTAATATCAATATCAATATCTGACCCATAACATAACATTGTAACATCAATATCTAATACATGTCTTGTGTGTGAAGCCCTGCTGGAGCTTGCAACAAACTGAGTCTGGAACTGAGTGACAATAATGGGAGACGAGAAGCTGTGGCTGACAGTCGGGTGACTTTACTTAATCTGACCTCTGACATCCTTACTTAGTTATGTTGGGTGCAGTTGGTTAAGTTCTGTTACAATTTGAAAGATGTTTCAGAAGTTTCACTGTTTAAGGCGTGCAAATGAATTCATGTAAACAGACCCTTGATCCGTATGAATTAGAATTCTGCCTCTTTCTTTGAATCAATAGGAGAGCAGGTCAGAGGCACAAGATTGGAGGTTAAGTTCCAGGTTGCATAGACCTATGCATTATGACATGTACCATACAAACTATGCCATGTACTACAACACACGTGAGCAAGTACTATTGCACTTACTATCACACGTGCATCTTATTCATTACATCAAAAGCTGCACATATGATGGCATACACTGTGGCATAAATTATGGCACACACCAAGACATGCACATGCATGGTCAAGGGTAGTCAACACGTGCACACACGATGACACACATGCCCTAAAGGCACATGGATGACACATGCATTCACTTTAGTGCACGCACAATAATACATGTACAACAACAACAGTTTGCATTTATATAGTGGCCTTCATGCGAGGTAGAGTCCTGGAGCGCTTGACAGTGGCAGAGTTTGATACCAAGGGGGTGAGGTGACCGTAAGCATGATCATTAGGTGGGATTTGAAAGTGGGGAAGGAGGGAGCAATGCAGAGCGTTTGAGGGAGAGAGTTTCAGAGTTTCAGGGCATAGTGGCTGAAGGAATGGCCACCGATGGTGGAGCGGAGGGTCGAGGGACAAACAGGAGACAGGAGCCAGCCTAGTGGAGGCAGTGGGGGCTGGAGCAGTGAGGGTTTAAGCAGATCAGATAGGTAGGGAGGTGTGAGGGCATGTAGGGATTTGAAAATGAGTGAGAGGATCTAAAAATCTGTTTGGTAATTGGGACCCAGTGGAGCCGGGAAAGGACTGGTGTGATAATCCTTGCATTTGATATAGCGCTTTTCACGTCGGGAGGACATCCCAAAGCGCTTCACAGAACACACTGTAAAGTGAATTAACTGTATATTTGTGGGCGAACGCGGCAGCCAATTGCGCACAGCAATGTCCCACAGACAGTCGTCGATGAAGGGTACAGAGTTTTGTGTGGCGGCGGAGTTTTTAATTAATTGGATTTGTGCAAAGTGCAGAGCTGGGAAGACCAGCGTGGAGGGCATTGGAATAGTCCAGCCGGAAAGGGACAAAGGCGTAGACGAGGGTTTCGGCTACGTTGGTTGTGAGGTATGGACGGAGGCGAGTAATGTGATGAACGTGGAAAAAAGCATCCACGTTCAGGGAAAGGATGTGGGGTAGAAAGGAAAGCTGGAGATCAAACCTGACACTTAAATTGTGCACGGCTTCAGTGAGTCTGGTTTTGTCTTGCTGATATTCAGCTGCAGGAAATTATGCTCATCCAGCCGTTGATGTCTGTCAAACAAGCTGACAGGACATCAGGAGACTGGAAGTCGCGGCTGGAGGAGCAGAAGTAGATTTGGGTGTCATCCGCATACATGTGGAAGTCTGTGGATGACATCGCCGAGAGGGAACATGTAGATAAGGAAAAGAAGGGGGCCAAGGATGGAGCCATGAGGTACCCCGCAAGTGACTGGGTGCGGGTGGGAGGAAAAGTAATTTGCTGAGATGTATTGTTGGCGGTTTGTTAAGTAAGACTTGAAGCATGTGAATGCGGTCCCACTAAAGGTGGGTAGAGGTGGTGGAGGAGGATGTTGTGTTCGACTGTATCAAACGCAATGGAGAGGTCCAGGAGAATGAAGAGGCAGAGGGATAGAGATAGAGAGGATGTCATTTGTTACTTTGATGAGCTCTGTGCTGTGGGCAGGGTGAAAACTGGACTGGAGGGATTCGAGTAGGGAGTGGAGGGAGTGGTGTGAGGAAAGTTGATATGCAACAACGTGTTCCAAAACCTTGGCCAGGAAGGGCAGGTTTGAAATGGGTCTGAAATTTATGAGGTTGGAGGGATTGAGGAGTGATGACATCAGTTTTGAGGGACAGAGCCTGAGGAGAGGGACTGGTTGATTGGCAGACAGCAGTCGGCAGAGGAGGGGGAGTTGAGTGGCCAGAAACTGGGTGGTGAGTGGGTCAAGGCAGTAGGTTATGGGCTTCACATGAGTGATGTTGGGATAAAGGAAGGAGGGAGAGATAGGGGCAAAGGAGTATAGGGTGGGGCTGTGGTAGGAGCTGTGGTGTTTTGGGCTTGAGAGAGGGAGCGGTGGTATGTTGAGGATGCTCGAGCCACAGTTGGTGGTGAACCGTGAGGCTGGTTTTACGCCATCTGCGCTTGAGCAACTGGGTTTGGGATTCTAGGGAGCAGAGGTGACTGTTGTACCAGGGGGAGAGGGTAGCGTTGGAAATGGACCTGGTTTTCAGGAGACAAGGTAATTGAAGGTTGAGGAGAGGTGATCGTTTAGCAGCTTGACAGCGATGTTTAGATCACGGCAGGTGGAAGGCCAAAGGAAGAGAAGATCTGAGGATGAGAGGGTGTTTGTGAGAGACTCAGGGGGGAAACAACACCATCAAAATTACATTTGTATAGCGCCTTTCACGTCGGGAGGACGCCCCAAGTTTCAGAGTTTTCCATGGGCGCACAAAGATGGTGGAGGGTTTGGAGGAGGGTGTGATATGAGGGACTTGGCATCTGAAGTGATAGGGTGACCATATTTTGGAAACCAAATCTGGACACACACATAAAACAAATTGAACTCACTGCAATTCCTGATACTGCCAGTACTGGAGAAGCTTGTTGGCTGTATTTTGGGCTGTATGTCTGTATCTTTCTGATGAGTGTATCTGTTTCGGAATTTTATTCCAAAGTTTGTTGCTGAACTCAAGACAGTACAAATTTGGCCAGGAACACAATACCTCATCTGGGGACTGACCCCAAAAATCGGGGACGTACGGTCACCTGTATAGGGCACTCACAAAGACACGTGTACACACACTATAGGGCCATGCACAACGACCCAATAGAGAGCATGCAGAGCTCGAAGCCGGACTCAGTTGGTAGGCTCTCATCTCCGATTCAGATTATTGGTTCAATCCCCAGGTTGGGACTTGCAACCCCTATCAACAACAAAATTACATTTACAGAGCGCCTTTCACGTCGGGTGGACGTCCCAAAGCTATATTCTGAGCTGTCACTCCAGTGCAGTGCTGTATTGTTGGAGGTGCCATCCTTTGTACGAAACTGTCTGCCCGTTCGCATGGAAGTTACGGATCCCATGGATCTATTCAGAAAAGGAGAAGGGAGTTTCTCCCGGTGTCTGGCCAACAATCTCTCGGATTAAGGTTGGTCACTCGGGCCGACGGCCGTTTGTGGGGCACAAATGGCTGCTACGTTCATCCACAATGCGCACAGTGGCTGCACTTCACAGCAACAGTCAATTATAATACTCATTATTATTCATAACCTGCAAAAAGCGCTTTGAGGAAGCGCCCGTTACCCCAACAGCGTCCTGGAGGTTCACCAGAAACTAAAATGTAGCCCAAAGCGCCCAAAAGTAGCCCCAAAAGTAGCCCAATACGATGCGCTGTTGCCCTCTTCGTGGGGGGGGGGGGGGGGGTCGCAGAGTGGACAGTTTACGCTCGTGACTCTGAAACACCGTAAGAAAAGGTCTTCGACAAAAACAAAAGCTTCGCCGGTGAGAAAAATTAGGCATCCGCTCAAAGCCGTTTTTCTCTCTCACACACACACACACACACACAACGCACAGAACAAAAAAAAACCGTCCAATCGGGGTCACGTTGGGCGGGAGGTGGGACCCAAACGGCGACGGTTGGTGGGGGGGGGGGGGGGGTGAGGAGGGGAAGCGCGCGCACCTCCTCGATGGGCTCGGCATGGTCACGTGAGGCTGACGTCAGGGCAGGAGCCTCTCCCTGGATGGTAAAGATGGCGTTCGCAGGTGCTGCTGGAGGAGGCAAACGCAATAGTTCACCGGCACAGAGCGGTAACCACCCGAGCGGGCGGGCGGGCAAACCCTCCCTCCTTCCCTCCCTCCCTCCCCCCTCCACCCGGGAGCGCGGCCGCCGCCGCCTCCTCCTCCTCCTCCGTCCCTCTCGCTGCTTCTCTTTTCATTTACTTCTCTCTCTCTGTGTGTGTGTGTGTGTGACTGTCGGCGGCGGCGACGGAGGAGGAGGGAGAGTCGGGCCGCTCCGCTCCGCTCGGCTCGGGCCTCCCTCACTGCGCGGGGTCACAAAGCAGCGCTTCTCTGTGTCCCCTCCTCCCCCGCCCTCCTCCCCCCCTCTCCCCCTCCCGCGGCCCCGCGGGTCACTGCTGAAGCCGCTTTTTTTTCCCAAAAAAAAAAGGTTTTTTTAAAAAAAACCGAAAGCCGAGCCGCGGGGTCGCCCTTTTATTTAAAAAAAATGTGTGCGTGAAAGTGAGGGTCAGAGCCGCTCCTTCCTCTCTCTCTCTCTCCCCCCCCCCCCAGGCTGCTGGGGAGGGAGGGAGGGAGGGAGGGGCCAGGCCGCCGATCTCTGCGCATTTTCAGCCCTATCTCTCTCTCTCTCTCTGTTAAACCCTCTGCGTTTCTCCGCACGTCCTCGCATTTGCTTTCCCGGTCTCTGCTGCTGGGGCTCCTCTCGCTCTAATCGGTACCGACTGGTATCTCTTTTGAATCCGGAAGTTGTCGCACGGGCTCTGCTGGAGCCCCGGGGGGTGTGGGAGTTGACTTGATCTTTTTTCCCTGGGGTGTGGGGAGGGTACTTTTAATGTGTGTGTGTGTGTGTATAGAAACATGGTCGAACTGCAAAATTATAAATATCCATATATGCATTGCGTTTAGTTGTAGTGGGTCATTACAACTAAACGCAATGCATATTTTTGTATATATTTTTAAGTAACTCCAATATGTACATATTGCTTGTTTATATATCTATGTGCGTGCACATTATGTATGTTTATACATAAACTAAACTTCATATACAGGCATAGTTGCATATTAATAGAATTGAAATGTATGGCTCATCTATGTGTAGTATTTTATTTGTTGGACAGCTGAAAGCTGCCTATCTTCCCCCTGCCAATCATTGTTTTGTGAGTTATGCTTGCTTTATAAATGCAACTGGATAAATAAGTACTTACAATAAATTAAAATTTGCTGAAACTCTATAATAAACCTTGTATTTGATATAGTGCCTTATCACATCTTTGCAATGTCTCATAATGCCTCACAGAATATACTGTAAAGTGAATTGACTGTATATTTTGTGGGTGAAATGTGGCAACAAATTGTGCACAGCAGTATTCCACGTATCAAAACGTCTCAATACCCACAAAATGTATACTTCTGATTTTGCCCTTTTAGTTTTGTTTTCCCTAATCAGAAAGTATAAATTTAATAGCTTGCGTTGAAGTGTGGTGGTTATATTGTAGATGTAAATATTTTTCTTTTACCTTCTAAATATGGGGTTGCATTTTACAGTACTATATTAGGATTTGAAGCAGAGGAAATGTTTTTAAGAAACGCATTTATGCTTTAAGAAAACAAAGTGGGTTTAATGTTAGTCAGTTGGCGTAGGTTAAAGAATTTGGAACAATAATTTTAAATGTGAGATAGTATTCAAATCTGAATTTATATGTAGTTTTGCAGGTTAAAATCCTTTTTAAGAAATTGGTTTGAGTTGCCCTTTTTGTATTCCATCTGCAACACATCTTAAACATGTAACTTACATGTCTACAATTAGCATTGTAAGGCTCCCCTTCTTGCAATGGTTGTTCCCAAAAGGGCGGGCTTAGTAAATTGAAACCAAACTTAATGAGAAGGAAGTTACTCGGTTTGATTATTCATGTATTAGCCGATCATAGCCGGGGTTGTAACAATTTATAATGGAGGTACTACAGTTGGTTTTAGTTCCCCTAGGTATATGGGGAGGGTGCAGTTTCAAGATAGATGTGTGTGGGGTCTATCCAGTACTATGCCCCGAAGCTATGCAAATCCGTCCCTCCCTTCAGGTTGCGCCTGAAGAACTTCAACTGTACCTACTACGGTCACCTTCCCCCTTTCCTGGCTCGGTATTGGGCTCCACCATTGTTAAATGCTCTGGGCACTTCCCAGGCGTGGATGGTGCTACATAAATGCTTGTTGTATGTAGCTAAATGGCGTAAATATCAATTGCATCATCAAATTGATGGGGGAGGGTGAATGTAGGCAGCCTAAACAGCACAATTTGGTCTTCACTTGTCATCCACACATTAAACCAACTGCAATCTTGCCTTCACTTTATGTCCACACATTTGAGAACAGTTCAGATGAAGAAGGTTAATTTGATTTCATCCTTCCACAATACCTACCCACTATCTTCCTATTATGATTACTTAAATCATTCATGTCCTAGCATCAGACACTATTCCTAGGTACCCTCTAGCCAATTTTTCTGTTTATAAAAAAATCATGCTTGATACTCATTCCAGTTTGCAGAGCCTGTACAGAATTTCAACATTGTTTGATTTTCACAACTTTATCCCTTTATCTAGCCTATGACCAATTCCGCTTTTTGCCCTCTCTGCAATATCGCTTGACTCCACACAACCTCATGCCCACTGCAGGCAAAATCCTCATCCAAAGCTTTAGTCACATCTTAACTTTCTGTTTCTCTGCTGGCCAGCCTCCATAAGCTCCAGATCATCTATGAGCCCTGATCCCTTTTTTGACCTTATATTCAAATGCCTCCATCCCCTGCCCCACCTTACTTCTGCGATCTCTCGTGGTCGTACTGCCCTTCTGGCCCCCTCCATGCCATCAATGGGAAATCTTGTAATTTGATTTTATTTGGTTCATCCCATTTTCCTTTAGTGCATTTCACTACCCTTTAAATCCTTTGAGAGGATAGATTGTGGATGTAGTTGTGAACCACTTTTGCCACTGCCTAATCAACTATGTACTTGTTAATCTGCCAGTCTTGTTCCTCTTCTCTCATTTTCAATATGTGGTGCAGTAGATCACTGCTATGCAGTTCTCTGTCTAGCAGCTCAGTTAATCTTGTGAGGGAGAGAGCCTTTACACTTTCTGTTGCTCCATGATTCGATTAAAAAAGGGTTTTGTGGTGCTTAGGTAGATGTCATCCATCAGTTGCAATAATTCTGGTATAATGCACTGATTTATTATTCTTAACGTAGCAAATATTTCCCTATTCTTCTGAAAGTTACCACTGGCCCATAAATTTTACAGTGATTTTAGTAGTGGAAAATGCACTTGGAATGTAAAATTAGTCTTAATAGCATCTACAAGTACAGTTTGTTTGAGTTGCCCATAATTAGCCATAAGTGGTTTATACTATCAGCTGAAACATTCTTTGTATCCCTATGTTTACAGATTTGAATCCCAAATAGTCCCAATTAATTAAAAACTCCACTGCCCAGATACTCACCCGCACAAAACTCCGTACCCCCATCACACTAGTCCTTGCCAGGCTCCACTAGCTCCTAATCATCAAATGGATCGATTTCAAGATCCCCTCACTCATTTTCAAATCCCTTTATGCCCTCGCACCTCACTACCTATCTGACCTGCTTACCGGACACTCCATCCATTGACCCGGCCTCCTGTTTGCCCCTCGTCACCTCCTCCACCATCGGTGACCGTGCCTTCAGCAACTACACCCCGAAACTCTGGAACACTCTACCTCAATCCCTCCGCCTTGCCCCCTCCCGCCCCATCTTCAAATCCCCACGAAAGATCTTCCTGTTTGGTCGTACTTCGGTCACCTCCCTTATGGCTCGTTATCAGACGCCACCACTGTGAAGCGTTTCAGGACGCTACCCCATGTGAAGGATGCTATTTAAATGCAAGTTGTTGTTCACTGGGATTTGACTGTTATCCAACCAATGCCTGATAATGGGTAGTATGTAGTAACTTGCAGAGATGATTTTTAGTATTTTAAATGAGTGCCTCCATTTAGCTACTGTTGTAAACCAGCTTCTCCACAGAAGAGAAGTGTACAAATAAGAAAGGATAAAAGTTCCTGTCTGCTTAATTTCACTTTTTAACCCAAGTGTCTTTGAGTTGCACCCAGGTAGGCCCAGCAATGAGCTGTAAACCATTTCCCCTATGGTTGAATCGTCTCAGATGTGCTTGACAGATTCATAATAATCTTGATATATTTCATATATTATCCTGTCTGACTCATCAATAGTACTTAAAGGGGTAGGTGTGATACCAAATCTACAAACCAAAGTCTTAATAGACAAGCTGGTCCGAGCTAAATAACTACTGTTAAACATTCCAGTTCTTCATATTGGCAAATCTAGAGGTTACCACTCCCAAGTGTAAATTTGCTAGAATAGCATTCCCTTGATAAAATCTTTGGAGATGTAGTTATATTTCATGTTGTTAGAGGCATGGGTTTGTATTCTTATCTAAACTACAATGTTAAGAACTGTTTGTATTCATTTGTATCGAAAGACTGACTAACTTGGCTTTTTAACTTTGGGAGGAAAAGGAGAGTCTCTGTCTGTGTGCCACTCTGTAACTGATTCCCTTGTGTGAATTAGTCTGGGCTGAGTCTCCCTCGGTTTTTCTGCCTTCGCTTCATTTGTCAGATGCCAGCCTGGCTCGCTTGGTAGCACTCTTGCTTCTGGGTCAGAAGCTTGTGGATTCAAATCCCACTTTCGGATTTGAGTTTACAATCCAGGCTGATGTTCCAATGAGTTATCAGACCTGCTGACTTTTCAAATTAAACCAATGTCACATCTGCCTGTTCAGTTAGATACTTTGAAAAGAGGTGTTTCTCCTTGTGTACTTACCAAACATCATCAGGTAAAATTAAATCATTTACATCATAACTGCTGTATTCAGCTTGTCTGCAAATATCTACAATCATGGCACTTGATAGCAATTACCCTACATAGTGTTTTCAGACATTTTGATGCTATATGCCCTATATCAAATGCAGGGATTACTATTATCTAAAATAACATGGAATAAGATTATCAGTTTACTGTGTGGGATGTTGGAACTACATATACTATTGGGCACTACAGTGGTTCTTGTTGTATTGTCCGAAGAATGAGTTCATGTGGCTGCCTCCTATTGGAGCCTGTTTTAAAAGCAGCATACTGGTTGCACCATTTTCAGAGACGTTTGTTAATCTTTTGTGGAATTTTGTTTACGGTGTTTTTTGAGCTCCCCTGATGGACATGAAAATGAAGATCGTGTAGCACTTAGCCATACAGATAAGAAAGTCAATTTGAATCGTGTGGTGAGGAACACGATTGAATCGTCTGATGCTGGTTGTCAGTGTTGTCACTGCAATTCAAAGTAACTTTTAATAGCTTAAGTTAAATTAATTGAAGAAACATGCAGGATGTTTCTATCCTGCAAATGTTTTTTGGGGAAGACAATAGATTTAATTTTTGTCCAAATTCAGAAGATCTGTAAAGGCAACTCTGATATTCCATTTTTTGGTTTAATATTGAATAGTTGGTGTAAATCTACATTTTGTATAGGTAGAAGACTATAGTACTGTGTGTTAACATTTCGCAATCTGGTAAACCATGCTGTAGTGTTTGAAATATTTTTACATTTTTTCTTAAACTTTAATACAGACTAAGCATTGATTGATGGTTTTGTCTATTTATAGATGTATTTGAAACTTGCATTGTCATCTGACAGTTTAATAGCAACTAATTTTTCTTATATAGGAGTGGTAATACCTCGCAATTTTCGTTTGTTGGAAGAGCTTGAAGAAGGTCAGAAAGGTGTAGGTGATGGAACTGTGAGCTGGGGCCTTCTGGATGATGAAGATATGACCCTCACATTATGGTCAGGAATGATTATCGGACCACCCAAGGTCAGTAAGCTAGCAAGTAATACAGAGTTAAATACTTCTATTTTTTTCAGAAATTTGTTCTCTCCCAAAGCTGGGGTTGATGGGGTGGGGGGAGAAAGAAAAGGGAATTCTTGTGCTGATGTGATTAGCATGCACCAATCTTGATACTGTACAATATACTCCTGGTAACTCGTCACTCCAAGGGAACGGGGCTCAGCGATCAGTTATCAAGAGTGGCTAGTTAGACATAGTTTCTTCTGAGCCATAAAGGGATACTGTAGCTGGTCAGGCACTTGATATGGAGATTGAGTGCGCATGCTCAGGTGCATCGCAGAGGCCTCTGGTCTATTGGATTGCCTCCGTGGCAACTGAACAGGAGCGTCCAACCTACACCGGGCATCAGGGTAAGACGGGAGGCCTCTGCGATGCAAGATACCATCTTAGGACAAGTTATCCAAATGATGTACTTACAAGAATTTCTGGAATGCAACTTATTGTTAAGTGGAGTGACAAGTAAAGTGGAGACCCTTGTTAACATTTTGCAAGGGAAGCAGCTGGGATATTGACAGCATGGTAACTTAACCGAACAACAGACCATCAATATTAAGAACCCATCTAGTTCAATCAGTGGAGCATGAAACCCTTGATCTCAGGGTTGTGCGTTCAAGCCCCATGTTGGGTGCAACATTCCAATGGATTTTCAAAATGGTGCAGTGATAACACTTTGACTCTTGAGTTGAAGGTTGTGGGTTTAAGCCCCACATTGGGACTTGGAATTACATAGTCTTAGCTGACACTTCATTGCAATGCTTGATGTGGTGTATTGTTGGATGTGCCGTCCTTTGGATAACATTAACTGAAGTTCCGTCTGCCTGTCCAGGTAGTTTAAAGATCCCTTGGCACTATTCGAAAAAGGGAGTTTCTCCTGGTGCCCTGGCCAACAATCCCCAAAATAAAATTTAAAAATTGGTCACTCACTCCATGGCTGGTTGTGGGACATTGTGTGCAAACTGGCTGCCACGATTTGCCCACAAAATAAAGTCAATCCACTTTAAGGTACATTCTGTGAAGTACTTTGGGACGTCTCTGACGCGATAAGGCGCTATATCAACTGCAAGAATTATTGTTAAGTGGTAGTGACTAGTTTAGCCAGGGTCTTGTTATCAGGAATTTACTGCAACTATTGAGGACACAACTTTCAAAAGTGTTAAATATTTCTGATATTGATATTTAATGCTAGTTTTTCAATTTTAAGTCACTGTGTAGACTCGTGAAACAAAATTTTCTTCGTTGGATTTAGGTCTGGCAAATTTTGGTACTTTGTCCCATATACTGGTTATTTCAGTAACTTAATTCAAATGAAGGAGAGCACCTAGAGTAATGGTGGCAGTTTAGCAACAATTTCATTTTTCAGTGGATTTTGCACCACATTTGGGAAGTAAACCTTGTTTTAAATCAAATTCTACAGATATCCAAATGCATCCTACTCAAATATTTAGATGTTTTCAACTGTGAAATTGTTTGCTATTGAAGTGGGATAGTTCTGTGCATTGGACCACCTGTGTGCTGAGCAGTGGAGTGTTGTGAGATAACTTTGCAACCGCAAATTCCTGATTTTGAGTTATGTTATTGTAGGGAGAGGCTATGGCCTACTTTACCCCATTTCCAATCAGTTGACAAAAGATTGTCAGAACTAAAATAAAATGGCATTAATAAATTATATATGCAGATGCTAAGTAAAGGGGCAAACTTGTAAAATTGGTTAACATTTGGAGCTTTCATTCCAGAATTGTATGGTGCTCCTGACCAATTTCCACCCCAAAAATTGGATGAATGGAAGTACAAATTGTGAAATGCTAGAAATACACTACAACAATTTAGAACAATTGATCTCGGATGTTTCCAGGGTGTATTCCTTAAATTGCATTGCTGGTCGCACCTCAACAGTTTTATTCAAGCTTGTTACTGACAAAAATGTTATTTCTGCCAAAATGGATGGAACTCATTACACAAGTTAAACCTTAGTCCTATTATTTAAGTTGCAGGAATTCTTTTCCATTAGTATAACTATAATGTATGTCAATTACGTGAGATGTTCAGGTGAGGAACATAAGCATAGCTTTTGAAGAGATTATAATATTCAATGTTTGAGCTGAGCAATTAGTCGGTTCTTTTGTTTTTCCTCTTGCCATGCAATTCTATAAGCAATCAGCTTAAACAAGCCTCTTCACAAACTGGTTCAGAGACTTTGGAGAACACAGTTCTAGTTTGAGGTCACCGGACTATTCAAGTATATCTTTCAGATCGTAACTTAAATTCCATCAACCTTGGACAATGATAATGATATTTCAGAGGCTTATCAGTATTTGGTAGCAGCTAACTGATGAAATGAAATAACTTCCCCTATATATCCAAAGAATTACCTAATCAGAACATTGATTTTGGTAGTTGCTATGCAGATGTTCCATCAGAACTGTTGCGATGAATCAGCACTGCTCTGACCTTGCAGTCTCCCAATGAGGATGGTTGTTGTTTGGCAGGAAATTTTTTATTACTGCTAGCAGACCTTCAGCAGAGAATGCATTGTGGCCTAACATACCAGCAGAGACGAGAGGAACTGCCAGATGCTGTGACTTAAGCCTGCTTAAGTACTTATTGTGTGATGCATAGCTGAAGCTAAATTAGTGCCTCTTTTATCACTGGTTGCTATGCACTGCTGTGTTTTTCGTTGCCCTTATTAGTTAAGTGTTGTCTGTTATAGAACTAACCCACCTGTAAGGTCAACCCACTTAGATATGTTGATTGCTTTTTAATGCTTCATTAGACCCAGGAGTCCCCATGGGAAGATGCAAATGGATTGGTTTGCAACATTTTGATCTTAGTGTTCTGGCTGCAAGTTATCTAACTTGTTTTAAATTACACACATTAGTCTGAGAATTTGACTAAGTATTTAGTTATGGATATTTTCAACTTTTTCTGTTAGAGATGCAGTAAATGGGGGTGGTACTTGACCACTATCTCCAGAATTGAACCTTATAGCAGGTAGTCTGAGAAATGCAGTATTGAAGTTTTTTTTCTGGCTTTTACTCTGTATTTAAGTTTGGAATTCAATGATGTAACTCGCCTTGTGTTTTGAACAAGTTGGTTTGGCCTCAGCAGCTTGTATCTCGTTCATCTTAGAGGAATAAGATGTGGCTATTTAAATTTAAATTTTATTGTACAGAAGTTTTGGAGGAGGTCTATCTATGCCTAATGGATTATTAAGATTTATTGTTACCTCAGGTGGATCAGGGAGGGAGAGTTTGGTAATGACATTATGGCCGAAGAGGATGGGATCTTTTGTCACCACATGTTTTTGCTACTTTTGCAGTCATAATTCTTTATTGAATCGCTGTTGCTGAAGAGAATTTTGGTGAAGATAATACATAATATATAAAATTTATTACAAATAATTGTTTGGACCCGAGTCTAGGAGGCAATCTTGTGTCTAATTTAACATGTACTCGTTATTCAGAATTGATTGCTTCAGATTAAATGTAACCATAGAGAGAAAGGGCTGGTCCTGTTGGGAAGGAAGAACAGGCTCTGTGTGTGGATAGTGAGTCAGAGGGAAATCTACCTTGTATTTTCAAGATTCTGTAGAATTCTACAATTCTGTTTTGTATTGTATTTAACGTATTAATGTACCCACAATGCTTTTATGTCCTCATTGATGTTACTCCTGGATAGTGTGGATATCAGATTCTGGAAGATATTAATATGTATTTTTTCCATCAATAAGATGCTAATCCCTGAAATACATGAAATGAACCCTGCTAATTTTTTCTTTCAGACAAATTATGAAAACAGAATATACAGCCTGAGAATAGAATGTGGGCCTAAATATCCAGAAATACCTCCAAGTATTAAATTTTTAACGAAAATAAATATGAATGGAATAAATAATTCCAATGGCGCGGTAAGTGGGCAGTTGCCCAAGTCTTTACTTTTAACTCATTCTTGTTAAGTGGTGCATGAAACTGTGATGCAATTTAAAAGCTGTCATATGCCACTCTTAACTATTTTCTATTTAATTGGTGTGAAATGTTTTCATTTTTTTCAGTTTTGTCAAAAAGCAGCTCACTGCTTTCAGTGGTCAGGGGGTGTGTGTATTGTGTGCTGGAGCAAGAGAGGAATCTATGTATAAAATGCATTTAAAATAAATTGCTTTCCATTTCTGAATGATGTACTCTTATGATGCTCACTCTATTATGTTTACTCTGTTTTTGAGTAGAGTAATTGAGTGAGCAGCTAGGATTTGTCGGCTAGCTATTTTTAATAATTTATGGAGTTAAAGCCAATTTGAAATGGAACAGACCCGTTGCTAACAGAATCACAATTGTATTAGATTGGGACATATTTAAATTGTGGTATAAAAATCACATTAAGGCATTAATTATATTTAAATATGATTTCAGGCAAGATTGTATTTCTCAAAACATAATTATGAAGCTGGGCTGGCTATCTGTAACCTAAAACCAATGCGGCCCTGTTGATTTAAACTGGTCATGGACTGATGGTTTTTATTCGGAGGATTTACCAGAATCCATTTATGAATTGAAAGCCAATCTCTTATAGAGCCATTAATGATCTGAATTATGAGAATAAATTAAGGGATCCCCAAGAAATGATCTGCTCTGTGTCTTTGGCAGCTATAACAAAGCAATTAAATTTAGTTTTAGGACCTAGCCTATCGTTACCTAATTTTTTAATGTCCATCTGATGTTTCTCTGATTCCCTTGAAAAGTACTTACTTTGTCTGTTCTCAGTGGCTGTGTGAGTTGTTGAGGAAGGATACTTTTGCGTGAGGTGGAAACCACGATGTGTTCCTAAATTTTAATCAGTGATGTGACATTTCAAAATAAAATCCCTGTTTGCACTTTTTGAAATTTAAAAGTAATTGTGTGTTTAAGGAAAATTTGTATTCGGACTGCAATACAGGAATCTTAACATCTTCTTAGTCATTTTGAGTGGTAACAACTTGCATTTATACAGAGTCATTTAAGATGACTAGAAAGGCTTCACAAGAATTGATTGGGAACTTGAGCAGGGTGGAAGATGTTTTTNGGAGGGGGAGGGAGAGGGGGGAGAGATGGTGGGAGATTACCAAAAGGGGGGAAACTAGGGAAGGTTCCCAAGGGCAAATTAACTGAAAGCTCATTTGCCAACGGTAAGGTGAAGGGGGAGGAACTGTAAAGTAGGCCTGAGTTTGCAGAGTGGAGAGAGTGGCTAGGGGAGTAATGCTGGAGGAGATCAAGATGGGGCACTTGAAATTTAGAATAAGGATCTTGAAGACCACCTGCTAAGGAATAGGGAGCAAAAACAGAAGTTGCTGGGAACAATCAGCAGGTCAGGCAGCATCCATGGAGAAAGGAAAGTGAGTCCCAGTGACTTCTGTTTTTGTTTCAGATTTCCAACATCTGTAGTATTTTGAGTTAAGGAATAGGGAGTCTTTGGAGCCAGTGAGGATAGGGATGATTGGCATACAGATCTTGTTGCAGGAAAGTATACGGACTACAGAGTTGTGGATAATTTATAATAATCCTTGCACTTGATATAGTGCCTATCCTATAGAAAGCCCACAGTGTTTGGAACCCTGATTGACTTCTTTCGCTTCACTAGCTGAGGGAATTGATCTGTAGTGTATTGGTTAGAGCACTCGCTTCATAAGCGAGAGGACTTCTGTTCGATTCCCGGACAGGGTGAAATGTTAGGCAAGTTTCCTTACTCCACATGTCTGTTCACCTCGCAGTAAGTAGGAACCCAGTTAGTAGACGATTGGTGGCTTGCTTTTTCGAAGGTAATCTCGATAAAAATAAATAATAATAATTTGGTCACTTAGTCCGCAATTGTTTGTGGAGTCCTGTAGCTCAGTGGTTAGAGCACTCGCTTTGCAAGCAGAGACCCGAGTTCAATTCCAGGCAGAGGGCGATACCTTGGGCAAGTTTCCTTACTCCACACCTAATAATAATCCCTCCAAAACCCAAAACAATAATAAATTGGTCATTTTCAATCTGACTGTTTGTGGGGCATTGCTGTGCGCAATTGGCTGCCGCGTTCGCCCACAAATATACAGTCAATTCACTTTACAGTGTGTTCTGTGAAGCGCTTTGGGACGTCCTCCCGACGTGAAAGTGCAAGGATTATTATTATTATTACTGCTGTGTACAGTTGGCTGCTGCCTGTTCGCTC
Source organism: Callorhinchus milii (assembly GCF_018977255.1). Taxonomy (NCBI): domain Eukaryota; kingdom Metazoa; phylum Chordata; class Chondrichthyes; order Chimaeriformes; family Callorhinchidae; genus Callorhinchus; species Callorhinchus milii. The sequence goes on along the minus strand of NW_024704743.1, from coordinate 93,923,674 downwards.
ATAAAATATACAGTCAATTCACTTTACAATACACTCTGTGAAGCGCTTTGAGATATCTCGAAGATGTGATAAGGCGCTATATTGAATGCAGCTATTATCCTGCTTTCGAGATATCTCAAAGCGCTTCACAGGATATACTGTAAAGTGGTTTGACTGTATTTTGTGCGAGAACGAGGCAGTCAATTTGTGCGTAGCCATGTCCCACAAGTAGCCATGGAGTGAATGACCAATTTTTTTATATTTGGGACGATTGCTGTCCAGGCCATCGGTAGAATCTCCCTTCTCTTTTTGAAAAGTCCCATGGAATCTTTGAAATCCACCTGAAAATGCCGAAAGTTTAATGTCTCATTCCAAGGGATGGCATCTCTGACATTGCAAGCACACCCCCAGTACATTGGAGCATCAGCGTAGACTGTATGGGTTGCAAGTTCGGTCTTGGGGCTTGAATTCACAACCTCCTAACTCTGAGGCGAGGGTGCTACCAACTGAGTCAGGCAATTTGGAGCTTATTGAGTTAGGAAAACTGAAGAGGGCATTGGAGAAATCGAGTCTGGTTGTACTGAAGGTGTGAGTGAGGGCTTCGGCTGGGATGGAGATGTAGTAGGGATGGAATCTTGGTTATATTGCAGATGTGGAGGAAAGTGATTTGGTCAAGACCCAATGAAAGGCTTAGAGGCTCAAACAAAAGGTCAATTGTTCACTGGCTTCATGAGCTGGTGTATGAAGCATCGGCAGGTGTCTTCAGTTTCATTGATAAGCTTTGAAACTTACTCGGCTCCATGTTCGAAATGCAGTCTGGTACAAAGTCCTAGCAAGTTTAATTTGTCAGATTTCTGAATTCAAGAGCCCTTTGACACCTGGTCTTGGCACTGAATGCCCAGTACAATTTAAGTGCACATCATTCTGCAAAATCTAAAGGGATTAATAACGTCTGTTTCTGTTGTAGTTGGATACGCAAAATATACAAGTTCTATCAAAGTGGCAACATTCATATACCATTAAGGTTATTCTACAAGAGCTACGACGTCTAATGGTGCACAAGGACAATATGAAGCTTCCACAGCCCCCAGAAGGACAACTGTACAGTTATTAATTTTAATGGATCCAAAGCCTTCTGTCTTAAACCTCACTTCCTGTTCATGTCTCTTCAAATTTCCACAATGTTTAAAAACCCACACGTTAAAGAATTCCATCTAACTAAGACCTGGACATTTGTAATCTTGAAATGCAGTGTATGCCTAAAATAATGTTTCAGGAACAGCTAAATTTAGTAATGGCACAAAGTAATTTATTTTCTCTTATCAAGGTGATGATATTGTAAAGCCATTTGGAACCTCGGCTGGGGGGGCGGGGGGGGGGGGGAACGGGGAGGGGAAATATGTCATTTACTGTCTGATCATAACACATGTATGTTACACAAGATTATTGGTTAATAAAGGCAGTAGTTATATAATGGCATGTTCTGAAACCTCAATTAAAGAGCTGTATTAAAACAATTTAGGTTGTCTTATGTAAACCAAACTAATTCAATAAGAACTGTTGAAGTTTTTGCTCATTATTTTTCCGCGGTGTGGGTTCAGATTATTTGTAATGTCAATGTGTTGAGGATTGTTTTGATACTTGTATTTATGAAATGACTTTCTGTTAAGCAGTTCTTGTGTGTCAAGTAACCAATATTGCAAATGTTTGTTTACAGTCTGGTTCTTTAAAATGTGCATTTTGAATTTTAGTGAAAAAGGATATAGGTGTATGGATATATGACTTTCTAAGATTAGTCTTGAGATGTGAATAAGATGCAGTGAGATGCTTTTGTTTAGGAATCTCTAAATTGGGTTATATGTAACCTTTTTGTTTGGCCAAAACATTTGATAACTTGTAAAAAGAAAGTTGTGGTAAAATCATTCAGATAGGTAACAGATGTGTATTAAATCTTGTGTTTGGGACTTTTTATTCTTGACATTTTACATTCTGGTTTGAACAAAATGGATGTAAGATTTATCTTGAAGCGTTTTTTTAAATACTTTCTTTTCCCCATGGGGCTAGTGATCTATCGAGCTAAACTACTGGACTTTGTCAGACCTTTGCTTTAGAAACCCATAGAAAAAACAATTAGCATTTCCCCTATTAAACATTTTTCACAGATCTCTTGAGAAAATACAGCAGTAATCAAAATGAATTGAATCAACATGAATTTAGTCTTTCTGATATGAGGATATGACACCACTAATGTGCTGTAATTGGTAAGATCATTTTTCCCCTTTCAAGAAGGTGGGTGTATTCATTAATAAACCAGTTCAAAAACTTGCACTATCTTTGTGTTTACTAAATACTTCAATGCTACAATTTAATATAGGATGCTTGATTACAAGGTATTAAATTGTAGTAACTTGTCAACCTTGACTGACTGACTTTCATAATGGCTATCTCTGACTACTTCATTCCTCACTTCTCATATCACTTAGTTTTCTCCATGTCTGAAACATTGCTTGTCAATGTCCCTGCCTTATTTCCACTGCTGAATGTTTTGTTGCCTAAGCTTTTTTTAACATCCACTTTCTTTGTTCTGCTGCAAGTTCCTGGTCTCTCTGCCCCACTATGCGGCAGCTTCCGCTCTAAAACTCCTTCCTCAAATCCCTTTATCACACAAGTCTCAGGCTTCGAAGTTTCTTAAAATAAATCTCTTGAATGAGGGCCTTTTGCCACCTTCACACAGCCCCTTTATCCCCCCCAGTCATCAACCTTTTATATATATATATAGGTGTGTGTAAAAAGTGATTCAAGGTATTCATTTGATTTGCAATGCGCAATAATTGCAAAGTGGTGTAACTGCAGGAAAAGCATGCTCAGTTCAAAATGAATCAGAGCATTGATGAACTGGGCTAATCAAATGGGAACTATCTTACATCATTTCACAATGAAACTCCTAAACTTGCTGGGATTAATATGGTGTTTAAAATGCAGAAGTACCAGATCCAGTCATATAAGAAACATACATTGTTTTTATTCGGTAATTGAATTAGCCATAAATTTATTTTCTGTTTTGCTCTTAAGGAAAAATTTAAGGAATGCATTCACCTTGGTGGGATCGTCTCAATAGGGACCGTTTGGATGTGGCTTGTTTGCCAGGAACGACATGTGATAGTTACATCAGATAAATTAAAAATTGCATGACTTGTTCTAAAAACATGAATGATTACTATAATTTAATGACAAACTTTGTAATTTTATATTTACCCAAAAGTACAATCAAATTATTTTGCTTTTTGAAATGTGACTGGATCTTGTTGAATTAAACATTTTAATGTTCTGTGTTAATTTGCTTCAGTTTGGCTTGCTAAATGCGGATTCTGTATATTAGGCGAAATTTAGAAAAGTATTGTATGAAATTCCTTTGCAGCTTTATGTGAAAATGCTCGCAATTGAAGTCTACTTGTGGAGTCCTGTAGCTCAGTGGTTAGAGCGCTCGCTTTGCAAACAAGAGACCTGAGTTCAATTCCAGGCAGGGCGAAACCTTGGGCAAGTTTCCTTACTCCACACAGAGCCTAATAATAATCCCTCCAAAACCAAAAACAATAATAAATTGGTCATTTTCAATCTACGACTGTTTGTGGGACATTGCTGTGCGCAATTGGCTGCCGCGTTCGCCCACAAATATACAGTCAATTCACTTTACAGTGTGTTCTGTGAAACGCTTTGGGACGTCCTCCCGACGTGAAAAGCGTTATATCAAATGCAAGGATTATTATTATTATTATTACCATTGCTGTGCTCCAGAATCACCACAAGGTGTCATGATTTTCAAAGTTGTAGCATTTTGATACCTAACTTTCAGGTTTATTACACACCGTCAGTATAATACAGACTATAATGAAATACATATCCAGTTAACAAAACCTAATAGAAAATATATTACAGCAATATGAACAATGATATCAACAAATTAACATACAGAATGTTTGATTATTTTTGGTCAGCTGGGGTGCCTGACGTGGAAAACCATCATCGTGTTTAAGAGTATCCAAACCAAGTTGAGATTTCCATGCATTCTACCTACATATGGAAATCCCAGAGATAGTTTGATGGATTGCACACTCTCTGGAGGGATGCATCCTGCTTGCCTAATTCTGGAAAGTATTAGGCGTTGTTTGGCAAGAGCCAAGGGCCAGAGTGTGCGTTGGGGTACTGCTGGAGTCTAACCAGCTGAAAACACATAGCTTGCCATTGATAATGCTATCTGACAAGCTTCCCTGCTGCTTGTCTAGCTAGGACCACCCTACCCATTAGGGCTATGACTTGCAAAGTGAACAGGAGCTGAATGGGATGACTCCCTGCCCCAGTGACTGGTCTGTCCTTCCATGTCCCATTAATGAGCCAGGCTGGCTGTGCTGTCATCAGCAGTACCCAGGAATACTACGGACCTGCATAATTCAGGAACCAGACTATCGAGAATATTAGAAAGGCCTGGCTCGATTCCGACATTCCATTGCCAGGCATGTTACCTTGGAGCCAACAATTGGGACTGATGCCCCTTGCATCTTACAATCAATTCCCTCGATGTCTTCCCTTGGGTTGCGCAGAACCATGATTCTGCACTTGGAGGCACCTACCACCATGTCCCACCAGTTGGCCCAGTGTTCAAGATGGCAGGTGCTGTGCAGAAGGTTCCTAGGTGAGTCCGCCAGCAGTACAATATATGCAAACAGAAGTGCTGCAATCCTGTTAGAGAGGCCTGGAACAGATAAGAACATAAGAATTAGGAGCAGGAGTAGGCCATTCGGCCCCTCGAGCCTGCTCCGCCATTCAATAAGATCATAGCTGATCTTCAGATCCAACTCTAATTACCTGCCCTATCCCCATATCCCCTAATCCCTCTATTTTTTAAAAAGCTATCTGTCTCAGCCTTGAAGATGTTCAAGGACTGAGCATCTACAGCCTTCTGGGGTAGTGAATTCCATAAATTCACTACCCTCTGAGTGAAGAAATGTTTCCTCAATTCTGTTCTAAAAGGCTGACCCTTAATTTTAAGACTGTGGCCCCTGGTTATAGATTCTCCTACCAGGGGAAACAGACCCTCAGTGTCTACTTTATCCAGCCCTTTAAGAATCTTATATGTTTCGATAAGATCTCCCCTTATTCTTCTATACTCTAGAGAATTTAGCCCTAGTTTATTCAGCCTATCCTCATAGATCAGTCCCCTCATCCCAGGAACTAACCGAGTGAATCTACGCTGCACCCCCTCTAGGGCAAGTATGTCCTTTTTTAAATGAGGAGACCAAAACTGCACACAATACTCTAGGTGCGGTCTCACCAAGGCCCTATACAGTTGCAGCAAGACTTCCCTACTCTTGTACTCTAAACCTTTTGCAATGAACGCTAACATGCCGTTCGCCTGCTTAGTTGCTTGCTGCACCTGCAAACTAACTTTTTGAGACTGGTGTGTATGGACACCCAAATCGCTCTGAACACTAACACTATCTAATCTCTCCCCCTCCAGAAAATAATCTGTTTTTCTATTTTTTCTACCTAGGTGAATAACTTCACACTTCCCCACATTAAATTCCATCTGCCAGCTACTCGCCCACTCTCCTAGCCTATCTATATTCCGTTGCAATCTTTTTGCATCATCCTCAGAGCTTACTCTCCCACCTAGTTTAGTGTCATCCGCTTAGATGTACTACGTCCTTCCCCCTCAATGGCATCCAACGCGTCATTGATGAACACAATGAAAAGGAACACATGACAATGGGCAGCCTTGCCTTACCCCACTTTCCAGAGGGATGGACTCAATAAGTTCACTGTCAACTCTTACACAAATCTTGGAGCTGGAGTACACATTCTGGATAAAATCCAGGATTCTGCCATGTATTCCCAAAGCTTCCAGTTTTATCATGAAGGCCTCATGAGGCACTAGGTCTCAATGCCAGCGTACAGCTAACAAAGATGTCATGCTATTCTAATTATCATTGAAGCCTTTAAACTTCAAAATTTTGCTTTTCTTCCTCTCCGATACTCTGGAGGGCATCATTATGGCATCTGAGAATGAGCTATTAACCCAGGGGTTAACAATGATCTGTTGAATATAGTTGTCCTTAATTATGTATTATAATTACAAATCATTCTGTAATATTTTTCATTAGTTATGTCATTTTACAATAAATAGAAGCATGGCACATAATGATTTTCAATAGATAATCTCATTCACATTGATGCAGTAGAAGGTATGGTGTTAAGGTACTTTGTCATGATAAAGTACAAAGAGCTTCACTGTGTATCCCATTTTTGTCTTTACACTTAGAGCTGAAACTGTTTACAGTTAGGTGTCATGGAGCTTTGAGTTCCTCCAGTGAGGGAAATGCTTCTTCTAGACATGAGCTACGGTGAATTCTCTGTTGTCCATCGGCTAGAACAAGACCATGAGGAAGTAGTTAGGGGACCCATCACCAGCCAAGCAATTTGTGCGCTCTGACCCCGCTGCTTTGGTCACTTGGTGTTAAGAATCATTGTATATAAATTACAGGATTCTTCAGGTTTGCATCTTTGAACAATAAGAAACCATGGACCAGCTGCTAATGGTAACCATCATGTCAAAATCACTGTAACAAACAATTTCACAATGATGCATGAGCAAGTCTAAATCCAAACCACATTATTTGGAAAATAACTGCTGGAAGTTTAACTGATAGTTAACCAAAGCGGATTTTTATACATTATATATTTACTTAGGAGGCTCAAGGGAGTTATGATAAGACACAATAAAAATATAACTTGTTTCCTTAAATTACACTTACTCAAATGCAAGCATTACTATAATTTATGAGACAATAAGAAAGATAATATTTGAATCAAATACACTACAAATCATTTTGATAATGCTTGATTAGTGAAGTCCCGTAGCTCACTGGTTAGAGCACTCGCCTCGCAAACGAGAGACCGATTATCAGTCGATTGGCGAATCGCTTTTCTGGAAAAATTGGTCACTCAATCCACGACTGTTTGTGGGACACTGCTTTGCGCAATTGGCTGCCGTGTTTTGCCCACAAAATATACAGTCATTTCCCTTGCAGTATATTCTGTGAAACTCTTTGAGACATCTCGAAGATGTTATAAGGCACTATATCAAATGCAAGGATTATTATTACATGGACAGATCCAAGAAGGATTCATTAAGGACACATTTATAACTGATGAATAGAGTTTAAGGTAAGTTTATTTTGTTTATTCTGATTACTTTTATTTTCAAGGTATGTTCTCCAGCTTTGCTCTTTCTTATCTGCATTCTGACTCTGTTCTGACATTAGCTACCAGGAGGTGCATGGGGTGATTCAGATCTCTACTCAGTGCTGCCCCACAGTGATGTGACTATGAACATGAAACTATTCCTATCTCTCTGACTACAACACATAAGTTTGGAGTCTGCCCAGCATTTACATCTACATTATTCATCAGGCAAGTGGCCAACTATTGACACACTTAAGAGTTCTTAGCTGCCAGAGTTGATAATAATTGGGCACCACTGGCTAATTTGAATTTTCTTCAAGTACAGTAACTAAATTCCAAGATTGAAAAATGGATTTAGTATGGTACTCACCAGCAGAATTGATGGTTTTTAGTCTTGCCTCTACTGACTGTAGATTAAACAGAAGCAGGGTTGACACTGGAATCAAAAACAACCAGAAATCGTAGTTCCAGCAGGCTGATTGTCTTTAGCTCTCCTGCTCCCTGCACAGGGAGTCAAGCAATTTCAGACTTTTGGAAAAAAATCATTGCCTGTCCAAACCTACTTCTTGCAAAGGTCATGCACCAGTATTTTAAAAATAAAAAGAATTTGGGTTAGTTGGAGGATAATTGTTCGGTGCTGTCACTTTGCCTCTGTCCTCCCATGCACAGCACTCAAGGCTAATCAGGATGTTTAGAATATGCCTTCGGCGATCAGCAGCAACCATACATCTATGGAAGGGACAAGTCATGGATAATAATAATAATAATAATAATAATAATCCTTGCATTTGATATAGCGCTTTTCACGTCGGGAGGACGTCCCAAAGCGCTTCACAGAATATACTGTAAAGTGAATTGACTGTATATTTGTGGGCGAACGCGGCAGCCAATTGCGCACAGCAATGTCCCACAAACAGTCGTAGATTGAAAATGACCAATTTATTATTGTTTGGGGTTTTGGAGGGATTATTATTAGGCGTGTGGAGTAAGGAAACTTGCCCAAGGTTTCGCCCCCTGCCTGGAATTGAACCCAGGTGTCTTGCTTGCAAAGCAAGTGCTCTAACCACTGAGCCACAGGACTCCTGTGGAAGGCATTTCACTCCTACCCCCATTAGAGGAACAGCTCCAGTACTCATGTTACACACTGAGATTGATGCAGATGTCTTGTTTTGAGGACCTCGGCTGAAATTCTCAAACCTAACAAAACAATGGAATAACCCTGCAGTCCCATTGCTACAATCGAGGCTTACCAACAATGGGAAATTGCCCACCAGTGAGGTGATAATCTTTCCAACTGTCAGCAGATGTTACCTGTAGAAACCTATAGTTACTATGTTCACACGTCTCAAAGTACTTGACAGGATTTACTGTAGATTGCAGTAACTGAATTGTGTAGGCAACCATCATGTCCATTTTCTTCCCTATCATTCAGCGTTTTGAAACACATTTGTCATTTATTATCAATATCATCTGAAGTGGAATCACACATGGAATTGAACTATAATATCCATCCTCATTTTTACATTTTCTCAGCAAGGTTTTCAATTTGATTCATAGTGTGTGCTACCTCTGTATTTATATATTTTGGGTGAGACACCTAGTTGACATATCATTGATTGGCAAGTACTATAGATCATTGAGCTCCAACACTACAGTAGACATCACTTATCTACCTGGTAGAACAGAGGACTTTTACCCCTGCAATTGTGCACTGGGAACCACCTGGATTGGAGCTAATTGTGCAAAACACTTAAAATACACTGATAACCAAGGTAATGGTGATAGGGCTTTTTATGTTGTTGGGACGGAAACATACTTCTGCATTTTCGTTCATTAGCCCCCTTGTCCCTCCCCTCCACCCAGTTCTGAGGCCAATAGTTTTTGGAACAGTTCCTAATTGGGAAGGTTCATTCTTGGCTGCAACATCATTGAGCTTGGGTTTTCCAACATTCACTTTCTCCAGGCTCAGCAGCACTGCTATTTGCTTTATAAATGTACTGCAGCTTATTGCAATGTTCATAATTTAAATAGTACACTATACAGTATGTAAAGTTTGTAACGTTATTTACCTCAGACAATTTGAAATTTATTGGTCAAAAACAGCCCTGGATATCAAGGAACCTACCATGTTTCGCCCACAAAATACACAGTCAATTCACTTTACAGTATATTCTCTAAAGCACTTTGAGACATCTCAGTGATATGATAAGGTGCTACATCAAATGCAAGTATTATTATTATGATTATACTCCAAGACAATGAATGCATAGAACTTTTTTGGTGCCCATTTAATATCTATCAAACTGCTTAATTTTATTTAAAAGTTGTTTTTTTGTTGGTTTTCATGTTGCTGTATCTTTGTTGTTCTTTAGTACTCTTTCATTCTCGGTGATTTGGAAAGTGGAAATATTCCCACTAGTGCAGAAGGAAATTTTCTCCTGGGTTTGAGTTGTGGCACTGCTACTGTTGTGATACAGTTAGCTGTGCTTGTTGCTGTCACTAGTTTCAAAAAACATGTTCCATTTTCCAACAGAAATCCTTCACAAAAAGAAGTCACATTCGTTTCCCCCCCTTACCTCTTGGCCCCAACCAAATGTAGGTAAACAAGCAGATACATAATTACATAATACGCTGTTCTTTGGCATCTTTGACTATTTACCAAACATGACATTTGAGTATTGCAATGTAGAAACACTTGAAGGTCAATGTGTACACAAAATACTGCAACTTTACTTTGGAGTCATATCTTTATTTCACGGTCACACAGTCTCCTGCCTATAAAAGGACTTGCCTAATAGAAGTGCACCTGCTACATTGGATGGGTTGGAACAGGTGAGCTGACCGTTTATTCCTGGGCTTTACTTGGGTTTTGCTGACTCAGGATTCACAGTTTCCCACTAAAAAGGATACTCTATTTGGTTCATAGATGTAGTGGAGTCCTGTAGCTCAGTGGTCAGAGCACTTGTCTCGCAAGCGAGAGACCTGGGTTCGATTCCCTGCAGAGTGAAATGTTGGGTATGTTTTCTTGCTCCACACGCCTCTGTTTACCTAGCAATAAGTAGGAACCCAGTTGTTGGTCGATTGGTGGAAGGCTTTTCCGGGGGTAATAGTTCCTTCAAAAAAATAGTAATAAATTGGTCACTTCAATCCGTGACTGTTGTGGGACACTGCTGTGCGCAATTGGCTGCCACATTTCGCCCCCAAATACACAGTCAATTCACTTTACAGTATATCCTGTGAAGCTCTTTGAGACATCTCGAAGACGTGATAAGGCACTGTATCAAATGCAAGGTTTATTATTATTATTTAATTCTTATCAGTACCCGGGGGCTGTGGTGAATACCAACTTTTGCTTGGACACTGTCCTGAAGGATTGCGCAGAGAAGGGGCAAAGGTTGTGCTCGTCTCTCTTCAAGGACAGCAAAGTCTCGTGCAGGTCAAACTTGCAACATATAAATCATGTGTGCAAATAGTCCTGCATTATGGACCTGAGCTCCTAGCGATGCAGTGGAGGGACTTCCTCTGGCCCATTTGCAACGTCTAGGATCAAGCAGGAATTTTGAAAAGCATGCAAAGTGGCTGCAGAGAGGCAGGGCTCTGGCCTACACTAACCTGTTGCTGAGCATCCTAGAAGTGGAGTCAGCTATTGCCCCCCACTCCCTGTCAATGTAGCTGGTGCTGAGTAAGCCTGGTATGCAGCATTGGATTTGGATCTCGAGAACTTCAAGGCTGCCTGGCATGTCGCAGGCTGTCCTGTAAAGGTTCTTCCACCACACTTAAAGCAGATGTGTGTCAGATAGCTGATGTGGAAACTCTGAGCCTTGGAGCAACAGCTGCTGGAATGCGTTACCTGGAGTCCAAGTTCATGAATATGTGTTCGTACATCCGGTGCTTGGAATCTACCTTGTGTGCAGGAAGATGGTGGCAATGCTCTCACGCATTTGATACTGAACTGTGTTGCCCACCAGGAAGCTCATATCTACCACCTAGTGAGAGCTCAAACCCGTGCTTGTTGGATGTCAAATAACCAACTCGTGACTATCCTTCGTGGGAGGGAGATAAATCCTTGCATTTGATATAGTGCCTTTCACCTTGTTGAGTTGTCGCAAAGCTCCTGTTAACCCTGCAAAGCCCTAACGAATAGGATGATCATAACTGGACAAACAGTGGGCAAGCTTGCCAGACATTGCTTCCAATGGGCAAATTATGCAGTTTTAGTTAGTTAGACTCCAGCAGTACCCCAACACACATGCTGGGAGCCAATTCTTGGCTCTTGCCAATCTGTGCATAATACTCTCCAGGGAGAGCGTGTGCATTCCATTCCAATAACATCTCTGGAATTTCCATGTGGAGGAGGGATGCACGGAACTCTCAGTTTTGTTTGGATACTCTTAAGCGTGGTGATAGGTTTCTGCATGTTTCAGATACCCGGCTGACCAAATAAAGGACACTTCATGCATGTCACACTGACCTGAGATTGCTATTTGTGCTACAGTATTCTGATTTGAGGACTTCTTCAACCCATTTGCCAGTCTGCATCCTAGGAAAGAGCCACAGAGGCCGAACGAGTACGTAAAGCCACTCTGTATGCATTCACACCAGATAATAGTTGGAACAATAATAATGCCTCTTCCACCACTGACTCAAGCTGTTTCGCTTCCAGCTTGGTTCTGGTATTTCTCACTTATTCCCATGGTAACTGACTAGGTCTGGCCTTTCTCACACTCTCTCTCTCTTTCGCTCTCTCACCATCTGAGGGCCTATGTTGGAGGCTGTGGAAGAAATTAAGGTTATTTTACATGACATGAGATGGAAACTTTTACTATAACAAATATCTGTAAATGTTTGAACCTCCACTTTGTATTACAATTTCTCATTCATTGTTATTAAACAAACAGAAAAGGTAAATAAATGGATTTGATAAAGACTTGCAGGACAATAACTTAAAAAGTATTGGGAAGCCCAATTGTATGAGATTCAAGCAGAAAGTTCCAGTTGGGGAACTAATACCAGCACAGAAACAATCAGCCAACGTGCTTATTTCTGTCTAAATATACTACCGAATGATAAAATCATACTGACTCTAGTATTAATTCTGTCATAATATCATAGAATCATACTGTATGTAGAAGGGGACAATTCTGAACAATAATACCACATGAGCTCTGAGAGATGGAGGGAAAGAACTTGAAATTTTATAGCACCTCATTAAGTCATCGCATCTTAAAGTGCTTCAGAGATAATTAATTACAGGCAAGTGTGGTGACTGTTTATGAAGGCAAATGTGAGAACCAACAAGTGGGGTGAGGGCAAGAGTAGGCAATATTCTGGAGGTGTAACAATAATGATCAACTATCTGAGGTTTCTAACTTCCCGCTCCTGAAACTGAATTTTTCTATGAACAGCAGCAAATTGTATTTATATAGTGCCTTTCACATCAGGAGGATGTCCCAAGGTGCTATAAATATATTCAGAACACCAGGCACTAGATTTATTTCATAATGATTAAAGGGAAAGAGCAAGAGTTTGGGATTAAGATGGATGGCTTCTTGGAGACGAACACCAATATGAGAAAATCAATATGAGAAATATGAGATCAACGGCAAGCTGTGCGGTTTTAGCTTGTTAGACTCCCAGAGTCAAGCCTTGGCTCTTGCCAACCTGTGCCTAATACTTTCCGGAATTAGGTAAGCAGGTGCGTCCATCCACGAAGAGAGTGCGCACCCGATTCCAACAATCTATCTCTGGAATTTCCACGTGTAGGTGGGATGCATGGAATTCTCAGTATAGTTTGGATACTCTTAAGCATGATGATGAGTTTCTGCATGTGTCAGACATCCGGCTGACCAAAAAAAGGGAATATACAAAAGCTTTCATTAGTGAGGTCCAATTTGTGATATTCACAAAAGGTGTGGAAAGTGCTAATTGTAACATTTTATCATCTATTTTGCCAATTAAATGGATGTCCTGTTTTGCCTGTTCTGTGCTGTAACATTGCATGATTCTGTACATCAGTACGTTCAGAGCTTAATCTTTGCCATAATGTAATAATAATAATATAATAATCTTTCCATTTGATGTAGCACCTTTCACATTGGGAGGATGCCTCAAAGTGCCTCTCAAGACAGACTACAAATTGTATTTTGTAGGTGAACGTTCAACATTCCACAGGTAGACTGGTGTCCTTGTCACTCTTATAAGTTTAAATTGTATCTTTAATGATACGTCACCAGTGTGGAACCCCATAGTTGGAAGGCTGTGCCACTGCCGTTAAGGTAACCAACATTGCATTTCTCACAATCAGAACTAAGTGAAAGGTTCAGAAAGACTTGAGGCAGTGAATCAAAATGTGGAAACAGTGGAAAAAGCAGAAATAAAACGGACACCAAATTTGTCAAGTATCATTTTTATGAAGATGAAGATCTACGTTGGGATGCATTTCATTACATTTGCTGCTGAACACATTCTATAATTCCCCATGTCTACAGATTCATTCAATTTTGGACGTGTATTGAACTACTTGGAATTTAACAGCCCATACTGGTAGTCAACTTGGAATAGTGCAACACAGTCCTCCTTGAACTGTTAAACTGTTAAACTTTAACTGTTTAACATAGGCTTGTGCTTATTCGAACTTAAAAGAGCTCTGAAACCTGTTGGGATGCATTTCATTACATTTACTGCATGAACACATTCTATAATTCCCCATATCTACAGATTCATTCATCTTTGGCTGTGGGTTGAAATTGCTTGGAATTTAGCAGCTCATACTGTTAGTCATCTTGGAATGGTGCAACACCATTCTTCTTGAACTGTGAAAACAACACATCAGGAACAGTTGATTTCTGCACTAAAAAATTAGTCAAAGTGCCGGAGACTTTGTATTTCCACTCTCACCGTTTGACACTTGCCAGGATGTAATTATGGCCTTAGACCAAATAATCAGAGCGTTTCTGTACGAATTGTTCAACATGCAGATATGACAATCATGAACTTATTCATAAACAATAATCATGATATATGACTATAAAAGCTACTGGGGAAATGTTTCTGGCCACTGAGATCCCAACATTGGCAAGAATATAGCAACAGCTCTTCTTGATTATTAACAATGGTAGGATTGGAGTGCAGGAACCACGGATGAGAGGATTAACAAGGGGAGAGGCAATGAATACCTGGGCAGGCCCATGGATCAAGGGATCGATAGTTAACCTAGTTACAGAGAAAACATCTCCATTCATTTGACACTATGTTGAGAGTAATTTACGTTTTATAATTATTATAAATTCAATGCTGAGGAAAAGATTGTTGTATTTTATTTCTTTTAAAATAAATTTCAAACAAGATAGACTGAATTTTGGCTGTGCAATTAAAGACATTAAAGTGATTATTTTATAATTAAAATACGAAAGAACTATTTAGCTGATATAAAATGCAAATTTCTTTTACAGATCATTAATTCTATTTCAATTGAATCATTCATGTAGGTACCAGCTGCCTTGTGATTAAGGAGACTATAATAATCCTTGAATTTGGAATGGCAAGTTTCACATTGGAAGGATATCTTAAAGCATTTCACTGGATATACTGTGAAATATCATATGTATTTTGTAGGCAGATGCAACACCCAATTTTGCACACAGCCATGAATTTTAGTTGGGGGATTGCTGGCTAGGATACCAAGATATTCTACACCCACTGCATCCTCTCCCTCCACCCATAGTTATTTCACAGAGAAATGTTTCTCTTGTGATTATTCTAGCTAATATCCTTTCCTCATCTAAATCAACCTCAGAGAATTCAAATTTACTCAGTGTTGTTTGCAGGATGTTGCTGGTGCAAATTAACTGCCTCTTTATAACCAAGTTCACTTAATTTCTAACTGCTCATTCTGTAAAGTGCTTCAACTTTTCTGTTACATTAAAGGTGATAACAGTGAGTTCATAGTCCAGGCTGATGCTCCAATGCAGCAGTTGGGGGGAGTGTTGCATTGTCAGAGGTGCCATCCTTCAGATAAGAGTTGAACCGAAGGTGTTCGCTGGATGTACAAATGGACGTTAAAGATCCCATGGCACTATTTGAAATGAGAAGGGAGTTTTTTCCTGTGTCCTGGCCAACAATCCTCCAGATAAAAATGTGGCCATTCACTCCACTGCTGTTTGTGGACAATTTGGGGGTGCATATTGGCTGCACTTTACAGAAATTTCTGCGAAGTGCTTTGAGACCTTTTGACATGATGAGGTTCTGTATCAAATGCTACGATTATATATTTTTACTCTGCATACCCGGATGACGTATTGAGTTACTAATTATTTGAATGCATTACTTATGCTGTACGGCAAAACCACACAGTGTATTACAGATTTCAAGCTGCACATGTTGCTTTGACCCATAGAATGATTAAGTTGATTGGAATAAAGATTGTTAAACCCTTAAGTACCAGCAAGTCTAACTTCACTCGACTGTTCTCAGTCATCCATGAATGAGCTGTATGAAAACATCCTCATGCCTTTGATTTCTTCAACTGTGTCTATAGAACTAGACCAAACCATCAGTTATATAAACTATTAAATGCCTTCCAGAAGCAAAAGCCAGTAATCTAATGAAGGAAGGTTTGCCGCCTGACTCAGTCATTGGAACCACCACCGTGCCAAGAGTAGTGCTGATATTATTTGTGCAATACTCAATGGTCCATCATTATAATATAGAGCAATTTAAAACAAGGTCCATTTAACCTGAATACCATTCAGAGTAAATTGCTTTCAATCCAGACAGCGGATAAACAGGGCTCGTCACATATTTCTTATTGAATACCTCCATTGTTGCTCTTGTCCATGAACAATAGAGATGTGTATGACTGCTTACATTTGCAGCCAGAAGAAACAACTTACATTTCTGTAGCATCTTTCACTTAAAAAGAAAGTTTCGAAGCACTTCATAAAATGGGAATAATTTGAAACAAAGTGACTGCTATTACGTAGGCATCAAAACGGTCCTGAATGTTCATTTTAATTGCTTAAAATTAAAATGAATCGTGGAGTCCTGTAGCTCAATGGTTAGAGCACTCGTCTGTCAAGCGAGAGACCTGGGTTCGATTCCCGGCAGGGCGAAACCTTGGGCAAGTTTCCTTACTCCACACGCCTGATAATAATCCCGCAAGAAAAAAATAATAAACTGGTTATTTCAATCCACGACTGTTTGTGGGACACTGTTGTGCGCAATTTGGCTGCCGCATTTCGCCCACAAATATACAGTCAATTCATTTTACAGTATATTCTGTGAAGCGTTTTGAGACGTCTAAAAGACGTGAAAAGCGCTTTATCAAATGCAAGGATTATTATTATTATTAAAGGGACATCACTGCCTTGTAAACAAATTGATATTGACACAAGCTTGCTAAACCTGTGCATGTGGTGGTAAAGAGTGTAAGGGGTCATGATAAGGCCCAATAGAAAATTGCGGAAATATTTGGTAAAAATTACTGAGAAATTTGATAAATTTTGCGGCCAATTGCAGAGGGTTGATTAGCGCCTATTGAGAGGTGCATTTTATGAAACAACCCGGATTAAAACTACAGGCATATATTTCCTGAAAATGTAGTTGTTTAAAATACTAAAATTGTAAATTTGAATAGTGCAGCACTTACCAAGAATTAGTCGCAGGAGCTCAGTTTAGGTCGGGAGTCGAGCAAACAGACAGTGGGAGGCAGCTGGTATTTCTATCGTGGTTCACTCACTAGGGTGCAAAGCTGATTTCTTGCTCGTGCCGCTTCTGCAATCCCAACACTCCCCGCGCCGCACAGGCACAACCGGAGGCACTCTGCCCACAGTATCAGTGTCGAGCAATCAGTGCACAGAGGCTCTGGCCTCGCACACTGTGTATATAAGTTTGTAGGGAGGAGGACATTTGTAGGGAGGAGGATATTTGTAGGGAGGAGGATGTTTGTAGGGAAGAGGGCGCTTGTAGAGAGGAAGGCATTTGTAGTGGAGGAGGGCGTTTGTAATAGAGGAGGGCATTTGTAGGGAGGAGGGCGTTTGTAGGGAGAAGGGTGTTTGTAGGGAGGAGGGCGTTTGTAGGGAGGAGGGCGTTTGTAGGGAGGAGGGTGTTTGTAGGGAGGAGGATGTTTGTAGGGAAGAGGGCGCTTGCAGAGAGGAAGGCATTTGTAGTGGAGGAGGGCGTTTGTAATAGAGGAGGGCATTTGTAGGGAGGAGGGCGTTTGTAGGGAGAAGGGTGTTTGTAGGGAGGAGGGCGTTTGTAGGGAGGAGGGCGTTTGTAATGGAGGAGGGTGTTTGTAGTGGAGGAGGGCGTTCGTAGGGAGAAGGGCGTTTGTAGTGGAAGAGGGTGTTTGTAGGGAGGAGGGCGTTTGTAGGGAGGAGGGCGTTTGTAGGGAGGAGGGCGTTTGTAATGGAGGAGGGCATTTGTAATGAAGGAGGGCGTTTGTAGTGAGGAGGGCGTTTGTAGTGGAGGAGGGCGTTTGTAGGGAAGAGGGCGTTTGTAGGGAGGAGGATGTTTGTAGGGAGGAGGGCGGTTGTAGGGAGGAGGGCGTTTGTAAGGGAGGAGGGTGTTTGTAGTGGAGGAGGACGTTCGTAGGGAGAAGGGCGTTTGTATTGGAAGAGGGTGTTTGTAGGGAGGAGGGCGTTTGTAGGGAGGAGGGCGTTTGTAATGGAGGAGGGCATTTGTAATGAAGGAGGGCGTTTGTAGGCAAAAGGGTGTTTGTAGGGAGGAGGGCGTTTGTAGGGAGGAGGGCGTTTGTAGGGAGGAGGGTGTTTGTAGGGAGGAGGATGTTTGTAGGGAAGAGGGCGCTTGTAGAGAGGAAGGCATTTGTAGTGGAGGAGGGCGTTTGTAATAGAGGAGGGCATTTGTAGGGAGGAGGGCGTTTGTAGGGAAGAGGGCGTTTGTAGGGAGGAGGGCGTTTGTAATGGAGGAGGGTGTTTGTAGTGGAGGAGGGCGTTTGTAGGGAGAAGGGCGTTTGTAGTGGAAGAGGGTGTTTGTAGGGAGGAGGGCGTTTGTAGGGAGGAGGGCATTTGTAATGGAGGAGGGCGTTTGTAGGGAAGAGGGCGTTTGTAGGGAGGAGGGTGTTTGTAGGGAGGAGGGCGTTTGTAATGGAGCAGGGTGTTTGTAATGGAGGAGGGCGTTTGTAGGGAGAAGGGCATTTGTAGTGGAAGAGGGTGCTTGTAGTGGAAGAGGGTGTTTGTAGGGAGGAGGGTGTTTGTAATGGAGGAGGGCGTTTGTAGGGAGGAGGGTGTTTGTAGTGGGGGAGGGTGTTTGTAGGGAAGAGGGCGTTTGTAAGGAAGAGGGCTTTTGTAGGGAGGAGGACGTTTGTAATGGAGGAGGGCATTTGTAATGAAGGAGGGCGTTTGTAGTGAGGAGGGCGTTTGTAGTGAGGAGGGCGTTTGTAGTGGAGGAGGGCGTTTGTAGGGAAGAGGGCGTTTGTAGAGAGGAGGACGTTTGTAGGGAGGAGGGCGGTTGTAGGGAGGAGGGCGTTTGTAATGGAGGAGGGTGTTTGTAGTGGAGGAGGGCGTTCGTAGGGAGAAGGGCGTTTGTAGTGGAAGAGGGTGTTTGTAGGGAGGAGAGCGTTTGTAGGGAGGAGGGCGTTTGTAATGGAGGAGGGCATTTGTAATGAAGGAGGGCGTTTGTAGGCAGAAGGGTGTTTGTAGGGAGGAGGGCGTTTGTAGGGAGGAGGGCGTTTGTAGGGAGGAGGGTGTTTGTAGGGAGGAGGATGTTTGTAGGGAGGAGGGCGTTTGTAATGGAGGAGGGCATTTGTAATGAAGGAGGGCGTTTGTAGGCAGAAGGGTGTTTGTAGGGAGGAGGGCGTTTGTAGGAGGAGGCGTTTGTAGGGAGGAGGGTATTTGTAGGGAGGAGGATGTTTGTAGGGAAGGGGCTTGTAGAGAGGAGGCATTTGTAGTGGAGGAGGGCGTTTGTAATAGAGGAGGGCATTTGTAGGGAGAAGGGTGTTTGTAGGGAAGAGGGCGTTTGTAGGGAGGAGGGCGTTTGTAATGGAGGAGGGTGTTTGTAGTGGAGGAGGGCGTTCATAGGGAGAAGGGCGTTTGTAGTGGAAGAGGGTGTTTGTAGGGAGGAGGGCGTTTGTAGGGAGGAGGGCGTTTGTAATGGAGGAGGGCATTTGTAATGAAGGAGGGCGTTTGTAGTGAGGAGGGCGTTTGTAGTGGAGGAGGGCGTTTGTAGGGAAGAGGGCGTTTGTAGGGAGGAGGGTGTTTGTAATGGAGGAGGGCGTTTGTAGGGAGGAGGGTGTTTGTAGGGCGGAGGATGTTTGTAGGGAAGAGGGCGTTTGTAATAGAGGAGGGCATTTGTAGGGAGGAGGGCGTTTGTAGGGAGGAGGGTGTTTGTAGGGAGGAAGGCGTTTGTAGTGGAGAGAGGCATTTGTAGGGCGGAGGACGTTTGTAGAGAGGAGGGCGTTTGTAGCGGATTCTGTGGAAAATGTGCAGCCACACTTTTCTATTGGCTCAGCTGGCTCCTTCCAAGTCTGAAGAGTGCTAGCCTGCTCATAGCTCTTTGCTCTAATACTAGGAATCATCTTCTTTGCTTTCCTCTACAATGCTTCTAACAACTTGGCCACACGGCAAGCAGAACTGTATGCAATTCTCTAGATTGGCCTGGCCAAAGCACTGTAAAACACTGTATAATTTACAGGCAGACTGGGCAGCATGTAAGATAGAGAAATGGACACATTTTGTCCCCAAACATATTGTGAAAAATTAAATCCATTAAATACCAACTTAACTCTCAAAGAGTGTGCAATGTGCAGTGTGGGAATGTGCAGTGCGAGTCTAAGGCTATCACCAGGAGCAAAGTGGGCATGGTTCTGCCCTAAGCGATAGGGGGGAAATGATTAGCGTTATCTGGAAGATTGATAAGAAAGAGGCCAGGCTGCGTCTGAAACCACAGAGATACGTGAAAGATTGAAATGCTGCATAAAGAACTACATATACTGCAAAGTTATGCAAACTGAAAAGAGGTGGAAAAATATCTGTTCTTTACTGATCAGAATCTCTGAAAGTCATCACGATCATTTAGAAAACATTCCTATAGTCATTGTCCTCAGTGATATCCTTAGTAAAATCTCCAGACGCAGATGATTTCTCAGTAGAATTTTATAAGGTGCCAGCTGACCTTATGGTTTCCAGACTTTTAGAAACATGAAGATGCAAATATGGCTCTTTACCTCAGCTGTTGAACCAGTCTATCATAGTATAGTAATAATATTCAAGGCAAATAAGGTTCTCCCTAAGAGCTGTATGCTAATCTCCCTCAATTTACTTAATCATTTTCCATTGTAACTCAAGAACATATTGGCAAAGACATTGGTCCGTTGCAAAAGGAGATGCCAGAACCTAATATAGCTGCCAATTTGACATTGTTTACTGAAGGGGCACAGTCCTATAAAAAGGGTGCTGGGTCATTAAAAGGCCATTGCCTTCATGTGCCTACAATTTTTTAAAGTGTTTAAAAATTTTAACAATTGCTTTTGACAATATGGGGATTGGGGCAAGCAAGCAGAACCATGATCACTTCATTTAACAACAACAACAACTTGGATTGATATAGCGCCCTCCACGCCGGATGGCATCCCAGGGCGCTTCACAGTAACGGATCCCATAGCGAGCCAGGGGGAGGGGGAGAGAGGTGACCAAAGGTGCGGTCGAAAAGAAGCGGAGATGGAGCGGAGGATTCGGGGGGCAAGGAGGAGGCCAGACCCGGTGGAACAAAGGCAACTGGCACTGTTGTGAAGAGAGAGGAACTCAGAGAGATAGGGGGTGCAGAGGAGTGGAGGGATTTGAAGACAAGGGTGAGGATCTTGAAGTCGATCCTCTCTGAGAAAAGCAGCCAGTGCAGTCTGGCAAGGACTGGGGTAATCGAGGAGTGGAGTTTGGTGTGGGTAAGAATGTGGGCGGCAGAGTTTTGGATGACCTGGATTTTATGGATGATAGTGGAGGGGAGACCGGCGAGGAGGGCATTTGAATAGTCCAGCCGAGAGGTGACAAAGGCATGGACCAGGGTTTCAGCGGCTTTTGAGGTGAGATATTGGCGAAGACGGGCAACACGTCGGAGGTGGAAGAAAGCGGTGCTGATAAGGGACCGGATGTGGGGGAGGAAGGATAATTCGGAGTCGAACCTGACGCCTAGGTTGCGTACGGGTTCGGAGAGTTTTAGGGGGAGGTCAGGTAGGTGGAGGAGGTGAGAGCTGTGTGATAAATGCTAATTATCCTTGCATTTAATATAGCACTTTTGAAATTAAGAAGATGTATCAAAGCACCTCACAGGATCTTTACTACAAACTGTACTGATTGTATGCTTGTAGGCAAAAATGACAAACAATTTGCACCCAGTAATGTCCCGTAAATAGATGTGAAGTGAATGACCAATTTTATTTGGGTGATTGGTAATCAGGAGAAACTTCCTTCTCTTTGGTGAATAGTGCCACGGGATCTTTAATGTCCACCTAAACGTGGGCATTTCTCTGCCCTTTGCAAATGGGGAAAATGGGAATGATTAGCCGCATTTGGAATGCAGCAGTGTCCCAACACTGTATTGTCATGTCATCTTAGACTGTGAGCTCCAAGTCCAAATATGGGAGTTGATTCCATAAATAAATAAAATAGACCATTAATTGAAAAGACAGTAAAAATCGTAATTGAGGAAACTCGCAAGATATAGTTCAACAGTTTACACTTATATAGAAACAACAACAAAAACTTTTATCTAGCGCTGGACAGGGTCTCGGAGCACTTCAGCACTCTTCATGTAGGATGAATATCATGACGTGCTTAACATAGGGAACACCAACAGAAAGAAATTAATAGAGATTTGAGGATGAAAGTGTGGTCAAAGAGAAATCTTTTAGGCATTTCATTTTTTACATTAAATTACTTATATAAAGTATGCATGTTAACAGAAATATTTAATCCTACTTGAATAATATTGTCTCTTATGTAAAAAATGTATTGCTGAATACAAAAGAAAACTTTGGCTAACTAGTCCACATTTATACATCCAATTATAAATGAGACTTAACTATTTTAATGATCAGATGGGCTGAAGCATCTGGGCCAATCACTAAAGTTGGTCTTTTTGTCTAGGAGAGCATGGATTTCAACCCCCCTGGGTAGATCAACTCTGTGGTCACAAAATTAAACAAAAAATAAGATAGCCCAATGTAAAACCTAACATTTACAAAATAGAATTGCTTACCTCAGAGTCAATAGAACAAGGTGATGCTGGGAATGAAGAAAACCACTTACCTGAAGAAGCACTCCACCTACTGGGGTTCCTAAATATGGTCCTTAACTACCAGAGGAATGTGTTTAAGATTGTGCAAATTTTACCTTACGGAGTCTATTTTATAGTATTCCTTAGAATTCCTGGTACCCCTCCTGGTACCTTCTCTCTCGAGAAGTAGATGGTGTGAGTGAGGAGTTCCATTGGGTTGGCATGAATAAGCTTTCTCTAATAATTAAAACTTGCTCGATATGAGTAAAAATGCTTCACCGAAAGTGAGCTGTATTTTGCTTGAGTTTTGGGTTTGTATTGATCAAAAAACTTTTAGAAAAACAACCTTTTGCAAATTATGAAATTTAAATATTGTTTTCATCATTACTGAGTCAGTGCAAGTGAACTCTTATTTTTGAAATTGCATGTATTGTATTGTAGATGATGCTGTATGATTTCTTGATGTGAACTGTCTCCTGTCTCTCTGTATCTGTCATAATACTCTCCAATTTTGTTATATGATTTAAATGTTTAATTTTGCTATGACAGTCGCCAATTTGATTGTTACATAACATCATGTAACTCTAAACCAAGTGAGCCAATATGATGTGCTAATGTATTAGCAAACTTGTTTTTTTACCTAAATGAGTTGAATATTGTTTTATAATGGAACCAGATCGACAGTAAACTGTTCTGATTTTATGAGGTTTAAAGTTTTATTTCTGATGAACAATAACAACACATGGAAATATATTTTGTGGCTGGCACGATTGCCTAACAACATTTGTCTGCTCTCACTGTTCTTTCAGGCTGAATTTGGAATTCTTCACAGCTAGAGATGTCACGGTGCTTCCAGTGAAGATCCTCCACCTGGTTTCTTCCCTGGCTCAGCTTCTCCTGGAGATGAGCTATGGTGAATTCTCTGTGGTCCATTGGCTAGAACAAGACCATGAGGAAGTAGTTAGAGGAAGTATCACCAGCCGAGCAATTTGTGTGCTCTGACCCCGCTGCTTTGGTCACTTGGTGTTAAGAATCATTGTATATAAATTACAGCATCCTTCTGGTTTGCATCTTTGAGCAATAAGAAAGCATGGACCAGCTGCTAATGGTAACCATCATGTCAAAATCGCTGCAACAAACAATTTCACAATGATGCATGAGCAAGTCTAAATCCAAACCACATTGTTTGGAAAAGAACGATCCCAGGCCACGAACTGCTGGAAGTTTAACCGATAGTTAACCAAAGGGACTCTTAAACAAAGTTTAGGTAGGCTCATGAGATTGGAGATGTTAATTATGATAAATACCCGCAAAGTGAAATACGTAATGGGAAAAAAAAAGCATCAATAGCCAATGTATTACTTCACACATCTCTGGCTGTAGTTTTAATTCCTGAAATAGATTGGCCAGCATTTCAACCTCCTAACCAGCATATATGATGAGTTGGTCTGTTTTGTCAGGATGCTGGATAGAGTGTTCTCAGCTGGGGATAGCAGACAAAAGAAACTAGCTGTTGGCCAATGTGTGCTGGGCTGTTGATTTGGAAACCATGTAGAAATATGTGGCAGAACTGGACACTCTCCAAGGTGGACAAGGATAGTGAGTGAGTTCACAAAAAGAAAGAAAATAAGCAAACCAACTAAATAAATGATACTAGCTGCAAAAACGTTACTTTGTTGAGCTATTTACATTGATATAGGAGCCCTTGTTAGAACTGATCTGTGAGATCAGTGTAAAAAGGAATAATGTTAAAGGTGGGCACTGAGTTTCCGGCTTATAATTTGAGGTCCTCTGGCTATAATATAATACCTGAAATAGACCGGCTAGTGTTCCAAGATCTGACTGTTTAGGGTCATTCCTGGGCATTCCATGTTCACCTACAACCACTACACTTCACAGTAAAGTCCTGTGAAGCACTTTGAGATGTCTCAAAGGCAAGGGTTATTGTGACTTGAGAGAGAAACAAACTTATACTAAACGTGTTTTTATCTAATTAATGGCAAGATTCCCTAGGTTTATTTTCCTGTTCCCTGTTCCTGTTTTTCCTCCAAGCTATTAATCAACAGTGGCTGAGAAGATGAATCAGCTTCCAAGCTTCTGTTAGCGCATGAGAGCTTGAAGCCTTTGTAATGTTCCTTTTTACTTCCTTCCCATAATGAGTTTCAATGATTTACAAGACCATGGCCAACCCTTCCACCCTCATCTGTTGTTGCTCCAATTCTTCCTTATCCCCAAAGATATAATAATAATCCTTTCATAAATCCTTTGATATAGGATTGGGAGTCCCATAGCTCAGCAGTTAGAATACTCACCTCGCAAGCGAAGAGACCTGGGTTCGATTCCTGGCAGGTGCACCATTGGGCAAGTTTCCTTACTCCAAGCGCCTCTGTTTACCTAGCAACAAGTAAGAACCTGGTTGTTAGTTGATTGGATTTGAAACCAATATTTCTTTATTTCTTTTGCTGAGAACCTCCTTCAGACCACCCCCCCACCCCACCCCACACACACCCTGTGTGGGTAACAAAGTGCTTTGAAACATTTTGACATTACAGATGCAATATCATTATTATTTAACTCAGGTTTGCAGCTCCAACAATGATCTTACCTACTTCAACTAGAAAGCTTGGATCATATGTTGTATCACTTTTGTTTCACTGACATCTCAATGTGTTGAGCTTTGAACTCAAATTCTTTTACGCTCCAGTTATTAATTTATCTTTCATCTTTACAAGCAGTGGGACCCAAAGGCTTAGTTGGGCTTGGTTATTCTGACCATATGGCTTGAGTAAATATATTAATAAATAAAGAATCAAGGAACTTGTGGGTTATGTATGGTGTTGTGAACCAGTGGTGGTCTGGCCTTTAGCTTTTCCGTCCCCACATTCTGGAATGCCACCCTCGAATCCCTCAGTTTTGTTTCCTTCCTTGCCTCCTTCAAGGGCCGTCTGAAGATCTTCCTCTTTGACCATGTTTCAGCCACCCTCCCAAATCCTCCATCCCTCTTGATTCCAACCCCTTCTGATGTGAAAGGCGCTGTATAAATGTGATTTGTTGTTGTTGCTGAAAACATTTTTCAGCAACAACAACAATACCAGAAAATGTGCACTTCAATACCAGAAAAAGTGCGTCAAGTTTAGAATGCATCTTCTGCCGCAAGGAACTCCCATGTGTATCATATCCCCCCAGTCA
Organism: Callorhinchus milii; assembly: GCF_018977255.1. NCBI lineage: Eukaryota > Metazoa > Chordata > Chondrichthyes > Chimaeriformes > Callorhinchidae > Callorhinchus > Callorhinchus milii. Next base: position 93,898,042 of record NW_024704743.1, on the reverse strand, counting down.
CAGATCTCATGGGGCTGAGTTCTTGCATGTTTGTGTGACATATTTGGGGTAGCCGGGAGGAGATGAATTTTATGGATTGATTGTCTTTTCTAATGCCATTCATCCTGTAGTTTTCTGGCTGAGCATTTTTCAATCCCAATGTTCTACTAATGTGCAAATACCATTCCCAGCACTCTATGAGGCAATATCCTCTGCCAGTACAGTATACATTTTAATATTGCAAAATTCTCAAGTGTGTAAGTCCATGTTATACTCAGCTCGAGGGAACTGAATACTGAATTGTTGCTCAGTATAGGAGATATCATAAAGAAAAGGGCAATGTTTAGTATTTTGCAGAAAGAAGTGAATATAAACTTCTGCTTGCAAGTAGGAAGTATACTTATTGTACAGTTTCAATTCTTATTTGAATGACAAAAAAAGGATTTAATTTTAATCTCATTCCTGTGCTTTTGTACAATAATGAATGTAGACTAGGATTTGTGCAGAACATATTTTCTGCCACTTGATGTCACTTGCTCACTTCGTAAGTGCTGGGATATAGAGACAATTTCAAAGCATGTTAAAGCTTTCTAAAGCAGTTAGCACAGTGCTGATTAAAGATTAGGCATCTGATTCATAAAGTTCTTGCTGATTTAGCAACATTTTGCAGTAAATGTTACTGAAAATTGTGACACATTAATGTTAATCAATTAACCTTAATTGATGTAATTCTTGATCTGATTACCCCTCAGACGATTTTTGCCGAAGCTTGTATCACATCTCTTATCACCTTTGTTTCACTCACATGCCGCTATGTGAGACGTTGAACACAATTCCTTTATGCTCCAGTTATAAATTTAGCTTTGTCTTTACAAGTACGAGGTTTCTCAATGAGATGCATAACCAAATTTAATAATAATAATAATAATCCTTGCATTTGATATAGCGCTTTTCACGTCGGGAAGACGTCCCAAAGCGCTTCACAGAACACACTGTAAAGTGAATTGACTGTATATTTGTGGGCGAACGCGGCAGCCAATTGCGCACAGCAATGTCCCACAAACAGTCATAGATTGAAAATGACCAATTTATTATTGTTTTGTTTTTTTGGAGGGATTATTATTAGGCGTGTGGAGTAAGGAAACTTGCCCAAGGTTTCGCCCTGCCTGGAATTGAACTCAGGTCTCTCACTTGCAAAGCGAGTGCTCTAACCACTGAGCTACAGGATGAGGGAGGAATATTGCTCAGGAGACATAATAATGATAATAATCCTTGCATTTAGTGCATAATAAAACAACAAAAAGCAACAACTTGCATTTATATAGAGCCCTTCATGCCAAACAGCGTCTCGGAGCACTTAACAGTGGCGGAGCCCAATGCCGAGCCAACCTATGATATTGGGAATGTCTCAAAGTGCTTCACAAAGCTTCTGTTAAAGTGAATGTAAATACAGCGGCTAATTTGAGTATAACAATGTTCCAAAAAGATCTACAAAGTGAATGATTATTTGGGGGATTGTTGGTCAGTACACCGGGATAAACTCCCTTCTCTTTTTTGATTGGCAGACTTGGTTTAATATCTCATCTGAAGTGCAAAACACATACTAGATTGAAAAAACACTTCTCTGGAATGCAATAAAGTTACTGGAGCCTTGCTGCTGGAAAAGCATCTTGTGACCTCAACTGGATTTTCTGCACATCCTTCTCCTCCCATATATGTCAAGCTAACTTGTTAAACCTGGCCTTCCAGGAGATTGAGCCTACAATATATATGAATGTAAATTGTATTTTACTGTATTTCTATTGACGAGTGACCATTAATGCTACCACTTAGGAGGAGAATTTTTAATCTCAATTGTGGGTGAAAATATGATTCTCACAACAGGATTTGAAGAAAAGATTTGTAAATATTAAATCTGGATGAATGGATGTGGCAGGAGTTTCCAGCATGGTCAAAAGAAAAGTTTTAAAAAAAACTTTGTTTGAATGGATACAAATGTTTGCAAGGTGTAAGGTGAATGTGTGGTTTCCGATTCTTGAATACAGACTATTATTTGGTACCATGATTTCTGATTTGTTGAGAGATGTCAATCGAAACATTGCTGAACCCAAAGCTTGTTGCAGAATAAGTACAAGATGGACAGACGATAACTGAAGCACTGTGTCAATCTGGAATGTAGGGAACCAGCCGACTGCACAAAAAGTCTGTTGACTTTATTTTGTCATTTATTTATCACTTTTTGTGTGAGCAGAATGGTTTTACATAAACAATACATTTCCTAGTTGCTGCTTTTCAAAACAAAAGGATGCCTTGCATTCCAAACTACAAACTTGTGGTTTACGAAGTCACAGCGGGTTTCAAGTCAGAGTGAAAATACATCAGTTTGGAACATGTAATATTCCTTCCAGAGCCTCTACCTCTGAGATCTCCTGTAACCCTATCACTCCCTCCACTCAGCTAACACCAGTCTGCATCATGTCCCCTCACTAGGCTTTCAGCCATTCTGCTCCTGCTCTCTGGAACTCTGTCCTGCAAGTTTCATAGTCCTTGCTCTATCTTTTGTGGTTGTGAAACATTTTCAGAAGTCAAAACTGAAGAAAACTGCATTCTTTCCCACTGCTTGCTCTCAAGAATACAATTTATAAACCTGAAGATGGATTAATGTACAACTTGGCAGTGAAACTTTGTGACAGCTCTTGGAGCTTTGGGTAGCATTTGGCAGTAGGTGCAATTAAATTTTCTTGCGTTCTGTTTGTCAGTGTAACTGTTTCAGGACCTTCATCACCTAGAGTCGAATTGAAGTGCTCCCTATCAGACATATTCTACTTGTACAACTGAAAACAAATAAACAAAAGGACCTAGGCATTGAAATCCCAACATGGGGTTGAAACTGCAACATACAGGCAAGAGTATTACCAACTGAGCCAACTGATGCTCAGCTGAACCATGCTTAACATTTGGTAACAGCAAGTTCTAGATATCAGTTAGAATGATTACAGTCACTCCTCAACATTGAAAAAGTTCTCCAATCATGAATAATCTTCAATATACAAAGTAATTCATGTAAGATTTTTTGAAAACAGTGATTCTGATGGTCAGATAATGTCACCAGTAATAATTATAACACTGAATATTACATTTCTCAAACTAATATCTCTTATCAAAACACTCATACACGCATTCATAACATCCAGGCTTGACGATGCAAACTCCCTGCTTGTCAGCCTCCCCAACTCCTCCTCCATAGGCTGCAGATCATCCAGATCTCTGCAGCCCATGTCCTCTCCCGCACCAGGCTCCGTGACCCTATCACCACAATCCTCGCCCGGCTTCCCATCACACAGAGGATACAGTTCAAGACCCTGCTCCTCACCTTCAAAGCCCTCCATGGCCTTGCTCCCCCCTACCTTTGCAACCTTCTAACTTACCACCAACCTGCCCGCTCCCTCCGCTCCGCTCAGCAGGCTCCGGTCTGCTTCATGTCCCCTGCCTTGCCCGCCACACTAATGGCACGCGGGGCCTTCAGTCACTCTGCCCCCACCCTCTGGAACTCCATTCTGCAGTCCCTCAGCCTCGCCCCCTCCCTTGCCTCCTTCAAGACCCATCTCAAGACCTTCCGCTTTGACCGTGCCTTCGATCACCCTCCTTTCACCCCTGCCCTCCATCCTCCACAACCCCAGCTCAGGTCCGAAACACTGATTGTCCAGCGCCTCGGGATGTTCTCCCGAGGTGAAAGGCGTTATACAAGTGTAACTTTGTTGTTGCTGTTGTTATCATTTGTGAAGTGCCATAATAAAACCTTTATCATTTTCTCCTGTCTCCTGTCTCTGGGAACCATACATCATCTAACCAACAATGACAGCCCAAACTTTTTCTCTTCAATGCATCCACCCCACCATTGGCAGGAAGGCTTTCAGCCATTTTGCTCTCACTCTCTGGAATTCCATCCTGACTCGCTGCTTCCCTCCCCTCTTTCAAGGCCCTCTCAAAATGTACTTCTTTGACTGCACTTTTGCTTATCTTTCCTTTCTCCACCCTCTTCGTCTCCCATCCCTTAGCTCGGGTGCACATCCAATCCTGTGAATGCACTTTGGAACGTCCTCCTGGTGCGAAAGGCGCTATATAAAGGTAAATTGTACTCTGATACCTTTATATCATCTCTAGCATCTGACTGACATTGAGCTGAAAAAAANGTGCTCGTGGAATTATTACACAGAAATAACTGAAGGCATTCTCACTTGAAGAGAAGCTGGAAAGGCTGCTGCAATCTGAGAATGTGGGATCAGGGCTCTATCTGCACAGAGAGAAGTCTCTGCAGGCAAGATTTTAGTCATCGCTCTGGATGTACTGGGCAATGTCAGCCGCTGAGGGCCTTGTCCCCCTTCAGAAAACAGAGCTCTTGGTCAGTCTTTAAATATGAGGTTACTGTTGGGCCCATTTTTGAGTCCTTAGCTTCATGGCCAGTATTTTTGATTTGAAGATCAAGCACAATTTTCAAACATTCTTAAATTCAGCCTTAATTTGGAGGTTGGTTTTCTGCAGGACCTTTTAGGAAGGTTTGTTGTTAGGAGCCCAAGCAGGAAATCTGGTTCATTTCCCCTTCAGAGCAGAGTTATTTATTACCCGAGGTTCAGATGAAGCCACTGCATGGACCAGTAATTACTGTGAATCTCTTTGATATTATAGTTCTTTGCCCACAAAATACACAATCACTCCACTTTACAGTATATTGTATGAAGTGCTTTGAGACGTCTCGACGACATGATAAGGCGCTATATCAAATGCAAGGATTATTTATTGTTTATTTTTTCTTTAAATTTTCTCCTATTTTTACTTCCAATATGCAGTATTTAACATTTGTTTCCATTGACTTTAATATGGCAGTGGAAGTCAGTTGTAGTGTCCTACCAGTGAGATGAACGAACTCAGGATAATCAACGATCAAACCTGGCACCTTTCAAATTATATTCCTATTTTTGTCACTGAAATCAGATCAAGTGTACCTTTGTATAATTAAAACAGCATTGCACAACTTGCCACTAGGGGGAGTCACAGCACATAGGAATAAACAAATTAATAAACTATGTGATACATTTTCTATTCAATAACATCTCCAATAATTCCACAGTGTAATTGGCATTACAGTTCTGTGGTAAAACCTGATGAAAATGTCTGTGAACTACAGTAAGTACATAGCTGACAAGTACTCTCTGTAGGGAGCTTCTCTCTGATAGTTTTTCCTGCTTTTTGTTTGCCATAATCTTCATTTATGGTGAGCAGTAGAGATGGAACGTATAATGTAAAGTCTGGCACATGAGCAGCCTATTCCCCCTCAATATGTCTGATCTCAGAACATTAAAGTGGTTGAGGATTCAGATTGCTTGGCTGACTCGCACCAAACTTTTAAATTATGCTGGAGCTCCAGAATTAGGAACATAATCGTGGAATCCTATAGCTCAGTGGTTAGAGCACTGGCCTTGCAAGCGAGAGACCTGGGTTTAATTCCCAGCAGGGCAAAATGTTGGGCAAGTTTCCTTACTCCACATGTCTCTGTTTACCTAGCAGTTTGTAAGAACCCGATTGTTAGTCGATTGGCGGATCGCTTTTCCGGTGGTAATAATTCCTTAAAAAAANTGAATTGATCACCCCAATCCACGACTGTTTGTGGGACACTGCTGTGTACAATTGGCTGCCTTGTTTCACCCACAAAATATACAGTCAATTCACGTTACAGTATATTCTGTGAAGCGCTTTGAAACGCCTCAAAGATGTGATAAAGTGCTATGTCAAATGCAAGGATTATTATTATTATTATTACTATTACGATAATTATAAGAGTGCCCAGAATGAGAAACGGTCATTCGGCTCATCAACCTACTACTTGCACAGCTCACACACTCCTCATTTGGGCTCCATCCAACCTATTCTATTTTCTGGAAGAAACAAATCCATGCTACTCTAAAAAAATTAAGCTAATGTTCCTTAATGTTCATCCAACACCACTATATGAATCTGACCTCCTTATCATAACCTCCTTATTTACCACAGCTAACTATCCTCCACCCCCACCTCTGCCCACCATGGACCCCTGGGTCCAGTAGTACAAATGGTCAACTCGGGATTCAGTACTGGTGGAGGGGAAGGGGTTAATTAACTTCACATGAGGGAGGAATAGTCCACCTCCCACCAGAGTGACACTGATCAAAGTATGGCCTCCCCCAATCGCCTATCAGCACCGGGGGGGGGGGGGGAGTAAGCTGACTGTCTGAGATTTGGCACTGCAGGGGCTTGCTGGATTGAACAAAATCTGCAAATTCTCAAAATTACAGCAGGATAGCTAACTGTGCTTCCTTTTTAACAACGTCTATTTGTGAGGCAGTACTTTACATTGAATGTCACACAAGATCACAATCACACGATTGATCTGGATGAAGAAGTCCCTACTACCCATCTTATCTCACCCGTCAGAATACCCACCCTACTGTCCCGTCATCACCGCATCAAGCTGCTTTTTAAATGAATCCACTGACCTGGCCTCTATCAACTTTCCTGGCAAACTGTTCCAATTGCTAATTACCCTCGGGGTAAAGAAAAATTTCCTGGTATTTGTCCTGAAATTTCTCTTTATAGGAAATAACATTATGGGATATAGTGCATAGGTAGTTCGCGACATGTGTGCATGCAACCACCAGGAAGGCAAACAAGATGGACCTTGATTTAAATGAACTCTAAACCTGTGTCCTCTTATTCTACTGTCTTGACATATCCAAAAGTATTGATCTGAGTTTTGGTTTTCAATCCCATTTAAAATTTATACACCTCTATGAGGTCCAAGCTGAGTTGTCTTCTTTCAATGATGGTCTCCCCTCCTCCCCATCCCCCCAAATTCAGCGAGTGTTTGCCTTCGTGTTTAATTTCAAACTTTCAGTGATTGATGTACTTTGTAACAAATGCATTTTTTACTATGGTAATGCAGAGCATGTATGCATGTCTAGTAAACTCTCGCGTATTCATTGTTACTCCAGTGGATTGCACTAATGTTTAGATCAGGTTTTCACACAAACAATTGAGAGATATTTTGCCCCTCGTTAATGACTACACTAACTAAAACGATATTTTCAGTGACAATAATACAATACAGGCAGCTATAACCTCTGACTGAATAATGTAATCCAGTGAGATTACCATGGTGAGCATTCTTCTTCTTCTTCGATCACACCAGATAACAAATATGCTGATATGGGCTCAGCATTATTCTAATCTTAGTAATTTGGGTAAAATTGTCTCTGTCTATGAAAAAACTCTATTGCAATTTTAAAGTACAAAATATCATGATAAGTAAAGGTTTATGTTTGAAATACTTTCAAAATGTCATTAGAATTGTTGTAAGTGCAAGGATCAATTTCATAGCGTTTACCAAACAGAGAAGACATGCACACTCATCAATGAACGTGCTACGTGGAGAAGAATGACAAGATCACAAGATTGCTTTGGATGAAGAAGGCCCTTTGCCCCAGGTGAACTCATCCCTCCAGTACACCCATTCTCATCACGGAATCCAGCTGCTTTTTAAATGAATCTGGTGTCTTGGTCTCATCTCACCATTCCTGGCAACCTATTACATACTTTTCCATTTTGTTAATGCAGGCAGAGATTACTCTCCTAATTTACCCAAATTGGATTGACTTATTTTTTAAACCCCCCACATATACTGCCTCATATTTTTGGTCAGCCGGGTGTCTGACACATGCGAAAACCCGTTACCATGCTTAAGAGTATCCAAACCAAGTTAAGATTTCCATCTACACATGAAAATCCCAGAGATAGATTGTTCGAATGGAATCAGCACTGGTTTCCTGGTCCTGTTTCCTGGTTACCTAATTCCGGAAAGTATTTGGCGCAGGTTGGGAAGAGCCAAGGCTTGGGGACCCCAGAATGTGCGTTGGGGTACTGCTGGAGTCTAACCAGCTAAAATGGTATAGCTTGCCATTGGTCTGGCAAGCTTTCCCGCTACTTGTCCAGCTAGGACCATCCTACCCATTAAGGCTTTGGCTTGCAGGGTTAACAACAACAACAATAAAATTACATTTGTATAGCGCTTTTCACATTGGGAGGACATCCCAAGGTGCTGAACACACAGAGTTTCGGACCCGAGCTGGGGATTGGGGTCGGAGAGGGTGGAGGGCCGGGGGCAAGCAGGAAGATCGAAAACACAGTCGAAGAGTAGGGTCTTGAGATGGATCTTGAAGGAGGCAAGGGAGGAGTGAGGCGGAGGGACTGTGGGATGGAGTTCCATAGGGTGGGGGCAGAGGGGCAGAAGGCCCGCCTGCCAATAGTGGGACAAGTGAGGTGGGGGATGTGAAGCAGCCTGCTGAGTGGAGGGAGTGGGCAGGATGTTAGGGGGTTAGGAGGTCGTAAGGTAAGGGGGAGCAAGACAATAGAGGACTTTGAAGGTGAGGACCAAGATCTTGAACTGTATCCTCTGTGTGATGGGAAGCCAGTGGAGTTGGGCGAGGATGGGGGTGATAGGGTCTCGGAGCGTAGTGTGGGAGAGGACGCAGGCTGCAGAGTTCTGGATGATCTGCAGCCTATGGAGAGATGAGTTGGGAAGGCCGACAAGCAGGGAGTTTGCATAGTCAAGTTTCGATGTAATGAAAGCATGTATGAGGGTTTCGGCGGCCTGCGGTGTGAGACAGTGGTGGAGCCGGGCGACGTTGCGGAGGTGAGGGAAGCAGAGTGGATCATGGCGCAGATGTGGGGTGTAAAGGATTCAAGCAAGACACCAAGGTTCCAGACTGGCTTAGTAAGGTTGAGTGTACAACCATGGATTGTGATGCTGTCAGCACCTAAGGTGAGGAGGCGCTGATGGGAGCCAATCGGAAGAGCCTTGGTCTTGTTGATGTTCAACTGAAAAACGTTAGCTCTCATCCAGGACTTGATGTCTGACAGAAATTCTGTCAGGACAGCAGTTGTCCTGGAGTCAAGGATCGAGGTAGAGAGGTAGAGTTGTGTGTCATCTGCATACATATGGAAGTTGACCCAAGGAAAGAGCCCTGAGGAATGCCGCACGAGATGGTGCGGTGGCTAGAGGAGAAGCCATTTGTGGAGGTGAAGTGGAGGCGGTGTGAGAGGTACGATCTGAGCCAGTCAAGGACAGAGCTGTGAAGATTGAGGTGAGATGAGAGGCGGTGGATAAGGATAACGATGTCGAAGGCAGCAGAGAGGTCGAGGTCGACTCACTGCCCCTTGTGACTGGTCTGCCTTCCATGTCCTGCCATTGAGCCAGGCTGGCTGTACTATCAAGACCACAGAGAGCTTGCTAGATTCTGACAATCTGTTGCCATGCATGTCACCATGGAGCCAGTTCAGATCTAAGGAGACCTAATATAGTACCTCTACTACCTCACATGGCAAACTTTTTTGAATAGTTATTGTTTTTCGAGTCTTCTCCCAAAATATCTTTCAAAAAGGTTTTTACTATTTTATTTCCCATTATTCAATCTTACTTGATATAATCTGAAATAGTTTTGCAGGTTTACATTGCTTATAATATTTTGTATCAATTATACCACATTGATATAGATGTGAACTATGGAGTTTAACTTTTTTTCCCCAAGCGTCACCCCTTTTTGCTTGCATTGTGTTTGCGTTTATGCTTGGTTCACCACTTTATAATAATCTTTGCATTTGATACAGCGCCTTTCATGTTGGGAGGACATTTCAAAGTGCTTCACGGGATTTACTGTAAAGTGTAATGACTTTGTACTTTGTAGGTGAACATTATCCTGACATTGAAAAAAAGTTAGTTGATCTCAGCAATGCACTGGTGTGAATGGATTAATTAACTAGAGATCTCCCAGGCTTGAGAGGGAGAAAACAATGATAGGTCAATAGGGTCCCAGTGCTGATTACAATATTATACCCCTGCTGGAAAGAATGCATATGTGGGTATAAGATAAGGATAGAATTGAGCTTGGCTCCACAATTAAACTCCACAGTCAACCTCCATTGTCTAGATCACATGTAAAATGATAATAACTTTGCTGAGATACCAGAGAGTGTCCTCTTCTCAATCTCCCAGCTGTATTTCAGCTTGAGGCAGCAGTTTCAGAAGGCAAGTGGAGTGAATGCAGTTGAAAAACACAACTAAACTGATGTTCCAACAACTAAAGAGTAAAGAGTGGTTGAGACCAATGAGTTATTGAAATGAGTCATTGATCAGACAAAAAAACAAAAGCTTTATACAACCCTTGTTTGGGGCAAGTCATAGAATGTGAAAATGTTTGTTGGAAACGGATTAAAATCCTTATCTTCCTCTGAGGAGAATAGGACTTATTTGGCTTTGAACATCTTTATGGCAACTATCAGTGGTGGTCAAATGATTATGTGAGCTAAAAAGAGCTAGGTTTGCCCTTTCTCTGTCCAGGATGACACAACCATCTGTCTTGGTTGAATTTTCACATTCAGTTAGCTGAGGTTGGGATTTGCCACAAACCCACTAACTGAGCAGTTGGCATCTCAATACAATGCTTTGTTAATGGTTAATCCTAATTTGTTGGCCAATTCTGGGAGCTGCCCTTGAATCCAGCCCAGACACTGGGATGATGGTGTCTTCTCTTTTGACTGTAAAGGTCCAACGTGAAGCATGTTGGACAGTCACAATTCAATTCCTCAAGGGTATTGTCTCACATCACAAAATTCAGAGAAGCTCAATTCGGCCGGTGTGAGACCTGGCAAATATTACACTGATGTTGCCCTTCTGAAGCACATTACAGGGCAAAATTTGCAAGTTGTGTTAACCACGTGTAAACACATGAGTAAAGAGGGAATTACAGGTGCCCTTAATGATCTCATTTTATAACTGCTGAAAAGGGTTCAGAATCTCCTGTAATCTTTGAAATTGGTAGTCATTTACAAAATGAAGAGCACCTGTATTTGCCTCTTTACATATGACTTTACACACGGTGAGCACAACCTCCAAAGTGCATCTCTAGTGTTGGAATAGTGTAGAAGGGGATTTTCTCTACCTCTGAAAGACCTTTACCTGACACCAACGGTGGTAACGTTTCCTGGTATATTGTACAACTATACAGAACATTGGAATTTTTCACCCTTACGTGCTCAAATTGGAAAAGTGTTCTATTTTCCCAAACTAAAATCTTTTTTGCGTTGGTGAGCATCAAATCCATACAAAATATTAAACCTAATTCAGGGTTTTAGCAGAGAATAAAGTGCAGCTTTGTCACTTTGGGACTAGAGAGAAGCACTTTCATGGAAGGCCATTCTGGATCAGTAAATTTGGGTATTTTCAGACAATGCTGTAACAAAGTGACTGTTTCCTTACCCCGAGGGTCTACTTGTGATGGGATCAGAGGGTCTTGTTATTTACAAAGAGCTCCATAAACACTGTGAGAAAATTGCAATCTGCAGTCAGAGTATAAAAAAAGAGTTGGGATTTTATCAGGTTGAATAAGAAACAGATGGCTGTTCACCAGGGCGTTCAGTGCAACGCAGCTCAGCACGCTGGGTCAGGCATGTTTTTCCCTACCCAGATCACATACAGCCACTCACCATTCTGTACTTACTCTGAGTAACCACGCAGCCAATTCTAGCTCACAATACAGAGTAATGCTCTGCGTCTTTGTGTCTTGCCTTCACTGCCTCTTCACTGAGAAAGAGTTAGCGATATGAGGAAAAAGGATGCCTGCGATTTCTGAAAGCTGTCAAAATGCGGAAAAAGGCCAGAGAGCAAATTGGTTGGCCTTTCTCCCTCTGGGTTATGTTGTACGCTTTGCCAGCTTTCAGAAATCACTGTTAACTGTTGTGAATATCTCAAATTCTACCTGAACAAGTTCCAGATTGGGTTTCCTGGGGGACTGTGTGGCATTATCTGAAGGAGATCCCCTTCTTAATTAAGAAATCCTGTTAAGCAATACCACAAAATTAACTCCATAATTTTTTTCTTAGAGAAATTGCTCAAGATAATTTCCTCTTGGTTTTCCTGTCTCCTCTGATATCATCAAAATGTTGTTGCCATTTAAAAACCATTAATTTATCATCATCTCCAATAACATGTGTAGTCTGGCAGGTAAAATCAGAGTTGTACATTCAGAAACTCTCTTCTTGTTCCTTGCTTACTGGCTGGTGAGACACCCTGTTCCCTGAAGACGACATACTATTAAAGTGTTGGGAGGATCAAGTGAAATTTAAGCTGCACATTGAAATTGTTCCAATTGTTTCCGTTTGTTTCACTGTATTTGGAAATTGATTTGTCCCCGTTTACTTGTGTTTTCTACTCATTTTAAGCTGCCTTTTCTATAGAGCAGGAAGAGGCAATTTAATGTCTTATGTTCATTCAATAACTGGCATAGATTTGGTGACCTCAAATGGAAAGCTAGACATCTGCATTCATTTGCTAGACATCTGTATTCATTTGCTCAGCTATCTGGGTTGACTCCTTAACCACCATCAGTGACTCACTGGAGTGAAGATAACATTCTTGGTAACAGCTTTACAGAATTAGCATAGTTATGTTTGATGAGACTAGTAAGGCAGTGAGCGTCTGGGATTCAGAAGTAGCCAGGTTTTTACCACACTGGGAAACAGGTTAGACTTCAGACAATATCAGTCTGGACCTTTGTAGGAATCAAATCAGAAAAATAAACAGTTGCAGATACTGGAGTTGGTGCTGTAACTACAGTGCTATCCTCCCCTGAATGCAGCTGCGATGTGGCTTGTGATGCAATCTTCCCATTAGTACAATTTTCAGATTCTGTTTTTTATTAATTCCCAAGGAAAATATAGTGCAGATTTTTAAACTTTGCACTTACATTTTGCTGAAGGCTATTTCAAATCTTTACAGAAAGAAAAACTATCACTGTAGGATTATCTGTACATGTTCCTTTTTCACTGTTAGAGCTCCCAGTGAAACTAACACGACACAGGGTCTTGTAACCTGCGGCGCATTTTTAAATTGATTCTAGGTGTAGGGCCAAGTCTCAGTGTGCAGAACATCTCTAAGCTTGAAAATGCAATGCAATCCAATTTATATTCATATAGAACCTTTCACGTTGGGTGAATGTCTCAAAGAGATTAACAATGTTGAATGGGCAACCGACCTAGGGCCGAGAGCCAAGGGGAAGGGAAAGGTGACCGAAAGCGCGGTCAAAGAGGTACATTTAAAGATGTAACAAAATAGTAGCAGAGAAACCAAATAAGTCAAGAATGGGAGTAATTTGCATGACATTGGATACTGTTGGGATTCCCCTAACAATTGCACATCACTGAAGGCACTACATGCAATGCTTAATGAAATTTTCCCCCCAAAATGCTTAGGTAATGCCAAATTTGGGTTTTAAAGGTCTGTGGATTATTGGGTGGGGGTGGGGGAAGGAATTCTGCTGTGTTTTGAAGTTCTGGTAAAGAATGGGTTAGAGTTGAGAGTTTCCATTTCAATAGAGAGAAGATGCAGAGAAGAACAGAAACATGTAGGTTTAGGCAGATTTTTTGGAGCTTAGGAGGAACAAGAGAGGAAAGTTCAGAAGAGCAATGACCATTGAATTATTGATAAAAGAGTGAAAGGCAAGAAAGGTTAGGGAAGTTGGAGTAAAGAGAAAACTTGTCCATTCTTTGCCTGAGATCCAGCACCATTTTCTAAAAAAAGTAACAACAATTTGCATTTATATAGTCCACTTCATCCAGGCTAGCATCCCAGATGCTTGACAATGGCGGAGCACGATGCCGAGCCAAGGGGAAGTTAGGTGACCATAAGCGCGATAGCAGAGCAAGGTCTTCAGGCGCGACCTGAAGATAATAATAATAATCCTTGTATTTGATATAGCGCTTTCCACATCTTCCAGTCGTCCCAAACCACCTGCTTCCTCTGGGGATTGAGCACATCTGTTGCTGCATTCCCAATGCACAAACACAAACTTTCCACTGGTCAAATTCCTCATCTGATCATAGCCCAGTCAGTATAATATAATCCTTGATATAGCATTTTCCATTTCTTCCAGTCGTCCCAAAGCACGTCACAGAATATACTGGAAAGTGAATTGTTTATATATTTTGTGGGCGAAACGTGGCAGCCAATTGTGCACAGCAGTGTCCCACAAACAGTCGTGGATTGAAGTGACCAATTTACAGCAACAACAACAAAATTACACTTGTATACTGCCTTTGACGTCAGAAGGATGTCCCAAGGCACTGGACAGACAGACTTTTGGACCCGAGCTGGGGGTCAGGGTCAGGGAGCGTGGAGAGCAGGGGGGGAAGCAGGGAGAAACAGTCGAACAGGAGGGTCTTGAGATTGGTCTTGAAGGAGGCAAGGGAGGGAACGGGGCGGAGAGACTGCGGGATTGAGTTCCAGAAGATGGGTGCAGAGTGGCAGAAGGCCCACCCATCAATAGTGGGGCGAGTGAGGCGGGGATGTGAAGCAGGCTGGAGCCAGCCGAGCGGAGGGAGCGAGCAAGTTGGTAGGGGGCTAGGAGCTTGCAGAGGTAGGGGGGAGCAAGACCATGGAGGGCTTTGAAGGTGAGGACTAGGATCTTCAACTGTATCCTCTGTGTGATGGGAAGCCAATGGAGTTGGGCAAGGATGGGGGTGATAGGGTCATGGTGCCTGGTGAGGGAGAAGATGTGAGCTGCAGAGTTCTGGATGATCTGCAGCCTATGGAGGGAGGAGTTGGGGAGGCCGACAAGCATTGAGTTTGCATAGTCAAGTCTCAAAGTAATGAAAGCGTTAATTTATTCATCATTATTATTATAATTTTTTTGAAGGAATTATTACCCCCAGAAAAGTGATCCACCAATTGACTAACAACCGGGTTCCTACTTACTGCTAGGTAAACAGAGGCATGTGGAGTAAGGAAACTTGCCCTATGGAATATCATGAAGTGTACACATATAGCTTGGCTTTGTGAGAGCTTATCTTAATGAATATTTATTACAAAGCAGTTCTTTTTAAAAACAACCTGGTTTTCTTTGTGAATTTTATCTCCACAGTAAATCAGGCAGACAGTGGTTACCAAATAGTTTTTTGTGATGTTGTGTTTTGAGTTTACACTCTGCAGGATGTCGCATACAGGAGGTGCCTGCACAGGGCAATTAAGCAATTCACTGTCTTACAGCAATTGCACATGAATGTGATATAGTTATGATACCCCGGTGTTTATCTCAAGACATCAGCAGGCCTAGGAATGGCAGGGTCTTGTTTGGGCATCAGTCAGGAAAGACACATCTGACAAAGCAGAGATGAGCAGCAGCAGAATCCATGTTGAACCTAACCAGCCCCTGCTAAAAGATCTGGTTTGCAAAGGTCAGGCAATTTTACAGACTTTAGAATATGTGGCCTGCTAAATAGCATTTGACATGAGAACAATTTGGTTCAAGCCATCATCATTGCTGCATCTCACAGTGCTGGTGTAGTCTGTGAGGTGGGTGGAACCAGATCCTTGTTGAGATTGAAACCTGTGGCACAGAACCAGGAGCATTTGAGATACAATCGTGATCTCACGGGAGAGCTAACTCCATCAGCACTAAATAGAGGGAGAATAGTCTTGAGTCTTCAAGGAATCTTAAATCGATAGTTATTGTGATCAATAAGAACTTCCTTTGAGTATCTGTATAAATAGGCATAGGAGCATAGAGTGTAAGTTGTCATTTGTAATTAACCCCTATTTGGGGTTATAGCCTGCTCGCCTACAAACACATAGTCACTACACTTTACAGTAAATCCTGTGAAGCACTTTGCGATTTTCTGCTAACGTGATAAGGAGCTATATCAAATGCAAGAATTATTATTTATAATTATTTATTATTAAGGGAATCAGATTAATTAGACCTTACCATCAGGCAGAGCAAAAAGAAACACCACTTTTCTTGTGTGTAAGAGATAGAATAGAGTATGATTTTTATTCCGTAAGGCCCGCCCGATGGCATGTAATGGTCATTTCCTGTCCTGTATACATACTCCTGCCCTTGAAAAACAATGGTAGCGAGAATTGATCTTTGACCTCCTTCTGAAAAGCAATGTTTCAAAAAGTGCTCAGATTCTTCCCCCTCACCCTCCCTCCTTCCCTCCCTCCCCTCTTGCTTTCCATCCACCGTAAAAATCTGACCTGAGTTGAAATATTATTGGGACACTTCCGAGAATTTATTGTCAGCTTTCGGTATGAGTGACCCATCTTATGTGAAGCGAGCCTATGCCAAGTTCTGCCTGCATTTCATACACCCGCTTCTTTGAGTTATTAGAAAACAAGCTCGCCTCTCCATGGAGACGATTAAATTACGATCATTTTAATTCGAATAAATAAACACAAGTCTGCAAAAAAAAAACTTGTTAGAGATTAAAGGAAACCCCTCAGCAATCCTCTTTCAGTCTGAGGGTATGGCATTGCAGTGATATGTGATATCTGCCCAGTTATTTGCACTGTCCCCTCAATGACTCTGACACTGTAACTGCATGGATTCCTCAGTGTCAGCCTGCTCTGCTGTTGCTGGCTCAGAGAGAGGAAGTGGGTAATAAAACAAAAATCTGAGCGGCTCGCTGGAGCCAGTGACGCCGGGGGTTGAGTTAATTGCTTTGAATTGGGAAAGAATTTAGACTAATTTTTTTTCAAATTCATTTGATTTTGTAAACCTGCCAGCTCTCCGATTTTAAGCAGAACAAGTGGACGGGAGGGGGTGGGGGGGGCAAGAGAAAGCAAGTTTCCTTTTTTTTCCCCCTGGTTTCCTTTCCCCCCCTTTGCTGATGTGTTTTTAATCACCCTCTGAGTGGGCTTATAGAGTGGAGCTGTTTGAATTGAACAGTTTTCTTGTAGTTAAGTACCTGTGAACTATCCCCACCGGCGAGTGCCATTCTGGCTTCCCTGCAGACTTGTAGCTCATTAGCCCCATTGCCATGATTCAGTGAGTTGGGGGTGAATTTCACGTTGACTCTGGCTCGGGCTCATTTATCAGCCTACGGAAGAGCTGGGCTCAGACATCCAGCAGCACATATTGTTATTATTGAGTCTTAAGGCGTTTTGCCACACTTGAATCCTCGGCCTGTTAAAATCAGGGCCTCAGAAAACTACCTGTAAATCCAGTCACACGTGTACACAGAGGGCAATGCCCCTTATCATTATTACTGCACCACTGCCTCCTGTTCCCCTTTGTGGGAAACTTATGCGTTTAGCCTTTAAGACCATTATCTTAACATTTAAAGTCAGGCCGAATTTTGGAAATCTTTAAAATTAATTTTCATTTTTGAACTGTGGAAAACCAATACCAAATTAAGACCGAATTTAAATAGTTTCAAAAATTAGGCGTGACCTTGAGTTTTAGGGCAATGGTCTTAAGGCTAAGACCATGAGTAATTTAGGGCTTCTGATGCAAGGCATTTTACACCAGTCCCACATTTACCATTAAAATTATATCTGAATCCTTTTGATGTGAAGTTAATGGCTGGAGACTCTTGTCCTCCTGCTCGCTATTAAGATTGACTCAATTTTGGTTTAAAAATATAATTATTGGATTTGTAACGTTCTACAACTAT
The DNA here is from genome assembly GCF_018977255.1 of Callorhinchus milii. NCBI lineage: Eukaryota > Metazoa > Chordata > Chondrichthyes > Chimaeriformes > Callorhinchidae > Callorhinchus > Callorhinchus milii. The sequence continues at coordinate 93,880,528 of NW_024704743.1, read as the reverse complement.
TGCCAAAGACAATTATTGGGCCAATTCACGATCTTTAGTGTGAAAGCCACAGTGGCCAAAAGATGGCAGCACCTGCCCTGAGAGTTGTGTCTCCCAACCCCAGATCAGCAATTCAATGTCAGTTTATTGTATGTGAGGTAAGTTTGAATACAAATTGCAGCTGCTGCAGTGGTTTGTAAATTTATGTTTTGGGTTTTATGTTTTCGTGTGGGCCATAATCATGTGAATCACAATGCAACCTGCACTTTTCCCTTTCCCATGTATCACATTTTCTGAACAACTTGTCCGGATATTCACTCTGCCCGCAATTCAGAGATTCACACAGTCATCAGTGGAAGTTCATTCAGTCATCTCAATGTAGAGATTTACTCAGTCATCAATGATGAGATTCACTTAGCACTTAATGTTGAGATTTACTCAGTCTCTTCAATGGAGAGATTCACAGTCCTCAATAATAATAATAATCCTTGCATTTTATATAGCCCCTTATCACATCTTCGAGATGTCTCAAAGCACTTCACAGCATAAACTGTAAAGTGAATTGACTGTATATTTTGTGGGCAAAACTCAGCAGCCAATTGCGCACAGCAGTGTCGCACAAACAGTTGAGAATTGAGTGACCAACATTATTTTTTTAAGGGATTATTACCCTTGGAAAAGCAATCCACCAATCGACTAACGACTGGTTTCCTACTTACTGCTAGGTAAACAGTCACATGTGGAGTAAGGAAACTTGCCGAACATTTTGCCCTGCCTGGGAATCTCTGTTGCGAGGCAAATACTCTAACATTACAATACAATACAAAATTACATTTGGATAGTCCCTTTCATGTCGGCAGGACGTCCCAAGACGCTGGACAGTCAGGGATATGGTCCCGAGCTGGGGGTTCGGATCAGGGAGGGTAGAAGGGTGGCTAAAAGCTCGGTTGAAGAGGGGGGTTTAACCTTCCCCATAACCAATGCTACAGGCATAACCAATGTGCTACAGGACATCATACTCCACACTCAATGTTGAGATACATTCAATCCTCAGTGAAAAGAGTCACTCAGTCTTCAATGTGGAGATGTATTTACCACTAATTTACCACTAAACTCATGAATACAGAGATTCACGAGATGATTTAAGCAGATATTTACTTAATAAACTATGCCCCCACCCCCGTTCTGATCCTGATCATCATCAGCAAGGACTAAGGACCTGGAGAGCGGTCAGCTTTTAACTGCAAGAAGTTGGCTCACAAAGACCCTGGTAGCTGAAAGATCCACTTTAGAGATGGATCACTTTAGAGGTAAACTTGCGGTCAAGGAAGGCATCTTATCATGGGGTTTCACTATATAGAAATTTATTGAATGCTGAATGGGATCTAAAGCACAACATTGTAACAAGATTCTCAAAATATCTCCTGCCAAGAGTCAGAAGTGCATCACAACAGTAAATTCCGTGAACAGTTTGAGACGACCTCCTGACATGAAATATGCTACATCAAGGATTATAAATCAATTTTTATCATACCAACCTGAGGGAACTCCGCTCCAACCCAGTTTACCTCTGGACTGCAGTTTAGTGTGGCTCAGTTTCTATTATGAACATTGTATTTTAGACTGAAACATTTAGATGTTTCTCAATACTTAGTGTACATGTTCTTTCAATCTTCGTTTTTGAATTGACAGAAACAGCAGATGAGTGCGGTGGCCTGTGAGAAACTGAGAGAATTTGCCTGTGATGGGTGTCGGGAACAGGAAACAGGGTTCGACAGGGATTTTTGAAAGAGATTTGAAAAAGGAAATATTTGAATATTTGAAGACAAACAAAATCATTTGAAGAACTTGAACTTGAATCTATTCTGAAAAAGACAACACGTAAGTTACTAGTCTTTAAGCGTTACAATCTGCCACAGTTATCCATCCATTAATTCACTTACCACGTCCAGGTAAGAATTTGAACGTTTTCATTTGAACACATTTCCTGAATAAAAATATCCACTTTCGAGAGCTGAAAGGATTTGAGCCCTACCCCAGTTTATGGAATATTGCAAGTAACTCAATATCTCCATGAATAATTTAGGATTGTTTCCTTAACAGGGTAAATTAGTTTTATTTTAAAAATACATATTTTTGGTACTAGTTCATCTTTCGAATCTCATTCCCTTCCCTCCCAAGCTGCACCTGAAACACACGGAAACACGCTGCAAAAAACTGACTGTCACATACACCTGCTCTGTGATTTAACTCAGGAGTGAGGATCGAATTTGCACTGGATAGTAAGTACAAAGCAAGCAGCCCAGAGAATGTTTTTCGTTAGCAATATTATTTGAATGCAGTGAGAATAAAGCCTTATTTTATTTCATCGAATGAAATTGGGGACTAAAGTGGTTAGCTGGAGGAATCTTGCCGTTTTGAAGACTGGATGTCCTAACATGCATTTCTCATATAAATAATAATCCTTGCATTTGATACAGCACCTTATCATGACATTGAGATGTCACAAAATGCTTCACAGGATTTTACTGTGAAGTGCAGTGACTGTATTTGTAGTCAGCCAACTTACACACAGCAATGTCCTACAAAATAGCTGTGAAGCGAACAACCAATTGTATTTGGGAATTTTTGGTCAGGACGCCAAAAGAAACTCACTTCTCTTTCCAAATATATAAACACTTTTATACAAATAGGTGGAGGGAAAAATACATGGTAAGAAAATACTGTAAATCTAAATTGTTGATTGTTACAGGGTGAACCTATGTGCTGGTCTGAGTTTAGTGTATTACTGGGCATAGAGAGTCATTGCGTGGAGAGATTTAACGGATATTGTCTCTAGCTAGGGACACTGTTGCCGGTTAGAGCATGTGTGTATGTGTGTGTGTGTTTCCACCCACCTGTTGCCCCAGCTGAGATCAACTAAGTCAACACAGACTGGCGATCCAACCTGCACCTTCTTACACATAAGATAAAATACGCAAAGCATTATATCTGCATTATATTTATATGCAGAAAATAATACTTTATATATTTTTGATTACATATTTAAAACAATTATTATTGCATTATGTAAAAAATACATTATAGAGTTTGCATTTTACGCAAAGCAATAATGGGGGATATTTAGGAGGAGTCTTTTTAATACAGAGAGTTGTTAGGGTGTGGAATACCATGCTGGATGCAATGAGCAAGGCAGGATCTATATTAGCTTTCAAGAGGTAATTAGAGAGATATTTCAAAAGGGATAATTTTCAGAGGTATGGCATAAAAGGCAGGTAAATGAGTAAAAGGCAAATGAGCCAAATGGCTTTCTGTTGTGTTGTAATAATAATAATCCTTGCATTTGATATACTTCCTTATCACATCGTTGAGACGTCTCAAAGCGCTTCTCAGAATATACAGTAAATTGATTGTATATTTTCTGTGTGAAACTCACTAGCCAATTGCGCACATCAGTTTCCCACAAAGTGACCAATTTTTTTTACATATGGGACTATTACCCCCAGAAAGTGATCCGCCAATGGACTACAACCAGGTTCCTACTTACTGCAAGGTAAACAGAGGCGTGTGGAGTAAGAAAATTTGCCTAAGGTGTTGCCCTGCTCAGGAATGGAAGCCAGGTCCTTTAGCTTGCGAGCGAATGCTCCAACCAACACGCTACAGGACTCTACAAATTTCAAAATTTCTGTAAATTTCTATGGTTCCATTACAGAGTTATTCTGCCTGTACCAATACATTAAATATTACAAGATTCCGCATCAGGTATTTGTTTCTGTCTCTGACTCATGAATATCTATGAGGTGAAGTGTCCATGTGAGAAATCAGCAAAAAACATTACCATCTGATGCTGTTGAAGGTCAATTGCTGTGATTCATTCCTTGCACTGAAAGAGTTAAGTGGTATGGATGCAGTTTGTTTTTCTAAGCCACACAAAAAAAATAGCTTTGTAACTCAAAGACCTTGAAGCCTCTAATCCTACAAAGGAATACAATCCCCGCAACCTTTGATATGAATTTAGCCGAAGTACATTCATCATATCATCGAGAGAGAAAAAAAATGAAATGGCATCATTTGATCATCCTGTAATTTGAAGTTCTCGTCTGCGCCGAGTTATAAAAAAAACCCCACACAATAGCTGGAAAATGAGATCAAAATGGTTTTCCTCTAACAGTGGGTCAATGTGTTGTGTAAGCACTTCCATCCTGTGAAGTCTCTGGTCGGTCTCCACCTGCTAAGCCGGCACTAGAGGCACCGTTGACCCAGCCTCCCCCTTATTTTGCTGGCGCCAGAGCTGGACGGGTCTTGCACTTTGATTATTTGTGTTAACAGTTAATTTAACACAGTGGACACTTGTGCCAAAGCTGCCTGAACTTCCTAATGCATCCCAACAAATGTGACTTTTATAGGTTCCTTCGCAACGCCCTTCCCCCACCCTAATCCTTTCCACATCTCACAGGAAAAAGCTATTTTAGGCTGCTCTGCCCCTGACGTTTGCTCTGTAAGGATTGAATTTAATGGAGATTTATGGACCCAGGGGCATGCAGCTCTTAAGAAATTTCATAAACTCAAGCAGTTATATTTAGAGCTTGCAGATGAAGTTCTTTTGTGCAGACTGGGGCTTTTCTGACATTTTCTCATTAACTTTGTGCTTCTACGTTTAATCTAAACATTTCAGCGACACATGGCCCTGGGAACAGCACTAAGTCTCCTTTTTATGAGTGAAAATGTTTAAATTAAAAGGTTAACAAGAGGTTGCCAACAACAACAAGGAGGAGCTTGGAAAATGTTAGGATTTGTCAACATTTAAACAGTCAAGATGGGGGCTGAAAAAGTTGATCCAAGTCCACAGTGACACAGTCGTGTCCGACCCTGCTTACGAGACACTGCAGATATGGAAATATCTGATCTCAAGAGTGCGCAAATTCCTAAATGCTCTTTCTCTTGTCCCTTGGAGGGCTTGAGCAGACAACATTCGCAATGTGGAAACTAGATTGTGCATTAAACAATTTGACATGTTATTTGATATTAATCTAATAAACCAACAAGTGAATAACCTTTAATGTATTGCCGGGCTCTGTGAGCACATTTAGGAAACAGCGCTGCAGCATTAACATCATCTACAATTCAATGGTGCCTTTTCTGTGATCATTCTTTTGTTGACCTCTGTTTGCCTCCTAATCCTTTGCCTTTCCAAAGGCCCAAAACTGTGGAAAGCTTTTAAATTCAGTTTTAGTTTGGAAGCCATTTTTTCCCGCAGTTCTTGAAAAGAATTGGCTTGGAAGATAAGACTGAATTTAAGAATTTTCCGCAATGAAAAATTGCAATATGGCCTCACAGCCAAAAACCATGAGGCTTTTCGAGTCTCGGGCTGCTTGGCCTTTATGACTGTAGCAGCTACAGTGGGACATTCTGGGCTGTGAAATCCTCCATGACAACACTCTGTGACTGGTCAGCAGGAAGCGCAGTTCAAAGAACAACAGCAAATAGACTCTTCATGTCTCTCCTCTTTTGCTTTACATCCAGGCTCGACTATGCAAACTCCCTGCTTGTCGGCTTCTCCAACTCCTCCCTCCATAGACTGCAGATCATCCAGAACTCTGCAGCCCGTGTTCTCTCCCACACCAGGCTCCGCGACCCTATCACCCCCATCCTCTCCCGACTCCACTGGCTTCCCATCACAAAGAGGATACAATTCAAGATCCTAGTCCTCACCTTTAAAGCCCTCCATGGCCTTACTCCCCACCCTACCTCTGCGACCTCCTAACTCCCAATTTACCCTCTCCCTCCGCTCAGCGGGATCCAGCCTGCTTCAGGTTTCCCAGCTTGCCCGCCCCACCATTGGCAGGTGGGCCTTCAGCCATTCTGCTCTGGAACTCCATCCCACAGTCCCTACGCCTTGCCCCCTCCCTTGCCTCCTTCAAGACCCATCTCAAGACTCCTCTTCAACCGTGTCTTCGATCACCCTCCTTCCCCCCCTGCTCTCCACCCTCCTCGATCCCGACCCCCAGTTCCGGTCTGAAATACTGACTGTCCAGGGCCTTGGGACGTCCTCCCGACAAGAAAGGTGCTATACAAATGTAATTTTTTTTTGTTGTTGCTTTCAATGCTGCTCCATCTGACAGTGCTGATCAGGCAGGGTTACACACCAACAACGTGTATGTGTATGTTTAGGTGCCAGGAAACTGAGAGTTGTTTGCACGTAGTATTAGAACAGCGTGAAACTAGCCAGGAGAATTACTGTGTGTACACCCTTTTGTAGGTACTGCTGCAGTCCACATTTGTCTTTTCCTTGATGTTAAGTGCTAGAGCATGATGTGAAAAGGAGCTTCTTGCTGTCACTTGTTCCATGAAACACTCATATAAAATCATAGAAATCATAGCTTAAAAAGAGGTTATTCAGCCCACAGAGTCTATGCCGCTGCCAACTCTTCCATTACAGCTAAGTACAGCACAGTAATTGTAATCCCAATTCCCTACTCTCTTTTTGTGCCCTTTCATATTACTCCACTTTGAATGTTTATTCGATTCTCTTTTAAATGTGATTATTTGATGCCCCAGCAGATCGAATTAAAGATCCTTGTCCCCCTGTTCAAATCCCCCCATGACCCCAACCCTTCCTAACTCTGTAACCTCCTGTAACCCTCCTGCTCTGGCTGTTCCCTCCGCTCATTTTCCCCACCTGACCCGACCTACCAGCAGTGGCCGAGCTTTCAGCCTCTGAAACTCCATCTTGGAGTCCTTGCGCATCACCCCCTCTCCCTCCTCACCTTTAAAACCTGCATTAAAAACCTTCTTTTCTAACTTTTTATTCCCTTGACTGCTCCCCCCCACCCCACCGACCATCATCACCTTCCTCATTTCCCTCGCCCCCACTGAGGTTTGTGCCAGTTGGTTTTTTGAACCAAATTGAGTCATGCTGCCGATGTGAAAGGGGCTATAAATGTCAAATTGTTGGTTACAAATTATTGCTGTGTTCACCTACAAATGCACAGTTACTATACTTCACAGTATATCTCCTTTGATGTAGCATTTATGTTTCATATAATGCCTTATCATGTCATTGAGATGTCTTAAAGCTCTTCACTGTATGTATTTTGTGGGTGAATGCGGGAGCCAGTTTTGTCCACAGCAATGTCCCACAAATACCAGTGGACTGAATGAACATTTTATTTGGGGGATGGCTGGCCAGGATAATTTTTTTAATAATAAAGAAACAATACAACAATATTTAATTTTCAGGCATGGGAGGGTTAGTGGGGGAGTAGGAAACATTCTCGTGAAGTGGGGGAGGGGTGTAGGGGCATTCCCAAGCCTATTGTTAAGGACAGCTTTCAGAACAGTTGTTCACGCCATCTTCTGTCCATGTGATACTTATCGCATAGCGCATTTCCCTTCTCCCCCCTCTCCCGCTCCCATATTATGTAATTTGAAGAATTATCCTACTTTACAATTAGTTCCAAGAGTCAGTTCTGGGTCAAAACAATTGATGGCAGAATAATTCTACTGAGGACATAATTTCCTTCTCCCTTGTGTAATAAGAGCATTGAAATCCCATAGCTATGCATCATTTATGGCTTTAAGCTATGTTTGGATATCAATGTTGTAATCTTTTGGGCCACTTTGAGAACCAATGTATTTTACAATGTTTCCAGATGGAGGAGGGTTCATAGGCAGGAGACTCAGACATGAATTCTTGCATCTTCTTCAACAGAAAGATTCACAAGTTAATAACCAATTAACTTGTCTTAATGTTAAAAGGTCACAAAAGGAACATTTCAAGATATTTCTAAGAACAAATGCCATTTACATATAAAATATGTTTGTGCTGCACTTTCTGCAGTATTTATTTACGATCATTTAAGGGAAGATATAGGGATGTTTTTTTTGTAAAATTTGTCAATTATCCAAACAATTGGCTTGTTACCATGTTAGTTACAGTCTGCCAGGAAAAATGACGTTAGAAAATAAAGTACCTTTTGGCTCCTGTGTAATTCCCTCTTCACTCATCGATTTGCACATGTTTAACTCAACCCGTAAATGTTGTAAATTAGATCCCATTGAGTCACCTTACTAAAGCTCTTTGTCATTTTTGCAAGATACACAATCATGACACTTTACTGTGAAGCACTTTGAGACGTCCTGACTTGAAAAGTACTATAATAAATCCAGTATTATTATTATTAATGGAATATTTTTGTTTTACTTTCGTTCAGATCATCCTCTATAAGAGGAATTATAAAAAGTATACAGTGGTTTGACAAAGAACAACAACAACAAGATTCCATTTATTGAGCGCCTTTCACGTCGGGAGGACGTCCCAAGGCGCTGTACAGTTGGGTCAGGACCCGAGCAAGGGGGAAATAATAATAATCCTTGCATTTGATATAGCGCTTTTCACGTCGGGAGGATGTCCCAAGGTGCTGGACAGTTGGGTCGGGACCCGAGCAAGGGGGAAATGGTCAGGGTGAGGGGAGGGAAGGGAGGCAGCGAGGAGGGGGTAGAGAGTCGAGAGGGGAGCTGAAGGCACGGTCAAAGCGAAAGGTCTTGAGACCGGCCTTGAAGGAGGAAAGGGAGGAGGTAAGGCGAAGGCACTGGGGGATAGAGTTCCAGAGCCTAGGGGCTGAGAGGCTGAAGGCCCGGCCACCGATAGTAGGGCGGTTGGGGCGGGGGATGTGGAGGAGACCGGAGCCAGAGGAACGGAGGGTACGGGCGGGTAGGTAGGGGGATAGTAGGTCGGAGAGGTAGGAGGGAGCAAGGCCGTGAATGGCCTTGTAGGTGAGGGTGAGGATCTTGAATTCGAAAGAAGTTATTGTGCTGCAGAAAGCATGACATAGAGAGGATATAGGGTTTGATTTTAAATGACCACAGGTGTTAAAACCTAAGCAAGATTTAATCTGAGCTGTGATATCTTACATTGCAGTGAAAGGAAATGGTTCTATATGCTATATGTTAGTGGTAGTAGGTTCAACAACAACAACTTTCTTTGATATAGTGCCCCTCATGCAGGGCAGCATCACAGAGCACTTGCTAAGTTCGCTTGCTAACTAAATACTAGGTTCAGTATTAAATATATCAAATGCAAGTATTATTATTATAAAGACAATTTTTTTTCCAACAAGCTTGGCACTTCAGAACAAGTGTACATGGTTTCACTGCTGGATGTACCTATGACTGAAGCTCTGGAATTACTGTCCTTTGTGGAGCTGGAACCTGCTAGATTGAAGCATTATACTCTGAATGTTTCAAAATTGGTTGTGAAAGTTTTTTTGTGGGCTCGTTGAGGCTCAGGTTATTGAATATTGCCCTGATTGCATTATTCAAAGACCCGAACAATGCATATTTTCTTCCCATATTTTTGCAGCTCAGAGAGACTATACACAAATGGGGGGGGGGGGGGGGTGAAAAGATATTTGGGCTTAAGTTAAAGAGCCATTGGAGTTTAGGTGTTGATGTTGCAAACTGTTACTTCACCTCTACAACTCATCATTCAAATTCAACCCAGAATGAGTCTCAGTTTGTTGGCTGCAAGAGCTATACTTGAAATGACTTTAAGCTACCTCAATCCTTGGTAACATCAGCTGACTACAAAAGTTCTCATAATGTAACTCCAATTAGATTCCTGACACTCACTCAGCAGTCACATAAGGTTAGCTATGTGGAACATTAGTGCAGCAGAAGCTCATGGTCTGAGGCTCATCGAGCAGAATAGAGCAAGCTTTAGTTTGCACCTGATCTGAGAGTGTTTGTTTGTGACACTGGATTTCCAAAATGTGTTTGTTCTGTTCCCCAGCAACGAGACCTCTCACCTTAATGAAAAAAATGTTACCCCCATCCCATCTTTTTCTCACAAAAATCTTGTGGACAACAACTTCTACAATTTTGTGAACATAATAATCCTGAACTTAATAGCTCTTTCGTTCAGTATAGCGCCTTTCAACTCACGAAGATGTCCCAAAGTGTTTCTCAGAGTTTACTGTAAAAGTGTAGTGACTGCGTATTTTGTAGGTCAACGCGGCAGGCAATTTGGGCTCAGCCATGATCTACAAACAGTCTTGAAATGATTGACCAATTTTATCTGGAGAATTGTTGGTCAGGAAGATAACCCAACTTTCTCCTACAATCGTGAATTCTTTTAGTGCATTTTCTTTGCCAATTAAAGCACTTTGAATCAAAGATTATAATCCATTTTGTAAGTGCAGTGCCTCAAGACATTGAAAAATAAATTAACAGAGCAGATACCATAATAAACTGCCCACTTTAAGATGTAACTTGAGTCTCAAACAATATTTTATACTGGGGTCATTCTGACCCAAACAATTGATTGTTCCAGCCTGGGGATGTTTTCATGTATTTCCATTGAGTTAACTACTCCTCAGGGGATGGAATCATTCTTCTAGATAATGCCATTTTTTTCTGATCTCATGAGCTTCTTTAATTTGCTTCCTGATCATTGAGTGGAACTATGTAAGAATAGCTGGAGGTGACGGTAAAGAGAACAGAGGTGACAGTAACAATAATCCTTACATTTGTAGCATCTTATTGTGTCATCAACATGTCTCAAATATTTCACAGTATGTACTGTAAAGTTGAGCGAGTAAACTTTTTGTGGGTATTTTGTGGGTGAAACACAGCAGCCAGTTTGCACACAGGAATGTCGCACAAATAGCAATGGAATGAATGACCAATTTTATTTGGCAGATTGTAGAAGCTCTCTTCACTTTTTGAATAGTGCCATAGGATCTTTAATGTCCATCTGGTCATACAAGATTCCCATCTATTTGTCGGAGTATTGCATTGCACTGTTACCCCACAGGCCATTGGTGGATCTGAAGAAATGATTCTTTGTAACCAACTTTATAACCGAGCCAATGAAGCAGTCAGAAACTTGTCAAAAAAAACAATATGTCGGAAGATGATACCAATAAGAAAGGCATGAATGACTAACTTATAAAATGATCAGATGACTCTGAGCTGCTAAGCAAGGTGCTTCGTGTTTGCATCTTTCCATCCGCATTCAAACTAATAAGATCATCCCCGATCAAATCCAATTACTGCAAACTAGATTACTTTAAAAGGAAGGAGTGATGCTTTTAATTTATGGAATGCTCGTATTCAAGATAGAAACAAAAGGTTATTCATGCCCAGAATAACGTGGTCATCTTTCTCTGAGAACACGTGAAGCAGAAACAGCTTATTCAGTGTTTATGTATCTGCAGTTGAAAGAATCTCTTTTATTGTTTTCACTTGTGACCGTTTCAGCTTCCAAGAATTTTGTTCTTGTGACTGGTCGAGGCACGGAGGTCATGCAGCTTGCCGGCAGGCCTCAGCCCAAGGTCCAGGGTTCCCTCCTTTTCCTTCCCAGTATTGTCCTGCATCCTGCAGGGCCAACCTCCGTCTCTGCCCCTGCTGCTGCGACAGGAATGCCTGGTGCACGGCACATGTGGACACAGCAGTGACAAACGCTGGGCTTCTGCCAATAAACTTTTTAATTGTTACAGCATGACGGAAACTTGGAAAATGTCTTAGCAGAAGGTGTATAGAGTGACCTGTTCTAGCCAAACACATCCTGTGAAGCAATCCTTCTCCTTATTCATCAGTTTGTTGTTATCTATTGCATGTCAGAGCAAAAAACAGTGTGTAAAAAAGATTCCATTAGAATTAATAGCAATTGCTTCACAGATTTGGAGTAAAAGGAGCTGAAGTTGATGAAGGCCTTTTCAGGAGCATTGCTTACCTCTGAAATGAACTCTTCTGAATGATCCTGACTGTTTACTGAGGTTACTTCTGACCCAGGCTGGGTGTACTGGTCAGTCCGAAGCAATGACAAACTTTTTCCACTTGTTCTTGTGCGTCTTTTTTCCTTCCCTAAACATAAAGTTTTGCTCCCAAACATTTTTTTTAAGATTATCTGTTTTATTCCCCATATTGCCTGTTATCCTGACTTAGATTCATCAACCAAATTTACATGTAAATTCAAATTAATTGACTACTCATTGTTTATGGGACTTTGCTGGCACAAATTGCCTATCTCATTTGCCAATAACAACATAACAATATTCACTTTCCTTTCCACTCAATTTTGCAAAGTGTTTTGGGGCATTAATCTTATGTGAAAGGCACTGTATAAGTGCAAGTTATTATTATTAATTATAGTTATTATATTGTTCCCTTTCCACTTTACCATTTTGAAGGGAAGGCCTATGCTATGAATTTCTTTGTCACTGTTAGTGCTGAATGTGGATGAGTGAGTAAATTAAAAGATAGCTTCTGTATTTTAATCTGATGTGCACCCAAGTGTTGAGGTATGAATGGTTCCTTGAAGCCAAATCATTGTGCCAAATTCAGTGACATAGGTGATAGGGGGTGTACCGACAGACCAGTCAATAGTTATAGATTCAACAATCTGATAATCATCACATCATACATCACAATTTTTACCCTATTATCTCTTAACTTGCTGGAAGATCAATAATCCGAAATTTGCATCCTGCAGTTCTTAACCCTTTAGCTCAAGCCAAATCCTTTTGTATATCTGAATCTTCTCACAATTTAATGACCGGGGGCCTTCACTATGCACTTTGGGATGTCCTTTCAATGAGAAAAACCCGATATAAATGTAAATTATATTGTATTCCTTTCTCCAATGGAAGCAAATCCACCCTGCTTAGTCTTAAACTCCAGAACCTTTCCTGTTGCTCTTCTCCCATATGCCCTTAGCTGACATTCTGATGCAGTGCTCTGATGATGCATTGTTGGAGATGCTCTCCTTTGCATAAGGATAGCGAGGACTTATCTGCCTGTTCAGGTGGGCCTTAAAGATTCTGTGGCATTATTTGAAATGAGAAGAGGGTTTTCGCCGGTGTCCTGGCCTACAATTGCCCAGATAAAATGATCGTTTTTTTCATGGATGTTTGTGGGACATTACTATGCCTAAGTTATCTGCTGGGTTTGCCTACAAAACTCACAGTTGATACACTTCATTGTAAAATCTTAAGACAGTCTCCCGATGTGAAAGGCGTTATGTCAAATGCAAGGATTATTATTATTATTATTATTATATTAATATGTGAAACACAGCATCTTTCAAGCATCAGTGGTGCAGCCTGAAACAATCATCTTGATTATTCTGCATTAAAAGGTGGAGACCATATGAACTACAGGCTGTCAGAACGTGTCCAGTGCTGTCAGCAACAAGCTAGGCTTCGCTAGGCTAATTTCTGATAAGCCAGGAAGGAGCAAGGCTAAATAGAATGTGAGGAGTCTTTTTTCTCTAGAATTTATGATCTCCTCTTTCTATTTATCCTTTGTTTATTTTGCAGCAGAATGATGCAGTAAGTTTATTGTGACTCTGAGATGAAAATAAAAGTGCATTTTCTCAGCCTCTGGTTGTGAATTAGGTGACTCACTTTTAACTTTGAACCAACAAAACCTCCAGCAGGAGGAGACTGAAGCGTAGGTTTTAAAGTCTGATTTTTCTCTTAACTTAGAAGTACCAGAACTCAAATCCCATCTATTTTCTCTGTAAATCTGTTTCTTTTGTTCTGCCCTGAACACAACATTTCCTTGTATTAAGTCCTCTTTTGCCTGTAATATACTGACAATGTTTAAAGTTAATACCTATCAGGGCTCCCAGGTCCTGACTAAACTTCTACTGTGATGTTTGTTTGTAGCTTTAACCAGCTTCATCGGTGTACTCTTGGGGCAATTCCTTATGTTAAGGTGTCAACCTGGCTAAATTGGTAGGAAACTTGGTCCTGAGCCATGAAGATCATAGTTCAAACCCCATGTTGGGTTTTTAACCTCATAGGCTGATGCTCCAATGCAGTGCGTGAGGGCGGGCGGCGGGGGTTGTGCACTGTCTGATTGCCAGTGTCATCCTACAACTGAGAGATTAAACCAAGGTTAAGATTAAACCATTTGCCTGTTCAGGTGGATACAATACAAAATTACATTTGTAAAGCACCTTTCACATAGGGAGGATATCCCAAGGCGTTGAACAGTTAGGGATTGGGATCCGAGCGGGGGGGTGGGGAAGGGATCAGGGAGGGTGGAGGACAGAGAGGATTGGAGGGTGGCCAAAGGCAAGAATGAAGAGGAGGTCTTGAGGCGTGCCTTGAAGGACGCAAGGGAGGGAGTGAAGTGAAGGGATTGTGGGATGGATTTCCAGAGGGTGGGGACAAAGAAGCTGAAGGCCCAACTGCCAATGGTGGGGCTGGGCAGTCGGTGGACATGGAGCAGGCCGGAGCCTGCTGCGGAGAGGGAATGGACAAGTTAATAGGCGGTTAGCAGGTCGGAGAGGTAGGAGGGGACAAGGCCATGGAGGACCTTGAAGGTGAGGATGAAAATTTTGAACTCAATCCTCTGAGGGATGGAGAGCCAGTGGAGCCGGGCGAGGATCGGGGTGATGGGGGTCACGGAGCCTGGTGCGGAAGAGGACACGAGCTGCAGAGTTCTGGATGAGGGAAGAGTTGGGGAGGGCAACAAGCAGGACTTTGGCATAGTCGAGCCTGGATGTAATGTATGAGGGTTTCGGCGGCCTGCCTCCACCCTTGAGTCCAGGACCCAGAGCCAATTTGTACACCACAGTGAATGACCAATGAATTAACTTTGAACCGAATAAGCAATTTAAAGAATACAACATTAATAAGTATACTAACCCAAAGTGAGACACAGTAGGCACTGACAACAACAACAAGAAATTACATTTGTATAGCACCTTTCACGTTAGGAAGAACTATCCTGCCAAGGCGCTGGATAGTCAGGGATCCACACTTGAGCTGGAGGTTGGAATCAAGAGGGGTAGAGGGCTGGGAGGGTAGGGATAGGAAGGTGATCAAAGGCATGGTCTGTATGACGAGGAGCCAATGGAGCCGGGCAAGGAAGGGGGTGAAAGGACCGTAGAGCCCTCTGGGGTAGAGGACACGAGCTGCTGAGTTCTGAATGATTTGCAGCCTCTGGAGTGAGGAGTTTGAGAGGCCGACAAGCAGGAAGTTTGCGTAGTCAAGCTTGGATGTAGTGAATGTGTTGATGAGGGTCTCGGCGGCCTGCAGTGAGAGACAATGGCGGAGCCAGGCAATGTTGCACTTGTTATGTTATGTGATGTGTGTTTCCAAACCAGTTAGTGTCTTTTGTAAATTAGTTTGACCATTATTATAAATTATACTGACAGTATAGTTAGCTGATCTCTGAGCTGGAACAGCACTGGGGGACAAAATTGGCCCTGGTATAGGTGAGGAATCCGGTATCTGGGCTATAGGGGAAAAAAATCAGGAATAGTTCCCATTCCTGACTATTATCCAGTGACTGCTGGAAAGTGTGTGGGTGTCAGATGAGGAAAGAATTAAGCATTGCTATGATGGCTTCTGTGGCCAAACGATCTGCCAACACTCACTGCTGAGGCTCACGCAGGAAGAGTGAGCAACGGGCTGAGCTAGCAATGAGCTGCTGCTGCCTGTGGTTCTGTTCCCCAGCCAGAACCTGAATCTTCAGGAGAAGAGGCAGTTGAAAATATATTGACCAAGATGCACTTGTTATGCAATGCAGTGTTTTTTTCCAAACTAGTCAGTGCCTTTTGTAAATTAGTTTGTAACTAGTAAAGTGGCCGGTGGGAGAGGGGGAGAAGGAGCTTATTTCATCCACAAAATATATAGTCAATTCACTCTTTGGGCTTCACAGAATATAGTGTAAAGTGAATTGACTATATATTTTGTGGATGAAATAAGCTCCCTCCCTCCTACCCACCCAGGGATCGGCCACTTCACTATTTTCAACTGCCTCTTCTTTCCAGTATATTCTGTGAGGTACTTTGAGATGTCTCGAAGACGTGATAAGGCGCTATATCAAATGTAACGATTATTATTATTATTTGGGAACAAAAATCTACAGGAGTGAACTGTTAGTAACAAGCATAAATGTGCTTTGTGAACGAGTCTCTGCCTACTGTTTGTCTCCATGTGTCTTTCTAGCTTTCTCTCACTCGCTTCCTTCTCTCTATTCCCATCTTGTCCCTCTGCAGGTTTGTTCAAAGATATTCATGTAGCGGAGAATCAAATCAAAGGAAAGTCAACGGCAGTCCTCGAGTGACTACAATGCTACGTTTCAGGGTGAAATTGTATCTCTTCTGTTTCAGACTGTTTCCCTAAAGCATGTGAACAAAATGGGGCCGTGGGTCTAACATATTCTAATTGTTAAAAGTTTTATCTTTTGTTGAGAAATGTGTGGTCTTGGTAGTCCAGTTCCTTAACCAGGTGGGTCTGCAGTACTCCAGGGTACTGCTGATGACAGATCAACCAGTTTGGGTCATTGGCAGGACTTAGAGGGGAAGCACAGTCACTGGGAGCAGGGATTATCTTGCATTTGATGTGGTGCTGTATCATATTGTCCAAACATCTTAAAGAGCCTCACAAGTTTACTGTCAAGTGTAATGCTTGTGTATTTTGTCAGTGAACTTCACAGAATATCAATTATCTGTTTTATCAATTATCAATTATCTGCTGTTTGCAGTCTTTAGAGGCATAGAATACAAAAGTAAGGAGGTTATGATGAACCTTTATAAAACACTGGTTAGGCCTCAGCTAGAGTACTGTGTTCAGTTCTGGGCACTACACTTTAGGAAGGATGTCAAGGCATTGGAGAGGGTGCAAAGGAGATTTACCAGGATGGAACCAGGAATGAGGGACTTCAGTTATCAGGAGAGGCTAAAGAAGCTAGGATTATTCTCCTTGGAGCAGAGAAGGTTAAGAGGAGACTTAATAGAAGTTTTCAAAATTATGAGAGGATTCGATAGGATGAACAAGGAGAAACTGTTTTCACTGGCGGGTGGGTCGGTTACCAGAGAACACAGAGTTAAGATAGTTGTTAAAAGAACCAGAGAGGAGACATTTTTTCACACAGAGAGTAGTGCATTCCAGAGTAGTTCAGATCTGGAATGCATTGCCTGAAAGGGTGGTTGAAGCAGATTGGATAACAACTTTCAAGTGAGAAGTGGATAGATATTTGAGGAGGACAAATTTGCAAGGGAGAGCGCGGGGAATGGGATTAATTTGGATAGCTCTTTCAAAAGCTGGATAATAATAATAATAAAATTCCTTGCATTTGATACAGTGCTTTTTATGTCTTCTGGATGTCTCAAAGCACTTCACAGAATATACTGTAAAGTGAATTGACTGTATATTTGTGGGCGAAACGCGGCAGCCAATTGTGCACAGCAGTGTCCTACAAACAGTCGTGGATTGAAAATGACCAATTTATTATTTATTTATTTTTTTGGAGGGATTATTATTAGGCGTGTGGAGTAAGGAAACTTGCCCAAGGTTTTGCCCTGCCTGGAATTGAACCCAGGTGTCTCGCTTGCAAGGTGAGTGCTCTAACCACTGAGCTACAGGACTCCACTATCTATTTGGAATAGATTATAAATAAACCTGGTGAATTGTTGGTTTTCTGTGTCCTAATCACCTCTTTTGTGAAGTGGGCATTTAAAAGCAAGTAAATCTTACAAAACAGGTTGTAGTTTTTCATTTTTTATATGACGTCTTCTGCAACACGAGCACCATTTTCTCCTAGTATAGGTTGTACTATTTTTCTTAATTATATTGGTTGGACAAATCAAAAACATTCTTGCATAAATTAACTATATACTGTATACAAATAACCAATATGCTTGGCCAATGTCACTGAAATGCATAAACTTATCCCCAGGAATTTGCAAATTCTTCTTAGGCCCATTGTTGAATTCAAGATCCTCATCCTCACCTACAAGGCCATTCACGGCCTTACTCCCTCCTACCTCTCCGATCTACTATCCCCCTACCTACCTGCCCGTACCCTCCGTTCCTCTGGCTCCGGTCTGCTCCACATCCCCTGCCCCAACCGCCCTACCATTGGTGGCCTTCAGCCTCTCAGCCCCTAGGCTCTGGAACTCCATCCCCCAGTGCCTTCGCCTTGCCTCCTCCCTTTCCTCCTTCAAGGCCGGTCTCAAGACCTTTCTCTTGGACCGTGCCTTCAACTCCCCTCTCGACTCTCTACCCCCTCCTCTCTCCCTCCCTTCCCTCCCCTCACCCTGACCATTTCCCCCTTGCTCGGGTCCTGACCCAACTGTACAGCACCTTGGGACGTCCTCCCGACGTGAAAGGCGCTCAATAAATGGAATCTTGTTGTTGTTGTTGTTGTTGGTCTGCAACTGTTTGAGAACTTATGGAATATGTAGCTTTATATTAAATATAAAAATGAATACAATGATTGTGGCCCTGCCTGCTTGTCAGAGATGGAATACATGTACTTATTTCAAACTTAATTTACATAGCACTCATAATCTACCCAAAATGGATGGGCACGATGAGCCAAATGGCTTCCTTCTGTGCTGTATAATTCTATGAATTCTACATTAATGCAATGCTACATGGGTAGCATTTCAGGTTTGTCAGTCCATATCGCCATACAGCTGGGAGCAAAACAACTTTAGAATAAACAATTGAACACGAGGTCTATTTTGTCAGTCCTCACAGAATTTATTTAAAAAATATTTTTTCATAAGTATGAAAAAGGAAGATGTCATGCACAACTTTTCTTACAAAAATGTCTATTTGTTATCCTGAAACGTTTCTTACACTTCATATCCAAAGGTCAATCATTCATTTTTCAGTTGCTGCCAACTTGTTGTCAGAGACATAAAAGATTAATATGGACCTCATACATGGGATGACAGTAATGCTAGATTTTGTATTACACTATTATTTACAAATCATGCATGGAAGGATTATTGTTCCCATTTCTGCCATTCTTTTCATGATTTATAGAAGTTAAAGTGGCGGACAGCAAACATCTGGGTCCCTGTGCAAACGTATTTCTTCTCCTTGTACTATTGCAATGTATGTTCTTTGATTTATTTGTTGCTTTAATTATTCCTGAAGAACAATCAGTAATGTTCTTGTGTGACTGAAGCTCTGCTCTTTGACCCGCACCCTGATTCTCTCTGAATCGGCCATTTATTAGCTCCTTCCCCTTGTGTTCTGGCTGCTATAAATCATAATTGAAAGTTTGGTTCTAAGAAAGACCTTGAATTTTTATAGCCTTATAATGTTGAAAAATCTCAAATTGCCTTATGTCAATAATTATGAAGTGTAGTGACTGTTTTTTTTCAGATGTAAGTTCACTTTATCAATGCTGTCATAGTTGATTGCTTCTTTTCTCCTTTCTCCCTTCCCATTATATCTTTCCCCTTGGAGAGAGCACCCTTCAATTTCTCCACCTAACAGTACAAGTTCTCCATCGTTGAGCAGCATGAGGTGTCAAGTTAAGTGGTAGTAACTGGTTTCAGTGGCTTGCATTCAGTGGATTAGCAAACAACTGTTGGAACTCACTCAGTTAGGCCCCAAACCAAAATGCGAGACCACTCGAATATTAGGGCTCCTGTCTTTACTCTAATCTCCACACATATGCAGTTAGAACATTTTGGAATCTTGCAAACTTCTGGGGGCGGTTTCAGGATTACACTAGGAGAAAACAAAACAACAGTGTGCATAAACCTGTGAATGCTCAGTGCATCACTGTAATTGATAGGAATTGTACTTGTTCAAAGTAGCAGCCAGACAACTACCTCCCTCCCCTCCAACTCAGATAGATTATCTCCCCCCATCCATCTCAGTTAGGCTATCAGTGTTTAACAGTCAGGTTTTTAATAGTCCCAATGTGTGTGTGCAGCCTAGCTCAGTTGGTAATAGTATTATTGCTTCTGGATCAGATTATTGAGGTTCAAGACCCACGTCCTGGACTTGGAGCTCATCTCATTGATTCTCCATTGTGTTTCTGAGGGAGAGTTGTATTGTTGGAGGTCTTTGTCCTTTGGATGAGATGGTAAACCAAGATCCCATCTACCTGTTCTGAAGAATGTTAAAGATCCCATGGCACTATTCAAAAAGAGAAGGGAGTGTGTCCTGGGCAATAATCCTACAGATAAAATTAATCGTTTACTTTGTGGCTATTCGTGGGACATTGCTGTGTGAAAATTAGTTGCTGTTTTTGCCAACAAATGCACAGTTATTTCATGTTACAGCAAATCCCTGAGAAACATTTTGACAATGTCAATGCTTTATCAAATGCAATGATTATTATTATTATTATTATGTATTTATTGTAGACTTTCTGTCCTGAGTTGCAGGCAGGACTAAACCTTAGAAATGGCTGAATGAGTCAGTTGATATGTGTTGCACGGGCTTATACATCAATATTACTGTTGAAAGCTCTTGGCAGTTGACTTGAAATTATTATTTGTGTCAGCGCTTCCATTTGCAGCTGTGAACTTAATAAAAAGAGCTTGTCAAATCAAAACGATGTTGTCAAAGGCCAATGCTGAAGCAAGCTACTTAATCACACCTTCCCCGCATGCTGCACGGAAATGGAGAATAACAATGAAGAAGAATGCTTGAGCAGACAAATTCTGAAATTGAGCTGCCGAGGACTTAGCTGTCCTACGTTCTACTCTTTTATCAAGAGGCTTATTACCCTATTTAGCCTTTATTTACTCTTTAGTCTGTTGCTGAAATCTATCCATTTTGCAATGTTTCAAGGGGACTAATTTGATAGCTTCAAAATATTGGTTAAACTCCAGCAATAACCCAATGCACACTCTCTTGTCCCAAACCTTGGGTCTTGTCAATGTTGCTTAAACACTCTAGGATTAGGTAAATAATCCCGATATGCACTCCATAGCAGACAAATAGAAACCATAAGTCTATGGCTCACTAGATTTGGAACCCTAAAGCAGGATAATGGGTTACTGCATGTCACACATATGGCTGACCCTCAAAAAAAAAGCTTCAAAATAAGGGTGACAGACAAGAGCAAATAGAAATGGAGGAAAAAATGGAGGAGGGTGATGTGCATGTGTAACAAATCAAGAGCTCAGGTACAAGGACAAGGAACTATGGGCTGCAATATGTAAAATTTCTTAATCAATTTAATATGATAATTATCACCATTGATAATTAAAGGGAAATAATAATAATAATTAATAATAATGCTTACATTTGGTATAACAACTTTCACATTTGGGCTGTAAAGTGTAAAGACTGTGTTTTGTGGGTGAAAATGGCAGCCAATTTGCACACAGCAATGTCCCACAAACATCCAAAGTGACAGACCAATTTGGGGATTGTTGGACAGGACACCGATAAACCATTTGATAGTTATTATCCAGTGATGAATATCACATTGTTATGAAATATTTAATATTTAAATTCTTTAAAAGGTGCCAGAAAAGAACTACGTAATTAGGTGGTAAAGAAAGTTATTAATTTAAACAGGTCTTGACTGTACCATTCCATGTCACAACTACACAGTTGTATTTATTTAACCCCTTTCAAATAGGTTGGGGAATAGGGCTAGAAGAGATTTCATACATATGGGAGCGGCCAGACCTTATAGGGATTTAAATGTAAAGCCTTGGATCTTAAAGTTAATCTGCTGCAGAACAAAGAGCTAATGGAGCTTGGCGAGGATGGGTGTATATAGCCAAATTTGGGAGAAAAAACCTCTGGATAATTATTGTTTGGCTTATTTCAGGCACAGTACAGTATTGTAACCCCCCACCCCCCACTCACCCTCTATCACAGCAGCACCTTGTTCATTGTTGGGTCTCTACATGCTGCAATACCTGTGATGTGTCTGGTGCGCACAGGTTGGAGGGTGAAGCACGAGTGAACATGATACAGACGTGGTGTGCGTACTTTTTCACATGATAACAGATTTTCCCTGATTAGATAAGGAATGATTCCTCCTCCCTGGAATGTGACCGGCATGCTGTCATTTCAACACAAAGCACGGCACTGTCAAAACTGTTTAAAAATAAGTTGGTTTTCCAGTTTCCAGTATTCTACTGCTGATATGAAAGAGATGGCAGTGTCTTGAAAGTTGAATTGTGAAGCTGCTACTGGTGGTGTTAGAACAAGTTTACTTAGATCCAGCCTCGCCTGTCTTGGCCCTTGGCTCACAGAGGCAGTGCTGATTATTAATAATAATAATCCTTGCATTCGATATAGTGCTTTTCACGTCTTCTAGATGTCTCAAAGCGCTTCACAGAATATACTGTAAAGTGAATTGATTATATTTGTGGGCAAAACATGGCAGCCAATTGCACACAGTCGTGGATTGAGTGACCAAATTATTATTGTTTTTTTTTAAGGACTTTTATCCCTGGGAAAGCAATTTGCCAATTGACGACCAACCGGTTCCTACTTACTGCTAGGCAAACAGAGGCGTGTGGAGTAAGGAAACTTGCCCAACATTTCGCCCTTCAGATCAAATCTACCTTTTTTTGTGTGTTAAGCTTGATTCCTGGAAGCAGGTGCACAGTGTGCTGCCCCTATGCTGAAGGAACGGGCAGGGCAGGATCACTTCTGTTGTTGCATTGATTCAGTCATAGATTGAATGTCAGGGCGGGACAGAGCCATTCAGAGGTTAAGTGGGGCTTGTTGGGAGATGTGCAGAATTAATTTGAAGAACTGTAAGCGGAGCACTGCACTGCAGTCTTCCTCTTCATCTGTACTATAATAATCATCATAATAATAATCCTTGCATTTGGTACAGAGCCTTTATCATTAGGAGAATTTACTGTAAAGTAGATTGACTCTGTATTTTATGGACGAACTATATTTGACTCAGCGTTATTTTTCAAAGGGAGCAGTCGGGTAATATTCTCAGACAGGCACATTTTCCATTGATGTTGCCACATTTGAAAGTCTATATGTGTGTGTGTGTGTGTGTGTGTGAGACAGATCCAGCAAAATAATTTGGACCCAGAATGGGATCTGAGTTGGGGTTGGGAATTGGATCTATTTTAAAATAGGGGTCAGAGTATGTGTGTGTGTATGTTGGGGAGGGGGTTGCAAGGTTCCGGGAACAAAGCAAGAAGGGCAGAACCTGCACTGTGTTATAAAAGAGTTGTGCCTGGGAAACAGGAAATGAGTTCAGGGTAAAAAGTCCTGGTATGTTTTTGTACTGAAAGCTGGAGAAAGCTAAAAGAATTACAGTGACACCCACTGCCACCGTCCCAACCAATTCAAATATTCAGCAGCATTTTAAAGCAAATACTGTCAGATAAAGTAGAATTTAATCCTTAAATCCTAGAGAATCTAGTGAAGAGAAATGCAGACATTCCATTTATTTGTACAGAAAATTGATCCAAATTTTCATAAATTGTTGGTGAAATCACAGTAGAAAGGAAAATACAAAGAAATATATTTTTATGGCACTTTATTACGTCAAAACATCTCAGTGTGCTTTACAGTAATTATTGTCAAGTGTAGTGCCTGTTTTTCTAGGCAAGCATTCTGCGCATAGCAAGGTCCCACGAACAGCATTGAGATGAATCACCAATTCTCTTTGCAGTAAATTCTGTGAAGACCCGCGAGGATGGCATTGGAATAGTCCAGTCGGGAAGTGGCAAAGGTGTGGAGAAGGGTTTCAGCTGTTTTGGTTGTGAGATACGGACGAAGGCGGCCAATGTGACGAGGTGGAAAAAAGCAGTCCTGGTCAGGGAATGGATGTGAGGTAGAAAGGAAAGTTGGCGATTGAACCTGACGCTTAAGTTGCGCAAAGGTTTGTGAGTTCTGATGGAGAGCACGGGGAGGTTGAGAAGTTCAGACCCGCAGGAGAGAAGACGTTGATGGGAGACAATGGATTCCGTCTTGCCAACATTTAGCTGCAGGAAATTTGTACTTATCCAGGCCTTGATATTTGTCAAACAAGCTGACAGGACATCAGTGGACTGGGTGTTGCAGCTGGAGGAGGAGAAGTAGATTTGGGTGTCATCCACATATATCTCGAAGTTGACCCTATGTCTGTGGATGGAGAGGTGTAAGCAAAGTTGATTTGCGTTCCAAAACTTTGGCCAGGATAGGCAGGTCTGAAATGAGTCTGAAATTTGTTGGAGGGATCGAGGGTAGTTTTTTTAAAAAAAGAGTGATGACAGGGGATTTGAGGGGGTGTGGGACAGAGCCTAAGGAGAGGAACTGGTTGATTTTGTCAGCCAGCAGTGGGCAGAGGAGGGGTAGGTGAGTGACCAGCAGCTGGTGGGGAGGGGGTCGAGGCAGCAGATGGTGGGCTTCAGCTAGGTGATGGTGGGGGAAAGGGAGGACGGAGAGGTGGGGGCAAAGGAGTGTAGGAGGAGAGGGTGATGAAGGAGACATGGGGGTTGGTAGGCAGCATGGGTGTGGGGGAGGAAGGGGAGGAAACCTGGCATGTTATCTATCTTAGAAATAAAGATGTCCAGGTCCTCATCGCACTTGGTATCAGAAGCGAGGATCAAGGGTGCTTGAGAGGGGGTGTGGAGGAGAACACGATTTTGGGGTTGTTTTTGACCTTGAGAATGACCTGTAAGTAAAAAGCAGTTTAGGTTTGAGAGAGGGAGCAGTGGTAGGTATGAAGATGCTCGAACCACAGTTGGCGGTGAACCGCGAGGCTGGTTTTGGGCCATCTGCGCTTGAGCAACTGGGTTTGGAATTCGAGGGAGGGAAGGTGACTGTTAAACCCAGGGAAGAGAGTAAGCTTGCAGATGGACCTGGCTTTCAGAGGGTCAAGTGAATTGAAGGTTGAGGAGAGGTAATTGTTTAGCAGCTTGATGGCTGCGCCTGGATTACTGTGGGTGGAAGGCCGAAGATGAGAAGATGTTTGCGGGAGATTCGGGGGAAGCTTTATCAATGGGTGGAAAAAGATGCTGGAGGGCTTGGGGATGGGTGGGGTGGTGGCGGAGGTGCGTGGGCAGGGGAGGGGTGATGTGGGAGGTGAAGGTGAGGTTTAGAATGGAGAGGAGGGCAGCGAAGTCACAGGAGATGGGGCAGGGGGTAATTGAGATGAAGGTTGAAATCGCCCATTATGAGCCGGCGTTTTGTGTGGAGGGACAGGGATGAGAGGAGAGAGGAAAAATCCACGAGGAAGGAGCGATGAGGTTTGTGATAGGAGGATTTTGAAGGGTGGTAAAGGGTGAGGTGATCAAAAGAGAGGAAACAAACAGAGGAATAGGGGGATAGACCAAGAGAGGTTTGAGAGATGAGGGCCACCCTGCCACCACATTGGTTGGGGCGGGGTGTGTGGTGAGAAGTGTACCCAGGTGGGGAGGGATGGGGTCACTGGGCGGTAGCCAGATTTCTGTGAGTCCGAGAATGTATATTTTCATGTTTAGGATGAGGTTGTGGATTGTAAGAGCTTTATTTGAGAGGGAGCAGACATTTTTGAGGCCAATGTGAGTGGAGGCGGGCAGAGTTGTCGGGTGGTTTAGATTGTGGGGGGGAACGCTGCCGAGTATGAAGGGGGAGAGTGGGAAGGATGTGGATGAGAGAAGGGTGGGGGAGGTGGCCCTTGTGTACTAAGTGGGTGATGTGACAGTTGGAATGGCTGCTCTGGGACAACCATTGATGAGTGCCGTGGTTAACCCAGGCAGAGGTTGCCCAGGCCGGAGCAGAGGAAGGCTGTGGGAGGGTCCAGGAAGGAGAGAAGACGGGGAGGGTGGTAGGAGCGAAGGACTGAGTGGGAGTAAAGAAGGGTGGGGAGTAGGAGCGGGGGCATTTTGGGTGGGGGTGGCACGAGTCATGGGGGGCAGCCAAACGTGCACACCAAGACTGGGAGCAGAGTGATTAGAGGGACATCGTCAGCCCGCAGGCTGGAGAGGAGACAGCACAGAGGGGAGAGGGCTGGCACTCATGGCTATGTTTGAACCAAATGAGAGTGGAAGGAAGTGCAATTGAGTCTAGATTTCAACTGAAGGGTTCAGGAAGGGTTAGGAGGAGAGCGTTAGAGAGCTATGCACTTACAGAGTGGAAGTGGCACAATTGCTAAAGGAGCCTGGGCTAATAATGAATGAACGTTAATCTTCATTCAGCTCCTTTAACCTCCCAAACTTAACAAGTTTTCTGAACTAATTCTCCCCATGATGTAGTCAGCACTCAGCACTATTTCAACAAAATGTAGAATAAAAAAAACAAGAAAGACAGGATGCTAAAGTTGGTTATGAATCCTTGTAACCTATTTGATTCTGAAAGGGAGTCCAGATCATGACACTCAATGTTTAGAGTGAAACAGTAAGGATGAGCAACCCAGCTTGGGATGTTTGTTTCTGTTGGATTTGAAGCTGACCCTGGCCCAATCAAAGTTGAAGCCAGATTCAAATCACTGAAACAACTGAGCCAAAAGCAACACTAAAAGTGTAAAGCTCATTTGGCTCCATGTTTTAGGTCAGGTTGGGTGTTGAGAAGTGGTTCAGATTTTGAAATTGAAATTGAAGAAATTGAAAAGAGCTAACTTTATCCTGAACAGCCCAGACATGTTTACGTGTGCTTGCATCTTTGGCCGAATACCTTCCCTATCCATAGTAAATAGGTTTAACTTGAAATAAGCATTGGAATGACCAATAAAACAGATTATAGTGCATTGTCTAATGTAAATATCTGACCTCTATTTTAATGTGCCATTGTTTTGGAACTTCTGGAGTGGTTCTGTTCTGTTCTCTTCTCTGCTTTTCGCCTGCAGTGAAACTATAGTTAAAACATAAACAAAAGTTAACAACAACAACAACTTGGACTTGTGATCCTGTGCAGTTAAGCCACAGGATTACAAGTGAGGTGTAGATGAAGGAGGCCCTTCGGCTCATTCAACCGAGTCTTTCAGAATACTCACTCTACCATCTTCCCATCACAGTATCAAGCTGATTCGTAAATGAGCCTCATGTCATCAGCTGGACCACCCTTCCTGATTCCAGCTGTTGATTATCCTCTGTACAAAAAAAACCTTCATGTCTGTCCTAAAAAATTCCTTCACACCTCTGACTCTTACAACAACACCACCAACAACAAAATCACATTTATAGAGTGGCTTTCACGTCGGGAGGTCGTCCCAAAGTGCTGAACAGTCAGGTGTCGGGACTCGAACATGGGGGAGGGGTGGTGTAGGGGTGAGGGAAGGCAGAGAGGTGGGAGGGAGACCAAAGGCATGGTTGAAGAGAAGGGTCTTGAGACCAGTCTTGAAGGAGGCATGGGAGGAAGCGAGACAAAGGGACCGTGGGATGGAGTTCCAGAGTGTGGGGGCAGAGAAGCTGAAAGCCCGGCCACTGATGGTAGGGCGGGAGACATAGAGCAGACTGAAGCCCGTTGAACGGAGGGAGCCAGCAGGTCAGAGAGGTAAGAGGGGGCAAGGCCATGGATGGCCTTGAAAGTGAGGACGAGGATCTTGAACTTGATCCTCTGAATGTATTGTTCTTGGTTTGCTTCTCCATCCCATTTAGCATCTTCTATAAGGTCACTTCTTTCAAGGCTGAAGAGCCCTAGTTTATGTGGAAGCTGAAATGTTTGATAGCCGACAGATCCACAGAAATGTTTGAGTTTGGAGCTCTGCTTCCAGCGTTAACTGGGCCAATGCAAATTCACAGTGAGCGAACACAAAGGGATCCTATAAGTACTGAGTGTGATTACTAGTGAGTGATTGCTTTTTCAAGTCACTTTGCACTGCTAAAAGTACAGCATTTTTAGTACTCTGGACCTCAGAGATGACTTTATTTTGACTTCAGTCTTCCCATCTTGTTGAATTCAGAAAAATAAAGTAATTTTCACAGGCAACTTAACTTGGTTTACACACATCACATAAATCATCTAATATTAAACTGTTATCTTTGCAGATGGTGAGCATGAATTTTTGTGAAGATGAGAATCATTTGCTTTATCCTTTAATCTGTAAAAGCCATTCTGTACACATTAAGCACAGTTCATTGAGAAAAGGATAGTCAGGGTAGTTAGTATTGTAACATGATGCCAAACTACATACAGTTATCTTGTGATGTACACCAGCTTGTGCAGAAAAATAACTTGTAATACTGCCAGAGCTGTCATCTGAACCATTACATCTTGAAGTGAATTGAAGAAGGAGAGGGAGCTTATGGTGGAGTTGTGCTTGTACAGTTTACAAGACAAAATGGCAGTGATTCTTAACATTGTTATTTTAGGGTTGGTTAAATTGTTACCATTTTGACTTGTGTACCACTTTACATTTTCCCTTCTATGTTTGCCAGCGCCTTGGACGTCCTTCCGACGTGATTGTGTAATGTAATTTTGTTGGTTGTTGTTGTTCTATGAAATGCCTCAGCATCATAACTAAAGGTCACATTAGAAAATGTTATACAGAGAAAAAGACTTGCATTTTATCACACCCTATCTCTTTGAATTAGTGAGAGAACTGCAGTGCAATGATTGCTTTAGTAGGCAGTTGTGACAGCTATTTGCACCAGCAAGGTCCCACAAACAGTCATAAGGTAAATGACTAATTAATCTGGAGAATTGATAGCCAGAACCCTGGACAAACACGTTTATTAGAGTGTCGTGGAATCCTGAACAGAAGATAAAACTTCAGGTGAAGGTCTCATTGAAAGATATCACCTCTGAAACCCAGTGCTCCCCAGTTCAGCACAATATACCAGGCTAGAGTTTGAGCTCAGGAACTGATGTAGGGGTTGAACTCACAACCTTTTGGCCCAGAGACAAGAGAGCTATTAACTGAACCAAACTGACGCACATAGTATGAGGCTATAAGATTAAGTGAGCTGCAACAGTCTTTCATCAAAGCTGAAGAAAGTCTGGAACTCACTTTTAGTGGTGAGATGCACTGTTTATTTTTGGGATACATGGCTCCTGCTAGAAACCTAAGTGAACCATTATGCTTGTTCTGCCAACTGTTAAAGTGTTATTTCACACATGTAAATTATCATTTGGGATTCTCATTCACGGGAAGTATAATCTTGTGGCCAATGAAATTACTATTCATGCACATCAAATATACACATGATTCTTGGAAGCTTTGTCTTTATCACATGTTTGGAGAATACTCAGTGGTGAATGCAGTCACCCATATGGCCTTGTACTTCTTTCCAAAGATAATGTTCAGAACATTAAAGTCTGCATCATTTTCTCCGCTCTTCATCTATTTTGTTTCGAAATGCCTTTGCCTCAGGTGCAAGACTCATGATGTTTCCCCACAGGCCAAACATCAAAGGTTGTTTAGTGTCTGGAATGGAACTCAAAACTGGGACACAAACCTTGCCTAATTTCAGAGTCATGGATTCATGTTTGTTGAAATAGGTAGTTCTATTTCCATACTGTAAAACATCATGAGGTACAGAACATTACTTGGAATATCATTTTTCTAAAACAGTACACCCAAAAGTAAAATATTTTGTATGACAAATAGTACATTTATATGACTTTTTAAAAACAAATCAGCCTATAATGCACTTTTTCTGTTCAGTACTTTGTTGTACTCTTGAACAGTAATGGCATTTGCAAAAAATGTAATTGCTTGGATCTGAACAAACCTTTCCACCTCTGGTCTAACTGAGGCTTTCAGAGAGGCGACCAATGGTATATTCTAATATGGTTTTTAGAGACACTTTTACAAAATATTTGGGGCAATAATAATAACTCCTTTCACATTGGGACTGTTCGCAAGGATGGGCAACATCCAGCTCATTAGGTCACCGCCAACATCACTTCCTGCTTTTCTGTGAACGTGAAAAGCAGGAACTGACTCTGCGACTTAATGATCCAGAAGTCGTCCATTTTATCTTCCTGTAGAAAAAAATGGCTGACTTCAGGATTATCAAGTTGCTGGTGACATGACAGTAAAACAGGAAATAACATTGGTGGTGGCCTAATGACCAGGAAGTTGGTCATTTTAGCAGTCCAGTTGCATACATGTGCATTGCAACCTCATTATAATCAAATGTGCACTATAAAGAAACCACGTTGTAACAGGGCTGGCTGCAGTGTATCCATTTGTCTTACTTTAAACATTCAAAACATTGCTATTTCTGAGAATTGAAGTCAGTACCTTCAGATCATGAGACTGCTTACTCCACTAAGAAAGGGGAGCAAGTACTACTTCCACCTTATATTGAGTGGCATTTGCTGAAGCTACGATTACTATCTTTTTACCACTTACATGATCTCCACAAGTCAAGCCTTTCAAGGTGATGGGTGCTAGCATCCTGACACACCCATCGATCCACCCTCATTTTTAATCCCTCTGTATCAATGTCTTCCTTGATACATTATGAAAGGCATGAGAAGTCTTGTCTAGGAATAAGCTTATTATATAATTTGTTTGCTTATGAATGGGAACAAAATGTAGGCCCGAGTTCAAAGAAAAGAAAATGACTGTAATAACATATTTTGTGTTCAAGAGGTATTTAAACCAATGCTTGGATTTAGTGTACTCAGCAGTTTTGAATTGTCTTTTAATCTGGTATGCAGCAGGCAGACAGGTGACTTGCTCCTTGGCTTTAGGGAATGCTGCTGTGTAATTGATTGCACGGAGCTTGCCATACGAAACCGAGGTGACTCTCCCTTGTATTTTCTCACCCTTTCTATGGGAAGGTCCAGGTTAGTGCTTAATGACTCTCCTTGATTGTTTTGATAATAATAATTATAATAATTCTTACATTTCATACAGTGACTTTCACATCAAGTGTCAAAGGATTTCACAGGATATACTGTAAACTGTAGTGACTCGTGTTTTGTAGGCAAACACGACAGCCAATTTTGCTTGCAGTAAAATCCCACAAGCCACCATGAAGGGAGTGAAGTGTGTGACCCGCTCTTGCCAACGTTGTGCCAACCTGTCTAATATTTTCAGTAAGTAGGTATGCTTAGGGGAGAGAGTGCTCATTCCAGACATACGGGGATCTCCATGTGTAAGTGGCATACATGGAACTCTCAGTCTGGTTTGGATATTCTTAAGAGTGTCTGCATGTGTCAGACACCTGGCTGCCCCCCGCCCCCCCAAAATGTAGTTTGATGGGTAAGGGATAAGAAGATGAATGAACAACACGTGGAGCAATGGATGAGTCAGTGATATTAAGTCTAAACAGGCAGATTCTCATATCTTAAATTTGAGAATAAAGAAGTCCCGGAGAGGCTGTAGCTTTTCAATTAAAAATACCAGTGATGGTGCTGACATCTGTATCCTGAAACATCTGTAAAGCCCAACATTGGATGGAAATGATGGTGAGCTAAGTAACAAAGCACAGAACTTTCAGTGAATAAATAGCTCTATTAGGGCAGCTGTGTTAAATCTCCCAGGGCGTTCCTTGAAGGCCCTGGCAGATTTCTTACGATTGAAAAAGTATGTCCAAAATAAACCAAACGTGACAGGAATATCATGAAATGAAACAGATACTTGGGGTAAAATGAACTCATTAAGAATTGGGAATATGTTAACTTATCCTCCAGGGGAAAGAAGTTAGTGTTGCAAGTACCAGTGTGACTGAGTAAGTTTGATGAGTAAGGTGCCATATTAGATTGAGTTCACAGTGATGCATGGACTCTATGGCTCAACAGTTTATTCTCTTCCTCTATTACATTCTTACATTTGTGTGTCAACCTGGCTCAGTTGACAGCATTCTTGCTTTTGAGTCAGAAAGTTGTGGGTTCTAGTTCCACATCATCACCTTGACCTTATATAGTCTAAGTTGACATTTTAATACATTACAGGGAGTGCAATGCATTGTTGGAAGTCCTTTGGATGAGATATTAAGCCAAGGTCTCGTCTGGTTGTTCAGGTGGATGTTAAAAATCTCTTGGCACTATTCAAAAAGAGAAGGGAGTTTCTCCCTGTGTTCTGGCCAACAATCCCCAAAAATAAATTGGTCACTCACTTCATGGCTGTCTGTGGGACATTGCTGTGTACAAATTGGCTGCTGCTTTCACCCACAAAATTCACAGTCACAGCATTTTACAGTATACCTTGTGAAGTGCTTTGGGAGGTACTCCTCACATGAAAGTCGCTGTTCCAAATGTAAGTATTATTATTAATAATAGTTATTATTAGAACCCTTTTATTATGAATGGTTATATTGTAAAGTAATTTGATTGATTTCTTCAGGTAAAACTACCACGGCAGAGCCAGTGTGTCTGTAATTCAAATGCAATGTGGATAGATGTGAAAGCATGCAGTGTTTCCAATCTTTGATTGAATTGTGCAGAGATATTGGAGTTGAAGAAGAACTCCAATGAAAAAATGCATGATAAGAATCCTTACATTTACTATAGCTTCTTTAACATCAGGAGGATGTCTCAAAATGCTTCACAAGATTTTACTAAAGAGGCTTACTGAAGGGCAGCATTGAAAGGGACCTAGGAGCAAGTTAGCCTCCAACCATCTGGGACAGAGAGCAGTGGATGTGCTACAGTAACAACAATGACAGCAATTTGCATTTATATAAAGGATAGCGTCTCGGAGCACTATAAATGCAAGAGGCCTCTGGAGAGGGAGGGGGCAATTTTCACTACCAATTGCACTGTATGTTGGAGCACATTTTGCCTTCAAAATACTGGCATTATTGCCTGCGTCAGAAGCTTCCCCCGGGCTTATTATAAATGAGAGAAAGCATTCCAAAAGGCCAAACCATTTCCTGTTCATTGTATCATTAATTCCACTTTATATGAGAAAATCAAACAAAGTACTGGCCACACTAAGAAACTATGCTTCATGTAACAATATTGTATTTTATTTTATGGTGTAAGAAACCCGAGACTCCTCTGTGAGAGCCGAAGGTTGTGAGTATAAAGTGCATGATGGGACTTGCTAACTATGGCAAACTGTGAGGAATGCTAATTGTGGAGGGACAGGAATATGAGACACTGTGAGAACAGAATTGATCAAAGCAGCAAAGACATGAGTTAGCGGAGACCTGACAGTAAGGCAATCTTACATCTTCTTACACAGAGTGGCATATGGATTGGAGGAACCTAAGGTATGGTTGTGAAGTTGAGGTACAGGTCCCCCCTACCACTTTATATTAGGTAATTGACCCTGTTAGTTTGCTGGGAGTACAAAAAGATTTTGAGAGATTATATTGGGGTACCAATAGGGAAGGCACAAACTTCCCATCACCTGATGTGTACTGAATGCCAAATGTACTGCATCATTAGATATTCTCATGCTTAATGTTATATGAAGAGAAATATGAACATCGGCAGCAAAATAAGCCACTACGGGACACATCTGTTTTTTTTCATTTGAGTTTCATTCTACAGTCTTCATGTGCAGCAGCTTTCACATTAACTAATAAAATAAAGGCTTTTGAGATGAAAAACGTGACATGTCTCCACATTGCTGAAAGTCAGTAAAACCAGTTGCTAATTATTCACTAGCTATAGGTCTGATATCCCTCCTCATTTTGGTGCAGGGGTTTGACCTGAGGTGTTCGACCACCATTAGGGCAGGTTTGAAAGGGGAACCCAACTTGGCTTGGGAAACCTAGAGTGTTTGCTGGGGTACTATTGGAGTTTAACCAGCTAAAACTGCATAGCTTCCCATTGAAAGAACTGGCTGACTTGTTTCTTGCTGCTTGTCTCTCCAGGACCACCTTACCTTTTAGGAATTTAGGTTGCAAAGCTAATAGGGGCTAAGTGGGAAATTTCTTCTCCTCCAGCACTGATCTTCCTCTCCACATAGTGCTGATCGCACCAGGCTTTGCGACCACATCACTACCACCCTCGCTCGCCTCCACTGGCTTCCCATCCACCAGAGGATCGAATTCAAGATCCTCATCCTCACCTACAAGGCCATTCACGACCTTGCTCCCTCCTACCTTTCTGACCTACTATCCCCCTACTTACCCGCCCGTACCCTCCGTTCCTCTGGCTCCGGTCTGCTCCACATCCCCCACCCTAACCGCCCTACCATCGGTGGCCGGGTCTTCAGCCTCTCAGCCCCTAGGCACTGGAACTCCATCCCTCAGTGCCTTTGCCTTGCTTTCTTCCTTTCGTCCTTCAAGGCCGGTCTCGAGACCTTTCTCTTTGACTGTGCCTTCAGCTCCCCTCTCGACTCTCTACCCCCTTCTCGCTCCCTCCCTTCCCTCCCCTCACCCTGACCATTTCCCCCCTGCTCGGGTCCTGACCCAACTGTCCAGCACCTTGGAACGTCCTCCCGACGTGAAAGGCGCTCTATAAATGAAATCTTGTTGTTGTTGTTGATGATGAGCCAGGCTGGCTGTGCTGTCATCAACAGTTCCCCGGAATACTTCGGACCCGATTGGCTTGGAAATCAGACCACCAAGACCACCGTATCTCGATTCCGACATTACGTTACAAAGCCTGCCACCTTGAAGCTTGTTCAGCTCCAAAGACACCCTATTTACCTTCGCCCCACAAGGAAGATACTGCAACTTGACCTCTGTGTTTGCCAAAATTATAGTCACTGCACATTACAGTAAATTCTGTGAAGGGCTTTGAGACACTTTGATGACGCGGTAAGGCTCTATTTCAAATGCAATGATTGTATTATTAACTGAAAATGTTGTTGTACTTTCTTTGAGATAGTCCTCTGTAAGGAACAGCTGTCTTTGTGTCACATGTAATTGGAATCCAGCTTGCCGCACCACTGTAAGTGTGCATTTGCTGTGAACTTGCAACTGCTGTTGAACTGAATGTACTGTTCAAACAATTTTAAAAAAATAATTCAATTGTACAGTTGAGTTAAAAATGAAGAAATCGTCTGATACTAGTTTGAAAGTAGCTCTGCAGCAAATTTATCCAAATCAAGCCCTTGTAAATAAAGAGACTAATAAAGATCCTCTTTCACTCTCTGCTGTCTCTCTGTCCAGATGCAGCAGGCTCTGGTATATAATTTGAGGCACATGTCTTAGTGTGGGATAAGGTGCAATAGAAATGCCATGGGAATCTAATTCTGGTCTAATTGTAGACTTGTGGTGATGTAAGGGCTTTGTAAATACTTCAAAGTCGAGATGCTAACAGTTACGCTAAAGGATTATATTTTTCAATTCGTCACATGTTTAAAGGGATATTGCCTTCAAGAATAAATCTTGGTAAACATTTTTTGGGGAGTAAAGGGGAACTGAGAAATTCAGGACGTGATTATGTCACAGGCAAACGACAAGGTGAGTGTTTCATCATTAACTTCATTACTGTATGTTGGGATTCTAGGCTGATCCCAGTGGAGTGCTGGGGGAGCCCTGTATTATTGGTGGTGCTGTCTTTCAGTGGCACCAAGAACCAAGATCCTGTGTGTCTGATCAGGTGGACTTAAAAGATTCCATGGCACAATTTGAAAAGAGAAGGGATTTTCTCTTGGTGTCCTGACCAACAGTCTCCAAATAAAATTGTTCATTCACTTCATAGCTGTTTGTGGGACATTACCATGCAAAATTGACTGCTGCGTTCACTATTATGGTGGAGTCCTGTAGTTCAGTGGTTAGAGCACTCGCCTTGCAAGTGAAACACCTGGGTTCAATTCCAGACAGGGCGAAACCTTGGGCAAGTTTCCTTACTCCACACGCCTAATAATAATCCCTCCAAAAAACAAAACAATAATAAAATGGTCATTTTCAATCCACAACTGCTTGTGGGACACTGCTGTGCGCAATTGGCTGCTGCGTTTCGCCCACAAATATATGATCAATTTACTTTACAGCATATTCTGTGAAGCGCTTTGAGACATCTAGAAGACATGAAAAGCACTATATCAAATGCAAGGATTATTATTATTATTATTGTTATAATGTCACTACAGCTTTAAGTTGTTTCAATAAAGTAATGAGTTGCTATATCAGTTATTATTATTATAGTCAGAGAGTTGTTAGCATTTTTTATGTGGATGAAGTCCCTTTAGTTGTTATTGAGACATCTAGAAGACGTGAAAAGTGCTATATCAAATGCAAGGATTATTATTGTTATCTGACTATTTCCTGAGCCACATTTATTTCACTTGCTTTACTGTTTCTCATCTCACCTTCTGATATTACTGCTGTAAGCAACATGACCCTTTTACGTCTAGTTGCGCTTTTGCAGGTCTGATGTTATCCATGTGAATATAGAGCAGACCGTTTGCAGGTCTGCAGAGATCTTGTAATTGGAAACCAATCCTTCCAGTATCCTAGTGATGCAAAACATACCTATCTAGCTGTGAGTTCCTACCAGTGTGACACTGGTATTGGTTCAGTGTAAGATGGTGCCACATCTGACAGCACAGTCTGCTCGTGATCTGCCCCATAGGTCAGCAGACAGCAGGGAACGAATATATGATGATCAGATATCATTGCTTTTTCACATTGATGAAAATGAAGTGAACAGCAATGTAAACCTGTGTAATTATCATGTGCAGCTGAAGACAGCATGGACTCCTGTGGAGTCCTGTAGCTCAGTGGTTAGAGCACTCGCTTGCAAAGCGAGAGACCTGAGTTCAATTCCAGGCAGGGTGAAACCTTGGGCAAGTTTTCTTACTCCACATAATAATCCCTCCAAAAAAAAAACAATAATAAATTGGTCATTTTCAATCTACGACTGTTTGTGGGACACTGCTGTGCGTAATTGGCTGCCGCCTTCGCCCACAAATATACAGTCAATTCGCTTTACAGTATATTCTGTGAAGCGCTTTGGGACGTCTAGAAGACGTGAAAAGCGCTATATCAAATGCGAGGATTATTATTATTATTATTATTTGTGTCAATCTGGTGTTCAGCTGGGGCTCAGGGTATACACAGAAAATGGTAAACATACAACAGATACTCTGGCTGAAAATGTGAATTGGCTGTTATGTTCACAGTAATTTTCCTGGGAGTGTGATCACCGGTGTTTATCACACAGCCAATGTTTATTATATTCATGTTATACTCATATCTCCTCTATCCTCGCATCCACATCCCTCTGCACAAAACATCTGCTCATAATGGGCGATTTCAACCTTCAGCTCAATTCCCCCTGCCCCATCTCCTCTGACTTCGCTGCCCTCCTCTCCACCCTAAACAAACCAAGACTGTTTGTGGGAGACTGCTGTGCGCAATTGGCTGCCGTGATTCGCCCACAAAATATACAGTCAATTCACTTTACAGTATATATCTGGGGAGCGCTTTGAGACGTCTTGAAGACGTGATAAGGCGCTATATCAAATGCAAGGATCTTCATACCTACCACCGCTTTTTACTCACAGGTCAATCTCAAGGCCAAAAACAACCCCAAATCCTGTTCTCTGCTACCCACCACAACCTCAACACTTGCTCTCAAACACCTTCGTTCCTCACTTCTGATGTCAAATGGGAAGAGGTCCTGGACTTCTTTATCTTTAAGATAGACAACATCCGCGTGCGTGGCTGCTTCTTCCTCCTCTCCCCCATGTCGCCTACCACCCCGCCCTCTGCCCATAGCTGGCTGACACAATCAACCAGTTCCTCTCCTCAGGCTCTGTCCTACTTCCCGTCAAAACCGCTGTCATCACTCTTTACCTTAAAAAATCTACCCTTGATCCTTCCAACCTCACAAACTTCAGACCTATCTCAAACCTGCCCTTCCTGGCCAA
Source organism: Callorhinchus milii (assembly GCF_018977255.1). Lineage (NCBI taxonomy): Eukaryota > Metazoa > Chordata > Chondrichthyes > Chimaeriformes > Callorhinchidae > Callorhinchus > Callorhinchus milii. Next base: position 93,843,205 of record NW_024704743.1, on the reverse strand, counting down.
AGTTTTGAAATGCATTGTTGCAAATCAACTGCGCTCACACCTCTTCCTCCACTTCCTCCACTCCCTACTCAAACACCTCCAGTCCAGTTTTCGCTCTGCCCACAGCACAGAGGCAGCGCTACTCAAAGTAATGATGTCCTCTTCCTGTGTGACGACAACAACAACAACGTCCACTTATATAACGCCCTCCATGCAGGGTAGGGTCTCAGACCACTTAACAATGGTGGAGCCTGACTCCAGGCTGGGGTGGGGGATGGGGAGGTGACCGTAAGCACAGTTGAAAAGGAAAGCATTCAGGCAGGATTTGAAAAAGGGGAAAGTGGGGGCTTGGCGGAGGGATTGAGCGAGAGTGTTCCAGAGTTTTGGGGCGTAGTGGCTGATTACGTGACCTCCAATGGTGACCAGGGCTCCCTCTGCCTCCTCGTTCTCCTAGACCTCTCTGCCACATTTAACACAGTCAATCACACCATCCTCCTCCACCGCCTCTCCTCTCGATTTCACCTTAATGGGACTGCACTCGCATGGTTCGAGTTCTACTTAACAAACTGCCAACAAAATATCTCGGCAAATGATTTTTCCTCCCACCCCGGCACTGTTTCTTGCAGGGTACCCCATGGCTCCATCCTTGGCCCCCTTCTTTTCCTTATTTAAATGCTCTCTCTCGGAGATGTCATCCGCAGACATGGGATCAACCCACATGTATGCGAATGACACCCAAATCTACTTCTCCTCCAGCTGCGACTCCCAGTCTGCTGATGTCCCGGCAGCTTGTTTGACGTACATCAAGGCCTGGATGCATGCAAATTTCCTGCAGGTGAATGTCAGCAAGTCGGAAGCTGTACTCATTAGCTTCTGTCAATGTCTTCTCTCCTGTGGGTCAGAACTTCTCAACCTCCCTGGGCTCTCCCTCAGACTCACCGAACCATGCGCAATAATAAAAATAATAATAATTTGATCACTCAATCCATGACTGATTGTGGGACATTTCTATGAGCAATTGGCTGCCATGTTTCACCCACAAAATATACAGTCAATTCACTTAACAGTATCTTCTGTGAAGCGCTTTGAGATGTTTCAATGACGTCATAAAGCTCTATATTAAACGCAAGGATTATCATTATTATTGTTATTAGGCATCAGGTTCAATCTCCAGCTTTTCTTTCTAACCCTTTTCTTTCCCTGACCAGGATCGCGCTTTCCACCACCGCCACATTGCCAGACTTCGTCCATACCTTACAACCAATGCAGCCGAAACCTTCATTCACACCTTCATCACTTCCCAGCTGGACTATTCCAATATCCTCCTCACTGGTCTCCCCAGCTCCAACATACACAAAATTCAATTAATTGAAGTCCGTGGAGTCCTGTAGCTCAGTGGTTAGAGCACTCGCTTTGCAAGCGAGAGACCTGAGTTCAATTCCAGGCAGAGGGCGAAACCTTGGGCAAGTTTCCTTACTCCACACGCCTAATAATAATCCCTCCAAAAACCAAAAACAATAATAAATTCATTATTTTCAATCTACGACTGTTTGTGGGACATTGCTGTGCGCAATTGGCTGCCGCGTTCGCCTACAAATATACAGTCAATTCACTTTACAATGTGTTCTGTGAAGCGCTTTGGGACGTCCTCTCGATGTGAAAAGCGCTATATCAAATGCAAGGATTATTATTATTATTATTAATTAAAAACTCCACCATCTGGATACTCACCTGCACAAAACTCTGCACCCGCCATCACACCACTCCTTGACGTGCTCCACTGGCTCTCAAATACCAAACGGATTGATTTCAACATGTGTTCACTCATTTTCAAATCCCTTCAGGTCCTCACAACTCCCTACCTATCCGATCTGCTTACCACCCACTCCATCACTCGGTGCCTCTGCTCGGCCGGCTCCGCCTCCTGTTTTTCCCTCATCCCCTCTGCGTCACCATTCAGCCACTATGCTGCAAGCCTCTGGAATTCTCTCTCTCAGCTCCTCCGTCTTGCCCCCTCCCTCTCCACTTTCAAATCCCACCTAAAGATCTTCCTCTTTGATCGTGCTTACTGTCACCACCCCCTTCCTCTCCCCCTGGCTCAGTGTCAGACCCTACCACTGTCAAACCCTCTGGGATGCTACTCTGCGTAAAGGTTGCTATATAAATAATAAATAAATAAAGTTGTTGTTATAATAGTTAGGCACTTTTGATGATAGACGAGGAAGCCTTGGCTTGTCAGGAAGTACTTGGAGTAATAGACTATTTACTGAGGGCAGGGATTCTTCTCACTCTTGACTCTTGTTACCCCTTATTGACTCTCCCAATTGCAGTCAATATATTTCGCCATTTTACATAATAATAATCGTTGCGATATAGTGCTTATAATGTCAAAATGCTTCACAGAGTTTCGGTAAAATGTAGTGACTGTGTACTTTGTAGTTATACTACAGGAACCAATTTATGCACAGCCATGAATGACTAATTTTATCTGGAAAATTGTTGACTTGGATACCCGGAGAAACACTTACGTTTTCAAATGGTATCAGAGGATATTTGATTTGATGGAACTTTGATTTAATACCATTTCGAAGAACGGCCCCTTTGAAAATGCAGCACTCCCTCAGATTGTCAGCCTAGGATTTCGAGTTCAAAGTCGTAACATTGTGTTTTGAGTCCATAACCTTCTGACTCAGAGGCGACAATGCTACCAACTGAATCAGGCTGACACCTTCACCCTCTTGTTCTTAAAGTGTTTCTTCTTGGTGTGAGTTTTAAATTACGTTCTAAAAGCTATAGTTTAAAAATAAAATAAAATAAAAATTAGGAGAGTGAGCCCTCAAATGTGTGAAATCTCCAGCCACCACACTCACCCAGGGTCAGGTACGGGAGCAGATGCATCAGTGAGCCTATTGTATCAGTGGTGGGACACAGATCCCAGAGGAAATAGGGTCAGACAGCAGGGGACTTCACAATATGCAGCTGCAAGTCCCTGCATTGGCTCCGTTCCATGGCGATGAAGGACATGCAGTACAGTATTCACTCTTATATATTTAGTTATATTTAATGTGTAGGAAGTAATGTTTATACTCATGTCTTGCGAGTGACAGAATTTCTGTCTTAGCCATTGTGCCAACAAATCTTGTCAGGACTGCTCCCTTCGAATCGTTTAACATCAAACATTTCCTCGTAGCAATCCATTTGCACTCACTGCAAAAGGTCACTCTTACCATCATGATCCACACTGTAGAGGCGAGTTGGGCCACTGTAAACCGAGATTGTTGAGGGCCCAACTCGCCTCCTTTTTTCCAAATCACATTGCATAAACAGCAAATCAATAGAGAGATTATGGACAGCAACACGATTTCTTTCTGAAAGACATCTGGTGCAACAAATAGTTCACTCATCAGCAGACTCAAGCTCAGAGGAGGGAAGATGAACAGACAGTTTAGATTTAATTTCTAGGCACAGAGGGGTGAATATGTGGAATGAATTATCCAAACAGGCAGTGGAGGCACATTGTGTCAGCAGTTTAAAGAGGGAGTGAAATAGTTGTTTGGTGATGAAATAGATTGAGGGTTTGGGGAAATAGTCATGTAGGACATTTTATTTTACTTCGGAACTGGTAAGATGTCCCACATCGATCTTATATCTTTTGTTCTTACCCATTTTGCTTTTTAGATTGATATATTGGAATTCACTGATCAATATACAGAATTTGGAATATTCAGAAACAAGATTTCATTCATTAATAAAAACAGAAGTTGTGGGAAAACTCAGCAGGTCAGGCAGCATCTATGGAGAGAGGAATACAAGTTAACTTTTCAGGTCATTGACCTGAAAAGTTAACTCATGTTCCTCTCTCTATAGATGCTGCCTGACCTGCTGAGTGTTCCCAGCAACTTCTGTGTTTATTTCAGATTCTAATAATAATAATTTGATATAGGGCTTTTTTACGTCTTCGAGACATCTCAAAGCACTTCACAGAATATACCGTAAAGTGAATTGATTATATATTTTGTGGGCAAAATATCCAACATCTGCAGTATTTTGCTGTTTGTTTCATTTATTGTCACTTTCATTTTGCAAGCACAAGAATCCGTCTGATTTGCGAGGTTTGACTTAAGTAAGTAAATAAATACCTGGGTCTGCTTCACGCCACCACCCTGTCCGCCCCAACATTGGCGGTCGAGCCTTTGGCCTATCTGCCCCCACTCTCTGGAGCTCTATCCTGCAGTTATTTTGCTTCCCTTGTCTCCTTCAATGTCCATCTGAAGACCTCTGGAGAACTGGATTACTGAGACCCCCACAGAGCGTTGACTGAATTCTGACTTTTATTTTTGAAGCAAATCACCTTGGAGATAGCTCAACTCCTGATTATCAGGAGTTCCTGATTATCTTCTCCACCCCCCCCCCACCCATTTCTTCAGTTAGCAGTCTACATTTCATACTTTTGCTTCAGGCAATTTTCTAAACCTTGTAATTTAAATTTATTAAGCAATTTACCATCATTTTGGGATATTTCAGACAAAATATTCTTTCAGGAAAAATATTCCAGGATTTGAATATTTTCCTGCTGGCAAAGCCACCCCAGTAATTATAAAATAAGCAGTTACAGAGTGTGTGAGGATCATTTATTCAAGCTTCATGGACCACAGTCCTCGCAAATCCTCCAAACTGTGCCTCTTGACCTCTAGTCAAGATAATATAACAACAACTTGTATTTATATAGCATCTTTTACCTGGGGCACTGACCCAGAGCACTTCACAGAGTCTGACAACGAATCAGGGGGAGAGGGAGGGGGGAGGTGACTGTAAGCACTATCAAAAATGAAGGTTTTTATGTAGGATTTGAAGGTGGGAAGGGAGAGGGCAAGGTGGAGGGATTGAAGGAGAGAGTCCCAGAATTTCGGGGTGCAGTGGCTGAAGGCACGGCCACCGATGTGGAAAGGAAAGCGAGAGGGATAAACAGGAGGCTGGACCCAGCCGAGCGGAAGCAGTGGGTGGTGGAGAAGGAGGTAAGCAGGTCAGATAGGTAGGGAAGGGTGAGGGCATAAAGGGATTTGCAAACAATTTGAAACAAGGGGATAGAAGTTGCTCTTGGGTCAAAATTTCCTCTACTTTTGTGGTGTTTCACAGGTCCAGAATTTGGCAAATTCATACATACAATCTCAATTTTAAAGCTAGTTTTCTGGAAGTTCTTTTAAGAACTATGGAAATTAAGAGTAAATATAGAGTCAAGTGTGATTTCTCTCCAAGATTATTTTCTTCATTTGCAGATGATTTGGTCAGATTGGAGTAACATAGTAACAAGGTGAGTAGCTTTCAGACATTTCATAACAAATTCACCAATATCATTTACTTATATAGGCCTTTCACAACTGCAGAAAGTCTCAAAGTGCTTGACAGTGGTGGCTGGGCACCCGCGCTGGGGGGGAGGAGCCGAGGGAAGTGGGATGCGAAAGCGGTGAAATCTGATTCAGGCCTTGAACGAGGAGAGGGAAGGAATGAACGACAACAACTTGCATTTATATATCGCTCTTTATGTAGAAAGTCTCAGAGCACTTTACTGTGATAAGGTTGGACATCAAGCAGGGGAGGTGGGGAAGATGGGGATGAGGGGGAGAAGGGGGGAAAGGTGACCATAGGCGCGGTTGACAAGGTAGATTTTAAAATGGGCCTTGGAAGACAAATAGAGAGGGAACAGATGGGAGGAGATCCAGAAGTTAAGTACATAGAATCTAAAAGCTTGGCTCAAATAGGGAAGGGGCATGCAGCAAGCCACGTAGATTGTCCATTTAATGAAGGAGAGCATTTGGCTGGTTACACACCAGTGTGATAAACATCACCAATCTGTTGCGAAATGTCATGAATTTCACCTCATGGTAACATAGGAACACGAGTCACCTATTCTGCCTGTTGCACTTTCATTAACCAACATTCTGGATTGAAATCCATGTGCTTCTCGCAATTCTAAATTGCCCATGTGTAATGCTGAGGAGGGAGGGACTCATGCTTTCCTGTTGTTGGATTATATAAACAAAGACCTGTGGTGAAGCCTGGTCTGTTCAAAGGCTAACAGCATGGAATAACCTTCTAAAAACTGTCTGCAGCTGATCACTGGAGCCGGCCCAGCGCCTGGCCAAAGTAACTGCTGAGAAGATTACTAACCTTCCCAGAGGGTGAGACGGCCCTTGTCAAATTGTTCTGACCAGGTGCTGACCACTTGGCTAAGTATGTCTCAACCCCTCAAGTGCTGAACATCGATGTCACCAGGATGGAGATCTGCTAAGTGTTGATGTTAGAAAAGCGACTGAAAGACATGAGAAGACCATAATAAACCTTGCATTTGATATAGCGCTTTTTCACGTCTTCAAGACGTCTCAAAGCACTTTACAGAATATACAGTAAAGTAAATGGACTGTATATTTTGTGGGCGAAACTCAGTAGCCAATTGAGCACAGCAGTTTCCCACAAACACTTGTGGATTGAGTGACCAAATTATTATTGTGTTTTTTTCTTGAGGGATTATTATTAGGCGTGTGGAGTAAGGAAACTTGTCCAAGGTTTCGCCCTGCCAGGAATCAAATCCAGGTCTCTTTCTTGTGAGGCGAGTGCTCTAACCACTGAGCTACAGGACTCCACTGTCCACGTATATGTTGATGGGCCCTGATTAATGATTCCGCTGATTTAAAAGGTAGTATTGTCAGACTGTAGGGTTATATGTCACTTTGATGCTGCCAAAGCTAAATCACTAGAGTCACAACAGTATTTGTGAAGAGTGAATCCTGCATTTTGGATATTAATGAACATTGCAGGGAATGCATTGTGAAAGCACACGTTAAATAGCCTGTGATTCATCTAGTCTTAGTCCATGAAACCATTTAGTCTAAAATTTAAGATCTTGCAGAATTTTGGAAAATTCTTAAATTTAGTCTTGCTTTGGCAGCCAATTCTTTTAAGTGTCTTCTGATTTAAGATTGAATTTTAAGTTTTCCACAATTCTGAGCCGTCTTAATTTTTAAGAAAAAAATTTGGTTTGAAGGCTAAGACTATGTAGAATTTATTTTGGGGCTCTGGAGAATAAATGGTATGTGGAATGCCCCTGTGTTCTACGTCACAGATGGGAGAAATGCAAATGTGGAGGAAATGATGCTTCCACAAACCGAGAATGATTGATATCTGGGAATGATTATAAAGTCGGAATTTCACGGAAGAGTTCAAATGAACTTCAAGAGCAAAGCTTGGGACAATAATAATTTGCCATTTGAACCCAAGGTGGGATTACATCCTTGAAATCACTCTCACATATCTGCTATTTTTTTGTATAATACTTACTGTGGATGATGTTTGATTTCCATTTCGGCTGATGTTTTCTTTGCCAGTGGGTGGGGTGACATTGGCTTTTGTGAGCCAGCGAGGTCTGGGCAGCTCACAAGTGATGAAGTCTACAATGAAAGATTAATGGTTATGCTGTAATCACAGTGAATTTACTGGTGGATAAATACTGGAAAACAACGCAGTCACTGTTTACTGCATTCATGCTGGTTGCCTCTATAGGTTATACTTAAACCAATGACTGCTCTCTGGCACAAGTAGCTATCACATTTTGTCACCTTATTCTTTCCTACTATGAGCTTTGAGATGGAAGTTTTAGCAGATGGAGGAGGCATAATAATAATAATAATCCTTGCATTTGATATAGCGCTTTTCACGTCGGGAGGACGTCCCAAAGCGCTTCACAGAACACACTGTAAAGTGAATTGACTGTATATTTGTGGGCGAACGCGGCAGCCAATTGCGCACAGCAATGTCCCACAAACAATCGTAGATTGAAAATGACCAATTTTTTTTATTATTGTTTTTTGGTTTTTGGAGGGATCAATTCATTTTTTTTAAGGAATTATTACCACCGGAAAAGCGATCCGCCAATCGACTAACAATCGGGTTCTTACAAACTGCTAGGTAAACAGAGGCGTGTGGAGTAAGGAAACTTGCCCAAGGTTTTGCCCTGTGCCTGGAATTGAACTCAGGTCTCTCGCTTGCAGAGCGAGTGCTCTAACCACTGAGCTACAGGACTCCACATTATTATTAATAACAATGGTAATGATAATAATTTCTGCATTTGGTATAGGACTGTATCACATCATCGAGACATCTCAAAGCGCTTCACAAGATTTCACTGTAAAGTGTAGTGACTGTGTATTTATAGGTGAACACAGCAGTCAGTTTGCGCACAGCAATGTCGCATCCACAACCACAAAATGATTGACGCTTTTTTTTATCTGGGAGATCGTTGGCGAGAACTCCATGAGAAACTTCATTCTCTATTCAAATGATGCCTTGGGATATTTAATATCTGCCTGAACAGGGCATAGATTCTTAAGATCCCTCTTCAATTAAAGAAATAAAAACTTGCATTCTTATAGCACGTCAAAACATTTCACCATAATTCTTATCAAGTGTAGTGATTGCTCTTTTTGCAGCCAAACGCAGCAGTCATTTAATGCATAAGAAGGCTCCATAAGAGGTTGTGAAAGGGTGAATGGGGAGAAACTATTTCCCCTGTTTCATTAAGTACCTGGAAGACACAATTTATGATAATTACAAAGAACAACAAAGAAAATGGTTACAAGGATTTTGCATAGATTGATAGGGCCCGACTAAAAACGGCAATTGAAGCCGAATCAGTATTAGGTATTAAAAGGTAATTAGGCAAATATTTGAAGCGGAAAAATATAAATAGCATGGGCCAAAGGCAGGGGTCTAGGGCTGAACCATTAGCATTTACAGACGTAATATCATGAATAAACTGGTGATTCTAAAGAAACGTGAGTCAAATGATCGATTGATCAGGAGAGTTTGGCCAAAACACAGTGAGAAATTCCCTTCTATTTTCGAATGATGTCATGGGATCTTTAATTTTGCACCTGACGAAATGGTAGACGGGCTTCAGTTTAATGTCTCATCTGAAGTACGAGATGCTCGGCAATGCTCCACTACTTCGCTGGAACCTCAAGTCTTCAATTGCTCCTTAGAACCTTCTGACACGAAGCATGCTGTTAACCAATAATTGTCACATAAGAAATATGCAATGAGCACATCACAACCTTAATCCTTCAACATTGAAACTATCACTTACCAAGTTCAATTCACATCAATGCAAGGGATTGCATAAAGGGTGTAAGAATAAGAAACACATTTACTCAACGGATGGGTTAGAACTTCCCTGGTGGGAAGCTGGAAGAGATCTAGGGGTGTTGGTTGGGAGGGAGGATTGTTGGCCAAGACACAGGCAGAAATTCTAGAAGAGATATGATAATAATAATAATCCTTGCATTTGATATAGCGCCTTATCACGTCTCAAAGCACTTCACAAAAACTGTAAATTGAATTGATTATATCCTGTGGGCGAAACGCGGTAGCCAATTGCGCACAACAGCGTCTCACAAACAGTCGTGGATTGAGTGACCAAATTCTTGTTTTTTTTAAGGTATTATTATTAACCCCGGAAAGCGATCCACATCTAAAGTGGGTAGGAAAGCAAGAAAATGTTCCTATTAAGAGGCTGTGGTTTTGTTCCAAAGTAATCGACAGCAGGGTAGGGTGGCCATTGGCCTCTGTAAGTGGCTTTCTCTTACAAGTTGAAATTTAAAATGGACACAGAGCAACTTCAAAGGACAAACCCAATGCACATCTTTTAGTAGGTGAACAAGTGAGCTAATGGACTTCTCCAGCAGTTTGACTACAGGGCGATCACATCCTCACTCAACCAAGGTGAAAGGCCTGTCTTAACAGTAAACATACTTAACAGCATACAATTTTAGCCTGGCAAAGGTTTAGATATAGGTGTGGTAGTTGCCTCATCATGCACCATATCAAAACAGTGTGAGGCAGTAATAAAAAAGAAGACAGGATACTGGATAATACTATCAAATGAATTGAGTTCAGATTCCCAGAAGTCAGACTCAAGCTGTATAGTGCTCTGGTCACAGTTCACCAAGAGTACTACATACAGTTCTAGTCTCCATACATAAGGGGCCTTGTGATCTACAAAAAGTGCCTGGCCATTGTTGTCCACCATATCAACTGCCATTAAAATGTGCAAAATAGAATAATAATGTCTCTAAGCTATGTAGCTGTTCTGTTGTTACACAGTAACAGTAACAACAGAACAGCTACATAGGATTTTTAATGTTTAAGATAAGTTTATGGTTCATGATTTAAGGCTTAATCTGAGTTCCTGAATGTACTTTATTCCTACAAATTAACTGTGAATGCATCCACCATTTCTCTTTAAGGATTTGTTCCATGATAATGACTTGCACTTTTGTAATATTTTTTAAGCAGGATGAAACTATTAACAACGGTAATAGGGATAGTTGAACACTGAGGAGAAGAAAGGAAATTTGACCTTGTAGAGAGATGGAACTTTAGTTTAACATCTCATCTGAATTATGCTCCAACAATCAACAACAATAACTTGCATTTATATAGCGCCTTTCAGGTGCTATATAAATGCAAGTTATTGTTGTTGTTGATTGTGCGTCTCTGAGTGCTTATTAGGCACTCCTGGTTCCTGGTAGTGAATTGTGAGGAATGAAATAAATTCCAAAATGTTGAACTATTTTTTCTCTTTGAGATGTTGATTGCCTTGTTGTTGATTTTCTTACCTTTTCTCTTTTTATTTCAGTGAATTACAAGGCTTTAATCTAATCATGGGGTTCAGATGATGACATTGTCACTTGAGTGTTTCACGACTCTCCTCTGAACTCTGGGATTAAATAAATTAAAGATGTGGATTCCTTCCTCAATTTGAAATTGAACTTCCACTTTGTATTTACGTGTAGGACCATTTTGCCTTCAAATTTAAGATTGTATAGAACTGTGGAAAGTTCCTAAATTCATTCTTAATTTGAAAGCTGACTTTCGCAGCTCTTTAAAAGAACCGACTTCCAAATTGAGAAAGTTGCGTAATGGATTACAGACTAATACTGGATGGCATTTCAGGCCTTAGATCTGTTAAAAATCACCACAAATTTTGCTCTTGCGTGCATATTTGTGTGTGCACACGTGTAAGCATATGCTTATGTGGGCATGTTCTGTGTGCAACACTGTGTGCAACACTGAATATGTCTGCCTGACTTTGTGTATGTGAATTTGCACGTTTGTGTGTATATGTAGTTGTTCATAAAGTGCATACGTCAGCATATGCCATTGTGCATAACTTTAATATGAAATTAAATGACACTATTATTGTTATTATGAGGACAAGAAAGAACAATGGCGTTTGAAGACAAGGCGAACTGGTAGGCAGGAGTATGAGAATAACAGGAATTTGCTTTGGGAGTCTGGCTAGCAGTTTACACTACTAAGTGTCCACATATGTCTGAAACAGCACTGAGGTGCGACCTCCGCCTGAGGTGGGTCTCAATACCAATGCTGATTGCAACTAACTGGATTATGTCATTTATAGAAAGCAAATGGAGGTCATATCTGGTGACATGCCTGACCTCTGACCTCTATAACAGAGGTATGAGACATTGCTCCCACTCGCTGCAATACATACATGAAATTATTTTAGGTGATTAAGTGCATGTTTTACAAGCTGCAAAGAAGGTTCAGCGCTCATAGGGTAAATTAAACTCCACTATATCACCACAAAATGACATTTATTTGCTATTCCCAGTGAAGGATGGTGTAGGTTGTTCTTTTAAAAATATCAATTATTTTAACACTGAACTGTGTCCCCACTGCATTCGATTAGTGTCCTTCATCTGAACCATTGTGACTAACAGTGACCAAATAAACCTCCTTCAGACAGTAAGAGAAATGATGCAGCTTCTTTCATATAACTCTGAAATCCTGTCTGAAACCTTCTTAGTAATGCAGAAAACGTTAGTGACTGAACAACAAATAATGATTAAATATCATCCTTGCATTTGGCTGACTTCTCTTAGGTCTATAATAACCAGGGCACATCAAAGCACTGCACAAAAGTTTCTGCAAAATGTACTGACTGTGTATTTGTAGGCTGAACGTGACAGTTCATTTGCTGATCAACAATGTCCCACAAACAGCCTTCAAGTGGCTGACTAACTTTATCTGGGGGGATAACTGCAGCTTTTCAAGCAAGTCGGATGGGGGTGGCAGGGTGGCGTGGAGCACAGACACATTTAAATACAAAAGGTTTTAATTAGACATCGGAGAAATATGCAGAATGTGAGTAACAGTTTACTGTTTAGTAGACACTGAAACCCCTCTGTGTCTGTGTCTGGTTAAGTGGTGAATTTGTGAAGGTGGAGAGCACTGATGTAAACTTCCTGTGGGCTTCCTTCTGTACTGCAGCCAGTGCTCTGCAGAGTTTTAAAAAATACCTCAGAGAGAAGTCAGAGCAGGAATTATTTGGGCTGACCAGAGCACGTCTGCGCAGAGCCACACTTTGCACAGTTGGACTGGATCACACTGACACGGTGAAAAAGGCAGTGGCTCCAGCCTGGCGGCTCGCTCAGCAGGTTGATGAATGTCCAAGACTCAGGATCTTGCCACCCAGACCAGTAAAATCCAACCACAATGAGTTACAGATTCCCAGTTTCTCCTCCTGCTCCTCCTAGCCCACCCCACACAGCACTCTCTCTCTCTCTCACACACACACACACACACACACGTACATTCAGTACAGTTATATCTTCACAGTTAATTTCACGCCATTCCTCATTCCTTCTCACAGAACATTTAGATGATTCAGCTCCAAGGACCGTCAGTTTAATTGTCCCTGTTACATGAACTGAGCCCATAAATCTCTCAATTACTTGTTTTATTTTTTCCAATAAAATCCCAGCGCAAGTTTTTTTTCCAAAAAAAGAAAAACAAAACAAAAACGTTTAAGAGGCTGCCAGAATAAAACTCCCAGTAGAAATAGAAAGCAAAAAAAAACCTGTGGATGATGGAAATGTGAAATTAATATGGAAGATATCACATCAGGTTCATCCAGCATCTGAAAGAGAAAGGGTTAACATATTGGCACCACGCGCCTCTGTTTATCTAGCAATAAGTAGGAACCTGGTTATTAGTCGATAGGCGGTTCGCTTTTTGGGCAGGGGTAAAATAAATTGAAAAAAAAGAATTTGGTCGCTCAATCCACAACTTTTGTGGGACGCTGCTGTCCGCAAGGATTATATCAAATGCAAGGATTATTATTATTACTGTCATTATAATGAAACTACTGTTCAGTTGTGCGGGTTTGCCCCAGTCTTACTATTGATGTTCATTAGGGCCCAAGCTTTCAAGTGCTATGCCCTAACCTCTGGAACTCCCTTCCTCTACTCCTCCTTCTTGCCCCCTTTATCAGTCTTTAAATCCCATTGAAAAACCTACCTCTTCGCCCGCGCTTATCTCCCCTTTCCTTTTCCCTCTTCTCCTTCACTCGACAACCTACCCTGTCTCTGTGAAGCACTCTGTGATACCTCTTAAGTGAAGGATGCTATGTAAATTCAAGTTGTTATACCATCATGCTTCAAAATTTCCCTCTCAAACTAGACATTGGTAGAGAAATGGAAAAGTAAAAAGCCCCTGTGTAATAGTTCTGAGACAAGGCTGAATACTTTGCTGATATTGCATGTCAACATGCTTTGATGTATACTATTCTGGTAAGTTACTTTATTCATACTCAGACTGAGGGAAAGTGATGGTTGAGTTTATGCAATACTGATTTTGTGATATTGGCAAATGGGATGGGTAGTTTGGATTTTGTGATATTTACAAAATTGCTCGTCAGAATTTCCAAAAGCTGGAAAATTGTGAAAATAGTCTGGAAAATAAAACACTTTCTACAGCTGATTGTTTCCTCTCATATGTGTTTCCCTGCACTTTTTGAAGCTTTTAAAAATCTCAAATAGCAATTTTGCAAATATTGTAAATGAAGTGGGAATCACAATTAACTCTCCCTCCTCCCTTTTACAAGTATTGCAAATGAGACCCGATTGTAGCTGTTTGTCAATGTATAGCAAAGGGTTGATGTTACCCAGGAATTCTCTCACATCCAGTACTGACAGACTTTACACATTTATATTCAACAGCTAGATATCTGCATTTGTGGGCATGGGCAGGCGCTCTGCTCAGTGCCTGCCCATGGGCATCTAGCTGAGAACAAGGACTGGGGGAATTGAACCCACACCTCATCACTAAATGTGCCTCCATTCTTATCTTTGGGATAAATTTCCAGTGTTCCTTAACTTTTTCCTTATGCTAATTAACACATGGAATAGGTTAAGGGACATCACAAATCTTGCCCCTATAATTTTACAATGGGGATTTATGCTTTTAACAAGTAATACAAAACAATGGTTCCTTTATTATTTCTATGGGATTTTCCAACTTGTTTCACAATCAGCAATAAGTCAACTAACACTCCTCGGTTATTTTCAACTTCCACTCTTGCCAAATTCTATCTCCTAGCTGTAATTCCTATTTGGAGTACTGTATATTTATTTGTATTGAACTTCATCTGCCAGTGATTAGCCCAAGTGCGGACCATGTTAAACTCTCTTTGTAAGATCCTGGCTGCCTCCTCTGACTCCATGGACCTTCTCTCCTGGCTTGCTCTTATCAGTAAATTCCTTATCGTGAATCTGCAGAGTCCGTGAATGATCAAAGGGTCATTTGTTAATGTTATTAAAGACTTTTGTGTTCTCTGCTCCACATCATTGTATTATCTGCTTCACATAATAATAATTCTTGCATTTAATACAGCACCGTCAACATCAAACCATCTGAAAATGCTTCCTAAGCAATTATAAAGTGCTGGGATCTTAACGTCCACCTGTTTGAACAGATAGATGGGAACTCAGTTTAACATTTTATCCAAAGGATAGCACCAATGAAAATGCAGCACTCCCTCAACACTGACCTGGGCTGTCACCCTACTCTTTGAGTCTGCAAGATCTGAAGTAGTGGCTTGAATCACCACCTTCTGACCCAGATTAAAGAGCTACCAACTCAGCCCCCCCTGACACACAATAATAATAATAACAGTAAACATCACTCTATTGCCTGCTCCACATCACTGTATTTTCAGGAGTGCCTTTGCTCCTGACAGTAGATACAAAACAAAAGAAAACTCCTCCAGCAGAAAAGGACTGACGTCTAAGCAAAAGTTGGGACTGCAATATGAAGCCTGTGATATGTTATAAAGGTCCCTGGGGAGTGGAAACAGCTGGAACAGACACATGGCATGTTGGCACTGATCTGATGCTATTGAGAGGCAATGATATAGTTTGACACAACCATTGTGCTGCAGCGTTTTGGCAAAAACAGAAAAAAATGTTTGCCAATAAATATTTAATACGTTTCCCTTTTTAAAAGTTTCCCCAAGATGTACTCGTCTTAAGATTGGAGAAAACTGGTGCCTATGCAATTCATTAAAGAGATAGAGTGGCCAGAGAGTTGTGACTTCAGAGAGTTGCTGAAGTTTGAAGATCACTTGTGATTGACCATTGCACCTGGTTTCTCTGAAAAGTGCACGTTGTTAGCATTGCATGTAGCTATTTGTTTAGCATGGAAAAAGCAGGATCCATCTTTCACTCTTTTCAAGTGTTCTGGGAGGTCCAGGAATCACATCACTAATGTTCATCTTGGAGATAAGACATCCACAGGCAGTCTTAATCTCTCAAGTATGATAAAAATGGGTTTGAATGGTTACTGGAGAAGGGATATGTAGCAAGCATGAGAAAATAGAGATTTAAATTAAAATTGAGACTGACGCAGCTTGCAGAAGCAAATTATTTTCCTCAAGTATCTTTTCATCCAGTTGATAATTTTGTTCAACATCCTGAAATTATGATATTACAATCAGTTCCTTCCATTCAAAAGCAATTTTGATTTATCAAGAAGCAAAAGGGTAAAAAATGTGACACTTCAGTCATATTTTCCACCCCAATTATGTAGATCAAAATATGCTCTAATTCACCGGATTCCCAGCACCCAAAGATAGGGGAAACATAATAATAATAACAATTATTATATTCTTTACATCTGATATAACACCTTTCACGTTGGCGGACATCTCAAAGCACTTCACTGGAGTTGCTGTAAAATGGAGTGACTGTGTTTGTGAGTGAAAATTTCAATGGAACATTCCTTCCATACCATGTGCTTTTAACTTATAAAGGTAAGAAACAACAACAACAAAATTACATTTGTATAGCGCCTTTCACGTCGGGAGGACAGCCCCAAAAAACTGGACAATCAGTGTTTTGGACCTGAGTTGGGATTTGGGATCGGGGAAAGTGGAGGGTAGAGGGAAGGAGGGTGACTGAAGGCACGGTCGAAGAAGAAGGTCTTGAGACAGGTCTTGAAGGCGGCAAGGGAGGGGACGAGGTGGAGGGACTGCGGGATGGAGTTCCAGAGGTTGGAGGCAGAATGGCTGAAGGCCCCCCCACCAATGGGGGAACGTGAAGCAGGCCGGAGCCTACTGAGCGAAGAGAGGGCACAGGTTGGTGGGGGTTACGAGGTCTCAGAGGTAGGGGGAAGCAAGACCATGGAGGGCTTTGAAGGTGAGAACCAGGATCTTGAACTGTATCTTTTGTGTGATGGGAAGCCAGTGGAGTCGGGTGAGGATGGGGATGATAGGCTCGTGGAGCCTGGTGCGGGAGAGGACATGGGCTGCAGAGTTCTGGACAATCTGCAGAGTGTGGAGGGAAGAGTTGGGGAGGCCAACAAGCAGGGAGTATGAGGGTCTCGGCAGCCTGCAGTGTGAGACAGTGGCAGAGCTGAGCGATATTGCAGAGGTGGAGAAAGGCAGAGCGGGTCATGGCACGGATGTGGGGTATGAGGGACAGTTGAGTGTCCAACAGAACCCTGAGGTTCTGTACTGGCTCTGTGAGATGTAGATTGCATCCATGACTTTATATGAAGCTGTATCAAAGTATAGCCATATTAATATTACTAGATAACACTTAGATATCTAACCTCAGCCACCACAATGCTGCGCATTGGACTGCAATAAAATAATATTTTGTACATATGAGCAATAACCCCCCCTCCCCAACACACACAGACATACACATACACATAAAAAATGTAGTCCTATTGGAATGAATTCGAATAAATTGCCTCTTAAGCATTACTTTGCTGCTAAGGGAGAAGTGTGCAATTTTTGCAGCGCCCTTTCATGTTTTATCGAGTTGTTGCAGAAATCATGCCATGGGTGTAAAGAGGAAAGGCACTTCGAGCAGTGTGTGTCACCTGTAGTGACCTCAATTCTGAACACCAGGCTCCAGATCTGTTCTGCATTGTGTGATTCTGGGTAGCTCCAGATCAATGCCTTCTGGAATCAATGCAATCAGTATCTCAGAGAGGAGCATCTCTCTGTTCTTCCTCAAGTCTGCCTGCCCCCACATACGACCTCCGCCACGTACTCCTCCAGAGCAGCAGAAATTCCTTCAAAAGATCACATGAATTGCAGCTCTGTTGTATATCACTCTCGGTGGCAGGACCGTGCAATTTACAAGATGTCATGCTGCTTTTGTAAGGCAAGCCAGCTTCAGAGCAAGGTTCCCAGGTGAAAAATAAAACTCCGTCACAGAGAGGAAATGTAATAGCCTGAAATGTGCATCTAATTGGCTGACAAAGAGTCAGTGCCTGTTCAGACTCCTTGCCCCCTCATCGTTCCTACTTCCTTTTGATGTTAGGTAAAATATAGACAGTGAACGAGCAAACCAATTCCTCTGCATTTCCTTTGAAAATTGCTTAATAATTCCAAACCATCAAAAAAAATCAAAATGACATAATGCGCCTCTTAAAGTAATCTAGATTTCCTGTGTGTGTCTATAAATTGTATATTAAAACCAGATTGTAGCTATTTCAGATTCGTGACCAAACAGAAATATGCTTCCATGTATATTTTTATATGCCCATGCAAAGCCCTGATACCCGATCACCAATCTGAGTTTTAAGTGTGTTGACGCTGAATTTTGGCCATGGAAGACTACTAGGAAACTCAGCAGGAGATCGGCGTCTGAATGGAGTTGCAGAGTTTCGATTCAAACCACATCAGTGCGATGTACTAGTATCTACTATTTACTAATCATTTTGTGAATGGCATCTCTCTGTGCTCTATGATTCTGACAGATTAGATTTTATATTTAAATTTTTCATACTGAGGTTTGAGATTTTTTAATTTGTTGGCTCATCAGTAGTTTCAGCCTATCAAAGGCAACTGATGGTTACCGGCAATGTACATGATTAATTCAGAGAATAATTCAGCCGTGAACGTCAATGATCTTATCGATTTGTTTCCTTCTCCCCCTCCCCTCACCCATAAAAGAACATTACCGTTATTCAGTCAGGAATGCCATGGTCAGCAAGGTCAGTCAAATGGTCAGACAGTCACCAAAGCATGGAATAGCTTTATGAAATTTAGACTGTACCGTGTCAGGTATCAGCCTGGCTCAGTTGGTAGTACTACCTACCGCCTCTGAAACAGAAGGTTGTGGGTTCATGCCCCATGTCACAGTCTAGGCTGACACTCCACCTGTAGTGTTGGGGGAAGTGGTGCATCATTGAGGTGCCATCGTTCAGATGAAAAGTTAAACTGAAGATCCACCTACCTGTTTAGTTGGAGGTCAAAGATCCCAGGCACTACCCGAAAAGAGTAGGGAAATATCTCCGGTATCCTGGCCAACAATTCCAAGATAAAATTGTTCAATCACTTCATAGCTGTTTGTGAGACATTCACATCCTCCCAATATCATTTTGTATTGAATTTTGTATTGTATTGCTGTATACAAATTGGCTGTCGCATTTACCTACAAGTACACGGTCACTTCTGCTTCATAGTAAAATCCAGCGAAGCGTTTTGAGATATCTCAATAATGTGATCAGCACTATATCAAATACCAGGATTTTTATTATAAAAACATTCTCCTTTTAGCAAACAGTTTTAATCTCGGTGTCAAACATATGTATATATGTGAATGTCCGCTTTGTTTTCTCCAGTGACTGAGTCAAAGTAATTAAAAGAAAATCCACTCCCATTGCAAAGATTCCACATGATGACCACAGTTGATGTTGCTGCTCGGATTTCAGCTGATGACCTTTGTACTCCTTGTCCGAGTAGTTCAAAGCGCACAGAAATACCTGATAATTATCAATGCATATTGTTATCAGCAGGAGTATCATTCTGAGCAGTTACACCGCAGATTCTCAAATTTTATTAGTCTTGATTCCCACCTCTCATTTTTCATGGCTACAGAAGAAATTTGGCTCTGCTTCCAGATGGCTTGCCTGCTCCAACCCAAAGAGAAATAAAAGATCTTGTTCTTCCACAAAATCTTTTCAACAATTTCCTTCGCAACTTGGAGCAAAAAGAGCCTAGTTTCCATTACACAGTAGCCCAGCAAGTCCTTTTTTTGGGTGTAATTCAATCACGGGAAGTTAAAGACAAATAAGAGATTGTGGATTTCAATGTTTCACTTTTTTAATGCGTTTTGCCTTTTTCTTCTTTAACCATTTATTTTGATCAGATTGCAGGCTCCTCACAGGATGAACTGAGCTACAAGATCCCAACAATCAATGCCACTGCAACAGTGTGCTCGACTGCCAAATAAACTGAACTGCTTGGAAAGTATTACATTGGATTTTTGATAGCCAGTAGCCCATGATAGCAACCTAGCTTATAACCTATGATATTCCTTGCATTAGATACAGCACCTTTCATGGCAGGAGGATGCCTCAAAGAGCTTCACAGGATTACAAAGTGTAGTGACTGTGTATATTACAGGTAAATCCAGCAGCCAATTTGTGCAATCTACCACAATGGTGGGAAAGGCACTGCCCAGTGCAGACCATTACAGACCAGAAGTTGGCAAGTATTACAATTGTACCTGGGTTGGGGAGGGGGAAATCAGACTGTCTTCATGATCGCTTGCTGAAAGATTCAGGTGTGTGTATTTCAGGCGAGGACAGGAATGGGATTCACTGTGCTGCTCCCTCTTCCCAAATGGCTGTCTTCACCTAAATTTCTAGGTGATCTTGTTACGCACTAATGAGCTACTAATTTCTGATTGACATAACATGTCGGATTGAACAACCGTTTGTCAAGGAAGGGTCACTGAGCCTCTTTTTGTTCTCAGGGGTTGTTTAACCATTTGAAATCTAATCCCTGTTTCAAGTCTATCCATTCCCCCACCCCCATATATTTCACAAAGTTACAATAAAAATCCTTACATTTGGTGGAGCACCTTTCCACATCTAGAGGACGTCTCAAAACATTTCACAGGATGTACTGTAAACTGCAGTGTGACTATGTTTTGTTGCTATTCATCTCC
This sequence comes from Callorhinchus milii, assembly GCF_018977255.1. NCBI lineage: Eukaryota > Metazoa > Chordata > Chondrichthyes > Chimaeriformes > Callorhinchidae > Callorhinchus > Callorhinchus milii. Next base: position 93,822,902 of record NW_024704743.1, on the reverse strand, counting down.
ATTTAACCTCTTTCAGTGAGTAAATCTGGTCATTGAACATTAGGCTAAAGGCTTCTTTATATTCAGTGACCACAATGGAGTTTAGTGGAGGACAAGATTTCCCTCTTGATTGGTCATTATTGTCCCGTATCATTTAACTCCATACACAATGCCTAGAGTAGTTCAAGTGGCTTCAGAAATTACATAATTTGTTAGGTAGAGGTGTAGCATACTTACTCATCACATTCAACATACAATTGGCAAGTAATTCATTGTTAGGACTGAGATACCTATATCAGTAGATTATTCCTGCCTTCAGTTTTCTGCTCACATTCTGCAATTTTCAGGAGCAGTGATGTCCACGCCCGATGTGTCATTGCACCAGAAACCAAGAGGCTGTCAGGATTCAGTGAATTAAGTTGCAAAGAAACAGTAAAAGAGTTTGTTGTCTCTGGAAAAGAAAAGATAAAATAGTTAGTGAAGGGATCAAAATCCCATATGTTAAAATGCGGGAGGTAGGGATACAATAATAATCCTTGCATTTGTTACAGCCCTCTTCACATCGTCGAAACATCTCAACTTGTTTCACAGAGGGGCAGATTAATGTACTGGCCTACGGGGCTTGTGCCTAGGGATCCCAGCCAAATTTCTCTACCCAGGTGAAACCACCCTATGCCCAGGTGGGAGCGGCAGTGAGAGGTGGGGGTGACAGTGAGCAGGTGGGGGCAGCAGTGATCAGGTGTGGGTGATAGTGAGCGAGTGGGGGTGGTGGGAGTAGCAGTGAGTGGGGGTGACAGTGAGCAGGTGTGGTACTCGGTGGGGGTGACAGTGAGCAGGTGTGGTGCTCGGCCCGGGCTCTCCTCTGGTGCATGGTGGGAAAGGAGTAGGCAGTGTTACTTCAGAAAACCGACAGTGAATGCAAAATGCAATGCCCGGCCTCCACACTTGGGGCCCCTCCGCACAGTGCAGGGGGCCCCCAATAATTTTTAATTTGTCTCGTTTCACAGGATTTACTGTGAATTATATTATGTGTATTTGTAGGCAAAAATATCAGCCAATTTGCACACAGCAATGTCCAATAAACAATTATGAAGTGAATGACCAGGAGAAATTCCCTTCTCTTCTCAAGTTGTGTCATAGGAGCTTTAACATCCACCTGAAAAGGCAGATAGGCCCTTATTTTCGCACCCCCTCAACATTACACTAAAATGACAGCCTACACTAGGAGCTTGAAGTTCCGATGTGAGGTTGAATCCACAAACTTTCTGATTCAGAGGGATGAATGCTGAGCCAGGCAGGCAGATAGAGCGGTTTCAAGCACAGCAGGCCATTGAGCATCTGAGAGTGATGCCATGGGAACTCTTCATCAGGACATTGACTGAAGCTAAAATAAACAGTGGATACAGGTCAAGTAGTGAAAGAGTTAATTGAATTTTAATATCATAATCTTTGTAGCATCTTTATTAATCATTTATGGCAAGTAAAAACCTGCTATCCGAGGGCACAAACTGCTGAGTTTATTTATATTAAGCTACAACTGTAGTTTTTCAAAAGTGTGGTCTAATTTCTGGTCTTTCTTAACAGGTTTCTTAATAAGAAATGTGTCATTATTGAATTTTTTAAATATTCAGTATACTAAGAAAAGCAATTAATTAATTTGGAAATTAATTAATTACACATTTAATATTTCAAAACCTACTAAGAAATACCACAAAATAGACTCCCGTAAATGAAGTCGCCATCATCATTATTAGAACTGGCAAATCTTGTATCTCCTAAGTCAGAATTAATGAGTGTTGTGGCTTCTAAAAAGGCTCACTCGTTCAGTTTCAGTCAAGTGTCAGTGAGGAGTAAGTGTAAATGCCTTAGATTTTTACCATATGTACTAATACATTTCAGTATGATATCTGATATTGTTGAACTCTGTTTCTGCACAGGTGGATTAAACATTTATGAAATCTGTCCTGAAAGAGCATGAATATTTTTTCCTTGCATTTTCTTCTGTTTCTCCTCCTCTGTTTTCCCTCCTGGAGCCAATTTTGCATTCTATGGTACAGCTCTACAAGTACTAGCAGCTCTCCATTACCTCACCCAAGTTCAGGGAAATTGTACAAGCACTCCGGGACGCTATCCCACGTGAAAGGAGCTATATAAATGCAAGTTGTTGCTGCTGTTGTATTGTAGCATCTTTCTCCCACTCTGATTGAGATCATTTTACTCAGCGCAGAGCAGGGATTGAACTGGACAGAGGACCTCTACAGAACACCAGCAGGTGGCTCATTTCACACTGCCTTTGGGAAGGTTTCCCTCTTCCCTCAGGACGTCAATCTTATCCGTGAAAATAACCTATCTGTCAGTCGGTCGCAGGAGTGATCTTAGAATGCATCAAATATCCTTTCTACCCCACATCCGTGCTATGTCCCGCTCTGCATTCCCCCCTCTCCGAAGCATTGCCCGGCTCCGCTACTGTCTCACACCGCAGGCCGCTGAGACCCTCATACATGCATTCATAACATCCAGGCTCCATTACGCAAACTCCCTGCTTGTTGGCCTCCCCAACTCCTCCCTCCATCGGCTGCAGATAATCCAGAACTCTGCAGCCCATGTCCTCTTCCGCACCAGGCTTCGTGACCCTATCATCCCCATCCTCGCCGAACTCCACTGACTTCCCATCACACAGAGGATGCAGTTCAAGATCCTGGTCCTCACCTTTAAAGCCCTCCATGGCCTTGCTCCCCCCTACCTCTGCGACCTTCTAACACTCTAGTAACCTGCCTGCTCCCTCTGCTCAGCGGGTCCAGCCTGCTTCATGTCTCCCGCCTCGCCCGCCCCCAACCATTGGCATGTGGGCCTTTTGCCGCTCTGCCCCCACTCTCTGGAACTCCATCCCACAGTCCCTCCGTCTCGCCCCCTCGCTTGCCTCTTTCAAGACCCGTCTCAAGACCTTGCTCTTCGACCGTGCATTTGGTTACCCTCCTTCCCCCCGTCCTCCACCCTCCCTGATTCCGACCCCGAGCTCAGATCCAAAACACTGATTGTCCAGCGCCTTGGGACATCCTCCTGACGTGAAAGGCGCTATACAAATGTAATTTTTTTGTTGTTGTTGTTGTAGTCTAGCTTCGGATAGAGCCTTGCTGAAGTCGTTCCTATCTTAAGAGTGAGTCTAATGGAGTTAGTCCAATCCTGAGAGTTAGCCTAATGGAGTAAATCCTTCCAATCCCTTAAAGTATCTGAGTTTTCAGGGATTGTCAATAAAATGGTGAGGTTCTATAACAGTGAAGTTTATTTGAGTTGCTTTTGTTATGAGTGAACGGACTTACCTATGCCCCAACCCAATTATTCACTGACATCACGTTCCCTGCCCACTATGCACATAGCGTGGTGTCTGGCAGAACAGAAGTCTGATAAAAGCTTGGATAAGGATGCTCTCATCAGCTTAGTTCCTGTACCTTTGTTTCTGAGCAGGGTTCAGGCACCAGGAAGTGGGAGTATTTTTTAAAACTCAGAGCTAAAATAGGAACAGAATTGAAATGCAGCTTCACACAGAGCCCCTTGATATAAAGCAGCTTTATTTTTTTGAACAGATCTAAATTTCCAGCCACAATTTAAAGAAGGCAATTCCACCACTGTTGTGTTTAATTGAAGAAAGCAAAACACTTGAATGCCTACTAAGAACAGTGGCTATTGTAAAACAGCCAAAGTCATTTCCAGTGATTCAGGTCACCCCCTTCCTAGCTCCTCATCCCAGGTCGACAGTATAAATTTCTCATTGGATCAGTAGCTCAGGTTGACGACACAGTGGCATGCTACCCCACAGATTGACGAGTCCTTAGATGCCGATTTGCTGTGTGAGGCAGCCACACTGGAGCCGAGGCACATCTGGAGTGGAGTAAACTTACCCGGAAATAGAGGCCAGTCTTGGCCAGGGCCATCAGAATAGACAGCAGCCACTGAAAACAGACTCTCCCCATCCCCTTATGTAAACACAAGCTGATCGAGTGGGTGCAGTCACCTTTTCTTGGCCAGTTGTGAAGCATGACATCCTTGCATGTTTTAAAAACATTAAAGTATTGTTAGAAGCAAAGTTAGGGCCTGCACTGACTGAGTAAATCATTTCGCTACAGTGTCTGTATTGTGTTAGTCTAACAAGGCTGCACTCAGATCTCCAGAAAAGATCTCAGCTGTCTGGAAAGTGGCTGTGGCTGGCGTGTTTATGACATCACCATGCCAGTGGCACATCGTAAGTAACTGTGCTCCAGAGACTTCAAAAGGAAATTTTGTTCTTCTAGAATTAAACTTTGGGGTTTTCTTGTTGTGTGCTGTTTAAACTCTGGGGAGATGAGAGTGAGGGGGAAGCTTGGCCTTTTGAAAAAAATATTCTTGCACTGTCGTTCATATGCAATGGGAAAGAAACTATCAAAAGGTTTACCGGCAAAAAGCAGTGTGTGGCTGAACAACCCTTCTTATTTAGATAGAGTTATTTTGATGGCAGTTTAATATAATTTAACTCATTCACGAATGGGTTGCTGCTGAAAGTGTTGGTATAGCAGGCACTTTGTGTTGTTCGAATGCATTAATGCAGCACTTAGGCTACTTTTGCTCAAATGTGACCCTCTGGGTTCCTGCAGTGGCTCAATGTGTAAACCACATGTCTAGTTCTGTGGCAACTAGAACCAAGACATTCGAGTTTCATCCCTGGCTAGTGCTGAATTCACAGTTAGAACACTGAAGGCTCCTTGAATGGGAGGCGTTTAGAAAACCAGCCAATGTTCCTATTCCTGATCATTGTCCAGTGACTTATGTGTGGGAATAATGTGTCGCTCACTGAACGTTTTCTTTGCACTTTGGCGGCCTTCAGAAATCACAATTAACATTTGGCGAATATTGCAAATGATACAAAATCACAATTGGCTCTTCCTACCCCTTTTTTGCAAATAGCGTAAATGAGACCCCAGGGCAGCAATGTTCTCTGGCTTATTGCCCTGTTCCTCAACGAGAGAAGAACAATCAGAATACATGGACTCTGTTTCGGTTCCATGACCCTTCGTCAGAACTGGGGCATGTTGGGAGGGAAAGGCTTTTAAAATGAGCTTATAAAAGATATATGTTGATAATCTAAGCCCGGAGATGGAAATGGTGACGTCGAGGAAGGGAAGGGACGAGTCGGAGATGGACCACGTGAATGTTATGGAGGGATGGAAAGTGGAAGCGAAATAGGTGAATTTTTCCAACTCACTGAGAGAGCAGTAACCAGCCCCAACACAGTCGTCAATGTATCCAGGAACCTTACAGTCCTCTGGCCTCAATATTGATTTCAACAATTTCCGACCATAACAGCTCACTTTCCCCCTCCTTGTCTTCTGTGACCATGACCACATCATCTGGTCCCAGACACACATTTTCTCCCTCTGGTCTGCCTATTTTGTTGCAATTTTCCCCCCCTTTGTTTTGCATTATTAACACTTCTTTAACCCGTCATCCACTATCCTCTACCCCATTTTCTCATTTGCCTTCTCCCCCTTCTCTGTTAGACCTTAAAAGCTCCCAACATGCCCCAGTTCTGATGAAGGTTCGTGGATTTGAAATGTTGACTCACTTTCCTTTCTTCATAGATGCTGCCTGACCTGCTGAGTGTTCCCAGTGACTTCTGTTTTTGTTTCCAGATTTCCAGCATCTGCAGTATTTTGCGCTTTGTTTACATAGACTCTGTTGTTGGTCAAGTGCTGGTGTTGGTGCACTTGCTTACGAGTTAGTTGCAGCATTGCTCTATAAAATTATCTTGCAACATTTTGCTACAAAGACCATTAAAAAGAGGCTAACATTCACCTTGACCTTTAAGTTTAATATTGAGCCTGATCCTCTGGTGAATGACACTACTCGACCAAACTTGGGAGATATATAGGATTGCATTCTTTTTCTCTGCGGGACTGCATGAATTCAAAATAAGAATCGGGACCCGCCCCAGGAAGAAACAGGTCCAGAAATGATTTGTTCTTCTCAAACACTGAAGTTTGAGAATAAAGTACTGAGACAGTAAGCTTTAAACGGTAGCAGTTTCTAATGGGATTCTTTAATAAAACTCCAAATCACAAATGGGTACGCTTTCTGGTAAATTGAGGCAATTTCACCACAACCAGTGGGAATTACACTCCAGAAATAAATTGTGTGACAGCAGATTTCCTGCAGATTGGCATATACTTCTGAACCATTTCATTATTATGAAATCCGGTTAGAAATGACCACAATTTAGACCCCAGCATAAAGAAATCACATAAATGTTGGAGGACGTGAAATATATGGGTGAAGCTGTACGGCTTTTCTCATTGCATTCTCTTGATGAATTTGGTTAAATGAGACCACACTGCGGCCTGAACACAATGCTGTACTAGTTCAACATTTTCTGATCTCCAAGTGAGCCTGCCAAGTTTGGAGCAAATTTGTGCTGGCTTGTGCCCATCAAAATCTGGATTGAGAAAATAGGTCCCCTCACAGCCTATTTGAGTGAGGGTACTAATCCCATCAATCTGGGCTGCTTTCATGCTGTGTACCCCAGGTTAAAAAGTCTCATAAACCATTTGAATTGCCTCTCTTCCAATCCCATCCCCCCACTAACAAATCATACTTTCTCCAATGGGTCTAGCACAATGTGAAAGCAACTTGGAAAATCAGCCCCACCAGTTCTTAAAATCTAAAGTCTGCTGCTAAATGTAGGTTGCTGTTGGCAAAGTGCAGTTCTAAGCAACTCTACAGAATAATCTGGCCCCAGTCAGTCTGTATTGCAAAACCCTTGTGAAATTATTAGCAGCTGGCAGCAACTACACTTAGGAACGGAATTGCTCTCTTTCCCACTGAAATGGATGGCAGGCAGATACCTGGATCTTACAGTGTCCCTGCAGAGCATATTTTAAAAGCATAATTGAATTACTCAAAAGTTTAAGGTTATAAAAACGCTTAACTATATATATATTTATAGAGATAATAATGAATCATTTTCTCTGCATTGTATTGTAAAACAATCATACAGAATTCAATGTGTGGAGATGGTCATGGTTTAGATATAAAATGTATATTAGCACTGGGGGAAGGTGTCAGTGGGCTTCCAGCACCTCTGGCATGTACAGACAGCACTCACGAGCTCTAACAGAACCCAGCAATGCACACATATGGATTGATGGTCCGTGTTCTGCACCTCCTCTATACCTTGCTCTCACCCACTGCTTCTCCCCCTAAATCAGGTTCTCATGAATCCCAGGCCTGTTCTCCCCTAGTTCTGTTCTCGCTGGACCTACTCTCCCCAGACCCGCAGGCAGACAGGCTTCTACATTGCCAGTTCCCCAAAACATCACCAGTTTTGACAGTCTAATATGCAAACTCTATTTTTAAATCGTTGCTGAATTGTACTGACTTGTGTTTTGGACCCATATTTTATTGCTAAAACATCACAGAAATAAGTTCACAGGAATAGTAGTTTTCAAAAGGGAATTGGATATGTCCTTGAAATGGAAAAATTTGCAGGGCTACAAGGTAAGAGCGGGGGAGCGGGACTAGTTGGATAGGTCTTTCAAAGAGCCAGCACAGGCACGATGTGGGAGTAGGGTCACAGGCAATCGTAGAGATAAGGTGTTGCAAGGCCATTGAGGCATTTCAAGATGAGAATGGCAATCTTAAAGTCGATCTGCTGGGGGATTTGGAAGCCAGTGAAATCTGGCAAGGATGGGATTGCAGGAGTGGATACAGGCTGCAGAGTTTGCAAAGGGGTGGGGAGGCCAACAAGCAGGAAAATGGGAATAAAATGAGTCTGGCCAGTGTATACTACATTGGAAATGTATTTATGCTTACAAACTCTGTAGTAACAAGGTTGGTAAACCTGATAGAAAAGATAAAGTTCTGTCCAGTTTGCAATGAGCAATGAACTACACTCTGATGCTCTAAGTGGGGAAGGGGACTTGGGAGAGAAGAGGGTGGGGATGGAGGAGTGTGTAGGATGGGGGAGGTGTGTCCGTGTTTATGTATGCAGGGGAACGATTCTCCATTCGCTGGTGAATCTGTTGACCTTAGTGGGGAGCATGTCTAAATCCCCATTGGAATTATTACATATGCCAAAATTGGCAGCAGTATTCTATGAGTATATTTGAATAAATGCTTATTTTTCAGCAGTAAGCATATTACACCTTTGAGACTCCTCAACCTATGACTACCCTGTACATTTGTGCAGTAATGTTCAACATTTTGATAATTGCCTCAATATCCAGACATTTAATAAAATAAATAATAATTTGATCACTCAATCCACGACTGTTTGTGGGACACTGCTGTGTGCAATTTGCTGCCGTGTTTTGCCCACAAATATACAGTCAATTCTATTTTACAGTATATTCTGGGAAGCACTTTGTGACGTCTAGTAGATGTGAAAAGTGCTACATCAAATGCACGGATTATTCTTATTATTATTTAGGGTTCCTCATATTTCGATCACTAAAACTGCCCTTGGATGTGTGCAGATGAGCGGCTTTGACTAGGGCAAAATAAAAGAAAAATGCATATAAAAATGAATTATATTCTACAGTGAGACATGTTCCTTCAAAGAGGTGGTCATAATGGGCAAGTCATGCTGTAAAATTAATGATAGCTTGAAGGTAGCTCCATTGAGTTTGCAGCCACTGTTACACACGTAATGCACTGGCCATTATCTCTGGGTATGTCTTTCACGTCAGGAGGACGTCTCAAAGCACTTCACAGGATTTACCTTAATGTGGAGGAACTATATATTTGTGGGAGTAGAAATTAGTACAAGAAATATTTTAAAAGTTTGGTTATTCTACTTCTATCAAATTTGAATTTCCTCTAACAATTTAAGCACATTTTATCAATGTTTGGGAAGAAAAGCCACATTCAGTATAAACTGCATTCCACACTGAAAAGAGCAGCGGAATTGCTGCTGTCAGCTCTTCAAAAACCTCACTGAAAGCAACTGCACTGAACTCTTCCACAGTAAAGTAAACAGGATGCACAGATTTTTTTTATTAATAGTACTTTCTGAATCAACCCCCAAGAAGTTTGTCTCCCAACATGTGGTAAAAGATCTTGAAGGTCTTGGAGAATACAAATCTTATATTGCAAATGTTTTTTCCCTGTATGTATTCTATAACAGTGGAGTACAGTATTTATCTACTTAACTCCCCCTCTCATTTTTTTGGACTTCCGGAGTAAATCACTTGTAGTCCTGAACTGACACTGGCAGACATGAGCAGAATTTATTGTTGCATTTACCAAATGACTGAATTCATCTCTGAAATTAAAGGAAGCTTGTTCAGCAACACTGTCTGAACTTAAAACAAACTTGTCATTGATGGATTAAAGGAGTTGTGTTTTTATAAATACCTTTCTTCTTAACTATAATAATAACCCTTGCATTCTATATAATATCATAACTGTTAATGTTGTTACATACCAAAATAGGGTGGTGGTGGTGGGTGGGCAGAAAGTATCAATTGTAAAACGTAAAGCCTGATTCTGTTCAATACATACAAACGTGGGCACTTTTTTTATTTGGCTTATTCAACATTTCCACACAGTATTTCTCACCTCCTCTGTGCTGGCATTTTTACATTTCTGCAAAAAAATCAATCTCCGCATCTGTAACTACAGTGGGACTTGCCAGATTAATCTTATTTTAGAAAAACAAACCATTTTGGAGGTAGGTTGGTGGGCGTTGGGCTGTGGGAGGGGGAGAGAGGAGGAGGAGGAGGAGGAGTGGGGTGGGGGTTGGATGAGGAAAGAGTGTCAAGGAATTCATTGTCTGTTCTCCACCTGTTGTTATTCTGGTCCCAATCAACCTGCTAGCCAGTCTGGAGCCAGTGACCATCTGGAAATACTGCTGTGTTTATAAACTTGGCATGGAGCAGCACTCCAGGGCCCTGACCTCCCACACAAATCTGGAAACAATTATAATAGATAGGCGGTGGATTGCGAAAAAAAAACCTTCACAGGGCTCTGTGTGGAGCTTTTGCCTACCATGGGGATGTGAGGGGCTTGTTAGTGGTGTACTGACTTTAAACATCTCTGATTTGTTGAATGACTCGGTTGTTTCTGGTTCTTGGCTCTGTGCTCCCTTTTCACTGTTTCTACAGCCTCCTACCTTCATAGTCATCCCTTAAGGACTCTCTCTCAGTGCTGTCTGAAACTGAAGTGTACATGCTCTTTCTTGGCCTAAGTAAAGCTGCGCTTTACAATCATAATGAAAAAAAATCAAATCTGTACAATAATGCCAAGTGCCACAGTTCTCTTAATTGCTTAAAGTTTTTTTTGCAGGGATGTCTGCAGTGTGTTAAGGAGGAAGAAGGAGAGATCAACACTATTGTTTTATACATATGGGAACTGATGCATTTTTCCTGACAGATCTGAATTGAAAGTGTGCACTGTTGACATTCTTACGGTAAATCTAATAATATTGTTAATGTTGGCAACCCAATATGGTCACATGTGTGTTAAAGTTCACTTTGGAGCTAGCAGTGACATTCAAATGTGATGTTATATTTCATATTGCCATTGATGAAGATCACATCATACAGAAAGAACATTTTCTACTTAATACTGCATTTATTGGATTAATTCTTACTGAAACATAAAGGGACAGTTCAGAACCTTTTAGCTGTAACACGTAATTATTTCTGGCTGACATCTCTGCATTATCTGCATCTTATTTGTTGTAACTGCTCCTTGTAGGCAATGAGAGGGGATCAATATTGCGATCAAACTCACATGATAATAAAAGTGATTTTAAAAGTCTCTTGATATTAAAAGGCTGAAATACTGTATTAATGTGATCCAAGGCTATCGGTTGGTAGTCAAAATACAACGTAATATCATCATTTAAGTTTAATGTGTGTTGGGTTTGTGAAGCGAGCAATCCTTTCCTTGAAAGTTTAGTGTATGGGTTCATGTTAGGGTTAAGATAGGTCTAAAATGGACGTTTGGTTTGCAAAATATGTGACACAGGTTTCAGGAAATTTGGGGGGAGAAATTCCATCTGGGTCTAGATGTATTCCATTTATGTAACATTTTAGAATGTTCAGAATTTGGCAAATTGTTGAATTCAGTCCTAACTTTGAAGTCGTTTTTCTGTAAGTTTGTAAAAGGTTTTATAGAAGACCAGTTTCAAAGTGAAGTTTGCATTTTAAGAATTTGCCAAATTCTGGAAACTCTAAAATGCTACTTAAACAGAGTAAATCGAGATCTAGGTGGAATATCTCCTTAAAATTATAAGCAGCAAATTAATTGTACATTTGTTATCATTACATCAATGCTGTTATTATTATTGTCCAATTCATCATAGAATTCCAAATCAATTTCCTTTTATTTTCTCTGTACAGTAATATGCCCTGTTGAATACCAGTGATAGAATTTACTTAATGTGTCACATTTTTCTATGTTAAAATACATTAACTAAAGCTCATCTAATCTGAATTATATTGTTCACAGGACAAAGTATGCATCCCTTCATAAACCTTGCAAAATCACCAACATGTCAATTGCCTACACCAATTAGTTAATCCTTTAATTTTACTCTGTGCTCCATATGGTTACCACAACAAATGCTACATGTAACACTTTAAGTGCTTAATTAATCCCTTCACACATTTGTACCCTTTTACATTCTGTTTTCACTTTGACTTTCCTTTACATCTGTTTCTCTTCTGAATTTCTTTTGTTTTTAGTAACAGGACGTGGAGTTTAAGATCTCATGTATTTGGCTGGCAGACTAGCTGTGTTAATAGGAGTGCTCCCAATGCTCCAATGCATATAAAAATATTTCTCCTGCATAGCGGTAAACAACAAATGCAACAGCCATTAAAAACAGGATCAATTAAATACAACTGAAATAACACTTTTTTTTCTAAATGTGAAGTAAGAGGAACAGAAGTGCCAGCGGAACAGCCAGGGCAGTGTCCTTCCTTGCTTTGCAGAGTTTCCTGTGCATTTCCCCAATGGAACTTGTCTGACTGACTCACAGAGCTTGCTGCACTTTTCTCTTCCCTGTCTCCCACGCCATCCATGCTGGAGCTTTGATGTGGGTTTTGTTCTGCACTGTCCAGTTTATTATCTGACTAACTGCTTAGTCCTTAGCTGGCTGCGGAGGTTGGAAATATCCCTGCGGATGATTCACAGACGTCTAAAAAATGACCACATTTTACAGTATCATTGTTTCATATTTTGATACATGTGAAATATTTTTCATCACTTCTCTGATTATGATTGATGTCTCAACTCAGTGTTTGAACCCTGGATTAGAGAAACTTTTTTAAAAAAAAGTTTTAATATAATGAACTATTATTTATTGGACTGTGTAATATTTTAGAACTATTTTGATTTCTTTAGAAATTGCAGTCTAAGGCCCAGACTTTGCAATTTGATAGGATCAGCCTTATTTATTGCACATTTTTTTTGGACTTGCCAAAGAACAGCAAGAGTATTGCAGGAAGAACAAGAGAAATATACAGGAAAAGAGGATGAGAGACTGTGTTGATTTAACAGCAGGTCCCTATGTAGGATGCTGAACACAAGCTAGGCAGATCATATAACAAATGTCAAAGTATCATGAAGAACCAAAAACTTTGTCAGTAGATGTGAACTTGGTTGTGCAGTAACACACGGGTAACTTAACAGGGTGCAGGTGGGGCAGCTGCAGTGAAGTAGGATTACAGTGAATTGTTAGAAAACAATTTTTTGTTTGATCAGCCGGGTGTCTGACACATGAGGAAAGCCATCACCATGCTTAAGAGTATCCAAATCAAGTTGAGACTTCCCTCCATCCCACTTACACATGGAAATCCCAGAGATAGATTGTTGGAATGGAATGCAAACTTTCTCCCTGGAGGGACACATCCTTCTTACCTAATTCAGGAAAGTATTCGTGCAGTTTGGCAAGAGCCAAGGCTTGGGAACCCCAGAGTGTGCGTTGGGTATAATATATATAATAATCCTTGCATTGCGTCTCAAAGCGCTTCACAGAATATACTGTAAAGTGAATTGACAGTATATTTGTGGGCGAAACGCGGCAGCCAATTGTGCACAGCAGTGTCTCACAACAGTCGTGAATTGGGTGACTAAATTATTATTGTGTTTTTTTTTCTTGAGGAATTATTATCAGGCGTGTGGAGTAAGGAAACTTGCCAAAGGTTTCGCCCTGCTGGGAATTGAACCCAAGTCTCTCGCCTGCAAGGCGAATGCTCTAACTACTGAATACAGGGCTCCACAACTGGATAACCGCTGAAGTCTAACCAGCTAAAACCACAAAGCTTGTCATCGATATTGCTGTCCAACAAGCTTTCCTGCTGCTTGTCCAGCTAGGACCACCCTAACCGTTAGGGCTTTGGCTTGCAGGGCTAGCATGAGCTGAGTGGGAAGAATCTATGCTCCCATTGACTGGTGTCCTCTGCCAAATCCTGCCGATGATTTAGGCTGGCTGGAGCACTGCAGAATTACTGTGCTGCAGCAGCAAAATTTGGACTTGGAGTTAACATGAGTCTTTTTGGTTACATCAGTAACAGATCCAGTGCTGCAGCACATCTTTCGTTGGTTTAGAGATCTGAGTTATTGCCAGTGCTTGGATGAAACATGGTGCTCTGCAACATTGGACATGATCTGGTTTGTTTGAGCCCAGATGAATACTGTATTTTGATTGGTCGTTAGGATACAGGTCCAATATATCAATTTGTTTTCTGCAAATGCTTCAATTAGCCCTGTCATACAGCCAAGACTTGCACTTTGCAATGCGTTCAAGATAACAATGACAGGCCACTTGGACGCAGGACAGGTGGCCAGATGTGGTCAGCTGTGCTAAGCCAATTGCTGAGTGATTCCAGGTGATCGGAAGAGCCAGTCAATTCCAGGTCTATGCACAGAAGAGGGATTGGATGCAACCTTGTTCATGACGTGGTTCATTGGGAATGATTAGAGACAGTCCTCTGAGAAACAATTTAAGAATCTGTAAAAATAGTTTTCAAATGGAGGTAACTAGGAAATCAGAATTTGATCTCTGATCAGGAATTGCAGAGGTTTAAAACGTTATAATAATATAATAATCTTTGGATTTGATATAACACCTTATCACAGCATCAAGACATCTCAAAGTGCTTCATGGGGTATTCTGTAAATTGATATGACTATGTGCATTTTGTGGACAAAATAGGTTATATTGGTTGCCACATTTGTTAAATAGCCAGAGCCTGGGCTCATTGGTTACATTGGTTGAAAAGCTTTGACTTTCAAATGTCCTTAGGATTTTACAGATTACCTAACTGAGGTGTTTAGAAACACTGTACTAGATTGCTGTGACTGGATGATATATAAGTACAATGGTCCAGTGGTACCACTAACCTCTCTTCTCTAGATTACTTTGAATTATACTCCCATACCAGGACACGGATCTGGTACAGCCCCTCACTGATAACCCAAGGAACAAAGTTTTACATCCTACTATTAAAATGTAAGGTTGAAACATGTGATATTTCACAACAGATTTTCATGTGTTTGGAATTAATTATAGAATCTATTAACTAACAATGCAGTTTTCCACCTACTTTTAGCGACTGATCACATCAGCATCCAGTCTTTAAGAATAAATGGTACTTTACTCCACACACCTCTGTTTACCCAGCAGTAAGTAGGAACTCAGTTGTTAGTTGATTGGCAGATCGCCTTCCGGGGGTAATAATCCCTCCAAAAAAGATGTTTCTCAATAGATTTTACAACATATTCCATAACACATTTGTTTTTCACTCAATACTTTATTCCACAGGCACGTTCCTGTTGCACGCTGAGCTACAGAACAGAATAGAGTAGCCTAAGACCTGGTGGAATCATGCAATATGTCCTGTAGCATAGTGTTTAGAGCATTCGTCTCGTAAGTGAGAGGACCCTGGTTCAATTCCTGGTTGGGGCAAAATCTTAGGCAAGTTTCTTTACTCCACACACCTCTGTTTACCCAGCAGTAAGTAGGAACTCAGTTGTTAGTTGATTGGCAGATCGCCTTCCGGGGGTAATAATCCCTCCAAAAAAAATGTGGTCACTCAATCCATGACTGCTTGTGGAACACTGCTGTGCACAATTGGCTTCCACGTTTCATCCACAAAATACACAGTCAATCCACTTTACAGTATATTTTGTGAAGCCTTTTGAGAAGTCTCAAAGATGTGGTAAGGTGACGTGTATCAAATGCAAGGATTATTATTAATATTCCAAAACATAAAATGCTGCAGATGCTGGAAATCTGAAACAAAAACAGAAGTCGCTGGGAACACTCAGCAGGTCAGGCAGCATCTATGGTGAAAGGAAAGTGAGTCAACGTTTTGAGTCCACGACCCTTCGTCAGAACGGTCTGATGAAGTTCTGTTCTGACGAAGATCGTGGACCTGAAACGTTGACTCACTTTCCTTTCTCCCTACATGCTGCCTGACCTGCTGAGTATTCCCAGCGACTTCTATTTCTATTATTAAAATTCCACTTATTCAATGAGTATTCCTGACAGGTTTATAAATCAGTTCAGAACACAGTATTTGATGAGGTTTCGCAAATTTGCAATGCTGTTGTTTTCATCTGCTTACAATTTTACTTTCCAAAGCTGACATTACAATAGAGTCTCACACACACTCTTTAATCAAGATAATTTCAGCACTACTTTTAACTATTAGTACCATTGTTTCATTTTATTGAAACCATAGTATATATCATAAAAAGATTGATAAATGGGAGGAATGAGTAATGCAGCTGGAGTTTAATCTTTGGGTTCAGATAAAGTTAATGACTTCATCGCCACCCCTTCATTAAGTTACAGACTCACTATTCACTCTCACTTTATCAGAATTCTCTCTTGGTCTTCAGTTGCTGTTGCAGTGGTGAATTGAACGTCTGGTATGAATTTTTTGTTGTTGATATCACAACAATGGGCCCTATTCTGGAGTAAAAGTTGTTCACATCAAATTAATGTCTCCCACACACCAAGAATGGGCTTATATTTTTTATAGTGCCAATAATGACAAAACGTCCCATTGTTCTTCACAATAATTACCGTACTTTCTGGCATATCAACTACTTTACAGCAGCCAATTTGTGCACAGCAAAATCCTACAACAACCAATTACATTTGTATAGTGCTTTTTACGTCAGGAGGCCGTCCCAAACCACCTTGGGTTGAATGACCAATTAATCTGGATCATTGTTGACCAGAAAACCACAATAAACTCCCTTCTTTTTATGAATAGTGTTATGGGATCTTTAACTTCCACTTGAACAAGCAAACAGGGCAGGCTGACTTCAATAATGCATAATAGTGCAATGTGCTTGGGGTAGACTTGTTGACTTGTTGTGGGGCGTTTGATGTCTCATGCAATGCAGCACTCCACGCCTACGAGATTGGATTGCCAGACTGGATTAGAAACTCAAGTTTTGACGTGGGGTTTGAACCCATAAATTATTGACCTTAGAGCACTGTGGACTCACTGTGAGACTTTTCTCCCTCTCTATTACAGAAGTACAAAAATAATCATTTAATTATAATAATAATAATATTTACATAATTTTAGAAGGAAGATTGTTGAGCCAAGCAGAAACTTTGAATGAGCTGCATGTGTACATGTTTGTGCATGCACTGTTGTTTGTTATAATAATAATAATCCTTGCATTTGATATAGTGCTTTTCATGTCTTCGAGATGTCTCAAAGCTCTTCACAGAATGTACTGTAAAGTGAATTGACTGTATATTTGTGGGCGAAACGTGGCAGCCACTTGCACACGGCAGTGTCCCACAAACAGTTGTGAATTGAAATGACCAATTTATTATTGTTTTTTTTCTTGAGAAATTATTATCCCTCAAGATTATTGTTATTATTCTTGGTGTTGCATTTAGTGCTCTGGATTCCGTCTGCAGTGTAAAGAGGGTGAGATCCCAGCACTGTGAGTCTCTGGTTATTTCAATGACCGTTCTCTTTGAATCACCTGTGAAATGCCCCACAACATAAACCAGACAATACATAACAATACTGACAGCTTATGTGGTAAAGAATCTGTAAATGTTCTGAACAGAGGAAACAAACCAATATCTTCTTAAAAATATTTTTCTTAGAACATCCCTTTGACATGATTTTATGGTCAGAATTATAGTTCTTGCCTTGTTCTCCTGTTCCTCCTATATACTTACTGCCTCTGAGATAAATCTCTGGAGTCCTGTAGCTCAGTGGTTAGAGCATTTGCCTCGCAAGCGGGAGACCTAAGTTCTATTCCCAGACAGGGCAAAATGCTGGGCAAGTTTCCTCACTCCACATGGCTCTGTTTACCAAGCAGTAAGTAGGAACCCGGTTGTTAGTCGATTCGCTTTTCCGGGGATAATAATAATAATTTGGTCACTCAATCCACAACTGTTTGTGGGATACTGCTGTGCACAATTGGTTGCCACGTTTTGCCCACAAATATAGTCAATTCACTTTACAGTATATTCTGTGAAGCTCTTTGAGATGTCTAGAAGATGTGAAAAGCGCTATATCAAATGCAAGGATTATTTATTATATATCTCATGATTCCTAGTTCAAGTGTATAATGTCATCATATTTTCAATGCTGTTACCTTCCAGACAATGATGGAATGCAATGATACATTTGATGTACCATGTTTTGCCTTCATTGGTCTATTTGCAGGTGGTAAAAATCAAGTCTGCTGTGCTGGTATTATTGCAGTTTATTTTCACGCATCCCTTCAGTTCTCACCTTTCTGATTACTTGAGAATCCTGGTAAGCAATGACTGTAATATTTATAATGTGCCCACCGTGGTGATGGATGAGGATACATCTGCTTAATGTGAGAAAACCTGTACAATCAGGTATTTAAGTTCCAACCACAGATGTGCTTTTATGCCCTCTAAATACAGGGGAGTGATTTATACACAGATGCAATTTATAGACCAACCTTTCACTAAGAGTCATTGTGCAAATAAGAGTTGGGCATCGCGTAGCTTCTCAATTTTTCAGTTTGTTTGCTCAATGAGTGTTTATAAGTGATCCTCGCCTCAGTATCAGTTTTGTAAATTGATTTTAAGGAGGGAATTGAGAAGATCAATGGGTTGAGGCTTCAACCCTGCACTGGCATAGAATAACATATCATGTGTCAGTCCCTAATGAGTATAGCACAGATTACTCTCTATGCCTCACATAGCGGAAACACAAGAAAAGCTGCACAGCTCTTACTGAAAGTGCTTCTGTGTGTTGTTGGATTGGCATTCTGCTCAGCGTGCACTGGCCTGCTTCACGTCTCCTGTCCTACCCGCACCACAAGTGTCGTTTTGCAGCCAATCCTCCTCCGCGCTTTGGAACTCAGAATCTTAATGACTCACCCCTTCCCTCACCTCCTTCAAGGTCCACCTCAAGACCTACCTCTTTGACAACCTTCCCCCACCCTCTCGGTTCTCATCCCCATCCTGGTTACAAACCCCAGTCTGTCCAGCGGGCACAGAATGTATGCAAACTTGCGGTTGGTATTGTTATGCACACTGGCAGTGTTTCATTCGAAGCAAGCATGACACTCCCTGACACAGAACTCTCCTGCAGCCCTTTGGCACCTCAGTAATCACCAGTTAATGTCCTGGGATATATTCCCTGATTGTAGTGATCGCTATAACTCTATACGCATTAAAACAATAATTCTTGCATTTAATACAGCATTTATAATGTCAAATATCCCAATTAACTCGGGAGGGAATTGCTGTCAATAAGTAGTGACTGTGTATTTGTAGAAACATGGTAACCAATTTGTACATAGCAATGTCCCACAACAGCCACAAAGTGAATTATCAATTTTTCTCGGGGGATTGTTGATCCACGACACTGAGAGAAATTCTCTTTTTTCAAATAATGTTTTTTTTAATATCCACTGAACACATCGCCAGGACCTTGCTTTAATATCCTACCTGAAAATGGTACTTGTGACAATGTAATGGACTTCTAGCTCAGTGATGAAGTATCCATCTACATTGCAAGCTTAAAGTCCCGCTGCATGGATTGAACCCACAACCTACTGACTGAAGTGCTACCAACTGAGCCAAACTGACACATCATTCATAAGATACATTTAATGAATCAATTAATCTGCACAGAACGGAACAGAGGAAGCTAAGGGTATTGAAAATCATGAACAATTTTGATAAATAGAGACACTTTTTTACTGACTCCGATTCAGTAATAAGCGGGCATCACTGGAAGGAGAAGAGGGAGATTAGAAGAAATGTTTTAATGCAGAGGATTGTTACGATGTGGTGGAATGTCTATGGTAATTGAAACTGAGCCTGCAACAGTTTTTAAGAGGGAATTGGATAGGTATTTGAGGAAAAAATATGTTGACTTAGAATAGGAGGGGAATGGGATAAAAGTAGATATCTTCTGTGAGAGAGCCAGGACCAATACAGACATGAGAGATCAAATCTGTGCTATTGATTCCAGAATAGCAGAATAAACAGCAGTCTGTGACTCTATTTGCAAGCCTAAAGTGATGGGGTGGATGTACCTTACGTTATTCTTTTGCTGATGTTATATTTAATTGTCAAATGCACATTGTGGAAAAGATAATTTTAGCAGGTAAATCAGATAGATTGCATTCAGTTTTGCACCTATGCTGGAAATGGCATGATCCAAACATGAATTTGGCTGAATTACATTTTACAATTGTTATCTAGCAATTGTACTAAAACCCTGATTTATTCATAAATAATCCCTGCTATTAGTCACAGTGTCAAAGGCAGGCTTGTAGTCTGGCCTCTCACAGGTGACCTGATTGCTCCCCACCTCCCCACCCTCACTGATGCAGAAACGAGTACAGACAGCAAAAAGTGAAACTGACTCTTTGGTAACTTATTGACCTACAATCAATCACTGAGGAGATCTTTGCAGTAAAATACCAATGTGTCACAGACTGAATGTTTAAACATTTGGAGGCGTGATTATTTGAACAAGCAAATACACTGCTAATAAAAACAATATCACTGTACCCCATTCTGAGTGGACTAGATTAGCTGATAAGGCACAGTTGTGGCTAATTCATTATTATTGTGACATGCGTTGAATTATTATACCTTCCAGCTGGGTTACTAACTTGTGGTTTGGGTTATGCCACTGTATCGTTTATATGTAACTTTTAACATAAAAGAATAATAACTTTGTCACAGAAACACCCTTCCCCCTGACCTTTTCTCTGTGGATTCAGGCCAATTAAATGTTTATTCAGATAGGCCTGTGCCTTAAGACAAAGAAATGAAGACTGAGAGTTAAAAGCCTTTTGACTCTCAGAGAGTGCTTCATCCTCCAGCACTTTCAACCCCTGCATTGGCTCTGTTTATATAACCAAATCATTCCATATGGTCTCACGCTCAGGCCTGTTTGACTTATCCAAGTGGAACTCAATCTTTTTGTTGTAAACTCTAACCTCTTTAGTATTAGCTGCCAATAGCTGGAACACAAATCTAGTGAGAATAGGGAGGAGACATGGCAATGGCAGGACGTATTATCTTTGCATACATGTGTGCACTTGTATGTATTGGAGGGTGGCATGAATGGAGCAGCACAATATGATTCATGTGTTTACCAATGCTAGACAGTTTCAAAATACATATCATCTTACAGTGCTTTATTATCTCAGCACACCCGCCCCCACTCCTCCCGACATGTCATCTCCAATATCAATTTAACATTCGGTTGTCTGCATAGATGCCACCAAAGCAAGGCTGGTTTCCATCGTAATCTGAATGGCACATTTCTCCCCTGTTTCCCTTCTCTGGATTCATGTGGTCTACTTACAAAAAAAGGACCGTCTCCGTCAGAGGTAAAATTTCCTTCAGATTTTTACTCAAGATCAGAACACATTTCCGATTTACTGCTTAAGTCAGAAAATATTCTTATGATCCTCCCTCAGAAGTAGGAAATCTAAACACTTGCAATAAGATATAAAGTACTGTAAACCTCACATACCTTAAGCCAAGATTCTTCAAATGAAAAGCATGAGAGTTAAATTTACAGTTTTTCATACTCTGCTGATGAAAGATGATTACACAAGCCCAGTTTATTTTGGTCCTTGCTAGAAGTTCAATGCAGATAGCTGTTTGAATGAATTTTATGAACTACAATAAATTACTTATTGAATAACCGATGGATGTTTCATTTCCCCCAGATTTTGATCTTTCATGTGATGTTTGCATAGTTCCCCCACAAGATTTTGGTTCTGGTCTGCATAACTCAAGTATTAATTGGACTTTACATATCTGGTGTAATTATTTCCATATAACATTTATATGTACAATTGTGATAAATAAAGGAAAACAATGGTTTCACTCACACACACATCTTACTGCAATTTTTTTATTCTTGCTGTTATATCGTGAATGAGCAGTTTTTTTTATTGTGTTATGATCCAGTGAGCAATTTCAGGGAACACTTGCATCCTGCGTGTCTTCTGCACGGGACGTATGTATGAATTATTTTTTGACCAAACAAATCAGTTCACAAGGAAAATAACTCCATAGTAAATTCAGAGAAGTTAACCTAAACCTACTGCTCTATAAAACATTGCTGAGACCAGACTTAGGATACTGTGCACAGTCACTTGTCATTAGTTACAAGCGCTCCGGGGCGCTATCCTGCATGAAGAGTGCTATATAAATGCAAGTTGTTGTTGTAGTCATTTACACAATACAGTGTAAGGAAACCTGTGACTTAGAGAATCTTTTGTTCAACTCGTTAATGTTGAAATGCTATTAGAAAAGATTCTCTTGATCACGAAATAACAGTAACGAAATACAAAACTCTGCTTGCTGGGTCCTAACGATGGGGTTTAATCAGTGGGTTGACTGGACCTCACAGTCATTTGGTTTGAAGGTCTGAGGCTCATAGGCTCTTCCAGGCTGACTGAACCTGGAATATGAGTGAAGCCCACACTGATGCACATCCATCACTCTGGTGGAATATCTGACTGGCTAAAACATAACCGTAAACTTCAAAAGGAAACTTTGAAGTAAAATAGGCCCCGGTACCCATGGTTACAACATCAACTGATTCACCCTAGCATCAAACTACTTTCAAAAGATACCATCTTTATCTTCACAGTGAATCCAGTCTGTGAACTAGGTAGCACTTGCAATGATGTATTAATTTTGAAGTTTAAACACATAAATATTTTATAATGCCAACCTATGATAAAAGGAACACTGTCTAGACTCCAGTTGGGCTAAGGGAGAGAATAAGATGTTTTTTTATTAAACTAGTTTCTATGTGATTAGGGGAAAATGGTGTTTAATCCCCCAAATAAAAATTGGTCATTCACCTCAAGGCTATTTGTTGAACATTGTTGTGTGCAAATTGTCTGTCGTGTTTGTTCAGAGAATACAGTCACCAAACTTTACAGTAAATCCTGTGAAGTGTTTTGAAATATTTTGATGGTGTAATAAGGTGCCACATCAAATGCAAGGATGATTATTATATTATTATAGATTGCGATGTACTATAAGTCAACTGGAAAATGTTAATTGCAACCGTTCCCTTGTAGGGATCAGAACAAGTGAGAGTGTGGTGTCACAGTAAAATAGGAACTATTGCTGTTATTGATAGTTACTGGCCATGAGCTCTTGTTGATTTATTAGAAGACTCATTGTCCACAACTAGAACTATGTGTTTTTGTTGTTAATGATGTACCTACATGAAAGTGCAACGTACACCATTCATAACTTTAACATTTTGAATTTTTGAAGGAAAGGTTGAGGAATAAAATCATTTTTTTTCCAGTAGGGCTGTTTGAGTACAATTTGTCTTATAATAATAATAATAATAATCCTTGCATTTGATATAGTACCTCCTCACATCATCGAGATATCCCAAAGCACTTCACAGAATATACTGCAAAGTGAATTGACTGTATATTTTGTGGGCGAAACCCAGCTGCCAATTGTGCACACCAGTGTCCCACAAACAGTCGTGCATATCACAAATTCTTGTTGAAGCTGAGTCTATAACAGTATTCAAACATGAATTGGATAAATCCCTGGGAAACTTAAAGTAGTATTAAATGATACAGAAAAATAGCATGAGAATGGGATTGGAGTAGATAGCTGGCACAGCACAACACAGACATGAATGGGCTAAATGGCCTCTCCCTGTGAGTTGTAAAGTTTTCCTGATTCTGTAACCAAATGATGCACAGCAAATTCATTTTGTCAGTAAACTAAACATTTGCATATTTTACGAAATTCAGCATAGATTGAATCCCAATGCAATTATTTCCCAACTTGGAGTATTTTTTGAAGTCTCCTGCCTGTGAATTATTTTGTGTATGACCACAGTCTCGATATTTTGTCTCATTGTATTCCTCATTTGGGTTAGTTGTGAGTAGGCTGTGACTTCAACTTGTTTCATTCTCAGTCTCCATCTCCTAACATGTCATTTAAAATATTGTTTACTTAGACTCATCTCAGACACGCCAGCAAAAACATTTAATAAGAGAGTCTGTTCCCAAAGTTGGTCTCACTTTGGCTCATTCACTTGTCAGAAAATAACAGATACACCCAACACCAGGATTTCAACTATTTCTCTAATCTGGGCCACCAAAGTTCCAGTGTAGTTCAAAGGAGACCCTCCAACTGCTTTGTCAGGTGTGTCATCTTTCAGACGTTAAATCAAGGTTCCTTCTTGTGGTTCACATGGGCGTGAAAGATCCCAAGATACTGTTTGAAAAGAGAAGAGCGTTTCTCTCGGTATCCTGGCTAATAGTCCTCAAGATAAATTGCTCATTTATCTCATGGCTGTTTGTGGGACTTTGCTGGCACAACCAACTGCTCTGCTTGCCTACAAAAACAGTCATTACATTTCACAACAATCACTTGTGAAGCATTTAGAGATGTTCCGATGTGATAAGGTGCTATAAAAATGCAAATTCTTTCTTTACAGATATATCATGTTATTTTCTATAAGAGGCAGGAAATCTACTAATGTACTGTAGCTTCAAAGTATTGTCTAACAGTGCGCTTACATGCCAATGGCTTCTAACACGTGATTTACCAGTCTGAGTCATGTGGTTGTATGTTTTCTCTTCCAACATGTTCACTGTAATTTTATACCCTTCTATTTTCATGTATTACATTGCTGTCTACATTATTGATAACATTTAATTATCAGTAGATTTTTTTAGCACATATCATTTACAACTTTAGATTTGCACATATGTTTTGTTCGCCACCGCACAAATGATAATCCTATACGTTGGTACTTTCTTTAAATTGTTCAGTGTTGTCACATACTGGCAGCTCTTCCAGGTGACATTATTAGCATTGGAGATGGTAATGATAACAATAATAATACTAATAATAATCCTTGCATTTGATATAACGCCTTTGTCCATCATGTAGTTTCTGCTTAGTGCTTCTGCTGCATTTTCTGTTGTTGGCTCATGCCTATTATGACCTGGGTTAACACTCCTTCAACTTGTGTTACTTAGAACTGCCCCATTCAACAGAGAGAGATTTAGATCCCATTAGTCTGGGCTGGATTCAATTGCTGGCTCCATAGGTAAAATGTAATAATAATATAATAATAAAAAAGGTAATCTCATTAACTTACTGCATCACCCAAAAGCCTTGACCAGTCCATTCTTCATTTTTTCTCCATTCTGTGCTTTGTTCAGCTGGACAGAACTCTACATACCAGAGGCTTCAGATGCATTTGACCGAGTAAAGAAACCTGAATGTGTGGTATTGAAAAGAAAACATTTCATAATTATTGGATAATTACAGTTATCCAATCTGTGACCACAAATATGATAAATGTTATGAAGAAAAACATTCCTCTTTGTTGTATCCATCGCAAAGGATGGCGTTAATGAATGCTTCAGTTCACTGGGGTAGACTACACTCGCTGTCACCACATGAACTTTAACCTGACTCTTCTCTAGATTTGGAGCATGAGGTACATCCTGTACTTGGAATAAGTGAAGCTCTGACATCCTGCACTTGGAATAAGTTGTTAACAACAACAACAGCAACAAATTACACTTGTATAGCGCCCTTCACGTCGGAAAGACATCCCAGGGCGCTGGACAATTGGGGGTTTTGTTAATCCCGCATAACTCATCACTCACTCAATATCCTAGCTATTGCCCACAAGAAATGTCAATTATGATCCTCAGATAACTAGTCACCCAGGATATCTCGTAACTCGTCAGATTTTCATACTTTTTAAACGTTGCTTGTGTGTTACATATCTCTGATAACTCATCATTTATTGGGTCTTCAAATCGCTAGGTGATTCAGGTGGAGTTCCAGAAGGTGGGGGCAGAGCGGCGGAATGCCCACCCGCCGATAGTGGGGCGAGAGAGGTGATAGTGGGGGATGTGAAGCAGGCTGGAGCCTGCTGAGCAGAGGGAGCGAACAGGATGATAGGGGGTTAGGAGGTCGGAGAGGTAGGGGGAGCAAGACTGTGGAGGGCTTTGAAGGTGAGGACCAGGATTCTGAACTGTATTCTCTGTGTGTTAGGAAGCCAGTGGAGTTGGGCAAGGATGGGGGTGATAGAGTCATGGAGCCTAATGCGGGAGAGGACAAGGGCTTCAGAGTTCTGGATGATCTGCAGCCTGTGGAGGATAGAATACAAGTGATTTTGGTTCCTCTATTCTCGGGTTCCCAACTCCATACTTTGGATAAGCAGAATAGTCCTATTATGGCTGAAATGTTTTGGCAGGCTCAGCTGAGAGCTTAGTTCCATTCTGGCTGTTCCTTTATTCCCAACAACGGAGTGGCACTATTATTTGAGCACTGTAGGTACAGTTGCTTTCACATGGCTTTTCCAGTGAAGGTGACTCCCAGGCTCTTGGGACCCCCTACATGGTTTATGTGCTTTCATTGAATGTATGAATAATGTGTGAGTAATTTGTTGCATTTAGATGCCTAGGTTAACAAGGCTTGTTCGCTGCTGTCGATTGCCTTAGAATTGAATAACAGCTGTGTATGTTATATACTAGCTGTACCGACCGTTAGCAGCTATGCTTGCAACCAAAGGATCCAATGTGGAATGTAGATTTGTGTAGTTATGGCTGAGGTATGGGGAATCTTTGTTTTTCAGCTCTGCTATATCTTGTACAATGGTCAAACAACTTTGGAGATCTCAATTTTGGCCATCTATTGTATCCACTGGAATTATATACATATAAGGGGAGGGAGAGGGGGAGAGGCTAAACCCCAGCCCCAGGTGAGGCCCCAACTCGAGCCCCAGGCTTCACCCTTCCAGTCTAGTCGCTGCTAGGCCGCAGTGCAGAGGAACCCGGAAACCCTGCGGCCTTACCGAGCCAGCCGTCACCTGCCACGGAGGGGGAGGAAGGTGACCAAAGGTGCGGTCGAAAAGAAAAGTCTTCAGCAGAGACCTGAAAATGGGAAGGGAGGGAGCGAGACGAAGGGAGTGAGGAAGGCAGTTCCAGAGCCTCGGGGCATAGTGGCTGAAGGCACAGCCGCCGAGGGTGGAGCGGAGGACTCGGGGGACGAGGAGGAGGCCAGACCCAGAGGAACGAGGGGAACGGATACTGTTTTGAGGAGAGAGGAAGTCAGAGAGGTAGGGGGGTGCAGAGGAGTGCAGTGACTTGTATATAAAGGTGAGGATCTTGAAATTGCCATAACTGCCATACATGTGTAATGAGCTTGTTTAGGACATAGCTGATAAACAATAGAGATCCCTGAAAACCATATGCCCATTACACTCCTAGATGCAAGGCCTTTCCGATGAGGTATAATCATGTCTCTACATCAATTGGTTATTGAGATCTAGGCTGATACACACACACCAACATTGTCATTTTATTGATATAGATAATGAGAAAGTAATTGTATCATATGGATCTATTTTGTCATTTCTTTACTCTTTGATGGAGAGAAAACTAATATTAATAATTACAAATATAACATTTATAAATTATAATAAATACATTCCATCTGGGCCTGGATATAGTTTATTAACGTCTAGAAGACGTGAAAAGCGCTATATCAAATGCAAGGATTATTATTATTATTACCCCTGTAGTTTAAAAAGTTAAATAGAGTAAAGATTAAGAGTCATGTAAGAGAAAAGACAAATCTCATGAAAATTCAATTATTACCTTATGTTGTGGAAATGTGGAGAAAGTTACAAGCAATTAGAAAAATGAACAATTACTGAGCAATAAAAATATTTAAGGAATTATACTGTGTTGCAGGCGGAAAGAAAGCAAAGAAACATTCAGTGAACAGCAGTTTAACTCCACACATACTGCTTTATGGGAACAGATGGCACACAATGGCAAATCTAGCATCCTTAGAAGTTTCAAACTGTCTCATTGCAGAACTTCAAAACTGCGAGGCTAATAATAATAATCATTCCATTCTTTGTGGATTTTGGGGCGATCTTATATTTCATTTTGAATCTCTGATATTTTTAATCAGGACTAATTGCTTGATACTGGATTTTGATTAAGATCAAAGCAGCACCATTGGGCAATATTAGTTGGAAGATTAACTGAGGTTCTCCCCGCTGTTGAATTTGTGTCAGTGGTACTACTGTGCTTATATACGTAGGAACAGCCCATCAAGCATGATCTACCAACTTGCTGGATTGCATAGTGTTTAATATAATCTCTGTACAAACTTCCTGCTCCCATGAATACTTTTTTNAAACTACTACATCAATGTGAGGTCCACAAGGTCTACACATAGGGTCAATAGTACTGCTTTACATAGAGGCTGTCTGATAGATGTCATATAGTTGATTTAAGATGCCATCTTTTTGCTACTTAACTATATGGGCAATAACGTCCACATATACCAAAGTCTAAATTCTAAAAAAAACTATTAAAAAATGTAACCTATATTGGGACTTTGAACTGACAAATTCTATGCTGATACTCCAATGCAGTGCTGGGGGAGCTTTGCAATGTTGGAGATGCCATCCTTCGTAGAAGATGTAAAGTCAAGGTCCCATCTGCCTGCTCAAGTGGATGTTAAAGATCCCATGGTACTATTCTAAAAGAGAAGGGCATTTCTTCTGGTGTCCTGGCTAACAATTCCCCCAGATAAATTTGATCATACACTTCATTGTTGTTTGTGGGACATTGGTGCGAGCAAATTGGCTGCTGTGTTCACCTTCAAAATTTACCATCCTGTGAAGTGCTTTGAGACAACCTCAAGACGTGAAAGCTGCAACATCAAATGCAAGAATTATTACTATTATTTTATTATCAGGTTTTCTAAAACTGCAGCTTGTAGACATTAAATTACGGCTCAAAAAATCAGGAGACACACACCTCCTTCCTCAAATGACTGGAAACTTTGTGGAGGAAGATTAATTTAATAACGGCTTACACTTGATGTTTCTTTGGAAGTTTTACTTTCCAATATGCTAGTATTGGAGCCAGATTTAATTTTCAAAACTAGCTTTGTTTTTTCAAAGTGGTTGTGGTCTGTTTTTTTTTAAAAAGGCTGCATACCAGTTTGCCAATCAAGCATTTGAATGTGAAACTCATTTTGAAAGTCGGTTCATATCATATATGAAGGGATTTGATTATAAACGTGCACCAAGCAACTGTTAATCCATGACTTTCAATTCCAGGGCAAAGCAGACATGTGGACCCAATAGCCTTCGAATCCTACACCTCACGCCAGACAAGAGACATGTCACTTGACTAATGCTGGAGAGAAATTCCACCTGGATCTAGATTTACTTTTATTTAAGTAGCGTTTCAGAACATCCAGAATTTGTCAATTTGTTGCTAAAATGCTGTGGAAATTGAATAAATCTGCACCCAGGTGGAATTTCTTCTCAATGGGCTATTGTGGTTTTGCAAAAGGTCATTAGTGATCACCACACTCCAGTGATAAGGCCGCAGGTTGGTGTTTTGGTATGTTTTAACTAAACAGTGACTATGTATAGTTACAATTATTACTTTGAGGCGTTTTGAAACATTGAGGCATTATGCGAACAATAAAATGGAAGTTCTTTCTTCCAATGTAAGATATAAAATGCACTTCCTGAATTGAACCTTACCTCTAACCTTTAACATTATCTAAAATGTCCCAAATCTGAATATCTCTATATTTGATGCTAACACAGCACCGGTGTATCAAAGGCTAATACAACTACTAACACTGCACGCATCTGCAGTCAGTATCAAACTATTATAATCCACTTGCAGGGAGTGAATACTTTGATGTGTTGTACAGATTGCTTCAGTTTACTGTGCTCAGTCACTGGAGTAAAGACTTCATCACACATGGGAACACTTTATCCTCAACGAGTGCTGTACTTTCATTAGTGTAGGCGCAAGTTGAATAGACTGGTTCTATTGCTCGCAGTCTTTTGAGAGGGAGTCTTTGTGAACTGCTTAAACATTGGAAACACTTAGGGTCATGTGCTGTGAGAGTCAGGAGATTTTACATTATCATTGTGACAAGTGACAGTAAAGAATTGAGGAGACGTTGGTCGGTATTAATGCAAATTTATATATTGTACAGTAGATTTAAAATGATGGCAAGTCCTTAACACTGATTGACTAAAAGTACCAATTAATTAATATAGAATTAATTAATATCCTCATATTCTAGACTTTGAAATGCTCTGTGACACCAATTCTATAACATTTGAAAATACAGTACCTGCAAATTATTGGAGGAAAGAAAACATGACATTTATACCTTAACAACAACAACAACAAAATTATATTTGTATAGCGCCTATCACATTGGGAGGACTTCCCAATACCTCAAGGTGTGATAGTGCTGTGAGAAAGAAGATGAAAAGGAAGAAAGGGAAGTGTGTGCACAAAAGAATGATGGTAACGAAAAGACATTTCACTGTATAAACGTCACTGGGAGTTATGGTAATTTTTCTGACCTTTGTTGCCCAGTAAAGCATTTTATTCTGTGGATGTTATTGAATTTGTTGATTGTTTGGCTGTGGGCACTTAGAATGGGAAATTGATCCCTCATGGCTTAAAGCAGGTCCTGTCCAAGGTCTGTCAGCCCCCCCCAACTGAGTCACAGAGAGCTTTTGCCTCAAGTCAAGCATTCCCACATGGTAAATCATTTTGAATCATTGGGTCAGAATTGTGATACTTGTAAACACATTCCATTCATAATTTAAGCAATGGTGTTAAAATGCATTTTGGACATTCGATGTGTGTGATGGTGGCCTGGCGTGGGATGCCATGATTCTCCATTGACCCATAAATGATAGGACTTGGTGGTATGAGCTTAAGATGGGAATTTCCTATTACCAACTGAAGGCTTGATTCCAGGCTGAGGTATGGTACTGCAGGGCCTTCCTTCCTCCCTCCCTGGGCCTGGTTTATATGGCTTTGATCCACACTCTGGACAGTGAATTTCCCAACAGATGCATGAGGGAATGAGCTGATGTCTTTGAGGTTTAACGTTGATGATGTATCTGATGATGTATGATGTACATATTTCCAACCCACAACATAATTTTGTCATGTGAGAGACCCACGCATAACCTAACTAGACAGGGATAACAGATCTGCCTAAGCCAACTATGTGTCCAATCCAAAGTATATATGCGTTGAAGGGTTTGATGTATCGATGGCCCAATTCCCCAATGACAAATGGGGGATGTTTTAATGCTTGAACAATCCCTCCCAACCTTGGACTCACTGCCGACGCTCCTCCTCAGTAGGTTGAACAGATGTCCTGGAGCAGCCTGAGCAGCTTAGACATTCCCTTTGTCAACTCAGTACAGTGTATTCTGAATCTACTCTGATATTAGTACTTGTATCATATAGGAACTTTCAGCACAAAAGGAAGGCATTCGGTCCATTGCATCGGCATGATTATTAACTGTTTTATTTTCTAACTTACCTCAAACTTAACTTTTAAGTCATATGTACGCATGTATCTCAGAACACTTACTATGCCATTTGTTTAGGAGATGGATTGCAATATGTGAGAGATTAGACAAGTGTGGCTGAGATCTTGATGGAGGCCACAATTTTAGCTAGTCTTGTATGAGGGGCTTTCTTAGGAATTTTCAACCAGAAGTGATGATTCCCCATACAACGAGCTCCTGATTTCAATCACATCACACTTTGGTAGTTGCCAAAAAGAGGACAGAATCAGACCCACAGGAAGAGAACTCCCCTCCCCCAGCATCCCCGATGGTTCTATCAAATGATTTTGTTTTAATTTGGCGTTTTCAATTATTCTGTGGATGCTGGTACAGCTCAGCCTCTGAAGAGCATTCCAATGCCTTTGCTTGCTTGGAGAGCAAGAGGAGAGAGTAACACTGAATTCCAGCTCAAAGAGTGTGAACAAACTTGCCATGTTCCTAAAGACATTGTGTTCGTCTGTTCTTATTTAAAGAACGATCTTAAATCCTGTGACACTTCTGCAGCCCTGGGTGCAAAAAACAACCATCTGAATTTATTCAGAACATTGGTTTAGTCCAGTAACCTTGAATAAGGTCAGAAAGGGAAATGATTGCCACCAATGCAGGAATCCAAAATAGCAGTGCTAAGGACTTTTTAAACAGATTTGGCTAATTTTTTTATTTAGACGTTGGCTTGGGAGGGGAAATGGATATTTCTAAACACAATTGAACAATTTTCCTTAGATGAGGAGTGAAATATGTTCAGGAATACTACAATTTTGACCCAATGTTTTATAGCTGAGTCAAAGCATATAGCAGAAAATCTGCAAAAAACTAAAACAACAACAACAAAATTCCATTTGTAAAGCGCCTTTCACATTGGGAGGATGTCCCAAGGCACTGGACAAACAGAGTTATTGACCCGAGTTGGGGGTCGGGGTGGGGGAGGGTGGAGGGCAGTGGGGAAGCAGGGAAATTGAAAGCACAATCGAAAAGGAGGGTCTTGAAATGGGTCTTGAAAGTGGCAAGGGAGGGGACGAGGCAGAGGGACTGCGGGATGAAATTCCAGAGGGTGGGAGCAGAGTGGCGGAAGGCCCA
The DNA here is from genome assembly GCF_018977255.1 of Callorhinchus milii. Taxonomy (NCBI): domain Eukaryota; kingdom Metazoa; phylum Chordata; class Chondrichthyes; order Chimaeriformes; family Callorhinchidae; genus Callorhinchus; species Callorhinchus milii. The sequence goes on along the minus strand of NW_024704743.1, from coordinate 93,790,917 downwards.
GCTGCCAAAGGTGGGGCGAACGAGGCGGGGGATGTGAAGCAGGCTGGAGCCCGCTGAGCAGAGGTCGCAGAGGTAGAAGGTAGCAAGTCCATGGAGGGCTTTGAAGGTGAGGACTAGGATCTTGAACTGTATCCTCTGGGTGATGGGAATCCAGTGGAGTTGGGCAAGGATGGGGGTGATAGGGTCACGGAGCCTAGTGCGGGAGAGGACATGGGCTACAGAGTTCTGAATGATTTGCAGCCTGTGGAGGGAGGAGTTGGGGAGGCTGACAAGCAATAAGTTTGCATAGTCAAGTCTTGATGTAATCAAAGCATGTATGAGGGTTTCAGCGGCCTGCAGTGTGAGACAGTGGTGGAGCTGGGCGACGTTGTGGAGGTGGGGAAGGCAGAACGGGTCATAACGCAGATGTGGGGTAGAAAGGATAGTTGAGGGTCAAATAAGACACCAAGGTTCCGGACTGGTTCAGTAAGGTGGAGTGTGCAACCATGGATGGTGATGCTGTCAGCACCTGAGGTGAAGAGGCCCTGACGAGAGCCAAACAGGAGGGCCTCAGTCATGTTGACGTTCAACTGAAGAAAGTTAGCTCTTATCCAGGACTTGATATCTGACAGACATTCAGTTGGGTATCATCCACATACATGTGGAATTGACCCCATGACTGCGGCTGATGTCACCAAGAGGGAGCATATAGATATTGAAGAGGAGGGGACCAAGGACAGAGCCCTGAGGGCCGACGCACGAGACGGTCCGGGGGCTAGAGGAGAAGCCGTTTGTGAAGATGAAGTGCAAGCAGTATGAAATGATTAAAAGTGAATGGGAGAAGCATTGCAAATGAACCCCAGTTAAATAATTATAATGATCCTTATATTGTATTTGGTACAGTGCCTTTCACATCGAGAGGACATCTCAAAGCGCTTCACAGGATGTACTGTAAAGTATAGTGACTGTATGTTGCCTACAATGAGTAGCATTTTATTGGACAGCTCAATACTAATCTTTCATTGCCAAATCATCCCTTTTATGAGGGTATAACAATTTCAGCTCCCATTTTTCCATCTACATGACAGCAAAGGGTCAAAAATCTTGGCATGCAAGTGACTTCTCAGCTTTAACATGATGTGTGCTGTAAATCACATTGCTTCGAATTTTAAGAGTCTAAGCAGTCTCCTGGGAACTGAGCTGGCAACAAGGTGACATGCCTGGCAATAGAATATTGGAATTGAGTCAATCCTCTGCAGCTGTCTTGGTAGTTTGGTTACTGAGCCAGGCAGGTCTGCAATAGTCCAAGGCAGTCTTGATGATGGACCAGCAGTCTTATCTTGTTAGCATGACTTGGAGGAGCAGACCAGTCACTGGGAGACAGGGATTCTTACCACTTGAATCCAGTGGGGGTTGTAGTCAATTTTACTTCTACTGGATCCTCTCATATTGCTTCAACTTTCAATCTGCCTCGAATGGAACTGGGGTATAGGGCTCTATGAAGAGGAGTCTAAGTAATAATCATAATATATTTGATATTGTGCCTTATCACATGTTCTAGACATCTCAAAGCACTTCACAGAATACACTATAAAGTGAATTGACTGTATATTTTGTGGGCGAAACGCGGCAATGTCCCACAAACAGTCATGAACATTGAATGACCAAATTATTATTTTATTTATATTTTGAAGTGATTATTAACCCCAGAAAAGCGTTCCACTAATCGACTAACAACTGGGTTCCTACTTACTGCTAGGTAAACAGAGGCGTGTGGAGTAAGGAAACTTGCCCAGCATGTTGCCCTGTCGGGAATCGAACCCAGGTCTCTCGCTTGCGAGGCGAGTGCTCTAACCACTAAACTACAGGATTCCACTTGTAGCTTAGTGGGTAGAGCTACAAGTTTAGGATCTATGGATTCCTGTTGCATTTCTTTCCCAGGATTTATATCCTTTTTCAGCAACACTGGAGTCTTGACTTTGGTAATCCAGGACAATAGTAATCTCTATTATTTATTTTCAGACAGTGAAAAATCATTGCATCTAAATCTTCATCCATCTGAACAATTGTGTTGTCTGGATTCACCACATATGAAAGGTAGTTTTTCTTGACATTTGTTCCCACTGTTACCACAACACATCAACAATAATTGCTTGTTCAAAGGAAATTGGCAAAAATGTTAAATGTGAAGCAAAGGATTTAGTCTTGGTGAATGAAGAGTTGTCTTATTCACTTGTGAATGAAACATCATTCATGGTCTCTCAGGTCTCATGAGTTAGGTGGCCAACTACGACTCTGCTGTGGTTTACTTTTGAGTGAACTGAGCCCCCTGTCAGTATATCCTCCAATTGTCTGCATGAATCCACAGCTGGAGAAATCATATAGTAATCGCCTTGGACAACAAGTTGGCAAGCAGACATCAGATCCTTGCAAAAAACCTTGCACATGCTGCTGATTGACAGCTGAAGCAGACGCTCAGGAGAAACTGAGCTAACATGCAAAAAAAAGGCAGAGGAGGACTTTAAAAGCCTTTCCAGGCTAGTATTAACCCTGTAGGTTTTGACATTAAGGCTTATAATCATAAGCCTTGTTATGATTATTGCTGCAGTGGACTTCCTTTACCAAGCTTTTCATATAGTACAGCTTTTAGTAGAATAAATACATTGTTATGGTCCCTCAGTAATATTGAATTCATGTAAAATAACCTCCCAACATAAGAGATGTTGTGGATGGGCTGAAATACTGCATGGTAAAATAAGCCTGAGCTGTTGTTGATTCTCCTGATGTCAAAGGCGCTTTGTAAATGTAATTTGCTGTTTGTTGAAGCCTGCATTTTCTCATGTTCTGAGCCCTAGGAATTGTAGCCTTTGTGCAGATTTTTTGAAAATGGGTTTAAAACGAATTGCGGAAAACTGTCTCCCCAAACAAGATAATATTGAAGACTTTCCCCAAATTCCCAACAATCTTAAATTTTTAATTTAAGTCTTAAGCCTCAGAACACGAGAAATGTTGAGCCCAAGTTTGGGAATAATAATAATAATTCTTGTATTTGACATAGCAAGATGTCTGAAAGCGCTTCACGGAATATATTGTAAAGTGAATTTACTGTATATTTTGAGGGTGAAACGTGGCAGCTAATTGCGCACAGCAGTGCCCCACAAACAGTCGTGGATTGAAGTGACCAATTTATTATTTTTAAAAAATTTTCTTGAAGTAATTATTACCCCCGGAAAAGTGATCCGGCATCGACTAACAACCGGGTTCCTACTTACTGCTAGGTAAACAGAGATGTGTGGAGTAAGGAAACTTGCCCAACATTTTGCCCTGATGGGAATCGAACCCAGGTCTCTCACCTGCGAGGCGAGTGGTCTAACCACTAAGCTACAGGACTCCAATGTAGAAGAGATTCACATCATGTATAAAAAAAATTAACCAAATTAGCAGGGAATGTGACTAAAGATGCAGTGCATGTATCTATTTACTGAAGCCTTTTCACTGCGTGGATTGGTACAGTAGTTCAGTTCTGCACAAACTGAGGCATGTCAGCCCAAGTCTCTTCCCAGACACTTGAGAAATGGCATGTAGCACTGAACTAACCACTGCTGGAGCCAGACCATCACAATGTACTTACTTAGCAAAAATGTATTCACAAAATCTTTCTGCTTGTGGTTTTCAGCTATCCCCCGCAATTCCTTTTCAGCTGCATAAGGATTAAATTAACCTATTTAAAATCAATATCCCTGCACTGAATATCTCTTTTCCCACAGGGACGCCGTTCCCAGTTACATCATTATAACCCTTTGCATGGACAGTTCCTCTGAATGGTTTTGGCACGATTCATTTACAGCATGTGAGCTATTTTCCACACGTTGTTTAAAGTGATGGTTAACCTTAGAAATACATGACACAGAAATGATTTTTCTTCACTGCATGTCAGTCCAGGAAACCTTTATTATCTGTATAGAATTACTATATATCACACTGACTCGTAGCAGCCCTAGAGGGTTTACATCAAAACACCCTCTGTTTTCAAGAACGAGTAAAGGTTAATGTTTATCTAAACCACTGTTTAGTGAACCACTATTTCTTGATATCGAGCTATTATTTCTCAAATAAACAACAAAGCACGTCTATCAGGCTTGGAAAGTACTTGGCCCTTTACAGCTGTACTGGCATCTGGCTGGAGAGTTGGATGATCAGTATTGGCCTGTAGTCACAGACTTCTCCATAAAGGAAGCAACTCTCATCTCTTAACAATGAGTGACCTGTCTATACTCAGTAGCTGAATGCGGAACTGAATGAAAGCCTAATTTGTGTGTATATCTGTAAAGATAAGGTAAGGTGTTGGACTCTTGGAGACAAAAGAACCTGTGAGTGAAGGTCATGATTCACAGAAAGCTGCAGGTGAACATGGTGTGGATACAGGCTTTAGAACCAACTGCAAATGATCCATCCGGAAAAGTAATCGCTATAGTTATAGCCAAATATATGGGGAAAATGGTATCTATGCAGCTCGTCCAGGTAGGACTTTTGTGTTATTTTGAGGGTTGTAGATGTGTCTGCAACTCCAAGTTTCATTGTGAGCAAGACAGGTTGGTAAACTATCAATAGTGCATTGGATTACTGCAAATCTGCCCGGCTTTGTCTCCTCAGATCTACAGGAATACCAGAGAGTTCTCACTAATGCCCTGCACCAACAGCTCTTCTCCCAGGTATTATAGTGAAAAACTATAGAAAACTATATAAAGAAATTGTATCTTTATATATGTTGAAACCTTATCATGTTGAAACATCTAAAAGTGCTTTGCAAATAATTAATGTGATGATAGTTATATCCTTCTTTCCCATTTGAATCTACAGGATTTAGAAAGAAAGTTATGCAACGTACAAGATTGTCATCAAATCATTAACTAACTACATCTGTTAACTGATGCATCGAATGATAAATGTCAAACAAAAAAATTTGGACTTCTTGAAACTACAGGGATGGAGGAAGAGGACGACTGAAGTTGAAGAGGGCTACGTGAAGTTATCCAAGTTGTGCAGCCAAAGCTTTGCCTTCGGGAGAGAAGGGCTGAAATTGCAGGAAGAAACAAAAGAGGAAAAAATGATTACTGACATTAAATGTTGTAAATCTTTGAGAAGATTTGATAAAATGAACACACCACTTTTGTAAAGCTGTTTTTGTAAACAAAAATTGTAGATAATATTTTGGGATGTCACAATTTTACATCCTCTCGACAGGAAAGGCTCTATTCATATAAATGCAACTTGATGCTGTTGTTGTTGTTATCAACCTGCTGAAGAGTGCAATCTACACAGTGAGGTCACAATCCCAGCCATACCATTTAGAAAGAAAGTTACGCAGAGTATACAACATTGTCATAAAATCATAACTAACTATACCTGTCAACTGATGCATCTCAATGATAAATGTCAACCAGAAAGATTTGCACTTTTTGAAATGCCCCCTCCCTCCCCACTTTCAAATCCCGTCTAAAGACCTTAGTTTTTGATCGTGCTTACGGTCACCTCCCCCCTCCCTCTCCCCTGGCTCGGTGTCAGAACTGAAGAGCGCTATATCAACGCAAGTTGCTTTTGTTGTTGTAGGAAGAGGTGGTGACAAGCAAATGACAGTTGCTTCTCTACAAAGCAAGACAGAGGCAGAGAGAGAACTGGACGATGACTCAATTAGCTCCTGTGCATCTTTCTGTAATCTTCTCAAAAGTCACTGTGCCTCAGGAGTGGTGTGCTGTATCATAATAATAATAATAATCCTTGCATTTGATATAGCGCTTTTCACGTCGGGAGGACATCCCAAAGCGCTTCACAGAACACACTGTAAAGTGAATTGACTGTATATTTGTGGGCAAACGCGGCAGCCAATTGCGCACAGCAATGTCCCACAAACAGTCGTGGATTGAAAATGACCAATTTATTATTGTTTTGGGTTTTGGAGGGATTATTATTAGGCTCTGTGTGGAGTAAGGAAACTTGCCCAAGGTTTCGCCCTGTCTGGAATTGAACTCAAGTCTCTCGCTTGCAAAGCGAGTGCTCTAACCACTGAGCTACAGGACTACACAAATCATATGCTAAGATGCCATAGAAACACAGAAGCTTTTCAACATAGGAGACCATTTGGCCTACAATTCTATGCCACTGCAATATCAGAGTGATTATGAGCCATTCCTCGTTCATTCTACTTTCCAGCTCTTTCCCCATGACTTTTAACATTTTTATTTCTCAGGGGGTTAACCAGTTCCCTTTTAAATGGTTGTATTGATTCAGCCTCTATTCTTTTTTCTGATTCTATTGATTTGACTTGTACTAATGTCTTTAGTGTCATTACTGTCATTACTGTCATTACTGTCAAATTATAAAAATTATTATGTTTTAATGAATTAATTATTGCTAATATAAAAGGTAACTTAGAAAAACAGGTACCAGACAGGATAGGCCAAATGGCTTTCTTCTGTGCTGAAAGTTTCTATAGGGGTAACTTTGGAAATTTCCTCTACAGGGAAATTCCTTGAAGTGTTTCTTAAATTAGTATTGCACTTTATTTAACACTGATGCTAACTTATGGAACGTGTTAAGGATTGAAGGAATACCATAAACTTTACCCTGTAGAATTTGACCAGCTTGACTATGGATTACACCAGACGACAGTTGCTTTTAGATCCCTTCAAGGTTAAGACTATAGAAACCTGAACACAGGCTCTTCCAAAGTGGGAAGATTTGAAGTGTTGCTATAGGGGGAAAAAAGCAGATTTTTTTCACTGAAATAAAAATCCTAGTGTTAATGGTGCTTTAGCTTCTCTCTGGTCTATGAGCAAAAGCTATATTTGCACTGCAAGGCTGCACTTACTTGGGAGCCGAATGACTCCATGATACATGTGGGTCCCCTTCATTCCTGAAAACAACAGGAATTTGTACCAGCTTGATGTCAATTTGCCATTTCACAGCTAACTTCAAATCCGGTGCCCAGAGGTGGGAGATTTTCAACTTCAAACGAGGCTGAGAGTAAATAGTGCCACACGGTTTATATTAACAATCCTACTACGAATGTGAAGCAGCTGCAAATTCACATCTGCAGTGTAAACAGGCTAAATAGATCAAAGGATGCATTTGGCACATGAGGAACAATGGTCACATTCAAGAAACAGTCTTATATTAGGGATATATTCTATCACAGTAGTAATTAGAATCTGCTGAAATCAATTCCAAACACTTTGTTCTCTACCAAATTACAAACTATAACTGTGAACAGTTAGAACTGTTTACTAATGTCTTCGGTTAATATATGTCAGCCATATATTCTCTTGCTTTGTAACACAGGAAATGCATTCAGGGTAGGTGACAGATCACGTTTTCTTCATGTGGAATGAATGTTGAGGGAGTTATGTCAAATCCATACAGGAAATCCCACCAAGTCTCATCCTTTAAGACTATTTTGTCTTAAAACTTAAGGTCAGCAACAACAACAACTTGCATTTATATAGCGCCCTTCATGCCGGGCCGCGTTTCGGATTGTGAGGAATTGTGTACATTTTTAAAATCTTCACTGGGCAGCCAGTGATTTTAAGAACTGTAGAAAAGTGATTGCCAAATAACACTGAATTTATGTTTCTTTCACAATTCTGTGCAATCTAAAGATTTAAGACAAACAGTATTACAGGCAAAGACTAGGTGGCATTTTAGGCTTCTGCTGGTGCTGAACCATTCCCTAGACATTGCTGCGGTTTCAATGGCAGTTGTAGAAGCAATTGCAAACGACTTCTCTGTGAATTAATCAGTTGAGAGAATGATTAATTGTAGTTTTTCTTAACCTCGGTATTTGTGATCATTTCTCTTTTCGTTTAGGTTCCCTTTCCCCTGCTCCGCATAATCCATGGATCAACTGCTCTACAGCTAGCCACTAAAAGTTCTTGGGAGAGACTTTTATGAAGATGAAATAGCAGGAAAAGGGGAGAACACCTCTTATACTTCCTCCCTTTATGTGTATTAGGTAAGGATTTTTCAGCTTTTGAAACAAGTGGCGAAAGGGTCACCATCTCAAGCCTGGATTCTTAATGTTTTGCAAGTTTAGTTTCAGTACTCACTCGTTTTTTTTTCATCCTTCACTTTTCACCTCTCCACTCCTGAAGGCATTGACTCATGCTGGTATATTGTTCTATGTGCACTGGGGACTCTCTGGTACCTTGCTCAAACGACCATTCTTCATGTCTGAGCCCAGACAGTGAGTGGCGTCAGACTACTTGACCATGGGGCACATTATAACTGAACCCAATCCTGTTCCTCAATGGATATCCACACATGCGTACGTTTCAGCAAGAGGTCACTGACAAATGATTTGGATCAGGAAACCTGGCTGTATTTTTCTTTCAGCAAACATAGGGCTTATGACTTTCTATGTTCATATGTCTAGGCTCAACTTGTGGATGCCATCAATTTTTGTTCAATCATAGCATTTCTTTCCTGATTTCAATCTGCTCATATTGGAGATAAGTAGCAGTTAATTTGCTACATTTATCTTGTTCTATGGTTCTGTATCTAGCACATTGAATGGGGTTCACTTATCCTGGATGCTGTTCTCTGTGAATCTGGGTCCGCGGCATTGGATTTCTGTATTGCCTTCCATTGCTAGTCAGTGGAGTCCAGATTGTTAGTGAATGAAAATCTCAAAGGGCCAGTATCCTGCCAGCCAACAGTGGAAGGCTGTGAACTGGACCTCCAATTGTGAAATCAATGAAACCTGACTGCACAGACTATACCATTGATAACACTATGGGGTTGGGGGTTCATGACAAACACACACATTCTGGTTCAATTGATGTGCTAAATATTGAAAGAACTGCTAAACTGAACCCAATGTAAACTCCCCATCTCCCCACTGGATATTAAGACACCACAATATGCTGATCTCACCACATTGTGTTGTTAGTCCAAGTCCTGTCGGTAATGTGAAATCTGTATTCATTTCACACGAGAAAGTGATTGGAAACATTCACTTGAGAGACTTTCATTCTTCATCTGTTCCCAGTTGAGGGATGAGTTCACACAGACTCACTGGAAGAATATCATGGAACACATCCCCTTACACCACAGCTCGTTTGGTTCCCAGGCAACCACTTGACGGGAGGTGAAGCTGAGGGGTTGGAATCTGGAAAAAGAATCACAATTTCTAAAAATAAACCACTTCTTGAAAAAGTTATTGTTTCTAAAAAAAAGTGAAAAAAAACAAACCCAATCTTTTACATGAGGGAAAAGAGTTTGGATTCTGACCTGTTGTTGGAACAAAAATATTCTCATGTGAAAGAAGCTGTAGTTTTTAATAGTCAGTTGCTATTAAAGTGATGTGATTCAGAGTTGAACCGATTCAATTTGAGGAACTTCTAAGTGCTGTATTAGATGAATTGACATGTATTAAATTCCTTGTATAACTTCTGATGGTAACTGAAACTCCTGATTTATGGGGGAAATGTGGTATATTATGTCATAATTGTCATATACGATAGTATAAGATAAAAATAAACCTTACCACTGCAATCTGATGTATATTATATTCTTGGAATGTCTCAATATCGCTTGGAATGTCTCAAGGATCTCAGAGTGCTTCACACATAATTGTGTTGAGTATTGTGACTATGCACTTGTCGACATTCCCGCCTCCCCCACTCACCCTATATTTTTCTGCCTTCTACAGGGGCAAATTAGTAACCAATTGCTCAGTAATATTTAATTATCTCTTGAACACACTGTGGTGTCCTGTACCTCAGTGATTAGAGTACCTCGCAAGTGAGAGATCAGGGTGCGATTCCCAGCAGGGCGAAACATTGGGCAAGTTTCCTTATTCCACATGCCTCTGTTTACCTAGCAGTAAGTAGGAACCTGGTTGTTAGTCGATTGGTGGATTGCTTTTCCGGGGGTAATAATTCCTTCAAAAAAAATAATAAAATAATAGTTAGTCACTCAATCCACAACTGTTTGTGGGACTCTGCTGTACCCAATTGTCTGCCTGCATTTCGCCCACAATATATACAGTCAATTCATTTTAAAGTATATTCTATGAAGTTCTTTGAAACGTCTCGAAGACGTGATAAGGCGCTATATCAAGGATTATATTAAACTGACTGGGCTAATGATCAGATGAGGAATTTGACAAGTGGAAAGTTCCTGTTTGTGCATTGGGTATGCAGCAACAGATGTGCTCAATCCCCAGAGGAAGCAGGTGGTTTGGATTCCACTGACAGGTGTTATCTGCTTCCTGTGTCATGGACACAGCACTTTCCACCTCTGAGAGAACTTGATATAAAAAAGTTTCATCTGTGTGAATGGTGTAACTGGGACTGAGACTCCTCCTTCAATGTGGAATGAGGAGTGAGGATATTCTCCCGATTCCATGGAGCTAACACCTGGTGTTGTGAACTTTCCCGGAAAACCGCTGGGGTCTCCTTGACATTTTTAGGTTTAGTTCCAGATTTTCTCTGTGCTTTCTTTCTGTGTGATTTAATCTATTGTTCTATTTCTTCTAAACATCTAAGGTTCATTTTGCACATTCTCAGCCTAAAACCAATCATGAAATGTCCCGCTGTCCACACTTTCCTTTTGAAGAACATAATTTAAAAGAGTCAACTACAGGGGTTTAAAATAATTTAAAAGATTCAACTACAGTGCACTAGGACATCTTTCCGATTTGAAGGGCGCTATACAAGTGTAATTTTTTGTTGTTGTTGTTTAGGGAAAGGGCCAGTAAACGGGGCTGGAAGGATTGCCAGCACAGACACGATGGGCTGAATGGCTTTCTTCTGTGGTGTAAATTTCTATGGTTCTATGGAATGAGATGGTAAACTGGGAACCTGCTTACCTAGTTTTTGGGCATTAAAGATCCCTTAACGTTACTTGTAAAGAGAGAGTTTTGTCCCGATGCTCTGGCCTGCAATTCTTCAAATAAAATTGGTCATTCTCTTCATGGCCATTTTGGGGCATTGCTGGTGCAAATGCTGCGCTACATACAAAAGTAATAATCGCATTTGACAATGAAGAGCTTTGAAAATCTGCCTGTTTCCACAAAGAATTGCTGGACAAACTCACATGAAATTCATCAGATTGAATAGAGCATCTTTCGTCAGTGGGGAAACTATGGAACAGTTTGAACTTTCCAATATTGTACATCTGTTCAAGTTATTAAACCTGCAAGGTCCCAATTTATATATTGTTAAAAAATAATTCAATAATTAAGTTAAGTATGTTTTCATATAAAAGGCAACACTGTGCTGAACACAAGAACATTTCTCGAAACCCTGGCCACGATTGGAAACCGCAAGGTGCTAATGCACCAAACGTTTTGCTTTTAGATTGTTTCTTGTCCAAGAAAAGTCTTGAAAGGTCAGAAAGAAAAACACAGGCCATGAAACAAAACTTGTTCAGGCCCTTGGATCGTGATATTCTCCAGATGTGTTTCTTGACATTTTAGCAAATTTTGCCATTTCAATAACCATTAACACAGCAGCATCTTCCAGCTTTGTAAATGCCGTGTTTTGAACCACAATAAAACTTGTGCATCAGCAACAGACTGAGGAGATTACTGGAGGGACTGTCCAGGTGTTGGTAATTCCTCCACCTTGTTTTATGCCAAATGCAAAATTGTGTGTTTGGGAGGAAATCTTGGGATTTGGCTGAATTTCTCAAGTTTGAATCATCCCTTCCATGTGATACTGGGCAGAAACATTCTCCACTGACTTGATATCTGCCAAGTTAACCAATTGTTGGGAGGATCCTATAAAAACAGGATTCCATTGCATCTGTCCACTGTAAGTAAAACTTCTTTAATCCATGGAATTTAGAAAAACCACACTCGGCAAGGCAGATTGAAAAAAATTTTTTCAAGAAATATAATATTGCATTCTTAATCCATAATATTTTTTCCATTACATGTTCTTGTGGCAGGAAATCAATGACTCTGGTAGTTATTGGTGAGCGTTAATGTTTTCTAAGTTTCCCAGATGACTCGGATGGTAAAAGCTGGTAAAAGCTCGGTTGGTAAAAGCATTGTGTTGTATCAAAATGAGCCAAGTTGGCTGAAAAGTTACTGGTGTGGTCCTTGATCAGTGCAAATTTAAGGAGGTGGAACTGGACTCAACAACTCTAGGACCATCGAGATGAATGTCTTTCCTTTGATCACTGACCAAAATTGGAAAGAACGTATGTGAATGATCTATGGAACGAGCAGGCTTGATGTTGGGAATGGTCTTTCCTCACCATATGCTTCCTTATGTTCTGAAGATGTTTATCCTATTCAAGTCCTAACTTTTAAAAATTAGCATTGATGGGCTTGGAGTGCAAGCCATCAGAATACAAACACATGGTCACAACCATATATTTCCACAAGTGTTCTGAGATGTTCTTTTCACTTAAGGAAAAGATTGCACTAACCATGGTATACATTGCAAGATTTTATGTCTGCACTCCAATTTTCTTCCCTCTTCTCCTAAAAGCATACAGGTGCTTTTCATTCCCCTTCTCGCACCGCCCCCTCCCACCAACCCCGTATCTCTGCCAAATAGCCATTCTACGTATCAGCCTTAACAGCAAGTGTCAGCAGGTTATTTCACCATTGTATGCACCACAACCAAATCGGCGCCCTGGTCCAATCTCACCATATGTTAAATCTAAATTACTCTTGGCTATTCCCTTCCTCCTCGTGCTATGCACATGTAAATTTGTATTGTATTACATTGCTGTTCCTCCCTTGAGCTGAAACTCATTGCTTAAACTTACATTTCGAGAATGGGCCTTTGGGCAAGTTAGCAGAGAGCTGCCAGTTACTGCCTGTGAAACTACACCCCAGCATGATTCAGTGCCCTTGGGAATAGTGCGAGAAAATTGGGAAGAAAAGGGTCCAAAAGCATTTCTACTACATTTACATTATTAATTCCTAGCTTCTGGATATTGCAGTCAGACGGAAAGAATTCTAAGACGAGGAGAAAGGGTTATTATATTTTATTTAGGTCCAGAAATTGAGCCCTCAAAGGATTTTAAGTCGAAAATAATTTGATAAATGACATTAGCAACAGCAACAAAACTAAATCCCAAGCCAAGTCCGAAGCTGGGAGTGAGCGAGCAAGCGGAGGGGGAGGGGTGAGGGGGAAGGGGCTTCTCTCAGAGCCCTCAGGAATTCTGCAAAGAATCCATTGCAGTTAATTGCAAACAGGTGCATGTTTTGCCGCCAGACGCCAGCCTGTCAAAACACGTCATTCTTTGGGTGGGCCTGACCTGTACGTTGGTGAGATGTGCGTCTGGCAATGAGGATCCTCCCACAGCCACCAAACTCACAGATATTGGAATCCTCAGATCACTGAGCGCTTTACAAAAACACAAGTTGCTATGCATGATGTGTCTCAACATGCTATAAGAATTTTAAAAAATCCCTGATTTACGTCTTTAGCAGAAGACAATCCTTGTTGACTTATTTTCCACCTTAAACTGCGACAAAAAATGACACGCTTTATTTACTAACACTGACTTCTTCGTTGGTAACTGGGCTTAAAAAACGTCCCTTTTCAGAATAATGAAGGAGCTGTTAACCTTCCTAGTCACAATAAAAGTGCAACAACCATTTGATCAATGTGCTATGAAGATAGAGAATACTGTACTTAAAGAATATCATAGTATCACACATTATTTACAATAACAACAGCAACGCCCCTCATGCAGGACAGAGTCCCAGGATACTTACAGTACAGAAGCAGGCCATTCGGCCCAGCACATCTGCGCTGGTGTTGTTTTTCTCATCATCTAATCTCCGTTGCCTTTTACTCAGCCTTCAGAAAGCATTTGCTAAAGTAGGAAGATTGCACAGGATTGAACCCTAAGTCTAGAATTGTCTTAGACTTACTGTGTGGAGGACGGAGAATGCAGGCAATAAAGGGTAGGAGAATAAAAATGATACAATGCTGGGAAGCAACCCCAAATTTGAAGGACATTTGATCGAAATTAAGATAGGGTTATTCTGGTTGATTGTCCTTTCCAGATCAGCAACAACAGCAATTTACATTTATATAATGCCTTTCACGTTGCGAGGATGTATCAAAGAGCTTCACACAGCTATCTATCTCAGATGGAGATGGTTTTGCTCTGTTTTATAAAGGGGTCTCCCAGCAGTATGAGGGTCACTGTTACAGCAGTCTGAAAGGTTTTGGAAATATAGAGATCTCAATAAACATGTTGTTAAAATGCAACTGTGCTGCATATATTTTCCCATTCAAAAGAGCGAAAGTACAAAGTATTCAGCCAGTCGATCTTGCTCCTTCCAACAGATCACGTACAGTTTGAACTCTTTCCCCAAATTATTTGGTTTCCTAAAGGAAGTCATTAAGCACAGATAAAACTTACCAGGAGATAAAACAAAGTAAAATATCTTCCTAACACCTGGACATAATCAATCATAACGGCAGGAGATCAATCTAACCTGACGGCCCAGTTTCATCCCTGACTGGTTATGTTCCACAGCTGATATTTTTCATTCTTGCAGCAGGGCTGGAGTCTTGACAATGTTCCATAGAGTATTGTTCAGTCACACTGGTAAACCTTCAGTCCACTCCTAGCCAAATATTCCACGCACCTTTGTGATAATAAATAATAATAATCCTTACATTTGGTATAGCGCCTTTCACATTGTGAGGATTGCTTCACAGGATATACTGTAAAGTGCAGTCTCTGTGTGTTTTGTGGGCAAATGCGGTAGCCTTTGTAAAGCAGCTACCCGTCTAACCATAACTGTTTTTGATGGGAGTCTTTCCACATATCTGCTGTATGAAATTCCAATTTCCAGTTCCAGACAGTTTTGTAGTCATGTTCTTTGATTATATGGTCAATGGTTTAAGTTAAATAACTTTCCTTCCATCAACATTATCCTTGCCTTTCAGCTCTTCTGAATGCTGGGAATGAAGCCACTATGCTCCTAGCAGTATTCTGATCTGATGTTGGAAGCTCCAGTTAAACCTCCTGCAGTGTATTGTATCGAACTGGAGCAGCATAAAATAAACTTTTAATTTCAGTGTTGCCCACATGTGGTGCTTGGTACATGTGCAGCATGTTACATTAGGGGGAAGCGGAAGGGGAAGGAAAGGACTCTTAGAAATGCTCATAAATATCCGACCACAAGAACATGTTAGGTGTAAATTCTAACTGGGTCTAGATTAGTGTAGTATTTCAGAGTAATCAAAATTTGGCAACTTGTTTAATTCAGTTTCAACTTTGAAGCCCATTTTCCAGAATTCTTAAAATAATTTACAAAAAAAGGGTTTCAAAATTAAATCTGTATTTTAATAGTTTGCTGAATTCTGGACGCTCTAAAATGGTACGAATAATGAAGCAATAGAGTTAATGGGGTAAATCTCCAGTTGTGTCTAGACTAATATATTCAGGTTACCCTTTTTCAAAACCCACCTGAAGACCTTCCTCTTTGACTGTGCTTACGGCCACCTCCCCTCCCCGGCTCGGAATCAGGCTCCGCCATTGTTAAGTGCTCGAGATGCTATCCTGGGTACGGGGTGCTATATAAGTGCAAGTTGTTGTTGTTACTGTCACCAGAAACAGCACACAGCGTTCTACCATACATTGCTGGCTATAAGTAGCAAGCTTAGGTCTTCATGATAACATTTCCTAATGTGAATATATAAGGAAAAGATCACTATTATTGATGATTGACATATGATGGATAGCCCAATTGCCTGTATAATGAATAGAATAAAATCTTAAAGACTCTGTTTAAGACAATAATTTCAACCTGGTGGAGCATAAGATTTGCCCCGAGCTTTTACATTTTAACTTCATTATACGATTACTCATACAATTATTACCAGTGACTTGTGGCTTGCTCCCAAGTTTCCATTTTAATGACAAGTATTTTGTAGCCGTTGTATAACTCGTTACCAATTCCTTTGAGCGTGAATAATGTGGTGAGTAGTGGTACAGCACCAACATACCATAGGTGCATCAGAGGAGTTGATACACAGGAAAGATAATATAATTATAATATATATAATATAATTATCTTTGCTTATCATTATCATTTCATATAGAGCATTATCATGTCATGTCAAAACATCTCAAAGCCCTTCACAGTTTTTTTNGTGAAGTGTGGTGATTGTGTATTCTGTAGTCGAACGCAGCAGCCAATTTGCGCAAAATATCCCGCAAACAACCATGAAGTTAATGGCCATTTGTATTCTATTTGGGGGATTGAATAGTGTTAATTTAGCTGATTGCTAAGTCATCCCAATTTGGGCAGTGACTGAGGTGCCACAGTTGGTTTCAGTGCCTTTGATTATGAAGGAAACAATCAGCCAAGGTTCCCTTATCTTCACTCACCAGCCCTGCTGGCAATTATCGTGTATATCAGAATTGGGCTTGGTGTGTGAGGTTCTCTCCACTATTTGATAGGCAGTTGACTCGTCTGTTAGCACACATTGTCTGGCTCACATATGAAGAACAGTCACTTAGTAGCATACTGAAAAGAAACTGGCACATTAGAACTGTACCACAGAGGAAACAAAGGAGTCAAGTGTTTTCAGGAGAAAAGGAAAGGGGATAACATTAGTGAGGGATAAACACAACTTTGGGTTGGTTGAGAGGTGATTACCTGCAATTTTATTGATTTTGTTTGAAATGCACAAAGGGATTTTATAGGAAGAAACGTTTTAATAAGTTTTTACCTTGAACAGACAGCAATTCTGGCTGGAGCTAAATATAATGATTTAAATAAATAAACTATATTTGCAGAATTGTTTTTCCTGTTACTATGCAATGTTTATTTCTTGGAACAATGGGATTAACGCTGAGCCAAGATTTCACTCAGTGAGTTGTCATTGTGACCAATGCATAAAGTCTTTGTCCTCCAATTTCTCCTTGTCTTCAATTATCTCTCTCCTCTTCTGTAGGCAGCATGTTAGGGGACTATTTGTCCCCAGGAAACTACAACACTTAAGCTTGCCCCCCCACTCCCCCCCATCTATACATATTAAACATTATCAATGGAATTTGAATGAATGGTGACCAGAAAGGAGTAGCAACCTTTGGGTGTTTGTTCTGCTCTCTATTTCCCTACCTCACCTTCCCTCCTTCCACCGCATGGGGTATGTGTCTTCCAATTTAGAAGTTGGTTCTTTTTAAGCTCTGTGGGAAACCAGCTTCCTAGTCAGACTGAAATGAAGAATTTTGCACCATTCTGGGCAATCTTCAATTTTAAGACAAAATGGTCCGACAAGGTGAGACCAGATGAATTTTCAGGTTTCAGCTTCAGTTGGCAGTACATTGAGATGTCTCATTGAGAGTGAAAATATTACCAAGAGCTGCTTAAACACCAGCAGGTAAATGAGATCTGACTTCCTGGGATTATGAGGTCAACAAATGCTCAGGTAATCACATCAGTGAAGTGCATTGTACTATTCCTGCATTGAGGATAATTTCACCAACTCACCTAATCCTTTCCCAGTGGCTATTGGCAGAGCCGTTGACCTGTGTCACAATGATGTGATGATTTCAGGTTCAGCAGAGGGGAAGCAATGGAGATTTCCTCACCTGTAGGCTTTTCTAACTACACTCACAGACCAATAGCTTTGTTGATGGTGACTAATTGAAATAACATTGAAGTAAACAGAAAACAAGTGCATGGCAGCAACTGATAACACTCGAGCTCCCTGTCGCAGTCCATCTGAGTGAACAAATCACAAGGGCTATGGGAACCATCTGTAGTCAGAATGAGGGATGCACACATTAGTCATAAATGTGGTTAGTTGTTTTTGTCTGTTAGTTTAAACTTCTTTTGTGTAAATAAACTCCTGTGAGTTGTCAAGTCCAACAAGAATTTTACTCAAAAAGTGCAGTTTGGCTTCAGGGTATTTTTTCAATAAAGAAAAGCTGAACCCTTTAATTGCCCTATCATTATTAATGGAGTGAACCTGCCCGGTGATTCCAATTGAACAAAGAGAGGAGAAAAGCATACAGAAATATGGAATCAAAGGGCAGGTCAGGAATAAAATTATTCATGAAGTTATTCAGGTTTCTATGTAGGGAAAATTCAAATAATAATCCTTGCATTTGATATACCACCTTTCACATCAGGAAGTCCCAAAGTGCTTCACAGGATATTTACAGTGTAGTGACTGTATTTTTGCAGGTAAACACGGCAGCCAATTGCGCATATCAATTTCCCACAAAAAGTCATGAAGTGAGTGACCAATTTTATTTGAGGGTTTGTTTAGTTTCTCCTTTCAAATAGTGCCATGGGATCTTTAACATTCACATGAACAGGTAGATGGGACGTTGGTTTAACGTCTCATCCAAAGGGCAGCACCTCCGCCAATGCAATGCTCGCCCAGTTCACCGCGACAAATTTGCTAAGTGTATCAAATAGTGCAGAGCAGCTCCTGAGAACCTGCTGTAAAAGGTGGACTTGTTAAGCAGTAATCCACTGTATTTGTTCACGGCATGGAATAAGTAACTAGATGTGCATGTGTTGATTTGGTTATGGATCAAGGAGCTTGATGTGTGCTTTAAGATGCAATATGAGGGAAGAAGCCAGTCAGAGGAACAGGCACAGACAGCCTGGTAGAAGAGTTAACATAACTGGTTCCTAATGGATTCAATAAAGTGCAACCCTTTGCCTGAACCCATGTTATTTGGCACGTGAAGGGAACGTGCCCTAAACTTCAATAATTCACAACAGCTTTTGTAAGAAACAAGGTCAGTCAGGAAGTTGTACACGCCCTTGTGATACATGTAGAGATAGCAAATAATAAGATTATCGTTTCAGAGCTGCTCTAAGAAGAGGCGAGATCATACGTGTACTTAAGCATTTAAACTACCAGTTAGCATTCAAAGCAGGACTGACGAGGCAACCACACACATTTCTGAGATGCGATGCAATGCCTGGAGCTGTGATTCACGTTTCAAATTGTTCAGGCTAGTCCGTCCTGCACAAGATAATCGTTCAGTGCCTGTTATAAGGGTGTAACACGTTTGAGGGATTCAAATGATATCATAAACCATAAGCTTGAGTAGTTTACAAAAAATAAATAGCCCTCTACAGGTATAGATTGTCTTGGAGTCTGGAACTCTGTTGCACAATAAAATATGGTCCAGTTATATGTGTCAGGACCTTAAACTCAGAGGTGCCATCTTTTGGATGAGACATTAAACTGAGGTCACGTTTTTCTGTTCAGGTGGACATTAAAGATAATAATAATAATCCTTGCATCATCACGTCTTCGAGACATCTCAAAGCGCTTCACAGAATATACGGTAAAGTGAATTGCTCCATATTTTGTGGGCGAAACACGGCAGTGTCCCACAAACAGTCGTGGATTGAGGGACCAAATTATTATTTATTTTAAGCAATTATTAACCCTGGAAAAACGATCCACCAATCGACTAACAACTGGGCTCCTTCTTATTGCTAGGTAAACAGAGGCGTGTGGAGTAAGAAAACTTGCCCAACGTTTCGCCCTGCCTGGGAATCGAACCCAGGTCCTCTTGCTTGCGAGGTGAGCAATCTAACCACTGAGCTACAGGATTCCACATTATTATCAGAACATAAGAACATAAGAAATGCTGGACGAAAAAAGACCAAGGTCCATCTAGTTCGCCTTCCTGGCGGTCGCGTGCGCATATGTCCCAAACTACCTATGTACTATATCCCATAATGTTGTTTCCTAAAAGAAAACTATCTAATATGTGTTTGAAAGAATCAACACTTCCTGCTTCAACCGTCTCCCTAGGGAGCCTGTTCCACAGGTTTATTGTTCGCTCACTGAAATAGTGTTCGCGTAGATTTGTTCTGAATTTCCCCCTTCCATCGCAGGTCGTTTCCTCTGGTTTTAATATTCTGGACAAGTTGAAATAGCCTGTCATGATCTATATTGTCTAGCTCCTTTAGAATCTTAAAGACAGCAATCATGTCACCCCTCAATCTTCACTGTTCCAGCGTGAACATGCCCAATTTATTTTGTCGCTCCTCAGAGTCCAAAGCTTCCATTCCCCGAATCATTTTGATTGCCCTCCTCTGTATTATTATCATTGTTAGATCTCATTGCAATGAGAGAAGAGAGTATCTTCTGGCTAACAATCATCCAGATAAAATTGTTCATTCACTTTATGGTTGTTTGTGGGACAATGCTGTGCCCAATTGGCTGCTGCATTTGCTTCCAAATATACAATTACGACGCTTCACAGTAAAATCCTGTAAACTGTTTTGAAATATTTCCACAACATAAAAAGGCGCTATATCAAATGCAGGAATTATTATACACGCAAAAGACTACTTTCAGGTGGATGGCGTCAGCTTTAGTAAGATGTTGGGTCTAAAACATGATATTCACATGCAGATTCACAAGTAACAGCTCCAAGTCACAAAGTACAATTTTGGACTGTCAGAAACCAGAGTCACTCCTATCTGGCATGGTTTATTTCTAGAGAGGAGTTTCCGTGTTTTCCATCAGGAGTCGCTATTTGTAAATCTACTTTGAGAACAGCATGATTCATGTCTCACTGTCACATTACATCATAGTTAGTGTGTTCAGTCATGTGCATATTCTTGGCCACTGAGGACACCTTCAAGTCCTCTGCCAGTGTTGGGCACACGTCTCTTACTGCCTCTACGGAGAATCTGAACCTCTCCTGACATTACTCCTGACATTACATTTGGTGTGGGAATCTGAATTAATCCCCGTCCCCACCCTATGTAGAAAGCCCTCTCTTCCTGTGGTCCTTGTTTCTCTTCCATCCCTCTCCTCTAGTAACATAATGGCAGCTTTAATTGGAGCAAAAGACGGGCAACATTCAGGCCCTTGAACTCTCTGCCACAGCAACCATACTTTGTGAGTACTTTATATATTTACTGTTACTTGAACCATTGTTAAATACTATAGGCCTGAAATTCCATATAATCTTCGTTTGTAATAATTTTGGCTTTTTTAATAACTGGCTTTCCAAATAAAGACAAAATTTAAGAATTCTCCACAATTAATAATAATAATAATCCTTGCATTTGATATAGCGCTTTTCACGTCGGGAGGACGTCCCAAAGCGCTTCACAGAACACACTGTAAACTGTATTTTTGTGGGCGAAAGCGGCAGCCAATTGCGCATAGCAATGTCCCACAAATAGTCATAGATTGAAAATGACCAATTTATTATTGTTTTTGGTTTTTTGGAGGGATTATTATTAGGCGTGTGGAGTAAGGAAACTTGCCCAAGGTTTCGCCCTGCCTGGAATTGAACTCAGGTCTCTCGCTTGCAAAGCGAGTGCTCTAACCACTGAGCTACAGGACTCCACGATTTCTGCATTATCCTAAATTTTAAGGTTAAGACTAAGCGGAATTTCAGGGCTTTTGTGGTTAAATACTCTGTGGTTAAGTACGCTGTGGTTAAATACTCTCTGGTTAAATATTGTGTGGTTAAATACTTTGGAACTAAAAAACTTTTTATTTAAATACCTTGTGCTTAAATCTCTGTGGTTACTTATCCCAATGTCTCAGAAGTGAAATAGGATGATAGCGTGCCTAACTCAATTGGCTTCAAATATCAATTAATGATTTCAATTTACTGTTTTCCATAATGGTTTTTCTAACTGTATTATAACTGTTATAATTATAACAACTATTTTCAGCACAAGTAATTTCCATACCACTGATTTACTGATGTTCCTTCATGTATTGTTTTCCCCAACGGGAGGAAAATAGACCTCATGTTATCAGCTTTCTGATTTTAAGGAAAAATGCTCCAGGTTCATGCCTGATTTAAAAAGAATTCATGTGTCGCTTTTATTTCTAGGTTGTAGTTATACGAAAAAGTAGTTAGCAGTATTTTATTTGCAGGACACTGGATCCATTAAAAAAATCAACTTGATGCAGCAATGGGAGAACAATAAGGTGGGTATTCAGGAAGGATGAGATCAAGTGGACTAAAGGCCTTCTTCACCTGAACCTCTCTGTCAAGTCTTGTGATATATTAATTTATGCTGTCTTATTAATGATTCACCAATTGTCGTTACCCTATCAAAAACATTAATCCCCACTATAAAAATTTGATCCTTTGAAACTCTTCTCCCCGCATAAACAGCCCCAAACTTTCAAGTCTTTCCACAGAACAACAACAACAACAACAAGATTCCATTTATAGAGCGCCTTTCACGTTGGGAGGATGTCCCAAGGCGCTGTACAGTTGGGTCAGGACCCGAGCAAGGGGGGAAATGGTCAGGGTGAGGGGAGGGGAGGAAGCGAGGAGGGGGTAAAGAGTCGAGAGGGGAACTGAAGGCACGGTCAAAGAGAAAGGTCTTGAGACCGGCCTTGAAGGAGGAAAGGGAGGAAGCGGCGAAGGCACTGGGTAATGGAGTTCCAGAGCCTAGGGGCTGAGAGGCTGAAAGCCCGGCCACTGATGGTAGGGCGGTTAGGGCGGGGGGTGTGGAGCAGACCGGAGCCAGAGGAATGGAGGGTACAGGCAGGTAGGTAGGGGGATAGTAGGTTGGAGAGGTAGGAGGGAGCAAGGCCATGAATGGCCTTGTAGGTGAGGATGAGGATCTTGAAATCGATCTTCTGGGGGATGGGGAGCCAGTGGAGGCGAGCGAGGGTGGGAGTGATGTGGTTACGAAGCCTGGTGCGGGACAGTGCACGAGTTGCAGACTTCTGAATGACCTGCAGCTTGTGGAGGGAGGTGGCGGGAAGGCCGGTGAGGAGAGAGTTCCCGTAGTCCAGCCTTAAGGTGATAAAGGCGTGGACCAGTGTTTCAGTTGCGTGAGCGGTGAGGTAGTGCCGTAGTCTGGCGATGTTTTGGAGGTGATGGAAGGCGGTGCCAGTTGTGGCGCGGATATGAGGAAGAAAGGACAGCTCAGGATCGAACAGAACGCCGAGGTTCCTGACTGGCTTTGAGAGGTGGAGAGTGCAGCCTTGGATTCTGATGCTGTTAGTGCCTGAAATGCGGAGGCCCTGACGTGAGCCAATCAGGACGGCCTCAGTTTTGCGCACGTTGAGCTGAAGAAAGTTGTCTCTCGTCCAGGACTCGATGTCGGACAGGCAGACTGTCAGGACATCGGTGGTCGTGGAGTTGAGGGTAGAGGAGGAAAGGTAGAGTTGGGTGTCATCCGCATTCATGTGGAAGTTAACCCCATGTCTTCGGATGATGTCACCAAGGGGGAGCATATAGAGGGTGAAGAGGAGGGGACCGAGGACAGAGCCCTGAGGGACACTGCACGAGACAGTGCGGGGGCTGGAGGAAAAGCCGTTTGTGGAAACAATAACATCTAATACCTGGCAACATCCTGGTGAATCTCAACTGTACCTTCTCTATGGCTGTGATATTCCAAATCTAGTACTATAAGGATGGGTGCTCTCCAGTTCTCTCTGCTCAAACAGTTCATAAAATAAAACTGTACCTCTCAAGACTTTTGCTAAAGGTTGTCAAACAAAAAAGAAAAAATACAAATGATTTTTAGAATTCTTGCATTTTACCTTTTCACTTTTTAAAATCATTTGTGCCTCATGTGATCATATATATTTCACATGATCATACTTGCCTCACATGCTCAGATGCGCCTTGCATTATCATACATGCCTCACATGATCATATGTGCTTCTTATGATTGTGTTCTCTCTGTATCATGGCAGTGAATAAGATCCTGCAAAAAGCATGTCTGCACCGGCAGGTGATTTTAAAGCGCGTGAAGCAAGTCTATTTTGCTGGAATTTCCCTGGTTTTGTTTTTCGCATCAAAAGCAGTAGCAAGTACAAGCACAAATACAAGGAACACAATCCTTGTGAAAAAGAATCCCAATCGCCACTTACTGAAAGTGCTTGAAACAGCATATACTGATGGTAAGCTGTGAGTCATATCATATCTATTTGTGGATCTCAATTCAAAGCATTTAACATAGAGACTACTGAGTTTCAACAAAATAAAAGTTCCATATCACAAGCACAGATAAAACAGCTCACAGACAGCCTGCATACTTGTCTTAACTAGGGAATAGAGACCTAAACGGGCCCTGGGGCCACACCAACCAGCAGTGCAGTGGTATCCAGATTCCAGCCCACAGTGTCTAAAGTTAATGTCTTGATATCCATCTGACAGATAAGATTAAAATTGCAGTGCACAGGCATTATTGAAACTTAAAACAATTTAGGTAAGTCTGTGAAGCTTATGACATAGTTCACTGTATCTAATGTCTTCTTGAGGTCCAAGGTCCGGCAGGATTCCTTACAGAGCAGCCTTCAGTGAATGCTAGTATAAATATGTTCAGTAAATTTAAGCAGTGTGGCATTTTATTAGCCTGTAAAATGAAGGAAAGAAAAACTCAATTAAAATAGATATTTCTGGAATGGAGGGAGAAATGGGTTCAAGGCCCAATTTAAGAAGGAAGCTCAGTGACCCTTAAAAGCTATTGCTTGTGTGGAATGAAAGATGAAAGATATGTGATCATTGAAGGATATCAGATTGGCAGCTTGCTTTAATATTTAGATGTTTAAACAGTCCATATTTAGGGCGACTGGCTAGTTCTGAGCTCACATTCTTATTGCTCTGTATCGATTGATGAGAGTGAGCTCAAAATGACACCAGGTGACATCCTTGAACTCACCTAGATGTCCGCAACAACAATAACAAATTACATTTGTATAGCATCTTTCACATTGGGAGGATGTCCCAAGGCGCTGGACAGTCAGGGATTTAGACCCAAACTAGGGGTTTGGGATCAGGAGGATTGGAGGGCAAAGAAGGTTGGGGATGTAGGGTGACAAAAGATGCTGTTGAAGAGGAGGGTTTTGAGATGGGCCTTGAAGGAGGCAAGGGAGGGAATGAGGTGAAGGGACTGTGGGATAGAATTCCAAAGGGTGGGGGCAGAGAGGGTGAAGACCTGACTGCTGATGGTGGTACGGGCCGGTGGGGGATGTAGAGCAGGGCTGGGCGGGGTGGGGAACGCCTGCTGAACGGAGGGAGCGGACAGGTCGATATAGATGAAGCAGTCTTTGATTCCCAATCTGTAAGTCAACAGGAGCATTGGACACTGAGCAAGACATGGGTCAAGGAGACAAGTAACACAGCAAAATGATTTGTCCTGTCCCACACAAATTTCTGCTCTGCACAGGTCCTCACACATATCTCCTCCAAGCCCCTACACATATCACCCCAAGCCCCTACACATATCACCCCAAGCCCCTGCACATATCATCCCAAGCCCCTACACATATCTCTCCTAAATCCTCCTACATAGCTCCTATGAGCCCTCCCATATATCTCCTCCAAGCTCTCACATATATTGTCCTGCAAGAGTTCCCTGCACAAATTTCCATCCCACATAATTTCTTGCCCAGGTTCCTATATTACACATGTTCCCGATGTCCATCAATCAAGTCCTTGACAAGCTCCCTGACTCTCTGTCCCTCAATGGATTGATTTTGATATCATCATCCTCATTTTCAAATTTCTCCACAGTTTTGCTCCATCCGATCTGTCCAATCTTCTCTGGCAAGGTGTTGAATCTATAAATTCAACAACTTGCATTTATATAGCGCCCTTCACACAGGGTAGAGTCCCAGAGCGCTTCACAGTGGTGGAGAGAGAAGGGGGAGAAGACTGTAAGTACGATTAAAAAGAAAAGTCTTCAGGCTGGATTTGAAGATGGGGAGGGAGGGGGCAAAGTGGAGAGATTGAGGGAGAGAATTCCAGAGTTTCGGGGCGTAGTGGCTGAAGGCACGGCCACCGATGGTGGAACCAAGGGCACAAGGGACAAACAGAAGGCCAGAGCCAGCCGAGCGGAGGTTAGTGAGTGGTGTTGTGGTGGTTAAGCTAGTTGGATAGGGTAGGGAGGTGCAAGGGAATTAAGTGATTTGAAGACAAGTGAGAAGATCTTGAAGTCGATCTGTTCAGTGATTGGGAGCTAGTGGAACCAGGCAAGTACTGGTGTGATGGGGGTACGGTGTTTCTTGCAGGTGACACAATCTCACAATCCTGAATCTTGCTTTCCACATACACTAACCCCCCCCACCATCGCCACTGTGTTCCTCACCATACTGCTATGCTCCACACACCATGTCTCCTTGAAATCCGTGTCTTTTCATGCTCATACTAGTAATCCCTGCACTCCACATTAATTGTCTCCGCACTTCCTGCTCTCCACATTCTCCATCTGAAAGGAAGAAAATATCTGCTAGACTGTTTCCCATCTGTTTCTTCAGCGCCCTGCAGATTGATTTAACCTAGAGAGGATCAACTCCCCCTTAAAACTCCAGAATTCAAAGGATATCTGATAAGCAAATTAAATAAAATAAAATACATTGACATATCCTGGGAACAAAATTCTGCTTTTTATGACTTGTTTCTCAGTTCAAGACGTCTTCTAAAATACTCAAGAGATGCTTCTCATGCCCTTGTACTCGCTCTGTGCAGTAAATCTACAGATTACACAATATGGAGAGTATTTTCTTCCTTTGCAAGCACACTCAGCACATTGTAATCTTGCCACATCTTTAGTTAAAAAGGAGAAGACATTCAGCTGCAGTGCTTGGGCGGATACACTGCACACTCACTGTATTGCAGTGGTTTTCTAGAACACGCTGACCTCCTCACATTCCTCTGCCTTAACTCACAAGCACTGACCATTTACCAAATACCACATTGTATTCTCTTTTGGTTTATTTTGCGGCCCCTTGATCAGATGGTCACTGCAATAACATTAGCAATCTTCTATCATAGAATCATAGACTATTACTGCACAGAATGAGGCCATTCGGCCCATCGTGCCTGTGCTGGCTCTTTGGAAGAGCTACCAAATCAGTCCAGCTCCCCCGCTCTTTCCCCATATCCTTGCAAGCTATCGCTAATAGTTGTAGTCATTGGTAAAGTGAAAGACACTTGATTTTAAATTAAAGAGTAGTATCTCAGGGTTAGTGTCAGTAGATGATGTTGGAGTCTGATTTGTTGTATTTCCCAATGAGATTCTTTATAAAGGAATCCAATTTGTGTCAAACTGTAGAATTTACATTTATGTAGTGACTTTCACAGCGGGAGGAATCATCAAAGTATTTTGCACTGTTAGCTGAACATTTGAGCTGGGGGTTGGAAGCTGAAGAGGGCAGAGAGGGGAAAGCTGACAGTCAAAGAGGTACTTCTTGAGGCTGATGTTGAATGTAATAATAATAATAATCCTTGCATTTGATATAGCGCTTTTCACGTCGGGAGGACGTCCCAAAGCGCTTCACAGAACACACTGTAAAGTGAATTGACTGTATATTTGTGGGCGAACGTGGCAGCCAATTGCGCACAGCAATGTCCCACAAACAGTCGTAGATTGAAAATGACCAATTTATTATTGTTTTTTTTTTTTTTGGAGGGATTATTATTAGGCTCTGTGTGGAGTAAGGAAACTTGCCCAAGGTTTCGCCCTCTGCCTGGAATTGAACTCAGGTCTCTCACTTGCAAAGCGAGTGCTCTAACCACTGAGCTACAGGACTCCACAAATGTAGGGAGGGAATGTAGGGAGGGAGGGAGGGAGGAGGTGGCTAGAATCTGGGATGGAGCTCCAGAGAAGTGGGGGGCAGAACGGCTGTTGGCTTGCCCACTGATGCTGGGGCAGATAAGGCAGGGGACATGAAGCCCCACAAAATAGGGAACATCTTTCAGTAATTGTATGGATTTCATGCTTCACTGTGAAAACTGTTCTGCAGTGATCTTCCAGAGTGAAATTGGTGTGAATTGACAAGAATCTTAATGAGATTCCATTAAGGGATCCTGTTAAGAAAAACCCACAAATTAAATCCTATTAAAAGAAACATTGATGTGGGATTGCTTTCTAGTAAAATTCTGTTTTAATAGAACACATTTCGCTGGGCAGTAAAAGTCAGCTCCAGGGATCAATCCAAAAGGAAACATTTCATTGTTTTTAATGAACTGGGACATTTTCCATTGCATTGCTGACCGAGCAATGCATTTCATTTGGAGAGTAAATTAGTCGTGTCTACGCAAGTTTACTCCTTAAATTAGATGCTGTTTTTTCTTGAAAGAACTTAAAACGCTGCAGTAGTTTTTCCAAGGGTTAGGGTCAAGTTGTCTTGCTTTGGAAAGGAAGCCGCAAAAGGAGCATGGCCTTTATCTCTCCCATCCTACCGAAGTTTAAGGCCATATATGAAAACTGATAGTCAAGAGACATCCATTTAGTGCTTGCCTATCTTAAGTTTAGGATTTTTAAAACAATTTTTTTTGGTGAGTGAGGTTAGATCTGCTCACGCCCCATTAACCTACAGACAAAGCCTAATCCCCACAAACCCTTCTAGCCCCCAGATTGGCAAAGGACAATGCAGACCTGAACCATGTCTTCAGGAGCACCCAAGCAAGGATATGCAGTCGACAAATGCTTTAATCTCTTATGTGTTCATTTATTCACACAGTGCTCTTGCTTATATGCCTATTGTATGGTCACGTTTTAATATAGATTCACGGTGTTTATGAAAGTGCAGATGTTACTGATGAGTGTTGTTCACCCAAAGAGCCCAATAAAGGCAGATGTCATCATGACTTTCTTTACTTTGATGCCTGCTAAAATAAAAACTCATTGTATAACACTAAACTATAAATTATTTGCACAAGATGACATTGAGAGGCAGCATGTCTTCCATACACTTTGCTAGGGTTTTACGACAGCTTTCATGACACCCTGCAATGTTAGAGGGGATACTGTCTAAGAGCATAAGGACGTCCCCTAACTTAGCATGTCCATGACCTCATAATGCATATGTTCCCTCATAAAGTCTGCTGGATGTTTCTGCTTTCCAGACTGGAGATATAGGCAAGAGAAGATCGCAGATATAATATTAGTTGCATTTATTTAACGTATTTCACACATAGAAACGTCTTAGAGTGGATCGCAATGTAGTGGTGAACAAGCGTTTTTAAAGAGATTAATCAAAGGTAAAGCTCATGTCATACTTTATTGGGAGGATTTTGAAGGCAGGGAGAGAGACAAAGAAGAGAGTTGCAGAGGATAGGGGATTAGTGGCTGAAGACTTGGCCATCCACAGAGACAGAAGGAGGAGGAAGTGAGCAATAGACTAGCAGGTAGAAATTTTATCTGGGTCTCTATTTACTATGTTTTGTTAGCATTTCAGAATGTCTAGAATTTGGCAAATTCTTAAATGTAGTCTTGCTTTTGAAGCCTGTTGTTCTGTAAGTTATTTTAAGAGCTGCAGCATAAAACTGGTTTCAAAGTTCAGATTGAACTCAACAATTTGCCAAATATTGCACACTCTGAAATGAAATAAGAAAATTAAGTAAATCGGGACACAAATTTCTACCATTTGACTGCTCTGCACCCCACCCCCCACCCCAATCCTTTTGTATTTTGTATTAGCACCTCCTGTTTTGAATTTACGATTGAACTCCTTGTTGTTTTCCTTAGCTCCACTCCTCCTCCCCAAACTTGAAAAGCGTAGATTACAGGCAGGGGAAGGCAAGAGACTGCATATATAGGGTGGGATGAGACTGACCATGGAAGCATTTGAAAATTAGGACAAATTGGACAGGATGGAGCTTGACAAATGTACGAGTCGCTCACTGCAAATGCATTGCAGATGAATTCCAACTTGTGATGGGTAGAGCCGGGGAAGCTAGCAAGGAGAGCAGTGGAGATATCTGCCGTAGAGGCGGACATGAATAGGAGTTTCAACAATTGTGGTAATTAGGTAGCGATGTAAAGGGGCAATATTACTTAAGGTGGAAAAAGTAATTTTGAATGTTTAGAAATCCAGTATTGTTGAAGTATCATATCAAACTTATATACAACTGATTTGCATGTAAAAGTTTCTCAAACCAAGTGTCGAAAATTCAGGGAAATCACAGTGTTAATTGTAACTTAGTTTATTGTCGATGTAATTCATAGAATTACAGTGTAGGAGTAGCCCATAGGCCCATAAAAGTGGTGCTATGCTTTCCATGAGAGCCAACTACCGTAATCACATTTGACTGCTCTCCCCCCACCACCCCCAACCCTTTTGTATTCTTATTATCACCTCCTGTTTTGACTTTAACGATGTACTCCTCATTGTTTTCCATTCCACACCAAACTCCACACGTCCATCACTCCAATCCTCTTCCAACTCCATAGGCTCTCTGTGATTTCAAGGTCCTCATCCTCATCTATAAATCCTTTCACACCCTAGCACTTATCTCTCCAATCTTCTCCACTACTGCTCTACTGCTCACCTCTTCACTCAGCAAACTTGGGTTTGCTGCAGGTCCCCCTAACCTATGTAACTCACTGCCTCTACCTCCCTGTCTTGCCCCTCTCTATTTGTCTTTAAGTCCCACCTTATAAAGATCCTACCTCTTTGAAAACATGTATGGCTATTTCCCATTTTCCCCCTCTCCTCTCCCTTTCTCAATGTCCGACCCATCCTAGTAAAAGCTCTCTGAGATATTACTCTATGTCAAGGTGGTTATAGAAATGCAAGTTGTTGTTGCTTTTCTTCCTCTTCAAATGGTTATCCAATTCCCTTTAATATGTTAAGGTTTCAGGTTCAATAGCCAGGCATAAGTGTATTTTTCATTGGAAAGTTTCACTTATGGAGATTTAAGAGCAAAGAGTTGAATTGGAAATGTGGTTTTATGTGTCATCTGACAGAGGTGTAGCCAGAATGTAGCGATGCAAGTACGAGCATTTGTTTTGATTGGAGAGAGCATTGCATTAGCCCAAAATGTATGGAATGTGCTTTCTGTCTGGGTATTCTGGAAATATCAAAATGCATGGAGGGGATTTGAGGGAAAGATAGAATATTGACTTGACCTGAGAAGGAGACTTCTTTGAGTTCTGACGAAGGGTTGTGGACCTGAAACGATGACTCACTTTCCTTTCTCCATAGATGCTGCCTGACCTGCTGAGTGTTCCCAGCGACTTCTGTTTGTGTTTCAGATTTCCAGCATCTGCAGTATTTTTCATTTTGAAGAAGACTTTGTGTCAGGCAGTACAGAATAGCTGGTGGTTGGATGGTTCAGAAGAAAAGTTGGTGGGTGAGGCCAGTCCTTTCAAAAGTTCTTTCAGTAGACATTTGACAAGAAACCAAAGGATGGACAATGAAAAGTCAAGAAGTAAAAATTCAAGAAAATCAGAAGTTTCCGTAAGAAAGAAAGTGATTGTCAGCTAAAACCACCTTCAATTCTAGAGGTCATTCAACTTTGCATGCTCCGGGTAGCAAATTTGTTGCTGAGGGATAAGTGCTGTTCAATAAGTTTAGCAATTTGGCTGCAGGGGCAGCAGATTTCAACAGAGTGTGCAGAATTAAAAGGGTAGCACAAGGATAATAAACAAATGCCTGGAGACAAAAATCCAGTGAAAAGCGTTGAAATAATAAGCACCAATGTGAAGGAAGGCTCGCTGCTTGTTGAAAGGTTGAGACCCCAGTGCAGCCGATTGAGTGACAGGAGTGGAGGGAAAAGCAAGAGAAGAGGGAAAAAACAGCACAAGACTGAATGGTGTGAGGACAAAGGAACACTTCTGGGCAGACTAATAATAATAATAATCCTTGCATTTGATATAGCGCTTTTCACGTCTTCCAGACGTCTCAAAGCACTTCACAGAATATGCTGTAAAGTGAATTGACTGTATATTTGTGGGTGAAACATGGCAGCCAATTGCGCACAGCAGTGTCCCACAAACAGTCGTGGATTGAAAATGACCAATTTATTATTGTTTTTGTTTTTGCAGGGATTATTATTAGGCATGTGGAGTAAGGAAACTTGCCTAAGGTTTCTCCCTGCCTGGAATTGAACCCAGGTGTCTCGCTTGCAAGGCGAGTGCTCTAACCTCTGAGCTACAGGACTCCACAAGTACAAGAGCAACTGAGCAGAACATTAGAAATGTACTTACAAGATACTATTTAACACAATTACTCCACTCAATAACCTTTATCTTGGAGAGATTTATCTATTGTATGTTCATTATAATTTAGACATGGAGCCTGGGGAGAAGGGAGATAAAAAAAATCGTAATGGAAAAAATAATGAGACTCACAGTAGACAAATCTCGAGGACCTGATAGTTTCCACCCCGGAGTGTTAAAGGAAATAGGAGAGGCAATTGCAGTTGCATAATTTTCCAAAGCTCACTTGATTTGGGAATTGAACTCTTAGATTGGAAAATTGCGAATGTCACCCCTTTATTTAAGAAGGGAGGGAGGGAGAAACCAGGAAACTATAGACCTGTCAGCTTAATGTCAGTTGTAGGGAAAATACTGGAATCCACCATCAGGGACAGAGTGGCTGAACACTTGGACAGGTATGAGCTAGTCAAAGAGAGTCAGCAAGGGTTTGTGAAGGGTCTGACTAATCTAGTTGAATTTTTTGAGAAGGTCACTAAAATGGTGGATAAGAGAGTGTCTATGGATGTCATTTACGTGGACTTTCAGGAGGCATTTGATAAGGTTCCACACAAAAGATTATTTGCGAAAATGGAAGCGCATGGAGTTGGAGGTAACCTTGCGACGTGGCTTGGTAATTGGTTGGAAGGCAGAAAGCAGAGAGTGGGTCTCAAGGGAATGTTCTCTGATTGGCGGGATGTGACAAGTGGTGTCCCCCAGGGGTTGGTACTGGGACCCTAGCTGTTCGCCATATATATAAATGACTTGGATGAAGGAATAGAAAGTTTTATATCTAAGTTTGCAGACAACACTAAGCTAGGAGGCTCAGTAAGTTGTGTAGATGGGAGTAGAAAGTTACAAAGGGACGTAGACAGATTAAATGAGTGGGCAAAGCTGTGGCAGATGGAGTTCAATGTAGGGAAGTGTGAGGTTATCCACTATGGACTGAAAAAAGATAAAGCAGAATATTTTCTTAATGGGGAGAAATTAAGAATTGTGGAGGAGCAAAGAGTTATATCCCAAAATCACTAAAAACTAGTTCCCAGGTGAAAAAGTAATCAAAAAAGCGAATGGAATGTTGGCCTTTCTCTAAATGGGTCTGGAATACAAAGGGGAAGAAATGATGCTTCAGCTGTGTAGAGCATCCCTTAATAGAGGAACCCTTGCAATATGAGAAGTTTTGTTTTTCAGATAAGAATTCAGATCCCTTTAACCAGGTGGGTGTAAAAATTCCTTGACAATGTACAAAGTGGAGGGAGTTTCTCTCAGTCCACATAGTTGATCATTCACCTGAAGCTTGTTTGTGGGATTGGCTGTGCGCAAAATACTTGCTGTGTTTGCCTACAAAAAACAGCCATTACACTTGACACTAAACCCATCTTCCCAACGTGAAAGACGCCATATATAAATTGTATTGTATTAACAACAATCACTTGTGAAGGGCTTTGAGAAGTTTGGACATGATAAGATGCCCTTTTCGACCACTCTATCCTCATCCACCGCCTCTTCTCTCACTTCATCCTACATGCCACATGATTGGTTCAGATCGTACCTCTCACACTGCCTACACTTCATCTCCTCAAATGGCTTCTTCTCTGGCCCCCTGACTGGCTCGTGCGGCATTTCTCAGGGCTCTGTCCATGGTACCCTTCTCTTCAATATCTATACGCTCCCTCTTGGTGACATCATCTGCAGACATGGGGTCAACTTCCACATGTATGCGGATGACACCCAACTCTACCTCTCTGCCTCCACCCTTGACTCCAGGACGCATCAAGTCCTGGATGCGAGATCACTTTCTTCAGTTGAACATCAACAAGACCGAGGCTCTCCTGATTGGCTCCCATCAGCGCCTCCTCACCTCAGGCGCTGACAGCATCACGATCCATGGTTGCACACTCCACCTTGCTAAGCCAGTCCGGAGCCTTGGAGTCTTGTTTGACCCTCAACTATCCTTTCTACCCCACATCTGTGCCATGACCCGCTTTGCCTTCCTCCACCTCCACAATGTCACCCAGCTCCGATACTGTCTCACACCACAGACCGCTGAAAACCTCATACACGCCTTCATTACATCAAGGCTCGACTACGCAAACTCACTGCTTGTCGGCCTCCCCAACTCTTTCCTCCACAGGCTGCAGATCATCCAGAACTCTGCAGCCCCCTGACCTCTCCTGTGGAGTTCTGTAGCTCAGTGGTTAGAGCAAGCGAGAGACCTGGGTTCGAATCCCGGCAGGGTGAAACCTTGGGCAAGTTTCCTTACTCCACATGCCTGATAATAATCCCTCAAAAAAAACAATAATAAATTGGTCATTTCAATCCACAACTGTTTGTGGGACACTGCTGTGCACAATTGGCTGCCGCATTTCACCCACGTATATACGGTCAATTCACTTTACAGTCTATTCTGTGAAGCACTTTGAGACGTCTAGAAGACGTGAAAAGCGCTATATCAAATGCAAGGATTATTAGTATTATTTATTATTACTAGACTCCCTGACCCTATCACCCCATCCTTGCCCAACTCCACTGGGTTTCCATCACAAAGAGGATACAGTTCAAGATCCTGGTCCTCACTTTCAAATCCCTCCACAGTCTTGCTCCTTCTACCTCTCTGACCTCCTAACCACCCTGTTCGCTCCCTCCACTCAGCGGGCTACGGCCTGCTTCACGGCCCCGGTCTTGCTCGCCCCAGTATCCACGTGCAGGCCTTCCACCACTCTACACACACCCTCTGGAACTCCATCCTGCAGTCCCTCCATCTCTCCCCTTCCATTGTCACCCTCAAGACCCACCTTAAGACCCTCCTCTTCGACTATGCTTTTGATCTCCCTGCTCTCCCCCCCTGCCCTCCACCCTCCCCACCCGGACCCTCAGCTCAGGTCCACAACTCTGTCTGTTCAACGCCTTGGGACTTCCTCCCGATGTGAAAGGCGCTATACAAACGTAATTTTGTTGTTGTTTTCGTTGAGTGAAATTTTCAAAGGGTCAGTAAGTACTTAGGGCTCTAAAGGGACTTTTGCAATCCAGATTGTACTTTCTTGTATTAAGGGCAACTTCCAGTTTTCGAATATCAGATTGAGGAAATTCTTGGTAAGTGAATTGTGAATCCCAAATTGGCCTGTCACCAAAATGGCTGGTGAGCAAATTTGCCCCCAATCTGATTGAGGTGGTTTAAACATGAATTGACAAACTACTTAGGAGACAACTGTTCCCTTTGGTTGAGGGATCAAAACCAAAGGGATGAAATTAGAGCTGATGTGAGATGAGAAAACCTTTCTTGATACGGGATTATGAAAATATAGAATTCACTGACCCAGAAAATCATAGATGCAGAATTGATTGGGTTATTTACAAAATACATAGATCCTTGAGGAGGCAAGGAGTAAATGTTAGGAAATGGGATTAAAATATCTGCTGTGATGGTTTGAATTACCAACTCCAGTTCCTATGTTCCTAGAAAACAAACTAAACAGAAGGAAATATGTAGGAAATGAGTTCTACATTATTGCAAGCTAAGGTTGAGTTCAGTGGCCCCCAGTTTCTCATGATGTTAGGGTTAAACCATTGTTTTCAAATGTAAAATTGTGAGGTGTTTGGAAAACAAACAAATTTAGCCTTAATTTGGAAGCCAATTCTTTCTTCTGCAAAACACAAGAAGAACTGCGGATAACAGGCTTCCAGATTAAAACTGAATTTACAACTGTTATCCAAAATTTTGCATGATCTTAAGTTAATAGTAGGATCTCAGATTAAGACCAGTGGTAATGTTAGTATCTAATGTGATGCCTGTAACTGATTCACTATGTAATGAGGACAGCATCTGGTGTGACTTTGTAACTGACTCAGTGTATAATGAAGACAGGATCTAAAATAAAATAATAATCCTTGCATTTGATATAGCGCCAGATCATGTTTTGAGATGTCTCAAAGCGCTTCACAGAATATGCTCTAAAGTGAATTGACTGTATATTTTGTGTGTGAAATGCAGCATACAATTACACACAGCAATGTCCCACAAACAGTCGTGGATTGAAGTGACCAATTTATTCTTACTGTTATTATCATTACTGTATTGTATAGGATCTGATGTGATCTTGTAACTGACTCAGTTTGTAATGAGGAGAGGATCTGCAATAAAATAATAATCGTTGCATTTGATATAGCACCTTATCACTTCAATGCGTTTCAAAGTGTTTCACAGAATATACTGTAAAGTGAATTGACTATATTTTGTGGGCAAAACACAGTCGCCAATTGCGCACAACAGAGTCCCACAAACAGTCGTGGATTGAAGTGATCAAGTTATTATTATTATTATTATATTATATAGTATCTGGTGTGACCTTGCAACTGACTCAGTGTGTAATAGGACTGGATCTGGTATGATCGTGTAACTGATTCAATGAGCACCAAACACCCAGAAGGCACCTGTACATGGAAGTGAACAATCAGATGCCTCTTAGCTATGTAAACAAGCAAGTCAGATCTTGTCAGAAAGTTGAGCCTGTGTTTGGAGATCATAGTGAGAGAGAAACGTGAAAAGGAAAGCAAAATGGTTTTTGAACAGGTGTGGGTAGGCAGAGAGAGAAAAAAATTAGAATACAGTAATGTAACATCTTTTCAACAACAGCAAGAACTTGCATTTATTTAGCGCCCATCACACAGAATTGTGTCTTGGAG
This sequence comes from Callorhinchus milii, assembly GCF_018977255.1. Lineage (NCBI taxonomy): Eukaryota > Metazoa > Chordata > Chondrichthyes > Chimaeriformes > Callorhinchidae > Callorhinchus > Callorhinchus milii. The sequence continues at coordinate 93,754,361 of NW_024704743.1, read as the reverse complement.
TGCTCTTTAAAAACAGCTGCGTCTTCCAATGTTTAAAGGAAGAAAGAAGGAATGTGCATATTATAGCACCTTATCACAGCGAAACATCAGTCGGCTCTTTCAAATAATTACTGTCAAGTGTTTTTGTAGGGGGAATAAATCACCTAATTTTAATACTTAACACGAGTGATTCATTCATATGAGGCAAAGAAACATCAAATTCATGGCAAACACTAAATTACCTGACGCTTAGACCTTTCACAATTGCTGCTGAAGAGATGGAGAAGAAACGGGTGATTTTTTTCCTAAGTGCACACTTTCCACTTTTATACAATTTTTTATTTATTTAGCATCCTTCACATCAAGAGGATATCTAAAAGCACTTCACACTGCTGGTACCTGGAAGTGTGGTCAAAGTTGCCTCGTTCCTGTCTCAATAAGCCCAAAATCTGTCATGATGCCTGTAACTAATGATGCTACTTTGGTTGCACATTGCATTGGGAGCTAGTGTTCAAACACATTTTTAGGACTGATTAGTGTAATAAAGTTTAGAGTCTGGTTTATATGGAATCGTCATTTTCTTGTCATTATTGCAGCTGTATGATGCCATTGGGAATGTGTTGTTAAAGACATTGTGGGGTTAAAGCCAGGGTTAATTTAAACAAGCTATAAGCTTCAGCTAAAGATATGTTGAAAAATAAGCAGTTTCCCAACCTTGGAACTTGTCTCAACAATGCCTGCAGGTAGGCAACTATTGCACCTGCCATGTGCAAGTGCCTCTGTCATTGAGAGAAATAACTCTGTGCTAATACAGGCCCTGACCTGCTGGTTTACCCAAATGATTATATCATCTTTCCATTGCAAGCATCGGCAGTTTTCAACAGACTGGAAAAAACACTGCCGCGCTCACATCTGTTCACATCTGCCACTGAGAATAAAAAGGGAAGATCCAGGACGCTGCTGCAATACTTTGCAGCTTTGTTTGTTGATACTTCACTGTAAAACAACGGAACTGCCACTCAGGTAATTTGCATCAAGATATCAGGGACAAAAATGCAGCCCTCTGTGCTGACGCCCATCGACTTGCGAAACTTGAGGCTTGCAGTGTACACCTGCGGCGATGGAACAAGTGTATGAGAGACTTGGTCTCTGTCTCAGCTCGCCCAACCTCGCTCAGCCAGGTGCAGATAGACAATCAGGTGTAGAAGGCGCGTGGCACTTTCTGCGTAGATGCCAGATAACTTGGTTGTTTGCTGCCAGAGGCAGGTTGAGTCATAGCTTTTTAATCTGCTTCCAATACTTCCTATTATTAATGTTTACTGGATAATGTGCACAGTGAGCTGTAATTTTACACCAGCAGGCAGAACGTAAGCTCTGTAAAGAGCTCCAAACCTTTTTGCCGTCAATTTTTGTAATCTGATTGGTCATGGGTGATTTAAAGCGCATCAAATATAATAAGTGCTAAATTGATTTTGAATAAAATAAGTAGACTTATATTACATTACCTAGGAATATCATTTATTTGGTGGCTTTTATTATATGATGATGCTCATACAGTACATACAGAAATATGTATTCATTTGTCACTGTACCGACACAGATCCCAATTGAAAGTGGAAACAAATTTTTGATTGAATGCAAAGTTTTCCTTCCTCTGTAGCTTCAGATGTTTTTCATTCTTTCTCCTCTCACCCATTCATGACCTCTTTCATCCAGTTACCCTAATGTTATACAACAACATGTAAGTGGATGCACTCAATCTTTTACTATTGTTAATAATAATGCTTGCAATCAATCATCTGCTAAATATCCTGTGACCCACCCCATCATCGGCAGGTGGGCTTTCAGCTATTCTGTTCCCACTCTCTGGAACGCTAACCTGGAGTCCCTCTACCTTGCTCAGTCCCTCCCCACCTTTGAAGCCTGCCTTAAGAACTTTTGTTTTTGACCGCTTTTAACTTTCCTCCCTCCCACTTCTCAGCTACCACCACTCCCAGCTTGGGCTCTCAGCTCAGGTTTGTGAAGTGCTTTGAGACCTCTTCCTGATGTGAAAGGTATTGTATAAATGTAGAATTGTTGTAATCTTTAGGATTGTTGGCCAGGACACCAAGAGAAATTCTCTTCTCTTTTCAAATGGTATAATAGGGTCGTTAACAAACACTTGAACAGGCAATGGAAAGACTTGAGAGAGTTGACACCCCCTTCAAACACATACATAAACACAGATACACACGTGCCTAGACAGACACATAATCCTCCAAAGAATTAAGATTCCATGCCCGTGCGTGCACATATATCCATATATAAACATAAACACAGTGGTTGGGCTTCTAGACAAGTGTGCACCAGATGGCCTGGATTTTCAATAGGAACCGATCAAAGCCCCTGAGCTGGGGTGACAGAGGAGGGGGAAAGGGAGAGAAGGGAGAACCAGACCAGACTACTGCTCAGCGATAACTGTGAAGTGTGTATTGTATGAAAATGTTGGGTGAGACAAGATTGGAAGAAAGATACAGCTAACAGCAGCTAAGTCAGAAATATCAAACAATGAGGAAGAAAGTTTAAACTTTGCCTATAATCAAAAGCAGTCTCGTGCAGATCCCAGTAAATGTGCCTTTAACAGCACACGCTATATAAATATATATATATTTATAAATATGTGAACTTCATACAGATAGGATCAAATTTGTCATTTTGGGAATAGGATTGAATGTTTTTGAGATATGTATAGACTGAGATTATATAATCAATGTGGTGAAATTTGGAGAATTTAATAATGGACTTGATGTGATTGAATGCATTATGAAACACTGCTGAATGTTTTACCTGACAGCACTTCACAAGATTTGTTGTGTATTTGTTTGCAGATCGATAGCCAATTTGCACACACCAATGTCCTACAAATTGCTATGAAGTGATAAACAATTTAATCTGGAATATTGTTGGTCAGGAAACTGGGAGAAACTCCCTTCTCTTTTCAATTGGTGCCATGAGATCTTTAAAATAAGGCATCTCTGACAATTAAACGTTCCCCTAACATTGCACTGGAATTTTTGGCCCATCAAGTCTGTACTGTTTCTCCACTTGAACCACCTACTCTCTTCCCTCTCTTCTGCTCACTTCCGATATTCTTTAATATTCCTCTTTTTCAAACATCTGTGAAATTGAATTTTAAAATAATTTGTGGACTCTGCTTCAACATTGTTTATGGCAGAGAATTCCACATGCCAACTACCCTCCGTGTAAAAGTATCCTGCAATTCCTTTTGTGATTTCCTTAACTTTGTGCCCTTTTGTTTATAGCTTGCCATCTAGTGAACATTATTGATGCTGAGATATGATGTCTTACACTAGAGCACCATGGTCATGTGGTGCTAAGGCTGGTGGGGGAAGGTGGGAGTGATGGATGCTGGTATAGGAAACCAGAGTTTAATGGTGAGGATGAGAGGATGGGTGAAATATTTGGCAGCTTGGGGTGAACAGTTTTGGATAGCTGTTCTTCAAAACTTTCCCACAGGTGAGTGTGTGGGTGGGGCAAAGTCCATGCTAATCCATGACATCTTTCTCCTGGAAAATGTTCAAGTAGATGATTGAAACAAACCGAAAAACTAAGGTGTGTTGATGCTACCTCAGGTTCCAAGCGAAATGAAAATAGTTTGCAGCACAATAGCAAGTTAGTGGATTGTATTGATTTGAAGCACCAGCCTTGGTTTGAAGTTATATGTTTATTATAAGGGAAGGCTCCTACCCCACAGCCAGTGGCTGAGACTAATCCTTTAAATGATATTCAGTTGTCTGTAAGCCTTCGAGAATTATTGTTCAATCAGAAAAAAATACCGATATCATGGTATAAATGAGACCTTCAGCATAAAATCCCCTCTGTATTACAGTAATCTCAATCAGAACTCAAGCAATGACCCGGGATCTAATTAGACACAGTGTTTACAAGCTTGCAATATGATGATGGAGTTGGGACCCTTGTTGCACTGGCTGATGAGAAGCTATGAGGTGCCACTGGAGAATTGGTTGCAATAAAGAATTGGAAATTAGCAGACAATAGGAGCAGAGCCAAAGTCAGTGAAATTGGATGGCACCCAACAAACAGGTGATGGGTGTGACAAGTGTCTCAGACACTCCTACAGAAAGAATAGAAGCACTGAAGGAGAACCTGTCATGGAATTGAATTCAAGCAAAACCAGTTAGCACTTCAGGTTGCTTCCCTTGGGAAAATACATGACGGGGACAAACGGAATGCCTTCAAACCACTTGTGAGATCTACTGGAAGCGATAACAAAAGACATTAGTACAAATCTGTGCATGATTTTGACAAGCAGCACAGTCATTATTATAAATATATTAACAGCCCAAAGTGCACAGTTTGCTGTTGAATGGCAGTTTCAGCCAGTTACTGGAGGTTACCATCAGCGGACACAAAGCTTCTCCACATTGCCAGAAAACCAGGCATCCGCTACTTTTTCAGTCAGATATAGATTTTGACAGTCTAGGGAGGAACTAGCTGCTGGCATCTCTATCAACACAAGTTTTTTTTATTTTTTGTTGTTGATTGATCACATATCAGTGAGCGGAAGCAAGAACTTAAGGGTCCGGGTAGGTTCCAAAGCAACTATTACCAGGGAGAATTATTGCTGTGTCCTCTTGCAACATCTGTGAAATTATATTAATGAATGCAATTTAGACTCCCTGTGACCCAAAGACTAGCAAATGAATAGCTTCCTGTGCAAACAGAGAAAGACAGATGAGTGTTGTGACTACATTTTGTGTGACTGAGTTACACTATTATTTCAGAGTGACCCCATCATAACGCCGATCATTATAATGCAGCATTGCTTATAGTGTTGGTATCCTGTGGACCAGGCTTCCAGTACTGATTAGCCAGCTTCTTGCACTACAAAAGTGACCAACTTCCAGGTCATCAGATCGTTGCGATGTCACTTCCTGCACATTGTGTACATGCACAAAGTATCACAAAAAAATGACAGGAAGTATCGCTGACATCATTTTGCAAAGTGACATTTGCAGCACAATCCAATACAAATTTACATTTAGTTAGCAAATTTACGTCCTGCACCTAGTGTATACGTGACCTGACAATCTGGAAGTCGGTTATTTTTTCATGCTCTGCTTATAATGTGCTTATTAAGCAATCTGAGACACAAGCCCGCTTGAAGGGTGCTATATAAATGCAAGTTATTATTGTTGTTGGCATGTGACTGCCGAGATAGCACCTCACGCTATAATGAAGTTGTGTTATATATGCAAAAATATACGGAAATTCTGAGGCCTAAAATATAAGATCATGCAGAATTCTGGAAAATTCTTGTAATTCAGTCTTAATTTTTCTTCGTTTTTGCCGCAGTTCCTTTTAAAATGTTTCATCTTACGTTTTACAGTTTAAGACATTAGTCATAAGGCTAAGACCATGAAAACATTGGGAGTTGATCTTTTCAATGCCCTTGTTTGGCATGTTTTAGTAGGGGGGAAATCTGTAAGTGGTGGCAAACTCTTTTGTGATAATGTCCCTTAAGGAGGTGGTCTGACTGTTCGTCATTATATCCGATTTTAATGTTTACTGTGTAAACAACTGAGAACCTCTCAGGTGAATGTGCAAACAGAGCAAGTGGTGTTCTGGGGAATCCCTTGGCTCACTCAGAGAAGATTTAAACCAATAATCAGTCTGATGTATTAATAACTTCAACATCTGTTGTGGTGTGAATCTCTCCAGATGGCTGACATGGCAGTGTTTAAAGTGTGTGCTCAGAGCACATTCCCCTGACTGTTTCCGAAGCCCCAGTAAATGGAAATAACTTCACCAATTTATTGGAAACTCAATTTGGTGGCCAATTCTACTTACCAGCTGCCTGTTCGAGTAGGTGTTAAAGACCTCAGGAAACTATTGAAAAGAGATGTGCTCTGGCCAATAAATGTCCAGATGAATTGGTCATGGCTATTTGTGGGAATTTGGGCAAAATTGTGAAATATGCAGTCATTATATTTCACAGTAATTAGCTGGGATGCTCTTTAAAACTTTATGATGTTAAAGCCAATATATTAAATGCAAGGATTATTGATGATATTGCTATCACTTACAAGTAAACATAATATTTCTGCAGAGATTAGTCAATGAAAGTGTCAAACAATTTATAGTTTTATGAGCTTGTTTATAGATGGAATTTGTGACAGTGCTTTTCTGTCACCTGGTTTAGTATGTTTAAATCCAAATCAGACATGCACTGGAGTTAAAATGGTGTTCAAATGGCATGAGTTCCCATGGACCGATTGGAAAAAACAACTATGGCATAAACTGTGTTTTCCACAGGCAACTCCTTGTATGTCTCCTTGGCTCACAGTTTGGCTGTAACCCAAGAACACCTTGGAGCCAAAGTCTGAAAGTCAGAATGACATATAAAGGTTTCTGTACAGAAAATGCAATTTATGTTGTATGCACTTTTTTTCAGTGGTTACACGCCCACTATACTGTTTGGCCACTTTATTAACACCAGTGGCTCTAAGAATTATTGCACAATTTCCTCTTTTTTGTTGCTTCATTTACAGTTTCACCTGAGAATCCTAAGAACAGACAGGTACACATTTCCCTGTAGGGACAATGACGCAATGTTTCTCAGGTTACAAGGGGGTATGGACTTGTATTCAATAGCAAATGGAAGATTACATTTTCTGTGAGGAGAGCTGGTAGATATTAAATAGCTACTGTATATATTTAATTGCTTTATGAAGTTGATAAGGCACCGTTTTGTAGAGCATTTGTGGACCTCAAGATGGACATGGGGCATTTAGAGCTGGTTAGAGTAAGGGTATGGCTTAGATTGGAGTTCATCTTGCTGCAGATTTGGCAAAGTGTGCTGACATTTCAGTCCCAATACTACCCGGAATTAATGAATGCATTTCAAAACTGGCCTTAGAAGAATTCAATGGTGATTGTCACATCAAATCTGTTATGAAACATCCCTTTTTTTAACCACAATGTATTTTATTGGTTGAGATACACAATGCACTTTATTCGCTGCACAAGTTAATTGCTATGAATGTTTATTTAAGCGAATGCGGCAGCTATTTATGCCAATCAAATATCACAATATGATTTGTTATGAATGACTGATTAATCAAGAGTATTGTTGGACAGCACACCAGGAGAAACTCCCTTCTCTTATGAAATCATGACATTGAATGCCATGGAATCTTTATCAACTTTGTGAATTAGGCAGTTGAGAGACTTAGGTCTATGTACAACTGTTTATATTAGTATTAACAATCAAATAACACATGCTCTGACCTATAAGCATGTTTTTAATAATAAACCTTGAATTTGAAATCGCACTTTATTATATGGTCAAGATGTCTCAAAGCATTTCATGGGATTTTTACTGTGAAATGCAATGATTGTTTTTGTACGCCCCCTGCCTCCTTATCCTCCTGAACTTCTCCGCCGCTTTCGACATAGTCGATCACGCCATCCTCCTCCACCGCCTTTCCTCCATCATCCACCTCAGTGGGACTGCACTCGCCTGGTTCGAGTCCGACCTCACAAACCGCCAGCAGTACATCTCCACCAACGGCTTTTCCTCCTGCTCTCACCTGGTTACCTGTGGGGTACCCCAAGGATCCATCCTCGGCCCCTCCTCTTCCTAATCTACATGCTCCCTCTTGGGATGTCATCCGCAGATATGGGGTACACTTCCACATATATGCGGATGACCCCCAACTTTATTTTTCCACTTCACTTTGGACCCCCAGTCTCCTGATGGTCTGTCAGCCTGCCTATCAGTCATCAGGAGCTGGGTGAGCGCAAATTTCCTTCAGCTAAATGTTGACAAGATGGAAGCCATACTCTTCAATCGCATGGTTCTCACCTCCTTCAATTACCCGACCTGCCCCTAAACCTCTCCGAACCCGTACGCAACCTAGGCATTAGGTTCAAACCCAATTATCCTTCCTCCCCCACATCCGGTAACTATGAGTACAATACGCTGACCCAAAAAGGGCACTGCTCTGACACAAACTATAACAACGACAACAACAAGATTACATTTGTATAGCGCCTTTCATGTACAGAGGACTTCCCAAGGCGCTGGACAGAGTACAGGATTTCAGACCCGAGCTGGGGTTGGGGGGATAAGGGAGGGGAGGGGAAGGGGGGTGGCCAATAGCATGGTCGAAGAGGAGGGTCTTGAGGCGAGACTTGAAGGAGGCTAAGGAGGGGGCGAGGTGGAGTTACTGGGGGATGGAATTTCAGAGATTGGGGGCAGAGTGGCTGAAGGCTCTCCCGCCAATGGTGGGGAGGGTGAGTCGGGGGACGTGGAGCAAGCCAGAGCCGGCTGAGCGGAGGGAACTGACGGGTTGGTAGGGGCTTAGGAGGTCACAGAGGTAGGGTGGGGCAAGACCACAACAACAAAATTACATTTGTAAAGTGCCTTTCACATCGGGAGGACATCCCAAGCCTTGAACAGTTGGGGATCAGGACCAGGCTTCTTTGAATCAACAAGCATTCTAACGAGATTCCTTAAGGAATCTTGTTAGCAAACATTATAAATTAGTTCATCCATCTGCAGATTACAGTGATTAATTAAAACAATTAACACGTACTGTGAAACAATGTAAAAAGCCTTTAATTGAATCACATGTATTTTCAATGATGATGTGATCCATGAGTGATATGAGGCAGTAAATAAATCTGCATGTTGTAGATTATGGACAAACAGAAGGAAGAATGACTCTGCAGTTCAGGTTACAAAATGAATATCCAGGTTCTGTCATGGGGACTATATTATGTTGTGATTATATTATTCGTGTGATTTAGATGGGATTGAGAAAGTGAACCTTGAACAATACTTTCAGATATACCATGGCTGCAGAAAATGATATGGTTCAGATTCCGGTTTGCAAAGGTCAATTTCAGGATAGACATCAGGAAGTATTTCTTTACTCAGCAGGTAATTAATGACTGGAGCAATTTGCCAGGAAAGGATGGTTTAGGCCAGCACCCGGGACTCATTTAAGAAGCAGCTTGACGCTTTGATGGGGGGAAGGTAGTGTGGGTGTTCTAGAATAATGAGATCAACTGGATCGCAGGGTTTTCTTCATCCAATCCTCTCATGACCTGGTGATCTTGTGATTTTGCTGGCTCCAGTAAATTACTGTAGAATTGGTGCTGGTTGTCAGGGTGGATCTGAATTATGGATTGATTAAATTACTGTAGTTTTATTTATAAAAAAAATTCTTGCATTTGATATAGTGCTTTTCATGTCTTCTAGATGTCTCAAAGCGCTTCACAGAATATGCTGTAAAGTGAATTGATTGTATATTGGTGGGTGAAACACGGCAGGCAATTGCACACAAGAGTGTCCCACAAACAGTCGTGGATTGAAGTGACCAATTAATTATTTTTTTCTTGAGGGATTATTATCCACCGTGTGGAGTAAGGAAACTTGCCCAAGGTTTTGCGCTGCCGGGAATCGAACCCAGCTCTCTCGCTTGCAAAGTGAGTGCTCTAACCACTGAGCTACAGGACTGCACAAAGTCCTCCTTTTTATTTAGCATGAAAGTTCTTCCACTTTGACCATCTTGCCCTGAGACACAACAATGTAGTCTCGCCCAATTTCAGTGAGTGAAGCTAACAGCTGCAGCCTCCTGCCAGGAGCTCTGACCTTCCCAAACCATTATAGCACAAACGCCAATATTTCACTACAGAGGCATTTCTTATATGCTCCTTTCCATTTACCAATTCTCATTGCCAATTCTGGGCGTTTCATCCTGAGCTGGATGCTAAAGTCATTAAAGGTGTTATGTTGGAAACTCATGTATCTCCTTTACATCCTCCTGTGATGCACCTCATTGCCTGCTCATTGCAAGGCCATTGAATGCTGTAGGATTGTCTGAATCTTATGGCATCCAGGAGGACATCAAAACAACTTATTGCATAGTTTATTATTCAGCCTGATACATCTATTAATTTATATCTGAATGGTTATAATTCTCATCATGCACAGGAAAATTCTGCCCAGATTATTTTAAGGAGTCAGAGTAAGAATTGTAGAAGTCACTTTGTCCTACCAAAGGACTGGACTGCATGACTTGTTTTCTATTGAGGAATAACAATTGAGAATTTGTCATTTCTTTTAGCATTCCTTGTGCTAATTAAGAAACATTTAATAAGTGGAGAACCAGTCTCCAGGGAAGTGGAATCTCTTTTAGTTTGCTTGACTGCTATTTTAAAAAAAAAGAACTTTTAACTCTGTTGTTGTTGTTGTTGTTGTTGATCCAGCCCAGAATACAAATATGAAATATTAAAAATCAAATCCACAGCTAAAAATTACATTTGAAAAAATGTTGATTTTAAAAAAATGATGGTGGAGCAAGCTGGTAGAAGGTGATTCCATTTACCTGGAGAAGGGAAAGCTCCATCTATTGACAGATTTTTTTTATTGATAAACGAAACAATAAAAAGACAGTGAATTCCATCCCATGGTTCTATCCACATTTTAAATGTAATTTGAGGTGTCTTCCTGATATCAAAGGCACTATTTAAATGTAAATCACATTGTACATCATATTGTATTGCAGATCATACAATCCACTCCAATTTATTTTGAGCAGATATTTACAGGCATTCTGAAACAGTGGAAAACTATGTTTTGCTCAGCTTTATCAAATTGTAGCAGTAATTGAGTCTATTGGTAGCAATATTTATCACCACTGCTGCTATACAGACCCTTGCATCTTCCCACTCGCAATGCTCAAACCCACTACTATTCAATTGAATTTCTCTTTGCAGTGGTAACTCAGGACCATTGATAGTACAAGGGTTTTCATTGTTGGGATTGGAGATTCTTTGGAACAAATCAGAATAACCTCCCCAAAAAAATTGTTAAAAAAAATGAATGAAAATAGAAATGGAGTTATACAAATTAAGTAGACATGCATTCTTTTCCACACAAAATTGTTTGGGCAAATTTTGTTCATTATATGAATTTTTTTTTATGGCACCTCAGCATGTCCAAACATCTTGAATTACTTTCACATAATTACTGTCAATTTGTTGTTAAATGTAACAGTTGTTTTCACACTGCAAAATCCCACAAACAGCTATGGGGTGAATAACCAAATTTCCTAGAGGATATTTGACCAGGAAACTCTTTCCTCTTTTTGAATAGTGCATTTTTGAATAGTGTCTTGGGATGTTATTTCATTGATATATATATATAACATCCACCTGAAGAACAGGCAGAAAGGACCTTGGTTTAATGCATCATCTGAAAGACAGCACCTCTGATAGAGCTGCGTTGGATTACTCTACTCTAGACTATGGGCTAAAGTCTCAAAGTAGGGCTTGAACCCATAATCTTCTGACTCAGAGAACCAAATCTTCTGACCAAAAAAAAAGAGGTGAGAGTTTTACTAACTGAGTGAAATTGATGAAAGGAGAAGCTATATGAACAAATGACCTCAGGAAGTTCTCATAGTGAGTAGTAACCCTTATTAATTGGACACTTACATTTTGGGAAATATGAGATGTTTTATCAAAAGTTTCTGTGTGTCTTATGTTCTTCTCTGCTCGATTTGTTTCTAAATTGCAAAACTTCTGATATGAGGAGGTTCCTGTATTTTTATTCGGTTCATCTCACAGGCCCAAAATATTTGCATGGTCTAAACCATAAGCCCACAGTCATAAAGCATAAGATTGTGCAGTATTTTGGAACATCCTTAACTTTAATCTTAAATCCCGAACTCTATTTTCTGCAGTTCTTACATTGCTTCGAAAGACTAGTTGTGATCTACTGCACGCTGAAAAACGTTTCCACATAATTTTAGAGTCTGAGAAACTTTGCAGAATCATGAGAACTTTGTGAACAAAAGTCTACAGTGGTGGAGAAAAGCTAGTAATGAAACTGTTAATAAGCCACATGTTAAGCTGAATATGTTTTAAAGACTCGCTGGTGAGCCGGTGAATAGTAAAGTATATTTTAAGCTCCAATCATTAATTCAGACAAGATCTTATTTCAGCTGAAATAAATCTGGGATATCACATTAATGGTGGAGTTTTTTTTCCAGGGTCTATTTCATGAGTGTGATGACCTATAATTCACTAGCGCTTCAGGCACAAGTGAATTTAAAGAGCCGTGTTTATGAGTGGATTGGCCATTGATTGTTTCCATGAAATGACAAGAACTTTCCGCACTGAAACCAGGTTTGTTTCACATCTTTTTATTTATAATATTTGTCTTGAGAAACATCAACCCAGGGGACTGCAGCAATAACATTAATTTCTACAGAAAGTGTAAGGATACTGCATCATGGAAACCAGGTTACAAAAGATCCTTTACAAATGCAGGACTCAAGAGTGTTGAGTTTTGATAGAGTGTTTGCAGGAAAGTACATGACTGTCAGTAGAGTGATTTCTGTTCATTCCACACATGTTGCAATTCAAAGTGTTTAATCTTTTTTGGTACCAGATCATTAAGAGAGACACTGAATCGTTGCATTCCTGGGCAATGACACCTCACATAAATGGAGCGAAATTTTCACTATTGAGAAACAGTACAGACAGATTGTGACCTTCAGTGCTGATGCAAACAGAGAAGGCTCGAGTCTCCCATATTTCATCCCCCTGGTTACTCCAATGTTCCTCCAATGTTCCAATGTGCAGCATGGCACAAAATCAAATGCAGTCCACTGCACTTTACAGTGGATTCTGTAAAGCACTTTGAGATGTCCTTCTGAAGCGAAAGTTGCTATACCAACATAAGAATCATTTTTTGAAACATGGTTTGAAAAGAAGACATGATGGACTCACTTGAAGGTCACTAATGTATTTTTTTGGTTTATATTAAAACAAATCCTATAAATGTCCAGCTGAAGGAGTTATATATGAGGCTGAATATGTTGCATCTGGCAAGTAGCAATTACTCCGGTGGGCACCATTGTTCTAGTTACTATACTAGTATCTCACTGTATGAAGTATTTTGAGATGTTTGATTTGATAAAGCCAAGTGTCAAATATATGCATTGTGGTAATCTTAAGCAACAAGCGATATAGAGTTATATAGAGTGATACGGCATGGAAACAAGCCATTTGACCCGAACAGTCCATACCTGTACTTCACATAAGTCCCCATTCCCCCCTATTTCCTTCACATATTCCTTGACTGTTCAGCGCCTTAGAACATCCTCCCCAAGTGAAAGGCGCTTTACAAATATAATTTTATATATACCCATCGATTCTCTTCTGCTTGCATAAATGGTGTTGCTAAATGATGAAACCAACCTGTGAGCAAATGGCAGTTTTATTCTCTTGTTTCACGGCTAGTACAGACCAGCTCAGAAATGCGTCTTGACTGCATTTTGAGATTTAGTAATAAATGGTGGCTCAAGACTAGTTGACAAAACTTGCTGTGTGCAATTCCATTTGAATAATGATTTTTTTCCTATTTTGTTGACCATAGGCAGATAATCAACATTACTGAGGTCATGTAAATAGACCCATTGAGGAATCCAAATTGCCTCAAGGCCTTAGAGGGGTGGGTTTGAGATACTAAAGTGGCTTGCAAGACAAAAACTCCACTTCTCCAAATCAGCATTCGCTGTATTGAACGCCTGCAGCTATTGAGCCAGCAATAATATATATAAACCATTTCAAAGACAAAATCCAGATCAGTCTTCGGACTGGGATCTGCACCCACTGCTGCTGTTCATTTGAAACTATGCCTGATTGACCTTGCTTTTTATTTATTTAAAATGTTATCATCTTTTTAAAGCAAATGTGACTAAATAGAGATCAAAGCAAAAAGATTACAAGATTTGTCCATTGCTGCAAGAGCTGGATTAGATCAGAATTGTTTGCTAAGACCTTCTGATCAGGTTTCTTCAATAACAGGTGCAATGCGAAGTAAACAGAAGTGAGAAGCAAAGTTCACACACACCACAAAAAGCACAGGTACCTGAGCACTGTCTACTAGCATTCTACATGTTACAGAGGTAATGTTGGGGTGGCAATGTGGCGTTTTCACAATGCATTTCATGTGATTTGTTAAGAAACAGTAACATTTCCATCAATAATTATCAACTGGTTTTAGGCATGAACTCCCTCCTGACTTCAGAAGAATGGCTTATTCCAAACCCTCTTTACAAAGTTGCATGAGAACCATCATTGAAACCCAGTCAGGAATAAATAATTCTTAAATTTGATATAGCTCCTTTGATTCCTGAAGGATGTCTCAAAGCGTTTCACAGGAGGTACTGTAAAGAGTAGTGACTATGTATTTAGCCTAGACAACATCAGTTCAAAGTTCTGACCTGAGGGCTTGAATCTTCAACCTTTTAATTCAAAGTTGAGAGTGCTACCAACTGAGCTAGGCTGACACAGCCGTTGTGGGCTGAGAAATAAATTTTACTGAGTTTCAGTGTTTTGATGCTGCTTTTGCAGAATGCTAGTTGAGCCAAAATGCTCTTACAAAGAATTACTTAAAACTGGCTCCTAAATTACATGAAGTATTAAGACTTTTCCAAACTTCACACTGTCCTAAATTTTAAAACAATGGGTTGAAATTTGTGTTTTTTCACAATGGATTCCCTTGGCCTAAAAGATTGTGGGCTTCACGGCTATACAATTGATCAGTTGGAGGCATTGAAACACTGCCCTGAAGTTGAAGATCAGCTTTTGATTGCAGTAGAAGAAGAATGAACTAGGTTGCTTTCTTCTTATGTTAGACTCTCATTCTGCCTCCAAGACAGGAGATCTCAGTAAGCCTGGTGCCTGAAAATTGTCAAATGGGGCCGTGACATTCTTAAATCAGTGTGAAAAGGTCAAACAGAAGGAAAGTGAATGGTGAGGTAGGGTTAATGGAGGGTTATTCACAGTTATTTGTAGATAATCATCCAAGTTGATTTGTACACAGCAATGTCCCACTAACAGCTATAATGTGAATGGACAATTTATAATAATAATAATCCTTACATTTGTTATAGCACTTTTCACATCAGGAGAATGTCTCAAAATGTCTCACAGGATATCCTGCAAAGTGTAGTGACTGTATTTTTGGGGCAAATATGGCAGCCAACTTGCACACAGCAATAACCCACAAATAGCCATGAAGTGAATGACCAATTTTATTTTGGGGATCATTGCAAGAATACTGGGAGAATCTCTTTTTGACTCATGCCATGTGATTTTCATTTCACTTGAACAGGAGATGGCACCTTGATTTAATGTCTCATCTGAAGGATGGCAACTCCCCCAGCGCTGCAATGGAGTGTCAACGTAGACTATGAGCTGCCTGAATGCCCACTTATCTGAAGAATAGTATCCAAAGAAATATATGACAAAAGAAAAAAGTGGAAGACAAGGAACAAAATAACTTACCAGAAAGAAATGACTGTCCTTATGTGAGATGGTAAGCTGGGCCAACTATATTTGACTGAAACCGGTGCTCAATGTACTGTACCATAACTGCCTGGAAACCACCACCACCATGAAACACGAGCTGAGAAATAAACCAAGTGATTGTGGCTTTTATAGTTCCCTGTCTGCATCACGAGTGCTCGTTTTTCACTACAATAAAACGGCAATTAAAATATTCCTTGTCAGTTCATTGGATTTTCCTCAAATATTTGTGGTTGAACAATACAGCGCCTTGGAGGGCCAAAATTCCGTGCTAGTCAGCTTCAGGCAAATTGTGTACCATGTAAAAATAGAGCTCGAACTGTGAGGATGTATATTATTGATATTGCGGAAGAAGAATAAAGCATGTATAATGGCTAATAATCCCTAGAAACATTAGCTGCTTAGCAAAAATGTCTGCCTATATTGTATCATGAAGAGTGTTTAGGATGATGTAGAAATCCATCATTTAATACAATGTGTGGCCAATAGCAGATGCTCTTCAATGCATCAGCTTGACATGACTGGATACACAATAGTACTAGTAATCTGGCCATGACATCGATTTACAAGGGAACCAGGGCATGTTGCAGACTCTGTCACTCATCTGCGATTGCTGCTGGGAATCCTGTTCCTGCTTGCCCCTGCCTCTGAGAACTTCTTCCCAGATCATAATAATAATAATATTATTATTATTATCATCATATTATCATATTATCATATTATTATCATACATCCTCTATCCTTCTCCATGCAGAAGGATGGAGATCAGAGCTGGCATCCAATGCAGTCCTACAACACCAAATGCCTGGAACTCCCAAACTTCAATAGGGGTACAGTCATTGAAGTTCTTTACCCTCATGACCCATGGGGAAGTTGAAGAGGGAGTTTCAAAGTTTCAAAGGGCACATCAATGCAGTGCCATAAGTGCTCCGGGATAGGAGGGGCGCTATATAAATGCAAGTTGTTGTGTCATAAAAATACACTTCAAGCCACTGTGCAGAATGATGTTTTGAATTTGTAGCAGTGCCCGTAACTGTATTTTTTTATCACTAGTACCAACATACACGGAAAAATATATTTCACTCCTTAACGACAGTTATTAGGAATCAAATTGTTCGCTGGTAACCCTTATTCTAGAGGCACCCTTTAAAAGACAGATCCTGCGGGGGAAACAAACAGAATAGATCTCTCTGGATAAACAAACTGCGTGAAAGAGTGGGCTCAAAAGCTCTACTTTATTACCCAACTGAAACAATAATTTTTTATGCATTTTGTCCTTTAACACTTTACGTCACAAATGGAATTAAAGTGAATAAAAATTGGAGACAAAAAGTTTATACTTTTATAGAGCTGCTGAACGTTGAGGGCTGAAACCCTCCTTTGTTCTGATTGAACTGGCTTAGGTAACAGAGGTTCCGCGGCATTTAACGCGACAGAAAGGAAAGCAACTGGGGACCATTTTCCACACAAGCCCAACAATTGCTCAAAGCCCACAGTAATCCTGTGAAGGGGAATTGTGAAATGTATGAGTGGAATAAACCCCCTTCTGTTTTTTTTAACACAGCAGCCACCACTCTGGCACCTTATCAAACAAAGCAATCAGCTGTGGTGATCTGCCATTAATTTCGGAGCATTCCTTAAGACTCCAAAAACAGTTGAAGAAAATTTACAAACCTCAATCTGATCATTGGAGAATTTCCAACAGTATTTCACCCTGGGATTTATTCCAGGAAACTTTCCCAATTATATTGGGATGCTCGTAACCTCAAGCCACTTCATAATTTAGACCAATTGAGCACCATTTCCGACAAAGTATGCAATGCTTTTGCACAACAGACTGGTGCTGTGCAGAGAATTAATTGGCTCCATATTATTGGCTTATGCAACATTCATTATAACACCCTCTTTCAAAGCAGTAAATTCCCCCATTTAAGTTCCATTTGCCTTTGGAATATACAGGATATCACTCTGAGAGCCATTTCGTAATCACTAGCACCACACTCTGTGGTTTCCGTTTCGCAGCAGCAGAAGACAATACATTAAGTAGCTTCACATTTGCTGCCAGTGCAGAGAGGTGCTTGACATAATGATGGGATTGATGACTGAGATCACCTTCTTAGGTCCAGTTATTTGCAGTAATTCTCTGTTTCACATATTTTGCATAGTATTGAAATGGAATAATGAATAACTGGGAGTAATTACTGGGGGCTATAATCTAATCGAAGGGAGTCAGCTGACATCATAAACCAAACAAGTGACTCTCAAGTGGTTTATATTCATTGTCTGAGTCCAGAGATTAGATTACAGTCTTAAAGCTCTCTCTGGTGTGTATTATTTAAGATGTATGAAGTTTCATTTTATTGGAGAGGATATATTCCTTCTTTTTAACCAATGGTTATATCTGCTGTCTAAGGGTGTTCCATGCCTCTTTTCGCCTGGTCTTTGTGTTTTCCCATTTTTTTTAAAGTTATTTGTTTTTTTCACCATTTTTATATCAGCCACTCCTTCTCAATAGATAGGATGGGTAAGTAATCTGCTTCTGGGTCTCTGTGGTACATTTTAAATGGGGGTTGTGTCTCAGGATGTGGACTTTATACATGAGGGCAGCATTTATTGCCCATCCCCTAGTAACCCTGAGAAGGTGATGATGACCTTTTCTCACCTCAAGGCCATTCACGGCCTTGCTCCCTCCTACCTCTCCGACCTACTATCCCCCCTACTTACCTGCCTGTATCCTCCGTTCCTCTGGCTCCGGTCTGCTCCACATCCTAACCGCCCTATCATCGGTGGCCGGGCCTTCAGCCTCTCAGCCCCTAGGCTCTGGAACTCCATCCCCCAGTGCCTTCGTCTTGCTTCCTCCCTTTTCTCCTTCAAGGTCGGTCTAAAGACCTTTCTCTTTGACCGTGCCTTCAGCTCCCCTCTCGACTCTCTACCCCCTCCTCGCTCCCTCCCTTCCCTTCCCTCCCCTCACCCTGACCATTTCCCCCCTGCTCGGGTCCTGACCCAACTGTTCAGCGCCTTGGGACGTCCTCCTGATGTGAAAGACGCTCTATAAATTAAATCTTGTTGTTGTTGTAAACAGGTCAAGAGAAGCAACTTTCCTTCTTTTCAAATAGTGCCATGGGATCTTTAACATCCTCCTGAACAGTCAGATGGGACCTCAGGTTAATGTCTTATTCGAACAACAGCACCTCCGACAATGCAACCACCCCTCCACCCCACCACCCACCCACCCAGCACCGCATTGGAATGTCAACTTAGACTATTTGAATTAAAGTCTGGACATGGAGCTTGTATCCACAACCTCCGACTCAGAAGCAAGAATGCTACCAGCTGAGCCTGGCTGCCACATGGCAAAGCTATTCCAGTTTTTCTGGACAGAGAAGATTGTTGTTCTATTCTCCATCACCACAGCACTGATTCTGTGCCTGATACATTACAGTTTGAGTGTTATATATTTAATCTTTCAAAAACAAATATTGAAGTTTATAAAATCAAAGTGAAAGCAGCACTTGTCTTACAATGTGCAATAAATTAAAATCATAATACATTGCAGCTAAAGACCAAGTGATACACTGGAGAAAAGAACTGAGATCAGATAACAGGAAATGCAGAATTGGAGCTCTCCAGGTAATATCAGGATAGTTTTATACTTCTAAAGGGTAGGACATAACTTTCTTGCCTGAAGGAGGCCATCTTATCTGCACTTATTCTAAGACTTCCCAAGTGGACTCCTGTAACATATTGGTTAGTGCACTTGCCTAGCAAGCAAGAGGACCCAGGTTCAATTACAGGTGGGGCGAAACCTTAGCAAAACTTTCTACTCACTGTTTACCAATCAGTAAGTAGGAACTCAGTTGTTAGTCAATTGGCGGATTGCTTTCCAGGGGTAATAATCCCTTCAAAAAAACAATTTGGTCACTCAATCCATGACTGTTTGTGGGCATTTTGCCCACAAAATATACAATCAATTCACTTTACAGTATATTCTGTGACGCGCTTTGAGACGCCTCAATGATATGGTAAGGCACTGTATTGAATGCAAGGATTAGGATTAGTAAAATTGTGGAGTCCTGTAGCTCAGTGGTTAGAGCACTCGCTTTGCAAGTGAGAGACCTGAGTTCAATTCCAGGCAGGGCGAAACCTTGGGCAAGTTTCCTTACTCCACACACCTAATAATAATCCCTCCAAAAAAAAAACAATTTTAAAATTGGTCATTTTCAATCCATGACTGTTTGTGAGACGCTGCTGTGCGCAATTGGCTGCCGCGTTTGCCCACAAATATACAGTCAATTCACTTTACAGTATATTCTGTGAAGCTCTTTGGGATGTCTAGAAGACGTGAAAAGCGCTATATCAAATGCAAGGATTATTATTATTATTATTTTTATATCATAAACTCTGCACTTACCTTTGTTGACGAGTAAATATTGTTCCCTGAGAAGAGTCTCTTAGAAGAAACAATTTATACAAATAACTAGGATGGGACTTCTGCCCTGGACTTGACCTCTTTCCTCCCCTTTTCCCTTGCTCAGCATTCAACACTTCTCTCTGTACAACATTCTGTGGCACTATCCTGAGTAGAGGGCACAATATAAATGAAAGTTGTTGTTGTTGATGATGCCTCACAGGCAACTCCTCACTAACTGCTGGTGAAAAACTTATTGATATTCTCAAATAATGAAGGAGACACCAACACTGCCAGAGTTCAAGTTCATCATAGCCTTGCATTCAGGAAATGATAACAATAACACTGGAGGGACTGCGCGATGGAGTTCCAGAGGGTAGGGGCAGAGAGGCTGAAGGCTCGCCTGCTAATGGTGGGGCGAGCGAGGCGAGGGACATGAAGCAGGCCGGGGCCCGCTGAGCAGAGAGAGTGGGCAGGTTAGTAGGGTGTTAGGAGGTTGCAGAGGTAGGGGGGAGCAAGACCATGAAGGGCTTTGAAGGTGAGGACCAAGATCTTGAACTGTATCCTCTGTGTGATGGAGGCGGGCGGGGATGAGGGTGATCGGGTCACATAGCATGTTGGGGGAGAGGACACGGGCTGCAGAGTTCTGGATGATCTGCAGTCTGTGAAGGGAGAAGTTGGGGAGGCCGACAAGCAGGTGTTTGCATTGTCAAGTCTGGAATTTATGAATGTGTATATGAGAGTTTCGGAGGCTTGCTGTGTGAGACAGTGGCGAAGCCAGGTGATGTGGCGGAGGTGGGGGAAGGTAAAGCGGGTCATGGCACGGATGTGGGGTAGAAAGGATAGATGAGGCTCAAACAATACACCAAGGTTCCGGACTGGCTTGGTAAAGTGGAGTGTACATCTGTGGATGGTGATACTGTCAGCGCCTGAGGTGTGGAGGATAGTAAAAGTAACTGGATAGCAATAGAAAATAATAATAATATAATAAATAAGAGGAGAATAAGCATAATAAGAATAAGTTCAATTGTGTAGAACCAGCTATATCATTTAATATGACTTACGGGAAGTCCGAGTTGCAAGCAAAATGTATAAGTCGTATACAAACCAATTTAATCAATAATCTGCACAGTGTATGTGCAATTCAATGCGGCCAGTAACTACCCATGAGGTAGTTCAGCACTGCAGCTGGTAAGTGCACATTTGGTGATGAGTCAAAACTACATTTCCCGCAATTCAATGCATTTTGATCCGTCACCGCGTGCGCAAATACCATCAAACGGTGGAAACAAAGTTTATCTGTGCATGCATCGATGGATCAAGACTATGTTTCCCACGATTCAGTAGCTGGTATGTGCGGAAGTAATGGAGGGTAGGGAAATGGTGTTACGAGTTAGGGGGTGATTAATACGAATAGTGAAAATAAATCAAAGTGGTTTTGATAGGAAACTGAATGGGATTGGGATGAATGTACAACCTAGGCGATTATACGATTTATGAAGATAAGACTTATGTAAGTTTTATTCTACCTAAATTCACGATTTTCTACTATTAAAAGGATATTAGTGGAATTTTGGCAATTGAATATATTTAAGTGATTGAACATATTTTGATTGATCTCTGGACAGGATAAGGTTAGGCTGTTGCACTACTATTTTCTTGTGTTTTAGGCTCAAGGGTTAAAAGGATATATCACCTATTTATCTGTCTGGATCAGGTTATTCTTTCAATCAAATGTTTTGTTGGGATTTGGGTGATTGATGAGGTCTTATCAGGGTTTGGCTGCATGAGTCACATTGAACGCATTGGAACCCATCCAGATGTGGTGGTTTGCACATGGCAGCTGTTTGTTCACAGAAGTGTGATATTTTGAGTAAGTGAGTGAAAAAGGGGCTTATGACCCTGGGGCCTAACATGTGGAAGTGGAGAAAGAGAATATTCTGCTGCTACTGCTCCAGTGTTGTACTGGGGGGAAGCAATGCATTGTCAGAGGCACTGTCTTTTAAAAAAGGCATTAAAACCAATCACATCTTCCTGTTCACGCAGTTTTTTTTTAAAAAAATTTAGAGGTTAAATATCCCCTGAAACTCCAAGAAAAAAAAGTCCAAAATGCACCAAGCAAATTAGTCATTCACTTCACGGCTGTTTGTGGGACATGCTGTGCACAAATTGGCTGCCGTGTTTACTAACGTACATGATTGCAGGTATTTGTGAAGTACTTTGAGACATTATGTTAAATCTAATGATTTTTTATATAGGTTTAGTTCATCTGCACTCCTTTAGATCTTTAATATGTCAATAAGCTCTCCTCTGAGCATTCTCTTGTCCAGTGTGAAAATGAGCAAACATGCCATTAAACAGACTCCAATGTTTGCTTTAAATGGCCTGTAAGTAAATGCACCTAAGTCAGGATGAATGTTCAGTAGCCAATGAAACAAGTGCAGTGCTGCTCCTCTACCATGACTTGCAAAAGAATAGAAATGGTATTTGAATGCTATGAATAGGCAAATACAGCTGTTGGGAAGATTGTGAGAAGCACAATGGCCTTGAAGAAAAGACTGTGTTCCTGACATTGAACTGACGATACCTTTGGGGTTGAAATTGGAGAAATTGCAAAAGGAATTATAAACAGAGAATTGTGGATATAATCAATATAATCATAATTAATACAATGTACAATTCTGGAAAGAGAGTAAATGCAACCACTAGAAACTTTCATGCAACCACTAGAAAGCCATGCGATTGCCAGGAAGGTGGAAGGCGAACTAGATGGACCTTGGTCTTTTTTTGTCTATCATTTCTTATGTTCTTTATGAAACATAGGAAGCTACACACATGCACATACAGTAATTCAGAGAGAGAAATTCCTTGGTTAAATAGCAGCTAAAATGATAGAATTTATTATAAATCCCTCCAAACATTCAAGGGAGTGTGAAGCTACAGAGATAATAGTGCTGTCCAAATAATTTTGCTTTTCCAAGAATGCTGCGATATTTGCAACTAATTAGCAGGTGACTGCATTCCACTCGTCTTTCTTTTAAATAATAATAATAATAATAATAATCCTTGTATTTGATATAGCGCTTTTCACGTCGGAAGGACGTCCCAAAGCGCTTCACAGAACACACTGTAAAGTGAATTGACTGTATATTTGTGGGCGAACGCGGCAGCCAATTGCGCACAGCAATGTCCCACAAACAGTCGTAGATAGAAAATGACCAATTTTTTTTTATTATTGTTTTTGGTTTTGGAGGGATTATTATTAGGCGTGTGGAGTAAGGAAACTTGCCCAAGGTTTCGCCCTGCCTGGAATTGAACTCAGGTCTCTCGCTTGCAAAGCGAGTGCTCTAACCACTGAGCTACAGGACTCCACAAATATTCTGTTGTGCAGGCTGTCTGGTGATAAACAATAACAACAACAACAAAATTACATTTGTATAGCGCCTTTAATGTCGGGAGGACGTCCCAAGGCGCTGGATACAGCATTCAGACCCGAGCTGGGGTTGTGGGGGGAAGGGAGGGGAGGGGAAGGGGGGTGGCCAATGGCATGGTTGAAGAGGAGGGTTTTGAGGCGGGACCTCAAGGAGGCTAAGGAGGGGACGAGGCGGAGTGATTGGGGGATGGAATTCCAGAGGTTGGGGGCAGAGTGGCTGAAGGCTCTCCTGCCAATGGTGGGGTGGGTGAGTCAGGGGATGTGGAGCAGGCCAGAGCCAGCTGAGTGGAGGGAGCGGGCGGGTTGGTAGGGGGTTAGGAGATCGCAGAGGCAGGGTGGGGCGAGACCATTGAGCGATTTGTAGTTGAGGACCAGGATCTTGAACTGGATCCTCTAAAGGATAGGGAGCCAATGGAGTGGGGCGAGAATGGGGGCGATGGGGTCACTGAGTTTGGTGCGGGAGAGGACACGGGCTGCAGAGTTCTGGATTATCTGCAGCCTGTGGAGGGAGAAGTTGGGAAGGCCGACAAGCAGGGCGTTTGCATAGTCGAGCCTGGAGGTAATGAAGGCATGAACAAGGGTTTCAGCGACCTGAGGGGTGAGGTAGTGTCAGAATCGGGTGATGTTACGGAGCTGAGGGAAGGCAGAGTGGGTCACGGCTTGGATGTGGGCAAGAGAAGACAGTTGAGGGTCGAACAAGACACCTGGGTTCCTGACTGGCTGGTGAGTTGAAGTGTGAAACCATGGAGGTTGATGCTGCCAGAGCCTGAGGTGCTGAGGCGCTGGCGTGAGCCAATCAGGAGGGCCTCAGTCTTGTTCACATTCAACTGTTGGAAGTTTGCCCTCATCCAGGACTTGATGTCCGACAGGCAATCTGTCAGGACAGCAGTGGTCCTGGAGTTGAGGGTGAAGGCAGAAAGATAGAGCTGGGTGTCATCCGCATACATATTTTGTTGTGTCCCACATATTCACTATTCTTTTTGCCACACATATGTTTGCCAACTGTGAAAGGCTTCATGTTTTGGCACTTGTTGCAGTCACTGGAAATGTCTCACTAACCAAGGCACTGCGAGGCTGTGCCGATCTCCTTTTGAAACTGAGGTTGGAATGAATTATAAGTAGATTTCACTGAAGAACATATACTTTACATCTTAAGGCATTTTTTCTGGCATGAAGCAACAACAACAATAACAATGATAACAACTTGCATTTATAAAGCGCTTTTCACTCAGGATAGTGTTTTGGAAAATGGCATAGTGGCGGGGTTGGACACCAAACAAGGGAAGGTGACCGCAAGATCAGTTTTAAGGTGGGATTTTAACGATAGTTAATGATAGTTAGAGAGTGCGTGAGGGAGCGATTGAGGCAATGAGTTCCAAAGGTTAGGGGGCTAGTTACGATAATGGTCTGGCTAAGGGCATGCAGCCGGCCTGTATCAGCTGAGCAGCCGCACCACATATGCTACTATTTCCTCAGGATCGCTTTTTAAACTCGCCTGTTTTTAATTTTCATTTTATAGTCTATGCTAAATATTGTACCTTCATAGCTTTTTTTTTACAGAATTGGCTTTATTTCAGCATTCATTTAGTGTTGAAGCAAGAATTTAGGATAAGGTTGGCGGTGGGGAGTGTTGGGGGTTGCTCTCTGTTTGTTGGTAAATTTGCTGCCTTTACGTACACTTACGAACAAAAAATCCCATCACGAGTAGCTATTAGGAATTAAATAGCCCACTTCCTTTTCATAAGGTAAGAAATTCCAGAAACCTTTTAATTGGCATGCAAAATATGCAGTAGCACCGTCAAAATACCACTCTTTAATTACATCTCATTCAGTGCTTATTTATGGTCCAACATGCCTTTACTCTGCAAATTCTGTCCTTTTTGTCTCTCAAATTGTGCGTCAGCTTGGCTCAGTTGGCAGCACTCTCACCTTTGAGTCAGAAAGTTGTCGGTTCAAGCCCTAAGTTGGGACTTGGAACCCATATACATCAAACAACAACAAAATCACATTTATAGAGTGTCTTTCACATCGGGAGAACATCCCAATATAGTCTATGATGACACTCCAGTGCAGTACTGGGGTTGTCGGAGGTGCCGTCCTTAGGATGAGATATTAACCTGAAATCTCATCTGCCTATCCAGGTGGACGTTAAAGATCCCATGGCACAATTTGATAGGAGTGTCTTGTCCAGCAATCCCTCAAATGAAAAATTGGTCACTCACTGCACAAAATACACACTGTCAATCCACTTTATAAAAATAATATATATCAATATAATAAAACAGTATTGCGCCTTTCTTGCTGGAAGGACGTTTCAAAGTGCTTCACAGGATATACTGCAAAGTGGAATTACTGTGTTTTGTGGGCAGCACAAAGATAGATATTTGTTAGGTCAGGGTATTAAGGGATATAGGGTAAGGGTGCGTAACTGGACTTGAGGTACTGATCAGCCATGATCTTATAAAATGGCTCGAGGGGCTGAATAGCCTACTCCTGTTTCTATGCTTCTATGTTTTGATATCCTGTGAATCATTTTGAGAAGTCTCGACGATGTTTTAATGAGCTATGGGTGCCCCAGGCAAGGTTTGTGATAACATAACACAGGTTACAATTTTCACCACATTTCATCACGCCACATCACATATAACATTAATGGCAACAGAAGGAGGCCATTTGGCCCATAGTATTTTTGCTGGTACTCGATCCCTCACTGGAGTTATTTGCTCTAAATTGCATGTGAAGAAAAGTGCTAGGACTGGGACCCGACTCGTCCCTGCCTACTTTAAGCATAGAGGCTTCATGCCAGCTACACTCAGGAGTGCAGCATCTTAAAACAGCACTGTATCTCCATTCTTGGCAGAGGCTAGCCAAGAACCAGCGAAGAAAATGTCAGCTAAGGTGTGAGGTTACAGTATGATACAATTGGACAGTGTGCATGCTCCCCTTCTCCCCCACAACTAGGGTGGGGTGGGGGGGTGGGTGGGAGGAGGTCAGGCGTGGAGAAGAACAGGTTGTGTAACTTATTCTGTTTTATAGTGTTCCAGAGAATCTTAAAAAACTTCTATATGACATTTCAAAAAAAAATATGAATCGGAAAAGACACTTCATTTTCCTAGAATAAGAAATGGTTTTGAGGAAATAAATACCAGAAATTTTCTTTTTAAGTAAACTAAAATATACATATAAATAATCTGATGAGGATGATGTGCAAAATGTCACATATACTGGTGTTTAACAGGTTCGGTCTTGTCATTTCATCTCCAGAAACACACAGTATGCAAAGGGTCAAGGCATGAATGATAATGTTTTTATAGACAACACTCTGTACCAGTCGCACACTAAGTGAGAAATTCTTATGAACTGTAACTATCTGTTACTTTGGTTTGAATGTAATTCTATCCTATTTAAGCAGCCTGAATACTTCAAACTATAACTGTTTCATTTAATTTGCCAGAAGAATTCTCAAGGCATATTTAGGGGAAAAGAAATGGGCAGCAAAGATTCAGCTTTCTACAGGCTGAATTTTTGTGTAAGTTTTCCTTGGTGGCAGTGAACAAAGTGTTCCACTGTGGAGTAGGTTGTATGCTGCAGACACAGTGTCTGTACAGGGAGTTCCTGTCCCTGGCCCAAACCCACAGACCCTCGGCAATGAAGGACAAGGTCAGCCATTGCTTTTTCTGCTTCCCACTGGAGCCCACTTCTCTCTGCTCTGAAGGAATGTACAAGCACATAAAGGGGCACTTTCAAATTACAAGTAGAGAACGCAGATCCCAACCTCCAAAAGACAAATAAGAACCTTTTTTTTTCTCTCTCTCTCTCTCTCTCACTCGCGTTCAGGAAAACATTTGATAAAATTCTTCAGCTAAAAAATATGGATCGGAAAAGACACGTCATCTTCCTAGAGTAAGAAATGGTTTTAAGGGAATAAATAACAAAAGTTTTCTTTTTAAATAAACTAAAATATGTACATTAGTAATCTGATGGGATTTCTGAATTTCTGTTGGAGGGTAACATGCAATTTTTCTTTTTGTTGGGTATAGGGGGGTAGGTGGAGGGGTGGAGTGGGCTAAGTGACTGTGCTTTATTTACATTAAATGCTCCCTTTTTCCCCTTTTCCTTTGGGTATCATTGGAGCTTGAAAATTAAATACAATGATTGCTACAACAGTGTTATTTGTGCTTGTTGATTCAAGGGATCTTTGGAGGCACTGAGCAACTGCAACCCCACACTTTTCATTCTAATAGTGATAAACACATTTGTGAAAACACACTTTAATTGGGTAAAGTATACAGTCAATTCACGTTGCACTATATTCTGTGAAGCGCTTTGAGACATCTCAACGACATGACATGATAAGGTACTATATCAAATGCAAAGATTATTATTATTAGAGTATAGTGTTTTATAATTATACGAAATTAGGCTGGCTAAGTTGGTAGGACTCTCGCCTCTGAATCAGAGGTTGCAGGGTCAAACCCCATATCGGAACTTGGAATCACATAGTCTAAACTGACACTCTTATGCAGTGCTGGGGGTTTCATTGGCGGAGATGCTATCGTTCGGATGAGACATTAAACCAAAATTTAAAGATTCCATTACTGTGTGCAAAATTGGCTACAGTGTCACTGCACTTTACAGTACATCCTTCGAAGCAACAACAACAACAACAACAACAAGATTCCATTTATAAAGCGCCTTTCACGTCAGGAGGACGTCCCAAGGCGCTGCACAGTTGGGTCATGACCCGAGCAGGGGGGAAATGGTCAGGGTGAGGGGAGGGAAGGGAGGGAGCGAGGAGGGGGGAAATGGTCAGGGTGAGGGGAGGGAAGGGAGGGAGCGAGGAGGGGGGAAATGGTCAGGGTGAGGGAAGGGAGGGAGCAAGGAGGGGGAAATGGTCAGGGTGAGGTGAGGGGAGGGAGGGAGCGAGGAGGGGGAAGAGAGTCGAGAGGGGAGGTGAAGGCTCGGTCAAAAAGAAGCACTTTGGGAAGTCCTCCTGACATGAAAAGCACTATAACAAATGCAATGATTATTATTATTATGGAGTACAGGTGGGAATTGCAAAAAATAAAATAACTTTTTAAGATGTTAACCCACTATGTTTAATTTCTGGAATGAAAGTGACTCAAAAATGAATGCCCGAGCACTGACGTTTATTATGAACTTCTATTTCCATGTTTGAAGTACTCCTTTGATTCAGCGCTATCATTTTTGCTGTCTCACAAGCAGCTGACGACTAGAGGACTGCAAGAAAACAGAGTCAACTGACAGTCAGTTATCCTGAGTTCACAGAAGCAATTTAGCATGAACGATAAATCAATGGGGTGAGAAAGTGAGAAATGTGCTATGTGATAATATCATACTACATTTTGTTTACCCCCCACCCCCACCAGATGTATTTCCATGCTGATTGTTAAAAATAGTGGTTTGAGGCATGACATTCCTCTTGGTCCTAATCATTGATCTTAAAACTTCATTGTGTGCAGAATTTTGGAAAACTCTTAAATTCAGCCTTAAATTTGAAGGTGATTTTGCACTTAGAAATAAAATTACAAAGAATCTTGCAAGAATGCTACCAACTGAGCTTGGCTGACGTTTTCAGATGATGTTTTCAGAGACCTAAAATACTTCATGGATTTAGTCTTAAGACCAATGCCTTCAAATTTAAATTCTTAATTTCTGTCTTACTCTGGAAGCTGGCAGCTTATTAATTTCCCTAATGTTAGCTATTGTTTTTACACTGTAAAATTTAAGATTTTAAAAGCAACTGTGAGAAGAGCTAAATAATTCCCTTTAACAACCTCCTGTCAAACCCAGATTCATATTAATTACTCAGAGCCATAACATAGATATCTGGGGCACACTGACTACAGCTCAGAAATTAAAGGTTAAGAATAAATCATGTCCTCATGTCGAATACATGTTCAAAGTATAACATACCACTGAGAACAAGGATTGACAGTAGTTGCAATACAGAGTTCTAATAGCATCTATAAACCTCTTGCCATGTAGACACAATAATCAGATTGCAGGTTGGTAACTCACTCTCCACCACATGTTATTTTATAAAATGCGTAAATTACCCTGACTTAAATAAACAAAACGTTTACACACAGAATCAAAGTGCTTGGTCTAATGAAATATAGGCAAGAACTTGCATTTTTATAATGCCTTTTACATCAAAATGGCTCCTCACTAATTATTGGTAAGTGTAATGACTGCACTTTGCAGAAAATTAATGACCAACAATAATTAAGAGTTTATATAGCATTTTCATGGAGGTTAATGTTTCTGAGCACTTCATAAAGACGGATTGGATGCTTAGTGAGGGAGAAAGGGAGCGGGATAGGAGAAGGATGAGATGACTACAAGTACAGTTGAAGAAGTAGTTTTTTAGATGGAAATTTAAAGCCAGACAGAGAGGGGGTGAGGCGGGGTGGGGAGGCGTCCAGAAGTTAGAGGAGTGGTAGCTGAAGGCTGCGCAGAAAGGGCAGGGGGCGAGCCGTTGACCCGAGTTAGCTGAACAGATGCGGTGAAAGGAAGAGTGGGGTAGGAGAAGTTCACAGAGAGGTAGTTTCAATACAAAAGGCGAGCAAGATGCTAGACTATATTGATAAATCAGTTAAGTTTAGATTCCCAGATGTCATTCTCAGGCTGTACAATCCACTAGTCAGGCCACGGATGGAGTACTGCATACAGTTCTAGTCACCGCTGCCAGGCTCTAGAATTAGTGCAGGGGAGAGCAACAAGGCTGATCCCTAGTGTTAGAGGAATAGGCAATGATTAGACAACCTAGAGCTCTTCAGTCTTGAAGGAAGACGACTCAGAGGAGACCTCATTGAGGTGTATATTTTAAATGGGAATAAAAAAGTAAACCCAGATCAATTCTTTAGAATGCACCAAGACAATAGAATAAGAGGGCAATTTCAGGACAGATATCAGAAAACTTTTATTACTCAGAGGGTAAATAATGATTGGAACAGGTTGCCTCGGAATGTGATTGAGGCCAGGATATTGGACTCATTTAAAATGCAGTTTAATCTGTGATGGGAGGTGTTCTGGAAGGATGAGATCAGAAGGCCCTTTTTCATCTGAAACAATCTTGTGATCTTGTGCTGTGCAGCAGACCTGAGTTAGCTGAGCAGAGGGGCAAGCAGAAAAGTGGGGTAGGAGAGGGTCACAGAGATATAGGGATGCTGGAGCATGAAGAACTTAGGGTGAGAATGAGAACCGTGAAATTGTGCTCTGTAATCACAGAGTCCAATGTTTTGGAATGAGGTATAAAGCACCCCCACTTTACAGTACAATATCTTTAAAATAAGAAACACTTTGCACATGTGAAGAATACAATTTTTGAAAAAAAAACAGATGTCTCAGTACAAATAATATCAGCAATCTGAATCACAACGATGTAAATTGCGCTGTGAGCAGGGATTCACCTACAAATACACAATTACTACACCGTCACAGTAAAGAAAAACCTGAGAAGTTCTTTGAGACGTCTTGACAACATGATATGGCACTATACAAATGTAAGGATTATTACTATTATCAATAATAAAAAAACTTGCGCGCTAGAGGAGAAGTGATCGTTGAATTTACACCGCAAGAAACGTTAGAGTTTGAACATTTTGTTGATTTCTAAACTATCAGAATAGATTCTTTGTGTTTGTCAAAAGAAGTGGAGTGGGTGGGGAGGATAGATTGACTGACAGCAAACAGGATTGGAACCTGAATAGCATGTGATAAAGGAACAGTGATTGCTGCTGGCCCAGGGTGGGAATGCAGTGGTGGGAAAAGAACGAGCGAACAAGGAATTGGTGTAACAAATCA
Organism: Callorhinchus milii; assembly: GCF_018977255.1. NCBI lineage: Eukaryota > Metazoa > Chordata > Chondrichthyes > Chimaeriformes > Callorhinchidae > Callorhinchus > Callorhinchus milii. Next base: position 93,723,297 of record NW_024704743.1, on the reverse strand, counting down.
AACTCAAATCACTTTTTTCCAACCGCCTGCCTGCTTGTGATTTTAAAATAAAAGGTCTTGTGTAACTTACGTTTCCTTGAGAAATCTTTTGATTTGTTGACCATAACGGCAGAAAAACGTGATCCAACTTATGTAACAGTGGCAGGCAGGCAGACTGAAGCTGAGGATGTTTTGGCTTGTGCAATATAGGTGGATTTAAAATGTATACTCTTTGAAATGAAATTGTTTTTATTTTTGACGTGTAATCAAAGGCCTCAGGGGAGGTGGCCAAGCAAAGAACCTTTATCGCACCGTATCACGTCAAAAATCTTCAGAACATTTGAGAAGTAATTACTGTCCAGTTAATGACTGTTTCTGAAGATAAACATGGTTAGCCATTTGCCTCTGTTTACCTAGCAGTAAGTAGGAACCTGGTTGTTAGTCGATTGGCGGATTGCTTTTCCCAGGGTAATAATCCCTTCAAAAAAAAATTGGTTAGTCAATCCATGACTGTTTGTGGGACACTGCTGTGCGCAAATGGCTGCCGCGTTTGCCCACAAAATATAGAGTCAAAGACATGATAAGGTGCAATATCATATGCAAGGATTATTATTATTGTTATAATACAAGAATTATTCAATTACAATTAGCAAGAACAGTTTGCAAAAGAGAGTTAAACATAATATTGCAAATGCTTTGCACATACAGCCCATGTGAATAAACAAATGGAACACTATTCCTTGTAAAACCACAGGATAGAATATGTGCTCGGTGCACTTGTTTATAATCACATTGCACTGTGCAGCTTCCTGACTAAATTGATGTAAGGTCTGTATTAAGGCGGAACATCATTGGTGGATATTTGCTGGGTATTTGAGTCCTTAGACAACAGTGCTGTCTTCAGCAACTTGCTTCATGCCTTTCAGTAACAGTGTTTTACTGTCAAATTAAGAGCTATTAAAGAATAAGACAAGCAGCTGATGGTTTCTCTTAATAAAACAACATGCTGACTAAAATCACACATGTTTATGTACGTGTTAAGTATGATAACTTGTGTCTGTTGGAGATAATAAATCAACAGTAAGCAGATCAAAGCAGATAAGCAGATATTTTTATTTAAACATATGCTGCACATCATTTTAATGATTAAAACACTCAGCCAGTAGCTTCCCCAAGCACGTCTATTAAAGCGGATATTTGATCTGAAGTATTATACCTTGGGGCATGTTGCATTCAACTGGAGTTATGTATTTTCAAGCCACTTGCACTCAAGTGCAATAACCTGTATATCATTACATCTGGTACCTTATCCTCTTGTTAAATAAATATATTTATTAGTATAAAAATATATGTATGCTTGTCTCATGAAAACCAAGCCCGTAATAGAAAAAAGAAAGGCAACTGTTTTGTGACCCGATACAAACTGCTACGGATCCGCGCCATTGTGACGGGGTCTGTCTTCTCGCACTCCACTCTGGTGGTGGGGCCAGGCCTTCTCTGCCTCGGGGATCTACTCCCTTTATTTATAAGGAGCTAGTCCCAGCTCGAGACTCTTATGAAGCACGTCTACTGATGCAAGCAAGAAAGAGGCTTTTGCTGTAACTTTGTAACCGAGGTCAGAAGTTGATCATGCAGCAGGCCCTGTGATATCACATGCGTGCCAAGCCTCATGACTTACAACCGTCTAGTCTCTGCGGTCACAGCACCCAGAAACTATGCTAGACATTTCTCAGGGCATCATTCAGAAAAAGAACAGCCCTTTATACATACAATGTTATTCAGAGGAACAGGTAGACAGGGAATGAAGTAGGTGTGGAGTCTTTCAGACTTTCATATACAGCAGTGGTGTGCCAAATTAGATCAGGTCCTATAATTCATGCCTGACCATCTATTAGTGAATTCAGTCCATTTTGTTTAAAAGCAAATAGGAATTTTCTACAAAACTTGCATTTGACTGAAATTGCTCAGTCAAAAAATTACCTTTGCTGTTGAACATACACTAACATTATGCCCAAAATGAAAGATAGGGTTTATTTGCCACCAGAAGGCAAGCTTCATGGATAGTTCAGTTGGCTGAGCACAGGATCATCAGTTAAACATTTTGGAGTTGAATCCTGGCGCCAATTCACCCTTAGCCTTTTAAGTTTGTTAACATTAAGAAAACAGTATTCAAAAGAACATGGGTGAGGGGTGGCTGTGGTCGGGTTAATTCGGGTTCCTGAGGTTGATGGCTGAGAGGAGACATACCTGGTGAAGCCAGGCTGGACTGCGGTAATCCAACGTACTGTTGATATCTAAATATCCAGACATTTCAAAATACATTCTTCTCAAGACCACATAAGAGAGGTTGGATGAAGAAGGCTCTTCAGTCTATTTGATCTTGTTCTACAATTGATTCTTTGTAATCTTTAATAATCTTTACAATTGATATATTGTTTAGACATTTCAAAGTGCTTCACAGGACATACTGTAAAGTGATGTGTTTATTTTATGAGCGACCAGGGAGCCCAGAGGAGGGTCCAATTTGAGTTTTTTTTAATGAGATTTAACTATGAGGAATATTGTTAGGATTTCTGATGAACCACTGGAATGCTGCTGTGGAAGATGATCACATTGGAATGGAGTTCCCAGGGAGCAATATGAATTATTTCCCGTTATTGCATGAAATCACTATTTGCATACATTGCAGTTCTTAGAGCAGCAAAGAAATAACTAAATGCATTCAAATTTTATAGAATCTTATCACAGCAACATGTCTTAAGTGATATACTGTGGACCATCAACTGTTTTTACAGGCAAACATTGCAGTCATTTTGAGCATAGCATGGTCCCACAAACAGCCGTGAGGTGAATAGCTAATTTAACTGGAGAATTGCAAGCCATCATATAGATAGAAACTTCATTCACTCTCCAATTGTGTCATGAAGAAGAGGTAGACAAGATCTCAGTTTAATGTTTCACTGACAATCCAGTACTGCACTATAGTGTCATCATGGACTGTGAGCTCCGAAGTGGGCCTTCTGCCGAGAAGCAAGAGTTCTGCCAACTGAGAGACTCCAGTTCACTCCTCTCACCAGCTAAGCAGTACCCATTCAGGTTGCACTCACAGTTATACTGTTTGCAGCAGTTGGTTTCAGTTGAATAGGAATAAACAGATTACTGACGAAATGAAGCAGTCCAATTATTCACTTGTGTCAATGACGTGGGGCTGTAATAGGAACTTTAGGGTGTTGCATGAATATCTGTGCGGCTGAAAAATGTATTCAGTTTTCATATTTGCATACAAAATGTGAATGTCCAAAGTTTCATCCCCTGGGAGCAAATCTATCATCCTTCTGTACTCTCAGTCCCGGTTATAATAATATATAATAATAATCCTTGCATTTGATATACCGCCTTATCACATCTTCGAGACATCTTAAAGCATTTGACAGAATATACTCTAAAGTGAATTGACTGCACATTTTGTGTGCAAATTGGGGCAGCCAATTGCACACAGCAGTGTCCCACACACAGTTGTGGGTTGAGTGACTAAATTATTATTATTATTTAAATTATTTTTATTTCAGAAAAGGGATTTGGCAATTGACTAACAACTGGGTTCCTACTTACTGCTAGGTAAACAGAGGCGTGTGGAGTAAGCAAACTTGCCCAACGTTTCTCCCCTCCCGGGAATCGAACCGAAGTCTTCTTGCTTGTGAGGCGAGTGCTCTAACCACTGAGCTACAGGACTCCATATCTTGTGCCATCCTTCCCCTCTTTCATAAAACGTCCCTCTCGGAGGCCACACCACCCGGCTACACCTCCCACCACATCCCTCGCCCCAACCGCCGTGGCGGTGGTGTTGCCCTTATCTCAAGGACACCACTTGCCCTATCCCCCTACTCCTCTGGCTCTTTCCCCTCTTTTGAGCACCTCACCCTCTCCCACCCCTCCTTCCTCTCACTTAAAATCCTCCTCCTCTACCGGCCCCCTAAAGCCTCTCCCACCTTTATCTCTGATATCTCAACACTTCTCACATCTCTCTGCCTCTGCTCTGATCGCCTCATCATCCTGGGCGACTTTAACCTGCACTTCACCCCCTCCTGCTCAATCTCCTCAGATTTCTCTTCCCTGCTCTCCTCGCTCAACCTCTCCCTCCACATCAACTCCCCCACTCACAGTCACGGCCACCCACTCGACTTGGTGATCACCCGGGGCCTCAGTGTCTCGGATGTCACCATCACCGATAAGGCCATCTTCGACCACCACTTCATCTCCTTCACCACCTCCACCCCCCTCCCCACCTCCACCAGACCCACCACCATCTTCTACCGCCCTTGGAAGAAGTTACCCCCTCAATCCCTAACCGCTGCCTTGGAGTCCTCTGAACTCCTCTCCCTCTGGCCTTCAACCCTCACCGACCCCTCTTCTGCTCTCACCCTCCTCCACAACACCCTCTCCTCCACACTTGACACTCTTGCCCCTATCACCTCCCGTACTGTCTCCTACTCTCGCTCCTCCCCCGGTTCACCACCCACCTCCGCTCACTGAAGAGCCAGGTGCGGGCCGCTGAACGCACCTGGGTCAAATCTGGCCTAACGGTCCACCGACAAATCTGGCTGGACCTCCTCAAAATCTACCGCTCCACTCTAGCCTCGGCCAAATCGTCCTTCTACTCCAGGATAATCCTGGAGGCGAAGGACAACCCCAGGCTACTGTTCTCTACCACATCCCAACTCCTCCGTCCCCCCCGCCACCCCGCGCAGGTCATCTCCTCCAACCTTCACTGCGAGGAGATGCTGGATTTCCTTGAATCCAAGATCAAGGGAATCCGCTCCGCGGTCACTTCCCCTCCAACATCCACCCACCACCCAACCCTTCTCTCCCACACTCCGACTCCTACCCATCCTCCCCTACACACCTTTGTACCCGTTTCCCCATCCTCTGTCACCAAACTCATCCTCTCCATGAAACCACCACCTGCTCCCTTGACCCCATCCCCACTCCACTCCTTATCTCCCAGCTCCACCTCCTTGCCCCACATATCACAGACATCGTCAACCTGTCCCTCTCCTCTGGCTCTATTCCCATTCCCTTAAAAACTGCCACCATCACTCCCACCTTAAAAAAACCCTCCCTTGATGCGTCGCAGCTATCAAGCTACCGGCCCATCTCCAACCTCCCCTTCTTATCCAAGGTCCTGGAACGAGTTGTCGCCTCCCAGCTGCGCTCTTTCCTCTCCAACCATTCACTATTCGAACCCCTTCAGTCGGGTTTCCGTGCTGCCCATAGCACAGAAACTGCCCTGGTCAAGGTCACCAATGACATCCTGACCATCTGTGACCAGGGCTCCCTCTGCCTCCTCGTCCTCCTCGACCTATCGGCAGCATTCGATACGGTCGACCATGCTATCCTCCTCCACCGCTTGTCCTCCCACCTAAACCTTCAAGGCCCTGTCCTTGAGTGGTTTAGGTCGTACCTCTCCCACCGTCTTCACTTTGTCTCCACAAATGGTTTTTCCTCCGGCCCCCGCACTGTCTCGTGCGGTGTCCCTCAAGGCTCTGTCCTCGGTCCCCTCCTCTTCACCCTCTATATGCTCCCCCTTGGTGACATCATCCGCAGACATGGGGTTAACTTCCACATGTATGCGGATGACACCCAACTCTACCTTTCCTCCTCTACCCTCAACTCCACGACCACCGATGTCCTGACAGCCTGCCTGTCCGACATCGAGTCCTGGACGAGAGATAACTTTCTCCAGCTCAACGTGCGCAAAACTGAGGCCCTCCTGATTGGCTCACGTCAGCGCCTCCGCACCTCAGGCGCTGACAGCATCAGCATCCAAGGCTGCACTCTCCACCTCTCAAAGCCAGTCAGGAACCTCGGGGTTCTGTTCGACCCTGAGCTGTCCTTTCTCCCTCATATCCGCTCCACAACTGGCACCGCCTTCCATCACCTCCGGAATGTCGCCAGACTACGGCACTACCTCACCCCTCACGCTGCTGAAACTCTGGTCCACGCCTTTATTACCTCAAGGCTGGACTATGGGAACTCTCTCCTCGCCGGCCTTCCCGGCACCTCCCTCCACAAGCTGCAGGTCATTCAGAACTCTGCAGCTCGTGTACTGTCCCGCACCAGGCTTCGGGAACACATCACTCCCACCCTCGCTCGCCTCCACTGGCTCCCCATCCCCCAGAGGATCGAATTCAAGATCCTCACCCTCACCTACAAGGCCATTCATGGCCTTGCTCCCTCCTACCTCTCCAACCTACTATCCCCCTACCTACCTGCCCGTACCCTCCGTTCCTCTGGCTCCGGTCTGCTCCACATCCCCCGCCCCAACCGCCCTACTATCGGTGGCCGGGCCTTCAGCCTCTCAGCCCCTAGGCTCTGGAACTCTATCCCCCAGTGCCTTCGCCGCCTCCTCCCTTTCCTCCTTCAAGGCCGGTCTCAAGACCTTTCTCTTTGACCGTGCCTTCAGCTCCCCTCTCGACTCTCTACCCCCTCCTCGCTACCTCCCTTCCCTCCCCTCACCCTGACCATTTCCCCCCAATGCTCGGGTCCTGACCCAACTGTACAGCGCCTTGGGACGTCCTCCTGACGTGAAAGGCGCTCAATAAATGGAATCTTGTTGTTGTTGTTGTTGTTGTATAATTTCCGCATTGCCATCAAAAAAGCATAAGTCATTTCCCTAGATTATACAATACTCAAAATAATAATCCTTGTGTTTGGTATAGTGCTTATAATGTTGGAATGTGTTAAGCACTTCACAGATAATTGCTGTCAATTCTACATTTTTGGGGAAATGCAACACTCATTTTGCACATAGCACAGCACCTCAAGCAGGCCTTTATTGTACCCAAACACATTTTTAAAATCATCTCAAGCACAGGCTATTATTCATGCAAGACATATATCTTGGCTTTTCTCTCTACAAGCTTCCAAAGGATATTCCAAGTCAATCATAGAATATTCTGATATTTCCATTTCCCATGTCATTTTGGACCTGTATTAATTTTGGATCCCTCATTTTTATCGACTCATGTATCTATCGTTTTTGACTGTCCTTCCATTCTCTCCATTCAGGATGTTTTGAGCAATAATACTCCCTCTCAGTAATGCTTATGAATTGTAGTATAAATCCAATGTAAGCAGCAAATGCATGGGTTGATCCAAGAGATGAGAAAACATTGGAAGATGTGGATCTCATCCAGCTGTACTATGAAGCATGGGCCCACCAAATCTGCTCCCCCAACTCCACTGGGTAAAGAAACATGTAGTGCTATACTGTCTTTCCTGCAATTGCTCTTTGCAATTTTAAACCTATGCCCTTTTGTTCTACTGTCTTGGTGCATTATAAAATACTGTCCTGCGTTTCCTTTTTAAATGCAATTTAACATGCGTACACCTCTATAAGGCTCCAGGGGTGTCTGTCATAAAATTGCCTTTCAAAACCCTGAACTTGTGCCTTTTTTTTGTACTCATGTCTCAGCATAACTAAAAATATTGTTCTGGATTTACTGTTTTATCCTATTCGGCATTTTATTCACCAGGATTACAAGTGGAAATTCAAGTTCCAATATTTAATTGGAATTAGATAAACACTTGAAGAATTAGAGTTAAAAAAGTACAGAGAAAGAACAGGAAAATGAGAATTAACTTCAATGGGGAGTGTCAGAGCAGCACTGGCCGAATGAATCAAATAGTCCTCTTCTGTATTAAACATCTGTGATTCATGCTTTCGGCATTCTTTACACAGTACCTCAGCATGGTTGAAAGGCTCATGATTATAATGCTATCAGAACAGTGATTTTTTTACTAGGTCTTGAATCTTGGACTTTCTCCATGTTACACAGTAATGTGTCATGATTGGAACCTGCTGCTCACTTTAATGCACACGTTTCTTGTTTGTCTCAAAATGTGCTTCAGTCATAACTTGGGATGAAAATACCACAACAGCATGTGATTTGGTCACTCAAAAGTTCTAAGGTTCTCCTGACTGGTGGGAGATGAAAACGGTGTCCTATAGGCACCAGTGAATATTTCACCTCAGACAACAGCAGATTCATGTAATAGGTTCCCACTGAAGTGGAGGGTGTCTCTGAGGTTTAAAACTGCATTAATCCAATACTGTTTGGGACTAATGCATGACACAGTGCAGCCATAATGTATGTGCTTATTCTGACATTAGATGCATAATAGAAAACATTTCCGTTCTCAGACAGATTTATATTTTAATGAGCTTAAAAATCCTTTCAGTTTAATAAACAGGAAAAAAAAGAATCTTCAAACAAACTTTAACAATAACCAGAACACAAGGCACAGATTAGACTGACTCGGACAGCAGGAAAGGAAAGCTGGTATCTCTGTGGATTTATGTTAAATTGTCAGCTTTGCAGTCTCTCTGATAAATGAACATGCAGACAGACAAGCTGGATACAGCCTGGCCTTGTTTCATTGTAAATGAATAACATGCATTAAGGATACACTTCAAATTCATTCTAAAGATTTGCAAGCGTATCTGGATATTTGAGGACACAGATAAGAATTTTCCTTATACAAACATTAATATCTAGAATCAGTATAAATTTAGGTTTGGGTAGACAATTTCTCTGCATTTGTTCCCATAGTAGTTTTATGGAGTTTTAAGTTTTCTTATTTTGGTTTTCTTTCAATGTATAATAATCATAATAATAATGATACTTGAATTTTATGCCTCCAATGATGCAGTACACCCTCAGCACTGTATTGATGTCAGCCTGGACTCTAGGAGTTTAAATTCCTGACATGGGCATTGAATCCATAACCTTCTGACTCAGAGGCAAGAGTACTACCAAATGAGCCAGACTGACACACAAAATTGTTGACACATGTAAATGTTATGGATCGCACCAAATACTTGCAGACTTTTCAGCAGTGCAATGCCACTTATATGCTCCCACTGCTTTCCTTAATGGAAGCACTGTCAAGCAGGACAAGAAACATTGTGTTACCAGCACATGATCTGCTAAATCAATCCCTTGGAGATTAAAATAAGTAATATAGGAGGAGTATTCCCACTGGTGTTCCATAAGGCTGTTGGGACAGAAACTGTGTGATTTATCTACAAGTTTGAGAACCATGGGATAACACTTATATAGCGCCCTCCATGCAGGAATGGCTAGGGAGGGAGGGGGGTGTGACCATAAGTGCAGTCGAAAAGGAAGGTTTTAAGGCGGGACTTGAAAAAGGGGAGAGAGGGGCAAGCTGGAGGGATTGAGGGAAAGAAAGCGTTTCAGAGCTTCGGGACGTAGTGGGTGAAAGCACAACCTCCAATGGTAGAGCGGAGGGTGCGAGGGATAAGCAGGAGGCCGGTGTCAGTCGAGTCGAAGCACCGTGTTGTGGATTGGGGAGTGAGGAGGTGGAGTGGTAGGGAGGTGCCATGGAGTGAATAGGCTTGAACACGACTGGGAGGATAAGATGGGATATTTCCCTGAACAGCCCAGTGTTGGCTTTGCTGTGATAAAGATAAAGCATTGATTTTTTAAAAGGAAAAATAAAGTAATAATTATGGAGGGTATTTCCATAGATTGGCTGAGAGAGAGAGAGTAGGAGGCGAGAAGGGGACCTAGTTATGGGCAATTAGCCAGAGCAGGTCAGGGAATTAAATGTGGTGGAGAACCTTGGGGTAAGGACCATAATATAATAAGGCTCAACATAATTATACAAAAACAGATAGACAAGAAAAGGATCAAGGTCCTTGATTGGAGAAAAAATAATTATAATGGTATGATGGATGAACCAGCCGAGGTACACTGAAAGGAAAAATTGGCTAACAAAAATGACCAATGAAACAATGTAAGATTTTTGAGCATGAGATAGAAAAGGTGCAAGAGAAATATATTCCATTAACAAATAAGGGAAAATGACCTAACAATGGGATCCTATGGATTAATAAAACAAAACTGGAGCTCAAGCAAAAAAAGCATTTGAACAGTAGAGAACGGAAAGGAATTCAGAAGTGAATACAGTAAAAGTAGGAAAAGTAGTTAAAACGACGATTAGTGAGGCGAAAAGGAACCATGAGGAGAACATAGACAACAAATCAAAAGAAATAGCAAGGTATTCTATAGGTATATTACCAATTTAAAAAAGTAAAGCAGGGACAGGACCAATTAAGGGGAGACGGGAAATGGCAGAAATACTAAATAAATACGTTGTCTCAGTTTTTATAAAGGTAACTGCTAAAGAAAAAATAGTAAGATCAAAAAGGGCAGGTTGTAAAATTGCAATAGTTAAGATAGGGAGAAGGGAAGTATAAAATAATTTACATAATTTAAATAAAGTAAGACACCTGGGCCAGATGGACTGCACCCAACGATCCTTAAGGAAACCAGGGAGGAGATAGCTGAGGCTCTTATGTAAGAATTCTGAGGAGAATGGGATCGTGCTAGAGGACTAGAGAATGGCCACCGTATTACCTGTTTTTGATAAGGGTGATAAAGCTAATCCAAGAACCTACAGGCTAGTCATGATGGGAGTGGGGGAACCTCTCAGTTAGGGAGTGAACACTAGCCAGAGTTCCCGTTTCTTAATCACAAAATTGCACATGGCTCACAATTTGAGACTGAATTTAAAACTAATTTCACACAATCTTCTGTGGGAAGAGAATGTTTTTTAGGCTATGACTATTTGAATTATGTCACTCAGGTTGGTGGTGAACCAATGCTTTATATAAGTTCAGTATCTCTATGTCCCTTACTATGATCTGTGTGTATCCAACCAACCACACCCCCTAGATCTTGTTTGCTTTCATTACTGTCCCTGGACATTCTATTTTAATATCTCTGAGATTTCAAATCTTCAAGATCTCCATTCTAGCAGAGCAGTCGGGCAAGTGAAAAGGAGGCGTGAGAAATTTCTACTCAGGATATGAGCCAGCAGGTGACAAATTAGGTGATTGGGTGGATGGGGAAACCACCCAGAAAGTGCCATTCAAAGGCAAAAGAACAAGAAAAAAGAACTATTAATCACCAAAAGTACAAAAACTAAGAGGTAGGTAAAAACAGATTTCAAGACCCAAGATCGCACTCAATAGATCATAATAATCTGCAATAAAAAGAAAGAAATGACAGAAATGATTCTGCACATGAACATTCGTGACACATTTTATAACAATTATCAAATATCGTATTTTTAAAAAATACTTTTTTTCCTCTTGAGGAACGAGAAAAACAGGTTACACCCATGGTGAAACATTTTTTAATCATGACAGAAGTAAAATTGGTCATTCACTTTTTATGGTTGTTTGTGGAACATTTGATGTATGCAAATTGGCTTTCCCTACAAAATACAGTCTCTATACCTTAGAGTAAAATATAGTAAAATTACTTGGACACGTCCTCTCAATGTGAAGGGGACTATGTTAAATGCAAGGATTATTATAAATATTTTAAGACATAAATCACAAATCATAAAAAGAACATTTGATTCATCAAAGTTCCTCCACCTATAAACCCTGAAAATGAATCCACTATCCTATGGTGGGGTGTACCCTACACATTCTATCTACTGGGAAATGTTCTCAATAGATACTATATAGCTCATCCTTGAACTGTAAAAACAGTTGCTGCAGAATATTTTTCTGTTAAACCCTGGGTAGTTTCTTCTCCAGACACATTCCTTTTCTGCCCTTGGTCCCAGCAGCACAGAAACCACTGTACCCCTTGCAGTGCACCTCTTTGTTTATCAATGTCCTCACTTATCTCTATCATCTCCAAAACTGTTCCCAATGTGAACCATGTGATATTAAATTATAATCTTCTTAATTTGCTACTAAACAGTAACTTACATTTCAAAAGCATCTTCTACATAAAAAAAATCTCGAAATGTTTGACAAGTACTGTAGTGGTGGATATTGAATAAGAGGTTTAAAATATCTTGACCAAAGGTATGGACAGAATGTTTTTAGGAGGAATTTGAAGGCAGGGGGAGAGGTTGCAAGGCAAAGTGGTTTTGGAAGAGGATTCCAGAGGATTCCAGTGGCTGAAGGCCTACCACTGGCGGTACAACAAAAGTAGTGGGGAGCCAAATGTAGACCAGAATTGGAAGAGGGGAATGCTGGAAACTAGGACTGGAGAAGATTGTATATATAAAGGAGGGCAAGACTGAGAAAGGGTTTCAAGTTGAAGACAAGGACTTTACACTGAATCCTCTGAGGAACCAATGAAGCTCAGCAAAAATGGGAGTAATGTGCCAGAGAGAATGTCTTAGACTGGAACCTATAAGTGGAAGCCGGGAAATGGACAAAAGTTGAAGAGGAGGATTTAGTGGCTCTGGCCCAATATCTAACTGCACCAGAATCAAGACATCGGTATCAGAGGTATTCAGTCTCTAAAGCGCTCCACTATATTGATAATCTTGTTGTTTTTGAGTGAATCTGAAAGTATATTTCACAGCCATTGGTTGTCTTGTAGGGGTAAGTGGAATTGTCCTCTTATTGCATTGCCAGGAATCACAGTCTTACTGTCATCTATACTCCAGATTGCCTAGGTCACTGGAAAGTGTGGATACACACTCGCAGGAGACCACCAAGAATTGGACGGCCTTCATTGGATCACCAAGATCACATTCCTTTGCCTGTGACCTTGGAAGAGTACACAGACTCCTTTCTCACAAGAGTCCAATATAGATGTCAAGGCTAACATGTTCCATAAAAGAATGGTTTACATACACAGCTCTGCAAAATTATTAACATGTCTTTATGTGCTGCACAATCCTTGGCTCTTCATTTAAAGCATGGAATCAGGACTTTTTTTCCGACAAAAAGCACATGGTCACCAAATGGAAATATTACCCACAGTAAAATGTTGCATTCATGCACCACACCTGTTGAAGCAACTTTGTTGGTAGCACTTTTGCTTGTCGATCAGAAGGTTGTAGGTACATGTTCTGTGCTTGGTTAAGCTGACACCTCAGTGCAATACTTGGGAGAGCTGCAATTACCTGTGAACCACTTTAAGAGTCCTGTGGAGTCCTGTAGCTCAGTGGTGAGAGCACTCGCTTTGCAAGCGAGAGACCTGAGTTCAATTCCAGGCAGGTCGAAACCTTGGGCAAGTTTCCTTACTCCACACGCCTAATAATAATCCCTCCAAAAAAAACAAAAACAATAATAAATTGGTCATTTTCAATCTACGACTGTTTGTGGGACATTGCTGTGCGCAATTGGCTGCTGCGTTCGTCCACAAATATACAGTCAATTCACTTTACAGTGTTCTGTGAAGCGCTTTGGGATGTCCTCCCGACGTGAAAAGCGCTATATCAAATGCAAGGATTATTATTGTTATTATGATGTTATCCTCACTAATCTTCTGCAACCCCACTTTTCTGCTCGCATGCTCTGCTTGACAAACTCTGCCGTGTTGCACGTCTCCCACCTCCTTCGTCCTTCTACCCTTCTTTTTCACCCCCTCTCTCCTTGTCTTCAAAGTAGCCTGAAAAACTACCTTTTCAACCACATCTGTGATTAATGAGATTAAAAAAAATCAGTGGGTGACTAACGAGTGCCAGAAAAAGGAACCCGTGTGAAAGTGATTTTGTTTTGTTTCACAATTTGTTTGTGCAACAATCAGTGTTTTTGTATTTTTGTGCAAGCAAGTATACACACACATACACACACACGGGCATACAAACACAGATCTATAATAGTAATAATAATATAATAATAATAATCCTTGCATTTGATATACACACAGATATTCATGCACCTACCACAACACAGACATACACAAACATCATCATCCATACGCCCTCTTACAGTCATACATAAACACTCTCACACAATCATACACAGAAACAGTCACCCATATACCCTCACATAGACATACACACAGACACACATTGACACATTGACAAACAAATGGAATATATTTCTGAATCCCTTTTTCATTTTTTCACCCCCTCTATGTTTGCCAAAGGCACATCCATTTTGTGTGTGTGCATGTTTTTTGGGATGGGGTGGGGGCCAAGAGGGAGAACAGCCAAGGCCTCAGTGGGATGGGACTGGGCGACTGACCCTCTATTCTCCCTCTTTCCTTTTAGAAACCATCACTGCTTTCCATTACCCCATGACAACCTCTCTGACAAAATTAACTCACCATGGGAGGGAAAACAGTCTCACTTTTTGAAGACAGACTAACTTTCACTTTGAATGGCATGTGCGTGGGAATTGTAAAATGAAAGCTGTCTTGGTTCAATGATTCGGAGATGACCTGATGCTTTCTCTTGTGGGATCCTGTTGCTTAGTGGTTAGAGCACTCGCCTCACAAGCGAGATGACCTTGGTTTGGTTCCTGGGCAGGGTGAAACACTAGGCAAGTTTGCTTACTCCAAGCGCCTCTGTTTATCTAGCAGTAAGTAGGAACCTGGTTGTTAGTCGATAGGCGGATCACGTTTCCAGGGTAATAATCCCTTCCCAAAAATATATATATATACAAAAAATTAGTCACTCAGTTCACGACTGTTTGTGGGACACTGCTATGCACAATTGGCTGTCACGTTTCACCCACAAAATATACAGTCAGTTCACTTTTGAGTATATTTTGTGAAGCGCTTTGAGATGTTTATTTGAATAAAGCTCACAGGTACAAAAGTTATCAAAAAAGCTAATGGGATGTTGGCCTTTATCTCAAGGGGGCTGGAATATAAACAGAGGAAATGATGCTTCTATATGGAGCCTTGGTCAGAACCCATCTGGGATACTGCGTTCAGTTTTGGGCATCGCACCTCAGGAAAGGTATATTGGCTCTGGAGGAAGTGCAGTGCAGATTCACCAGAATGATACTAGGGCTGAAAGGGTTAAATTATGAGGACAAGTTGCATAAACTTGGTCTCTATTTCCTTGAATTTAGAAAGTTCAGGGGTGATTTGATTGAGATTTTTCAAATAATAAAAGGATTTGATAGGGTAGCTGCAGAGAAACTATTTCCTCTGGTAGGTGAATCCAGAACAAGAGGGCATGATCTTTAAATTAGAGCTAGGCCATTTAGGAGTGAAATTATCCAGCAGTTTTTCACCCAAAGTGTTTTGGAAATCTAGAACTCTCTCCCACAGAAGTCCGTGATTAGTGGATCCATTCAATTTTCAAGACTGAGGTGGATAAATATTTGTTAGGTCAGGATTTTAAGAGTTTATGGGGCAAAGGGGGTGGGGGGGGTGGTAATTGGACTTGAGGTACAGACCAGTCATGATATTATAGAATGGCAGAATAGGCTTGAGGGGCTGAATGGCCTACTCCTGTTTCTATGTTTCTATGTCTCGAAGACGTGATAAGGCGCTATATCAAATGCAAGGATTATTATTATAACTAGCAAGCAGCAAAAGTGTTTCACAGAATATACTGTAAAGTGCAGTGTCTGTATATTCTGGGGGTGAAATTAATACATTTCTATGAAGTTATAGCTAAAGGATCTTTATATCCAACAGCTAAAGCGAACCTTTGGTTTTAGTCAATGGATTATTCCTCCCGGTTGTACCCATCAGTACGCAGGCTTGCAAAAAGACTGCGTCATGCTCAAAAATAAGGTTATGGGATCTAACCTGTAACTTCTGACAGGATTGGGATGTAAAAACAAGGCCTCATCTACCTGTTCAGGTTAAAAATCCCATCACACTACTTGAAAGGGAATATCTTCCCTTCATACTTTAATCCTCCAGATAAATTGATCATCATTCTCTTTATTGCTGGGTGCATATTGACTGCCAGGTTTGCCTACAAATGGAGTCACTACATTTCACAGAAATTCTGTGTAAAGTGCTTTGAGATGTTTTAATGTTATGGGATCTATATTAAAAGCAATGGTTATGTGTTTCCTATTAAGAAAATCAGTTAGAAATTATCACATGCTAGACTAGCTAGTAAGTGGTAAATACAATACTAAAGTCAGAAAGTTTACCAATACCCTGAGATGACCACCCTTGACTCATTTTCAGTACAGAAGAGTACATTTTAAGGGATGGATTTGCTGCCCAAGCACAAGTGCCATTGTTGCTGGAATGGAAGGAATTAAACAGAATCAGGCCCTCGCATATCACACTATTTGCTGCATGGCAATTATAGTGAGGCATATATTTTACTGGCAGTAATATAAAACAGAAGGGCAGAAATAAGGCCAATTAAATCACTTCACCTGGAAATGCCCCCAAATGAATTATTCAGCGGATCATTTTTCATTTGACGTCCACAGAAATTCACGATCAGTTTGAGAGAAGTTTCACTAATAGTCTTCTTTGTTTTTATAAGTTACTCACTTGTGGTTTGCATTATGTGAAATAACTAATAACTATAAAGAGAGGGGATAAGGCATTGCCACCAATATTTCCATAACATTGCTCGCCTCTGCCCCTATCTCTACCCCTGAGCTGTCAAGAACTTCTTCAATGCCTTCATCACATCTAGGCTCGGTTATTTCAATGTCCTGCTCACTGGATACCCCAGCTCCTCCCTACACAAGCTGCAGATGATCCAGAACCCTGCAGCCTGTGTCCTTTCCCTCAGCAGCCTGATAACTCCACTGGCTCCCTGTCACAGAGCGGATCGACTTGATGATCCACACTCTCGTGTTTAAATCCCTCCATTCCTTGGCACACCCCTATCCCTCTAACTTCCTCTCTCTCCACAGCAGTACCCGCTGCCTCCATTCTACCTTCTCCACATCCCCCAAATCCTCTGCCCCGAAACTTTGCAACTCCCTCCCTCAACCCCTTCGCCTTGCCCCCTCCTTTCCCATCTTCAGCTCGTGCCTGAAGACTTTTCTTTTCGACCCCAGTTATGGTCACCCTCCCCCTCCCCCAGGCTCGGCCTTGGACTCCACCATTGTTAAACGTTCTGAGACGCTGCCCGGCATGGATGGCGTTATGTAAGTGCAAGCTGTTGTTGTTGATAAATGAAAATAAACTGCTCCCTAGAAGAATGACTGGTCAATTATTTTGCCTTTGACAATGATATAAATATATAACATGCTCCCAACTGTATAACACACTTCTGAAAATTATGTGTAGTGCACAGTTAATCATATATTTAGACAAATGTATGAACATTAATGGCTTGAAGGGGTATGGGGATCAAAATGATCAAAGACGATCAAAATGAGCAGGAATACTGGTGGCAGGGAGTGGGGAAGGGAGGGCCGATCAGTGCTGAATTGCACAAACGTTAGTGCATGATCTTCTGTTGTAAAACCACAGGTATTTTAAATCAAAGGAAAGTTTCCCTAGTATCCTAGTGTCCTACTCAGCAATACTTTAGACAAACCTATCATTCACTTCATGGCTGTTTGTTTGTTGCTATGTATAAATTTGCAACAATGGTTACCTGCAAACAAACCATCATTATTTGTGAAGTTTTGATGTTATAAGGGAATATCAAATGCAAGGATTATTATGTTATCGTTGTATGCACAGAGAAACAAGCTCACAAAACAAACTTGAGGCATTTTGAGATGCTCTTTTAAGCAAAGAATGCGAGAATATATTTGAGAATAGCTTTGAGCCTTATTCAAGGGATTTGTATATGGAGTGTACAGAGCAGAATAATGTATGATCATTTGAGCCCTATATGTATGTCTAATACTTCCTATTAGGTGTAATTCTTAATGGGTGTAAATTCATTCCTCATGCATTCTTCCAGTCTACACCACATCCTAATGATTAATTACAGAATCAGACAGTGTGCTCCCTTTCTCTGAAATTTACCTCAAGCCCGATGTGTCAATTCTCACTGTCCAAGGTGGATTACCTCATAGGGGAGTGCCCATTGTACGTTAGCTAGAGTGTCTGTAAATGAGTTAAACACAGCTTCTGTCAAGCACACATCAAAGCTTCACAAATCAGATTAGGAATAAGGTGCAAATAGCTCTAGAAAATAACAAATGCCTGTTGGATTGGGATAGATCTGATCATCTGGCCAGGCCATTTGGTCTGTCGAGTACGGAGGCAAGATATGATGAGCTGCAGAGCTTCCTGTCAAGTGTCAATAAACAACAGGGAGTACCCAAGAACAAAAGGTCAAGCTCCTATGTTGTGTTTTAGTTTTCTTAATTTAGTGCATCATATTCCAAACAGCCAAAAGTGACTTGTGCTTCGCTCTGGTTCAATAATTCTCGGTCAGCAAGGAAACAACCATATTTTAATCTGCCATGATTATGATAGTTGTGTGCAAGCAGGTGTCACTCAAAAAGGCTGCCAAAATTGCTTAAAATATTCAATTTGGAGTTGGCATTGAAGGATGAATGTAGACTGAGGTGGAATAACAATGGGACACAATGGGTTTTGTGCTGCAAAAGCAGAGAGGGCGGGTGGGTATGTAATCTGTGGAGGGCAAGAGAATGGGTGGGTAGGGGAGCTATGAGAATGGATAAACATTCAGAATTTTTTGCCATCCACATATGCACGCATTTTCACAGGGATCACTGGCTAATGATGATAATAATAAAAAAGAGATCAGGCTCAGGAATACTGGCTGATTTTTCCTCTCCCTCGCCCAGGGCTGTTGAGAGACTATGTAGCACCACTGCTATTGCTTCCAGCAAAGATCAGCTAACAGCGCTGATTGAAGATTGTACATGCAACCTTTTGACTCTCTGTGGCTCAGTTCTCCACTTTGTAGCAACTTTACCAACTCAATCATTGACGACATCACCCATCAATCTTCAATAGACTTCTCGTGAAGCTCACGTACATTTTATTGAATTAACAAAAACTACATGCAGATGATCATCGCCCAGAGAAGAGGTTATGGTTTTGAAAATATTTGCAGGAGCTCTGACAATCAGCCAAGTATTTCTGTGATCTGAACAAACTATTACTTGTGGTTAAGGCGTTAACCAATCTGGCGTAAATCATCTTGGGAACAGGATGAAATAAAAGAAGATGAATACATTTCTGTTTTGGAGACTCATGATAAAACATTATAACCCTCCCACATTTAAAATGAACAAATAAGGTAGAATTCTTTCCCCCGCTCCTCCCCCATCATTTTCTATGAACGAAGTGTAACTAGAAATGCAGCCAAGTGATGATTCATCCAATGGTCTGGTGGGTACAGGTACTGTCTGATGCAGCACCTGGCCATGCAGATTTAAATCCAATTTTGGTTTAAATCCAATTTTCTTGTCTGATCTGAGTAGGGTAGCAGTTGGGAGCTAAAATTGACCCCAAGATCCCTAGGTGAGAGAGATAAAATTACCCAGGCTCCTGAGTGGAAGAATTCCACCAAGACTAACACTATTTTCTAAGCATTTCAAAATCTGCAGAAGTTGACATATTCTTGAAGGCAATCTTGATTTTGAAGCAGTTTTCGAATGGTTCTTTTCAGATAATTTTGACAAAGGCAACAATGGAGTTGCTTTGGTCCTATAATATTATTATTAACAACTAGCTGTACCTGCTGCAGCTACGCTTGCAACCAAAGGATCCAATATGGAATGTAGATTGACACACAGACAGACGAACAGACAGACATTTCATCTTTATCTATACTCAGCTAGGAGGACTCCTGTGGGAGAACTCCTGTGGGAGGACTCCTTTTGTTTTGGCGCGGCCACCAGGTGTAACTGCAATGTATGCGTACAAACATGTGATGCCCACAGCGCCACTTTGAGTTGGAGACCACCAGGTGCAACTACAGCAAAAAACGCAACACTGAAAATATCTCATGAATGATAAGAACTACCTGAAATCTAATATGCCCAGGTCATTCCCATTTGCAAGACCTTTCCAATGAGGTATAAATCGTGTACCTACTTCAATCGTTTATTGAGATCCTTTTTGAAGCGCAAACATACATTGTTGTTTTATTAGTATAGATAATCATCATCATCCTTGTATTTGGTACAGCGATTTTTATGTCATGAGGCTGACCCAAAAGCCCACAGGAAGTGAAGTGGAATGACTGTATTTGTAGCCGAACACAGCAGCTCAATTGTGCACAGCAATATCTCACAAACAGCCACAAAATGAATGACCAATTTTATGACCAATGGGGGATTATTGGCCAGAATCCAGGGAGAAACACATTTCTCTTTTCAAGTAGTGCCATGGGATCTTTAATGATAGCTTGAACAGGCAGAAAGGACCACGATTTAACGCCTCATCCAAAGGACGGTACCTCCCATGATTGAACTCCTCCACCTCAAATATCTCAAGTAGGATACAGAATTTATTGTAAAATGACTGTGTATTTTATAGACTAATGCGGCAGCAAATTTGCACACAGTTTTATCCGACAAACAGCTGTGAAATATATGACCAATCTTATCTGGGTTATTTTGAATGATAGTCAATCTAACATTAATTTAAGTTATAATTTCTAAAAGGTTTGTGGAGATGCAGGTAACATGTTCATTGATATCAAATTTCAAGACAATGGTCCTAAGAAAAAAAAGCTTGAAAAATGTCATGCCTCAGGATGACTGGTTCTGATGAAGATTTGCACTTGAAATATTATTCTACATGGTTGTGAAAATAACAATCCAGTGGATTATTTTCTGGTGGAATCTGTCTATCAACACAAAACATAGTGGTCTTTTTGTATTGTGTAGTGAAAAGACAACTGGCATTCAGCAGTGAACTCCAGTGGAGGTACTGGTTTGATGGTCCAAATCGCCTCTTTCTGTCTGTAATCTATGGATTTACTATCAACAGATTTTTAAGAGGGCTGGGAACATTTGAAATCGATAGGAAGGAATTTAGCAAAAATTGAGTGTCTCTTGAAATAAACAGCGCTGGCACCCATTCAGGCTTCTATTGGGTTTAGAATGTGCTAAGTGACGGCTGGTTTGATGAAACACAGGCAGCAGCAAGTCAAAGTTCAGTTACTGTAAAATTAACTTTACAACTTCTGTATTCTCAACACTGGTTCAATCATTGATTTACAGATTCTCTGACCCCAACGGTACTCTCTGGATTATTTTCAACTGATCCTTCAATTTATGGATCTTTTCCCTGTGGATTTAGAATGGGAAATCTCATTGTAAGATTGTGAAAAATCACAGCACTATTTTTAATGATCACTTTAGGCATTTGAATTAAGACTGAACTGAAGATTTTTTTCTAAATTTTCCATGATCTTAAATTTCAAGACAATGGTCCTAAGAAAAAAAGCTTGAGAAATGTCATGCCTCAGGATGACTGGTTCTGATGAAGACTTATATCTGAAATGTCATTCAATATTTGCTTTCAGATAAATCCTTGCATTATAATGTAGCACTTTATTCTGAAATGCCCATACACGCTTTACAACTATTGACACAATAGTTGCTTATATTCTTACATTATTGAAGTATAATGTAGGGAAGTGCGAAGTCATCCACCTAGGGAGCAAAAACAGTAGAGCAGGTTATTTTTTAGAAGGGGAGAGATTGGAATGTGTTAGCGTCCAGAGGGACTTGGGTATTCTTGTACACCAATCACAGAACGTTAGTCTGCAGGTTCAGCAGCAATTAGGAAGGCGAACGGTATGTTAGCGTTCATTATGAAAGGATTAGAGTACAAGAGCAGGGAAGTCTTGCTGCAACTGTATAGGGCCCTGGTGAGATCACACCTGGAATACTGTGTGCAGTTTTGGTCTCCTTATTTAAGGAAGGATGTTCTTGCCTTGGAGGGGGTGCAGCATAGATTTACTAGGTTAGTACCAGGGATGAAGGGGATGAGTCACGAGTCACGAGGGTAGGCTGACCAATTTGGACCTATATTCTCTAGAATGTAGAAGAATTAGAGGGGATCTTATAGAAATCTATAAGATCATCAAAGGGCATGAAAGAGTAGATAGTGGGAGATTGTTTCCCTTGGTTGGAGAAACTAAAACCAGGGGTCACAACCTTAAAATCAAAGGCCAGCCCTTTCGCACTGAGTTGAGGAAGAACTTCTTCACTCAAAGGGTGATGAATGTATGGAACTCGCTACCCCAAAGGGCTGCTGACACTCAGTGCTTGAACATATTCAAGACTAGGATAGATAGATTACTTATTGCAAAAGGTATTAAGGGATATGGGGATAAGGCAGGGTTAGGTTATTAGCTGGAGTTAGATTAGAAGATCAGCCATGATTGAATGGTGGGGCAGGCTTGAAAGGTCAAATGGCCTACTCCTGGTCCTACATGTTATGTTATGTTATGTTACACTCTAAAACAATAGAGAAATAAATCAGTCCTTCAGGATATTATTGTAAAAGGAATAATTGTAGAAGAAGTTATGCAACTAATATTCTCCATCACATTAAATAATGCCCTGAAAGGAAATAATTGCCAAATACTAGTCAGGAAGTTATGTCACCTCAACCCACCAGTTGCACTCCCACACACATGGTCTGTGTATCATATAACAATCTGTTTTTACAAGTATTTTTCATCAAACTATGAACAAGGACAAGGACCAAGAAAAGTATTTTTCCAAATGAAAATTAACTCAGTCACCAAGAAAAAGTGAATGACAATGTGAACAATATCAACCCAATATGTAATTTGGTATCAGTGCTTATATGGGAAATATCTGTATATTGTTTTACATATATAGATATATTATAATATGTAATAAATTACAATATCTGTATTTAGGGACTCCTGGATACTGCTCACAAGAAAGATTAGACAGATTGGAGCTTCTCTCTATGGATGAGATGATTGATAGGGGACCCGTGCACTACTCGAAAAGAGTAGTGGTGTCCTGACCCAAATAAAATTGGTTATTTACTTCATGGCTGTGTGTGGCAAATTGTTGCTCACAAACTGTACCAAATTGGCTGCTACTTTCACCCACAAAAAGCACACAGTCACTTCACTTTACAGTATATTCTGTGAAACAGAATACATTAATTATACTTGGAGATAACTTGTAACTCATCCTTTAGTGGCAGGAAGATGAATATTCATTTTCATGGAATCACAGCACAGAAGGAGGCCAATCGGCCTATCATGTCTGTGCCAGCTCTTTGAAAAGAGCGATCCAAGTCAATCCCACTCCCTTGCTCTCTCTCCATAGCCCTGCAAATGTGTCCTCCCCAAATAGTTATCTACTTCTTTCTTAAAAGTTGTTATCGAATTGGCTTCCACCACCCTTTCAGGCAATGCATTCCAGATCTGAACAACTCGATGTGTGAAAAAATTTCTCCTCACCTCCCCTCTGTTTCTTTTAACAACTATTTTAAATTGGTGTCCTTGGGTTACCGACCCACCCGCCAGAGGAAATAATTTCTTCTTGTTCACCCTATTGAATCCACTCATAATTTTGAAAACTTCTATTAAGTCTCCTCATAACTTTCTTTGCTCCAAGGAGAATAATCCCAGCTTCTCTAGCCTCTCCTGATAACTGAAGTCCCTCATTCCTGGTACCATCAGGGTAAATCTCCTTTGCACCCTCTCCAGTGCCTTGACATCCTTTCTAAACTGTGATGCTCTGTATGCGTTTTTAACAGCTTTGTCCGCCTGTCCTGTCACCTTCAAGGATTTACTTATATAAACCCCCAAGTCTCTCTGTTCCTTCACTTCCTTTAAGATTGTACCATCTAGCTTATATTGCCTCTCCTCATTCCTCCTCCCTAAATTTTGCTTGAGGCTTTCATCAGCAGCAGAGAATATGACATAATTGAAGGGTTTTTCTTATTTCTTTTGAATCCCAAAGTCCAGGAAACCAAACCTGAGCAAAATATACATTAAGAATCCTTTGCAAAGAAAATGCTTTCATTTGGAAAGGTTCTATAGCTTAATTTCCAGAGTGTTTATGATCATGTCACTATTCTAATTGATTTACCTTTTTGGAAACATTAAAATGTGCTGATTTCTTTCACCCTGGCTGAAACATTGTGCCTTGTTTTTGGTCAAATGGAAGCTGTAAGGATCATCAATAAAATAATACATTTGTGAATCAAAGTTTTCATCTTAATTAAGGCCTGGTTCCTTAATACCATATTTCTCTTCCTAATTTTTCTATGTTGAGTATGAAAAACAGATTTGAATTCCAAATGATGCACCTCTTATTCTTGATGTTGCCTTGATTACAGTAAATAACTCGTCACTCCAAGAGAAAGTGATGATTTATCGGAGTGGCGAGTTAAGGCATATGTATGAATACATAAATAAATGCAGCCAGGATATTGACAGCATGATGACTTAAGTGATAGTGACCAATTAAGGCAGGGTTCAGTTATCAGGAGTATACTGTATACAATCCTTCAAATGGACTTGGAATAGTATTCGGGCCTTACGTTGAATTTCACCAATGTCAAGAGGTTGTGGGTTCAAGCCCCATGACAGGATTAGTAACTCATAATATAGACAGATGCTCTAATGCAGTATTGGGTATATGCTGCATTGTTGATGATGACATCTTTCGGATGAGACGTTAAATTCAGGCCTTGTCTGCCTGTTCAGGTGGACACTAAAGACCCCATGGCACTCTTCGAAAAGGAAATTTCTATGGTGTCCTGGCCAACAACCTCCCAAATAAAATTGATTCACTTCATGGCTGTTTCTGGGTCATTGCTGTGTGCAAGTTGACTGCTGCTTTCACCCACAGTCACTCCACTTTACAGCATATCCTGCAAAGTGCTTTGAGACATCCTCCTCACATAAAGAGTGTGTTATGAAATGTAGACTTATATTTGATATTGATATTGTGTCTATTGCATTGCATTTATAAATCTAGGAAATGAGGTGTGTTTTGTCTTAAACCCAAATCCATATTAGGATATTTGGAATCTGCAAGATGTATTTCAAGGAGAAGCAGTTCCACATAACAGGATTCCTGGAAACCCAGGCCATGGAGCCAGGGTGCAATGTACTCTTTGAAACTATCCCTCTGAGTTAAGCCCTATATTTCCACTAATCGCCTCTTAATAAATTTATCAGAATCCTTCTTTCCTGTTCCCT
Organism: Callorhinchus milii; assembly: GCF_018977255.1. Taxonomy (NCBI): domain Eukaryota; kingdom Metazoa; phylum Chordata; class Chondrichthyes; order Chimaeriformes; family Callorhinchidae; genus Callorhinchus; species Callorhinchus milii. The sequence continues at coordinate 93,698,439 of NW_024704743.1, read as the reverse complement.
CTGAAGAACTTCAGACTCTCATCTGGTTATAATTTTCAAGGACTTTTATTCTTTATGATTGGTAAGCAACTATTTTTGTTCCAGCCTGCCAATGCTATAGTAATAACTATTAATATAGGTACTTGCATTTGATATGGAGCCTTTCATTGTTGAGAGGAAACAATGAACTCACATTGTTGAGAGTTCCTTCTCAATCATCAAGGACAAGTCTAATTCTATCACTCTATCCTCATAACTTAGTGTGTTTTGAGCATCAGGGGTAAGAAGAGCAAACTATTTATGTTGTGGAGGAAAGATGAGATTGGCCAAATAGTCTGTTTCTGTGCCAATAACAGTCTATGATTCTATTGTTGATTTAACATGATTCAATTTGAGTTAGGCTGATTTTATGGTTTTACCTACAGATTGTATGTAGGTATTGTGAGAAGTCATTTTTGAAGGCAAAGAGAAACTAATCATAGTGTTAAATGGTTCAGGCCTGTTCCGTTATTTAATCTAAAGGACTCTGCAGGCAATATGCAACTGAACTTGGAAACTCTTTCCCAAACTTGGATTGATTCAGATGTCTGTGATTTCACCCACAAATATACAGTGAATATATAATTCACGGTATATTGTGTGAAGCCCTTTGAGACGTCTTGAAGACATGATAAGGTGCTATATCAAATGCAACGATTATTATTATTATTAATAGTATTACAGCAAAGATCTTAATGTCAGCTTGTCTCAGTTGGTAGCATTCTCATCTCTGAGTCATAAGATTATCAGTTCAAGCCCTACATCAGGACTTTGAACTCACATAGTCTAGGCTGATGTTTGAATTGAATGCAGTGGTGGGGGTACTTTGCATTATTGGAGGTGCTGTCCTTTGGATGAGCTGTTAAACCAGGACCTCTTTGACCTGTTCAGATGGATGTTCAAGTGTCACTATTTGAAAAGAAATGGGAGCTTCTCCTGGTGCCCTGGCCAACAACCTCGCAAATAATATTGATCATTCACTACGTGGCTCTTGTGTGGTGTTGCTGTGTGCAAATTAGTTGCCACTGCCTCACTACAAAATACATGGTCGCTACATTACATCCTGTGAAGCCCTTTGAGACATCCTCCTGATGTGAAATATCAAATGTAAGGCTTATTGTTTATTATTAGAATTCGAGATGTTAATATAAAACATAATGATAATTTCTGTTTAGGATGAAATTCTTAGTCATGGAATTAAGCCTTAAAATGTAAGATTCTCCAGTATTTTGGAAAATTCTTCAATTCTTAAATTCATTATTTGTTTGGAAGCTGTTTTTCTGCCATTCTTAACAGGAATTGTGAGAATTTCAGATTCACTTTTCAGTATCATTCACAGTATCTAATTATGTTCCATCACTGAGGACCTTTCAAGAAATAAAAGTTCTTTTCATGTCATCTCCAACTGATTGGAACGGACACGGTGCAGCCGTGAGTACTGAAATAGACATATATTGATACTCAAGTAGATTTCACACTATAGTAATAAACTGGTAAATGATGATGGCAAACTAACAGCTAGCTCCATAACCAAATTTTAAAACAAAACATGGGGGTTTGACTGGAGCCTGTCTTGACTCGGTAGACAGTGAGATTAAACTGTCTAGGTCTGTGTGGAGGTTTATGATTGTAAACTCACAGGAAGCACTGTGAATCTTTATTAGGGATCAGAGAAGGGTTCGGATTTGACATATCCAGTTAAAAGGTGTTTAATGCTGTTGGGTGTTTGACATTTCCTGCCATTTCTCGTTTCACAAGAAACATCCTATGGTTTTCAATACTATTAAAAAGCAAGTGCTCTTTGGAAGTGAATAATGCAATGCTTCAATACTGATTCAATATGATTTTTAAAATATTTCACCCTTTTAGTGTAAGAAGTCTCCTTCCTTCTCAGCAGCTCATCTAACATTATGCCCATGTTGATTGTGACATTTTGCATATTATGTTGGTTATCCAACTTTATAGTAGTCCCACATGAATTTAGCCTTTTGTTTGGGCATTGTGTCTAGGATTCCTTTGACCTGTCCTTGCTGTTCTAAAATACTGACAGTGCAGATCCTAAATCGGCCCCAAACAGACTCTTTTATAGCCCCAAATTCAATCTGATAATGCCAGTTTGTCTTCAAATTAAGGATGACACTGAGTTGTGGATTTTTTTAAATTCAATCCTAAATCATAAGTTAGTCTTACAGGCAAAGACAAGGTAGAATTTTGGATTGTGTGTCTGTGCTGGTGCCTGATTTGTTAGACCTTATGGCTGTTTGTGGAACCCTGCTGATTTTTGCCGGAAAATGGCTGATGCATTTTCCTTCCTGTGTAATTGCCTGTCAAGGGCCTTTTTATAATCCTTCCATTTGGTATAACACATTTCATATCGGGAAGATGTCCTAAAACGATTCACAGGATTCACTGTAAAGTGAATCCACACTGTAAAGTGTGTTTTGCAAGCAAATGTGGGACAGCAATGTCCCACAGATAGCCCTGATGTGAGCATTTTTTTCTGGGGGATAGTTGGCAAGGACACTGGGAGAAATTCCCTTCTCTTTTTTCAAATAGTGCATGAGATCTTTAACATCCACCTGAACAGCTTTAACATCTCCGTTGTTTAACAAGTTATTCGAAAGACAGTACTTTCAGCAATGTAGTGCACTGCCAGAGCTACATTCGTGTGTCAGTCAAGACTATTTGAGTTAAGCTTTTGACTCAATGTGAGAGCCTAACCATTCAACCATCCATGCCTTTATTTGTTTTGATCTTACACCATTTCTAGTGGTTTTAACCTTAAAATAATTGCCTGAAAGTTTAACATTGGGCAGAATTTGGAAAAATCTTAAATCCATTTATAATTTTCAAATCAGGTGTCCGCAGTTGTTAAGAAAGACTTACTGGCTTCTAAAATAAGATTGAATTGAACAAATAGTTCGGTCCTGACACTTTTCACTGTCGAGTCTGTTTGGCTGTATGAAGAGCCAATGTGAGATTCAACTCATAATTAAGTGTTGGGAGATCTAAAGCCATGAGAATCAATCATTTTACAATGCTTGTTGACTCTAGAGAAAGACTTATATTCAAAGAAAATGAGGCAGTTTAACAGCTTTAACAAAGTCACAAGCTCATTCATTACAACAGTCTTCTCTCGTGTAATAATTCAAGCATCCCACTCTTCAAGGTAATGAGGAGTGAACAGGAAGGTGGGATTAGACTGACTCATGGAGGAAAACATCAGTGCAGATTTGATGGGCTATGTGGGAATTTCTGTATTGTAAGAGTCTTGGATTCTCTTGGGTGTGACATTTCTTGGTAGTATTGCACATTGAGCTTTTGGAGAAGTATGGTTAAAATGGGAAGTCATATTAGTGGTTGACATGGTCAAAGGCATTGCGCCTACAACAATAACAACAACAAGATTCCATTTATAGAGCGCCTTTCATGTCGGGAGGACGTCCCAAGGCGCTGGAAGGTTGGGTCAGGACACAAGCAGGGGGAAATGGTCAGGATGAGGGGAGGGAAGCGAGGGAGCGAGGAGGGGGTAGGGAGTCGAGAGAGGAGCCTAATGCTTGTCAGAATGTATTGCCATCTTTTGGGTATTCTCCTTCTACATGTTACATTGTTCTCTGCAGATATCACTTTCTTTATAATGTCAAACAATTACTCTGTTTTCAGAGCTACTTCCTTATAACTTCATAGAGCCATTTAACTGTCTTTTCACTATTTAAAGTCACTTAAAATTGACCTTAAAAATCCAGTTTATGTATCCAAATACTTGCAGCTATTATAAACAGAAGATCCAATAGGAAACAGTGGAACATCTGTTTCATCGTGTTTGTGAGAAAGGTCTTTATAAGTTAAATCACTTGTGACTGTTACTCATGATTGATGACGTTCGCTTCATGTCTGGAACAAAATGTGTGTTCTATTTTCCCTTTGTGCTTCAGTTAAAATATTATTAATACAATATAACACTACAGTAATGCATATAATTTATGGCTCCCAGGAAACATGAGGTTCAACAAAACAAAGTTAGGAGAGTTGGACAACTTTTGATTTCCAATAGGGAACAAATATACTTGCAAGCCTTAGTAATCAGTTCAAATTCTTGACAAATGCATGGAATCTTGTGGTCAGGACTGAGATACAAACAAGTTCAACATGTTACAGATATTTTGTCAGCATAAATTCTGCAAGAATAAATGAACAAATAACTCTCATTGCACATAGCACTGGATTGCCCTCTGATTAGTCTGAACCAAAGTGCAGTGACTGAATGTATTGGATACTTGAATCTCGTGGCTCAGTGACTTTCTCTTTCCATGCTTCATTTCCACTCGTATTTAGCAGCTGTGTTGAAACCATGTGATATCCCAGATTTGTACCATAGTTCAGTTGAAGGTCTTTGCTGTGTTTCGGCATGTCAGCTGAGTTAACATTTTACACAGTGCGGCAGATTGCCTTGGGCTGCTATCATACTGAGAATGCTTTGTTTCCTGCAGCCTGCCCAATCAGAACTCTGTATCCAGAGAATCTCAGTACGAATAGGTGACCTAAATGAGGTGAAACAGGTATGAAGATTCATGTCTAGACAAAGGTCTTCTTTAGTGACTTAAAACAAATATAGTATACGTTTGCAGCTTTCTTTAGGAATGCTAGAAGCAGATCACCTGTCAATAAACGCTCTCAGCTGAACATGTTTTGTCACTGGCTGTTCTTAGAGCATTGATTACTTATTCAGAGCCTTTCAGTGGCAGTAAGCATTTTATTTCATTGACCTTTTTAAAAAAAAGTCTTGTTCCCACCCAGGCAAAGTATTTTACTGCAATTGTTGACTGAATTGTTGATCAAATGCATGTTTAGTCATGTATAATGATGCTTGATCCATGGGAAGGGAGGTGTGGTGGGGGGAGCAAAATGTCATGATTTTTTCTGTCATTTGCACTGGTGGGTTTTCTGAGAGTGAAGAGGGATTAATTCCACTGATGTTCAACACTGCGAGATGTGAAATTTCTCATTGTCTTAGCCTTAACACCATTGCATTAAAAATTTAAGATTGCATAGAAGTTTGAAAGTTCTTAAAATGTATTCTTAATTTGAAATTTGTTTGTTCCCAGTACTTTCTGTTGAAAAATATCTTCAGCATCAAGACTGATCTTAACAATTTTTGAAAAAAATCTGCACAATCTCAAATTGTAAGAAAGTTATTATTATTATTAATAATAATAACAATCTTACATTTGTCACATAGACTTTCACTTCAGGCAAACATCTTAAAGTGCTTCACAGGGTAAAATGTGAAGTGCTATGACTGTACATTTTGTAGGCAAATTTGGCAGCTAATCTGTCCATGGCAATTCTCATAAACAGCCATGAAATGAATGACCAATTTCCACAGAAATTCCCTTCTCTTTTCAAACAGTGCCATGGGATCTTTAAAATCCACTTGAATAGGCAGACAGGACCTCGATCTAATGTCTCCTCTGAAGGATGGCACTTCCAACAGTGCAGCACTACCCAGCACTCATTGGAGAGTTAGCTTATATGAGGTTAAAGCCTTGATGTGGGTCTTGAAAGCACAACCTTCTGACTCAGAGGTAAGAGTGCTGCCAACTGAGTCAGGCTGATACACAACTATCTTTAAGCTAGGTTAATGAGGGAATTCAGATCTCTGGTGTGTTTGGTGACAGAAATCTTTCTGCAATGAAACAGCTAAAAAACACAGCTAAAAAAGCTGAAAAACAGCCAACCTGGCTTAGTTCTCCATTATTACACTTGTATTATCATGATTTCTTTTCAACCCACAAATGCAGTATCCATGAGGTGTCAAGGAAACATTAAAACCCCTTAGTAAACTTATTAAAATTAAATGATATAAATGTTTACCTAACAGACAACAACAACAACAACAAGATTCCATTTATAAAGCGCCTTTCACGTCAGGAGGACGTCCCAAGGCGCTGCACAGATGCTAATTACTGATGAAGTTCTTCACTCTTCCAACCTAATTTAAACATTGAGCGATCCTTAATCTGTACCCCTTAAAATCCCCCATTGTCTGCAACATTAATGTATCTGACCAGGGCTCCCTCTGCTTCTATCTGTGACAAGGGCTTCCTCTGCCTCCTCATCCTCCTGGATCTCTTTGCCGCGTTCGACACAGTCGACCACCCCATCGTCCTCCACCGCCTCTCCTCCCTCATCCACCTTAGAGGGACCCCACTTGCGTGGTTTGAGTCCTACTTAACCAAATGCTTCCATTTCTCCTACTAGCCTCGCCCAGTCACCCCGCCCGGCTCCATCCTTGACCCTCTTCTTTTTCTTATCTGTATGCTCCCTCTGGCAATGTCATCCGCAGACATGGAGTAAACTTCCACATTTATACGGATGACACACAAAGCTACTTTGCCTCCTCCAGTCCCAACTCTAGGTCTGCTGATGTTCTATCAGCTTGTCTGGCAGACATCAGGGCTGGATGAGTGCAAACTTCCTGCAGCTGAATGTGAACGTCTTAAGACGGAAGCAATACTCTTTGGCTCCCGTCAACGTCTTCACTCCTGCGGATCTGAACTCCTCAATCTCCCTGGGATCTCCCACATACTCACCGAACCAGTGTACAATCTAGGCATCTGGTTCGACCCTCAGCTGTCCTTCCTCCCCCGCATACAATCCATAGCTCCACTACTCAAAAGATCCAGCTTATTCAAAACTCTGCCGCCCGCGTACTTACCTGGACCAAACCGCGTACCCACATCTCACTAGCTCTGGCTCTGGCATCACCGAATGGATTGACTTCAAGATCCTCACATTCAAATCCCTTCACTCTCTGGCACCTCTGTATCTCTCCGACCTCCTCACTCCCCAATTCATCACCCGGCGTCTCCGCTCGACTGGCACTCGCCTCCTGCTCATCCCTCACACCCTCTGCCCCACCATCGGAGGTTGTGCTCTCAGCCACTGTGCCCCCAAACTCTGAAACACTCCCTCAATTCTTCCACCTTGCCCCCTCTTTCCCTTTTTTTAAGCCCTTCCTGAAAACCTTCCTCTTTGACTGTGCTTATGACCACCTCCCCCCCCCCCCCCCCCCGGCTCGGAGTTAGGCTCTGTTAAGCTCTCTGAGATGCTACCCTGCGTGCAAGTTGTTGTTGTTGTAATGTACACATTTTCTGCTGGAATACCAGATCTCCTAACATTTAGATATTGTCCCATGTTTTTTCTCTTCTCCAGTGCAGATATTGCATTTTCCTATATTATTTCTTTACCAGATACTGGTACCTGCATGAAACTGCAATTAGATTGATAGATGTTCCATTAGCTTTCAGAAACACCACAAGATCGGTTTGGATGGTGAAATCCTTTGGTCTGTTTGATCCTTCAAGAAAATCATCCCTAACATCCTGCCATCACATCACAAGCAATTTTTAAAAAAATGATATGCTTCTCAAAACTTTCCTCCTGAACCACGCCTTTGGCCACCCTCCCTGCCTTTCACCCGCCCTGATCCCGATCCCTAGCTCGGGTCCAAATCCCTGACTGTCCAGCACCTTGGGATGTCCTCCTGACATGAAAGGCACTATACAAATGTAATTTTGTATTGTATTGTATTTGTGTCCTGGCCTCAAGCATCCTTCCTGTTAACCTGTTCTAGTTATTAAATACTGTCGAGGGAAAGAAGTATAGCCTGCTGCCTGTCCTGAAACTGTTCTTTGCAACCTTAAATCCGTGTTCTCTTGTTCTGGTGTCCAAAAAGCAATGTTCTGGATTTACTTTCTCATTCTCATTTAAAATTGTATAAGGTCCCCTCAAAATTGCATTCTTCAACATGGTTCTATTTACTTGTTTCCATTTAGATGTCAGCCTGTCTCAGTGGTAGAACTCTCACCTTTGAGTCAGAAGGGTGTGGGTTCATGCCCGAATTCAGGACTTGGAATCACATAGTATAAGATGACACTCCAATGCAATGCTGGGGGTGTGCTGCATTGTCTGAGGTACCGTTCTTCAGATGAGACGTTAGGTGGACGTTAAAGATTCCATTGCACTATTTGAAAAGAGAAGGGAGTTTCTCCTGGTGCCAAAAAAAAATTGGTCACTCACTCCATGGCTGTTTGTGGGACACTGCTATGTGCAACTGACTGCTGCATTTCACCCACAAAATGCACACTTGATAATATATCCTGAAAAGTGATTTGAGACGTCTCAACGTCATGATAAGGCATGATATCAAATGCAAGGATTATTATTTATTAGTAATATTGTTATTAATTGGGCATCTTTAACAAGCCCAAATATAATTCAGATAATTCTGGGGTATGGATTTTGGTCTGTTAATGTTTCTGAGGAAAAAGGTTCATTTGGTTCTTCGCTTCAGGATAATTCTTCACAATCTCTCTTCCATTCTCAAATAAATTCTTACTGTCATTTTTGTGAATAATTCTCTCCTATTCAACATCTGCAAAAGAAACGCTTAAAAAAGAGGAATACTAAAGAAGATGAAGAGCAAAGAGAAGAATGGGATTAGATTTGATTCATTTCAAGGAAAACCTATTGGGTTGAATGGTCTGTTTCTGTGCTGTAAAGTTCTATAATTCATATAGCATTGTCTATTTCATTCACTGTATTATTCACTGTGTCATACACTGTTGCAGGACAGAAAACATTGAACAGTAGCCCATCCTCAAACCTTTACAAATAGCGCTGTTAAACCCAGGACCTAGGTTAGAACTGTGGCAGGCAAACTTGCCTAATTTCCTTTCTATTAAGTGGAAATTGGTAAAGAACTGGAACATGTAGGCTGCCGCGTTTCGCCCACAAATATACAGTCAATTCACTTTACAGCATATTCTGTGAAACGATTTCAAACGTCTAGAAGACGTGAAAAGCCCTATATCAAATGCAAGGATTATTATTATTATTATTATTATTATGTATAACTTGCATTTATATGGAGCCCCTCACGCAGGGTAGTGTCCCAGAGCATGTAGCAGTGGTGGAGCACGACACTGAGCTGGAGGGAGATATGAGGGGGTGACTGCAGGTGCGGTCAAATAGGAAGGTCTTTATAGATGACCTGAAGATGGGGAAGGAAGGCACAAGGTGGAGGGATAGAAGAAGAGGGTTCCAGAGATTTGGGGTATAGTGGCTGAAAGCACCGCCACCAATGGTGGAACGGATGGCACAAGGACATGCAGAAAGCCAGAGCCAGTTGAGCAGAGGCAGCGGGTTGTGGGTTGTGGCTAAGCAGGTCGGAGAGGTAGGGAGGTGCCAGAGAATTAAGGGATTTGAAAACGAGTGTGAGGATCTTGAAATCGACCCGTTTGGTGATGGGGAGCCAGTGGAGCCTGGCTAGAACTGATGTAATGGGGGTATGGAGTTTACTACGGGTGAGTACCTGGGCAGAGGAGTTTTGGATCAGCTGGATCCTGTGCATGGTGGAGTTGGGGAGATCAGCAAAGAGGCCATTTGAAAAGTCAAATCGGGAGGTATCAAACACATGGATGGGTAATTCGGCTGTGTCTGTGCTGACTCTTTAAAGGGCTCTTTTTGTCCAAATCTCTCCTGTGATCTTGCAATCAGTAATCTAGAGTTTATGTCCATCCTCACAGAATTAGTGGTCAGATTTGAAATCATTGCAAAGTAATAACTTGTTTATCATGATTGTTTGTTTTCTGATCTGCATTTATTATGACCCCAGCGAAATAAAGAAAATAATGGTACAGGTTTCTACTTAAAGCCTGAATCTTTTCCATAAGCCAAACCTCCATGGTTGCACACTACAACTCACCAAGCCAGTCAGGAACCTAGGTGTCTTGTTTGACCCTCAACTATCTTTTCTTCCCCACATACAAGCCATGACCCGCTCTGCCTTCCCTCACCTCCGTAACATCGCCCGACTCCTCCACTACCTCACCCCTCAGGCCGCTGAAACTCTTGTTCATGCCTTCATCACCTCCAGACTTGACTATGCAAACGCCCTGCTTGTCGGCCTTCCCAACTCCTCCCTCCACAGGCTGCAGATAATCTAGAAATCTGCAGCCCGTGTCTTCTCCTGCACCAAACTCCGTGATCCCAACTCCCCCATTCTCGCCCGACTCCATTGGCTCCCTATCTTTCAAAGGATCCAGTTCAAGATCCTGATCCTCACATACAAAGCCCTCCATGGCCTCGCCCCAGCCTACCTCTGTGACCTCCTAACTCCATACCAACCCGTCCGTTCCCTCCGCTCAGCTGTCCACCGACTCACCCGCTCCACCATTGGCAGGAGAGCCTTCAGCCACTCTGCCCACAACATCTGGAATTCTATCCCCCAGTCACTCCACCTCGCCCCCTCCTTAGCCTCCTTCAAGTCCCACCTCAAGACCCTCCTCTTCGAACATGCCATCGGCCATCCCCCCATCCCCTCCCCTCCCTTCTCCTCCCACTGACCCCAGCTCGGGTCTGAAATGCTGTACACTGTCCAGCACCTTGGAACGTCCTCCCGACGTGAAAGGCGGTATACAAATAATAATAATCCTTGCATTTGATATAGCGCTTTTCATGTCGGGAGGACGTCCCAAAGCGCTTCACAGAACACACTGTAAAGTGAATTGACTGTATATTTGTGGGCGAACGCGGCAGCCAATTGCGCACAGCAATGTCCCACAAACAGTCGTGGATTGAAAATAACCAATTTATTATTGTTTTTGGTTTTGGATGGATTATTATTAGGCTCTGTGTGGAGTAAGGAAACTTGCCCAAGGTTTCGCCCTGCCTGGAATTGAACTCAGGTCTCTCGCTTGCAAAGCGAGTGCTCTAACCACTGAGCTACAGGACTCCATGATTACAAGATGTAATCTTCTTGTTGTTGTTGTTGATCAATAAGATGATTTATTAATGTGAGAAACTATAAATAGTTAGATTTTTCTAAACAAGAGCTAAATTATGTTCTTAATTTCTAGCTAAACATTGCCATCTTTGAAAGTAAACTCATATGTTGGAATTAAACAAAAACCATAACTTTCTTTTCATCTAGATATCCGCTGAGAATTAAATCATTCTTCTTTGGAAAGATTCTCTCAAGTGAGAAGAAATATTACTTCTGATTGGGCTTGTGATAAATCAGCTGATAGGCCTTTTCTTTTCGCCTGGAACTGAAATGAAACCATACATTGAATAAATTATGACTTTGATGTCTCTGAATCCAATCAAGATAATGTCATATGACTGCAACCATCTATGGTGCTGGTCACTGGTCATGTATGGGTCAGACCATAGTTACTGTGTTAGATTCTGCATCGCTTGAAACAAAATGAAAACTTAATTTTTTAGGTCTGCCTGACAAATGTCAAGGATGCTCAAATGTCTCATGCTCTTCACTCAGCTGTTGGGATTGTAACAGTTAAGATCAACTCCAGATAACTTTCACTTAATCTTTAAAATGAAGAATTTACACACACGATTCTGACATCATAGCATAATCCGCTCAATGTATGAGATTTGAATCATTTTGCTAGAAAGAGAGAAAGGTTCCATTCATGATTCATCAGTGTTGACATGAGCTATCATTTATTAACAAGGAAACTCCACTGTTCTCAGGTGTACAGAGGGTAAGCAATGGAATATGAATGATCTTACCTCATGATGCTTGTGTGACAAAGATACTGACTACAGAATGGATATAGGATAGACCCAAGGCAGAAACATTGTGCTTAAATTAGGCCAACCTTCCACATTAAGTGAACGCAAGGCTTCCATTCATTAAAGATTTTGTAACTACTACAATTTTGCTGAAAGAGCACATTAAAACTGAGGTGTGAACCTATAAATTAGCATTTACATGTTATCCCTTAAACTTTACCAATCAGCACATTTTCACCTTGCAGACCAATGAATACGTTCCCGCTACTGATAATTCTTTGTCATCCGACTGCCTGTCCGACATCAAATCCTGGACGAGGGACAACTTTTTCCAGCTGAATGTCAGCAAGACTGAAACTTTCTTGATTGGCTCGCGCCAGCGCCTCCGCACCTCGGGGGCTGGCAGCATCAACATCCACAGCTGCACACTCAACCTCACTAAGCCAGTCAGGAACCTGGGTGTCTTTTTTGATCCTGAACTGTCCTTTCTCCCCCACATCTGCGCCATGACCAGCACTGCCTACCAACACCTCCACAACATTGCCAGACTCCGCCACTGCCTCACCCCTCAGACTGCCGAAACCCTTACCCATGCATTTGTCACATCAAGTCTCGATTATGGAAATTCCCTCCTCATCGGCCTTCCCAACTTTTACCTTCACAAGCTGCAGATCATCCAAAACTCTGCAGCTCATGTACTCTCGCTCACCAGGCTCCGTGACCCCATCACTCCCACCCTCGCCTGACTCCAGTGGCTCCCCATCCCTCAGAGGACCGAATTCAAGATCCTCGTCCTCACTTTCAAGGCCACCCATGGCCTTGCCCCCTCCTACCTCTCTGACCTGCTGACTCCCTACCAACCTGCCCGCTCCCTCCGTTCGGCTGGCTCCGGCCTGCTCCATGTCTCCCCGCGACCCGCTCTACCATTGGTGGCCAAGCTTTCAGCCTCTCTTTTCACACTCTGGAACTCCATCCCACAGATCCTTCGCCTCGCTTACTCCCTTGCCTCCTTCAAAGCCGGTCTCAAGACCCTCCTCTTCGATTGTGCCTTCAGTCGCCCTCCACCTCTCTGCCTTCTCTCACCCCTACCCCATCCCTCTCCCATGCTTGGGTCCTGACCCCTGACTGTCCAGCACCTTGGGATGCTCTATAAATGTAATTTTGTTGTTGTTGTGAGAGGTACTATGTTTGGCACAGATAAACTGATAAACAATCTGTCACAAGACAGAAAGGCAATTTGGATAAAGAAGGCCCTTCAGCTCATTTCATCTCTTCCTTCCAATTAACAATTATATAATCACTTGGATCATAAGAATATAACAATGAAATGGTAGGGTCCCTTGCAGCTCAGCTAGGACAATGCTATCAGTTAGATTGTAATTCACAGGATTGAGGGCAAGTCTATACTTTCAAGATATCAATGAACTTGAAAGTTCACTGGTCAATCATCTCCTCAAAAAACAAAATGGAAAGTGAGCAATGTTCTCAGTTGAGATTGTATGTCTGTGTATGTATTTGGCATCCATCCCCACCTTTGTTTCATTATTCAAGATGCTATCCTGTGTTGTGTTGAGCTGGATTTCACCATTAGGCCTGTTGAGCCTTCTCTGCTATTTTCTTAGATCATACCTGAACTATAATCCAATATCATTTGCCTGTCTTTCCTCCATACTCCTTGATACCCAAACTAGTCTAGTATTTATCTACTTCAATCTCAAACACTCCCACTGACTCTGCATAAACAGTCCTTTGATGAAGTGAATTCTACAATCCCACAAATCCCTCAATAAAGAAATATCATCTTATGTTACAGCTAACAGGTTTAGCTTTAATTTGTAGATGATGTCTTTGTGTTCTGGAATCTGCCAGAGGGAGAAAGAGAGAGAAAGCCAGGTCAAAGACGTAAATCTTGAAATTATTATCTTATTTTTTTTTACAATAGTACACCTATTCCAGGTGTTTATGTATCTTTATTACTGTAATATATTTTTTCAATATCAGACTGCATGAGCTGGAAATCTACAGTAGCAGTTGAGTCACAGAGATAGGACTTCTGTAGAACACAGCAATGTAGGAACAGGAGTAGGATATTCAAACCCACGAACCTGTTCCACCATTCTATTAAATCATGATCTGTACCTCAAGTCCATTTACCTGCCTTTGCTCCATATCCCTTGATATCCTTACTTAACAAAAATCTATCAACCTCAGTCTTGAAAATTTAAATTGATCCCCCAGCATCCACAGCCTTTTGAGAGAGAGAGTTCCAGAGTGCAAACAGACAAACAGTCTGATAAACTGAGGGTTAGGCAGCTGGACCCAAACTCTTTTGTTTGAAGGCTGAAGGCCTTAGAAATTAAGATTATGCATAATTTGGGGAAACATAGTTAAATTTAATCCTAATTTGAATGATGATTTTCTGCAATAACAAAAAGGATTGTGGAACCTTGGCTTCCAAATACGTTTGGAATTGTTTATTACAATTCAGCATGATGTCTAATGTTATGACAAAGGTCTTAGGCCTACTGACATGAGAAATTTTGAGTCCGAGTAATCGAAGTTCAACAAAACAAGAATCAACAAAATTCCTACATCATAAGCTGTGCTGATGGTTAGAAAACTGTTTATAGTTTGTCAACCTTAATGGTAAACAGGGCTTCCAGTTACTTTTGTAAATATAACTTCCTAAACAGAAATCTAGCCTTTTTCCTTTCCACCAACATATTCAGCATTCTTCGAACTGGTTGCTGGGACATGTTTCCTTCTGACCGTGAGGTGATTGACTTCCTCCTCCTTTTCAGCAGAATTTATGATTCTCATTACTGTTTTATGTTAATTTCCACAGACCATTGTGGTGCTGGAAATTGCTGACGTCCTTTACTCTTTCAAGTTCCTTGAATAAAGTCTTGAAATGCAGCTGTAATCACATTTTGCTCTTAATTAATCCCAGTTACTGACAGTGGCCACTGGCACCATTTCCCAACTCTACAACGTGGTCTGTACATTTTGTGCAGTTATGATCAACATTTACACCTCAGTTAGTTTTCATTTCACTTGCAGCATTGATGACTGCAGATAAAGGTGGTTCCTCAGTGTTATCATGAGGTCTCAATTGTGACATGGTTTATGTAATCATTCCACGTTTGCTTACCAAAACAGTCACGGCATTTGACAACAAATACTCGTGGAGTTTTTAAATTGTTTTTACCTGATAAGGTGCTATCAAAATACAGGTCTTCCCTCCTCTGCTTTCTTGCATCCATGTCTGTGGATGATGTCACCAAGAGGGAGCATATAGATATTGAAGAGGAAGGGACAAAGTACCTGAGGAACGCCGCACGAGACGGTCTGGAGGCTAGAGGAGAAACTGTTTGTGGAGATGAAGAGGAGGTGGTGTGAGAGGTATGATTTAAACCAAGGACAGAGCCATGAAGGTTGAGATGAGATGAGCGGTCGATGGTGTTGAAGGCAGCAGAGAGGTCAAGGAGGACGAGGAGGCAGAGGGAGCCTTGGTCGCAGGTGGACAGAATGTCATTTGTCACTTTGACTAGGGATGTTTCTGTGCTGTGGGTGAGACGGAAACCCAATGGAAAGGGTTCATGAAGGGAATGGCGGGTTGGGAGGGAGCGAAGCTGGGAAGCAACAATTTGTTCCAGGACCTAGGAGAGGAAAGGAAGGTTGGAGATGGGGTGGTAATTTGAAAGTAGACATGGCTCCAGGGAAGATTTGTTAAGGATAGAAGTGATGACTGCCATTTTTAATGGGATGGGAACAGTACCAGTGGACAGGAAGAGGTTTATGATGTCTATGAGTAGAGGGGCAAGGAGCCATTTTTCAGTTGGAGGAAAAGGGAGGGGGGAGGAGGTCCAATTATCCAAAGAAGGAATGTGGAGACTTGAGTTAATACTCTAAATTATACACCAATCCAGTAGCAGAGATGTTGTCCTTTAAATGAGATGTTGAGCGGAGGTCCTGCCTGCTTGTTGAGGTATAAAGATCCCATCACCTAATTTGAAAAAAGAAGGGTCTTCTTTATAGCAAACCTATCTTGTTATCTTATGATTCACCAGGAGTCCTGCTCTTAATTGTTACCAAATGATTTGGGTGAGAAGTATTCGTGTCTCAAAGGTTTAAGTTGGCTAGACTCCAGCAGTGTCCCATCACACACTCTGAGGTCTGAAGCCATGGCTCTTGTCAACCTACGCCTAGTATTTTCTGGAATTAGGTAAACAGGATGCATCCCTCCAGGGAGAGAGTATGCATTCCAGACACAGGGGACTTGCCATGTGTGCATGGCATACATTTGTGGAACTCTCAGTCTTGTTCAGATATGTTTAAGGATAGTGATGGGTTTCCACATGTATCAGACACTTGGCTGATCAAAAGAGAAATTCAATGAGAATGGTATCTATGGTAACCCCATTGCCAAAAGGTGGTTGACATACACTGCCTTGGCTCAATGGTTGCAATATACAACACAAAACAAAATTACATTTGTATAGCACCTTTCATGTCAGGAGGATGTACCAAGGCACTGGACAGTCAGGGGTTTGGACTTGAGTGGAAGGGTGTTGGGGTAGGATCAGAGAGAGTGGAGGGTAGGAGGGTAGCTAAAGGCACGGTCAAAGAGGAGGGTTTTGAGACATGCCTTGAAGGAGGCAAGTGAGGAGAAAGGACCTATTAATATATAAGCTGGTGCCCATTGAACTGTACCCTGATATAAGTTACTGCCTTCAGGACAGGGCAGTTATTGGGGGAAACAAATTGGAAAAGAAACGTGAAATTCAGTAATTAGTTTTACAAGAGATAAGTAGTAATTTTAATAAAATACATGGTTAAAAAAGTTTGTCAAGTGTAGGGAATTCATGTTATTCAATAACCTCACTGAAATACAGTTTCAAAACTTGCATGCTATTTTGCTTGTGCAGTGGAACATGGGGAATGAGTTTATAACATTGCATTGGTGCTCTCAAAGACATAACTGAGGTTGTTCTCTTTTTGCTCAATGAAGTTTATAATAATAATAAAAATCCTTGCATTTGATATGACGTTTTATCACATCTTCTAAACACCTCAAAGCACTTCACAGAATATACTGTAAAGTGAATTGATTGCATGTACTGTGGGCGAAGCGCGGCAGCCAATTGTGCGCAACAGTGTCCCACAAACAGGAGTGGATTGAGTGACCAATTTATTATTTAAAAAAGAAAAAATTATTTATTTTTTGAAGGGATTATTACCCCCGGAAAAGCGATCCACAAATCAACTAACAACTGGGTTCCTACTTACTGCTAGGTAAACAGAGACACGTGGAGTAAGGAAAAATGCCCAACGTATTGCCCTGCCTGGGAATTCAATCTTTCAATGGGTCCTTATAATGGGAATTCCCATTATAAACACACTTAGTAATGGGAACAAAATAACCCCATTGAGGTGAGTAATATTACCGCTGAGCACTGGATCTCAGGAGTGTTGAATGTTATTTAAACATCATATGTAATTGCTTGGGTCGATTGTCACAGAAGTTAGAATGCATTTCTTTACTCACAGTCAGTTGACTAGTCAGCTGTTGTAACTCTTGACTGTTATTTTGTTAACTCGAGTGAAAAGTTGTTTGTGTCACAGCAATTCATTTAAGGTTTCCACATATAAGCCCCAGGCTGGTAGCACTCTGAACAGTTCACGCTGAATACAAAGATCATATTTGTAAGTTAGTTTTATGCTAGATCCTTGAGATTGAATGTGATTGAATAAATTAAACTTGTCTAATTTGTACGTTTTGGTTCTATTAAGGTGGGGTTTTAATGAAAAGAACAATTCTCCATTTTTTAATCAATATCCTGCCAATAGTGGTGTGAGTAGGGCAGGGACCCCACAGCAAGCGGTGGTGGGGGTGGGAGGGGGGAGGTGCCTATTGGTGTGTTTAATTAGGTGGAGTTGAGACAGGATTTCAAGATAGAAGAAGAAAAGAAAGTGTGTGTACACAGAAGGTCTATCTCCTCCGTCGCGAATACAGAAAAACACTCTTCTGCAACCCTGAGTGCATGGCAAACACATGAATGCATGGCAAATGGTGCAGAAAGAGGGCTTCAGGTTCCTGGAACATTGTGACCAGTTCTGGGGCAGGTGGGACCTGTACAAGGTGGATGGGTTTTACACCTGAACAGGACTGGGACCAATATCCTTGAAGAGAGGTTAACTGGTCCTGTGGGAAAGGGTTTAATTTTGAGAGGGGAAAAGAATCAGTATGTAGCAACAGAGAGGAGAAACGAGTTACATAGAGGACTGGGAGAGACAAATAGCAATGCAATAAGGAGTAGTCCAGAAAAAGGAGGGATTAGACGGATGCAGAGCAGACTAGGAATGCAGAGCAAACTAAGTTGGGCTCGGAGTGCATGTGCGTAAATACACGGAGTGTGACAAATAAGATTGGTGAGTTGCAGGTTCAAATTGCCACATGGAGTTATGATGTAGTGGCAACAACAAAGACTTGGCTCAAACAAGGGCAGGAATGGGAGCTGGGAGTCGGTGGCAATATTAATTAAAGACATGGTAATGACCCCGGAAAGGGTTGATGTGTGCTATAGGGTCCAAAATAGAATCTATTTGGTTAGAGTTAAAGAGCAGAAAAGGAATTTGTTACTTTGTTAGGCGTATACTCTAGACCACAAAATAGTGGGAAGGAGTAGATGAGCAAATCTGCAAGCAGATCTCAGGAATATGCAAAACCAAAGTGATAATGGGGGCTTTGATTATCCTAACATGGCAAAATAACAGTGTAAAGGGCAAGGAGGGGGAAGGATTCCTGAAATGTGTGCAGGATAACTTTCTGGTTACTCACCTGGTGATTACCCAGGGCCTCAGTGTCACGGACCTCCAAATTATAGACAAAGCCATCTCCGATCACCATTTCATCTCTTTATAACTCCTCAATCCCTCTCCCCACCATTACCAAACCCACCTGCATCTCTTACCACCTCTGGAAAAAATCTGCCCGCAATCCCTCTCCCGCTCCCTGGCCTACCTACCGCACTGAATTATACCCTTTGCTCACTCTCCTCCACAACTCCCTCTCCACGGCTCTTGATGCCCTTGCCCCCTTTACCTCCTGAAATGCCTGCTACTCACAAACGTCACCCTGATACACAAACCACTTTCCCTCTCCTTCAAGGGTCAGGTGCGGGCCGCCAAATGCACCTGGCTCAAATCTGATCTAATGGTCCACTGGCAGATCTGGCTGAACCATATCAAAACGTCCAATTCCATCCTCATCTCCACCAAATCATCCTTCTACTCCAAGATAATCTTGGAGGCAAAGGACAACCCGAGGCTCCTCTTCTCCACCACCAACCGGCTTTTCCTTCCACCTTCCAACGCCTCGCCCATTCTCTCCTCAAACTCTGAATGTGAGGAGATGCTGGATTTCGTCAAGTCCAAAATTGAGGGGATCTGTTCAGCTGCCTCCGCCTTCCCAACTGCCACTCCCTCCCCAACGCTTTCCCACACTCGGACCCCTATCCTTCCCCACTCTCCACATCTTCAAGCCTGCCTCCCCCTTCTCTCTCTTCACCACCATATCCAGCATGAAACACACCACCTTCCCCTCTACTCTCCAACACCATCAATCTCTCCCTATCATCTGACGCTGTTCCCATCCCCATAAAAACAGCTATAATCAACCCCATCCTGAAAAAACCTTTCCTGGACCCATTCCTGCTTTCTAACTACTGGGCCATCGCTAACCTCCATTTTCTTTCCAAGGTCCTTGAAAGAGTTGTTGCTTCTCAGCTTTGCTCCTTCCTCTCCTACCACTTCCTTCATGAGCCCCTCCAACTATTCTGCTGCCTTCAACACATGGACCACTCCATCATCCTCCACTCTCCTGTTTCATCTCTCCTCTCACCGCAACCTTCAAGGTTCTGTCCTTGAATGGCTCAGGTCTTATCTCTCACACCGTCTCCAATGTGTCTCCACCAACGGTTTCTCTTCCAGCCCTCGCAGAGTCTCGTACAGTGTTCCTCAGGGCTCTGTCCTCTGTCCCCTACTCTTCAATCTCTACATTCTCCCCCTTGGTGACATCATCTGTAGACATGGGGTCAACTTTCACATGTACGTGGATGACACCCAACTCTATCTCTCTGCCTCCATCCTCGATTGCAGAACAACTCATGTCCTGACAGACTGTCTTCAGACATCAAGTCCTGGATGAGACAGCTGAATGTCAGCAAAATCAAGGCCCTCCTGATTGGCTCACACCAGCGCCTCTGCACCTCAGGCACTGGCAGCATTAGCATCCACGGATGCACACTTCACCTCACCAAGCCAGTTAGGAACCTAGGCATCTTACTCGATCCTCAACTGTACTTTCTCCCCCATATCCGTGCCATGACCCGCTCTGCCTTTCCCCACCTCTGCAACATTGTCCAACTTCGCCACTGCCTCACCCCTCAGGCCGCTGAAACCCTCATACATGCATTCGTCACCTCAAGGCTCAATTACGGAAACTCCCTCCTTGTCGGCCTCCCCAACTCTTCCCTCCACAAGCTGCAGATCACCCAGAACACTGAAGCTTGTGTCCTCTCCTGCACCAGGCTCTGTGACCCCATCACCCCCATCCTCCTCTGGTTCCACTGCCTCCCCATCCCTCAGAGGATAGAATTCAAAATCCTCATCCTCACTTTCAAGGCCCTCCACAGCCTTGCCGCTTCCTACATCTCTGACCTGCTGAACCCCTATCAACCCTGAAGTTCTGTTGCTTAGTGGTTAGAACACTCGCCTCGCAAGCGACAGACCTGGCTTTGATTCCTGACAGGGCGAAACCTTGCGTAAGTTTCCTTATTCCACATACCTGATAATAATCCCTCAAGAAAAAAAACAAATAATAATTTGGTCACTTCAACTTCAATCCACAACTGTTTGTGGGACACTGCTCTGCGCAATTGGCTACCACATTTCGTCCACAAAAATACAATCAATTTACTTTACAGTATATTCTGCGAAGCGCTTTGAGATGTCTAGAAGATGTGAAAAACGCTACATCAAAATACAAGGATTATTATAACCCTGCCCCCCACACTCGGGTCCTGATTCCCAACTGTTCAGTGCCTTGGGACGTCCTCCCGACATGAAAAGTGCTTTATAAATGTAATTTTGTTGTTGTTGTTGGATCAGTATGTTTCCAGCCCAACTAGGAAGGAACCAGTGCTGGATCTAGGTCTGGGGAATGAAATGGAGCAAGTGGAGCAGGTTTCAGTAGGAGAGCATCTGGACAACAGTGAGCACAACATCATTAGGTTTAGAGTACTTATGGAAAAGGATAAGGAACAATAAGAGGTGAAGATACTCAACAGGAAGAGGGCTAATTTCAGTGACTTAAAAAGTGAACTATCCAAGGTGGACTGGAAAGAAAGATTGGCAGGTAAAACAGCTAACAAGTAATGGGTAGCCTTCAAGGAGGAGATAGTTCGAGACAAAACAAATACATTCCCACAGAGGGGAAAGGTAAGGCATCCAAACCTCCCTGGGAGACTAAGGAAATTGGGATTAAAATAAAACAGAAAGAGGAAATATTCTTTTGGAGGCAGAGGGCATGGATTACATACTGAGTAAGTAACAAAAACAGTTCTGACACAGGGTCATGGACCCGAAATGTTGACTCACTTTCCTTTCTTCATAGATAATAATAATAATCTTTGCATTTGATATAGCTCTTTTCACATCTTCTCGATGTCTCAAAGCGCTTTGATGCTACCTGACCTGCTGAGTTTTCCCAGCTCTCTCTGGTTTTTGTTTCAGATTTCCAGCATCTGCAGTATTTTGTGTTTTGTTACTGAATGAGTACTTTGCTTCTTGTCTTCACAAAAGATGAGGATGCAGCCAATGCCACAGTATCAGAGGAGAATAAATTGGACAAGTAGAGAAATTGGATAAGATAAGAATAAACAGAGAGGAAGTACTAAAAAGATTGACGGGGCTCAAAGTAGATGAGTCATCCGATCCGAACGGGATGCATCCTAGGTTACTGAGGGAAGTAAGGGTGGAAATAACGGAGGCTTTGGCCACAATCTTTCAATCCTCTTTGGACACTAGGGTGGTACCAGAGGACTGGAGGGTTGCAGATGTTACTCCCCTGTACAAAAGGGGGCAGAAAGATAAACCCAGGAACTACAGGCCAGTCCGCCTAATGTCAGCAGTGGGGAAACTTCTCGAGACTATAATCCGGGACAAAATAAATGTTCACTTAGAAAAATATGGGTTAATAAAGGACAGCCAACACGGATTTGTTAAAGCAAATCATGTCTAAAAAATCTGATAGAGTTTTTTGATGAAGTAACAGAGAGGGTGGATGAAGGTAGTGCAGTTGATGTAGTTTATATGGATTTTCAAAAGGTGTTTGATAAAGTGCCACATAAAAGACTTGTAAGTAGAATAGAAGCCCACAGTATTAAAAGGACAGTGGCAGCATGGAGAGAACTGGTTGAATGGTTGTTTTTCTAACTGGAAGGTGCAGTGGTGTCCCCCAGGGATCGGTAATGGGACCGCTGCTGTTTTTGATCTATATAAATGACCTGGTCTTGGGTATAGGGAGTACAATTTCCAAGTTTGTAGATGATACTAAGCTCGGAAGAGTAGTAAATGGTGAGGAGGATAATAGCAGACTGAAAGAGGACATAGACAGACTGGTAAAATGGGCAGACGTGTGGCAGATGAAGTTTAATGTGGAGAAATGCGAAGTGATGCATTTTGAGAGGAAGAACGAGGAAAGGCAATATAAGCTGATGGTACAATTTTAAAGTGGGTGAAGGAATAGAGGGACCTGGGGGTTCATATATGTAAATCTTTGAAGGTGGCAGGACAGACAGATAAAGCTGTTTTAAAAAAGCGTATGGGATACTAGGCTTTATAAATAGGGGCATAGAATACAAAAGTCAGGAAGTTATGATGAAACTTTATAAAAAACTGGTTAAGTCTCATTTGTAGTACTATGTTCAGTTCTGGGCACCACACTTTAGGAAGTATATCAAGGCATTGGAGATGGTGCAAAGTCGATTTACCAGGATGGTATCAGGAATGATGGACTTCAGTTGTGAGGAGAGGCTAGAGAAGCTAGGATTATACTCCTTGGAGAGGAGAAGGTTAAGAGGAGACTTAATAGAAGTTTTCAAATTTATGAGGGGATTCGATAGGGTGAACCAGTAGAACTATTTCCACTAGTGAGTGGGTCGGTAACCCAAGGACACCGATTTAAAATAGTTGTTAAAAGAAGCAGACGGGAGGTGAGGAGAACTTTTTTCACTCAGCGAGTTGTTCGGATCTGGAATGCAATGCCTGAAAGGGTGGTGGAAGCCGATTTAATAACAACTTTTAAGAGAGAAGTAGATAATTATTTGGGGAGGACAAGTTTGCAGGGCCATGGGGAAAGCAGGGATTGGGATTGATTTGGATAGCTCTTTTCAAAGAGCCGGCACAGACACAATGGACCTCATGACCTCTTTCTGTGCTGTATATTTTTATGATAATTCTATGATTTTACGGGAAGGAATTTATTACACAAATGTGGGAAAAGTAGTGTCAAAGTGGCGTGGAGGAAGGATCTGAAACATGCTCTGAAGAATCAGAGTGTGTCTTTGGAGCAGAAAGCAGGGAGGAGTTCAGCTCCCACACAAGTTAGTGATTATTTCAATGGTTCAAGAATGTAGAAATAAATAGCTTAAATAAATAAATGGCTATCTACATGCAAGAAAGAATTGCATCTCCCCCACCCCCCCATCCCCTACAGTCACAATTGTGTGTTCCCACAGCCCTTAATTTCAGTGTTCTGTTTCCAAGCTTGAAAGCTTCAAATCCTGGCATTGTATTAAAACAAATCCCCAACATGCAACCACATGGGCGGTGCAAATATAGGACCTTTGATCTATTCACATAAAGTGTGCATGGCCACTTGACATTTGATAATACGCTTTACAGAGTGAAAAAGACCGAAGTAAAACTAATTTGTTCCAAATGTAAAACTGTAGAAGGTCCAAGGTTGACAAATTTGTCAGCAAATACTTTGAATCCATTTGTAAAATATTTGTGAAACCCTTGAAAATGTACAATTAAACCATTAGACAACAGGAAACATTTTTTGTACCTGCACAAGATTTCCAATAATTTCAACACTATTAGCAGTTACACAATCTATTTAATAATAATAATAATCCTTGCATTTGATATACAACAACAAGATTCCATTTATAAAGCGCCTTTCACGTCAGGAGGACGTCCCAAGGCGCTGCACAGTTGGGTCATGACCCGAGCAGGGGGAAATGGTCAGGATGAGGGGAGGGAAAGGAGGGAGAGAGGAGGGGGAAATGGTCAGGGTGAGGGGAGGGAAGGGAGGGAGCGAGGAGGGGGAAGAGAGTCGAGAGGGGAGCTGAAGGCACGGTCAAAGAGAAAGGTTTTGAGACCGGCCTTGAAGGAGGAAAGGGAGGAGGCGGCGAAGGCACTGGGGGATGGAGTTCCAGAGCCTGGGGGCTGAGAGGCTGAAGGCCCGACCACCGATGGTAGGGCGGTTGGGGCGGGGGATGTGGAGCAGACCGGAGCCAGGGGAACGGAGGGTGCGGGCAGGTAGGTAGGGGGATAGTAGGTTGGAGAGGTAGGAGGGAGCAAGGCTGTGAATGGCCTTGTAGGTGAGGATGAGGATCTTGGAATCAATCCTCTGGGGGATGGGGAGCCAGTGGAGGCGAGCGAGGGTGGGAGTGATGTGGTCCCGAAGCCTGGTGCGGGACAGTACACGAGCTGCAGAGTTCTGAATGACCTGCAGCTTGTGGAGGGAGGTGCCGGGAAGGCCGGCGAGGAGAGAGTTCCCGTAGTCCAGCCTTGAGGTGACAAAGGCGTGAACCAGGGTTTCAGCAGCGTGAGGGGTGAGGTAATGGCGTAGTCTGGCGACATTCCGGAGGTGATGGAATGCGGTGCCAGTTGTGGTGCGGATGTGAGGGAGAAAGGACAGCTCAGGGTCGAACAAAACGCCGAGGTTCCTGACTGGCTTTGAGAGGTGGAGAGTGCAGCCTTGGATGCTGATGGTGTCAGCGCCTGAGGTGCGGAGGCGCTGACGTGAGCCAATCAGGAGGGCCTCAGTTTTGCGCACGTTGAGCTGAAGAAAGTTGTCTCTTGTCCAGGACTCGATGTCGGACAGGCAGCTGTCAGGACATCGGTGGTCGTGGAGTTGAGAGTAGAGGAGGAAAGGTAGAGTTGGGTGTCATCCGCATACATGTGGAAGTTAACTCCATGTCTGCAGATGATGTCACCAAGGGGGAGCATATAGAGGGTGAAGAGGAGAGGACCGAGGACAGAGCCCTGAGGGACACCTTATCATGTCATCGAGACACCTCAAAGCGCTTCACAGGATATATTGTAAATTGGATTGATTGTATATTTTGTGGGTTAAACGATTGGAACAAAAGACATGTTCTGCTAACTACATGTTTGATTATTTTGAACAAATTAGTTAGCTCATATTCAATAACTGCAATTACTCCTTTTATGTTTGCAAAATGCTTGACCAATATACAATATTGGTCAAAATTAATATTGTAATTAATTAATTTGATACTTTAAAAATAAATGGGCTACTTTTCCATTTCAGTCTCTTTACTTTTTCTTCAAGCTACTTTTTCACTCCTTTCCCACATTATAAAATATTTTCTGAATGAGCCAGGAACCTACGTTAAGGGTTTTCCAGGGTTGCTGCTCTCTTTTTATTATTTACACAACGAAAATGCAGGTGGTTTTCATAATAAATGCAACTGGAGACTTTAATGACAAAATATCTCACAAAATTAAAACTGGTGTCTACATAAGAAATCATAGAAACAAGAAAAGCCCTTTACACCCAACAATCTTACCCCTCTCCCACCTTTTCATTGTATCTCTCAATCTCCTCTCTCCAGAACTGTGTCCATTTGCCATTTGAATTCATTTTTAACGTTCATTCATTTCCATGACATTCACTGGTAACTTCTTCCCCATGTCTATTCCTTGATAAGTAACTTTTACAACTTTGTTACCCTGTGTTGAAGAGGTCCTGCGTGCTTTTTAAAGTTAAGTTGCCATTCCCTGATTGGACACTGAAACTGTGGGACCTGTGCCTTGTTGTCGGCACTGCTGTGTGCAATTGGCTGTCACTTTAACCCACAAAATATACAGTCAATTCACTTTACAGTATAATCTGTGAAGCGCTTTGAGACGTCTCGAAGATGTGATAAGGCAAGGATTATTATTATTAGTTGTAGTAGTTCGCTCAGTGGCTGTTTTGGGACTGGGACACCCAGGATAATTATCACAACACATAATGTATTTTGCATTCAACAGTTGCTGAGAGCACAGAAAAACTGGTAGAAATTGTACCAGGATATAACCAGGGCAGACACTCATCATCCATCACATAACTAACTTCTGATTAAGCAAAGACTGTACACTCAAATGTCTGTACAACAGAGAATTTACTAGATAGAAATGCTATCAAGGGAAGCATGAAAAGCAGTGCACCACTCTTCACCAGTGGTAATGTGTGCAGGTGGTTTAAGTGGGTATGAAATATTTGAATAGTTGTAGAAAATCCCAAGACCTGAGCGCTGAACCAATTGGAGAAAACTCTTCCCCCCAGTCTTAACATGGTTTGCACTGAGCTTCAATTCCAGGCCCTGGATGGAGAGGTCCAGGAGGAGTTTCAATGCATGAGCACCAGGGAGACTGCCTGTTTTTGTAGGTAATTGTACCAGGCATTTGGTGCTACAGCAACAACAGCAACAGCAACAAGAATTTACATTCATATAGTGCCTTTCACATCAGAAGTATGTGCCAAAGTGCTTCACACAACAATATAACTTGCATACAGCTATCTACGGCACCTAGCTTGTGGGAGAAAAGGGATTGAAACAGGTGGGATAAAGAGGTTACCTGTAGGCGTGCGAAGCCTGTAAAGATCCAGAAAGTTGTATATTTGTATTGAAATTTATAACAAGGATGTTTGTTGAAATATCAACTCACATGATCCCATGCTTAATGAGCAAAAAATGATACAATGAGGCTTAAGTGCTTGAGAGTTCTTGCCGATTTAAGGCAGTTCGGGATCTCCATTAAAGAACAGTCAATGATATTGCCAGAGGTCTTTGGACTCTGATGCTTATTTCTTTGTACTTGTGTCATTAAGGCATTTACAAATATTACAAAGGAAACTGACCTTTGAGCTAGCACTCTGATATCATTCCAATTAATTATACTTCAATCCCCCTGCTTTTCAACCACTGGTAATTACGTTTCCTTTGACTGCTGAAAACATTCTTGCACCATCTTTCCCCCAGATTGGCAAGAGGAAATAAAACTCCATCTGTAGATGGTGGATATCCTCGGCGGGGGAGGGGGGGGGTGGGGAAGCTGGGTTTCCTTGAAGCTGAACTGGCTCCAAAGTGACGTATTTGGCAATGGAATGACAGAATCGAGTTAGCCTTCTATGGCAATCTTGGTAGTCCGGTTCCTGGGCCAGGCAGTTCAATAGTATTCCAGGGCACAGCCAACCTGGCTCATCGCCAGGACTTGGAAGAGCAGATCAGTCACTGGGGGCAGGGAATCCTCCCACTAAGCTCCTGTTAACTCTACAACCCAAAGCCCTAATGGTGGGAATGGTCCTAGCTTGCCAGGCAGAGTTATCCATGGAAAGCTAAGCGGTTTTAGTTGGTTCGGCTCCAATGATAGCCCAATGTACACCCTGGGGTCCCAAAGTCTTGCCTCTTGCCAACCTACGCCTAATACTTTCCGAAATTAGGTAAGAGAGATGCCCCCTTAAGGAACAGAGTGCGTACTCCATTCCAACAATGGCATTTGATTACTTCCGCTCCCCACCACCCCTTACAGGATATGATTCCAGAAGTGCCATCTGGTACCTTGGCCAAGTGGCAGATGCATTTCGCTTTAATGTAGACTGGCTTTGAAGTAAGCCCATAATATATAGTTGAAGAAAATGGATTGCAATAGGAAAGATTAACAATCGTATTTGCTGAATGTACCAGTGAAGCTAACTCCCAGAAATCAAACACCAGACAATGAATTCAGATAGGCAGCAATCAGTTCCATAGACAAAAGGCCATTATCACCCATTATTCAGCCCACAGTAATGAAATCACCATTCAAAACGCAAGCAGTTGTCTTCAAACTATTAGGAACACATCAGCCACCAGTTAAAGTAGTAGCATGTCGTCTCCATAAATGTGTACACAATAAATCTTATCACCTTTGCATGAAGGACTTCAAGATTAATTGATCAACTGTTTAATTGTCCACCCAGCCATGAGCCACATAGGACTTTTTAACACTTTAGTGAACATTTGAAAAGTTTATCATTTCCATGCATCAAATGGGACACCTGGCTTAGTTGTAGAGTCCTGTAGCTCAGTGGTTAGAGCACTCGCTTTGCAAACGAGAGACCTGGGTTCGATTCCCAGCAGGGTGAAACCTTGGGCAAGTTTCCTTACTCCACACGCCTAATAATAATCCCTCAAGAAAAAAATAAATAAATTGGTTGCTTCAATCCACGACTGTTTGTGGAAGACTGCTGTGTGCAATTGGCTGCCACATTTCGCCCACAAATATACAGTCAATTCACTTTACAATCTATTCTGTGAAGCTCTTTGAGACTTCTAGAAGACCTAAAAAACGCTATATCAAATGCAAGGATTATTATTATTATTATTGCACTCTTGCCTCTGGGTTAGAAGATCGTGGGTTCAAACTTCACCTCAAAATGTTGAGCTCATAATCTAGACTGCCACTCCATTGCTCACAAAATATGCAGTTACATCATTTTACGGTATATACTGTGCAGTGCTTTGCAATGTCTTGACAATGTGAGATGGTGCTAGAATTATTATTATTAATATTATTTTTGCTCTGTTAGGGAATGTTGTATTGTCATAAATGTCATCTTTTGAATGAGACATTAAATTAAGGTCTGATCCACTTGTTCAGGTGGATGTCGAGGATGGCACCATTCAGAAAGAGAAGGGAATTTCTTTCTGTGTCCTTGCCAAAAATCGTGCAGTTAAAATTTGTCATTCACTTCATGACTGCTTGTGGAACTTTGCAATGTGCAAATCACTGCGAGTCACTGTGCTTTACAGAAAATGTGCAAAGAGCTTTGAGATGCTATAGATGCTATATCAAATGCAAGGATTCTTTGCAATTGAACCACTGTAATATTTTCAGTTGTGTTATTGTCAAAGCCTAAATCTGAATATAATTTTCCCTGACTTCCATCTAAAGAAATCAGTCTTGTTAATGTATCATACAAAAGTACTCTCAATATTGTCAATCTAATCCCAGACTTTCACCATCTTACTTTGAGCCTTCTTTTAATCACATATATTTCAACAGTGCTCTTCTCCCACCTCATTTGACAATCTGGCCTGTCCACATAGGCACTACAATAACAACAACAACAAGATTGCATTTTTAGAGCGCCTTTCACGTCGGGAGGATGTCCCAAGGCGCTGGACAGTTAGGTCGGGACCCGAGCAGGGGGGAAATGGTCAGGGTGAGGGGAAGGAAGGGAGGAAGCGAACAGGGGTTAGAGAGTCGAGAGGGGAGGTGAAGGCACGGTTGAAGAGAAAGGTCTTGAGACCGGCCTTAAAGGAGGAAAGGAAGGAAGCGGCGAAGGCACTAGGGGATGGAGTTCCAGAGCCTAGGGGCTGAGAGACTAAAAGCCCGGCCACCGATGGTAGGGCAATTAGGGCGGGGGGTGTGGAGCAGACCGGAGCCAGAGGAACAGAGGGTACGGGCAGGTAAGTAGGGGGATAGTAGGTCGGAGAGGTAGGAGGGAGCAAGGCCGTGAATGGCCTTGTAGGTGAGGATGAGGATCTTGAATTCGATCCTCTGGGAGATGGGGAGCCAGTGGAGGCGAGCGAGAGTAGGAGTGATGTGGTCGCGTATCCTGGTGCGGGACAGTACACGAGTTGCAGAGTTCTGAATGACCTGCAGCTTGTGGAGCGAGGTGCCGGGAAGGCCGGCGAGGAGAGAGTTCCTATAGTCCAGCCTTGAGGTGATAAAGGCGTGGACCAGTGTTTCAGCAGCGTGAGGGGTGAGGTAGTGCTGTAGTCTGGCGATGTTTCGGAGGTGGTGGAAGGCGGTGCCAGTTGTGGCGCGGATGTGGGGAAGAAAGGACAGCTCAGTGTCGAACAGAACACCGAGGTTCCTGACTGGCTTTGAGAGGTGGAGAGTGCAGCCTTGGATGCTGATGGTGTCAGCGCCTGAGGTGCGGAGGCACTGACACGAGCCAATCAGGAGGGCCTCAGTTTTGCGCACGTTGAGCTGAAGAAAGTTGTCTCTCGTCCAGGACTCGATGTCAGGAAATTGGTAGTTGTGGAGTTGAGGGTAGAGGAGGAAAGGTCGAGTTGGGTGTCATCCGCATACATGTGGAAGTTAACCCCATGTCTGCGGACATTGTCACCAAGGGGGAGCATATAGAGGGTGAAGAGGAGGGGACCGAGGACAGAGCCCTGAGGGACACCGCACGAGACAGTGCGAGGGCTGGAAGAAAAGCCGTTAGTAGAAACAAAATGAAGACGGTGGGAGAGGTAGGACCTAAATCACTCAAGGACAGGGCCTTGAAGGTTGAGGTGGGAGGACAAGCAGTGGAGGAGGATAGTGTGGTCTAGTACTAGTACTTGCAACTCAGCTGTCAGGAAGTGCAATATTCAGATTTAAACTTTGGGTCATACCGGTTTCTAACCACTGCTTTGTTCAAATACTTTGCTTTCACCAATAGTCAAGGTTTTCTATGCAGCATCAAGAGGTTATAATAATAATAATAATCCTTGCATTTGATATAGCGCTTTTCACATCTTCCAGACGTCTCAAAGCGCTTCACAGAATATACTGTAAAGTGAATTGACTGTATATTTGTGGGCGAACGCGGCAGCCAATTGCGCACAGCAATGTCCCACAAACAGTCATTGATTGAAAATGACCAATTTATTATTGTTTGGTTTTTTGGAGGGATTATTATTAGGCGTGTGGAGTAAGGAAACTTGCCCAAGGTTTCGCCCTGTCTGGAATTGAACTCTCGCTTGCAAAGCGAGTGCTCTAACCACTGAGCTATGGGACTCCACAGGTTGAAATGTTAATAAATATAAGGATAAACCTAAGGCTTCCTGACACAATACATTAAAGCATTCGTAACTTTCTGTTAAAGTCTGATGCAGCAGTAGAGACTTTATGATAAGCATCATATCAATGACTTGCTTAAATAAACTTAATGCCACTGACTGTTTGAATCACAGATACAGATACTTCTTACATCCAATAACTAATGAGAGAAACCGATTTAGCAATAAGGTCCTGAAATCCCCATCTACACATTGATCCTGGAATTAGTCGTTACTTCTCAGCTTCGCTCCTTCCTCTCCTGCCGCTCCCTTCATGAACCCCTCCAATAGGGTTTCGGTGCTGCCCACAGCACAGAAACAACCCTGGTCAAAGTGACAAATGACATTCAGTCCATCTGCGACCAGGGCTCTCTCTGCCTCTTCGTCTTCCTTGACCTCTCTGCTGCCTTCGACACTGTCGACCACTCTATCCTTATCCACCGCGTCTCCTCTCACCTCAACCTTCACGGCTGTGTCCTTGTCTTGTTCAGATCGTAACTCTCACACCACCTCCACTTCATCACCACAAACCGTTTCTCCTCTAGCCCCTGCACCGTCTTGTGTGGTGTTCCTCAGGGCTCTGTCCTTGGTCCCTTCCTCTTCAATATCCATTGGTGTATCTGTCTACATGCTCCCCCTTGGTGACATCATCCGCAGACATGAGGTCAACATATACGGATGACACCCAACTCTATCTTTCTGCCTCCACTCTCAACTCCAGGACCATTGCTGTCCTGACAGTCTGTCTGTCGGACATCAAGTCCTGGATGAGGGCAAATTTCCTACAGTTGAATGTGAACAAGACTGAGTGAGGCCCTCCTGATTGGCTCACGCCAGCGCCTCTGCACCTCAGGCTCTGGCAGCATCAACCTCCATGGTTGCACACTTCAACTCACCAACCCAGTCAGGAACCCAGGTGTATTGTTCAACCCTCAACTGTCTTTTCTTCCCCACATCTAAGCCATGACCCGCTCTGCCTTCCCTCACCTCTGTAACATCGCCCGACTCTGACACTACCTCACCCCTCAGGCCACTGAAACTCTTGTTCATGCCTTCATTACCTCCAGGCTCAAATGTGCAAACGCCCCTGCTTGTTGGCCTTCCCAACTCCTCCCTCCACAGGCTGCAGATAACCCATAATAATAATAATCCTTGCATTTGATATAGCGCTTTTCACGTCTTCTAGACGTCCCAAAGCGCTTCACAGAATATACTGTAAAGTGAATTGACTGTATATTTGTGGGCGAACGCGGCAGCCAGTTGCGCACAGCAATGTCCCATAAACAGTCGTAGATGGAAAATGACCAATTTTATTATTGTTTTTGGTTTTGGAAGGATTATTATTAGGCGTGTGGAGTAAGGAAACTTGCCCAAGGTTTCGCCCTGCCTGGAATTGAACTCTGCAGCCTGTGTCCTCTCCTGTACCAATCTCCGTGACCCCATCTCCTCCATTCTCGCCCAACTCCATTGGCTCCCTATCCTTCAGAGGATCCAGTTCAAAATCCTGGTCATCACCTACAAAGCCCTCAATGATCTCGTCCCACCCTATCCCTGTGACCTCCTAAGCCCCTACCAACCCGCCCGCTCCCTCTGCTCAGCCGGCTCCAGCCTGCTCCATGTCCCCCGATCCACCCGCCCCACCGTTGCCGGGAGAGCCTTCAGCCACTCTGCCCCCAACCTCTTGAACTCCATCCTCCAATCACTCTACCTCACCCCCTCCTTAGCCTCCTTCAAGTCCCACCTCAAAACCCTCCTCTTCGACTATGCTATTGGTCACCCCTCTTCCCCTCCCTTCCCTTCCCCCCCCCCGACCTCAGCTCGGGTCTGAAATGCTGTACACTGTCCAGCACCTTGGGCTGTCCTCCTGACGTGAAAGGCGCTCTACAAATGTGATCTTGTTGTTGTTGTTGTTTGATCACTCTGTTTTCCCCCAGCCCTCCACCCGCCCTGATCCCCACCCCAAACTCGGGTCCGAAACTTCAGCGGATGTCCCATGCCTTGGGATGTCCTCCCGATGTGAAAGGCGCGATACAAATGTAATCTTGTTGTTGTTGTTGGCTATATAAGCACAGACCAGGGATTAAACCTGGGACTTTCTAGGTCTGTATGGTTCAGTATCACTTCACAATCTGTCTACCCATAGAGCCATCAGGCATGATTTCTAGCATTTATCTACTTAGTACAAGAAATACAAAGTTTTGAACATAAAGCTGTATACCAAAGTACACAAATGTTGCAAAATGTACTCCCTTAAAAACATCGATTTGGAAAGAATCAGCAACATCAGTACAGCCCGAAAAATGAGACTAACCAAAAGGCAATGAGAAATAATGTGTTTGGAACTATTTTTATGCTTCACCACAGTTCATCTTGTGTTTGAGGTTCATAAGTAGTCATGGAATGAGAAAATAGTGGTTGGCAAACCAGGGATTTTCAATGTCGGACTGAGCCTTAGATGAGCCAAGGGGTCTTTCTTCGTTCTCAGAGCCCAAACTAGATCACAGCCAACTTAAACACACAATAAAAAAAACGCCTTCTGGTAATCATGCAGCACTGAGACTGGACTGTCCATGTAAAAATCACGTGGTCACAGCTGATGGGTTCACAAAGAGCTCATTGCCAGGAAATCAAATCACGCCAAGTTAAGTCAGGGCATAAGTATTTAAAAATATGCTGGATTGGATCATAACTGTACACCTATCATATCCCACGATAGAGGATGACAGTAAAATTGCAGCACACAAACAGTGCTTGTGGGATCGACAGTGAACTGTTTCTGGCTCCTCACTGTTCTGCTCTGGCCCGTCAGCTGTTTCTATCTCAGGTTGGGTTCAAGCCAAATAAGTGACTCGTCCTTCCCTTAGCTCTTCCAGATATACGCTTCAACAGTTTCTTATACAGCTCTCTTGTCGTTGCTAGAAATATTGTTCTCTGCTGTTAAACTTAATAATAAATGAAATAAAAGCTAATGGAAGATGAAGTGCAGATACACAAATTAATAACAGCATTCCTTAATTTATGATGCAGATGCTCCAGCAGGAGACTAAAAGGTAATAATTCTGTACTGGCACAGGGTGACCCAAATTATATTAATTTCAAGCACTACATTATGATCTTTTACTTTTATTCATGCTTTTCTGGGTATGGTGCCAGCACAGTTATAAAATTTTCATATTATTGCGCAGTTTATGGGTTTTTTCCAAAACAGAACATAACTACACCATTTTGCATGACTTTCAATTGATTTTCCATTACCTAAAATATATATTTCACACTTTAAAGCAGCTCTCTGTGAAACCGTGCAAGTGCCAATACAATTATACGTCAGTTTTGAAGGGCATTGAGTTTGGAGGCCAGGGGTGGACTCTGATCTTGTTTTACATAGGAATACATGAAATAAGAAGACCTGATTAAGCCAGTTCACCTGTGGTTCAGTAGTTAGAGCACTCGCCTCGTCCTGCTAACAAGACAAGATGGCTGGTCCATCATCAACACTGCCTTGGAAGGATTATTATTATTATTATTATTTGCCTACTACATTCCTATTTTTTCTTTTACAACTTTCTGGAAGAGAGCATTCCACTTCTTCAAAGCCCACAATGTCACTTTGGAATGGAAAGATCAACTGAGTCAAGCTCGCACCTAGAAGATTCTGGTTAGTCAACAGAGACTAACTGGAAATTCAAAACCCTCATAATTAATTTTTGTCAATTACAGGGACCCACAAATTTGTTTCAGATATCTCTTAATGGAGCAATATCGAGCCAACCTGTGCAAAATACTCTTTGGGACTGGGGAGAGAATGTGCATTTCATTCCAAACACAGGCATTTCCATGAGTAGGTGTATTGTGCATGGAGCTCCATGCATGAAGCTCTCAGTCTGGTTTAGATATTCTTGAGCATGGTGATGGGTTTCTTCATATGTCAGACACCCAGTTGACCAAAACAAATCAATGTAAGGGTGGAGGATGTAAACACAGTATCTCAAACCTCAAATTCAAACCTTTAACAATAGAAATAATTTCCAGTATTTTTAATAAAGATTCTGAGTCTCACAAATGAAGCACCTACGGATCAATGGAAAGAGACAATGGCTTCTTCTGGAGCAGAGATTCTGCCAGTTTATGGAAACCTTAATGGATTAATTATGTTAATAAAGATCGCAAATTAGACTAGCTACCTTTGATCTGATATGGCAACAACATTTTCTGTCTTTTTACAAAAACATAAATTTTTCAAAGTGAGATTTAGTGTAAACGTTTAAAAGTTGGAGCTTGAATAATACTCTGTAATTTCAGCTCCAAATCATGCTCACAATTGATGCAAGGTGACATTGCCATGGAATGTAAAAATCTTCTGTTCAGCTCCGGAAAGCCAACCCCTAATAGGGTAGGGTGGCCTGAGCTCAATATAATCAACGGGAAACTTGCAGGTTAAGATGAGATATCGATGCACTTTGCAAATAATAATCCTTGCATTTGATATTGCACCTAATCGTGTATTCAAGTCATCTCAAAGTGCTTCACAGAATATACTGTTAAGTGAATTGACTGTATATTTTGTGGGTGTAATCATGGACATCTGTATCAATCCAGGTTTGGGAAAGAGCTTCCAAGTTCAGTTGCATATTGCCTGCAGAGCCCTAGGTTAAATAAAATTTCTTTTTAGAGGCGATTTTTCAGTGACTGCGGAAAGTTGAGTGGCACCTTTTTCGTATTTCTGTTTGCTTCCATCACGTCTATCAGAGATGGATGAATGGAGAGATTCTGATCGATGTGTAGCTGTGGTTCACTGCAGGGTGAAGTCTTATCAGGAGATCTGGGGGAGAGGAGACTATTGAGAGTCAAATGTAACTGATCTGATCAAGCTGGACTAAAACGAAGATTTGCTAAATGTGGCCTAATTTAGTTATTTTTTTAAATGTATTCCTTATGGCAGGCACTGGACAGAAACCCACTGTTTCTGGCATGAATGCTTAACAAAAAATGATGAAACGGTCATATGTATCAGTCTGTGATGTGCACTACCTCATGTGATCTGGAAATCTGATTTGAGGCTCAGGGTTGATCAAATTAGAATCAGGTTTATTGTCCTCTGTATAATAGTGACCATTCAAATAGAATGCTGAACAAGCTGAGAACAATTTGTAGATAATCAACACAGATTAGCCACTGTTTATTTCTCTACAAGATTATGTTGTCCTGAAAGAGGGTAGAAAAGGTTGAAGCAAACAGAATTAATGGTTTGGGTGACTGAAGAACTTGTACTTTAGTTTTACTAAGACTGTTGGAATCATGATAGCTCAAGTCTGGGGAGATAGAAAAGAGCACCTTGGCCGTCTGTGAATCACTTTTCACCTGCAAGGTGCATTCTGCATATGTGCCTACACCAGATAGTACTTGCCTTCATAAACAGCCTGGTGTGGTTGGCATTGTGCCCGCCTTCGGATTAAAAGATTTGGGGTTCAAGCCCCATGTTGTGGCTAGCATGTGGTTGCAATTCATAATGTATTGATGAGAAATTAATAAAATTTGCTGAAGACTGACCTCTTCCTCCACCCAAATTGGTCCTGGCATAAAAGCTAGCCTTTTGGTGGGCAAAGGCACCATTTAGTGTAGTACTCAGCTGTACGGACTAGAAAGGCATAGGCTTAAAGGCTGCATTATGACTTAATTTCAGATAGGACAGTAATAACAATAATAATAATTCTTGCATTTGACAATAGAGTAGGTGGGGTGTTACAATTGGTCGCAGATTAGAGAAGGGGAAAAATAATCAACCAGACTTCCAGTCCCAGATTGTTATCGAGAGACCCCTGCTGAAAAGTGTGCGCGTGTGAGAATTGGGGCTGACAGGACTTAGTTCAGTTTTCATAGGTAAACGGTTGAAAAGCTTGCCCAACATTTATGCTTGAATAATGGCCACTTGGATGTGATGTGGAGGGCATCTGCACCTATGGAATGTTATCCCAGAAGAAAGGAAAAGGAATTTAATGCCTTTAGGTGAGAAGTAGAGGTGAGAAAATTGGAGGAAGAGAAGTAATGCATCAGGAGAGAGAGAAGAAAAAGCTAAACAGAGGTGGATTATTTTATAACACGATGATTTGGAATGTAGAATTTGTGGGGTTTAAACTGGCAATTGAAGGCTGGTTTTAAGCAGACATTATGTCTACTGTGATCTTGAAGTGCCAGTGTAAACAGGGCTTAAAGCTGCAAGTTAAGTTGATTCATAAAGTAATGTTTTTTTTTCTACTTGCTTAGATTGAAATTTCCATTTTTAATCTGTATAGAAATATAGGTTATTAGATTTTTACTGGGTTTTAGATGGAAAGGTTTCTCTGCTGTTGTACCTTGATACAAAAGGTGTATTCTTAGGTGTCAGAAATTAGATGCATCATACATATATATCTGTATAAATAACACTGAATCATAATAATATTCAGCGCCTTGAGATGTTTTTGTGACATGGAAAGTACTTCAGTAAACTCCGGATAACTTGTTGAAGTTATCACTGCCACTTAAGTCATCATCAATATCCTGGACGCATTTATTTATACAGATGCCTAACTCGCCAGATAACTAACTCCAGATAACTTGTCACTGGGCCCTTTTCTCTTGGAATGATGAGTTAACAGAA
This sequence comes from Callorhinchus milii, assembly GCF_018977255.1. Taxonomy (NCBI): domain Eukaryota; kingdom Metazoa; phylum Chordata; class Chondrichthyes; order Chimaeriformes; family Callorhinchidae; genus Callorhinchus; species Callorhinchus milii. The sequence continues at coordinate 93,661,005 of NW_024704743.1, read as the reverse complement.
ATTAACTGTAAGTAAATGCAATTTGTTGTTGGTGGTGTAATAGTCCTAATAATAATGCTTACATTTGGTATTATGCCTTTCAAGTTGAGAGGGCATCCCAAAGCGCTTCACCGAATATACTGTAATGTGTAGTGACTGTGTTTTTGTGGGTGAATGTGGCAGCCAAGTTATACACAGTAATGTCCCACAAATGAAGGACAGGAGAGGGGAAATATCACCACCACTGTCATGAGCTCTGGGTTGCTACCCTGCGTGAGGGGAGCTATATAAATGCAAGTTGTTGTTGTTGCCTTGCAGAAGGAATGTGAATTCAGTATTTGTGACAGATATGAGCCATAAAGCTCATAATACCTCTTATATATGAGCAAAGTGACCGTGTAAACAGGGTTCCCCAGCTTGAATTATCTAATTGCCCCTCATGCCTCCATACAAAAAGAAAATAAACTTTAGTGGTTACAAATGTGTGGGGTGAAAATTGGCTGAGAAGTTTTGATTAAAAAAAAGATAAAAGTATTTTCTATTACTGGAAGTTTACTGTAGAAGTTATTTGTTTGTTAATTCTGTATCCTAGGAGCCAGAGCTCATCTAAAAAAAATTGTGTCTCATTAAAGTGATATAAAAACTATTATGTCATTAAAATAGTTTCTGATTTACCTATGATTAACTGCGAAAAATAGTCTGTCACAAGGGAGGATGGATGCAGTATGTGTGGCACATCCACTACCACTAATGTTGCCGCCTCACAGAGGGTTACTCCTTCTCTCTGACTCGTGTCTCATCCTGTTAAATGATCTCATGCTTGTTTTGCTTCCTTTCCTGCAGATATCTTACAGAAGAGAGATAAAGATATTCTTGGAACTAGGGCTCTAAAGTTGTCTACATTAGGCACCTGGCTGCTATATAAGAGATGTGTGAATGCCGATACTCACAGTCCAGCTGAAAGCTTCATTTCATGATCCCGACGGTTTCTCATTTGTCTTTTCACACAAGTACATTACCTTTGGGATCATCTTTGGGGTTCCTAATTTAATTCTTCCTAAATAACAGGCCTGGTATACATGGCATGACCTTAACACTGTGTTCGCAGCCTTCAAGCAAGGTGTAAGACATGAGGGAATGTTATTCTAATGGCATGGAAGCTACGCAATAGACTCCTAGCTGGAAATGTAAATGTTGTCTTAATACCTTTAAAAGTATAATTTAGGGCTAGAAGACAGGGCAGAGCCAATCATGTTTTAGGCAAATGGCTCTAGAACCTGGAACTCTAATTCCAAGCAAGACAACTGGTCAGAGATGAATAATGTTAGACAAAAATCTTGATACAACAATTTGTCTAGATGCACTAGTTGGTCTAGATATAGTAGTTAATAATTACTGAACTTACAGAGATCAGGAAATTTACAGCACAGAATGAGGTGAATTCTCTCCCTCCTCAAGAGCAATGTCTGGCAATACCTGTAATGTCAACACTGTGAAAAAACAGCTTTCAAATTAAGACTGAATTTAAGATTTTTCCTTAATTCTGTGTAATGATTTTAAAACAAAATTGACTTCCAGGCTCAGGTTAGATGAAATTTCAATTATCCAGAGGACCCTGTGGACTAACCAATCTTTTCTAATTGTCAATGTCTTTTTAATGCTTGTACTGGCATCAAAACACCCGACTTCCTCTCACTAATGATCAGTAAATAACGTTTTGCAAAACTAGCAATGTTGTATCACCTCATCTATCCAGATAAGATCCATGGTATAATGAGGAGTTTCTGCACAGCAAAGTCAGCTTGTCTCTTGTTCATTTCTGACTGTGAAGTGCAAATGGAAGTTTAGAGGCCTGAGTTAAAGGACTGAATCCTGAATGCAGTTGTTTTAAATGGACATCCTGTTGAAAGTAGACTTATGGTTCGATTCTATGGCAATTTTTAGCTAAGGCAATTGACCAAGCACCATTACTTGACAGTGTTGTACATATATGTGAGATTATTATCTCACTAAAAAGAAAGCAAAGCTTTGGCATTCCTGTGTTCAAACAATTTTATTGAAAATATTAGCATTCATGAGATGGCTTGACTGGGAAGTGGTTGGGGAGATAATGTCAATAATTGAACTACCCATATTAACCTGAACCTAAATTCAGCATTTCTAACACTGAGAAATTTTAGTGAAACATATATTGAAAGTTGTTAGCTCTAAGAGGGAACAAGATAAATATGTAAACCAAACTAAACTAAAGAACAGGTAAATGGGCCTGAAAGGATTGCTTTTAAAAGAACCAGCACAGACAAGGTGGGCCAAATTGGAGTTTTCTATGCTGCAAACTTATATGGTTCTAAGGGAATGAGGCTTTATTTTATGGACAATAATGGCAGTCTACAAGAAACATTAAAATGTAAAGCATTTTCTTAAGTCATCCAGAGTTAGAGGTGAATATTCTTTGTCTTATTCTGTGAAGAAAACAGATGGTATGTAACTATATAAATGCGTATGAATCTATTGGATACTACTTTGCAGTGTTATACACAATTTTGACATTCTTATGATGATGGTAATAATAATAATCCTTGCATCTGATATAACGCTTCATCACATTTTCGAGACATCTCAAAGCCCTTCACAGAATATACTGTAAAGTGAATTGACTGTATGTTTTGTGGGAGAAACATGTACAGTGACTGTGTATTTTGTGGGTGAATGCGGCAGCTAAGTTGCATGCAGCAATATCCCACAAACAGCCATTAATGAATGACCAATTTTATTGTTGGCCAAGACACCAGGAGAAACTCCCTCTCTTTTCGAATAGTGTCATGGTATCTTCAAATGTCCACCTGAATATACAAACGGGACCTCAGTTATCAAGTTCTGGATGAGAGCTAATTTTGTACAGCTGAACGTCAACAAGACCGAGGCCCTCCTGATTGGCTCCACATCTCAGTCACTGATGGCATCACCATCCAAGGATGCACACTCCACCTCATTGAGCCAGTCAGGATCTTTAGCATCTTGTTTGATCCTCAACTGTCCTTTCTATTCCACATCCGTACCATGACCCGCTCTGCCTTCCCCCACCTCTGCAACATCGCCCGGCTCCACCACTATCTCACGTCGCAGGCCAGCGAGACACTCATACACGCTTTCATAACATCCAGGCTTGATTATGCAAACTCCCTGCTTGTCGGCCTCCCCAACTCCTCACTTCATAGGTTGTAGATCATCCAGAACTCTGCAGCCCGTGTCCTTCCTGCACCATGCTCCGAGACTCCATCCTTGCCTGACTCCACTGGCTTCCCATCACACAGAGGATATAATTCAATACTGGCCCTCACTTTCAAAGCCCTCCATGGCCATCGCTCTCCCCTACCTCTGCGACCTCCTAACCCCCTACTAACCTGCTTGCTTCCTCTTCCCAGCAGGCTTCGGCCTGCTTCATGTCCCCTGCCTCGTCCGCCCCATCATTGACGGGGGGGCCTTCAGCCACTCTGCCACCAACCCTCTGGAACTCCAGCCCGCAGTCCTTCGGCCTCGCCCCCTCCTTTGCCTCCTTCAAGATCCATCTCAAGACTCTCCTCTTTGACCGTGGTTTTGATCACCCTGCTTAGTTTACCCTGTCAGTTTAGACTATATGAGTTCCAAGTCCCAACATGGGGATTAAACCTACAACCTTCTGACTAAGAGTGCTGGCAATTGAGCCAGATTGACATACTCATTGTTATTGCATTGATGATGTGCACAGTCAGTGAGTCTTTGGATCTACTCATGCACAATTCTGCACTTCATATTCATACAATGGAATCTACTGTGGAGCCCTGTGTTGGTATCCATAAAATCTCAACCTATGCTATAGTGAGGTGCCACAGCACGTTTGACTGAGCATACTTGCAGCTGACTGACTTGCACCATGTGCCCAAAATGGCCAAGTTCTGTTTTATCAGGTTATTGTAACGTTATTGCAACACTTTCTGTTTCCTGCGCATGTACAGGCACCTGGCTGACTTAATCCACATGCAATGGATGGGGTTCACAGTGTAACTGCTGCATTGAAGTGCGATATAATAAGGTGGCACTGTAATTTGTGATATTCTTCGCCCCTCCCCTTTCCTGGTAACGCATTCCTTCTCCTCATTATCCTGTGTCAAGCAACACTCTCCTGGTGTCTGACATAAACTTGCCGTTCATGAACCTGAACCTGTGGCCTCTTGTCCTGCTGTCTTAATTTCCAAGCTTTGGCTTGCATGGGCCTTCACAGGAATGATAGAACTCTGCAATAATTTTCAAATGACTGTGCATGTGCGAGCTTGTACATGCGCAGATGTTTGTACATTGCTCTGGTGCAACTTCTGCTACACCCTGCAATGTAAACGAAGTGAATTCCACGCCAGCAACCAGATTAGCACAGAAACATTTCTATTTGAAGCAGAATTTGTAAGATAAACCCAGTATTTGTGAGCATCTGGGGCTCAAAATGCCTCGCAGTCTTAGTCGATTAAGATCACAAAGAATTTTGAAAAATTTTAAAATTCATTCTTAATTATGAAGCTAGTTCTGCATAGTGCTCTTTAGTGTGTGTCCCTATGGGAGAGAGTATGCACACAGGGAAATTTCTATGCATATAATACTAAATAATCCTTACATTGATAGAACTTTCACTTTGCGAGGATGTTTCAAAGCACTTCACAGGATTTATTGTAAAGTGTAAGACTGTATTTTGTAGGCAAAATGCCAAATACTCTTAAGTGTGACAATGTTATTTCTGTGCGTCAGACACCTGGCTGACTAATAAAAAGGCTGCATTGCATGACTTTGTGTCTCAGAGACAAAGCACTCAATTTCCCCCCATTTCCAATTATCTCTGAAATGCACAAGATCACAAGAGAGGTTCAGATGAAGAAAAGCCCTTTGGTCCATTTGATCTCATTATTCCCACCTACTATCCTCCTATCATAACACCCATCCACTTAATCTGCAAGACTATATTGTGTTATATTTAAGATTGAACAAAACAGAAGAAAGCGCTTGAATTCAGTCTGAATTTGGATGAGGTCCCATCTGCCAGTTCAGGTGGATGTTAAAGATTCCATGGCACTGTTCAAAAAGAGGAGTTTCCTCCATTGACTGGCCAACAAATAAAATTGATCATTCACTTCATGGCTGTTTGTGGGATACTGCCGGGTGAAAACTGGCTGCTGTGTTCACCTAGAAAATACAGTCACTACACTTTACAGTATGTCCTGTGAAATGGTTTGAGATGTCATCCTATGTGAAAGGCGCTATATCCAATGGAAGGATTATTATTATTATCATTAATTCAGAAGCTTGTCCTTGATAAGAATTGTGGGAAAAATAGTTTTCAAATTAAGTTCAACAACCCTGTGTCAACAGCACCACCAACAACAACAAATTGCATTTATTGGCCATTTAAAAGCAATGTTCAAATTGAAGCATTTGGTAATCTGAGGCCTGTAGAATGAAGAAGGCTTGAAATTCCACTTAGTCTTTACCTACTAGATAATTTTGTCTAAAGATTTAACATTGCACAGAGTTGAATACAATCCTTGAATACAGTCTTAATTGCTTTTCCACAGTTCTTAAAAAAAATGACTTCCTAATTAAGGTGGAACTTAAGAATGTTTCACTATTCTGTGTGATTTTACATTTTTTACACAAAATGATATTACAGGATAAGACTAGGATTTTGAAATGGAATCCTTAATAACCAACCTGAGTTATGTAAATGGGAAGCTGGGGGGATTCTCCTGGTAACCGGTAAGGACACACAGAACACAACAGTGTTCTTATGAAAGAGGGAACATCATAAAGGTGCTTAAAAATTCATACCTCCACTTGTCCCATTACAAGTATAAAATTGCACCCATCAGAGTTCTCAGCAAGGCTTGCCATCACTCTGCTGAGGTCTGAATGAAAATATTCATTTGAACATTAAAAAAAAATCTGCTTCTAAAACCTGCCAGTGGACCTAATAATTTTGGTAGCTTGAGTCCAAAAATAAGCAGTCTGGCTGGTCAAATGCAGCCGGCACCAACTATAATAGTCTTCAAGTAATACGAGTTTATGTTCCTGCTGAAAACTGGCCTCGATTCAAAGGAAATAATGAGTGTAACTAGTCATTGGTTTGGATATAGCCTCGGAAGTTTTTGGATAGTGATAGATACTCGGTGGCTCCAGTGGTCTGAAATACTAAGAACTGTGGAATCAGAACAATTTAGATGTAACAGCCAGTTCCAGAATCAATTTATGCCAAGCTCTTTGTTATTTGCATACATTTTGGCATAAGTGATATTACCTGCTCCAGGTGATGGCTGGCAGACTGGGTTCATAAAAATAACAAAACAGCTTGTGTTAAATATAGGTCTTTTTTTCCCAAAACAAATAAACATGCACTTGTATCCTGACCTGAAAAGTCACCATGCATTGCTAAAATGCAAGTGCTTTATGTTTCACTTAATTATTTTATGCTTTAGGGTTAGTGCAGGTTCACTTTGCTTCCTTTGCGAATATAGCACAAATGTTTGAATTACTGAGCTATTGGTGAGGCAACGCTCTTCACTGTAAGAGCGAGAGTGAGACCTGCATAAGGTGTTCTTTTTTCACTGATATGAAAGTAGCAGGTAGAACACCTACAAGTGCAGTGGCAAGTGATAGAAAGAGGAGCACATCTTGGAACAACAGCCCATCTTAATGCAATGAAAATATGTCAAAAACAACAATGATAACTTTATATAGCACCTTCATCTAATGCAGTGGTGACCAATTTTTATGGTTGGCCAAAATAAATGTTTCTTAATTGAATATTTCTTAATTGATGCCATAAATCAAGAAATATTCAATGAAGAAAAAACTGAAAACACACTATCAATTGAACACAGACTTACCTAAACTTGTGTAAATATTCGGAGGGCCACAGATTGGCCACCACTGATCTAGGGTAATACCTCAGAGTGCTTTACAAGGACAGGTTAGACATCGAGCAAGGGAGAAAGGGGAGGGAGAGGCGGCAATAGCACATTTGAAAAGGTAGGTTTTAGGCAAGACAAAAAGATGGGATGAGATGGAGGGGTAGAGGGAGGGAGTTGCAGGGTTGGGAGCATAGAAGTTGAAGATTTGAGCACTGATGATGGCACAGCAAGGATGGAGTATTACATGAAGCCTGAGTTAGACGAACAAGAGGTGAGCGGAGGAGCTGGGTAGGAGAAAATCAGTAATAAGGAGGTGCCAGGGTATGGATGGATTTATAGATGAGGACCTTGAAATCAGTTTGCTGGAAGACAATGAAGCCTAGCGAATGCTGGACTGATAGGCATTCAGCATATAGTGTGGAGTTTTGCATGTGTTGCATTTTGTGAATAGTGGAGCTTGGGATACCAGCGAGGAGTGCTTTGTAGAAGTCTAAACTGGATGTAAGAAAGATGTGAATGAGTGTTTTATTGGCACTGGGTGTAAGATAGTGGTGGAGGAGGACGTTGTGGCAGAGGCGAAGGAAATCAGTCTTGATCAAGGAAAAGCATGTCTGGCTTTAAGCAGATGTGGATAAATGTAGTGTTTGGTGGGTCTGACAGTAATGAAGTTGGGCTAAACTTAAAAAGAACCAAATTTCCCCAAAGCTAAAGCTGACATTTGAATTCAGATACACTAAATAATGCTTTAATATTTCAACTGGAGGAAAGGGAAGGCCAACAGACAGGGCCTCATTTTATGTAATTGAACCTCTGTTGTCTAATCATAGGGTGGCTTTGATGGCATCCCTTTAGTAGTTTACAATGGCAATGGCCCAGTCTCGTGGCTGAAAGAGATTAGGATGGTAAAAGATCAGGTTAAGAAGCATGATCATAACTGGTGAAAAGATCATAGGATTAGTTTCGATGAAGAAAGCTCTTTGGCTCATTTCATATTTTGTTTCCAGAATACCCACCCTCTCATCACAGCATCAAGCTTTTCTTTTTTAATGAATCCAGTGCCCTGGCTTCAACCACCCCACCCACTCATTAATTAACCTCTGGGTAAAGAACACTCCTGGGGTCCGACATTTCCCTTTGCAGCTCTCCTCTGCTCCAGGGCCTAGGCCACCCTCTTATGTCACAGTGTCACAGTGTCCAGAACTGTATGCAGTACTCCAAGTGTGGCTGACCAGGGTACTATATAGTTTGAGTATTAGGATCTGAACTCAACTGATTTGATAATATATTCCAGCATCCTGTTTATCTTGTTTATTGCTGCCTCAAGCTGTTGTAATGTGGTGAGCGTTTGAGTTAACTGACAACCCTAGACAGAGGCAGACAAAACAGACTATTCGGAAAATACGAAAATTTTGAATGGTTCCCGAGAGCCCCTTTTAAACAGCTGCACATTGGCCTTCTGAGCACTTATGCATAAGGGCAAATTTGCCAGTTGCAGGCGCAGATCCTGCTGCTTTTCTCCTTGTGCAGATGCTCTCTGTGTCTTGCCTTGGTGCATGGTGGGATAGTCAGCGAGCCTGGAGGAGAGGAAATCCACCATGGCCAAGATGATGGTGAGTGTGCTAGCAATCTAGATATGCCTTTGCGCCTCCCACAAATCAGTGCCCCTCTTTTTTCATTTAAAATCCCGAGCAGTTTTGGGAGCCAGTCAGCCACTGTCCATAGATCTTTTTCAAAGCTCCTTGGCAAAGCTCAAAAACAGGACCATTATGTAAAATCTATAAATATCTCCCTAATTTTCCATATGTGTTTGTTAAATTTATACATTGATAGAAGTCTGGTAGCTACAGTATTAAGAGGATTGTTCGTATGAGCATCATGGGGTAACAGTTCCACATGGGTCTAGATGTACTCTATTTATAAAACACTAGCTGTACCCATTGCAGCTATGCTTCAACTAAAGGATCCAATATGGAATGTAGATTTCAAAGATACCACTCACAAACCATTTAACATGCCATAAACACTGTGTGTATACCTCAACCAAAGCTGTCATACATGTGTGATGAGCTTGTTTAGGTTATAGCTCATCAAAATATGCCCATAACACTCCCCCATGCAAGACCTTTCTGATGGGGTACAAATCGATGAGGTATAAATGAGGTGTATAACATCAATCTGTTATTGCGTTATTGGGGGACAAACACACATGCGGTGATGTAAGCTGTGTTGGGATCGCTCGCTCTCTCTCTCAACTCATGGTGCTTAGTCAGTCCGAGAAGGCCTCAGGCTTAACTTTAACCCTTTCTCCTCCCTCCCTCCCTCCCTCCCTCCCTCCTGATTCACTCACTCACTCACTCAAATGCTCATATAACCTTGCCCCTCTCCTCCCTCTCTCCTCCTAAAAAACATCTCTCACCTCCTCACTCTTACCCTCGAGAGATTATGGGACTCAGGCTATTTTTTTTTGGTGTGGGGGAGGGGGGAAGAGATTTAACTTTAAAAATGTTGCATTGAATTTTTTTTCACAACTCTCTTCCCTCCTTCCCTCTCTCCATCCATCTCCCAGTGTATCTCTCTGGAAGGGTGTGTGATTTCCTCTGTCGCTAATTTGTTGCAGAATACCATGCATATCTCATACATTGGGCTGAATTATAGCATTTTTTAGCATAACTCATCAAAGATAGGAGATCCCTGAAAAAATTATGCCCACGACACTCTCCCATGCAAGACCTTTCTGATGAGGGATTGAGGGAGAGTTTTCCAGAGTTTTTGGGACATAGTGGCTGAAAACGCAACCTCCGATGTTGGGGCGGAGGGTGCTAGGGACAAGCAGGAGGCTGGTGCCAGTCGAGTGGTGGTGGTGGAGTGGAGAGTGAGGAGGTCGGAAAGGTAGGGAGGTGCCAGGGAGTGAACGGATTTGAACACGAGTGTGACGATCTTGAAGTCGATCCGTTCGGTGATGGGAAGCCAGTGGATCCTGGCCATTACTGGTGAGATGTGGGTACAGAGTTTGGTCCGGGTCAGTATGCGGGCAGCAGAGTTTTGAATGAGCTGAATCTTGTGAATGGTGGAGCTGGGGAGACCGACAAGGAGTGTGTTGGAGTAATCCAAGTGGGAGCTGACAAACATATGCATGAGGGTTTCGGCTGCATTAGTGGTAAGGTACAGTCGGAGGTGGGCAATGTGGCAGAGGTGGAAGAAGGCGGACCTGGTCAGGGACCGGATGTGGGGGAGGAAGGACAGCTGGGTGTCAAACCGGATACCTAGGTTGCGCACTGGTTCGGTGAGTTTGAGGGAGAGCCTAGGGAGGTTGAGGAGGTTAGATCCGCAGGAGTGAAGATATTGATGGGAGACAAGGACTACAGTTTCAGTCTTGTCCGTATTCAGCTGCAGGAAGTTTACACTCATCCAGGCCTTGATGTTTGCCAGAGAAGCTGATAGAACATTAGTGAACCTGGAGTCGAGGCTGGAGGAGGCAAAGTAGATTTGTGTGTCAACCAAATACATGTGGAAGTTTACCCCATGTCTGTGGATGACATTGCCCAGAGGGAGCACATAGGTAAGGAAAAGAAGAGGGCCAAGGATGGAGCCCTGAGGTACCCCACAGGTGACCAGGCGGGGATGGGGGCAGAAACTATTTGTTGAGATGAAATGGAGGCGATTGGTTAAGTAGGACTCAAACCACATGAGTGCGGTCCCACTAAGAAAGATGAAGGAGGAAAGCTGATGGAGGAGGATGGCGTGGTCGACTGTGTCGAACGTAGCAGAGAGATCCAGGAGGACGAGGAGGCAGAGGGATCCCTGGCCACAGATAGAGAGAATGTCGTTTGCGACTTTGATGGCCTCCTTCTGTGCTGTATAATTCTATGATTCTATGACAAACGTTATCTCTGTGCTGTGGGCAGGGCAAAAACCAGACTGCAGGTGCTCAAGGAGAGAGTAGATGGAGAGGTATTACCGAAGTTGACCTACGACAATGTGTTTCAGGACTTTGCCAAGGAAGGGTAGGTTGGAAATGGGATGGTAATGTGAGAGATGAGAGAGATCGAAGGTGTTTTTTTTGAGGAGGGATGTGATAACATTGGTTTTCAGGGGGGTGGAACAGAGCCTAAGGCGAGAGACAGACAGACACATAGACAGACATTTCATCTTTATTAGTATAGGTTACAAAGCATCTTCGAATGTTGCAAATTCTTAAATACACACTTAATTTTAAAATTTTATGTAACTTATTTTAAGATTTCAACTGCTACCCAGATTTTGGTTCACATATCCTCGTCTCAGGTTTTTTTCACTTTTTCTTGGGATGGGGGCATTTTGCCTGCATTAACTGCTCATCCCTGGTTGTCCTGAGAAAGTTGTGGTGGTAGTAGGACTTTCTCTTTGGTGCTCCAACAATAAGTGTCAGTTGGAAGCTCCAGGATTTTGACCAGCAACAATAAACAACAACCCACAATAACACAATTACATTTATAGAGCGCCTTTCATGTCGGGAGGACGTCCCAAAGCGCTGAGGAATAAAGGAATTGTGATGTATACAGTATGTCAAGTTAGGATGGTGCGTGGCTTGGAGGGGAACCATGATGATGACGATCTTGTTTTTCTGGATGATGGAGGTTGCAGGACTGGGATATGCTGTGGAAGCATTTTCGGTGAGTTGCTGCAGTGCATTCTGTAGACAGTACACACTGTAACCACAATCATCTTTTGGAATGTATGTTGGTTGGCCTGAGTGACAGGGGAGCTGGTAAAGGGAATTGCTCTCTCACGGTATTACTATTACTAAATAGTATTTCACTGGTTCTTCATCTTTATTTCGCTATACTGTCTCACACCACAGGCTGCCGAGACCCTTATACATACATTTATAACATCCAGACTCAATTACGCAAACTCCCTGCTTGTTGGCTTCCACAACTCTTCCCTCCATAGAATGCAGATCATCCAGAATTCTGCAACCTGTGACCTCTACCGCACCAGGCTCCACGACCCCATTCCTCCCATCCCCGCCCGACTCCACTGATTTCCCATCACACAGAAAATACAATTCAAGATCCTGGTCCTCACCTTCAAAACCCTCCATGGCCTTGCTCCCCACTACCTCTGCGACCTCCTAACCCCCTACTAACCTACCTGCTCCCTCCGCTCAGTGGGCTCCGACCTGCTTCTTGTCCCTCGCATCGCCTACCCAACCACTGGTGGGCAGGCCTTCAGCCACTCTGCCCCCACCCTCTGGAACTTCATCCCACAGTCCCTCTGCCTCGCTCTCTCCCTTGCCTCCTTCAAGAACCGTCTCCAGACCCTCCTCTTCGACCGTGCCTTAGGTCACCCTCTTTTTCCCCCTACCCTCCACCCTGCCCAATCCCGACCCTCAGCTCAGGACCGAAGCACTGATTGTCCAGCACCTTGGGACGTCCTCCCGACGTGAAAGGCACTATACAAATGTCATTTTGTTGTTGTTGTTGTATACTGTATCTATATGTTTATACATATGCACTCTTTTGATTGGCAGCAATAACAATTTGTGCAACACTGGTTTGAACTGATTGCAGACCACAATTTGCTCTCGCCACACCAAACATCCAGCCTGCTACAGTGAGTCATAAGTCTCCCAGACAGATTTTCCAACGTTTTGACACTGAGATCTGGATACCGAAATTGTATATTTGTGCTTTTCACTTCTTGGTTGCAGATTGTTTCAACTAATTGAATTATTTTTAAGCAATTTTTTGTTATAGAAAGTGTCTGGAATGTGAGCTGTGGACAAGTCTCTGAAGAGTTGTTTAGTAACAAATATTAAATAAATGGACTTAACAGCACCGCTTACACTAGCCTCTTAGCAAAATTACTAAAGTTCAGAATTTGCTGTCTGAAACTTCATTATGATTTATTTTCTCAGCATTCTTGATATCTCGTGACATTATACACAAGTTAATGATATTTTACAAGAAGCACTTAAAAGGCTGTGTATGTAAAGAAATTAGATGACTTGTGTGAATCAAAACATCCAGGTAGACACCAGAAAACTGGTTTCCTGTTCTGTTTAATCTGATAATATCCAGATGGCAAATTGTACTTGATAATAATTGTATTGGTAAGGGGTTAGGGATATAAAATCAAAGACTAGTCGAGATTAATATATCAGATTCTGAATTGGTACTTAACAGATCTCACAATAAATATTTAGCTTATTTGTATGCGTGTTTTGCAACACACTTGTATTCATTGGAATCTTAAGGCACTCTACCTGGTCCAGCTTTACTCTATTAATCTAGCATTTCAGAGTAGTCAGAATTTGTCAAACTCTTAAATAAACTGTTTAACTTTGAAACCTTTGAAAACAGCTTCAGAGGTAAAACTGAATTTAACAATTTGCCAAATTCTGCAGACTCAGGACTGTAATGTTAGTAAACTAAATCAGGTGGAATTTCCACCTGTATTAGGAGGAATAGTTTCAATTCATGTGCATTGGATGATGAGACAAACTATATAGTTGTACATTGATATGCAGGAAGCACTTTTCAGAAGTAGCCAAAAAGTTGCACAAGGACAACATACTCTTGGAATGCTATTGAGGGCAGTGGATGTGAAAGAGCCAGCATGAGAATGATTTGGCAAAGATGCACGAGAATCACAAGAGAATTAAATTTTCCCCAATGCAACTGTCTTCTGCAGTCACAAGGGGGGACACTGTGGCAGGTCAGCAAGACATGGAAACCACAGCTTGGCAACTGTACAACTGTTGATTGATCCTTCTAGATGGTCTAAAAAGACAAGTAAACTTGGTGAGATTGCTACAACATTGATAAGCAAACTCTTTCCTGTAACAATTTCCCTTACAACCTCAGCAGATTGATGGCATTGTGAGTAAAGAACTTTTCTCAAAGCAATCATTTGCAAGGCCTCAATGGAACTAAGAATAGGAGATCGACTGCATCAATTCTCTCAACAACAACAAAATTACATTTGTATAGTGCCTTTCACGTTGGGAGGATGTTCCAAAGCTCTGGAAGTGTCACATCTTCATCCAAACCCACTAAATATATCTCAAGCCCTTTCTGCATCACTCAACTTAAATAAACTAGCTATATACAAAATGTTGCAAGATGAATTTGAGTAAAAAAAGTGAGTTACATGTGGTTTTGTTATGAAAAAATTAAAAACAGTTTTTTTTAGCAGCTGAGGAACTGCACAGGGTTGAGCTTTTCGTGATGGGTTTTACTTCTGTACGTTTACTCTCTGAATTTGTCAAATTCTTAAGTATAGCCTTAATTTGAAAGTGGTTTTGCGCAAGGTATTTTAAATATTTTGGAAAACTGACTTTGAAATGAATTTAACTGAGAGAATCCCTGTCTGATCTCAGTCAGGTCGATACTTGGCTATGACAAGTATTGCCCTGACTGGGCCAGGGTGGACTAGAGTGTCTGCTCCTCAACAAATTCAAGATCCTCATTATCCTCGTTCTCACCATTCCTCCATGGTTGTGCTCCAACCCTATCTCCGTGACCTCGCTACCAACGCAGTCACTCTCTTCACTCAGCAAACACCTGCTTGATGTCGCCTCCTCTATCCATCCCATCACTGACAGGAGAGCATTCAGTCATTCAGGCCCACTCTGTGAAACTCCATCTCAGAGTCTCTCCAACTCACTCCGTCACTCACCTCGTTCAAGGCCCATCTCCCACTCCCACTCCTATCCCCAGCTCCCACCCCCCAGCTTGGATGCCCAGCCAGCAGTGTCAAGCACTTTTAGACATCCTTCTAACGTAAAAATTTAAACCTCTGTGTAGTACCCCCTGCTGAAGTGTGTGTATTTGGTGAGAAGAGGATTAGATTTGGCTTTGACCCTCTCCACAGAAAGTTTACTGACCCTTTGTAGGCTACAACTGAAAAGTGGCCTTTGGTCAAGATTTCTGAAATGCATGGAATTCTTACCCCAGCAAAAGTTTCACGCACAAAATATACAGTCAATTTGCTTTATGGTATATTTTGTGAAGCACTTTGAGATGTCTTGAAGACGTGATAAGGCACTATATCAAATACAAGGATTATTATATCATTATTTTCAGGAGAAGGGGAAATGGGAAAGTGGGAAACAAATACGCATTGGGAGGAATACAACAACAATAATCTATAATAATCATAATAATAATAATCCTTGCATTTGATATAACGCTTTTCACATCGGGAGGACGTCCCAAAGCGCTTCACAGAACACACTGTAAAGTGAATTGACTGTATATTTGTGGGCGAACGCGGCAGCCAATTGTGCACAGCAATGTCCCACAAACAGTCGTAGATTGAAAATGACCAATTTATTATTGTTTTTGGTTTTGGAGGGATTATTATTAGGCTCTGTGGAGTAAGGAAACTTGCCCAAGGTTTCGCCCTCTGCCTGGAATTGAATTCAGGTCTCTCGCTTGCAAAGCGAGTGCTCTAACCACTGAGCTACAGGACTCCACTATTTATATAGCATCCTTTACACAGGGTAGTGTCTTAAAAATAATAATCCTTGTATTTGATATAGTGCCTTATCAATTTGTTGAGACATTTTCAAGAGCTGCACAGAATATACTGTAAAGTGAATTGACTGTATATTTTGTGGGCGAAATGGCTTGGAGTGCACTATGGACTCAAGATTATTTTCCCACAAACTAAAAGTGAATCATGAAGAGGTTGAAAACGTTCTGGTCATTCAACCCTCGAATCTTATTATAACACTTAGCAGAAGCGATCTGACTGAGAAGCAAATTGCAAAATATCATGTCATGTTCTGCCAAATTGCATGACTTGACTAATGACCTTCTTGTTGACTAATGTTCTCCGGTATGGCTAATGGCTTTTTTTTCATGTGGTTTGCAGCTGATCCCCTCAATACTAAATCATTGTTTTAGTTTATGTTAGAAATAGCTAGAGCTCTCAAGCTCTCAAAAAAGGCATTTTAGAGCCACTTTATAGAAGTACAGTAAATAGATGCTAAATGGATATAAGAAACTATAGAGTCAAACTTACAGAATTTCATAACAGATCATGCTGAAATTGTTAAGAAATGTTACTTATTTCCAGCTGTTCCTAACGAGCGACCATGAAACTATCCCGCTCCTCCTATTGCACTACAAAATACACAGTCATTACACTGTACAGTAAATCTTGTAAAGCACTTTGAGATGTCCTCCTAATGTAAAAGGTGTTATAATAATAATCATTGCATTTGATTAGCAGTTCCCTGCTCTCCAGAACTCCATCCCTTAGTCTCTCTGCTTTGTTCTGTTTCCTCCCCCCTTGCAAACGCATCTTAAAATCTATCTTTCAATTGCGCTTTCAGCCACCTCTCCCAGCCACAGCTTCCCTTGCACACACACACACATACACACACACAGACTCTCAGTCAGCTGCGTGAAGTGCTTTGCGATGTCCTCCTGATGTTTACAACGTTATATAAATGCAAATTGTTGTTGTTGATGTTGATAAATCATTTTGAAGTCCAGGAAAAAACAACAATTTTACTATCACTTTCATCAAGATGGAAGTATTATCATATAGACACTGTTTGGGACATCCTCAACACCTGAAGTAAGTTTGTGTGGGTGAATCATGGGATATAGTACATAGGTACTTTGGTACATATGTGCATGTGACTGCCAGGAAGATGGAAGGCAAACTAAATGGACCTTGGTCTTTTATCGTGTAGCATTTCTTATGTTCTAAGCATGACGTCTAGCCTAACAAAACAGGAAAATTACCTTTTCAAATTTCACAGAACACAGTAGGGTTGTCAGAGAAGAACTGAGGATGTGAAAAAGTAGCGCAAAATAATTTCCGGCACCCAAGGGTCAAAAGGACATCAGTGAGACACATTGCTGTCATCAAAGCAAATTGTAACTTGGCAGAAACACAAGACTACAAATATTTTCCAAATCAACCCTGAGAGTGCAACATCTATTCCAGCATCCCAGATGGTCTGGTGAGTTTAAATTAAATTTTCAGCCTCCATGCATTCTACCAGTAAAGTAATAGTTGTAAAAGCACTGTGAATAAATTGCAGCGTAGCAGCAGGCAATGACAACCTTTAAACTCTCTCCCATGCACTAAGAAAGTCATTTGCACATCAGTTTATACTTGCATTTTGCCTACATATGTTTCAATTGCATCTGCAGCTGTCTCTTTAGTTTGTGTGGTTTGTTAAGTTATTCTGTCGTCTGTGTATTGTCACTGTTGGTCTCCCCAGATGAACAATTCTCCTCCAGCTCCATTTCATCGTTTCAAGAGGCCTGCCACACTTTAGGCAAGTCTTGAAACACCAATGGTGAATGTAGCCTCACATTATACTTTAATAATAATAATCCTTGCATTTGATCTAGCGCCTTATTGCGACGTCAAGACATCTCAAAGCACTTCTCAGGATATATTGTAAAGTGGATTGACTGTATATTTGTGGGCGAACGCGGCAGCCAATTGCGCACAGCAATGTCCCACAAACAGTCGTAGATTGAAAATGACCAATTTATTATTGTTTTGTTTTGGAGGGATTATTATTAGGCGTGTGGAGTAAGGAAACTTGCCCAAGGTTTCGCCCTGCCTGGAATTGAACTCAGATCTCTCGCTTGCAAAGCGAGTGCTCTAACCACTGAGCTACAGGACTCCTTTATCCTTTGAGGAAGGAGTCTGCGCTCTCACATTTGATTATCCGGTTGGAACCAAAGAACTTCCATTTTTATAATATTTCAGCAAGTTGCACTGTCTCAAAGTGCTTCACAGGTAATTACTGTCAAGTGTAATAATAACATCCTTGCATTTTATATAGTGTTTGGAACATCAAAATGTTTCAAAGCATTTCACAGGGAATTGCTGTCAAGTATAGTGACAAAATTTGGAGTCAAACAGTTTGCAGGTTAGTAGGAGAATTCTAATGTAAGACACAAGTTCAGACAAGTGGTCTTTATTTTGTCCCAGCAAATCACAATGTGCTATTAATCTAGGAAGATATCCGAATCCTGCTTCATAATTTTATACCAAATCAGAAATGTAGAAACTATTATTTATATTTATTATTTTATAGAATTGAGGTAATCAAGAGTATTTGTGATTCCTGCTGGTAACAGGAATGCACCACACTGACCTATGAGAACTGTGCTCCAAATACACTGTAGATCCCATCAGAGAAGAGTTTCTGTGGTTGGCATGAAACACTTCTGGTTGCTATTCGTGCCCCCTGTGCTTTAGTCCAATGTTTTTCAACGACCAGTCAGTGATAATGTCATGGACAGTCCATGCCAGAGATCTCGCTAGATTGAGTGACCTGTCAAATTCACTTACTCAAGGTCCACCACATCTTAAGACGAAACTGAGCAGGTCAGTTCAGTTGAGAAACATTGTTTTGAATCCTCTCTGTGTGCAAGTGATAAAGACAAGCATGAGCTGCATAGTTCTGACTCAAGGATGGGAAAAAGCAACACAGATGTTTTCTATCAAGTATTTTGTTTATACCACAAGTTTTAATATAATAAAGACAGTTATGCTTTATTTAAATGAACATTTTTAAATATTTACAGCTTTCTATAGCCAGAACTATGCCCTGTAGTGATTAGAGTGATTCTTTATCTTATTTATGATCGAACTAAGAGCTACAATCTAGAGTGATATTGCTTCAGAGTGGGGATGGGGGAGGGGTGTTTCCGTAGGCATCGGCAAATCTCTGAGCTATTAACCAAAGGCACATATTTCATGTATCAGGTCCGGAAAGTGTTCAAAACTGAGTCTCGCAGTTCTGTCATTTTCATGATCTTCTACTTATTTTTAATAGCAGGACCAGCTCATAAATGTATTGAAAGATCGTGTGACATTATTGTTCCCAAGATGTTACATGATGCACTGCAGGGAATGGAGCTATGTTTATTGAAGGAATTGTGCACCAAATACTAATTTTTCAGTTTTAGGGCAATGGCAATACTGTTGTTCCAAACACAGCTATCAGTTTTCATTGCATGCTGTTTTGTTTTAAATAATAAGGGAGGATAATGTTAACCTTCTCAAACCAGTTATTATGCAAATTAAACCAAGTTCTGTACTTCACTTTAAAAAGAGGGGAACAATTGTTAGTTAAATGAAAACAGCTCATTTAAGAGATTCCCAGATGCCAACTTTGAGCTCCTATTTCAAGAGGAGAATTACACCTTTTTATCAATACTTTCTCTTGTATGTGTTACATTTCATCGTAAGATTAGAATCACAGTTTGACTCTTTGAGGTAATTGTCTTCACTTCACTTTTAGAATAAATACCTTGCCAAAATATGCCCAATATTGATGCAAATTGAGACACTGTAGGCAATTCAGCTGCAAATCTACATTTGTTCTGAATTTGCAGCTGTCACAAATTAAAGTTACAAAGTTTGAATAGGAAGGACCTATTCACTCAATAACAACTTGCATTTATATAGTGCCCTTCATGTCAGACAGCGTCTCGGAGCACTTAACAGAGGCGGAACCCACTGCCGAACCAAAGGAGGGAGAAGGTGACCGAAGAGGAAGGTCTTCAACAACCTGAAAATGGGTGGGGGGGGGGAGAGGGTGGGAGGGAGGGGTGGGGGGGGATGCAAGGCGAAGGGTTTGAGGGACAGAGTTCCACAGCTTTGGGGCTTAGTGGCTGAAAGTACGGCCGCCGATGGTGGGGACGTGGGTCTGGGGGATAAGGAGGAGGCCAGAGCCAGTCGAGCGGAAACAGTGGGTAATAGTGTAGGGAGCGAGTAGGTTAGAGAGATAAGGGGGTGTAACGGAGTGAAGGGATTTAAATACAAGAGTGAGGATCTTGAAATCGATTCGCTCTGTGAGAGGGAGCCAATGGAGTTTGACAAGGACTGGAGTAATGGAGGCACGGAGTTTAGTGCGAGTGAGAATGTAGGAGCTGAGTTTTGAATTAGTTGAATTTTGTGAATAGTGGAGTAGGGGAGACCAGCGAGGAGGGCGTTTGAGTAGTCGAGTTGGAGGTGACAAAGGCTTGGACAAGTGTTTTGGCAGCTTTTGGAGTGAGGTATGGATGGAAACGGGCAATGTGGAGGAGGTGGAGGAAATGTGGTGGAAGTGAAGATGGAGGTCCTGGCCAGGGACCTGGTGTCGGGTACGACGGATAGCTGGGGATCGAACCTGACCCTGTTCATGGGTTCGGTGCTAGACTTCTATGTTAGATCAGAATAAAACCTCCCACCTTCCAAAGTCATTCTATAGCTGGCTGCGAAACTGATTGGAATCAGACTGGGGCAAAGAATAAATCCAAATCCCAGACCTCAGAACACACAAGGAATATCAGACAAACCAATGGCCATTAGACCTACTCTTTTGGCAAGGAATGACAAAGGCATTACATTAATATATATGTCTAGGTTTTGGTAGAACTGGAAATAACTTGATTTATTTGACTTTTTAAATACAAAAAAATACAAGTTGAGATCTCATCTTAGGAGAACTAAAATGTTAAGATCGAATATAATTATAATAATAATAATAATAATCTTTGCAATTGATATAGCGCTTTTCACGTCGTCTAGACGTCCCAAAGCGCTTCACAGAATATACTGTAAAGTGAATTGACTGTATATTTGTGGGCGAACGCGGCAGCCAATTGCACACAGCAATGTCGCACAGACAGTCGTGGATTGAAAATGACCAATTTATTATTGTTTTTGTTTTTTTGGAGGGATTATTATTAGGCGTGTGGAGTAAGCAAACTTGCCCAAGGTTTCGCCCTGTCTGGAATTGTACTCAGGTCTCTCACTTGCAAAGCGAGTGCTCTAACCACTGAGCTACAGGACTCCACAGGAATTAATACCGTAATAGCATTTGTAAAAAAAACTAACGAACATTACATAGAGCAATACAAAATTACATTTATATCGCATGTTTCACGTCGGGAGGACATCCCAAACTGCTGGACAGTCAGGAATTTAGACCCGAGCAGGGGATTGGGATCAGGGAGGGTGGAGGGCAGGGAGGATAGTAGGGTCGCCGAAAGAACGATCAAAGAGAAGGGTCTTGAGAAGTGTCTTGACGGAGTCAAGGGAAGCTGCAAGGCGAAGAATTTGTGGGGTGGAATTCCAAAGGGTAGGGGCAGAGAGGCTAAAGGCCCGACTGCTGATGGTGGGGCAGGCTGGGCGGGCGACATGTAGCAGGCTGGAGCCTGCTGAGGGGAGGGAGTTGACAGGTTGATATGGGATTAGCAGATTATAAAATAGGGAGGGGCAAGACCATGGTGGGAGAGGACAAAGATTTTGAACTCTATCCTCTGGAGGATGGGGAGCTAGTGGAGTCGGGTGAGGGTGGGTGTGATGTGGTCACGGAGCCTGGTGTGGGAGAAGACCCGAGGTGCAGAGTTCTGTATGATCTGCAGCTTGTGGAGGGAAGAATCAGATTGTAGTGTAGAGCTGGTTTGTTCATGGAAATGGCCCTTCATTGTACAACAAACTATTTATCAATGTGTGTTCATAGATTTTTATACTCTAAAGCTTGATCTGAAAGAATATTTGGGCCTATGTTTGAGTGATTGATAACTGGATTTTGTAATAACAACACCTTCTGGTAACTGGATGTGCCGAAAGTGGCTCCGTTTTTAGACATGTTTGGAGTTCCGGTGAGTTGGTGCGACATATTTCTGGTTACCACAAAAAGGCCCCATTTGTGACAACAACAACAAGAACAAGATTCCATTTATAGAGCGCCTTTCACGTCGGGAGGACGTCCCAAGACGCTGGACAGTTGGGTCAGGACCCGAGCAGGGGGGAAATGGTCAGGGTGAGGGGAGGGAAGGGAGGGAGTGAGGAGGGGGTGATGTGGAGTTGATAAGAAAACCTATTTCAGCCCATTCAAAATTGACCCCATTATTAGCAGCAACATTTTTTTCACCTATGCTCCTCCTCGCTGAAAGAATTCTTAATTTTCTGTGTGAATATTTCACCTGGCTGCACATCCCCTTGTGTTATTAGGAGCATTGTAATAATCCACATCAATGGTTGGCAGCAAGAGTAATGACATTCACTATATGAATTTTCTCCACTACCCAATCTTCTTCTCTCCTACTTTTTCCTGGAGGTGGTGAATCACGCTGTGTGCAGTTCTATGGGAGCCATAGGCTCACCACTTCTCCCTAGTGACCATTTATTATGTGTGAACTAAGACACTGAACGTTTGATTATGGACAATACAGGTATCAGAGTTCTGCCTTTTAAAAACATTTTTAACAAACATGCATTGTTACAAACAGGTATGTAACTGAGTGGGAACTACATCCCTACAAATACAGGACATAGTAACAAATTAACTAAGTCTTATCGACAATGAAGATGATAAAAATAAATCAACAAACCCTAACTATAATTCAGCATGGCTCAGCTATTTTTAAGCATTATTCAATTTCACTGAGCTTTTTACTAAAATATCAGAGAGGAGAGCGAGTTGAATAAAAGCTTTGAAACAAGATTGAACTAACAGTGAGACCTGGAAGAAAAACATGCTCCTAAGGTGTCCCCTTCACTGAAATCACCAGACTGTATCTACCTTATGTTTTACTGGAGCAAAGAGAGTACTTACAACACTCAATAAAGTGGCCCTTAAAATGTGTTCACTTTAAATCAAACCTTTTGGAAAAAGCTCATGAGACACATATAAAGGTAGCACTTACTTTGTTAATTCTTATCCCAAAAGTTTGCTTCTCTTTTAATCACTCTCTCGTTTTTCCAATCTACAGATTTTCCTTACCAATGGGGAAGCATAGAGCAGTGGTCAAAATACTGCTGTGTGATGGGATCCACACCCACACTCTCACACCTATGCCTGCTGCTACCACTGTTACATCTGCAATCTGTAGGTTGTGAGGTCCAATTTATGGTGATAACTAAAATTCTGAACAGAAAACCTCATGGCTACATGGCAGAACACTTTGTTCTGTATAGAAGAGAAACATACCCTCATTGATGACACTTAATCTGCCCTACCCAATGATTCAGATTCAGAACTCCACCACCCGTATTCTCACCCACACTAAACTGTGTACCCCAATCACTGGCTCACTATCACAGAATAGATTGATTTCAAGATCCTCTCACTCGTCTACAAATCTCTTCTCTTCCTGACACCTCCCTACCTTTCTGACCGCCTTTCTTCTGACTCGATTACCCGCTGCCTCCACTCAACTAGTTCTGGCCCCCTGCTTG
This sequence comes from Callorhinchus milii, assembly GCF_018977255.1. NCBI lineage: Eukaryota > Metazoa > Chordata > Chondrichthyes > Chimaeriformes > Callorhinchidae > Callorhinchus > Callorhinchus milii. The sequence goes on along the minus strand of NW_024704743.1, from coordinate 93,637,897 downwards.
TCCCTTGTCCACTCCACTCCACCATCGGTGGCCACATTTTCAGCCACTATGCCCCAAAGCTCTGGAACGCTCTCCCTCAATCCCTCTGCATTCTCCTCTGCTTCCCCTCCTTTATATCACGAATGAAGATTTTCCCCTTCGACCATGCTTATCGTCACCTTTCTCCCCCTGCACGGCTTTGGGCTCTACCACTGTTAAGCGCTCCGAGATGCTACCTTGTGTGAAGGGCACTATATAAATGTAAGTTGTTGTTGTTGTAACCTTATAGGAAATACATATGTCTGCACCGATGTGTTTTATGCTAACTGGAAATCATTTTCTAGTCCTCGGACACCTGAAAATTCATCTTACCTTCTTCACAATATAGTTACAATACAATTTGCATTCATATAACGCATTTCATGTTGGAAGGATATCTCAAAGCACTTCTTAAATGACACAAACTAAAACTAATTGAATTGCTGCCTGAAAAATTATCATTTTAGATCCATCTCAACTTCTAGGGCATTACAGTTTATGTTCCAGCCCTTTTATTACTTTTAGGGCACTACTAAGTGAACATCAGAAGTTCATTAATGTGATGTTGAAATACGATGGGATAGGAATTTGGGCAAAAGGCTTAGTGAAACCAAAAATACAGGGCAGAGAGATCAATAGTTAAGGACTGCAGCTTGTATCATAATGACAATGGAAATAACACAAAATAGGTCAAGTGGTTGAGGGCAATGGAACCTAGAGACTTACGTGGAGGGTTCATAAGTGTCCTTAAATAGACATTCTGGGACTCCACTCATTTTTGACTTCAATCTTCAAATAGAAGGACTGAGATGAGGGTTAAATAGCTCACTGATAGTTCCATTAAATTTGAGAACAATAGATTCCTGAGGGCTATCATAGGTATACAGGCACCAGCTCTCTCTCTATTTAGTTCAAGGCAAGAACCAACACATCAAACCACATCACTGAATAACTCAAGTCAAGGGTATTCTTACAACAGAAAATATGGAACAAGCAAAGGCCATTCAGCCTATCACGCCCAACTCTCACTCCAGATCACCAAAAAATACCCTATTATGGACTTAACTCTGACAACTCTATCTCCTATGAAAGGGTTCATGTGGCTACTTTGTGACCTCTAAATATAATAAAACAAAAGGTCCAGAATATTTTGCAATATTCATGTTTTCACCCATCAAACCTATCCCCTTACAGAAAACATTACTCCATTCCCTTTTTTCCATCTATCTCTGACTGCAGTTTCAGGTAGTAGTACAGGATGACTTCCTCTGTTGAGTCATCTTTTTTAAGAGCTTGTTACTCCACCAATAGTATTCTCAAATTGTCTTGGATGGTACATTATGAAGTGTTAATCCTTGGTTGTTGCAACTCATTTAGGTCAAGGGACAAACGCCAACTCGTAGAACAGGGGAAGATGGGCTTGTGGCACGAGACCATTATGAAAACTACAAACCTGAATAAGCACAATTGACTAATAATAAAAATCTTAACATTTCGCCCACAAAATACAGTCAATTTACTTGAATACATTGAATGCTTTGAGACATCTCAATGATGTGATAAGGCACTATATCAAATGCAAGGATTATTATTATTATGAACATTTGATGTAGCGCCTTTCATGACAGGTGGACATCTCAAAGAGCTTCACACAATACTGTAAAGTGTAATGACTGTGTGTTTTGTAGGCGACTATATCTTTGCCCCCTATATATGGAAGATTCATATGAGTCTGTAAGACTTCCTAGGGGTTCTGAGCTACATTTGCACTGATTTTGATGCTAAACATAATCCACCACTTTGAACTGAACTTTACACCTCATGATTGAAAACATACCAAAATCCCATTCATGTTAAGTACTGTTTATTCTCCGTTATTATAAACATTTACATAGAAATATGTCACTGATACAGGGACTTTCACAAACTAACTATAAAACTATCTCCAATAGTAAAAAAATCCTGTTTAATCTAGTCCTGAACTAAAAACAAAAATGAGAAGAGTTGGTGCCAAGAATTATTGGGTACCAATGAATAAGAATACACATGTATACAAAATTGTCATAATACTTAAGCACAGAAAAGGAGAAAAAAATGAGGAAATAGGTATATTGATACTTATATTTAATATTGAGTGTCGGGTTGACTGAAATGGTTGCATTCTTGCCTCTGGGTGTCATGCTTGTAAATTCAAGCCCCACATTTCAGGCTTTCAGTCCAGGTTGATACTCCAGTGGAGCACTGAGGAGGTGCTGCATTGTCGAAGGTGCTGTCCTTCAGATAAACTGAGGTTTTGTCTGCTGTTCAGGTGGTTATTAAAAACTATTCAAAAAAGAAAAGAGAATTACTCCCTGTTAATTAATCACCAATTCTCCAGCTAAATTGAACATTTGCTTCATGGCTATTTGTGGGACATTGCTGAGTACAATTGGCATTCAAATACACAGTCACTACATTTTGCGGCAGTTGCCCGCACATTGAGACACTGACTTTATGGGTGCTTCATCAAGTCAAAGGATTGTTTTTATATTATTATTATTGAGTGATGTTGAACCAGTGTATTTCCAAAAGGGATTTCATTGTTGCAATGCCAGAGAAGGAAAAGCTGGATACTTATACGTACAGCATGCTGCTCAGCATGATTGCTGACAGTATGATTGCTGACAGTATGATCGCTGATCTCTCAGTTCACCACAGATGATTTTGCTTGTCTGCCTGTGAATTCCTAGGAGTGATCATTGATCTATAAAGGTTATTCGTTTGTGGCTCACGCTTCCTGGTTTGACATCAAGTATAGTAGTTTCTGCAGAACTGCCAGCATTTCAAGAGTTAATGATTAAAAAGAATCAATGAAATGGATCTTTTCAATCATTATGGAGTCCTGTAGCTCAGTGGTTAAGAGCACCCGCTTTGCAAGCGGGAGACCTGAGTTCAATTCCAGGCAGGGCGAAACCTTGGGCAAGTTTCCTTACTCCACACGCCTAATAATAATCCCTCCAAAACAAAACAATAATAAATTGGTTATTTTCAATCTACGACTGTTTGTGGGACATTGCTGTGCGCAATTGGCTGCCGCGTTCGCCCACAAATATACAATCAATTCATTTTACAGTGTGTTCTGTGAAGCGCTTTGGGACGTCCTCCTGACGTGAAAAGCGCTATATCAAATGCAAGGATTATTATTATTATTATTAAAAGATCAAGAACGGCCCAGCAGAACATTAGAACAGCAGGCGTTGTTTCTGTGTGGAGAGGGGCATAGCACCAGTTGCTTTTATACTACAGCCAATTTCCATCCTTACAGTTCTGAGAACAGGTCTAGGTGATCAGTTAGTTCATTCTTCACCAGAACTTCAATGTGCACTTATCCATTTCATTCTGTACTGACTTTTGATTTGTGCTAAAAAATGTATCGAATTCAAAACTCCAATGTGAAAAAAACATAACTGGTGCAATGGAAGAAACTGAAAATTCAGATTTATAGGTGGGTTGCTGGTCCACGGAAATGTGCAAGCCAGGACTTCAAATTGACTTGTCACGTAAACAACAACAAAACTTAATAATAATAATCCTTGCATTTGATATAGCGCCTTATCAGGCCATTGAGACTTAACTTGCATTGATATATCATGCTTTATGAGGGATAACGTCTTGAAGTTCTTTAACTCACAAACATCCACAGATATTGCTACTCTGTTCTTGATGTTTGTGGGCCATTCCCTAATTAATAATAATAATAATCCTTGCATTTGATATAATGCTTATCATGTTGTTGAGAGGTCTCAAAGTGCTTCACAGGATAAACTATAAAGTGGATTGGCTGTGTATTAGGTGGACAAATGCATCAGCCAGTTGCACACAACAATGTCCCACAGACCTCTACAGACAAGGAGAGAGTGATCAATTTTATTTCAGGGATTTAGTGGCCAGGACAATGGGAGAAACTCCCTTCTCGTTTCGAATAGTGGCATATCTATCTTTAACGTCTGTCTGAACAGGCAGACGGGACCTCAGTTTAATGTTTCATCCAAAGGACCACACCTCTAGACAATGCAACACACTCCAGCATTGCATTGGAGAGTCAGCTTATAATATGTGAGTTTGTAAGTCCGATGTGGAATGTGAACCCATAACTTTCTGACTCAGAAGCAAGAGCGTTACCACTGAGTCAAGCTGACATGCAATTGACTGCTTCAGAGGTTGAGGGCTATACAGTCATGCCCACTCCCTGTCCTTATAAGTCTGCCTTAAGACTTATCTCTTTGACTGTGTTGTTCATCATCTTTTCCCGTCCCCAAGTTTGTGTGTCCATGTAGCTGTGTGAAGCGCTTTGAGACGTCCTCCAAATGTGAAAGGCGCAATGTGACCAGGAGTGAAAAGATTGTGCGATTTTTCCTTGTTTATTTAGCCCAGAAAATGTGGTTGATTGTGACACCTTCACCACCACTCCGGCTGACATCAGCAAAGATCAAATCTGATTACATAGCTCCATACCAGATTTCATACTAGATCATCATGTGGTGGATATTCCCATTGACTCATTCGAGTGGGGGAGGTTTGAAAATATTTTAAAGAAAAACAATATGTGTGATTCATCTGATGGTACTTTTCTTTACTGATCAAATGATTTGTTCTTGGAATGCAAGAAAACTTTCATGATTTACTAAAACATAGATCATGATCACTTGTTCCAACAATTTATTCCCTTACATGTGTGGGTGAGGATACATATGGGGGTTCTCAGCTCTTGGGTACTTCATCCGGTTGTTAGTCGACTGGAGGATCACTTTTCCAAGGATAATAATCCGTAAACAAATAATAATTTGGTCACTCAATCAACAGCTGTTTGTTGGACATTGCTGTGCGCAATTTGCTGCTGCATTTTGCCCACAGATGTACAGTCAATTCACGTTACAGTATATTCTGTGAAGTTCTTTGAGACATCTCGAAGACGTGAAAAGTACTGCATCAAATGCAAGGATTATTATTATTATTACTGGCAAGAAGATTCACACATGTGTATTTACCACTTTTATTACTAGGTGTCAGCCCGGCTCAGTTGGTAGCACTTTTGTCTCTGATACAGAAGGTTGTGGGTTCACGTCCATATTGAAACTTCGGAGTCACATCGTCTAGGCTGACATTGCATTGCATTTTTTTTTTGATATAGCGCTTTTCACGTCAGGAGGACGTCCCAAAGCGCTTCACAGAACACACTGTAAAGTGAATTGACTGTATATTTGTGGGCGAACGCGGCAGCCAATTGCGCACAGCAATGTCCCACAAACAGTCGTAGATTGAAAATGACCAATTTAATTATTGTTTTTGGTTTTGGAGGGATTATTATTAGGCGTGTGGAGTAAGGAAACTTGCCCAAGGTTTCGCCCTCTGCCTGGAATTGAACTCAGGTCTCTCACTTGCAAAGCGAGTGCTCTAACCACTGAGCTACAGGACTCCACAATGCTGTGCTGCATTGTTGGAGGTGTCGTCCTTTGGATAAGACATTAAAACCGAGTTCCCATCTGTGCCGGTTCAGGTGTAAGTTAAAGATCCCATCAGCACCGTTTGAAACGAGAAGGGAGGCTCTCCTGCGTGGCCAACAATTCCCAACTTAATTTGGTCACTCACTTCATGGCTTTTTGTGGGACATTGCTGTGCACACATTGGCCGCCAGACACTCGTCTACAAAAAGCAAAGTCAGTATACTTTACAATCAATTCTATGAAGCCCTTGGAGACATCCGACTAATGTGAAATCGCTTTGTAAAATGCAATGATTATTATTATTAATAGTAGTAATACAAGTTTTGTATGGCTTCAAAACCTACGAAGACCAGACTCGAAAGTGAGTAAATACCTGATCACAAGACCCTGGCTTAACTTGTCACTCTTACTCTGTCAACATCTGAGCTTGTGCACCCAACCTCTGTGGAGCACTGACACCAATCATAGCACCCCCTTGTGGCGTGGGAGCACCTAAGCCTAACTCGCCACCGGATAACTGGTTGCTGAGCCCTTTTCCCTTGAAGTGCTGAGTTATCCCGAGTTTACTGTGGTTTGTCATCTGAATCTTAGGATGTGATTATTTGCATTGTAATACCTTCTAAGCACCAATTATTTATTGCCTATAGTGTCTGTAGCCCTGATACAAAATCGTTAGTCTGTTCTGCTGTGTGGAAGCATTTTTCAGTGCTAGATTTCATGACTGAAACTGAACCTGGACACTCAGATCCATTCACATTTATAATCTTGTTGAAACATTACAATTCTGATATAATCACTTCAATATTGCCAGAAATTAACTGCAACGATAATGGGGGGGGGGGGAGGGGTAGACTGCCTCACATATGTTATAATTGCGAATCAATGGCACACTTCCACTGTAATGAGAGGGCACTTATATCTGAATATTTTAATGCACCACATGTGAAAGAATACTTGAAGATACATTTTAAATATCTAAACTGCAATTAAGCCAAAGAGAGAACACTTCCTCTGGTGTTACGTTTTACTCTGAGAGCAGAGCAAGTCTGCAACAAAAAAAATAAATTATGGACAGATTTAGAGGCTACAGATTCCCAACACCCTTCAGACTCAAGGACATAAGGAGTTTGGGGAGACCAGCGAGGTCTGGCTAGATCCAGGTTAATCTTATGCGAGCTACATGGAAATGCCTTGTTGTGCCGTTTCCTGCAATTGAGAGGAAGCTGGAAATAAAATGTTTGATTTTGCTCGGTTACTGCTGTGATTTAACGACCTCCTGGTGAAATATATGCTGCTATGCCTGTACACAGGTGACTGTCAGATTTAAAGCGCAGGAGAGACCACGAGAGATCAAAAAAGGGCCATTTGGCCATTTCTGGGCTCCTTCAAAGCCAGTTTCGCGAGCCTCCAGACTAATGTACCAAGTACATGCTACATTTCGAACTAATTTGACAACTTCACAAGCTGAAAGTAAACAGCCTTTTTTTTTGCAAAGCCTTATCGGATTCCAAGGTTCCCTTTGAATCCGTTCACAATCCCCCTCTCTGCAGTACACGAGTTAGAAGTTTTAAACCCTCAATCCGATCCAACTTACCAATTGATCCAGAAATGTAAAGAGTCATGTTTTAGCTTCTGACTTGTACGATCTAAACCGAAGGCTGAGCTATCTGAATCTTGATATTCGGATGCATTCTTTGCATTGAACTTTGGAAAGATTTGTCTCCTGCACTCAACAAACAGGAAGAAACATGGCATTAATATCAACGTGTTAACTGTGCTGGGTGGTTGCTCGGCTGTTGCAGGGTTATGCTGAGCTTCGCAGACGGTTTTCAAATGCATATGAGCTGCTTTTGTGTGTTCCCGAGAGGTAAACGACCCCGACATCCCAATGAATGGCAGGTGCTAATTTGGTGTCAGACAAAACATCCATCTCCTCCACCAGTTAATAAATGCTACCGCCGACTTGATCAAACATTTGAACGGGGTGAGTGGATTAAGACATTCTTGATGTGATCACACGCTTAATTCACTCAGCCATTCATCGTCAACACTGAAGCTTTTAGCCACCGTTTTCCTTTCATTCCGAGATCGTTTGGTAACTTCGAATGAACGACGATTTCAGATTGTCATTGTTTTTCTTAAGAAAACGATCCCGCAATCCTTCGTGACGAGGTATTTCGATAAATTGCCAAAGCAGATCTGATCAGCATCACACTGTACTTGCCAGGCTACCATAAAGCTGTTATCTTCTGATCAAAACCAGGCGACGAGATTGTGCAGTTAATCTGCGGTGCTAACCTCTTGCAAACCACTTAAAATTTAATTTGGAAGGCTTGGTGCGTTACACAACTGTCTCCAGCCTGCTGAGAACCACTCAAACTGAGAGATCAAAACAGTTCCTTGCAGTAATAAACTCTTGCAACATTGTATTTGCAAAATCAAGAGTAGATTGGGTTAATTTGGTTTGTCTGCTATCCATTTTCGTATTCAGTTGCACACACTATTACAAAAAAAAGCCAATCTAGAGCTGGTAAACTCTTCTGCTACTCTTACACTATTGGCAAACTCACAGGTATCCACCCCGTCTTTAGCTAACAATAAAACAGCCAATACACCCCAACAAGTCGAAAAGTCACTCGATTACAGGACCTCCAAGATACAAAGGAGGAAATTGTGCACATACTGCGTTGGCAAAGAAAGCTACGTTGCCATTTTTTAAAAAAATCGAATGAGCAAATCGGGTTGAAAATAGTGGCAGTGTGGTTACTCGGCATGGCATGGGGTGTGCTGATTTCCCTGGTACTAATACACTGGAACATCACCAGCTCTGATGAAGGGTCACACCCGGAAGGATACCCACTGTTAGCTTTGGCTTTCAGATGCCTATACACCTGCTGTGCATTTCCTTGTTTCTGTTTCTATTTCAGGATTCCACTTTACATTAACTTTGAATGTACCGGTATTCAATAGTGTATCTGTGTGCTGAACGATGAAAGTACAGATTTCCATTGGCTTTCCATTTCGAGACATACCTCAGCAAGAAAATGGTCATTTCCTGAACTGGGGTCCTGTGGATTTGCTGTTGATGTGGATACTTCACATCTTTGATCTTAAACAGATGGGATTTAACAGCTAGCGTTTCACGCAAACAAAGCTAACCCTGTATGACCATTTGTGTATTGAGGTCTGTCTTACACCTACCTACCCTTGCACATCCCTAACATGTTCCCCAGAAAGGAATGCCACACAAAAGGAAATCTAATTTTAAAAAAAATGTTTATTGTAAAAAAAAGTAGCATTGCGTATTTATTGTAGAAAAACACATTTGCTTAATTAAAAAAAGTGGATGGAAAATGCATAGTTAAACATATTAAACTGCAGGCTTCCAACAAACAAGCCTTAATCTGTACAGGTTTGCTTTTAAGTGTCTACGTGCACTAATGCATTCAGTTCATTTTTTTGACAAAATGCATTCAAATACAAAAATAGAATATTTACATTATATATGGACATAAATGTACAATTGCAACAACAGAAGGCACCAAGAGGGATGTATTACATGGAATGTGATGTGAGGTGTTCTTTGGTGTGTGCAGTCCATCTTATTAAAACTATATTATAATCAAAATCCCGCTTTTCAAGATTTTCACCTCAATTGAACGTTACAGAAGTTGTCTCCCAACAGTTTCAAGGAACCAAACTCCTGGTTCACCAGAGCAACTGGAATGCTTGGAGAGGAGAAGACATGAAAGCAAAGTTACAATTAGTCCTTTGTGCAGTTCCTTCCTTCAGTGGGCTAGGCAGCATCCCGATTCCTCGTGCTTATGAAGCAGAGACATTCTGGAGAAAGTTTTGGCGCAGTTTTTGCACTGGTATTTTTTCACGTCCGAATGTGTCTGAAGATGTGCCCTCAGGTTAGATCGATCAGCGAAAGCTCTGCTGCAGTGAGGACATGAGAAGGGTTTCTCACCTGGAAATGAATGGGGGGAAAAAAAAACTTTATTTTATTTCATTTCAGCTGCATGAAACATCTCATATGAAATAACAATTTACACTGAAGTAGCATAACATTATTTCTTATATACGTATATATATAATATATTCCTAAAAGGTAAATTACCTGAATTCTATTGTGTTGTCCCTGCTTCTTGTAAAGTTAACACTTGCATTATACTTAAGTTGGCATGCACACATGGAACTCTCATTTGCTTTGGATACTCTCTTAAGAATGGTGATCAGTATTCGAGGGGCTGATCAAACAAAAGTTGTCATTCTAATGGCATTTATTGAGTGAACCATTAGCAAATGCTGTTGTCAGGTAAACGGGATTTAAAGCACTGCCAATTACTGGTATACCTAAAAATAATGGCACGACGTATTTATAACAACGCGTGTTGTTTGTTTAAGAAGGATGGCAGGAGACGTCTGAGCTTACTCAGGGAGTATGGACTCGACGGTGAAGCAGACTGTGAGGTTGTGAGATGGTGCTGCGCAGGCCAGTTGCAACAGGTGCATTCAGACATTGCCGCCTGTTCCTACCAACTGAGGTCCTCCTAACAGTAAGATACGTGCGCCTTGCCTTGCACATCAGCTGTTTGCCACTTCATACATTTTCAAATAAAGCACCGCGTATCCTTTCACTCAGTGGAGGCACTGAGAATGCAACCCAAAGGCGCATCTCAACATTTGCCAGTCACAACAATCTTTCCACGGTTCAAACAAATCTTTTTGTTTAGTCTTAAATTGGATTTTGCAACAGTGTTGTGCTTGCAAATCTAGTGTTTTTTTTNGCAAACTGTCCTCCTTGGTGCAATCGAAATTCGTGCAGAAGTTTCAAAAACAAACTCCACTGTTCAAACATTTAACACAGTTTCTCTTTCGATTAACTTCTAAAATTCGTGGATTACTTTTCAAAAGTGCAAGAAAACCGCTTTCAACCCAGAACCGAATTGAATACTTTGTCTAATTCTGAAATGCTGCATAAATAACGAGTAAGATTAAAACTCGAGTAGAATTTCTTCCCAGTGAAAACTAAACCCGGGTCAGAATGAAACCTTCATTTCGAGCGCGAGCGTTAAGTCTGGTTTGGTGAATGGACAATGAATTTCCAGCAAAAGCATATGTTAAAATATAATCGATTTATTTTGCAAAAAGGAAACTTGAGCAGTTTACTCACCAGTGTGCGTTCTGATGTGGCCTTGCAGAAGCCAGGGTCTGGAGAATGCCTTGCCACAGATTTTGCATACACAGGGCAGAGTGTGGGTCCTGATGTGCATCTTCAAAGCTCCCAGGCTGACATACTCCTTCTCACAGTACTTGCAGCTAAATGATTTTCGAGTCTGAGAGTCGCAGTGCAGCTGCTTGTGTTTGGCCAGTCCCGAGAAGGTTGAGTAAGCCTTGTTGCACAAGTTACACTGAAACTTCTCAGCCTCCACTGCATGTTGATCCGAGACTTTGGCACTAATCCGCTCCTCCTCGTCGCTGATGGACGTTTCCGAGCCACTCTGGTCCCTGTTCAGGCGGTCGGAATGGGACTGCTGAGGACTGAGCCGACCGAGCGGGCACAGGCTGCCGCTACTGAGGGGCGAAGAGTGCACCGATGAGTAGTCGGAGGCAGGTGCAGGGTCGCTCGGGACGGGCGAGGGGATGATCCCGGGGCACACGCTGCTCCACACACTCACCGGATTGTAAGCTCCAGAACTCAAGACCTCAGGTTGTGGAATGACTGGGATGGGGTAACTGTCATACATATAGGGAGAAATGATAACTGGAAATAAAAAAGAAACGGAACAGAAGTTGAAACACTCAAACCCTGTTTTAAGTTGCAAGAAATAAGTCGATTTACGTTACATTTGCTCGGACGGTGATATTTGAGTAGAAAGAGGCGTATTGCTTCCATTTTGCACAAGTAGGGCGGATTGAGTTCAGTGCATAATTTTACCAGCACCGATCTGTGATCGGGTTTTCTGCTTAACACCGCTTTTAAAAAAAAGTAGCTGAAGTTAACTTAATAACTTGCAGTCTGGCCAACTTCTAGGCACAAAAGCCATTCGTTCAGTTGCAACAAGTGGCTTCAAGAAATGCTCACATTGGTAATGCAATGTTAACCACTGCTTCAATTACAACGTCGGTCAAGCAAAATGCACATTACCTGTTTGCGTGTCCAGTTCGCTGTAATTTGGTTTTTTGCTGGTGCTGAAGTGTTTCTTAACAAGGAAAGAGCGAGGCATTTTTTTGGGGGCGGTTGGTGGGTGGGTGGGTGGGTGGATGGGTGGGGAGGGAAGGGGGGGGGGGGTGGGGGGAAAGGGGAATTGTTTTTAAAAAGAAAAATAATCTTGCCTGGAACAATCTCTCGGAATTGGAATGATAAGAAGTCACCCAGAAGTTAGAGTGGGTGAGTGTGAGTGTGAGCAGGAATGAGAGTAACTTGTGTCGGCTGGTGCTGCTGGTGCTGGTGCTGCTGGTGCTGCTGGTGCTGGTGTGCCGAGCAGTCAGTCAAGTCGGTGCAGCAGTTGGGAGTGCGGCAGCATTCCTGCAAATGTGCTGTAAATATTCCCGAGTCAGGTGCAGGGGGAGGGCGCTCGCACAACCATTTGCATCTGTCGTCTCCTCCGACCAATGGCTCGGAGCGGCCGGGCCGGGCAGGGGGTAGGGGGCAGGGGCAGGGCCGGGCCGGGCAGGGCGTTAGGAGGGGCAGGGGGCTGGGGCAGGAGGCTGGGGGCTGGGGGCTGGGGGCTGGGGCTGGGGCTGGGGCAGCCCTCGCCAAAGCGACAGGTGTTGGGATGCGAGCGATCGCATACCGGGGCGGTCGCGGGCCGCAGAGGTGCCCGGACTTGTTGCGCTGTCTGTCTGCACACAGCGCATTCCTCCCGCGGCAGCGAACACGATGCACAGTGTTTGGGTGTTCAGCTTCTCAGCCCCGAGTGTGAGTGTGTGTGAGTGAGTGTGTGTGTGTGTGAGTGTGTGAGTGTGAGAGTGTGTGTACGTACACCCGAGTAACAGCCCCTCTCAGGGCAACATTCCTGGGGAGACTTTCGGGAAGTCAGAAAGTCTGGTCCTACCAAATGCAATGGCAGAGAGAGAGAGGGAGAGGGGTGTGTGGGGGGTGTGGGGGGTGTGGGGGGGTATCTCTTTGGTTGGGTTTGAACTGAAAAGTTTTTATTTGAAGAGGAACACTGTAAGTTAGTAAACTCGCGATGCGCAGTGTAGTTCAGTCCAGTTACTGCACGTTATGTACGTGAGTGTCACTGATCACTGGAGGCGATTCACACCTGAGATGTCCCATCGTTTGATGCTTTTCAGCGTTGGGCTCCAAATAAAAAAAAACAACAGCGCTGTAAGTCGGGCGCTGTGCCACACACAGTCCATACTTTCAACCAAATATTTCTTCCACAGTCAATGCAGATGTTCATTCGATGTTGTGCTTTGGGAATCTCCGGTACTCGCTCCTCCTCGTCTGTGCCGTTCTACCAAACATTTTGGAAAATGGGGATTGAACGAAATAATAATAATAATAATAATACATCGGATTTAGCAACAGGTACATCACACCAGGAACCTCCTAAAGAATCCGCACCCCACGAGGAGCGAGAGACATCCCGCGGGTTTTACTGCCCCTCCGGAACTCGCAAGAGATTTGCTTTGCAATGGGATTAAATAAATGTTGTGCTCTCTTTTTCTGGTGGAAGAAATGACACGAAGGCTTTGCAAACTGAGCTGTTAATAGTTAAAACAACAAACTCGGGAGAGCATTGAGAGCCAACAAAATAAATACCTGCGACTTTTACTGCTAATCCGCCGAAATGAACGGCTTATTTTATTTTATTTTATTTTCAAGGCGCAGAAATAATATTTTTTACGCCTTTTGGATCATTTCAACACGAATCCAAATATTGATGCCTTCGGATCATTGTAAAACTCCCGATGGGAACCCCTCCTGTGGGGTCTGTGAAAGCCCCGTAAAAAAAAGGTGGGGGTACACAGCGAACGTGATGCCCATTTTCTTGGGAGTTACGATTTAAATTGAAATGGCGTTTTTTTTTTGTTGTCAATGCGGATGGATTTGTGGAGAGATAACTTGGAAAGGCATTCCTCTCCTGGGAAGTCCTTTAGAACAGGGCAGGGCTGGGCAGGGCTGGGCTGGGCAGGGCTGGGCAGGGCTGGGCTGGGGCAGGGCAGGGCAGGGCTGGGCAGGGCTGGGCTGGGCAGGGCTGGGCAGGGCTGGGGCAGAGCTGGGCAGGGCTAGGGCAGGGCAGGGCAGGGCAGGGCTGGGCAGGGCAGGGCTGGGGCAAGGCTGGGGCTGGGCAGGGCAGGGGCTGGGCAGGGCAGGGCTGGGGCAAGGCTGGGGCTGGGCAGGGCAGGGGCTGGGCAGGGCAGGGCAGGGCAGGGCAGGGCTAGGGCAGGGCAGGGCTAGGGCTGGGCAGGGAGGGCAGGGCTGGGCAGGGCAGGGCAGGGCTGGGGCTGGGCTGGGCTGGGCAGGGCAGGGTAGGGTAGGGCTGGGCAGGGCAGGGCAGGGCTGGGCTGGGGCTGGGGCTGGGCAGGGCAGGGCAAGGCAGGGCTGGGGCTGGGCAGGGCTGGGCTGGGCTGGGGCAGGGCAGGGGTGGGGCAGGGCAGGGCAGGGCTGGGGCAGGGCAGTGCTGGGCTGGGCAGGGAGGGCAGGGCTGGGCAGGGGCTGGCGGGCGGGGGCTGAGGCTGGGCTGGGGCTGGGGCTGGGCTGTGGGCTGGCGCTGGGCTGGGGCTGGGGGGTGGGGGCTGGGCTGGGGCTAGCGGGCAGGGGCTGGGCTGGGGCTGGCGTGCAGGAGCTGGGGCTGTGGGCTGGGGCTGGGGCAGGGCTGAGGCTGGGGCTGGGGCTAGGCTGGTCTGGGGGCTTTCCTGGGGCTGGCGCTGGGCTGGGGCTGGTGCTAGGGGGCAGGGGCTGGGCTGAGGCTGAGGCTGGGCTGGGGCTGGGGGCTGGGCTGGGGCTGGCGGGCGGGGGCTGGGCTGGGGCTGAGCCTGGGCTGAGGGCTGGGGCTGTGGGCTGGGCTGGCGCTGGGCTGGGGTTGGGGGCTGGGCTGGGGCTGTGGCTGGGGCTGCGCGCACCTGTCTGGGCACATAACTCCGGCCTGATGTCAGGTACAGTACACGCGGAGCAGTTCAAGGGGAAGGAGGGACGAGGATTAAAGCGCGGAGTTGCCATCAACTTCAAACAACTTCACGTCAAGTGTTGGCGAGTGGCTGAACAGTGCTGCAGTCCTGACTTACTGCTACCGCGCCCTGCTGGCCATGTCCCCTGACTGCAGGCAAGGCAAGGCATGGCAAGGCATGGCAAGGCGCTCCCTCCCGGGTAAGGCCACACCTCAGGCAATTCCTTTACCCCACACACCAGGGTTTATTTACTCAGCTCAGCAGTGAGTAGGAACCAGATTGTTAGTCAGTTGGGGGGTCACTTTTCAGAGGTTAAGAATCCCTTTTACAGAAATTGGACGCTCAACCCACGATTGTTTGTGGGGCACTGGTATGTTCAATTGGCTGCCCCGAGAAAAACTGAGTTCTATTCAAGTATGCACCTTTTATGCAGGGGATAGTAGTAATAATCCTCGCATTTGATACAGCATCTAAAAGCGCTCCAAGGGATATGCTGTAAAATGAAAGGGTTGTGTATATTTAGGGTGAAACACAGCAGCTGATTTGCACCTAGAATGTTCCACAAACAGCTATGAAGTGAACAACCAATTTTATTTGGGGAATTGTTGCAACAATGGAAGAAATTTCCTTCTCCACAATATACTATAAAGGAAATTGCCTGTATTTTGTTGGCGATTGATGTCCATGAAATTAATTGATCCCTCCATGTCATTTTTTTGCTGTCCTATTTTATCACATGAGCTGATTAGGGATCACCACAAAATGATTGAAGTCAGGGCTTTGATATTTCTTCATCCTGTTTCCAATATACGGTATTCATACGTTTCAGTGTGTATATGAAGGCAGAAAATATTAGTTAATTATGGAGTATTCTATATATCAATGTGCACTGGTGCAGAACCAGGTTAAACATTCTTGGGCCCCTCTGCACAGTGCCAGGGCCCTTGTGCACAGTGCCAGAGCCCGTCTGCACAGTGCCGGTGCTGGGGTCAGGCCCCGCATCTAGTGCTCGCTGTCAGTTTTCCGGAAAAACACTCTCTAGTCCCTTCCCACTATGCACCAGGGGAGAGCATGCACTGAGTCCGCACCTGCTCCACACTGCCCCCCATTTGGGAATAGGGCAGTTTCTCCCACATTGGGACAGCCTGGACTTGCCGCACCACCATTTTTGGTTGGGGCCTTCATGCATAATCCGCCCCTGAATTGGTGTCAGTGTTTGATGGACCAATAATGTTAGAGCATCTGTGTGTGTATATGAGGGAGAAGTGTTACCAGTGTAATTTTGTACCAGTTCTGTCTACTTTGTCTTAGAAGAACACATTATTGCCAGATAATGTGGAGGGTTGTGTTGAGGAGTCATTTGTCTCAATTTGGAATATATTCGAAGGTACATTGGGCAGATAGCAGAATTTCAGAACTTATATGCTGTGTCATTGCCCAATTGATTCATTAAATGGTAGACTGGATGCCTTTATGACACTATGGGCTACCATTCAGGACACAGTAACAAAGGTGGATCCTACAGTGGAGACTTTACTTATACAAGCCATAAACAAAATAGGAGCATCACGTTTAAGTACCCCACCTCTTTGAAGTACTGCTGCTATGGATATGAGACTCAAACTTTCATGAGGCATTCACGACTGGTGTCTATTCTCAGTCATGATCAGTGGACTTCAGAAGCTTGTAGATGACCTCTTCTATATTCACAGATCAGTTATTGTGATAATCTTTGCATCTTATATAGTGCCTTACCACATTGTTAAGACGTCTGAAAGCGCATCAAAGAATTTTTATTGTAAACTGTAATGACTATGTATTTGTTGGCGAATATGACAGCCAATTTTGTGCACAGCAGTGTCTGACAAATAGCCATAAATTGGATGACCAATTCTTATCTAGGAAATTGTTGGCCAGGACAGTAAGAGAATTCCCTTCATTTTTTGAATAATGACATGCAATCCTTAACATTCACCTGACCTGGCAGACAGAATCTCAAGTTGATAGTTTGAGGAAATGGTTTCTGCAACTGGTGTACATCAAATGGGACAGCTGCAGTCAGTTGGTAAAATTAAAATCATGCTGTGTGAAGGAAAAAATAGGGATGCCAAGTTATAATTTTCTGATTTTCAATTTTTCTTTGGAATGAATGGACTGGTTGACAGTCCCTGCAATTCTTCATCGACTAGATGGCACTCATAATCACAATCTCTGTGGTGGACCTCTGCCTGCTCAATCATTGCTCCTATGTCATGTTCAGGTATCTTATTATTTCATTTTGTTAGATTCGTTGCCTGGGATATTGCCCACTGCAAGACATCTGCATCCTATGCACTGTTATCGAGATCATAAGATATCACAAAAAGGTTCAGATGAAGACTAATTTAATTTCATCCTTCCAGAATTCCAACCTACCAACTTCCCATTACAGCATCAAGCTGATAACCCATTCCAGATGTTAACTATTTTCCGTGTAAAGAAAGACTTCCTTGCATCTATCCTATAATTGCCCTTCACAATGCTGAACTGGTGACCTCTTGTTCTGCTGCTTTGGCACATCTGAAAGTATTATTCTGGATTTACTTTTGCTTGCCTATTTAGCAAGTAATATATAATACCTTGTGTGACAGCACGGCTAAGTTGGTAGCACTCTTGCCTCTGAGTCAGAAGGTTGTGGATTCATGTCCCGTGTTTGGACTGACACGTTATTGCAGTGCTGGCTGGGGGAGTGCTGCATTGTCAGAGTGCCATGTTTTGGATGAGATGTTAAACCGAGGTCCTGCCTGGTCAGGTGGATGTTAAAGATCATATGGCACTATTCAGTATTGTATTGTACATTCAAAAAGTGAATAGAGTTTCTCCTGGTGCTCTGGCCAACAATCCCCTAAATAAAATTAATCATTCACTTCATGGGTCATTGCTTTGCTATGCTGCTGGTAGTTATGCTTGTCTATAAATAACTTTACGGTATATCCTGTAAAATGCTTTGAGACATCCTCCTGATGTGAAAAGAGCTAGGTCAAATGTAAGTATACTTTTCGCATTGAAATGTCTTGTTTGAGTTAAATGGTGTCTAGTTTATGACATTCTGCATAGCTAATCCCACTAACACGAGATCAGCTTCACTGCTCTCTACTGACATTACTTAAGGGAGCCTGGGAGACGCCCTTATATAACAAGCATCAGTAATGTTTGCAGTACAGGTGTATGTTGGGTGTGTGGTCTGCCAAGCACAGTGCACAGCTTGAACATGAATACTGGGAATCTGAACTGAACTGATCTGGTAATGTAGCCTGGTACCTTGTTTGCCTAGTTTATTGTTGCCTTACATGGTTTGGACATGGTCAGCAATTAGTCACCCAACACCCCTCGGCCAACTGATACCAGTGGCCTCTAAAAGTCTTATTTAGAGCAGAAAATCACTCTGTCCTATTCTCTTCTGTTGATGCTATTTCCCCTTCTTTACAAACCTCAGTACCGACTTTGTGTAAAATATTCTCAGTTCAATGTACATTCTCCCCTGTTTAATGTTGAAAGAGTTCTTCTTCAATGTCCTTTAACAATGTTTAAATCTCTGCAATAATCTTTTCCTTCTTTTCATTGACGATTTTAACTGTACTTTCTGAAGAGCAGGAATGCTGAGGGTAGCACTATACGCAGACAATTCATCTGTTGACGTAATGTCCTCTCATTCCGGCACTGTTTACACATGTGTATATTTTGCTATAATTAGAGAAAACAGGAATGTCAGGCCCATTGTCTCTGGTGTGTGTCTTTGAGTCTGTGAGGAAGAGATATTGGTATTTGTGTGTGTAGCTGTGTCGCTGTACTGGGTGTTTACAGAAATATTTGTGACTTTTTGGGAACGATAACATTAAGCTCTGTGTGTCTGAGGGAAATTATACAATATTAAGTTCTATGTGAGAATATGGATAATAGTCCCTGTGTGAGGGAAAGATATTAATCTCTCTGTGTGAGAGAGTGAATTATCTGCCCTGTGCGAGGGATAGATAATTGGGTCCTTGTGAGCTAGAGAATATAGTGCAATTATGTACATTATCTTGGAGAGAGACAATTATTTCTGTGGTTGTGTTTTCGTTGAGAGATTATTGTGTGTATGTGAAACGAGAAAAATTGACAGTAGCTGTGTATGTGAAGAAGGTTAAATATGTGTGTGTGTGTTATGTGTATAAGGGAGGAGAGAGAGTTGTGTGTGTGTTTGAGAAAAAATAGTTACGTGTATGTGTTTGTAAGAAGAAATACAGTAATATGCATGAGGAGAAATGCCTCTACTTGTGTGAGGAGAGATACCTGTAGTTGTGTGAGGAGAGATGATACAGTATTAGATGTAGCCTAAGGTGAGTGACAGGTGTGTGTGCACCTGTGTGTGCCACCTCCCCATGGAGCATGCGCTCCAGGTTATCTGAGCTGTAGTAGTACAATAATAATAATAATCCTTACATTTGATATAACGCTTTTCACATCTTTGAGACGTCCCAAAGCGCTTCACAGAATATACTGGAAAGTGAATTGACTGCATATTTGTGGGCAAACGCGGCAGCTAATTGCGCACAGCAATGTCCCACAAACGGTCATAGATTGAAAATGACCAATTTATTGTTTTTTTTGGAGGGATTATTATTAGGTATGTGGAGTAAGGAAACTTGCCCAAGGTTTCGCCCTCTGCCTGGAATTGAACTCAGGTCTCTCACTTGCAAAGCGAGTGCTCTAACCACTGAGCTACAGGACTCCACAAGATTTCACAGTGGACCTGAGGTAACAGCCTGACAGAAAATACAAGTCATTTATGAGTCAGGTGGGAGAATATTTTAATATTGGAATAGAAAGATAGGAACTGAATTGAAAGTGCAATCAAGATTCTCACTGAAGGTGAAACAGTGTCACCTGTTGGATAATGTCTGAACTGCATCCAAGAGTTTTCGCAAAGTGGTCTCTGATTGACTTAAATCGTGGCATTTTCAAATCAACACGGTATGGCTTATAGGACAGTTCAGATTAAACAGGCTTCACAAGAGTTGTTATTTATTGAGCACATTAATCTAAAATCTTGACAAGTGCCATCATTTAAACCATTTGAAGATTTGTTTTACCAAAGTAGGAACGACAGTACCTTGTTTGTACATTATTTTGATGCCTGTCACTGGAAAATAAATGACAACAATAATAGCAATAACAACTTGCATTTATAAAGCGCCCCTCACGCAGGATAGGGTCCCAGATGCTTGTGAAGTTTGGGAGATGAGGGCTACCCTGCCATTGGGATCAGTGGTGAATTATTAAAACAAATGTTTTAGTTTAATTAGGTATGCTTATTAGCTAGTGTCAAGTTGTCTTATAGAATTACAATCTTGATTATAAAATTTTGATTCTTATGTTCATTACAAGTGACTTTAGTTCCTCTGGTCTTGGGTTCCTGGCTTTATATTTTGGCTAAACAGAATAAGCTGGTCTTTTCTGGCTGCATCTTTAGTCCCAGGCTTTAACAATTAGTTCCACTGCTCGCCACACAGGTAAGGGAAGAATCATGGAGTGCGACAAAGAAGAAAACATGGAAGTTTGGGAATGGATGGGAGCAATGGCTGAGGGGTGAGGACAAGTGACTGAGGGAGACAATTTAGTAATAAGCAAGGTGATGTAGGTGGGATAAGTGGCACACGGTGGATAAGGACAATCGGTAAACAGTTTGGAATGGTAGTGAAGGGTCCAGTGTGTACGTAAGGGAAAAATAGCCAAAATGGTCAACGGGAATGCAAGGCTGGTATGAATCTCTCTTTCCTTTAAAGCTGTTTAGTTGATAACTTTGATGTTAATTTTATGTTTAAAGTGATTAACATCTGAAAGCTTGATGGTTGGATCTTGTAGCATTTGTAGCAAACCTGATTAAAATTGAATTGTTGACTGGTAATCATTGTGACTCCAAGCAGTGGAATTGAAAATCAAACAGTACTTTATAAATCTTCGGGGAAGACTCGTTTGTAGGGCTATGGGGAGAGAATGGGGGAGTGGGAATGGCCTTCTCTCTTGTATAATTCTATGATTCTATGATCTCCATGGAGTCCTGTAGCTCAATGGCTAGAGCACTCACCTCGCAAGCGAGAGACCTGGGTTCGATTCCCAGCAGAGCGAAATGCTGGGCAAGTTTCCTCACTCCACATGACTCTGTTTACCTAGCATTAACTAGGAACCCGGTTGTTAGTCGATTGGCGTATTGCTTTTCCGGGGGTGATAATTCCTTCAAAAATAACTTGATCACTTAAAATCATAACTGCTCGTGGGACATTGCTGTGTGCAATTTGGTGCCGTGTTTCACCCACAAAATATACCGTCAGTTCACTTTACCATATATTCTGTGAAGGGCTTTGAGATATTTTGAAGACATGATATGGCACTATACCAAATGCAAGAATTATTATTATTATCTGTCTACTGGATACTCAGGAGTGTAATGGAAATACGAGATAGCTCAGTAAGACAGATATTCAATAAGGGAATAGAGCAGACCTACATGGTTTAACTAAATCATGTTATTATTTAAAATTTCACATGAGACACAAAAATAGTTAACACTAAATTGTTAATTAAAATTAGTCTTAAATGTTTGAATATTTGAAATGGAATTTTAATGCTTTCTTTATGTATTGCTTTTGACAATTGAGTTCATGGCTGAATTAATCTGTTGTCCTGCCAGCTGAGTTATACAGTGTCTTAAAATAAATAAGTTTATTTTGCATTAAAGTTGTTTGGAACAATTTATTTTATCCTTGACAAATCTAATGCAATTCCTCCCTCCTTCACATTTGTCCCTTGTCAGTAAAACCAATGAAGAGTAAATGCAATTTTAAATACCTGTTGTTTGTCCAATTTAATGTAACCAGTTGTATTCCTCTAGAGGGCACCCTAACTATTCAGATGCTCATAGTCCAGGCCTCAAGTATGAGTACAAACACAGAGTAAAAAGCAACTGAAGTATAGGATTTTAATATATCTTTTAAGAGATTTCTTTGGCAATTAGAGATGTCCAAGAGTTCCCCCAGCATCAGCAAAATGTTGATATTTTATACATGACCTAGACCTCAAAGACTTGATAAGGCGCTATATCAAATGCAAGGATTGTTATTATTTGCAAATACTGTACAATCACCAAACTTTACAGTGAACTGTGTGAAACACTTTGAGATGTCTGGACAACGTGTAAGACGCTATGTTAAATGCAAAGATTATTATCATTATTATCAGTATTACAGATTTTTTGAAGGTGTTTGATAATACCAATAACCAATCCTTGCACTTCATATATCGCCTATAACATTTCAAAACACTTACAGGTATTTGCTGTTTGGTGTAATGGCTGTGTATTTGTAGGCAAATGTGGCATCCAATTTGCAGAGATCAGATCCCACAAACTGCTGAAATCCAAAAGATCAAATTGTCAGCTAGGAAGTCTGGAGAAACGTTTTTCAAATAGTGTCATGAGATTTTTAAAGCCCATCCCAAAAAATGTAATGTCTCATCCCAAAGGACGACACCTCAAAAAGTTTTCCCCCAGTACTGTACTGGAGAGTTAACCCTGTTTGGGAGCTTAAAATGAGGCTTGATCCCAGATGTGAGGTGCTCCTCCTAAAGGCAAACGTAACAAATAAGATGCTACTCAAGAGAAAGGTCAACAAAATTAACACATTTTGTCAAAGATAAAATATGACATGGATTGAGAGATGGCTGAAAGGCAGAAAGCAAAGAATGGGGGTAAATTCTACCATGCCTATCTACAAATGCACAGTTATTGCACTTCACAGGCAACCCCGTGAAGCAGTTTGCGGTGCCCTCCCAACGTCAAAGGCGCTGTATTAAATGTAAGGATTAATATTGCACAATAGGTTTTATTGCTAAAGGTATTCTTGAAAGTTGTACTTCAATCAGTTCAGTGGAATGAGCTACAAAGACACAGGGAACAGTAAAGGGTGGAGAGGATACTGTGACAACTGAAATTCAAAAGTTTGAATGTTACAGGGCTGCAAGATATCAAAGGAGTTTCATCGTAACTGATAAAAGAGTAATAAGCACACAAAGCCATCTCTGATTTATATACAACAATTTAGATGAGCAGAGGATAACAATATTGAACTTTAGAGATGTCATTAGATCATTACACCAACCTTTGGGAACACTGAAATGTCTCTTTTTATAGCTTGACATTAAATATTTGAAAGGAAACATGAACATTAATGTAATATATAATTTTATTGAGAATAATATAAAATTACATATTCCTCATAACCTAAGAAAAAAATAGCAATGGTGGATGTACAGATGCTCTATTAAACAGTAATTGCGAAACCAGGGGACATGAAGCTAAATTGATTGCCAGCAAGACTGGTGATTAGAAGAATTATTTTCCTCTGCAGCAGCAGATTGAGGGGAAAGACTTGTATCAAAATCTGTTAATGTTAACCTAACCTAGATTTCATTGAGAGCAGATTAAAGGTCACATGGATAAGTATAGATTTGGTCTCGGGAACATGATACTCTTGTGCTGGTGGAGTCATGGTAATAGCATCCTTAGGTCAGTGTTAAATAGTATAATTATATCCTGGAGATTCAATTTCCTTACCTGCAGTGATGAGTCAGGGAAGTCAAGAATTGCACAAACCTTTATTTTTGGAAGTTCTAAAAGGAAGGACTAAAATATTAAATAAGAGAACAATATAATGGTGGGAAAATAAGTTTCAGTTAAAAAAAACTGGCAAGATTATAAGATACTATTGTAGATTTAACTGAAAGGAACAAGCAGCTAGGCTAGATTTAATCTCAGTAACATTACAACAACAACAACAAGATTCCATTTATTGAGCGCCTTTCACGTCGGGAGGACGTCCCAAGGCACTGTACAGTTGGGTCAGGACCCGAGCAAAGGGGGAAATGGTCAGGGTGAGGGAAGGGAAGGGAGGGAGCGAGGAGGGGGTAGAGAGTCGAGAGGGGAGCTGAAGGCACGGTCAAAGAGAAAGGTCTTGAGACCGGCCTTGAAGGAGGAAAGGGAGGAGGCGGCGAAGGCGAAGGGGGATGGGCTGAGAGGCTGAAGGCCCGGCCATCGATGGTAGGGCGGTTGGGGCGGGGGATGTGGAACAGACCGGAGCCAGAGGAACGGAGGGTACGGGCAGGTAGGTAGGGGGATAGTAGGTCGGAGAGGTAGGAGGGAGCAAGGCCGTGAATGGCCTTGTAGGTGAGGATGAGGATCTTGAATTGGATCCTCTGGGGGATGGGGAGCCAGTGGAGGCGAGCGAGGGTGGGAGTGATGTGGTCGCGAAGCCTGGTGCGGGACAGTACACGAGCTGCAGAGTTCTGAATGACCTGCAGCTTGTGGAGGGAGGTGCCGGGAAGGCCGGCGAGGAGAGAGTTCCCATAGTCCAGCCTTGAGGTGATAAAGGCGTGGACCAGAGTTTCAGCAGCGTGAGGGGTGAGGTAGTGCCGTAGTCTGGCGACATTCCGGAGGTGATGGAAGGCGGTGCCAGTTGTGGCGCGGATATGGGGGAGAAAGGACAGCTCAGGGTCGAACAGAACCCGAGGTTCCTGACTGGCTTTGAGAGGTGGAGAGTGCAGCCTTGGATGCTGATGCTGTCAGCGCCTGAGGTGCGGAGGCGCTGACGAGAGCCAATCTGGAGGGCCTCAGTTTTGCGCACGTTGAGCTGGAGAAAGTTATGTCTCATCCAGGACTCGATGTCGGACAGGCAGCTGTCAGGACATCGGTGGTCGTGGAGTTGAGGGTAGAGGAGGAAAGGTAGAGTTGGGTGTCATCCGCATACATGTGGAAGTTAACCCCATGTCTGCGGATGATGTCACCAAGGGGGAGCATATAGAGGGTGAAGAGGAGGGGACCGAGGACAGAGCCCTGAGGGACACCGCACGAGACAGTGCGGGGGCCGGAGGAAAAACCATTTGTGGAGACAAAGTGAAGACGGTGGGAGAGGTACGACCTAAACCACTCAAGGACAGGGCCTTGAAGGTTGAGGTGGGAGGACAAGCGGTGGAGGAGGATAGCATGGTCGACCGTATCGAATGCTGCCGATAGGTCGAGGAGGACGAGGAGGCAGAGGGAGCCCTGGTCACAGATGGTCAGGATGTCATTGGTGACCTTGACCAGGGCAGTTTCTGTGCTATGGGCAGCACGGAAACCCGATTGAAGGGGTTCGAATAGTTGGAGAGGAAAGAGCGCAGCTGGGAGGCGACAACTCGTTCCAGGACCTTGGATAGGAAGGGGAGGTTGGAGATGGGCCGGTAGCTTGATAGCTGCGACGCATCAAGGGAGGGTTTTTTTAAGGTGGGAGTGATGGTGGCAGTTTTTAAGGGAATGGGAATAGAGCCAGAGGAGAGGGACAGGTTGACGATGTCTGTGATATGTGGGGCAAGGAGGTGGAGCTGGGAGATAAGGAGTGGAGTGGGGATGGGGTCAAGGGAGCAGGTGGTAGGTTTCAGGGATAGGATGAGTTTGGTGACAGAGGGTGGGGAAACGGGTACGAAGGTGTGTAGGGGAGGATGGGTAGGAGTCGGAGTGTGGGAGGGAGGGGGTGGGGGGTGGGTGGATGTTGGAGGGGAAGTGACCGCGGAGCGGATTCCCTTGATCTTGGATTCAAGGAAATCCAGCATCTCCTCGCAGTGAAGGTTGGAGGAGATGACCTGCGCGGGGTGGCGGGGGGGACGGAGGAGTTGGGATGTGGTAGATACCAGTAGCCTGGGGTTGTCCTTCGCCTCCAGGATTATCCTGGAGTAGAAGGACGATTTGGCCGAGGCTAGAGTGGAGCGGTAGATTTTGAGGAGGTCCCGCCAGATATAAACCTTTTTAAGGTTTATATTAATCATGTTTATTAGTAGAAAATCTGGAATACTTAC
This sequence comes from Callorhinchus milii, assembly GCF_018977255.1. Classification (NCBI taxonomy): domain Eukaryota; kingdom Metazoa; phylum Chordata; class Chondrichthyes; order Chimaeriformes; family Callorhinchidae; genus Callorhinchus; species Callorhinchus milii. The sequence continues at coordinate 93,612,371 of NW_024704743.1, read as the reverse complement.
TGAATTGTATTTAACAAGTATAACTAGGATTTCAACATGAAATGTAAAACTCTGACTGCAAAGATTTCATACACAGCCAAGATTTTACAGAGTAACAATTTTACATGGGCAAGATTTTTCAGAGTTTCTTCCCATTATTAATTGTTTTCTAACATTATTCTATTCAATTTTAATAAAAAACAACAAACCCAAGTCAGAGTTGTTTTGAATTTGAGATAATTTGAGAATGATTCTTGCATTTTGATGTATCACATCTTCGAGACATCTCAAAGTACTTCACAGAATATATTGTAAAGTGAATTGACTATATTGTGTGGACGAAATGCGGCAGCCAATTGTGGACAGCAGTGTCCCACAAACATTCCCGTGGATTGAGTTACCAAATTATTATTATTTTTGAAGGGATTATTAATGTGTAATTAACCTCAATGTGATATCAACCTCTTTCTTGAACTGTTTATCTTGTCTGTAAAAAACAATCAAAAGTTAAAGCTGTTGGTAGAAATATGCTAAGGCCATCCAGAAACTGACTTGGCAACTTAAATTGTAAATCCACATGACCATCACCTAGTACAGGGAAGGGGGCTGGCTATAGAGGAAATTTCTTGAGTGCCCTGTTAATGGTTTCCCAGCACCTGCAATTGGCTCCTGATATTTACCACCACAGAGCCCAGCATCTTGGTGATTTGACAGCTTGGATCAGCTGATCATAACCCAGTACCTGCTCTCTGCAACCCTACAAATCTGCCCCCATTTTGCCTGAAAATCTCAAGCCTTTTCAGGAACCTGCCTCACCAGTCTCCAGGAACTGCACAAGGGTAAGGGCTTCATCAACTACAAACATGACTTCACATCCCAGCAACTTTCTAATCTCCTGCTCAGACTCACCACACAACCCAGCATCATCAATGGCCAGACTTTCTCAACCACCAACTTCTGTCTTCCAGTCTCACCTTAAAACCTACCTCCTCATCACCTAAGCCAATGGTTACCTCTTCTTCACTCCTCTCCCTACTGCTGTAAACCTCACATTACTCTACATGAGGGGGGTAAAGGGTTAGGGTTTATATAAACGCAGGTTGTTGTAGCAGCAGTTGATATACCAACCACAATCATAGCTGAAATTAGCGTGAAATCAGCAAAGAAATCAGTTCAACATTTCTCTTCCCCTTCGTCAAACTCTGGACACATTCCACTCAGTCCAACTCAAATCATTAGAAATCATATGAATCATCTCTGCACTCATGATCAGAAAAGCACTCAATGCAAGAACAACAAAATTACATTTATAATAATGTAATATAATAATCTTTGCATTTGACATATCGCTTTTCACGTCTTCTCGACAAGTGCCTTTCACATCAGGAGGACGTCCCAAGGTGCTGGACAGAGTTAAGGACCCGAGCTGGGGGTCGGGGTGGGGTGGGTGGTGGTGGGGGAAGCAGGGAGATCGAAAGCATGGTTGAAGAGGAGGGTCTTGAAGGTGGCAAGGGAGGGAACGAGGCGGAGGGACTGTGGGATGGAGTTCCAGAGGGTGGGGGCAGAGTGGCAGAAGGCCTGCCCACCAATAGTGGGGGAGCGAGGTGGGGGATGTGAAGCAGGCGAACAGGGTGGTAGGGGTTTAGGAGGTCGCAGAAGTAGGGGGTAGCAAGGCCATGGAGGGCTTTGAAGTTGAGGCCAGGATCTTGAACTGTATCCTCTGTGTGATGGAAAACCAGTGGAATTGGGCAAGGATGGGGGTGATAGGGTCACGGAGCATAGTGCGGGAGAGGACACGGGCTGCAGAGTTCTGGATGATCTGCAGCCCGCGGAGGGAGTAGGCTGACAAGGAATGAGTTTGCATAGTGGAGCCTCAATGTAATGAAAGTATGTATGAGGGTTTTGGTAGCCTGCGGTGTGAGACAGTGGCAGACCTGGACGATGTTGTGGAGGAAGGCAGCGCGAATCATGGCGCAGATAGACTGGTGTTGGTATTTATACTCCACGTGAACCTCTATCCCACCTAATCTTTCTCTCATATTCCTCAATACCCTTCTTCCTCATGTATGTACTAAGTTTCCTCTTAACATACATTATGCTCTCTGCTTTAACTACAGCTTCCAGCAATGTTTCCACATCTACACCTCCTGCTGGGGAAAGTTCCTCCTAAATTCCCTTTTAAATTTTTTGCGCTATGTTCTATTTATGCCCCTCTGTTCTGAACTCACCAAAAAAAAATGGAATGAGACTATGTATGTCCAACTCAATGACTCCTTTCATAATCTTAATCACCTCTATCAGATCCCTTGTCAATCGTCTCATCTTGAGAGAGAAAAGCTTTAATCTAATAAAGATCTAATACTAATACTACTATTAAAATAATATTTCCATGTGATAGTGTCTTTCACTTCAGGAGGACGTCTCAAAAGTGCTTCACAGGATTCAATGTGAAGTGTAGTGGCTATTTTACAGTCTTGTCCACCAGTGCTGCTCCTTTAGTCTTGTGAATCTGAATCATAAGAATTTGCTAGGTGAAACAAGACCAAGGTCCATCTAGTTCTCCTTCCACCATCTTGGCAGTCGCTTGACATGTGTCCTAAACTATATACTGTATCCTGAGATAATAGGAACTGTCCACCTTAATGATCACTAGAATCCCAAGAAAGGTTGGTGACCTTCCTTTCATAAATCCATTTTGACTATTTGTTGTGGAGTCCTGTAGCTCAGTGGTTGAGCACTCACCTGTTAAGCGAGAGACCTGGGTTTGATTCCCAGCAGGGCAAACCCGTGGGCAGGTTTCATTACTCCACACGCCTAATAATAATCCATCAAGAAAAAAAAAATCCAATAATAAATTGATCACTTCAATCCATGACTGTTTGTGGGAAACTGCTGTGTGCAATTTGGCTGCCGCATTTTGCCCACAGATAGTCAATTCACTGTACAGTATATTCTGTGAAGTGCTTTGAGACATCTGGAGGATGTGAAAAGCTTTATATCAAATGCAAGGATTATTATTATATAGATGTGGGGTAGAAAGAATAGTGAGAGTCAAACAAGACCCCAAGATTCCAGACTGTCTTAGCAAGGTGGTATGTGCAACCATGGACGGTGATGCTGTCAGGGCCGGAAGTGAGGAAGTGCTGACAGGAGTCAATAGGTATTTGAGGAAAAACTCAAACAGAAGTTTGTAAAAAACACATTTTATTAAAGTATAAAAATTGATCTGCACACCCTTGTGCAAAAGATTTGTTTAAAAAATTCAATGCAAAAAAAAAAGCAAGAGGTAAAAATATCCTCATTTTGCCAACGGTAACATCAATGGCATGTCCCAATAACAAATGCCAGTAATACATTCCAGAAAAAATTAAAATGGGGCCAAAACAACACTGGTTCAGCCTTTAGCAATGCTTACTCATGGACTAAAAGTTCAAGGCATAGCAGAAAATGAACACTTGGTCATAAGCTTCACAGTACTTCAAATTACATCACAGGGCTATATATTGCAATGAAACTCAACACACGGTTCTAACAAAATAAACTTGAATTGCCCTTAGGTCAATGCAGGTGTTTAACTTGGTAATTTAGAAATAAGGTCAGCATTGGATTTAAATTAATTTTACAATGCATTCTGTGATAAGCTTTGAGATATCTCAATGCAATAAGGTGCTATATCAAATGCAAGGATTATTCTTATAACAATGAACGGTCAAGTAAAGAGGAATCACAATTAGTCTAACTAGCCAAACTGAATTAAGTTCAAAACATCACTATACATTCATCTTATTTAATTCTGTAGTCAGAACATTGGCTCTGCACTACATAACATATCCATGTATAAATCAAAGGCAGCATAATAATAATAATCCTTGTATTTGCTATAGCGCTTTTCACGTCGGGAGGACGTCCCAAAGCGCTTCACAGAACACACTGTAAAGTGAATTGACTGTATATTTGTGGGTGAACGCAGCAGCCAATTGTGCACAGCAATGTCCCACAAACAGTCATAGAGTGAAAATGACCAATTTTTATTGTTTTTGGAGGGATTATTATTAGGCGTGTGGAGTAAGGAAACTTGCCCAAGGTTTCACCCTGCCTGGAATTGAATTCAGGTCTCTCGCTTGCAAAGCGAGTGCTCTAACCACTGAGCTACAGGACTCCACATAGATATATTTCTCTCCATTTTCCTTTTTGCCCACCACACACTTAAAGATTCAGTGGTTTTGAAGTAATTACGGCACTTTTCAGCAATTTATTTGGATGAGCAGATCAATGAAGTACATCATAACAATAAATAATAATCCTTGCATTTGATATAGCACTTTTCATGTCTTCTAGATATCTCAAAGCACTTTACAGAATACACTGTAAAGTGAATTGACTGTATATTTGTGGGTGAAATGCAACAGCCAATTGCACACAGCAGTGTTCCACAAACTGTCGTGGATTGAAGTTGGAAGTGACCAATTTATTATTGTTCTTTTTCTTGAGAGATTATTATCAGGCATATGGAGTAAGGAAACTTGCCCAAGGTTTCGTCCTGCCGGGAATCGAACCCAGGTCTCTTGCTTGCGAGGTGAGTGTTCTAACCATTGAGCTACAGGACTCCATAATGCTGATTGGAAACATCACTTGCTGGTCAGAGGTGAAGTAGATTCATTTACAGAAGATCATGGTTCCAACATTGTAAACTTCAACCAATTCCTAGAGTTATTCCCAGTCCATGGATGGAAATTGTGACCTACTCTGGCTCAGCACCAGTGGCTTACAACTCAGTTTCCTGGAAATATTGTCCAAACACAACTTTGATCAACGATGAGCACTGTCAAAAGAAATAAAGACTAGTTAAAATCTCAGCCTCTTAAATACCTTTTGTTAAGAAACAGTAGTTTTACATATTTTTTTATAACCTCAGTCAAGATACACCAAACCTCCACTGTCAATTATTTTGAAGTTTCTGGCAGAAAAAAAAACTGACGAATAAATGACTGTGGCAAGAACTTGGTTTTCTACATAGAAATCTAAAAAAAGTTATCAGAGTTGAATAATCTAAAAAAGTAAATTAGCTTTTACTTACCAAAAACTTGTCATGTTAAAACATCTGAAATGGACTTTACATATAGACACACATGTAGTAACTCTCTTTTTGCTAGTTTGTTTTGACCGTGTTTTCAGTCATCTTTCCCCTTCCCTCACCCAGTCTGGTCACAAGTGAAATATGCTATATATAAAAATATATTGCATCAGTTGGCAAATAGCATTATACTTGGGTTGAACTGGTTGTAATGGGCCTGGCTCAGTAATGAAGCTGGGAAAAGGCAGACAAATCCCATCTCTATACTCTCAAGCTCTAACCAACAGAGAAGGCAAGTGTTTTGCACTAGTAAAGCCATGTGGATACCAGTCTTTCTTAAAATATTCAGCAACAAGTCTTACCTCCCAGCAGATAGCTCAGTATTTGCAGGGTGATGAAGAAGCTCACAATTAAGAAAGTTCTTTAACCACCAGCACTTCTCCACTGTAAGAAGAAAACCTAAAAATAAAAACAGGATATAGATTTTTGTACTGAAGAGAAAGTGAAGAAAAAGCACAACCTATTCAGCATCAAGGCCAACATCTTTTACCTTGCTGGGGCTTTTCATGTTCCGGGGCATTCTCCATGCAGCAGGAACCATTTGAAGACACACTTGATGTGGAATTGCGCCGGTCTAGAACCAAACCAGAAATAAAACATAACTAAACTTGACAAGAAATGTATCATTACTAGTCGCATGCAAAAGAAGGGTGTAGAGGATGGTGGGGGTGGGGGGGAAAGAAGAAAAAAATAGGGATTAGGATTCAATGGAGGAAGCAACAACAACTTGCATTTATATAGCGCCCTTCACATGGGGTAGCTTCCCAGAGCGCTTGACACTGGTGGAGTCTGACGCTGAGCTGGGGGAGAGGGAGGTGATTGTAAGCCCGATCAAAAGTCTTTTGAAGATGGGGAGGCTGGGGGCAAGGCAGAGGGATTGAGGGAGAGTTTCAGGACAGAGTGGCTGAAGGTGGAGCGGAGGCGGTGCCTGGTGGAGTTGGGGGTAAGCAGAACGGATAGGTAAGGAGGTGTGAGGGCATGAAGGGATTTGAAAACAAGTGAGAGGATCTTGAAATTGATCCGTTCGGTAATTGGGAGCCAGTGGAGCCTGGGAAAGACTGGTGTGATGGGGTACAGAGTTTTGTGCAGGTAAGTATCCAGACAGCAGAGTTATGGAATTAATTGGGTTTTATGTAAGGTGGAGCTGGGGAGACCAGCGAGGAGAGCATTAGAAATACTCCAGCCAGGAAGCTACGAAGGCATGGACGAGGGACTCAGCTGCATTGGGTGTGAGGTACAGATGGAAGCAGGTAATGTGACAAGAGGTAGAAAAAAAAAGCAGTCCTGGTCAAGAATCAACAACACACTTAATGTTCTCCTGCCACCACAGTGCTTGAATCCCAACTCCCATACTTAAAAAGTCTTCGAAATACCAGGGAGGAGAGGCAAAGCTCACATTTAGGGGCTTATGTGAAGCTTCGTTTTAAGTTTAAAGGTTGGATAATTGCAGCTGTTGCAGTCAGGCTGGGATTAACACCTTTACTGATGGTCAGTCAGCACAACAGACAGAAGACATAACCCAGGTGATCTCCCAACCATTCCCTGAGTCAGAAGCCTAGCTCCCACACTGGACCTCACAAGGTTAAAGTTTGGGTCAATTTAATACACATTTCTGTAGCATAGCTGGGGGAATAACTCTAGTTTAATATTTATTTAAAATGTCATTTTTATATTTAATATAAAAAAAACAAGTAAATTCAGGAATCCCAGTAATCAAAATGTTAACCCCACAGTTAAATCTTTGTTCAGAGGGGACTGTTTGCCAACTCAATACAAGTCGCAAAAAGTTTTAATACTAACTTCTGTGGTATTGATTCCGGGCAGCAAGCAGGCAGCCAGCCGAAGGGACAGATGCCATGCTGATGGGAGATGAGACTGAGCCAAGGGTGGATCCAACCAATAGACTAAACTATCCTAGAAAACACAAGAGAAAGAGGAGGAGAGATAAAAGAAGTATTAAAATAAGAAACACAAACCATTTGCAAAGCATTGTTGAATTAATGAATGAAAACTTTTAAATCACCTCCCCCCCAAAAAAAAATTCCCAATAAACTGGGCTGCAATTGCTATACTCACACTTGTTTAAAGACTGTATGAGAGATAACTCCACAAACTGCTTCCCCCTCTCTGAGCTCTGCACTCAGTGCTGGGCTTTTATAAGCACAGGCTGTCTGTCCACTTGTGCATTACTCATTGTAACTTGTGCTCTGCTGCACGTTGACACACATACGTGGCTCACAGCCAGTTGGCAATGAAGGGGAACAACCAGTTCAGACCAGAAAGATCAGGTTGTGGGACTTGAGCCAAACCCAGGACAGCAGGACAGCATTTCCCTGGAGTTCACACAAGTTTTGGCTGGTTCTGTTCAGTGCTGGCTGAGCACAAAACCTGTGGAGTTCTGGGACTCAGTAACCTGCCTAAGCTTTTTAAGGGGAAAAAAATTACAAGAATTGGTTGAGCAAATGACAGTGTGTGTAAAATAGAGCAAAAATACAAGCAATATTTTGCCTTTTATCCCCTTTTATAAGATAGTACAGTTTAGCATCTTAAAAATGGGGACCAGCCTTACTTTATGAGTTCCATTGTTATTAGATTGCTTTCATTTTAATTTTTGAAAAATTACAGCTGTTAATTGTTGGCACAAACAATTCAGTTTAGCAACTTGCATTTGGTATAGCACCTTTCACATCGGGAGGATGTGTGAAAGCACCTCACGGGGTTTATTGTAACATGGAATGGATATGGATTCGTAGGCAAACGTGGCAGCCCAATTGCACACAGCAATAGACCACAAACAGCCATGAAAACAAATAACCAATTTTATTTGAGAAACTTGTTGACGACACGTGCCCTTCTCTTTTTGAAAAGAGTTGTAGGATTTTTGACATCCACCGAAACAGACAAACAGGACCTCAGTTCAAAGTCTCATCCATTGAAAGGACCTCTGATAATGCCACACATTCTCAGCACTGCAAGCACGAGAGAGTCAGCTATGCATACTAACTTCTGTGACATTTATTCCGTTCAGCGAGCAGGCAGACATGTTATGACGATGGGAGAACAACAACAACAGTTTATACTTGTATGGCGGCTTTCACATCAGGAGGACATCCCAAGGCACTGGACAGTCAGGGATTTCGACCCGAGCTAGGAGTTGGGGTCAGGGGGGACGTGGATGGGGTGGAGGGCAGGAAAGGTAGGAGGATGGCCGAAGGCACAGTCGAAGAGGAGGGTCTTGAGACGTCCCCCGCCTTGCCCACTCCACCATTGGCGGGCGGGCCTTCAGCCTCTCTGCCCCACCCTCTAGAACTCCACAGTCCCTCCAACTCACCCCTCACTTGCCTCCTCCAAGACCCATCTCAAAACCCTCCTCTTCGACCGTTTTTGGTCACCCTCCTACCCCTACGCTCCCCGATCTCTACTCCTCCTGATCCCAACCACAAGCTCGTATACGGATCCCTGACTGTCCAGCAGCTTGGGACGTCCTCCTGATGTGAAAGGCTCTATACAAATGTAATTTGTTGTTGTTTAGATTTGCTAGATCTTGACAATCTATGAGGATGTTAATCTTTCTTCGATCTCACAGCTTCTGTAGGAAGCCATTTTTAAGAAAAGCTACTTTGAGACAAGAACAATTCATCTGCTCAGAGACCAAATCACTTTGTCTGTTTCGACACAAAACCATCTCCTTGAAATGCCTGAACCCCAAGCTTCCCAAATCATATTTGTGGATGTGTTCTCACCTTATTGTTAGAATTGCTTGGAAAGGATAGATCTTTTGTGCAGGTGGAGAATTTTCTTCACAATGTGTGCACTCACTTGATGGCAAAGTGTTATGAAAGTTGGAAATGCTTACACTGAAAAAGAATAGTTTCAGTGGCAATCTTTTCGAAGTGTTCAAGAGTGTCTTCTCAGATACTACACCCCTAACCCTCTGGAACTCCACCCACCCTCTAAATCTTTAAATCTTGCCTACAACCTTTTCCCTTCAACCTCCTCTTTCTGCCTCGCTCAGTACCCAACACCGTCTTTATGAAATTCTCTTGTCCCACATGAAGAGCACTAAAATAAATGCAAGTTGTTGTTGCCTCTGACTGCTTACCCACATGTAAGACTTTGACTTACACTAGGATGGATCTAGGATGTGACTATAGTATTAATCCATCTGTTTGAAGCTCTAGTGTCCATTGGACCCTATAACATGGACTCTGCATTCTCCTCTACCACTTATGTTCTCAGTATTGTGGTGGCTTATTTTGTTACAATTTGATTAGTGGAGCCATCCCCACCTCTTCTGTTGTCAATATGTTTGTTGACAAGTCAATAGAGCCAGTGCAAACTCAAATCATCGTGAACATCATGAGCTACATCGGCTCAAACCACTCAGCAGAGTCCAAGCCAATGTGGCACAAAGTGGAATTTGCTCAACAATCCATCTAATAATGTGAGGAGGGCATTGATTTCAAAAGGTTTGCCTGAACATAGGAGCTCATAATCTTAAGTATGTATTGAACACAATACGTGCACAGTAAAACCTCAGAGCACTTCTTGGGAATTCCAAGCAATTAAAAATTTTGCTGTATGTGCATTTTTATAACGGAATCACGTTACAACCTTTAGTTCATGGCTCCAAAACATACAGAAATGATTGCAGGTAGATTTGCTCCGTCAAAAGAATGAGTGTAGCACAATAGCCTGCTCTGCACACATTTTATCCCACCAATGCAGCCATTAAACCCTGGCCTCTGAAACTTTAAAAACCTTAAACCATATTTCTCTGATTATCCTTTTGGTCAACATCCTTACGTTTCCCTTTTCCTTGTTCATCATACCTGTCAAGTTCTTTGAGATGTTTATTTTGTGTGAAAGGAGTATACAAACTCAAATTGGTGTGTTGATGGGAATAGGATCCATAGGATTGTATGGGTACATGTAAAAATATACAGATAAAAATTGGCCATTCACTTGGTAGGTGTTTGTAGAATCATAGAATTATACAGCAAGGAGGATATTCGGCCCATCAGGTCTGTGCTGGCTCTTTGAAAAGAGATATCCAATTCAACCCTACTCCCATGCTCTCTCCCCATAGCCCTGCAAACTTGTCCTCCCCCCAAAATTATCTACTTCTCTCTTAAAAGTTGTTATCAAATTGGCTTCCACCACCATTTCATCAATGCATTACAAATCCGAACAACTTGCTGTGTGAAAAAAATTCTTTTCACCTCCTCTTTGTTTCTTTTAACAACTATTTTAAATCAGTGTCCTCGGGTTACCGACCCACCTGTCAGGGGAAATACTTTTTCCTTGTTCACCCTATCGAATCCCCTCATAATTTTAAAAACTTCTATTAAGTCTCCTCTTAACCTTCTCTGCTCCAAGGAGAATAATCCTAGCTTCTCCAGCCTCTCCTGATAACTGAAGTGAAGTGTAGGACACTACTTTGTAGATATTAGCTGCCATGTCTGCCTGCAAAAAACAGTCACTACACTTTACAATAGAATCCTGTGATGTGCTTTGAGACATCCTCTTGAGGCGAAAGCCACCTTATCAATTGTAAGGATTATTACAATCCTTTCAGCTACTGCGCCCCCAAACTCTGGACCACTCTTCTGCTATCTCTCCACCTTGCCCCAATTCAGGTCGCGCCTGAAGACCTTCCTATTTGACCGTGCCTATGGTCAGTACCTTGGACAGTTTTCAAGATGTAGTGCCTTGGACAGTTTTCTGGTTTGGTTTAAAAAATGGTTCCTACCTCATTCTTTAGACATACTTTCTGCTAAATTTGGTGTCCTTCATACTGAAATGATAGGTTGGGTGTACAACTCCCCCTGTGCCCATTCTGTTGTGTAAAGTGATCTATGATTTCTCTTTCGATTTCCAGTTTGTTGCCTTCTTTTATTTTTATTATTGTTATGTGACTTTCAATAATAAAAAATAATTCTTACATTCTTACATTTGTTGAGTCCTGTAGCTCAGTGGTTAGAGCACTTGCCTCACAAGCGAAAGGACCTGGGTTTGATTCCTGGCAGAGCAAAATGTTCGGCAAGTTTCCTTTGTCCACAAACGTCTGTTTACCTAGCAGTAAGTAGGACCTCAGTTGTTAGTCGATTGGCAGATCGCTTTTTCGAGGGTAATAATCCCTTCAAAAAATCTAATGATTATAATTTGGTCACTCAATCCACGACTGTTTGTGGGATACTGCTGTGCACAATTGACTGCTGCGTTTTCCCACAAAATAGTCAATTCACTTAACAGTATGTTCTGTGAAGCGCTTTTAGACGTCTCAGAGACGTGATAATTCGCTATATCAAATGCAAGGATTATTATTATAATTTAATATAGCACTTTTTACATCAGGACCACGTCACAAGATAGTTTGTGATGATAAATGTAGCAGCTAACTGATGTGTTACATATTCATTGCGTGCAGCAATGTGCTACATACAGTCAGTGAAGTGAATGACCAATATTATTTGGGAGACTGTTGACCAGGACACCGGTAGAAACTCCTTTCTCTTTTTGAATAGAGCAATTGAACATCCATGTGAAGTGAACGGCTCATTTGCTATTGGACTGCCATGTTAAGAAGAAACTGAGGTGGTCTCTGGCATGAAAAAAGTTGAGAAATAAGTAAGTAAGTAAGATATTGGTGCAAAGATCCAGAAGCAACCTGAGCTCAGTTGGTATCCCTCTTGTTTCTGTGTCTGAGGAGGGTAAGAGTCCACAATGGATTCTTATTAAGATCTCTGACTGGACTTTGGTTTAATATCTCATCTGAAGGACAGCATCTCCCACAATATAGACACTCCAGGTCTGTGCTAGTGTCAGTCTAGACTATATAAGTTCAAAGTTCTGACATGGGATGCTCTTTGGGTGAGGGGCACTATATAAATGCAAGTTGTTGTAGTTGTTGTTGTTGAACCCACAGCCTCCTAAGAGGCGAGAGTGCTTCCAACTGAGCCAGGCTGACACGTATATTAGTTTTGAACTGATGTACTCAATTTGATCTTTAAGTACATTTTTATTCTTATTTAACGAGTTTATATACCCTGTCCCTGTCACTGATGTCGTACTGTTAATTCTGGAGGTGGAACAAACTTTGACCTCTGTTAAAATTAGTTTCAAAGGTCGTCTTTGGGGCCAGCCAGAGCTCAAGGACTTGACTGACTGAACTCTTTGCACCAAATGTAAAGATTTTCTGTTTGTATCTAATCGCTCTCACCCCAATACAATACCCTAACAGCAAGGGTTCCAGGATGAATAGTAAACTGAACACAAGCAACAGCAAAAGTCTCTGTACAATATGAATTGCCTGCAGAGACAAGTTGGCATACAATATCAGTATAAGAAAAGACAAGCAGATTGATGATGTTAATAAGTGCTCTACTGACTCTCCCCTCCTCAACAGTGTTTCTTGAATTTACAGACCACCTACCTCAATTTCTTGTTATTATGATGGTTCATTAGCACATGAGCCAGTAACGGCACTCAATTTAAAGCAATCGCTGATATCTTCTGGTCATGAGGTTATTACAGATGTCTGCGAGTCTTTGGCGCTCTTATTAAGAAATGTTGCTCTACAATACTGAAAAAAATGTGATTGAGTTGGCAAATTCTTTAATATAGTCTTAATTCGAAAACTTCTTTTCGACCGGGCCTTTGGTCACCTTCCTCCCCCTCCCCCTGGCTCGGCCCCGGGATCCGTTACTATGAAGTGCTCTGAGATGCCGTCCGGCGAGGAGAGCGCTATATAAATCCAAGTTGTTGTTGTTAATTTTGAAGCCAGTATTCTGTCAGTTTGTTTAAGGACTATAGAATGTTGTCTTCAAAATTAAGACTGAAGTCAATAATTTGTCAAAAATCTCCATACTCCAAAATGCCAAATAAAGTAAATCTAGGCTCAGGTGGAATTCTTCCCCCACATACTTTCTTGATCCATTCGATGTTGGGACATAGAAATTTCAACATACCTACTATCATCTATAGATTTCGAAAGTACAACACAGTAGAAGGCCATTTAGCTGATTTTTTAATGTGTTTGCTCCACCAAGAAACCATCTATATGAAACTCAATATCCTGTTCTTTCCTCATACTCTCTAAATACCCATCTTCCGCATGTGAATCAATAATAATGGGATATCTACTTATTTTATGCAAATACTGTACAGGCTATATGTTTTGCGGACCATTTAATTTTGCCATATTTTGAGCTCGGAAGTTTTTGCACAAAATTAAGTGAGTCCCGTTAAGAAAGAAAAAAAGCTTAGATTCACTACTTTATTTTTTTTATTTGGTCAGCCAGGTATCTGGCACATGCGAAAACTTACTACTTTCGTAAGAGCATCCAAGCCAGACTGAGAGTTCCATACATGCCACCTAAAATGGAAATTCCCATTTCTTGTTATTGAAAGACAAGCAATCCCTAACGTTCCAAGAGTTGGGAATTGTTATGTGAAACAAAGCGGGCACCAAAAATGGTTATACAATTTAATTTAATGTGGGGAAATGTGAAGTTATTCACCTAGGTAGAAAAAATAGAAAAACAGATTATTTTCTAGAGGGGGAGAGATTAGATAGTGTTAGTGTTCAGAGGGATTTGGGTGTCCTTCCACACCAGCTCAAAAAGTTAGTGTGCAGGTGCAGCAAGCAACTAAGCAGGCGAACGGCATGTTAGCGTTCATTGCAAAAGGTTTAGAGTACAAGAGTAGGGAAGTCTTGCTGCAACTGTATAGGGCCTTGGTGAGACCGCACCTAGAGTATTGTGTGCAGTTTTGTTCTACTTATCTAAAAAAGGACATACTTGCCCTAGAGGGGGTGCAGCGTAGATTCATTAGGTTGGTTCCTGGAATGAGGGGACTGACCTATGAGGATAGGCTGAATAAACTAAATAAAATAAATTTATGGAATTCACTACCCCAGAAGGCTGTAGATGCTCAGTCCTTGAACATCTTCAAGGCTGAGACTGATAGATTTTTTAAAAATAGAGGGATTAGGGGATATGGGGATAGGGCAGGTAATTAGAGTTAGGTCTGAAGATCAGCCATGATCTTATTGAATGGCGGGGCAGGCTCGAGGGGCTGAATGGCCTACTCCTGCTCCCAATTCTTATGTTCTAATTACATGCCATATGAAGATGGCTGTCACCAATAATTTTTGGGGAAAATTCATTACCTCTTGCCAGGAATTTAATGCCTAGCAATGACGGTGACATTCATGGTAAATATTCTGACTAATGGCAATTTTTATCACCAATTTAATACCAGTCTGAAGTTATAGCTTTGAGAAAAAATGAACAGTTATAAAGTGGGTTTCTGTTGTTTATGTTTCTCTACATACTTTATAACTGGTCATTTGTCAAATTAATTTCCTTTGTGGATTTATTTCGAGATTGTAACTCATGAGACTACAGAATGAGAGGGAACTTAAGTGTTTGGAGACTGTTAGCCAACTCAACTAGCAAGATCTGATTCTCCAAGTTTTAAATAGCAAGTGCAGTATGCAAACAAAATCATAGCAAAACATCTATTTGTGAACCAGAGAACACTCAGGTCAGATCAGGTTTGAGTCTGCTGAAGGTATCTGACTGCTTATTTGTTCAATAACAAGTTTGGACTTACCAACTAAGCCACTATTCCTAGTCTATTTGCTCTTTACAAGTAGGTGTTGTTATATTTATCTTGCTATGTTTAAACTGTGTGATCCATGCAGGCCCTGATAATGAAACTTCTATAAGAGCTGCTTGCCAAGAACTTGTCCTGGGACTGTGAGCTGATTACATTTTGGATTCTATTCACATCCAAAAATCTGCTCAAAGTGTAAAACTTTAAATATAATCCTTTCTGTAGCTACCATTTGTATCGATTTCCTTTTTAAGAAAAAATATAAATGTGCTGAGTTTTGTAGAGCAACTGTGAATGAATTGGCTATTGAACCTATAACCACATTTTATGGTTTAATTAAAGCTTTTAGTAGTGTTACAAAAACTGGGATTTCTGTCTTTCCTTTGAAATATACTGACAATTGCTGTTCTGCTGAGCATCACAGCATTAAAATATACCAGGCCAGATAGAAACTACTATATCTTAATTTATTTGATTGTAAAACTCACCTAAGTCGCATCACGACAGTTGCAGGCAAACTGTGTAAATTGTATAAAATCTGATTCAATCAATAATCTAAGCATACATAATTCAATACAGCCGGTAAATGTGCACGTGGTAGTTCGTCATTGCAGCTGATAAGTGCACATGTGGTGAAGGGTTAAAACTAAGTTTCTTGGATTATCAAGTCATTTCCCATAATAGAAGGCCTCTGGTAAGCACAGAAATAATGGAGGGTAGGGGAGTAGAATTACGAGTTAGGAGGTGAGTGATATGAATAGAATAACGAAATCTAAATGTTTTTGATAAGAAATTGAATGGGACTCGTGTGAATGTACGACTTAAGCATTTATACGATTTATAAAGATAAGAGTTTTACTGTATGAGATAAAGCTAAAAACAGAGCACCAAACTGTTCTGGCTTATTTTAACCACTAAAAAAAACTCAGCCCAGAGCATTAGCATGATTGCAGGATAAAACCCATGTGGCCTGGGATCTCCAGGCAGAAGGTTGCACCCTCTTACCATGCAGTAAGCCCATGCTCTGATATTTTTAGCTTCGCTCCTCTCTTGCTTACAGCCAGCTGGATAAATGGAACATAAATGGTAGTAGAGATCTCCTTGCACTTGTACAGGGCCCTTTATGTGGGGTAGAATCTCACACTATTTTCCATTTCTCACACTGCCTTGTGACCTTTTTTGCATGAGATTACAAAATAGTGACAAATTAGGAGCAGTTTCCTTGTGTGTGTGATTCGGAAGAAAACCCAAATAGATTTTACTAAGTAACTTTACAGCTGGAAAAATGAGGAGAAATTTGAGGAGACTACACAGTCTGCTGGTTCAAACTCAGATTCCGGAGGTGAAAAAATAGTATTAACTCACTGAATCACTCAGTCCCTCCAATGACTGCTGCATTGCAAATGAATTGCCAAACGAAGGTCCTGTCTGTCTGTTCAAGTGGATGTTAAAGATCTCATGTACTATTTGAGAAGAAAAGGGAGTTTCTGCTGATGTCTTGGTCAACAATCCACCAGATGAATTGGTTATTCATCCGATGGGTGTTTGTGGAACATTGCTGTGTGGCTGTCATGTTTGCGTACAATAACATTTGCCCAAACTTGGCCATCAGTGGCTGTCAAGCACTCTATGATATTTCAATGTAATAATGCTAAACAAACGGAGATTCTTTCTGTCTCCCTGCAATGTACTAAAGACCAGCACCCGTTGTTGAGATAGAACATTAACTTGTGGTAAACAAACAAAATGATGATAGTACTGCATATAGATAAAGGACAAGGACACGTAATAAGAACTTTGTTCCCAGTCAGCTAGTATTTGTAAACAAGTTATTTTTGACTGCTGATTCCAAAGTTTGAGAGATGGTTGATGACTTATTGAACCTTTGTACAGGGATCAGTTTGCATACTGTCTGAACTAGAATAAAATTCAGTCGAAAATGTGAAACAAGTCATAAATCTTACCTCAAATCCCGAAACAATATCATATGGTAAAAATTACAATGCGTAATGAGTTAATTATCACATGTGATAATTACAGCAGAGCCAGTCAATAAATAAAGGTTGGTCTTAGATAAGAATATTAAGTCTTTAGAATAATGGATCAATTATAGTTCAGGCACTGTATTGAACTGGTAGTGACTGTGGTAGAGATGTGCACGTCAGCAATTTGGATTTATGCTGCCAATTTGGCATTCTTTTCTCCCTAATTAAAGTGTGAGAAAAGTGGAGTTTTGCTTTGTTTATTGCGAACTTCTGTGCATTAGAAGAGTTTTGCTAACTGGCAAGTAATTCTACTTAACTTTTTAATAGCCTGTCTCTGTAGCCTTTGGGTGAAAAGGTTGTGTTGGGTTCAAGCTTTATGTAGGGACTGAGCTCACAGGCTAGGCTGACACTTCAGTTTGGTAATAGATCAACAATGCATTGTTAGAGGTGCCATCCTTCAGATGAGATATTAAATCCAAGACCTGACTGGCTGTGAATATTGAAGACACTATTTGAAAACTGTACAGCATGGGTTAAGTGACCTTCTGTTCTCTAATGTTCTCTAATGGCAATGCGGTTCAGATTCAGACCTTCAAGTGTGGGGAAGTGCATAGGTAAACCGTGTTCTTACCACTTGATACATTAATATGACTATATATATCACTGTGTATCAAGATCACAAGAGTGATACGGTCAAAGTAGGTGCTCGGACTCATTTGATCTCTCCCTTCTGGTTGAGGACAATGGACACATTTAAGGAACAGCTTTATGCTACAGGGGAAGAGAACAGGAAAATTCCTTTGATATAGTGCCTTAACTCATCATCGAGATGTCAAATGGTACATCCCTCATCCTAATATTGTTTCCCTTGATAAACATTTGATATGTGCCTTATCATGCCTGAAAGTGCTTCACAGGATTTTACCATGAAGTGTAGTGGCTGTGCATTGACAGGCAAATGCAGCAGCTAATTTGTGCACAGCAATCTCTCACAAACAGTCTGAAGTAAATGACTATATTTAGCTTTATAGCAGAGCATCATTAAAGTTGCTACACTGATTGCCAAGGGAGGTTAAAAAACAAATCCACTGAATCCACGACTGTTTATGGGACACTGCTGTGTGCAATTGGCAATTACGTATTGTATTATTGTATTTGTAGGCAAACATTGGCAGCAAATCTTCACACACTAATGTCCCACAAACAGCCATTATAATATATATTGTAATATCTATGATAATATCTATAACATAATAATATTATAATAGTATTCATTGTAATAGAATGACCAATTCTATTTGGAGAATTGTTGCCTTGGACAATGAGTAGAAACTACCTTCTCTTTTTGAATAGTATCACGGGATCTTTAACATCCAACTGATCCAGTAGATGGGATCTCAGTTTAATTTTTCATTTGAAAAACAGCACCTCCAACTGTCCCAGCACTGTACTGGAGTGTCAGTGTATCATAATACATGGAGTTACAAAATCAGTATTAAGCACTGCAAACAACCATTGAAAGTTCCCCACCTTTTGCAAGTAACAGACAGAAATTTCTGCAATGGTAGCTCCAACACTCCTCTGTTTTTCAATGGTTCTGTTGATGATCCAGATTTATTCAGATCCAGCACAGACACAAGAATTTTTTTGGGGCCAATTGGAGAGAGAAAAAAAATGAAAATATGTATTTTCTGCTTAAAACACATGATTATGTATTCTGCCCTACATACATTGACAAATCATTTGAAACTTGGGAAAGAAGTATAAACTAATGTGAACCTCAAAGACACCAACGTTTTGAGTTAATGGTCCAAAATTAGAGGAAGATCAACCAAGGTTTCTGCTCCAAGCCACTATCTAATGATTCCTGCTAGAAGGTGCGTGTGTGAGGACTTTGGATGAAAACAGGTTGAACTGTGATGCCACCCAGAGTTCAATAGCTTGTCAACATTCATTGTTTTTTTTAGTGGCAGGTACAATGGCAATGTGTAACAGAAAGCAATGACGTAGACACAATCCTCTCATAAATCTCAAACATCTCAAAAAATGCTCCTAAGTTCCCCTTTCATTCTTCTTGTACCAATCTTATATCTATGTCCCTTTGTTACTGACTAGGCTGACATTCCAACATAGTACTGGGCCACAGCTGTATTGTCAGAGATGCATTTGGTTGAGATGTTATATTATCTGTTCTAGGTGTTAAAGATATTATGGCACCACAGTAAACCTCGCTTAAATCTTGCCTTTATAATTCGAATATGAGTTCCAAATCTTGATATAAATGTACAAAATAAAACATTACTGAATCACATTTAAAAAAAGCATCGAAATGATCATTAGTTTTAAATTCTGAATATTTACTTCAACCCACAATACCTCAGTGGTAACCCTGACAATAGTCTAATTTTAGTTAATGTGAAAACTAACAGTATCTCGTAGATTGGTGGCACTGAATAAAGAGATCTGCTTCTTTTCACATGTACTAACTTTTATTTACTAACTTTAAAACGTCCCTTGTGACACAAAGCTTGTCATATCCAAGGTTAAATCATAATCATTATATACGAAATTTATACAAAACCAACTCATAATAGAGCAATTTAAATTTCACTTTAAACATACAAAAAAATCTTATTTTGAAGGCTTTTATGTTTTGGTAGTAGTCTCATTTAAAGTCTTATTCACCTCTGAGAAGGGCAATGTGTACGTGCTAAAATTGATGGTGAGGAAGTCTTCCAATTGTAGTTTCAATGTTTTAAATGATGGTCGATCATCTGGATTTTCATTCCAACACTCTCTCATGAGATTGTAGATAGGTTCTGGGCAGCCTGCTGGACATGGCATTCGGTAGCCATTAGCCACTTTGAACAGGGCATCTCGATTTGTCATTCCTGCAATTTCAGAACATTTCTGATATGCAAAAGTCTCAGCCAAAGTGAAAAGTCAATCAGTAAAATGATGCCACATTACTCTACTTACCAAGATATGGCATTTTCCCTTTTGTAATAATCTCGTACAGAACAATACCAAAGGACCACACATCAGATTTCACAGAAAAGTCACTGTTCATTACAACTTCTGGAGCTGTCCATTTAATCGGAAGTTTGTCAGTGAATCGAATGGCAATATTATCTTCCTGCTAAAAANTAATTTGCATTTTTATAGCATTTTATCACATTGCAATGTTTCAAAGTGGAGTCAGCTAAATCAGCAAAAGGGCATTAACATAAGATGATAGCAAGAACAATTAATAGGAAGATTAGAAAACATTTATTTACCCCGTGCGCAGTAAGAATGTGGAATTCTCTACTACAAACCACTGTACAAGCAGTCTCCACAGCTAGACGAGATGGTTCATTTGGAGCAAAACACCAGCACAAATTTGATGGGTTAAATTACCTCTTTCTATGCTGTAACATTCTATAAATCTATGGTCATACGAAATAATAATAATAATCCCTGCATTTAATATAGCGCCTTATCACATCTTCAAGATGTCTCAAAGTACTTCACAGAATATACTGTAAAGTGCAGTGACTGTGCGTTTTGTGGGTGAAACGCGGTAGCCAATTGCGCACAGCAATTGAAATCAATGATCATTGATAAAATATTAAGAATGAATTTTTTTAAATAACAAATGTTTTGGAGAAAGGGACTGGCTCTTGCTGGGGCACTGCTTCAAGGATATTTTGCCCTCATGTGAATATTGGCAATAATGTGCTGCCATTATATTTAACGATGAAGGGTAGATTCTGCTCTCAATGGCTTATGTCTTCTATTCAGTTGCACTTTCCAGCAGGAATCACTAAATAGTTCTCTGACTAATTTCCTCCTTGTGAGCCTAGAGATGTTAAAATTAATTGTAACACTCCAATTGCTGCCCATCCAAGTTTGATTAACTCAACACATACCAGGAGTTTAACCTAATCTGTATGGCTAGAGCCACTTGGGTAGTGCCTTTACCCACTTAGCCATTGGAGGAGTCCAGAGATGACACTGCTAATAGAGGCCGATAGCTAGCAAGTGCGTTGAAAATCTCAGTGAATTCCTTTTTCTTGTCCCCACATTCCATGCCTACCTTTATCAATCTTGCCAGGCCAAAGTCTGCGATTTTGCAAACATTGTTGTCTCCTACAAGAATATTTCTTGCTGCTAAATCCAGATGAATGTAATTGTTGGATTCTAGGTGTGACATCCCAGCAGCGGCCTGTGCTGCCATATCTATCATTTGTGGAATTTGCAGATGATACCCTTCAAATGAAGGAATAAGATGGAAGATAAGACCCAACCCTCAAAACATTGCCTTGTGTTGAAAATTGTCTGAAAATCAGCCACTTACTCTTTAAATATTTTAGAAGATCGCCATGTCTCATCAGTTCCGTGACAATGAAGAATGGCTGCTTTCTGGTGCATACAGCATACAGGCGGATTAAATTGGGGTGTTGCAAGTTTTTCATGATTTGCGCTTCCTTCAGAAATTTATTGGGATCTGTTGCATCTGCAAATATATAATAATGGTGGATTCTTCAGCAAAATATCCAAGTGTAGATTCAACAACAACAAAATGACATTTGTATAGCACCTTTCACATCGAGAGGATGTCCCAAGGTGCTGGCCAGTCGGAGTCTCAGACCTGAGCTGGGGGTCGGGATTGGGAAGGTGAGAGGGTGGGGGGGGGGGAAACAGGGTGATTGAAAGCATGGTCAAAGAGGAGGGTCTTGAGATGGGTCTTGAAGGAGGCAAGGGAGGTGACGAGGCAGAGGGACTGCGGGATGGAGTTCCAGAGGGTGGGGCAGAGTGGCAGAAGGCCTGCCCGCCAATGGTGGGGTGGGCGAGGTGGGGGAGGTGAAGCAGGCTGGAGCCCACTGAGCGGAGGGAACGGGCAGGATGGCAGGGGATTAGAAGGTCGCAGCAATAGGTGGGAGCAAGGCCATGGCGGGCTTTGAACGTGAGGACCAGAATCTTGAACTGTATCCTCTGTGTGATGGGAAGCCAGTGGAGTCGGGGAAGGATAGGGATGATAGGGTCACGGAGCTTGGTGCGGGAGAGGTCACAGGTTGCAGAGTTCTGGATGATCTGCAGCCTATGGAGGGAGGAATTGGGGAGGCCGACAAGCAGGGAGCTTGCATATTCAGGCCTCGATGTAGTGAATGTGTGAATGTGGGTTTCGACGGCCTGTGGTGTGAGACAGTGGCGGAGCTGGGCGATGTTGTGGAGGTGGGGGAAGGCTGAGTAGGTCATAGCATGCATATGAGGTAGAAAGGATAGTTGAGGGTCAAACAAGATGCCAAAGTTCCAGACTGGCTTAGTAAGGTGGAGTGTGCAACCATGGACAGTGATGCTGTCAGCGCCTGAGGTGTGGAGGTGCTGTCGGGAGCCAATCAGGAAAACCTCGGTCTTGTTGATGTTCAACTGAAGAAAGTTAGCTCTCATCCAGGACTTGATGTCCAACAGACATTCAGTCAGGACAGCAGTGGTCCTAGAGTCAAGCGTGGAGGCAGAGAGGTACAGTTTAGTGTCACCGCATATATGTGGAAGTTGATCCCATGTCTGCGGATGATGTCACCAAGAGGGAACATATAGATGTTGAAGAGGAGGGGACCGAGGACAGAGCCCTGAAGAACATTGCACAAGACGGTGCGGGGGCTAGAGGAGAACCGTTTGTGGAGATTAAGTGGAGGCAGTGTGAGAGGTACGATCTGAACCAGTCAAGGAAAAAGCTGTGAAGGTTGAGGTCAGAGGAGAGGCGGTGGATGAGGACAGAGTGGTCAACAGTGTCAAAGGCAGCAGATAGCTCAAGGAGTACAAGGAGGCAGAGGGAACCGTGGTCGAAGTTGGAAAAAATGGCATTTGGATTCAATGTAACATGCTGTATGCCAAGATCACAATTTCTAAATTATGAAGGGCAGGTACCTGCTTGTTAAACTTGGTGCAATTTTTTGAAAAGGTGATTAAAGTGGTGGATATGGGAGAGTCAATGGATGTTGTTTACATGAATTTTCAGAAAGCATTTGATAAAGTTCCACATAAATTGAAGTGTGTACTTTCCAAAACCATAATCACCTGCTCGCAGCATTTTGATGGCAACGTGTACACTGTCATTCCATATTGCTTTCCACACATCTCCGTAGCTACCAGACCCAATGCATCTCACTAAAGTGAATTCTGCTTTTGGCCGTTCCCACTCGTCCACAGTGTTATATGACAAATGACGAAAGACTGGCTCCTTCTGTTAATAAACATTTGCAGGTTTTTGGAAGAACATTGTCATTTTAGGTAAATTTAACATTGGGGTGAGATTCCAGTCCTACTATCCTTGGTACACCGGAAAACTACACATAGAGGAATAACACACATGTGAAATCCTGTAGCTCACTGATTAGAGCACTCGCCTCGCAAGCGAGAGACCTGGGTTCGATTCCTGGCAGGGCGAAATGCTGGACAAGTTTCCTTACTCCACACACCTCTGTTTACCTACCAGTAAGTAGGAACCTGGTTGTTGTTGATTGGTGGATTGCTAATCCAGGAGTAATAATTCGTTCAAAAACAAAATAATAAATTGGTCACTTCAATCCATGACTGTTCGTGGGACACTGCTGTGCGTAATTGGCTGCTGCGATTCGCCCACAAAATATACGGTGAATTCACTTTACAGTATATTCTTTGAAGTGCTTTGAGATGTCTCAAAGATGTAATAAGGTGCTATATCAAATGCAAGGATTATTATTATTTATTTTTATTATAAAGCATTCTACTGTACAGTGCTTGTTTTTTGGAGATATATATGGCAGCTATTCTGCATACAAAATCCCACAAGCAGCATTAAGTGAATGTTGATCAATTTATTTGATGGATTGTTGGCCGGGAGACCGGAGAAAGGCGCTATATCAAAATATTAGGATTATTATTATTTATAATAATGATAATCCTGCACTAGGCTCTGCTAGCCTATCATCCTCATCCTTGCTCAGCTCCCCTGGCTTCCCATCCTCCAGAGGATTGAGTTCAAGATGCTTACGCTGACATTTAAAGCCCTTTATGGTCTTGCTCCAACCTACAGCTGTGACCCTCTAAAACCCTACCAATCTTCCCACATCTCCTCTCACAGGTACTGGTCTGTTTCAATAATAATAATAATAATAATAATCCTTGCATTTGGTATAGCGCTTTTCACGTCGGGAGGACGTCCCAAAGCGCTTCACAGAACACACTGTAAAGTGAATTGACTGTATATTTGTGGGGGAACGCGGCAGCCAATTGCGCACAGCAATGTCCCACAAACAGTCATAGATTGAAAATGACTAATTTTTATTATTGTTTTTGGTTTTGGAGGGATTATTATTAGGTGTGTGGAGTAAGGAAACTTGCCCAAGGTTTCGCCCTCTGCCTGGAATTGAACTCAGGTCTCTCACTTGCAAAGCGAGTGCTCTAACCACTGAGCTACAGGACTCCACAGTCCTCCACAGGACTCCACAGGACTCCACACTGAGCTTCAAGTCCTCAACTCTGGAGAAAGGCTTTTATACTCAAGACGAAAAACAAGGCCAAACAGTTACAGAATTTGAAAAGTAAAATAAGACAATCTGTAGACAAGATCAGCTCATCTGCTTAGACAAGACCAGCTTGTCTGCTTCAACACAAATATTTGTCTTAAACTTAAGATAGCGCAGAATAGCGGAAAATTCTTAATTTGTCCGTTGATTTCTTAACATACTGACTGGGAATTGCAGTATTAGATTGTATCCATAGACCTCAGATCAATTGTTACATTCATGCTGCTCAGAAATCTTTAATGGCATTTAACTTTCTTAAATAATACACACGTCCAAAAACACAGTGGGGGTGGGGAGGGGGTGGAAATTTGTGGCAATTCGGAACAGAATTCACATCATATCGAATCTTTTATGAGATACTCTTGCTACAGACTGGCCATGTAGCTAAACACTGCCCCCATGCTGAAATAGACACAGTGTTATGCCCGAGGATTTTTATACTCAGATGTTTGAAAACAGTTAAAAGCTGGATACTGACTTAACACAGTCAGTGTCCTGTAAAGCTGCACTTAAATACAACAACAACAACAAGATTTCATTTATAGAGCGCCTTTCACGTCGGGAGGACGTCCCAAAGCGCTGGACAGTTGGGTCAGGACCCGAGCAGGGGGGAAATGGTCAGGGTGAGGGGAGGGAAGGGAGGGAGCGAGGAGGGGGTAGAGAGTCGAGAGGGGAGCTGAAGGTACGGTCAAAGAGAAAGGTCTTGAGACCGGCCTTGAAGGAGGAAAGGGAGGAAGCGGCGAAGGCACTGGGGGATGGAATTCCAGAGCCTGGGGGCTGAGAGGCTGAAAGCCTGGCCACTGATGGTAGGGCGGTTGGGCGGGGGATGTGGAGTAGACCGGAGCCAGAGGAACGGAGGGTACGGGCAGGTAGGTAGGGGAATAGTAGGTCGGAGAGGTAGGAGGGAGCAAGGCCATGAATGGCCTTGTAGGTGAGGATGAGGATCTTGAATTCGATCCTCTGGGGGATGGGAAGCCAGTGGAGGCGAGCGAGTGATGTGGTCCCGAAGCCTGGTGCGGGACAGTAAACGAGCTGCAGAGTTCTGAATGACCTGCAGCTTGTGGAGGGAGGTGCCGGGAAGGCCGACAAGGAGAGAGTTCCCGTAGTCCAGCCTTGAGGTGATAAAGGCATGGACTAGTGTTTCAGCAGCGTGAAACTGGCTTTGAGAGGTGGAGAGTGCAGCCTTGGATGCTGATGCTGTCAGCGCCTGAGGTGCGGAGGCGCTGATGTGAGCCAATCAGGAGGGCCTCAGTTTTGCGCACATTGAGCTGAAGAAAGTTATCTCTCATCCAGGACTCGATGTCGGACAGGCAGGCTGTCAGGACATCGGTGGTTGTGGAGTTGAGGGTAGAGGAGGAAAGGTAGAGTTGTGTTTCATCCGCATACATGTGTAAGTTAACCCTATGTCTGTGGACATTGTCACCAAGGGGGAGCATATACAGGGTGAAGAGAAGACCGAGGACCGAGCCCTGAGGGACACCGCACGAGACAGTGCGGGGGCTGGAGGAAAAGCTGTTAGTGGAAACAAAATGAAGACGGTGGGAGAGGTCGGACTTAAACCACTCAAGGACAGGGCCTTGAAGGTTGAGGTGGGAGGACAAGCGGTGGAGGAGGATAGAGTGGTCGATCGTATCGAATGCGGCCGATAGGTCGAGGAGGACGAGGAAGCAGAGGGAGCCCTGGTCGCAGATGGTCAAGATGTCATTGGTGACCTTGACCAGGGCGGTTTCTGTGCTATGGGAGTAGAAGGACGACTTGTCCGAGGCTATAGTGGAGCGGTAGATTTTGAGAGGTCCAGCCAGATTTGCCGGTGGACCGTTAGGCCAGATTTGAGGCAGGTGCATTCAACGGCCCGCACCTGGCTCTTCAGTGAGCGGAGGTGGGTGGTGAACCAGGGGGAGGAGCGAGGGTAAGAGAAAGTACGGGAGTACTGTAAATACTGCCTCTAGGATTTAAAAACAAACTCCAGCCGGCATTCCCAATATCCAAGATGGTGAATTTTTAAAAAAATCACAAATGGGATCAATTCATTATGCGGAACATTCTTCATCCAAAATAATCTTGTGATCCTGTGAAGGAAGTAGATGTGGGGAATGTTTCATTACACATCTGGACTTTAGCAATTGTTGGAATTTTTTTGGGGGGAGTCAGCTGATGTCTGACACATGCGGAAACCCATCACCATGCTTAAGAGTATCCAAACCAAACACAGAGTTCCCAGCTCTATCCTATCGGAAGTATCACACCAAATCTTTGTTAAAATGTTCCAAATTTCACCCTATTAACATACATTTTAAAATGAATTCTGCAGAGATCATTGCCTCAACTTACCTTTGTGCTTGGCTTCATCAATTTTACACCCCTAAACAACATGTTGTTTTTGTAAAACTCCACGAGTTCATGAACAGAGTCAAACTCGGAACCACTGTGCAAATAAAATCTGCCAGCTTCATTGTGTGAAATAAGTGAATGTATTACTGTTCTTTCTACATTAGCTGAAAAGAAGAAAAATATTTTTAATGCAGTTAATCAATAATTCCTATGTAATAATCAATAAAATTGGTTATTGGCCCACCTCTTTTGGTCATCTTTCCCCTCTCCATTTATTGTCTAGCACTTTGAGACGTCTTCCAGATGTGAAAGGCACCAAAGAAATATCAATTGTATTGTATAAATTCCACCTTTACGTGGATTTTTTTGTGTTAATGCAAGGAAAATCCAATTTTTATTATTTGAAATTAGCATCAACCAATCCCATATCTGTACAATGGGTTAGATATAAAGTTGCTCCTCCATATTGGAGATTATTACAAAGATTTCTAATTAGCACATATTATCTTCAGTTATTGGTAAGTTTACAGACTGTCAGTGTGGGTGTATAATGAGAATTTCCCAATGTCAGTGCACCCAACAAAAAGTCAATTTACTGACAAGTCGAGAATAATGATTATTGTTGTGCCTCAAACTTACATCTGAATGGTACCAGGAATGCACCAGGATGACATTTCATCAGCTACCCCAGGCTCTCTCTGAATGAGATTGCCAATTTATTCGTATTTGGACTGAAATGCAAGTACCATTTTCCCAAGAGAACTCAGTGGATTCTCACAAGTATTTTCAGGTGGATCATTCTCGTCAACAGAGAGAAGACAGATCAACAAGAGTTTCTCCAGCCATTCAGCAAACAGCAGTCTGCCTCCTGTCCCCTGCCTGATCTATGGGTGAGCTTGGAGCCTTTCTTCCTCTTTTGTCTGTAACTCCACCCCAGAGTTCCTCTTCCTGCCCATTCACCACCACCCACCTTCAAAACTTGCCTTAAGGTGGTTATTTCTCCCACAAAACATACAGTCAATCCACTTTACAGTAGATCCTGTGAAGCGCTTTGAGACAACAACAACAAATTACATTTGTATAGCGCCTTTCATGTAGGGAGGACGTCTCAAGGACATGTGATAAGGCTCTGTATCAAATGCAAGGGTTATCATTTTCATTATATTGTTATTTAGATCTATTGATTTTTACTGCACTTTCTGCACCTTCCTCCTATGGCATAAATCAAGAAATATTCAATCAAGAAATTATATTTTGTTGGCTGCACCTTTTACAATGTAAATTGTTGTTGTGAAGATGTGGAATGCTCTTCCCTAGAAAGCTGGGGAGGGAAAATCAGTCAGGGTGTTTAAAAGAGAAATAGACAGATATTTCAGTCAGAGAGGTATTAAGGATATGGCAAAAGGATGGGTCATTGAGAATAACAGTGGAGTTCTATAGCGTATTGGTTAGAGAACTCGCTTCGCAAGCAAGAAGACCCAGGTTCGATTCCTGAACAGGGCGAAATCTTAGGCAAGTTTCCTTATTCCACACGCCTCAGTTTATCTAGCATTAAGTAGGAATCTGATTGTTAGTCGACTGGCGAATCACTTTCCAGGGGTAATCCATAATAAAAAAAATGTGGCCAGGTAAGCAATGCACAGCAGACTGTTTGTGGGACATTGCTGTGCAAAATTGGCTGCTGCGTTTCACCCACAAAATACACAGTCAATCCACTTTACAGTATATTTTGTGAAGCACTTTGAGGCTTTTCGACGACATGATAAAGTGCTGCTTAAATGCGAGGATTATTATTATAATAAAACAATCTGTCAATTTCAAATAAACAGGTGAAACAGGCTTGATAGGCTGAAAATACCACTCAGATCAGAAATTCTGTTGGGTTTGCAATGGAGAATAATTCCAAATAAAAAGATTCTGCAGTTCACTTCCAAATACAATTGTATACATTGAGTAAGTATATGAATGCATACTGATTTCAATTCTGGAAGCTCCGGAAGAGATTAGCATCAAATATAAAAAGCACCATCCAAATCTACATATTTTATATATAGATTTTCTGATGGATTTAAATTAGGAAACCAGTCAATATGGTTAATTGATGAAGATATTTTCAGCTTTGCTCTCATATTTCATGAATAACATCTGAACTGTTTAATTAGATAAGTATCCTGTAAATCATTGAGAGACATTTAGTATTTGCTATGTAATGCAACACTTGTTTTCATGATACTACATATAAGGCAGCTTATTGTCACTATAAATACTCTGCTGAGCATTGCTTACCTGATAGTACATATGAATTTTGTATCCTCTCACTCTTGCGTACCAGAAATGAGCCGTGATTTCGATTAGGAGAAAGGAGTTGATTTTCAGCTTCAAATCGAGTCATTTCTCCACAATACCAACTACAATCCATAGAAATGTTAAATCAGTAATTAGCAGAAGTTTTACAGCTTATTGTGCAACCTATGGAGTAATTGGATGCATTTCTTCATTGTGTAGTTTTTAGTTTTGTTGCACAATTTGGAATGTTGTTAATCCACTTGGCCAATTACATTGGAGCACATCAGTAAAATCTGCATCCAATTCAGTAAGATAAATTGGCCATAGAATGATGTGATTTATTACGTTCAACCAAATAATAAGAATACAAGGAAGTATAAACACAAAAAGATTATTTAGCTATGAATCATGGTTCTTTCACAGACCAAACATAATTTTCGTTTCATGAGCTTGAAATCATCAATTTTGTCTCCCGAGGGAAAGTTCTGCTTGAACACTCCTCGATCCTTCAAGAAATCCAACACTGGGATTTCACCTAAAGATGCAACCCAGAAAATATTCCAACAAATCGGATTGAATTAGGGCCAAGCAACAAATCAGACTTTGGTCTATTGACTTTAGGCTGAATACAGTCTAGGCTGACGCTTCAATGCAGTGCTAGGGGTGCATAACTCATCAGAGGTGATGTCTTTCAAATGACACATTAAACTGAGGTCCCATACCTGCTCAGTTGGATGGTAAAGATCCCATGGCACTATTTGAAAAGAGAAGGGAGTTTCTCTCTTTGTCCTGGCCAACAAACCTCCAAATTAAAAGAACGGACACTCACTTTCAACGCTGTTTGTGGATATTGGTGCGTGCAAATTGACTACCTGCTAGAAACTGGGCCAAGCTAATAGTTTTCAAAGCACTCAGTGCCTAGATTGCCATTTTCATAGGATGTAAACCAGCCATAAAAATTACCAGCACACAAAGAAAATGAATATAGTGAGTAGAATTGAATATGTTTTATCCCTTTCGCGGACCAACTTGGGTGAACATGGTTCTGTGAGTTTTCTTATACCACTGATCTGGGTTTCAGGACAGTTCATCTTTGTAAATGCTTTTTTAACATCACGCTGACCACAATTTAGCACAATAGTTCTTCAACCACATTACAGGAAGTGAAACACAGGATGCTGCGGAAGTTCCAGTTAGATTCACTTTATGTCTCCAAATAACAAAGCATATTTTCTTGGATATGTCGCTCAAGTAATAAAAGAATTTAATCAGTTTGTTAAGCAAATAACAAATCAATACTATTGAGAAATTAATTTTAAAAGTATACTATTCTTGTACATTCAATAAACAGGAAGTATTTTTCTTAGATATTTGTCATTTGCGTAAAGGAAATATTCTGTTTGACAGTCATGCTTTCCACTTCTCTAATGTTACTTGGAGAGGATCCTGGTTTTCATGTCATCAGAAAACAATACATTAATTTGTATTTTAGTTATGTGTTAGCTAATGTCCTACGAACAGATATTTTCTAGATGTCTCAAAGCGCTTCACAGAATATACTGTAAAGTGAATTGACTGTATATTTGTGGCAAAACGCGGCAGCCAATTGCGCACAGCAGTGTCCCACAAACATTCGTGGTTTGAAATGACCAATTTATTATTGTTTTTTTCTTGAGGAATTATTATCAGGCATGTGGAGTAATTATAATTATATAATTATATCCATTTTAGCTGGGGTTTTGTTGACCAAACACCAAGAGAAACTCCTTTCTCTTTTCATCACAAGAATATTACCAGCACAAGAATATATTTTGGATGAGATGTTGTAAATTGAGATCCCGTTTGCCTGTTCAAGTGAATGTTAAAGATCTCATGGAACTATTTGAAAAGAGAAGGGTGTTTCTCCAGTGTCCCAGCCAACAAATCCCTAAAATAAAGTTGCTATTGCTATTTCATGGCTGTTTGTTGGACATTGCTCTATTCAAACTGGCTGCCACATTTCACCCACAAAATAAACTTTACAGTATATCATGTGAAGGACTTTGAGACTTCTCAACAATGTGATAAGGTGCTATATCTAATGCAAAGTTTTTTATTATTATTAAAAGATCTGATGAATGTCTCTTATCCCATTGGTCTCATCCTTACAGAAAATCAATCCTGCCATACACAAGCTGTTTCTTAAAACGAGTATCCTGTCCCTGATCACCCTTCTATTGAGCCTCAATTAAAAGAAAATCATATTCTTTTGTGCTAAACTTGTACTTTTAAAACTTTACAATTTATTTTTGTGTTATTTTAACAATCATTCCTGAAGTAATACAAAACCTATGGTGAAACATGGCTTAAAGGTTCCACCTGGGAATCATTATGTAATGAAGGACATTGGTTCCAGTCACACAAATATCCATCTTACTACAAGGAAGAATAGCTGGAGTTAGAAGAGAATCCTATTATATTGGTGATATTGCCCCATTATGTCGATCTGGAGTTAATACTCACGGTTCTGCTTCTAAGCTCTCCTCTCTGGCTAGGATCTGAACAGGCACAAATCCCTGTTCGTTTTCTTTCTGATTCTTATCACTTTTCGAACTTCTGCAAAGCTTTTGAGCAAACCACCAATCTATTTCCTTGTGGAGAATCTCCAGGCGTTCTCCTTTTTTCACACTCAGCTCCTTTCCTGTTCGTGCCACATAATCAAACTGGACTACGCAGCACCCAAGAAGGTGCTGTGAGCACAATCCTTTAGGTCTCTGACCAATATTTGGGCTTGCTGTCCTGCTACATGGTTGTTCTTCAATGGGCTTCCTCAGGACACTTGGTGGTTCTTTTTTGATCCTGTTGATATTGGAAAGAGAAACGTCACTTTCTGTCTGCCTTGCCATCTCTGTTGATTTCTCAACATTTTCATCCTCCAGGATGAAATTATCTTTTTGAGGGCAGCTGAAACAATTGCAAAACAGGACCGCCATGCTGTTGACAGTGATAATGCAATAGCAGAACTACTTTGCAAGTGGAAGTTACCGGTTCTTAATAGTTCTCTCAGGATAGGTTTAATGTTCAAGGGAGGAAGTGCCTCTCTCACTTCAAAGGGAAACGTTCATGTGGGTTTTCAAGAGTGTATTGGAATAATCTTGTCATTTTCTAAAAAATAAGTAAACAAGATGATGTCAATGATAAAGAATTTATAGCTTAGAGTATAAATATACAATGAAAGTTAATTGCAAAAGAAACATTGTATTGGTACTGAATTTCATCGCAAAACTCCATGTTTTAGATTTTTACTTCTTCCACAGTTATCTTTATACATGTGTTCTGCATGGCAAACCATGGTTTATGCCCTCTATATATGGTGCGTATGTTCAAAAGGACATACTTTCCTATGAAATAAGAAACCTACATCAGTCTATTTCAGTTAGCAGTTGGTCCAACCTCTAAGTCATAAGGTTGTGGGTTCAAACCCTACATCAGGACGTTGAATTCATATTGCTTAGGCTGACACTTCATTCCAGTGTGCATAGCATGTGCAATGCATTGCAATGCTGATTTTGATGAAATGCTAACCCGAGGTCCTATCTGCTTTTTCAAGTGGACATTAAAGATCCCATGGTATCATTGAAAAAGATAAGCAAGTTTTCCTTATATCCACGCCAATAATCCCCCAGATAAAATTAGTTTCTCATTTCAAGGCTGTTTATGGGTCAGTCCCTGCTACATTTGATACAGTCCCTTGCATTTGATACAGCGCCTTATCACGTCATTGAGACGTCTCAAAGTGCCTCACAAAATATACTGTAAAGTGAATTTACATATATTTTTGGGGTCAAACATGGCAGCACAGCAGTGTCCCACAAACAGTTATAAAAATAATCCTTGCATTTGATATAGCGCTTTTCACATCTTCTAGACGTCTCAAAGTGCTTCACAGAATATACTGTAAAGTGCATTGACTGTATATTTGTGGGCAAAACTTGTGGTCACTAAACCCACAACTGTTTGTGGGACACTGCTGTGCGCAATTGACCGCCACATTTAAATTTGTGGATTGAGTGACCAAATTATTATTTTGTTGTTGTTGAGGGAATTATTATCCCAGAAATCGATCCGTCAATCGACTATCAACCGGGTTCCTACTGCTAGGTGAACAGAGACGTGTGGAGTAAGGAAACTTGCCTAATGTTTTACCCGGCTCGGTAATCAAGCTCGCGTCCCCAAAACCGATTTGGCTGAGGTGGAGCAGTAGGCTTTGGTGCAGTCCAGACAGATCTGGACTTAAGCCAGTGTTCAGCAGCACGCATTTGTGATCTATGACAAAAACCTTGAGACCCCGCACTGTGCCCAGCCCAGCCCCTGGACTCTGATACCGGGCACTGCCCCATGTACCAAAGGGACTGGTGAGTGTAGGAGGTAGTGTGGGAGGTAATGGAGCAAAGGTGTCGAGGATATTAAAAAGAAGTTATGAAGAAGAGTGATGAAGGAAGTAAGGTCATTGCAAGAATAGAGCCAAAGGAGCAGGAATTCAGATGAATTTAGGGCAGCAAATTAAATATGGAATATTAAATCATTTTTATATTTTCCAGTGATACAACACTGCAAATTTTAATATTTTTGCCACTGATGTGACAAAATGTTATCAACCAGTCATTGATACAATGGCTTTAAGTATGCAGTTATAATGGACATTCTGATTTTTTTTAACCACAAATATCTAATACAATATCTCTGTATAGAGACACCAAGGCGGGCCGTCTGGGGCTTCTGCTGCCCTTTATGTACAGGATACAGTCACATGGTGGACCTAGTCTCCATATATTGCTTGAGGACACTCTTGTATGTAAGCTCTCTGAGACGCCGTCCAGAATGAAGGGCGCTGTATAAGTCCAAGTTGTTGTTGTTGTTGACACTCTTGTATTGCAGGTTAAGATCCCCCTGATACCTTCCTCCAGACCAGACACCCTGGAAGGTGGGAATGTGAAGTTGATGTGTGCCTGTTTCGCGCTGGAGTGAGTCTGGCTGGGGTCAGACCCCACGTGACCTTTTCTGTGGCTAAACCGAGCTTCAGCATATCCCTCAGCAACAGTGACCTATTAACCCCATACCGAGCTGTCCACTCCCTCTGCTCGGTGGGCTCTGGCCGGCTCTGTGTCACCCGGCGTGCCAGCTCCCACCATCGAAGGTCGGGCCTTCAGCCTTTCCGCCCCCACCCTTCAGAACTCCATCCCAGTCCCTATGCCTCACCCCCTCCCTTGCTTCCTTCAAGGCACATCTCAAGACACTTCTCTTCGACTGCGCCTTTGGTCACCCTTTCTGCCCTCCTTATTCCAAACCCCAGCACGGGTGCAAATCCTTGACTGTCCAACGCCTTGGGAGTGCGTTGTTTTGTGGAACTCTCAGTTTGGTTTGGATATTTTTAAGCATGGTGACAGGTTTCCGCATGTGTCAGACACCCAGCTGACCAAAAAAAAAGTGAGCAAAATGCTGACTGCTCATTCCCACCAACAAACTGCTACAGCACAGAACAACCCGTACAGTCAACACCACTGTCACTGTCCCCTTCACCATCACCCCCTACCACCCTCAACCATCACCACCGCCCCTTCCCATCCCCACTGTCCCACTGCCAAACTCCACCCCCACCCCTAACCCTGTGCCGTCTCATTTGAAGGGTGGCACTCGTGCAGTACAGTGTAGCCCTCGTCCCCTGCGTTGCGTTGAAGGGTCAGCTTTGACTGTGACCTGAAATTTCCTTTTGTGAACCCACAAACTTCTGACGCAGAGGCAAGAGTCCTAGCAACTGAGCCATATGGGGTCACGCAGACCCTCAGCGCTTGCCGTTGGCCTATTGAAAAGGGAAGTTCTCACCCAGCTTCTATCCTAAACACATTCATTGATCTCACTGTGAGTTGCAGTGGGCCAGACAGCAACGAGGCCACTTTTAGAGTTAAAATGAGCGATTCTG
Source organism: Callorhinchus milii (assembly GCF_018977255.1). NCBI lineage: Eukaryota > Metazoa > Chordata > Chondrichthyes > Chimaeriformes > Callorhinchidae > Callorhinchus > Callorhinchus milii. The sequence continues at coordinate 93,577,523 of NW_024704743.1, read as the reverse complement.
TTCCTCCATCCTTCAAACAAATCCTTCCCAAAGTGAAGATACCCAGAGTTATCAGGATTGTGAATCAATGACCACCGATGTCCCCTGACTGTTTTCCCCTCTCAATGCCATTGCCGTCTCTTCTCTCTACACACACACACATTCTGGGGTGAGAGTGCTTCTCGCTGATCTACCCGACTGGCTTCAACCACCTCATCACCTGGCAATTAGGTCAACAGTCCACAGATCGTTCAATTAACAGGCCTGCCCCCCACTTTCTCTCTCTTCCTCTTCCCTCACTGCTGTCCCCCTCACTCTCTCCCCCATTGCTCCACTCTCTCCCTCCTACTAATTTTTGACCATGCTTTCAGTCTTCTTGCCCCTCCCTACTCCTGCTTTGCTCTCACCCCCAGCTCAGGTGAATGTGCTGTGGGAAGCCCTCTCACTGTGAAAGTCTAACTGCAGAATGACTATTTACTGTCCTCCGGTGGACTGCACCTGTAACTGCACAAAGACTTATTAATTGAATCTGTAAATCCGTTGCAGACAAACAATAGCAGCAGCAACAGCAAAGCGTTTCACAGGATTTTCTTGTAAAATGTAATGATTGTATATTCTGTAGGCGAACAGCAGCAGCCAGCAGCAGGGCTCAGTGACCAGTGTTCTCACCTCTGAGTTAAAAAGTTGTGGGTTTGAGGCCTCACATTGGGTCTTTGAACTCACACTCTAAACTGACACTTCAGTGCAGTGGTGTGGGAGCTCTGTATTATCAGAGATGCCGTCCTGTGGATGAGACATAGAACCGAGGACCCATCTATTCAGATGTCCATTAAAGATCCTGTGGCACATTGGGTTCACAGCAAGTATGATCAAATGTCTCTTGGTCTAGCATTTTCTCCCTCAGTGATGGTGATCGACTAGAACTACACAGTCACTAGACTTTACAGAAAAACTCGGAAGTGCTTTGAGATGATTGGGATGATAAGGATGCTATGTCAAATGCAAACAATACTATTAACCTATTTTCCAAAATATGAAGTGTGACACTTTGATGGGGAGGGTTTGAGGGACAAAGTCATCGACTACAATGTTTACAATGCAGATTGATACTCACAAATATACTGAGATAAAAGTATCATTCTAGTAACTCAATTTGTGAGAATGTTTCACTGTCCATTTATTTCTCATACAGAAGTTTCCCAATTAAGAGGGAACAAGCACTCCAGGACATTACCCTGCATGAAGGGTGCTATATAAATGCAAGTTGTGGTCATCTAGATATCTGACTCCTTCAGAACCTCATCACCAGAGACCGAGACCGTCATTCCCTCCTTAAGAAATCACAGTCTCCACTGCTCAAACCTTCCTGCCTTGAAGACCTAGAAAGAATATGCTATAGTATTGAATATGATACAATAATATATAATATTCAAAAAGCCTTGCTTTTTCTAAGTATAATCAACTTTAATTTTCTACAAGAAACACATCTGAAGCTTTCAAAGAAATTATAGTTAGTGCAGCTGAAATAAATGTAAGCTTGTTTGTCTCTTCAATTTTAAGGCACTATATACTGTGGTTACTGGGTATAAAGGGCAAGACATGGAAGTGGATTCAGAATTGGTTGAAGGCAAGGAAGCAGAGGGTACTTGTTAGAGGAGCTCGGCCAAAATGGGGAGAGGTACTAAGCAGAGTGCCTCCTGTTCCCCATATATATTAATGATCTGGATTCGCAAGATAGATACATTTGCAGATGAAACCAAGTTGGCAGGAACTGTGGAATCAGAGAAGGCAGCAAATCCACAAAGGGAGCTTGATAGATCATGTACATTGGCTGATAACCTGTCAATCAAGTTTAATACTGATAAATGCAAGGCACTATATGCAAAGTGCACTTTCCCCAGAACGACACACCTTCTTACCTGATCCTGGATACTTTAGGTGCAGGTTGACAAAGCCAAGGCTTCAGAGCCCCAGAGTGTATTTAACCAGCTAAAACCACACAACTTACATTTACAACATTGTCTCCAAGCTTCTGATTACCTATCCAGCTAGGACTACCCTAAGATTAAAGCTTTGGCTTGCAGATTTAACAGTTGCTGAATGGGATGAAGCCCTTTGGTATTTTAGCTAGGTATTCATTATTTATAATAATAATAATCCTTGCATTTGATATAGCACCTTATCATGTCTACAAGACGTCTCAAAGGCTTCACAGAATATACTGTAAAGTGAATTGACTGTACATTTTATGGGTGCAACGAGACAGCCCATTGCACACAGCAGTGTCCCACAAACAGTCATGGATTGAGTGACCATTTTTTAAAGGAATTATTACCCCCGGAAAAGCGATCCACCAATCAACTGACAACGGGGTTCCTACTTATTGCTAGGTAAACAGAGGCATGTGGATTAAGGAAACTCAAACCCAGGTTTCTCATTTGCGAGGTGAGTGCTCTAACCACTGAACTAAAGGACTCCGTTTACGTGTGAATCAATGATGATGAGAATCAGCAGGTTGTTTGCCTGCAGGTGGAACCATGCCTGTCTCCTCATCCTTTCCAACCTCAGCTCTTACTCATGTCTCATATGCACCTCCTGTAGGCACAGCCTTAGCAATCCTAACCCAGCATACTGAGATCAGATAACTCAGTACATGGTTTCTAGGGAACATACTTGGGATATTCCCATTGTGTATGGTTTAGCTGCTCACTAAATAAATTTGCTAAGTCCATGAAAGGTACTGCCAATGTAATTATTATTGCAGTTTTGCCTTCAGAGCTGAGCTGAAGGTCAGAGAGGAATAACAACTAAATGTATTGCATCAAATTCATTTGATGTACTGAAATTGTCACAGCTAAGAGAAGGATATAAAAAAAAGTATTATTCCCATCTGTTCTCCTGTTTCTTTACTGTTGGATGTAAGCAGCCAATTATTTTTTCTATCTGAAAGAGTGTGCAATGCAGCAGAAAATCAGCTCAACAAGACATCTTAATTAAAATAGCTCTTTGGCAACCAAAATTGATCTCACAGAATCGCTAACATGAGCTGTGAGGTGTCAAAAAATAGAGATACCACCAAACCACATTGTTGATGTTTCATCAATACCAAGAGAACAAAGCAGAGCTGAGAGATTATTGAGTGAAAGCAACTTCTGGTGATGAAACAGAGAGCATCAAACAAACTTGGCAATTGAAGGAAAGCAAAACAACACAAAGAAGGACCAAAATAAAGCTAAGGAATGGAAAAAGAGGCAAAACCAAGGCACCCAATTATAAAAGGATATACACCCAATCATATGACAGGGGCTAATAGTGACACCAAAAGCTGATCTGAAAATTGGGAACAAATGAAAGGAAGGACCAGAAGTGGAAGTGAGAACAGCTAAAGAAGAAGATGGAAAAAGGTCGAAAAGGTTTAGAAATAAAGAGTAACAATTTCAAATTAAGGTACAAAAGAAAACGAAAGGTGAAAAAAATAAACTGGTACATAATTACCAAAACAAAACACAAGCAAAATAGATTGGAGAAAGGCTAAAAACTGGTAATGGAGATTAGTATCATCTAACAGCACCTGAGCTCCATTTACATGAAATGGCTGCTTTGGGCTGGCCTGCTGAACTTATGGACCTTTACTGTTAGAATAATTTACCGCACAATATTAAATCCTGCTGGTCGTGAGTCATTTTTACATCTGTACTTTAGTCAATAACAATTGAGTCCACAGCTAACTGCTGGGCTTTATCACTAATTTTTTTCTGAAACTTTTCTGCAAGATAATACATACATGAGGGAGAGAGGATAGAGGGAGGGGATCAGGAGAGGTGAAGGCTTGTGTGGAGTATAATGACTGGCATAGACTAGGTGGGCTGAATGGTCTCTTGGGGGCTGTATAGTCTTTATAATTGCCAGGTGTCAGCTTGGCTCAGTTGGTAACACTCTCACCTCTTGAGTCAAAAGCTTGTGGGTTCAAGCCTCAAGTTAGGATTTTGAACTCATTTGAAATCAAGTTGTTATTGTTGTTGAAGCATTATTCACTCCTGTTGATGTACCATAGATATTATGAAGTGAAAGTACACAATTTGAAGTTAAAATGTTAATAAAATATCAACTTATTTCCAAAGGAAGTACAGTAATCACTAATAACCTCTTGCTTCATTTGTTCATTGAATGTTCAAAATTTTCCAAATTAGGCTTGCATTCAAGATTGGTTAATAGCTGTCAGGAAATATATTGGTGACAATTATTTATATTCATAAACAGGTTGATACATTTAAAAATGCTAAATAAGCAGCAATTCCATTCTGATACCATTGACACTAAATCATTTTCAGAACCAATTAAAAGATATTCTCCTTGCTAAAATAAATATTACAGTGAAGTATAAGTGAAGTTTAAGTTGGGGAGGTCAAATTTACTGAGTAAACAAAGCACCAGCTCAGTCCCAAACTCTGTTTATTCAAAGAATGTAAAATATTTACTATCTTGTAAACTCACCATGTCTGATGGAAATGTTTGAAAGCTTCAGTCAAAATATGTGTGACATTTCCATGTAAAAGCAGGCAAGATAGCACAGATGCTGTAAGAATGTGTATAACAAATATACAGTACTAACTGTACCCATTGCAGCTTTGCTTGCACCAAAAGATCCAATATGGGATGTAGATTGAAACACAGACACACAGACAGACATTTCATCTTCATCTATACTCACCTGGGAGGACTCAGTGGGAGGGCTCCTTTAATATATTTTCTCTCACAGTCTCTCTAAGTCTCTCTGTTTCTCTCTCTCAGTCTCTCTCACAATCTCTCACTATCTCAGTCTCTCTCTCTCTGTCTCTTTCTCAGTCTCTCTCACTATCTCAGTCTCTTTCTCTCATCTCTGTCTGTCTCATGTGGGAGGACTGTAGCTCACATGACAACTAGAAAAAAGTGCCATACATTTGTTGCAGAATATAGATATCTCTCTCTGAATGGTGTGTGCTTTCCTCTGTCACTACACAATTGCAGAATATGATGCATACCTCATATTTTGGGGCTTAATTAAAGCATTTTTTAATATAGCTCATCAATGACGAGAGATCCCCCCAAACAAATATACACATGATACTGCCAGATGCTAGACCTTTCCGATGAGGTATAAATCATGTCCCTACGTCAATTGGTTATTGCGTGATTGTCAGATACACTGACACACAGACAGACAAACATTTTATTAGTATATATCTAGATTATGTTGGACAGGGATAGTAGGCCACAAGCCGTCCATTTCTGATCTAGGACATTGAGACCCTTATTACTGAAGACATAGAAACACAAATACGCTATAATGTGCTGCAAGCTTGAAGTTGGGATAATGCACTTGAGAAGTTAGGATAATGTTCTGTACGGCATAGAGAATGGTATCAGCTGCAATGTGGGAGATCACAACAGCACAGACAGAATGGGCCGACCAACCTCCTTGTGTGCTGTAGATCTCAGTTCTCAATGAATTTGCTTGATGTGCGCTGTATGATGACACGGATAGTGTGAGGGGCACAGTTCTAACACAATAATTGTTGATAATAATTTTTGCATTTGATATTCCACCTATTATGTCGAAACATCTCAAAACGCTTCACAAGTGGTTGCTGTCAAGTGCAGTGACTGCATTTGTAGCAATGACTGTGGACAACTCATGCACAGCAACGTTCTACAAACAGGCATCAAATGAATGACCAATTTAAATTGGAAGATTGATAAAGCACAACTCCCTCACCTGAGAGTAACAACCAAAACAGTGGTTTACAATCACTTCATTATTGCTGCAGTAATGTGTACAGTGTGCACCAACACCAGTGAGTTGTTATTCCTCAAAGGTAACTGATGAACACAGCACGTTTTAAAGAAAAGTTTATCTGTACTTTCCCTCTGTACAGAAAAGCTTGAACAGCAACATCAGCAAGGTTATAAATTGTCAGCGTTTTTCTGAAATGAATCCAATGTCTTGGAGTCAACCAATACATTGTGTTGTTGCCTTCTAAAATTCCACCTGATTCGAGATTTATGCTATCTTCTTAATATTTCAGAACACCCAGACTCTCAGATTTTTAAATACAGCCTTAAATTTGCAGGCAGTTTCTGTAAGTTCTTTTAAGAGCCAGAAGATGGATTACATCTGGGGGGTTGCTAGCCAGGGAGAAACTCCCTTCTCTTTTCGAGTAGTACCAAAGTCAGGATTCCAGTTTAATGTCTGTTCTGAAAGCCTGGTTATCAGGAGCTAAATAGAAAAAAAATTCCAACTCATCCATTGCTCCCAAGCATCAAATCTTCCCATTCTTATCCCCTTTCCTATGTCTTCACTGTGTTGAAATAAAAACTCAGTACTTCATCCTCTCTTCTACTCAATATTTTTCAGGACCTCAGGATCATGAAATTCCTTACTTTTTTTAATCTTCCTTTCCTCCCGCTCCTTACTGGTACTAAAATACACACCTAGCATAATGTAACCACTTGCTTTTGACTTCCCTTGTTTCTCTGATATTCTCCAACCAGTGTGGGCACTGGCACATGAGGTTTTAATGCGATGTATAAATATTGTGTGCGGAGGGCAAAGGGCTTGTCAAGGTCCTTTTTCTTGGCTAATTTATATAATAAAACACAATTTTTAAAAATAGAAACAAAGCAGCCATCAATCACAGTGTTTATCCTGTGTGTGTTCATTACGAACAAGAGAAGCAATGTGTGCCTATTCTTCATATGGGTGAGAGGGTCTCTCTGGGGTGTATCAAGCTTTATGGTGACACTCCTTGCAAAGGGAACTGAGGCAACTCTTTAGGGTTGTTTTGGTAATCTAATGTCTGAGCCAAACAGGTCTGCAGTATCTCAGGCTATTGTTAATGATTGATCAGCCTACCAGGCTTCTCAATAGAACTGACAGGACAGACATGTCACTGAGGGCTCGGATTCTACCCACTCATCTCCTGATAACCCTCCAAGCCAACAAATACCCTAATAGATAGGATGATCCTCCAAGCCAAAACCCTAATAGAAAGGATGATGTAATAATAATAATCCTAACATTTGATTTAGCACCTTATCACGTCTTCGAGACATTTCAAAGCGCTTCATAGAATATATTGTAAAGTGAATTGACTGTATATTTTGTGGGTGAGACGTGGCAGTCCATTGCGTACAACAGTGTCCCACAAACAGTCGTGTATCGAAGTGACCGATTTATTTTGATCCTAGCTAGACAAGGATTGGAAAGTTTACCAGTGCCTGAATCTAGTAACCAGTGCAGTTTTAGCTGGTTCATTTCCAACTGTATGCTTCCCTCGCCCCTCCTATTCCACACACACATATACATCCATATCATGTACTTTGAAGACCCTAATACATTGCCCTCTGTTAACTTGGGCCTGTGTTTTCAGGTATTGGCGATTGGGATGTGTTCCAATCCCCAATAAGATTGCACACTCGAGAACTGGCAAACAGAGATTCTGTCTCTGTGAGTTGTCAGGAATTGGAGACTCTTAAGCACAGCATGTGGTGTCCATGTGTCTGATACCCCCAGCTATGAAAAGCACACTAGTAGAAAATAAATAGCACTTCCAACAAATTTCATATCAATGGTTTTTAACAATGACTTGTGGAAAATCTACACCTTTGTTTCTGATTTGTTATACCCATTGATTTAATTCTGCAAAACCAGGCTTCAAAATCAAATGACATCATGACTGCAACATTTACTGCATTGTAGTTTCAGCTACCTAACAGCAGATAGCAGCAGAGATTCAGTCTGCAGTGTAAGGACTGGTGCAAGTTGTGAACTGGTGCTTCTGCTGGAAAATTATGGCAGTAACATGGCAAAAAATATTTAGTTATTATATTTAATAACCAAAGTTATTTCAAAATAAGGGCAGACTGCAGTACAGCAAAAGTGAGAAGTGAACTTCTATTAATATTTGACTCGTGAATTTTTTTTATTAATTTGTAGTTTATTTCATAACTTTGGTTTCAAACAAACATGAAATGGATGACATAAAAAACCTGTATTTTTAATGTAAATACTTATTATACTATATTGGGGAGTGTTGCGTTATCACAGATACCATCCTTCAGATGTTAAACTGAGGACCTATCTGCCTGTTCAACATGACGTTAAAGATCCCATGTTCAAAATGCAAAGAAAGTTTTCTGGCCATCAATGCTCAAATAAATTGATAATTCACTTTATGATTGATAATGGTATCTTGCTGGATGCAAGTTAACTGCCACTATTGCCCACAAATACATAATCCCTACTTCGACAGAAGTCAACACAACATTTATAGTAGCTATGTCACATGCCAGGACTATTTATGAAACATTTGCGAAATATTTCCTAATATTTATCTGGCTTGTGTAAATATGCAGGAATAGATTTTATCTATGTACGATGGGTCACCTCTAACACTGTTATATAGAGGCTATGGGACCATAGGAAGAGTGCTCTTTTTGATATAAATATGTACATTTCCACCCTCTGCTGCGTTGCCATTGGTGCTATGGCTAACGTTGTTCAGCACCAATGCACAGGAAAAAGGATGGAACAATGACATGGAGTGTTTGGGATCTACCCACTATTTCAACAAGTGGTAAACAGTGGGTTTGCGTCCGTGATTCACCACATGGATGAATTCCTACTCGGAAGCTTGCCTCGGTTGCCAGATGTCAAATTAAAGTCTGGGATTTCTTCACAATGAATGGCAAGACATAAAGAACTAGCATACTTATAGCGCCTGATCACATCAAAACATCTGAAAGCATTTCACAGTAAATTACTGTCATGCGTAGCAATTGATTTTTTAGGCAACTGCGGCTGCCAGAGTTGAGTTAATAATAATAATCCTTGCATTTGATATAGCAACTCATCACGTCTCAGAGCACCTCACAGAATACACTCAGAATTTACTGAGTTAGGGTGTTACAGGTCTCTGAAAGCAAACAAAATGCATGTTTAAAGTGATTTATCACAACAAAATGTCTTAAGAGATCCATTGGTAATTACTGTCAAGTCTAGTGACTGTTTATGAGACAAACATGATAGCCATGTTATAATAATAATAATGATCCTTGCATGTTGCACGCAAAGTCCCTCAAACAGCCATGAGACAATTGCTGGGGAGGACATCGGAAGAAATACCCTTCTGTTTTCCAACAGTGTCATAGGATCTTTACAGTGCCCCTGAAATGCTTGGGAATAAGACCTGTCGTCTTGACAACTCTTCTAGTGACTGGCTGACTGACTTTTCCAGCTTGATTTCTCAGACACAGACAGTGTACAATGCAGTCAGCGTAGGGATAAGTGAAGGGGAACATTTTAAAACAAATTAAATCTAGCCCAGAATATTTTTTCATATATTTGCGCATATACGTAATCTGAACTGAAGCCACCTTGCCTGGTATTTCGAAAAACAAAATGAATGGAGATTTTACATTTGAAAAGAAGTTTAATTTGTGTAAACAAAATTCAATTTTAAATGCTGTACAAAATAGTACAAAATAGTTTTGCACGGTGTTACATTAATGTAAAGCTATGTTGGTATAAAATATATAGTCGGATAGATTGGTTTTGTGCAGCAGCAAGATTAAACATTCTACACTCTCCCTTAATGTCTATTAAAACAAAAGGAATGAAATTTATTATCAAATGTGGCACTGAATTACATTGTAACCCAACAAATAATTGAAAGGTGAAAACGGTTTTGTAAATACAAGGTTCAAATTATTTTCCATCTATTGACCAGAATTTAGAAAGAGCTGATCAGGTAATAGTGTCCAATAGAACAGCTGATTAGATTACCACAGTAAAGGCACTATAGCAACACAACTTTCACTTTGTAACAGCAGTTGGCAATCTCATCAGTGTGTTTCTACGTTTGAAAGTGGTCTAAAAAAACAGTACTAGAACAAATTACAGTCATCACCTAGGCTTCACCTCTCTTCCTTGCTTGCAAAAAGCAATTCATTTGACTCTTAGAAAATATCTGTCATTCAGGTGATTGAATAATCTAGCCAATTATAAAAGGAACATCCCATGAAACAGTTCCGTCAAGCTATGGGTTTAGTTCCAGGGATTGCTCGCTATATTTCTTCCATTATTGAATCAAGCAAAATTTACTTCAAAATATTTCAACAAAATTGATTGCCTATGTTGACTGCAATAATAAAACAGTAATCAAAATGAATAAATATGGTTAGTAAAAGTATAACCTCAAAATTTAAAACTGATCAAAGCGGTCAACATGTTAAAAGATTTGGACACAATTACATAAATGTTTAAAGCTACATCGAGGATGTTACATCTCGAATAATTAAGTTCCTTCCTTAAGTTTGCCACCAAATTGCCATATCAATGTGAAAAAAATAAGCATTGTTGGGGTTCTATCAAGGTGCACCTTTGGAATCCCTCCAAAACCAAAACCAATAATAAATTGGTCATTTTCAATCTACGACTGTTTGTGGGACATTGCTGTGCGCAATTGGCTGCCGCGTTCACCCACAAATATACAGTCAATTCACTTTACAGTGTGTTCTGTGAAGCGCTGTGGGACGTCCTCTTGACGTGAAAAGCGCTATATCAAATGCAATTATTTATTGATTATTATTATTATGCATTGATCCTTACAACTGGGGGTAGTGTAAGTGGTGATTTTTTCTGACAGTAAGTGATGTACAGCATCAACTTCGCTTACCATTACAATTACAATAACACACCGTAAAAGGCCCAAAAAGGCCCATCACTTATAGGCACTGGAGACAAAAACATCAATGGACAAATTTCCATTTGCAAATGTGATTACAGAGCCCATTTCAGATATTAATTTCCTTCAGTTTTCTTAAAACCAGAACATGTTAAACTTAATTTTCTCGCCTTTTTGGTGGGGGGGGAGGGGTTGAGTGGGGGGGGGAAAGAGTTCTTCTGAACAGGCTCCCAGGTCACTTCCAGGTCTGCTCTATAACAAGTCTCAATAAAATCCATGCAAACAACTTGAGTGAGAACACAAAAAAACGAGAATACCTTTCACCCCATCAAGCCTATGCCCTCAATAAACCACAAAAAACCTACCCTACCAAGAACATCAACCATCTTATCTGTTTGAGGAGTTACTGGATAAATGCTCCGTGAACCCCAAATGCATTTAAGCAAATATTTTAAATTAACAACAACTTGCGTCCCAGAGGGCTTGACAGTGGTGGATCTATCCCCATATTTGCACCAATCATGATTGTTTTCCTGCAAAGATAAAATTCCCTTCTCTCCACCAGTCCAGAAATAACCATATTCCATGGAATACTTCAGACTGTGCCATTCCTCATACCTTTAAGCACACTTGGAATGATAAATGTTACATTTTCTTCACCCTGAACATGTATTTAAACTTGTCTTCTGTTTCTTGCAAGTTAGTAATAAATGAATGCTATTTAAACCCAATTCCCTTTGATGAGGAGCTGCATCACATTAGGGTGTAACAATGTGTAATCTTTAATGTGGATTTGATTAACTGCTCAACGATGAAGGATTTTAAGCATCATAAAAGAGAAGAATATTTCAGGGGGGGAAAATGACTGAACATTAATCACCTGGCCATTCGGCAGGTGACATCCGAAGTGTACCATCCTTCATCAGATGAAAAAATCAAATTATTTCCGGCAAAAGCAGAGAAAAAATACTTGCAAATAATATTTGCATCTCAAGAAAATCTGCAATTTCATTCTTCATTACAATTAAGAATCAACAGCCTGCTATAATCATCCAGCTGCAGAACAGCTCCAGTTCTTGATAATATCACTGGGCTTATTCCATGGGAGATGCAGAATTGTTTACTTGTTTATGAAAGGCTCTTTGTTCAAAGTCAAAGACAAGCAGTTTCATTATGTGGCAATTTTATTCACTATAGGACTAGGATAGATTCAAAGTGAATCATTAAGAATGTATTTTCAAAATTTCAACAATGCAAACATCTTTTATTTAAGAAAAAATACTGTATTTTGCTCCGTACAATAAGATTATTGTTTGATCTCTTCTGAAGATATTTGGTAGCCAATATTGTTCATTGTACAGCTTGCCCCCAAGTCAATGCAGTGCAATGAGCTCATCCTGAAAAGACAAAATAGGACAATTGGGGACAGCTTGGAGGAAGATGTCCCCCAGTGGAGATCCAGGCAAGGAGAGATCAGCCAGAGCTCTGGAGAAATAATTGCTTTATTCAAACACTCCTCTTGTGCTGGCTACTGCTGCTTATTTCAAGAAAATCCAGGGATAGGGTCAGGGGAGGAAGTTATAACAAATTATCATTACAACTTCACTTCTCCTTACAGCTCTGCTGAACATTTTTCTCTCTTTCCATTAGTAAGAGCCATAAAGTCTCACCTTTTTTCAAGTTCAAAACAGACATAGAGCAAGATAGAAATGGTCACGGTGAGCGGTCAAGGTTTGAATTCTGATGTTTGCATTGCTGATGTTTGAAAATCACGGAAAACTTGAATTACTATCCTGTACATCATAATCCAGAGCAGTGTGTGTGAAATGAATAAACTTTTACTTTAAAGTTAGACTTTTGTGCAGCGATTCTCTGATCATTGGTAAAGTTATTGATCTTGGTAATTTGATCATATAAATTAAATCTCAATGTAACCTTACAGTCACAAGACCAGTAAATAAATCAAAAAGCATAGAATCTTTCCAATTGCATTTTACTAATATCTGTACATCCCAGCTAAAGATTGAGCTGTCCACTGCTCACATAATTATCAGCTCACATAATCACTCCTTAGCTTATCAGCTGGTATCGATAACAGCTAATAAACTCCAGGCTTGGAATAAGAGTGCACAAACAGAAGAAAGCGTGGATAAGAAAGGCCAATTAACCGATCATACTCATTCCTTTCACATAAAACCTAGTCTTTGTGAACATTACTGTATCCATCAATTCCTTCCTGTTTTGAGATCAAGAAACATTTTACGTTTTCTGATGCTTTGTTGACATTAAAAGTGGAAACATTCTGAATCTCAAATCGATTGGCAACATTTTGTTTCTTATCTACTGAACCGTTTCACTGCATGAAGTGAGTGAGGCATATGGTTTGGAGAAAATTACAATAGCAACAGTGTAATGTAGCAGGAGCTGCACAAATGTGGCAATATTGAACGTTTAAAGTGTACATTAAAAGGAATTTCAGTATCCCTCCATTAGAGTTATAATAAGGGATTCATTAGCTGATCTAAATTTCTATTTAAAAAAGCTCTGCTGTTATACCATTTAGCATGGGGTTCAGTTTTACATCTTCGTGTTAAGTAGAGCTATCATTTGGCCTCTCTTTTCCAGTAGCTCTGAAATTGTGCACATCCTGATAGAGAGGTCGCTCCAAATATCTTCAAATAACTAGGGCGATCCGTGCTGCAAGAGTAACACAAGCAAATGGCAGCAGTACAGCTGGGAAATAAAAGAGAATAACCTCATTAGTAGTTCAAACAAGGGCACACTTTTCATTTTCAGAATGATGCATGAAGAATGCAATATAAAATGATCACACTAAAATACAGCATTAGCTTCAGCCATTCACCGGTAGTGGCATTTCAAGGTATGTTTGTTCTTTGCTCTGCTCTGGAATGGTCTCATTTCCACTACATGCAGCTGAAATACCCCAGTTCATTCAATTTGTCTTCCATCTTGTGTGTGTGCTTTACACCATGACAATGATCAGGAAGATGGTATAACAATGTTTGGGTGGGTAAGGCAACTTTCAACAATTTACATTCAGTTATAACATCAAAAGGCATTAACCATAACATAAATTTCAACCCCTGTTTGATTTTCTCCTATTTAAAACAAAGCATGCAGGGGCAATTGTAACACTCCAAGCTGCTGCCTAGTTGATGTCAGCTAATTCAGCACAGACCTGGGACTAATTTAGAACCTTCTCATTAGTATGGCTTAGTGCTATAGGATACGCAACCTATTTGCGAGGTCCTACGACAAATGGTAGAAGGCTCAGGCTTCCCATAACAAACTCAGCTCCTCTGTTTCCCATTCTGTCTATATGGATTCCTGTAGTTTGATAATTAGAGCACTTGCCTTGCAAGCAAGAGGACCTGGGTTTGATTCCTGGGCAGGGCGAAACGTTGGGCAAGTTTCCTTTCTCCACACGCCTCTGTTTATGTAGTAGTAAACCAGTTGTTAGTCGATTGGTGGATCGCTTTTCCGAGGGTAATAATCCCTTTTAAAAAAAATTTGGTCACTCAATCTACAACTGTTTGTGGGACACTGCTGTATGCAATTGGCGGCCGCATTACGCCCACAAAAAATATAGTCAATTCACTTTACAGTATATTCCGTGAAATACTTTGAGACGTCTTGAAGATGTGATAAGGCGCTATATCAAATGAAAGGATTATTATTATCTTTTATAGCCTCTTTGTCATTTATTGGAAAAAGAGGGGGTGAATTAGAAGGAATTGCACCAAACTTAAGTTGAATCTGTGCTGGACCAGACTGAAGCTTGGTGGGAATCTTTTATTCTACAATTTTTGTGGGTACAATAAGTGAACTATGTTGCAGTGATGAAATGGGTTGACAGTCTAATGAATAAAGGTATTTTCTTTTGCACCAAAAGTAAAACTGATGTATTGAAGTGAACAACTTGCACTCATAACACCTTTCACGTAAAATGAATGGTTTTACAGTGACAATGGAGATCATGAGCAAGGAGAAAAGAAGGGGAGTGCTGATACAATACAATACAAAATTGCACTTGTTTTGCACCTTTCACGTTGGGAGGATGTCCCAAGGCACTGGACAGTCAAGGATTTGGACCTGAGCAGGGAGTTGGGATTGGAGAGGGTGGAGGGCAAGGAGGGTAGGAAGGGCGGCCGAAGGCTCGGTCAAACAGGAGGTCAAAGGCATGGACAAAAAGATAACTTATTAAATGAATTTTGAAGGTGGGGAGAGAGTTCTAAAATGGTTGAAATCTTGATGGTGAGAAATCTGATCCAGCAATAGATTACTAAATTAAGGATTATTGATTATTGTTATTAGATTTTATTAGAGTGGAATTGCTGCAGGTCATTCTGAAGTCTTTTGGACTCGGAATTCATTATTTATTAAAACTCTGAAACACCGAAATGCTGCAATTGGAACTTATTTTCACTAATTGGAATGGAAAACATGGTGGTAAGATTGTATCATACATAAAAAGTAACATGAAATGTAGATATCCTGGGTAGCTCAGCCAGTGGAGTACTATGTTGGGATGTTCTGCATGTTCTGAGTTTCAAATCTTGGTGGGTTCATTCAGCCGTACAACCTTTAGGTTGAGAAAATGAGTACCAGGTCTAATAGATATTCTCCTAAAAGTGGTCTCCCTGATTGAACTGGCTTTTAGTAGATCAGGGCAACAATAATTCAAGGAATTGATTGCAAATTGTGAATTATGCTATAACTTTCCCAATAGGAATAACAGTCACTCCCCCCAACCTCCAACATCTCATACTTCTTCTTCAAAATCTTGTCCATACTCACCAATATAAATGTTGTTCCTGCTTGGGGAATTGATGTTGAAGTTATTGTTTAAAAATCCTGACAATGCCACTATGACAACTGGATAGACTGTAAGTGTATAGTGCACATACTTGTCCAGCACAAAATTCTCCAAACAGAATCTGGGGACAAAAATAAATCCTGTCATTGTTACTCATGATTTCATTTGTGCTTGTACGCTATAATATACTAGTAAGGTCCCATTAAAAGTGAAATCAGTAATTGAACAGACCAGCTAAACCTTCAGAAACACTTTGGGCTTATTTAATGATCATCACTAAAAATTGTGCTATGAGCTGTGTTTCCATTTTAAAGTCAGAATGAAAGATTGCTATTTTTAGCAATCAACATAAAATACACCCCACTGTTTCTACAAACCATCAAATAAAGGCCACCTGCCTCGTGTCATTTAACATCAAAAAGAGTTAACTGGAAACTGAATTAAGGATATCATCATTTTACAGTGAGATGTATAATTAACAAAGCCAATTAACTAGGCTTCATTTCAAATAACAGAGCTTTGAAGCTCTCTTTCATTTTGTAAATATAGATTCAATTCAATACCAGCTAGGAGATGAAGCCTATTTTCCAAGTTTGTTGTGATATTTGAACTCCTATAAAGGAACATTTTATTAATTATATGCAAATGTCTTCTTCCTGAAAGACTGAAGATATTAAATAAATTGTCAAATATCTATAGCGTGTGAGTTGTACAATGTCTATCGGAATGAATTGGTTCCATGAATCCATTTTCTAATGTCATTGGTAAGTTATGATGATGGTATTAACATAATTTCATTACCCTTATTCTAAGTTAAGCATAATAATAATAATAATAATAATAATAATAATCCTTGCATTTGATATAGCGCTTTTCACGTCGGGAGGACGTCCCAAAGCACTTCACAGAACACACTGTAAAGTGAATTGACTGTATATTTGTGGGCGAACGCGGCAGCCAATTGCGCACAGCAATGTCCCACAAACAGTCGTAGATTGAAAATGACCAATTTATTATTGTTTTTTTTTTGAGGGATTATTATTAGGCGTGTGGAGAAAGGAAACTTGCCCAAGGTTTCGCCCTGCCTGGAATTGAACTCAGGTCTCTCGCTTGCAAAGCGAGTGCTCTAACCACTGAGCTACAGGACTCCACAAGTATCCATAAGTATTGATGGCAAAGGCACGTCAACATTTAATGCAGCAGATCACTCAAAATATTTCACTCTATTTATAACTAGATGTATAAGTATAAATTTCTATTATTAACAAGTATGGTGCTAGTTTTAAAACACAGGACCAGTACATACCACAAAACCACTTGAAAAGCAAGGATGGACAAGGCGACTGTGCCAGATGTGTAAATATCAACATTGGCACTATACGTCAGTTCAATTGCAAAGTTAAGTAATGTTGCTATGGTTGGCCATGTTGCATAAACTACAATTCCATTCTGTACCTGTAATAAACACAAAACCTCACAGCAATAATGTTTTTTTCTATAACATTAAAACCAAATTTTACACAATATTTCTTTTTAATTCAGATTATAAATATTATCTCCATAAAATTCATAAATTTGTTAATGATTGAAGATCACCTATTCAATTCTTTAATAATTCCACTTTAACATGGCAAATACTTCTTAACTTTTAAGGTTCGATAGTTTGAGAGGTCTACTGATGAGGAGGCCAGCGAGTTTTTCACTGTCTTACCAAGTCTTATTTATATGTAGCTGAAAACAAAAGCCACCAGCCCAGAATATAAAGAGCATTTTCAAAGAAATGTCAACAAGGGATGAAGCCACCGTGCTCAGTTTGGCTTCATGGAATTTTCACTGAAGTAAGACAGCATAATGCGTGTTAGGTAAAGAAGCAGACTAATATCACAACATGAAGCTTATTTTTAGGGTAACCAGTGTTTTCTGTTTTGAAACAAGCCATACTCATTGCAGTATAAATTAATCAGGATTTCTTAAAGGATTTCCTGGTTTAGAAGTCATGTCAAATCTGAGAGAGTTACTTATCCCTCCCTAATTATCACATCACCAGAATACCAAAGGTGATTTCAACTGGATAAAATGTACATATTGTATTAAAAGCTCACCAAGATGACATAAATGTCTTGAAATCCCACTTTAAAACCTACCTCTCCAACCACGCCTCTGGTCACTTTCCCTCCCCCTGCCCCCCACCCTTGCCATTGCTGGGCATGCATGACAGTCATTGTGAACCGAGAACTCACTACCGTATGTGAATCATCAGGGAGAGAGAGGGCGCATTCCATTCCAACAACCTATCAACCTGTGGGGTCTCAATGTGTATCTTTCCTTGGTCTGGATACTCGTAAGCATGGTGATGGGTCAGACACCTGGCTGACCCCCCCAAAATAAAAAAAATTCCTATGTGGAGGGGCATTATATAAACACAAATTATTGTTGATGTTCAGCTCCCCCATTCCAATTCAATGGGGGTATAATTAGTCCAACCTTGGTATCTAGCCAGCAGCACTTACAATGTGATTTACTGTTTTCCATTGAAATCACCACTGAAAGGTGAGCTTTGATATACAAAAGTCCACTGTTGGCATTCTGCCAGGTCTCTGCAGTCACACTCATGGGGGAATGCAGGTAGGTGCTTGTTCCAGGAAATGTGAAGAGCTGCTTAAACTTTTTAATTACAATCTAATTAAATTATAATTATAAAACAATTATAAAATCTAATTATAAAACACTTCATCATAGTTAAGTGAAATTGTACACGTGAAGTCAACACCCTACATTGCCAAAATTTTACAGTTATGCAATGGTTTAACATCCTTAATGGCTACCAATAGGGTGAGAGGAAAGTTAGAGGGAAACCTTCTAACATTCATCTTCACATATAAAGTTCATCAAAACAAATGTCAGGGCATAAATAGAGTACAGTTTTCCTGAGCCACCAATTTAAACTCACTAGTGAGTTACTAAATTTCTACAGTTCTATGAAGAGGATAAATATAAATTCCCTGTGGATAGAATACACCAATTAAACATCTTTGTGGTATAATTCCACCTGAGTCTAGATTTGTTCGACCCTGAGCTGTCCTTTCTCCCTCATATCCGTGCCACAACTGGCACAGCCTTCCATCACCTCCGGAATATCGCCAGACTACGGCACTATCTCACCCCTCACGCTGCTGAAACTCTGGTCCACGCCTTTATCACCTCAAGGCTGGACTATGGGAACTCTCTCCTCGCCGGCCTTCCCGGCACCTCTCGTGTACTGTCCCGCACCAGGCTTCGTGCCACATCACTCCCACCCTCGCTCGCCTCCACTGGCTCCCCATCCCCCAGAGGATCGAATTCAAGATCCTCACCCTCACTTACAAGGCCATTCACGGCCTTGCTCCCTCCTACCTCTCCGACCAACTATCCCCCTACCTACCTGCCTGTACCCTCCGTTCCTCTGGCTCCGGTCTGCTCCACATCCCCCGCCCCAACCGCCCTACTATCGGTGGTCGGGCCTTCAGCCTCTCAGCCCCGAGGCTCTGGAACTCCAACCCCAGTGCCTTCGCCGCCTCCTCCCTTTCCTCCTTCAAGGCTGGTCTCAAGACCTTTCTCTTTGACTGTGCCTTCAGCTCCCCTCTCGACTCTCTACCCCCTCCTCGCTCCCTCCCTTCCCTCCCCTCACCCTGACCATTTCCCCCCTGCTCGGGTCCCGACCCAACTGTCCAGCGCCTTGGGACGTCCTCCCGATGTGAAAGGCGCTCTATAAATGGAATCTTGTTGTTGTTGTTCCATTAACATAACATTTCAGAAAGTGCAGAATTTTCAGATTGTTGAATTCAGTTTTAACTCTGAAGACTTTTTTGTGCTAACTAAAAGGAACTTACAGGAAAAACAGCTTCAAAATTAAACACTGTCTTTATCAAATTCTAAATGCAGTGAATAGCGTAAATCTAGATGCGAATGGAAGTTCTCCCCACTTGTTTATTAAAAACTCTGAAGGGAGCGATTGTCAACCTTCCTTAAACACCTGCCAATATTCTGACAAGCCACAGATCGACCTTGCTATGCTTTTGTAACCAAGGTCCCTGTTTGTTCAGAGCATAATAGGAAAAGAAGAGAGCAGTGTAGTTTGTAAAAGCTATCAAGGCCAGGAAAACAAGAGCTGTGATCAAATACCTGAAATAAAGGAGAGTTTGAATAAAACAATGGAAGCAAACAATAGCTGATAAGGATGTTACACGGTGGGAGACTGAAGCCATAATAAGCTAATATTTGCTTATCCTACTAGCTACCACCACAGGCTGAGGTTGAAAAGACTTCAGGAAAGTGGTAGCCTATCGTAGTTTCCCTTCACGTGGCATTGCAGACATCAAAAGCTCTTTTCGCTGACAAGACACTAAGCACAGAGCAATATCCCACAGCCATGACATGAATGACTGATTTTATCTGGTGGCCAAGACACCGGGAGAAACTCCCTTCACTTTTAAAACTGTTGCAATGGGATTTTTGACATCCACCTGAGCAAACAAATGGGATCTTGGTTTAACGTCTTATCCAAACCATCGCACCTTCAACAAAACAACACTTCGCTGTATTGTAGTGTCAGCTTAGATAATTCAAAATCCCAATGTGGGGCTTGAACCCACAAACATCTGTCTCAGAAGCAAGAGTGCTACCAACTGAGCCAGTCTGACAGAAAAATCGGCTTAGTCCTACAAAGCAACATTCCACATGTTCACCAAACTACTCATTATAAGAGCATAAGAACATAAGAAATAGGAGCAGGAATAGGCCATTCGGCCCCTTGAGCCTCCCCTGCTATTTAATAAGATCATGGCTGATCTTCTAACCTAATTCCATTTATCCGCCCTATCCCCATATCCCTTAATCCCTTTAGTTTTTAAAAATCTATCGATATCAGTCTTGAATATGTTCAAAGATTGAGCATCCAGAGCCTTCTGGAGTAGAGAATTCCACAAATTCACTACCCTCTGAGTGAAGAAATGTTTTCTCAACTCAGTTCTAAAAGGCTGACTTTTAATCCTCAGACTACGACCCCTAGTTTTAGATTCTCCAACTAGGAGAAACAGTTTTACAATATCAACCCTGTCAAGACCCTTAAGAATCTTACAGGTATTTATAAGATCACCTCTAATTCTTCTATAATCTAAGACCCACAGTGAGTTATCAGTTTTTTAACCTGAGCTGCTTCCTTCTCCGAGCTCCAGCCACCCTCTGCCCTATCACGACAACATATACCAAAGTGGTTGTCCTGTCTTCTCGCTACAGTTGAGGTGAGGTTCCTCAAAACCTACTCAATGAGAATCCTCACTGGTATTAGTGTTGCCAAACACTACGCTAACAAATTGACTAAAGAGTGTATCTGTCAGCCACGTCTGTTATCAGCATATTGGTGAACATGTAAGAAATAGAGAGCTAAATTTTCATCTTTTTAGTTTTGCTCAACTGCTTCTGAACAGGTTTAGTGTTTATATACAATGTTTGGACATTTTATTGTAAAAGTTATGCTAGATAGTATTAAATGTTCCTGTGTATCTAAAATCTGCCCTAAAATATTTGCTTGAATCATATTTATTCCCAGAGATCAAGAGCAAAGCAACCAAGATGACATTACTGCTGAAAACTCTGTCTGTCTAGCATCTTGAGACATCCTCCCGATGTACAAGGTGCTACACAAATGTAATTTTGTTGTTGTTGTTGTTGCTGAAAGACAGAATAGTTCTCTGAAAAGAACAGAATACATGTGCTCAGCGGTAGAGGTGCCCATGCATTTGACTCTAGAAGGATATGCCATACAGGCCAGCAATGGTGTTTCATTCTCATTGGGTTATACCGTGGCTTTCCAACCATTTGAAAAAGGAGACATTTTCATTAGAAATACAATTATTGAGTTTCTTGTTTCACACCAATCTATTAAAACTCTGCTCAGGCACAACCTTATTTCTGAGACCTCATGCTTCCATCCCATCAATGACCTTTCAATACACTTCCATCCCATCAATACACTTTCCTTTGCTGCATAAGTTATCACCATCCTATGTTACAACCGTTAAAGACCATTATCAAGACTATCAACAGATGAAGGAAGCTACATGATCCTTTGCAAGAACATTCAAGAGAATGAATTTTACTGGCACAGCTCAATAATATGGTTTATTTCTTACTCTCTATCCCAAAGGAAAATCCAACCTATGTTGAAAAGGTTGTTTATAATCCATATGATGAAAAATGGATAGGGCACTACTGAATGTATCCATGCCTGGGCTTTCCTGTGTGAATAAATATTAAAAAGAAACCCAACATTACCATTGAATGGTACTCTAAACTTTAGCACATAAAAAAATCATATTTTAAGAAGAGAAATTCCATTAAATCAACTGCCTAACAAAATAAAAGTGAAACAGGTACCTCCTGACCTCATCTTTCTTATTCTATCCAGTGAATCAATACTATCATTCCAATCTACTCATCATTATATTCTATGGGGTAACTTGCATGATTTGTAAAAGGATTTACAAATAATGAATCCTGCATGCACTCAAATGTGTTTCATTCCAATCTACCAGAACTCTGCTCAGACACAATCTTATTTTGGATTTCCATGACCTCATGGAGACCTTCTTTGATGCTTCCGTTCCATAAATCACCTGCTACATTCTCCTGTGATACAAAAATCTACATACTTTGTTGTGAAAGGATTTACACATGAAGTCAATAATCACAATTACACATAATCCACTCCATTAAGTACTTTATTTCACCATTTTTTTTAAACCCTTGCCTAAAAGAAACAGTCTCTACTCTTGACATCAATCAACTGTGAAATATTATAGACTTGTTAATAATATAGGTCCAATATTAATGCAAGGAATATTATTATTGTTATTATTGATTCTGTTATACCTTCTTGTTTTTTCACATTGTAAATTAAGAACGTGTCCCACAGTGTGTCAAGAAGTGGCCCACTGAACAGCCGCTTGTCGAGGTAAAATCAATAATTTACTTAGTCTGTGTTAAATCAATATTTTGTTTCCAGTAGCTACTGAGGAGCTATATTTATGGTGAGCCATAAATGAAGAAATATTCATTCAAGAAAAATTTATTTGGTTGGCTGATCAAAAAGGTTGGTCACCACTGGCCTATACAATGCCCCCAGAGTCTTAATATTGGGTCTTGAACCTATAACCTTCTGTTGGTTATGTCTGTTATTTGTGGAATTACCTTCTGCATAATCCAGTCAATGAATAGATTATCCATAATGCTTGCCATAGGTAAATGACTCCCCAGATACCGAATGTCCAGCCTGCTGGGGTGAAGTCAGTTCTGTATTTGTCAGATACATTTTTTAACAGACTGCACAAAGAGACCTGGAGAGTAAAAAAGTAATATTGTGTGATTGAAATTTCCAATACTGTTGGATAAATATTCATGGGATTGGACTAAGTTTCAACCAAACATCTTGCATGATGCATCAAAGTTGAAGATCAAATGTGGCCAAACCTTGCAATCAAACCATGTGACCAAAACTGTGTTCTAACTAATGATTTGTAGAAGTTAAGCATCACCTCTTTTGGCAAGGATGTCAGTTGAAATCAGTTGTAAAACCAGCTAAGTGGGTCCCAAATCCATTCTTATCCTTACCACAATTTGCAACTTTACATGCTTTTAAAATGTCTTCTTATGTTAATTTACAAGTACTTTTAAATATATTAAAGAAAAACTTCATATTAGATATCAACATGTGTCTGTCATCTACAAAAAGGTAATGTTGCATATTTTGTGTGTGCTGTACAAAGGGCCCCCGATTGTGATCTAGCTTAGTTCCCTTAACCTGGTCCAATGGTGGAGTAAAATAAGTAATTTCTAAAAACTACAGATTCAAACAAATTATTGAAGGAGCAATAACACAGAATTACTGAAACACTATAATCACTTATTCAGACACTTAAAGTTTTTTTGATCAAAACTCGTTACATTAAAACAAATAGTTTCCGAACTCCTCTATTTTAATCTCATAACCTTTGTGCACATTGAGATTTTGTACAAATATTGCAATGTTACAAAAAATGTTCTGCAATATTGGATCATTCAGATATCTCACTTGCAGCATTGCTTTACTTTTGGCCTTCACATGCTGTTTTAACAGGCTGTTGACATGTTTGAAATAGCGAGAACAGGTTTGAGGAGTGCAGTAATTCCCTTTTGCACTTTCTCAACTTTTCTATGCTGTCAGTTCTACTTACCCATTGAAGGCCCAGTTCCTGCCAGAGCATTGAAAGCTGACATGGTGATATAGACAACCACGGCAACTACCAGCAGGACAACCTTCCATGGGTTGCACTTGGCCATTCTGGAATCCTAAGCAAAGGTTTTATTTTTACTCTTCTAAGTGTGAACATATAAGCAATTTACAAAACAATACTGTGTTATTTAATCACTCTGTTTTATGCAATTATGTTTCGGCTCCACTGGCTCCCCATCCTTCAGAGGATTGTATTCAAGATCATCATCATGTTCAAACCCCTCTGTGGTCTCGCCCCACCCTACCTCTGCAACCTCCTTCAGCCTGGCCTCTCCCTTTGCTCAGTGAACCCTGGACTGCGAGAACTTCATGACTAATGCTATATACCTGTCCTACCATCAGCAGACAGGCTTTCAGCTTATCTGCCTCCATCCCTCTGACTTACTCCCTCCCCTTATTCTTTTTCTTCCCCCCCACCACCCCACTCTCCACCCTGCTTCGGTATCCAGCTAGCATTTTTGGAAGCGCTGTCATTCAGATGAGATATTAAACTGTGGTCCCGTCTGTATTTTCAGATGAACGATAAGGATCCCATAACACTATTTGAAAAGAGAAGGGAATTTCTCCCATTGTTCTTTCCAACAATCTCCGAAATACAATTGGACATCCATTTCATGGCTATTTGTGGGACATTATTGTGTGCAAATTCGTTGCACATTTGCCTACAAAATACAGTCACTACACTTTACAATAAATCCAGTGAAGCACTTTGACACATACTCCAGATATGAAAGGCACAAAATCAAATATAAGATTATTATTATTATTTAATTTGGGGCTTTACATTGGTATCAGAAGCTTCTGGTTCCAAGTCCTGCCTCCCTCAATTCCAGACAAAGCCATATCAAGAATGGAAATACCTTTTTTGGGGAGAGGGTGGGTAGTGGAGAATGGAATGAAAATCAGGTAACACAGCAAGGTCTGGAGATCTCTTGAAACTCTTGAATCCAGCAACAGGTGTGGGATTAGTAACAGAATGAACTCTGACATGTGAGCATCACTCAGCCAGCTACATAGGGAGTGAAAGGGGAACCGAAAAGGGAATAAAAATACTCCAATGAGGAGGAAACTCTGGAAAAAATTGCCAAACAGAAAGAAGCCCTAGATTCAAGAGGATTGCAGCATTAAGGAACGAATGAATGACGATCCAAACCAATTTTCTGATTGCCACTAAAATGAACTGAACAGGTAAATTGCAGAAACCCATTTATATCTTAACTTTCCTCATTGGAAAGAAAATGCGCAGAAGTTTGGCAACTCACCCCGAGTATCAACAGGTTTGCAGGCTGTAAGGCAATAAAGAGCAGCACTTCACTGGGACACTGAGAGTTACAGCTGTTTAGGGCAATCGATTGTCACTTTAATCAGCCGGGAAGTGGACCATGGGTGACATTGACCATGTTACACAACCGCTGATCTTACATAAAGAACTGAACATGTTTCATAACAGACAGGAGGATCCGCCTACCCAATGAGTTACACAAGCCGACACTGAGCGTGGTCCCGGATTCGCTTATTACACAACTTGCTTGATTCATCCTTTCCCACTACAGGATCTCATCATTTTACACAAACTCACAAAGTTAGCTTGTCACCACCCACACACAACTTACCACTGAGAACATCACCACAGCACTCACATTGTTCTCAGGAACACAATAAACTTCATTCATTATCAGAGCACATGTATACATTCATTCACACAAGAGCATTTCTACAACTCAAAATCATATTAATCCAATATTTAAATTGAGATCTGACACATGGTTTCAAGTTAGAAATTCTGAAGCACTGGATAGAAATTATTGGATGTGCGGAGATGGACTCTCCTGATGCCTTGAATCTCTGGAACTCCTTGCCTAATTCCCTCCATCCTGTCCCATTTTTGCCCGTCTTAAAATAAACCTGAAGACTTTGCTCTTCGACTGTGCCTTTGGTCACCACCTCTCCCTTTCCGGCTTGGCATCAAGCCATAATGCTATTGAATGCTTCAAGACGTTACCTGCATGAAGGGTGAAACTGGGTTATACTTTTGATTGCTGGTTAGCTTTGTACTAAATCTGAATAATTCATGTTCAGTACTTTAGGAATTTTGAAATAATAATAATAATCCTTAATAATCCTTGCATTTGATATAGCGCTTTTCACGTCGGGAGGACGTCCAAAGCGCTCACAGAATACACTGTAAAGTGAATTGACTGTATATTTGTGGGCGAACGCGGCAGCCAATTGCGCACAGCAATGTCCCACAAACAGTCGTATATTGAAAATGACCAATTTTTATTATTGTTTTTGGTTTTTGGAGGGATTATTATGAGGTGTGTGGAGTAAGGAAACTTGCCCAAGGTTTCGCCCTGACATGCCTGGAATTGAACTCAGGTCTCTCACTTGCAAAGTGAGTGCTCTAACCATTGAGCTACAGGACTCCACGGTGTAATTTACCCAGTGTAACAGTAAAAAATTTTGCATTTAATATACAAAGGTGTTACAGTGAGAAACAGTACAGTATAAAGTTAAAATGTCTAAAATCTCACCAATATTATTACGTTATTGACTGTGCATTTTGTAGGTAAAACAAGCACAGTATGGTTCAACAAGCAGACAAAATAATTTGTTTATCTGGGAGATTGTTTGATTAGGACCCCAAGAAAAACTCTTCTGTTTTCAAGAAGTGTCATAGGATCTTTAATAATCAGCTGAACAAGTAACCACAACCTTACTTTAAATGTCTCATCTGAAGGACAGCACCTTTGACAATGCAGCACTGCAGTGAGAGTCAGCCTAGACTTTAAACGTAAGGGCCTGGCACGGGACTTGAATCAAAACCTTCAAATCCAGTCACTGATAGAATTAAAGTCCAATTTGGGAAATTCCATGATTTAGACTCCAGTAGTACTCCTAATAGAAAACATCCCCACTGATCAAATTAGAATATCCTCACTTTATAGCGTCAAAGTCAGAAGATTGCATATTCAAGACCCACGTGGGGATTTTGAATGAATATACTCCAATGCCATACTGGAGGCATGTTGCATTTTTGGAGGTGCCATCTTTATGATGAAACTTTAAATCAAGGTCCCGTTTACCTGTTCAGTCAGACGGTAAAGATCCCATGACACTTTTCGAAAAGAGAAGGGAGCTTCTCCTGGTGCTCTTGCTAACAATTCACAGGTAGAATTGATCATTCACTTCATGGCTATTCGTAAAACATTGTTGTGTGCAAGTTATGTGTCATATTTGCCTACAAATTACACAACAACAACTTGTATTTATATAGCGCCCTTCACACCTGGTAGAGTCTTGGAGGTTCAGAGTTTACAGCAAAATCTTATGAAGTATTTTGAGATATCCTCCGGATGCGAAGGATGTTACATCAAATGCAAGGATTATTTTTATTATTATCTAACAGCATCAATAGTATATAAGATATTGTCACAATTATACTCAGTGCCCTACTATTTGTGGTTCTATGAGTAAACTTTATGGTACTACTACTGATCAGATTTTGCAAAACAAATAATTTTCTCATTTTTTATTGTGACAAATATACAAAGAGCACTGCTCATTTGTAATGTTGATGCTCATTCCTCTGCTTGCAGCATTTTTATTCCTGCAAGATAGATAAGGCACATTGGGCTGAAGTTGTGACAGGTTGCAGTAATTGTTGGACTGCTTTTCCTTTTCCAGGTTCAAAAACCAACCAAGGGAGTATGGACTGGAGTAATGAAACTAGTCCATCATCTTGTCAGATTGCATCTAACCCTGACGTAGATCCTGAATTGTCAGCTTAATCAAATTAAACCAACACCATCTCAGTAACCAACATTCATGTCGTTGTGTAGGTTAGAAAGCAACAGAAGTTGAGAGACTCTGAGAGATTAAACCTGTATTATAGTTGAGACTCTATATATGTTCCATCTGCTTGGCTCAGTGTTTGCACTACATTGGTGTCAGAAATGGGATAGTGCTGGTTCAATAGCCCTACCCCCACAGGCCCATGAGAAGGCAGATACTGTGGACTGACAGGCAGTGAGAACTTGCAGCCATATGAGAGATGGGCAAGAGCCATTGGTTGAGCGAAAGGAATTTTTCTAATACATATTTATATTATATGGAAATTAATTCTATAATGACTTAAATTTTAACCCATCAGATGAAAGAATGTAGGTTCTTATGACCATCTGACTATCCCTGTTGAAATATAGACTGAATCTTCTAATCGTCCCTATATATGTTAATGTTGAAGGGTTTATGGGGTGTAAGGGTTTATGTGGTGTAGAATCCTAGCCATCTCTTATGAGTCCTACTGACACAGAGGCTCACTGGTTTGTTATCAACAGTATCTTGAAGTACTGCAAACTAGCTGATAGATACAGTATGCACAACAGCTGCACCAGACAGAAAGCACTCACTGTGTGCTAAAGTGCTATTCAAATCCTCTTCTATGGTATTGTGTGCATTTGTGGTACAAGGGGGTCTAATTTGAGGTATGCTGTAACACGATTTCCAAAAAGGAATCTTATTAGAATTCCCATCTGGAAGTTGACAGAATTGGAGTGGTATTCCCCTGTTACTGTCTGAGTTGCTGGGCGTCCAATTTGCATGGCTTGGATTAAGTATTAAGAAAGCCATTCAAAAAAATTCAAAATTTATATCTTAAGATGTTAAACCATTTGACCTTCTTTACCATTAATGGTTCAGAAGAGCCCTAATTGATAAACTTGCGTGACTGTTGGGAAATACTTTGAAAAGGAGAGATGGGAATAATTTCAACATTGCCTATTATAAAAGCAAACAGTCAAGCCACAATTCGGTTAACAGTAAGTTTCTTTTACTCAATGAAGTGCCGTTGTGTTCTACTTGGAAATTCAGTGGGCAGCACAGTTTACTACACAAAGTATTCTGCATTTACACTTGTGAGCGATTTATTTTCACAATAAAAATATTGTTTGCCTTACAAAATTGCTGTTTAATGCACTGTAAAAGTACATTGAGTTGATGTACACAAAGCATCCTTTGTGCTAGATTTGTTGGTTGCTGTAATTTAGGAATTGTACTGTGAAGTAAAACTGGAGAATCCATACTTTGTTTTCACAGATAGACACTTGAGGTGCTGGGCACAGTTCTGCACTGGCAAAATTAATACAGACACAGAAAACAATTTGTGCAACAT
Source organism: Callorhinchus milii (assembly GCF_018977255.1). Taxonomy (NCBI): domain Eukaryota; kingdom Metazoa; phylum Chordata; class Chondrichthyes; order Chimaeriformes; family Callorhinchidae; genus Callorhinchus; species Callorhinchus milii. Next base: position 93,548,502 of record NW_024704743.1, on the reverse strand, counting down.
ACCAGTAATTAAACAGCACACATGCAAATAGTGTCAATTCATCTTTTCAAAAGATGTTTATGTTTGATTATTTTTTCTAATTTTCATACATTGCCATTTGCCTCCATATAAATAATAATCAAAGTGAGTCGGCTATATATTTTGTGGGTGAAATGTTACAGCCAACTGCGCACAGCAGTGTCCCACAAACAGTCGTGGATTATAAGTTGTTGTAGTAACAGATGATTGTACAACTTTCATAAAGTTCAGATCATACCACAAGATGGCACAAGATGGTTGTTTTCAAGAACTAAAGAAAGTTTGATCTCAACATGATGTTTGTCCTATTGACTAGAACTGTGAAGGTAGCTGTGGCAGAAACCTGAATTGACTGAAACAACAGATTTTAAAACTCAGGAGAAATAGCACCATAATTACTTTGAACAATTATACAGGTTTTCGGTTTCCACCCAGTCCACAGTACCAAGCCTCCCCTGATCAAAATCATTAACAACAATCTGCTGCCAGGGCTCTCTCTGCCTCCTTGTTCACCTTGATCTCTCTGTCGCCTTTGAAGCTATTGACCACGCTATCCTTCTCTGAGCGGAGCAATGAAGAATTATTGTCAGCAGCTGCTGTAAATATTAATAATCCTGTGTTGACACCAAGCCAGTTTCAGGTTACAGTAAACTTCATAATTCCATTAAACAATACAAATCTAATTTACATTTACATTTACATAACGACTTTCAAGGCTGGGAGGACAACTCAAAGCAAAAATATGCTGCCAGTGGACAGTGAATCGAATTGGCATCCACTATGGTTAACAATAAGATGTTTGTATACACACCATCTAAACTTTTATTTCTCCCCATCCCCATAATTGTGTGTCTCAATTGATCCTTATAATCTCATTCTTCACAAAGTGCCAACCCTTCACTCTCCCCTCATGTTGCCAGTGCTTTTCTCTCCCCTACACAGGATCAGCTTGTCCTTCTTACTATGTCTCACTGATGATGGCATTATTTTGATTGGTGCACTAGAGTAACAATCAGTGACCTCTGCCTCTCCCATCTATCAGATCGAATCCTCGTTGACCTGCAAATATAGTTTATATGCCAAGTCTTGATGATGTGCAAGGTGGCACCGGAGTATAGTGCGCAACATGTGACATGTGTGTCAGCTTGGCTCAGTTAGTAACACTCTTACCTCTGAGTCAGAAGGTACTAGTTTCAAGCCCCACTTCGGAACTTGGATCTCATATAGTCTAAATTGACACTCCAGTATAGTGCTGGGGGTGTGTTGCATTGTCGAAGATAGTATCCTTTGCATGAGACAAAAATCTGAGGCCCCATCTGCTTGTTCAGATGGACATTAAAGATCCCATGTTAATATTTGAAAAGAGAAGGGTATTTCTCTGGTGGCCTGGTTCAACAATCCCACAAATAAAATTGGTCTTTCACAAATTAGATCCCATTGAGATCAACAATGTTAGCAAGCTAAATTACCACAGTTGAAATGACATGGCCTTTGACATGGAGAACAAAATGTCATCGTCTCATGGACCATTGATTTGGATTTTATGATAATAAAATAATAATACTAATAATAATAATATGGGGTAATAATAATAATATTTGGGTTGTCAGCCTTTTCTGCATAATTTTGTGGGTTTTCTAGTTGCTGACCCCCAAAATGACCATACATGTTGACCAAGGAGCTTAAATTAATGCAACTACTGCCTATTAGACTCCCCCTTTTTCGTCTACTGTGCCTAGTGTTTTCCCATTTACAATATATTTCCATCCATCATTCTTATGTTCAAAGTATACTTCCTTACACTTTGTTACATTGAACTTCATCAGTCTTGTTCATCCCTGTAGGTAAATCTATCTATGTGCTTTTACTATTTTTTATTTTCTTCTTCACAATCTGTGACCCTCCTTGCTTTGTGTCATCATCAAACTTGGAATATACATCTTTCTTTTACCAGAGCCAGTTTGTTTTATATAGAATGAAAAGTTTGGTCCAGCACCTATCACTGGAGATGCCAATCATAGAAAGTTCCTATTAGCCTAACTCTCTACCTCTTGAATCCGAAACAAATCTCCAATCCATGTCTCCAGATTGTCTCCAATTCAATTCAGCTTCATTTTAGTCAGTGTTTTCATATGTGACACTTGCATCAAATGCCTTCTGAAAACCCATTAAACTGTATTCATCAATCCTCCTTTGTCTATCACCTCAGTGGTTCTGTCAAATAACTCTATTAGGTTAGTCAGATATGTTCACAAAACCTTTAACAAAACCATGCTGTCTTACTGATCAGTTCATATTCATCCTTATGCTCAGTTACTTTGTCTCTGATGACGGATTCTAGTAATTTGATGAAAACTGATGTAAAAGTCACAGACCTATAATTACTTGGTTTGTTCCTTCCTCCCTTCCTGAATAATGGTGTTACATTCACTACCTTCCAATCCTCTGGTATTGTATCTTGATTAGTTTGAAGTAAGGCTTTTTTTTACAAATAAAAAAGGCAGTGTAAGGACAATGATTCTGGTGCTTCAATGCACCCATTCCTGGAATGGAATTTGAAAGTTTGCACCAGCTTTTTCCAATATGAGTTCCGTATCTCAACTGTACCCTAAGAATGAAAAGTAGAGTCAAGGCTTTGAACAGGGGAGGAAGCAAATGATACAGAATGCATCACCTTATGACTATTTTTGTGCCTTTCCAAATAGGTAGGTCAAAAAGGACATTATTAGCAGTGGTCCTGAGCAGGTAGCTGTCCCTCCCAGTAAGGAGCAATACATGACCATGAGCTATCTAACGAGAAGGTGCTGCTAATAAAATACCTAAAAATAAGTTGGGAGAGGAAAATAAGTAAATATAATAGTTAAAACATACCTAAGAGAATGTACCGATAGACAGGTGATTTCTCACAGTAATGTAGATGCTGGCCTTGTTTCAGTGTATTTATCATCTCATTTTTTATAGGACATAACTGATGAAAATCTTTAATTATTTATTGTAATATTGATTTCACATTTGCACTTGTTATACATTGAATCAGAAAATGTTTTTTCAGCCCATTACGTTAGGTTGTAAATGTTATATTCAAGGTTGTTGCAGACAAACCAATGATTTATTTGCTCTATGCTGTACATTTCAAGTATCTGACTGGTTGGAGGAGGAAGTGCAAAAATCTGCTGTGGAATATCTTTTTTCCCTGTGAGGCAACAGAGTTTGAAAGCTGAACTTTCATTTCCAATGTAGAACATTGTTGTGAAATCCATGTATTACTGAATAATATCCAGAGCACACCTCAGTACAGAATTCCATTCCCACTGTTATTACACTCTGTGATTTGCCAAATCAGTCATGAAGCCTAATGTACATATTCATGTCTCCAAAGAGACAAGAGCCCATTTGTAATGTCTGTTTTTTGAAACTGAAGAAAACACATGCCCGCTGAGGTCAGGCCTGATTTGCACATACTGGTTCCCCAGGAACAGATAAAATGTAATGTAAGCCATTCTGGAGGCAAATAGACCCTGTGTCTAAAGATATTCTCCTACTACCAAGCTCCTGCATATCCATTTTTATATATTTATTTTGAATGATGGGATGTGGCACTGTGAATAATGAAAGTAGAAAATTCCATTTGCTTGAGCGTGTAATTGAAATACTGTGCTCTGCATCATTAATTTTTCTGGTATAATACAAAGTGAAAAATGTGCAGCGATCGTCCACTGACACTGTAGTAAGAAAGAGCTCACATTTTCATAGTGTGTTTTCACTTTATATGAATTTCTCCACTTCGCAAGTAATTTACATGGAGTGTAGTGACTGTGTATTGCAGACAAACAGAGCAGCCAGTGGCCCCTGCAAGGTCCCACAAATAGCCATGAGGTGAATGATCAAATACAATTGGTAATTCACTTCATGGTTGTCGGACATCAATGTGCGCAATTGGGTTGCTCCATTGGTCTGCAATTACACAGTCACTACACTTTACAGTATATCTTATGAGGCGCTTTGAGATATAGTCCTATCGTGTAAGGCACTATATCAAATGCAAGGATTATTAATTTTGTTAATAAATGAAGGTGCTATATCAAATTCAAGGATTATATTATTTTGTTAATACAATAATAATAATAATCCTTGCATTTGATATAGCGCCTTATCCCGTCTTCAAGACTTCTCAAAGCACTTCACGGAATATACTGTAAAGTGGATTGACTATATTTTGTGGGCATGGATTGAGTGACCAAATTTTTTTAAAAAAAATTTGAAGGGATTATTACCCCCAGAAAGCGATCCGCCAATTGACTAACCACCAGGTTCCTACTTACTGCTAGGTAAACAGAGACGTATGAAGTAAAGAATCTTGTCCAACATTTCGCCCTGCCCGGGATTCAAACCCAGGTCCTCTCGCTTGCAAGGTGAGTACTCAAACCACTAAGCCTCAGGACTCCAATATGGAGGACTTTTAGCTCGGACATTTTATATTTTATACATTTTGTTACAGTGGTAGCGTGGAATCCATAACATTCACCTTAACAGACAGCCTCGGTTTAATGTTTCATCCAAAGGACAGAATTAGCCTGGACAACAAGTCTTGAGTCCTAACATAGAACTTGAACTCGCAACCTTTGTGAACCAGAGGTGAGAGTGCTTGCAATTGAGTTAACTTGGAAAGCAATTGGCTTCACATCAATTGCATTTTATATTTGGTCAAATTGACGGCAAGAGAAGTTCTGGTCCTAAGCTATTGTTTTATGACCTCAGAGTTGAAGGGGGAAAGCTGCAGGTTATGGCAAATTCCAGATAAATAGATTTTTGCATAGTAAACCATATTACAATGTCTAAAAAATATTTTTTTTAAAATGTAAACTACATCTACCAGATAGGTTCCAATGTTATCTATTGTTTTTCACAGAGGGTTTTCCATTGGGTTGACTTTAATTACAATCGCGATCATAATGGTTTTTCAGACTCAGTTTCAATAGATTTACTGTGTTCCTTTATTTTGGTACCCTACATTGTCATGCAATTGTTAAATATTGCACTTGCCCAATTATACTAAAGGTAAGATCTTATTTATTCATTTATTTATTTGTGGTCCATAAAATTTCATGCAAAACTTTTGAGTGCTAATACGTGAAACTAAATGGGCTGCAAAAAGTATTGATTATACAGCATCTCAATATTTAAAAGCAATTCTTGGGCAATGCTCAGGGTATAAGGCTTGAAATATGTAGATAAGAGTTAATTCAACAAATTCGATGTATATAATGGTTGAGAAGCTTCAGCAATAGCTTAGTGCAGGATAGGCCCTCTGGATAAGAAATTCACAGGTTTGAATCTCATTCTGTGCTGAAATACCTTGGCAGAAGTTTTTGCACTACTATGTGTGTGTGGGATGTCAGATGAAAATAGATTTGTTTCAACTTTGATAATTCCCCCCCCCCCCCCCCCACCGCGATGCAATAGCCTGCAATAACACTCACTGTGAAAAATACCTACATAATGAATGACAACACTGTCTTATCACAAAAAAACACATGGTTGCTTGTTTGGGGAATGATGCTTTTATTTTTGGATGATAGATGCTAATTCTCATTAGGTTCTACAAATCCGAAGAGCTGTTCAATTCAGGTCAACAACAAACTGTGCCGTGATGACATCTTTGTTGTCACAGGTAAACCTGAGAAGAGCAAAAGGGAGAACTGAACATTATGGCCATAGAAATGCTGCTGATTTGACTCTGTTTGAATAGTGTACTTCCACACCTACATTTTGGACTCAAAGACCAGGTAGGATTGTCGGTCTGTAACTGTCAGTGGAGATAAGTGTATTGTCTCAGAGAAGTTGTCTAAACATTTTAATTGCCAACTGAATATTTGCAGCAAGTAACTGAAGTAGTCTGAAATGCTGTACACTGTCCAGTGCCTTGGGACGTCCTCCTAATGTGAAAGATGCTATACAAATGTAATCTTGTTGTTGTTGTAGTTGAATGCTTGACTCGCAACTAAAGTATATAACTTCTGTAGCGTGGTACATTTCATTGCTACTCATTGTATTTGTTCACACTTCATAGTCAGTTTCCTGTATTTTATTTTAGCAGGCTGACAGCAGTGTAGGAGTGGTTGTGAAAATCAGAGACTAAGAGCAACACATTCGTTACTGAGGAGACTTTTCATCAACATTGATTAGATAAGGAACAAATCTGCAGTATTCTTAACTTTGCCACTGGTATAATTGTACGTGTCCATGGATTACGACACCTTTGGGGTAATTCTCCAAAGATTGATTATAAACTTTGCAAGGTGGGAATTTTATAATCCTCATGGGTCCACGACTAAGGATAATTACAATAGCTTTTAATCCACTAAATAAATACCTGGCTATATTTTTTTCCAGAGTCAAGTTTTCAAACCAAAATGCAGGTAGAAATTGAAAGGAAAATAAACTATGCAAAAAATACAAATAATTTTGGTGAAAATCAATTACAAAATATATGCCACTGATTTGTATTTTCTGTCTACGTTAAATATAGTCAAAAATCACCAGTTTTCTCATAGCAAATGGCAAATTTACTCTCATATTCTGGCACCAATTAATGCTCCAGGGCACCAAAAACATGCACTGAATCCCATTACTTATCTACAGTGCAACACTCAAGTTATCCAGAATAAAGAATTATGCTTAAATAAATCTAATATTTCTTAGTTATAATAATCAGAAATATATCATCACAGCGCTACTCTTTAAAGCAGTTATCAGTATCAAGCAACATATCCAGCAATGAGCTGGGATTGATATCTGGATTTGTATTCCACTCCAGCCACTAAGATGAACAGGTTTATTCTTTTCAAACTAGAGGCCAGGTTGTTCTTTGATGATCTTTGTGTTCACAAAGGAGTGGAGTCTCTTTCCCAAGAACTGTAGCATGTCTACTTGACAATCAGGCTTTTTTAAAAAAAGTGTATTCAGTCCTTAGGTGTAGTGTAGAGGAGTTCATCAGACACTTGAGAGAGCTTGTTTTCTTGGAAAAATGAGGGGTCCACTTGGACTATATCTAGTTGGACACAAAAGAGTTGATTAAGTAATAGGAAAGCAAATACTTATCATTGTTAAGAGATTAGTTTAAAAAGTATACGCCTACCTTGTACCTTTTTCAAATGGGAGAGGAATTGGCCAGATCATGAAGGAAAGAAACAAAAGTCGTTTTATGGTGACATTTTATGGGGATTTGATTTTTCAATTTTTTTTGAGTTTGACATATCAATTGTTACTGGGTCTCCAGTTAAGAATAAGTAAGGTCAGTTGCGTGCATACATATAAAATTGTTCAGCATTTGAAAAATTCTATAATGAAATACATGCTTGCATGTAACAATAATAATAATCCTTGCATTTGACACAGCACTTTTCACGTCTTCTAGACGTCTCAAAGCGCTTCACAGAATATACTGTAAAGTGAATTGATTGTATATTTGTGGGTGAAACGCGGCAGCCAATTGAATACAGCAGTGTCCCACAAATAGTCATGGATTGAAGTGACCAATTAATTATTGTCTTTTTTTTCATTCTTGAGGGATTATTATCAGGCATGTGGAGTAAGGAAACTTGCCCAAGGTTTCACCCTGCTAGAATCGAACCCAGGTCTCTCGCTTGTAAGGTGAATTTTCTAACCACTGAGCTACAGGACTCCAGATATTACCTCATCATCATTGATGAAGTAATAAATGTTATGTTTATTAAATAATATTGAAGCAAAGTATTAAAATTACAGCATTTTATTATTTCTTCCTATTTTACTAGTAGCCAAGACAAGAGCATTACCATAGGAACTGAGACCTATTAAGTTGACCTGTCTTAGTGGGTGTTCCTGTGGTTGGTGAGAAGATTTTTTGTATAAGGTGGGAACTGTAGTCCATTCATAGATCGCCATGTGCAAGACTGCCCCTTCCCAGTGTGTTTATAATTCAGCACATCAACAGTAATTTTTAAAAAAATATATTTTTTAGTTAATGCATTGTTTTGCTACCTTAGGACTTCAGTTGGATTACAATCCATTAAGAAACTAAAAGAATGAAATATTTACAAAGTTCCAGGATACAATGATGAGGTAGGTTATAGCCTAAAATTCTCAAACAAATGGGAAGGCTTTGGTTGATGGGTTGAATTTTATGATGGGTTTCTTAACACATTTAAATCATCTATTTCATATTTAACACATCATCTCTGTTAAGAAACATCACAAACTTAATCTCAATGTTCTGAAAACCTTAATAAACACTCTAAGCTGCAACTCGAGATTGAAGAATAGCAAATATTACCTATAATTCCTTGCATTTGATATAGCGCTTTTCACGTCGGAGGACGTCCCAAAGCGCTTCACAGAACACACTGTAAAGTGAATTGACTGTATATTTGTGGGCGAACGCGGCAGCCAATTGCGCACAGCAATGTCCCACAAACCTGAAAGGTAACATCTGTATTGGTGAAAGTGCTTTGGAAGCATTATGCTATCAAAGCTTATCGGAGGAGCACATAGGCCATAAGGAGCCCAAATAGTAAGGGACTGTTATGTTCTACAGAATCCTTGACCATCTCTGTCTGCAGTTATGTAATAAGCAGCAAACACCATCTTAACCAGCAGTTTTTTCAATCGTCTCATTTTGTCATTAAATATGTTAATTGTATGTTTCCTTTGTTCTCTGAAACCTTTTTAATAAGTTCTCTTTGCAAGTTAGTTGCTCAAAGTTACATGTAGCTCTGCTTCATTTTTCACTTAGGTACTTGAAAAGGAAAAAAATGCAAGGATATGGGGAAATAACGGGGAAATGGGACTAATTGGGTAGCTCTTCCAAAGACCTGGCACAGGCACGATGGGCCGAATGGCCTCCGTCTGTGGTGTATTATTCTATGATTCTATGAGTCTATAATCCTTGCATTCACTAAACGATATGGAAAAATCCAGTTTTCACTGAACGATACTTAACTAATCCTTCAATTTAGTGTAATGGCTTATTACATCATTGAAATATCTCAAAGCACTTCATAAAATATTTTTTTAATTATAAAGTGCATTTACGATGTATTTGTACGTGAACAAGGCAGGCAATTTGTACATGACAATGTCCAAAAATAGCCATAAATAAATGACCAATTTTATCTGGAGGATTGCTACTAACACCTGAATTATCAGATGTCATCTTGCATGAGCCAGATTGACACCTAATAATTCTTCCCTATAGATATTGACCAAATAGATCGATATTATTAATAATTTTTATGTCGCTGGAAATACTTCCTGATAGCAATTACTGATAATAGATATTGTGAACAGAACAAATCCATTATTGACTAATGGACGAGGCATAAAGAACAGTAATTGTATTGTGACTATATACTATATTATTGCTGACAAGTCTTTCTTCTTTCGTCAATTACAACAACAACTTGCACTTATATAGCGCCTTCCATGCAGGGTAGCGTCTCTGAGCGCTTAACAGTGGCGGAGCCTGACTCCGAGTCAGGGGAAGTGGGAGGTGACCGTAAGCACGGTCGAACAAGAAAGTTTTCAGGCGGGGAAGAGAGGAGGCAAGGCGGAGGGATTGAGGGAGTGTTCCAGAGTTTTGGGGCATAGTGGCTGAAAAGATTATAATAACTTTCATTTATGTGGTGCCTTTCACAATGGGAGGGCATCTCAAAGCCTTTATCCTACTGTACCCCTGAATCCCACTGCATTGTGGAGAGTAGAAGAGGATAGTACTACAGTACTGCATGTGGGTCATTCAGGGGAACCACTGTCACTAATGCTGTCTCAAAGAAGCTTTGCCATGTTTCTACACAGGGATCTCTGCAGTTAGCCTCATTCATCACTGGATGAATTGCATCCGGGATTACAAAGCATATTATTTTGCTCCCCTAAATAAACTGAAATACAAATATTGTAAAATAATAGACTGCAACATGTAGAATACCTGGTGCAATGGGGTTTTCTCCAGCATACCACTGGTTTTGCAATGAAGAGGGCTGTTCCAGGAACTAACATCCTGGATGGGTTTGGCTGAATGGCACATTGTTGAGAACTGCAGATGAGAGATATCTGTACAGCACAAGCTGGAAATGAGAATGTGTTCCATTATGTAATGGTTATATATTGTGCCTAAAATGGAAGAAAAGTGTGATTTTTAGCACAAAAACTCACTAATGAGGAAAAATTCACCCTTGAAAATCAGATATGATAAATGTAACACTTAAAGCAGTGACAGTAATTTATTTTATATTCTGAAAATTACCTATTTTGATATGCAGCATTCTTAAAATTAATAGAGCTGCATATCTGTGACCCACAATCCAGGTCAACCTTATTGATCTTGATTGTCATTCCAAACACACACCTGATGTTGACAGCCCTGATAAATTAGTATAAAACTCCTTTGACAATACTTCAGATCTTCATTAGATAATTTATTTATTACAGAAATCCCAGAGGTACATATGCCAATATGCACACAAACACATTAAGATATAAAGTTGTGACAGTAATTGGATAAGTATTTAAATTCCATTGCTTGTTTATCTGATTCTGAAACAATTGCTTAGACCGCCAATTCCTTCCAGTGCATTCCAATCAAGTTTTAAAGCGACATTTTAAATAGGGGTTACTCACTTTCAGTTCTGTTTAGATATTGAATGATCAATATTCATTTGACTATTTACTTCTCCGTTTATTTAATGTGTAAACTGTAATTTCAGCAACTCTAGAACTTTGCTAAAGGGCCAATTTGGATTAATAGCTCTTTAAAATGTTTAATGATACATTTAATGTTTAATGGAGTGGAATTCACACCCCCAAATGAATGACTGTGGTTGTGTCATTATCTGCTTGTATAAATGTACTTTGAGAAAACAGTTGATCAGTTTCTGGCATATTTCCTTTGATTATACTATGTTCTTGTGGACTATTGTGCACCAAATCATCTGGCTCACTGATTTTAATGGGATTCTGATTATTGGGGAACAACTTGATAGTTGAGATTTTAATTGCTATGGATGTTTGCTGATTACTTGCCTTTAGTATAGAAAGCTTTGCCATCATTTTGGGCACTATTATTTCTATCTCATTTCATTAAGCACTATCCTTTATCCTCCAGTGGAGAGTTCTTTTTTAATGGTGCATTCCTTACCAGTTTTGCTACAAATGCACCAATACAGATTTCATGACATTGACCATTATTTTCCAGTTACCACGAGGTAGCAGATCAATTCACCAACAACAATAAATTACACTTATTTAGCGCCCTCGAAGAGGAAGGTATTTAGACGGGACTTGAAGGAGGCAAGAGAGGGGTTGAGGCAGAGGGATTGCAGGATAGAGTTCCAGAGTGTGGAAACAGAGGTGCTGAACCTGCAATGGTGAGGCAGGAAGTGCGGGGGACCTGAAGCAGGTTGGTGTCTGCTGAGCGGAAGGAACAGTCAGGCTGATATGGGGTTAGGAAGTTACAGAGGTAGGGGGAGAAATACTGGCGGGCTTTGAAGGTGAGAAAGAGAGTTTTGAACTCAATTCTCTGAGGGATGGGGAGCCAGTGAAGCTGGGCAAGGGTGGGGTGATGAGTTTGTGGAGCCTGGTTTGCGAGAGGACACAAGCTGCAGAGTTCTGTATAATCTGCAGCTTGTTGAAGAGTTGGGAAGTTCAGTGAGCAGGCAGTTGGCGTAGTCAAGCCAGAACATGATGAAAGCATGGATCAGGGTCTTGGTGGCCGGCGGTGAGAGGCAGTGGCGGAGGTGGCTAATGTTGCGGAGGTGGGGAAAGGCGGAACGGGTCATGGCACGAATGTGGGGTTTAAAGGATAGCTGAGAGTCAAACAGGCCACCGAGGTACTGTTTTGGCTGAGTGAGGTACAGAGTGCAGCCATGAATAGTGATACTGTCAGCGGTTGAGGTGAGGAGGCGCTGACGGATGTCAAGCAGGAGGGCCTCAATCTTCCCAACATTCAGCTGGAGGAAGTTTGCTCTCATCCAGGACTTGATGTCTGACAAACAATTAGCCAGGACATCAATGGAGGCTGGAGGCATCGAGATAGAGTTGGGTGTCATCCGCATACATGTAGAAATTGACCCCATGCATGTGGATGACATCGCCGAATGGAAGCATGTATAGATTGAAGAGTAGGGTACTGAGGACAGAGTCCTGAGTGACGCCGCATGTGACAGGCTAGAGGAGAAGCCGTAAGTGGACATGAAGTTCAGAAAAGGAAATCCCAGTTATATTATCTATTCTGAATCATTCTCCTGAATGTGTTTCAGGAAAGTTTTGCTGCACTGTATTTCGTTTCTGCACCACTTTTTAACTTAATTATTGAAAACGCAAAGTTACGTTTTGTATTAGTTACAGTAATAACAGAATTATATAATGTAGCCCCCTCCTTTTAAAGGTGATTTCAATAATCAGACTCAAAAATTAAATCAATGATATTTCAACCAGAGTTACAATTACTTTTAGAAATGATGCATGATGGAATCACAGAATTAGTACAGCACAGAAATGGGCCATTTGACCCATTTGTACTGGTCTTTTTCACCACAAAAAACACCTATTCTAAACTCGCTCTCCTATTTACTTCCCATACCCATTAATATCCCTTCTCTTTAAGCATTTATCTAATTCCCATTTAGAATAATTGGTGTCATCTAACAAACTTCTATACTGTTCCCCCAATTTTCTAGGTCCAAGTGCAACGTTATTACAAGTTATTACAAGTTGCCGCAACAGAAATTCCTGTTCAACACCACTGACTACATCCTCCATCAGAGGAACTTACTTTTATCCCAAATGTTTGCTTTATGCCCTCCAAGCCTCTTTCTATCTATATGACGCATCCCCCTTAAGTCTATGTGCCATATTGTTCAACATCAACATCTTAAATACAGCAAAACTCTGATAACTAGCCCCTGAGCTAAATGGTCAACCCAACATAACTAGTCATTCATTCATTCATTCATTCATTCATTCATTCATTCATTCATTCATTCATTCAGTAGCCTGGCTATTTGAGTACTTTCTAGATACTGTACTTTGGCTAACTAGTCAATTTTGTCATTTGAACTATTTCCCTTTGGATGATGAGTTATCAGAGTTTCACTGTAGTATGCTTGTGTGTCAAACTGGCTCAGTTGGTAGCAGTCTCGCCTCTGAGTCAGAGGCTTATGAATTCACATGATAACTTTGAACAGTTTAAGCTTACACTCTAGTGCATTGCTGGGGATGTATTGCTTTGTTTGAAGTACGGTCTTGCGGGTGACGCGTTAAATTGTGCTCCCAACTGCCTGCTGGGCGTTAAAGATATTATAGGACTTTTGGAAAAGAGAAGGCAGTTTCTATCAGTGTCCTGTTCAACAATCTTATAATCAAATAAAACAATCAAATAAAATTGGTCACTCACTTAATGGCTGTTTGTTGCCCACTGCTGTGAGCAAATTGGTTATCTTGTTTGCTTACAAATACAAAGTTGCTACACTTAATAATAAATCCTGTGCAGTGTTTTGAGACAGTATGTCCTCACAGCATGAAATGCACTACTATACATCAATGTAAGAATTAATATTATTATCTTATCAAAGATTTTTCTGCATAAACCTAATAAAGCTTTGGCTTTATTCGTCCTTTGTTATTTCTTCAAAGAAATAAGGTTACTCAACCACATTCGGACTTTTAGAAATCCATACTAATTGGTTCTAAATAGCTCATGTTTCTCCAGGTGTTCAGTAATTTCATCCCATGTATAGTCTCTAGATCACCAATAATCGGGCTTTCATTTCCAGGCTTATCCCTGTTTGTAGTAAAATATTTAGTATAACTGGGCATTGACCTATTCTATGAACAATTTTGAATGACGTGAGTCAATGTTTAGAAAAGCATTAAAAACACATAGATTTTAATGCTCTCCCAATTCATGAATTCCATCCTACACCAACATGATACATGATATAGTCATTCTGGTAGCTCTGAGAGTTGTTACAAGTTTAGTAACAAAATAGTGGAGCATAAGGATCTTGAGCAAAATACATTTGCTTCATTCATTTCCTCATGGGCATGAGTCCACATTTTGCACATAACACTCACTGCCTGAGAGAGACAGTGCAAATGCCAGACTGTGCAGCAGGTAGTGTGCTTGTCAGTCCATGGCTCACACATATTGATGTAAGCATAAAAAGGTGATTTACCTTGTTCATTTAACTCAAGTAATTCCTGGTGACTAACTTGTGCTGAGTGCTCTCTACTAGGATTTTATAATGAGGTAATGAGAAATATTAAGCACTGAACAAAAACAAGCAATCTTTGGTGATCCATGAGAGCTCACTTAGAGCAAAAATAAATTGCATTTCATCAACTCCAACATTTGCTAAGAAAAACTTTGATTCCAGAAAAACAGCCAAAACAGAAAATCAAGCAATTCCTAGCAGTATTTCCCGCTCCATATTATCACAAAGCAGTGACTCCCAGCTTGGAGTCTTCTAAAGGAAACTAGGCTGCGTTTAAACAAACGAGCAATAAATGATTTAAAGAAAGCAGTTATGAACTCCAGTTACTAATTCTGTTATAATGATGAATAATAAATTGAATGATATTCTGACCAGCTGACATTACTTTTGCCTTAGGCATCCATCCTAAAAAGAAGAGGTTGACTGGACGTTTTGAGCTTTTTGTTGTAAAGGAGAGGTGCGACAAGTATACTGAACTGAACGACCTAATTAAACAGAGAGAGCTGTTTGAAGATCAAGCCAAGGAAAGAACAACATTGTACAAAACAAGAAACAAAGAAATCATTCACCATTTGTGTGAGTAGTAATAATAGTTCACCGCCTAATTAGAATTTCAGAAACTATTCAGTGTTTATGTTCATCTGATCTCAATTGTTTTGCGGTGCCTGAAACTAACTATTACATGCAGGCTCCAATTCCTCATCAGCTACCTGAACACCCTCGAGAAAACCAAATATATTTTCTTTTGACCCCCACCCATCCCCAAACAATGTTTTCAGTCTGCCAATGAATAATACCATCCAAATGAATATTTGTGGAATCCTGTAGCATATTGTTTAGAGCGCTCGCCTCACGTGAGGCAAGTTTCCTTATTCCTAGTGGTAAGTAGGAACCCGGTTGTCAGTCAATTGGCGGATTGCTTTTCCAGGAGTAATAATCCATTAAAAAAATATATTTTTTAATAATAAGAATAATTTGATCACTCTTTGTATGACAAGGCTGTGCGCAGTTGACTGCCTTGTTTCGGCCACAAAATATTCAGTCAATTCACTTCACAGTACATTCTGTGAACTGCTTTGAGATGTCTCAAAGATGTGATAAGGCGCAATATCAAATGCAAGGATTATTATGATATTTATGATTGGGTCTGATATGTGATTGAGAATTTCATAAAGTAATGAATATGAATTATTCAATGTGGCAGAGGTCAACTTCCATCCCCGAATGACACCATTCCTAATACCAACATCACTAAAAAACAGGTTGCTTATTCAATTTCTGGCTTGTGGAACAAAGCTTTCAGCTGACGATTAACAGGATAGCATCTTTTTGCTAAACATACAATTTAGAGTAAGGTTGCAATCCTGCTAACTGGTAGCAGAAACCTGCAATTTAATGGATGGGGAATGCTGATCTAGATTGAGGGATATTGGTATTGAGAATGATGTTCAGGAGATCTATTTCAAGCACATCCAGTTAATTTTTATCTAATATTTTGGGAATTTTTATGTTTGAACCATATGTTAGACCCCTATATATTAGTCAGCCAGATTCAATTGGTAGCACTCGTGCCTCTAGGACAGAAAGTTATGGATTCAAGACGCAAGACCGGACTTTGAGTTTACAGTCTAGAATGACACTCCATTGAGCTGCTGAGGGTGTGCTACATTGTCAGAGGTCCCAACCTTGGGATGAGATGTTAAATCAACCACCTGCCTGTTCAAATGAATGTTAAAGATCCTTTTATATGTGACACTTTTCGAAAAAGAGAAGAGAGTTTCTCGCAGTGTCCTGGGCAACAATTTCCCAGATTAAATTGATCATTCATTTCATGGTTGTTTCCATGACATCGCTGAGCGCAAATTGGCAGTTGCATTTGCCTACAAATACACCGTTACTACACTTAACAAAATCCTTTAGGATATGTGACACATTCTTGATGTTATAGGCGCTATATCAAATGCAAGAATTATCTTTATTGAAAGCCTAATATCTGCACTTTTTGGAAGCAGTGCCCATTGTCGATATGAAAACAATACAGGTACAGATCTGTGCAATTTCATAATACGTTAATGTTAGGGCTATATAAAGAATACCACAAATTTTGTCCTATAATTCCCCTATGTTACTGGATGGCAGTATGATACCAATATGCTTCAAATGAAATAATATGCTGAGTAATTGTTGGAGAATTTCATATGTGAATAATTTGAGGGAGACATTTTATTTAACAAAATGTATCTTAACAGCAACTATTTAGTGCCAGTAGGTTGCACTTGTGAAATAGGAGTTGTTTTGCTTTTTAATGCCATTAGCTGACATCCAAGCTGTTTAATTTCTACAGTACTGCATTTAGTGCATGTTGGAAGATTGTCAATCCCACCTGTAGAATAAACCAAAGCTCAGTCATAAATCTGTTTTGAAGGGTATACTTTAGGAAAAAGATGTGTAATCCCTCCACCTTGACTCCTCCCTTGCTTCCTTCAAGACCTGTCTCAAACCCTCCACTTGGACCGTACTTTGATCACCCTCCTTTCCCCCGTTCTCCACCCTCTTGATCCAGACCTCCAGCTTGTGTCTGAAATACTGATTGTCCAGCGCCTTGGGACGTCCTTCCGATGTGAAAGGCACTGTACATATGTCATTTTGTGGTGGTTGTAATAGCTCAGGGGTAAGTTGGGTCTCAGTTGGGTAGCATGAGTTGAGGAACTTGAGGTGCATTCTCATTCCTATTTCACAAGCTATTCATTTACTAGTCTCTCACTCTGGCGTTGGGTATCTTGTCTTGGGGACATTAATGCCTTAGATATATTACATTGTTCTTTTGATGCAGTCTCTGTACTGTTGCTAAGTGTTGTTTGGCTTTTATTTGTCATTTATGGATTTAGAATGGAATCAATGCCACTGGCTACTGTGTGAATCAAAATTTACTCCCAGCCCATTTAAAGAAAAAAAATTTAATCCAAAAAGTTGTCAGTCATCTGACCACTCTCGGGTTTTAAAATGTATTAGAGCCGACTGTCTTCTGGTTATTTAATAGTTTTTAAAAGTGAATCTCCTTTGAGGCATTCTGTGTATGTTCTCGGTGAAATAAAGGGTAGGTGGGAGACATTACTAGAAAATAATCTTCTTGAGGAGCTTGAGTCCAATTTATTTTCATCTGAGTTGTGAGATGAAGTTATTTATTGATAATCTAGCTGAGCTATTTTTAATTGTAAAAATCAAACCTAATCTCTTGGTGTCATGTGTGGATGCCCGTGAAAGGCATTTCATTTATCTGACGGCCATTGTCACAGGTGACAACAGGGATCAGCACACATCGTTCACTGAGGGTGGAGCATCCTGACCACAGATTGCATTTGTCATGTAATCACAGCATTTTTACTGGAATTGAATCTGCAGTCGATTACTTGTTCTCTATATGAAAGTGGCCAGAGTTTCCTCTTGAAGGAAGAGTGAGCGTGTTTCTTTTTTCGTAAACCTTTCTATTCACAGGCCAGAGTTGCAGAAGAAGATGAAGCCATGAGCATTGATGAGAATTTCTGCACAGCTTTGGAATATGGCTTGCCTCCAAATGTAGGCTGGGGGGGCTTGGGATCGACAGGCTCATTATGTTTCTTACTGATACTAACATTAAGGTGTTATTGAAGTTTAATGGTCAGATTGTTCAGAATACATATTCTGGCATAGGAACAGCAACAAACAACAAGTTGCATTTATATAGCATCTTTCACGTCAGGAGGACGTCCCAAGGCGTTGGACAGTCGAGGGTTTGCACCCAAGCTGGGGGTTGGATTCAAGAGGGTTGGCAGTGGGAAGATGATCAAAGGCATGATCAAAGAGGAAGGTCTTGAGATGGAAGGAAGCAAGGGAAGGAGTGATGTGAAATTCTGTGGGATAGCATTCCAGCAGGTGGGGCATAGACACTGAAGGCTGGACTGAATCAGGCCAGTGTTTAAACTTAGTCCATAGACAAAACTACCTACGGTTGACACTAAACTGACAATTACACTCTGAGGAGCCACAAACCCTTCTATTGAAAATGGGGAGGATATCACTAAGGGACTTGGAATGACTGCTTGTCTGAAAATGGGATTGATATAACCCTAACTGCAGGGGTAGAGTAGTGGCAATTATACAACAGTAATCAATCTGTGGTGATGTTTCTCCACCTTGACATCTCTCAGTTTGTACACTGGAGTCACAGCAGAAGTGAAAGAGAGCAGAGACACAAATTTAAGGGACTCAAGGTGAATATACTTTAAATATTGTCTCTAAGGTAGCAGGATTTAATTAATAACCTTAAATCATGAAACTAAGTTTACAATAAAAAAACCCTCACACTTATCTGCTCTATCAATGAAATCATTCCCATTTAAGTTTATTCTGGCAATTGCCTTGAGTGTTTCAATTTCTATTAAAAAGGCAATGCATTAGCTAAGAAGTGAGATAGAGGGCAATAACTGCACAGTCAGTGAGAGAGAGAAAGCTGTGTAATTAATGAAGTATAAAATCCAAATCATTCAAAACTCTGCCGCCCGCATTCTCACCCTCACTAAACTCTGCTCCCCGATTACCCCAGTCCTTGCCAGAGTGCACTGGCTGCCTATCCCAGAGAGGATCGATTTCAAGATCCTCAACCTTGTATTCAAATCCCTGCACTCCTCTGCACCCCCCCTACCTCTCTGACCTCCTCTCTCCTCAAAACAGTACCCGTTGCCTTTGTTCCTCCAGGTCTGGGCTCCTCCTCATCCCCCGAGTCCTCTGCTCCACCCTCGGCTGCCGTGCCTTCAGCCACTATGCCCCAAGGCTCTGGAACTGCCTTCCTCACGCCCTTCGTCTCGCTCCCTCCCTTTCTATTTTCAGGTCTTTGCTGAAGACCTTTCTTTTCGACCGCGCCTTTGGTCACCTTCCTCCCCCTTCTCCTGGCTCGGTCCCGGGATCCGTTACTGTGAAGAGCTCTGAGATGCCGTCCGGCGTGGAGGGCGCTATATAAATCCAAATTGTTGTTGTAATAAACTGCAGAAAATAATAATTTAATCGTGTTGGGAAATATTTAGATTTTTTTGTAGCAACTATTCCATAACAACATTTTAAAGGAGTGCAATGTGGCAGTTATATCAGGAGGTTGTTATAGACTGAAGGCTCATGTAAATTTCTAGCCCTAGGATAGGAACAGTGAAAATGGAAATGGGAGAACAGACAGCATTGAAATAGTTATTGAGAAACGTTGATGAAAAGTCAAGGTCCATAGTGCAGGAAATTACCAAATTTGAAAAGAATGCAAGCAAGCGGAAAGCAGGCCCATAACTAGAGCAGCTGGAGAAAATGTAAACAAACCTGCATTATGATGAGCAGATAATATATGACTGTGGTATTTTCTTGAATTTATACTTCAATTTCAATAATATTCCTTGCATTTGATATAGCGCCTTATCATGTTGTTGAGATGTCTCAAAGCGCTTAACAGAATAAATTGTAAAGTATATTGTGGGCGAAATTTCAAGTTTGTGCCTTCTACAATTTATAGAAAAATGTTTAACAGCATTTGATGCATACTGTAATTTCTATGGTTCTGTGGTATGGTTTCCTTCTTTATGGAGCACTCAGACAGTATCTTGCGTGAAAGGTTCAACATGCTCAAAGGCTCAATATGCTCAAAGACTCAAATGCAAGTTGTTGTTGACTATACCCATCAATTGGCCTTGTAATCACAATTAGGTATCCATTATTCATTGTTTTAACAACTAAAGCTCCTTTAAAAGTTCCCTGCTCATTCTCCTACCAACAAACAGCTTCTCTTTCACTTGGGACTGCCCAGAGCACACCGGACAATAAAATTCTCCATGCTCAAAAAACATAGAAGTGTAGAAGGCCATTTAGTCCATTTTCCTATGTCGGATTTACTCATCCAAGAAGCCATCCATCTGAATCTCAATTCCCTGCTTGTTTCCTGTACTCTCTGAAAGCATTCCTCCATCACCATCAGTTCTGCTGTGAAGCCTGAGTTCCCTTTCTTGACTGACTTTATTTGTCCCATTTCCCTCCCTCCCACTTCTCTTGCTCATTATCTTTCTCTCTCTCTCTCTCTCTCTATATATATATGTATATAATTATGGTCATTATAATAGTGATGCTTTCATCTCTCTTTGCAGCTTATTTCACTTTTTTTTCTTGTATTTGCTTTGTTTCCCTCTTTGCTGGACTGAAGGGTTTGAAGTGTTCTGCAAATAATTACCAACTTGCTAACTCAGGACAGGCAGAAAATGTTACTGACTCACTTTTGTAATTGGTAATCAAATAGCTTGCTGTGCTAATTCAGCAAACACCCATTATTTTCTGCATTTAGAAACCAAGTCTGAGAGGGCACAAAGTGATGGGAGATACAGAATCAAAGAAACTAACCACTAAAATTGGAAGATTTTCCAGAGAAAATCTCAGCAACCGTTTTAAAAGTAGAACAAGATCACTCAGTAAAAGTTCAGACTAATCCAAAATCTGTCTGACCAATAGAAAGGCCATGCTGTGCACTGAAAAATTAAAAGTTATAATATTGAATATAAAAATATTCCAGGTGCAAACCCATTTTATGATTAAGTTTAAAAATGGATTTGTTTCACATTTTCATCTTAAGCAGCTTTGAAAAAATCAAACAGAAACAGGAATGATTTATTTAACAGCCCCGAAAACCAGAAGAAAAGCATCTTCAGGTAAGGCCAGACATCTTTGCCTGAATTATGTTGTGCATTGTATATCACAATATACAGAAATATAAGAGATGGAATGAGCTGTCCAACTAGAAAGAGAAGGGAGTTTTTCCCAGTGCTGTGGCCAACAATTCTCAGATAAATTGTCATTCACTTTTATGACTGTTTGTGGGACAATGCTGTGCATAAATTAGCTACTGCATTTTCCTACAAATACATGGACACAAGTACAGAAATTTACAGCAATTACATGTGAAGGGTTTTAAGATATTTCAATTTATAGGGGTAATAGAAAATACAGATTATTGTTAACATGCTCAAAAGGTTGAATGGCACACTCTTGCCATTTATTAATATTACTAGGGATGGCAGCATAAAGCTATCAAGAAAGATTGGACAATTTTAAGCTTTTAATCTGAAATTGAGACAATTGAGATGGAGAGAGATGGTTCAATTTATGAAGGGATTCAATAAGGTAAACATAGACTGTTTCCACTTGTTGGTGAGTCCATAACAAGCAGGCATAAAGTTAAGATACCCAGACCTAAATGAGATTTTGATGGGAACTCCTTTACACAGAGGGTGAATTGAATATGGAAGGCTCACATTGGGACTTTGAATTTACAGATTAGGCTAACACCCCAATACAGTGGTGGGGGAGCACTGCATTGTCAGAGGTGCTGTCCTCTGGCTGAGAACACAAGATCGTGTTTGCCTGTTCAGATGGATGTTGAAAATCCCCAAACTATTCGGAGGGAATGGATCTTCTCCTTGTATCTGCTTTACTAGCAGCACTGACAGAAACTCCAGGGTGCTTTCTGGGAAGCTCCGAAATAGGGCAAGCATAACAGGGAAAGCATAACATAATTTACAATCACAATTTACCAGAAACATTTTTATTAATAGTTCTTTTGCATTGCACATTTGAATTCTTTTTTTGCAGGGGATCCTGTATCCTACAGAATTGTTACCTCGGCACTGGCTATAAAACTGTTTCCAATAAGTTACCATCTCTGATTCCACAGTGTTTAGAAACAACATATTAATGAACACCGTTGCACGGTCAATATTTTCAATTCCTCTTCTGAATAAAAGTGTTTCTCATTTATGAATGTTTGACTTTAGAACCTGAGTGTGGTTCCTTATATTGGCATGAATGCATCTGCAGTGACTGATTACTTATTCAAACTGCTCTTTGATTCTGAGTAATTAATTCAGTCTGCTAATGCAAGACAACATCTGGTTTCTTGTGCTGAATGGAAGAGTTTTTTCAGTTCCTTTACCGGTTGTCTTCAACTATAATGGTCCTTTTTGGATAGGTGTCAAAATCCACAAATATATAACAAAAGTCATATCTTCCACTTTCTGGGTTCTGCAAAAAACAAAACAAAGGAAGAATTAGATTCACTGTTTTGCTTTCTTGTATTTAAAAATAATTGGAAGAAAAGTAATGTTCTGTGCTATCCTCTCCTAATTGGCTTCCTTGGTTATTTTTTCCATGAATATTTCACAATACACAAAAATCCCTGGCTGGATTTAAAATAGGTACAAAGCAGCTCTCCAATAGCCTTGTGGAGAATGGTCTTGTGAGTAACGGCACTGCTCTGTGTGGCAGTAGGGCATGCATGTTAAATCTAGGTTTTCGAGGGGAGGCTATTCTTAGCTGGAGCAGCACTTAGGGGCATGATGATTGAACTCGCTACGTAAAACAATTTCTCCTCACATACCCTCTTTCTTTTAACAACTATTTTAAATCGGTGTCCTCGAGTTACCGAGCCACCCACCAGTGGAAATAGTTTCTCCTTGTTCACCCTATTGAAGCCGCTCATAATTTTGCAAACTTCTATCAAGTCGCCTCTTAACATTCTCTGCTCCAAAGAGAATAATCCTAGACAAATTCACTTTTGTCAGTTTGTTTTAAAGTCCGACTTGTATGAAAACTTGTATCCATACTCAAGAGTATCCAAACTTGACTACAAAGATTGCCACATGGAAATTTTCCTTTGTCTGGAATGGAGTACACACTCCCCTGGTCCCCTACAGTGGGATTCATTTAATAGTGACCAAGAATTGCTAAAATGGAATCCTGAGAGTACCAAATAGGAAATGACCCCTATTTATAAAATGTGTGCAATCCACTTTCATTATTAAAATAATGCAATCAGTTCTTTTGGCTTGAGGAATATAGTACAAAAGTAGGGAAGCAATGTTAAATTTACACAAAACTTTTGGAGTATACTTTTTGGAGTTCTGGTCCCATACTGAAGCTAGGATATTGTAACATTGGAGAGAATGCAGTGTTGATTTACTAGGATGTTACCAGGACTATCACAAAAAATTTGCACAGGTCAGAGCTTTTTGTTCTGGAAATGAGATGACTGCGGGGGAACCTTCTATATGCAGAAGGTGGTGAGAATGTGGAACTCACTGTGAGAAGCTGTGATTATAGCAGAAAGCACTAATCCATTTAAGGGGAAACGTGTTGCTTATTTGGAGGGGTGCAGGCTCCTGTGCACTGTATCATGAACAACGACAACCTGCATTTATTTAGTGCCCTTCACGCGGGTAGTGTCTTGGAGCGCTTAAACTGGTTGGGCCGAGTGGCCCATTTCCCTGTTGTAACTTTCGATGTAATTCCCAGGATTCCCAGTTAACATTCTGAGTTGCTCTTAGGGAATACCATTGTGAGTCTTCTGTCTTCCTCAGTTTTCTCCTACCCACCCCCAGCAAAAGTTTGACTCAATGTTTTTCTACAAGTGTGTATTAACATTTGTGGTTTCATTTTTGTGATGGGGCAGGAGCTTGAAAAAAGGCTGAAATTTTAAATTATTAGTGAAAGATGAACAAACCTATGATGCACCAAACAATACAATGAAAGGGAAATCAACAAGCTAACCTCTTTGGCATCTAAGTGCACTGTTCCTTTTATAGGCTCGATGCCTTCAATGTAAAACACGAGTTGAATATGTTTAGTGCCATTCTTTATGTATTCCCTGTGGCTGCAAGGCAAGAAAAGAACAATATTATATAATAGTTTAATACACTTCTATTCCAGAGATTTTCTGTTAAACTCTTCTATGCTAGAAATATTCTGGACCACATGTGCCCGTGGGACAGGCTCTAGAGGCAAAGTGATTGATTTGTACTGGGCAAAAGTGGAAACAGTCCGAAGCACCAAGATTAAAGTCACCCTAATGTATGTTACCTTACCAGATCATAATCAAGGCCATAACTACAGCCATCATCTTGATTCATATCCTTTGTGTACTGCCTCAATAATGCCAAACTAACAATTTCCCCATACTTCAGCAAAATTTACTCCAGCATATTCGATCAATCAGACAGCTTTTATGATCACTTTATTTTTTTGGCTTCAGGCTGAAACTAAAGAAAATCTATATTATACTATTAACATAATTTTCAGTCACTCACTATAACCTCATATAATGCCAGGGCTCATAAAGTTCAAATACCACTTGGGATCCAGTATTATTTTAAAATATGGACCAGTGCAACAGTCTGGTCCTGGATTGTTGAGTGGTGCTATAACTACTTTTTATACAAAAGTAAATTATATAATTTTGTATTCCAGACACTTCTATTCCAGAGAATAGAACCCACGCAGTTCATATACAGCAGCACATAGTTACATTAATAATAATAATCCTTGCATTTGATACAGCGCCGTCATAGAATCATAGAATTATATAGTACAGAAGGAGGCCATTCGGTCCATCATGCTTGTTCTGGTTCTTTGAAAAGAGCTATCCAATTCAATCCCACTCCCCCGCTCTCTTTTCATAGCCCTGCAAACTTGTCCTCCCCAAATCTATATCTATTTCTCTCTTAAAAGTTGTTATTGAACCGGCTTCCACCACCCTTTCAGGCAATGCATTTCAGATCCGAACAACTCACTGTGTGAAAACATTTCTCCTCACCTCCCCTCTGTTTCTTTTAACAACTATTTTAAATCGGTGCCCCGGGTTACCGACCCACCTGCCAGTGGAAACAGTTTCTCCTTGTTCACCCTATCAAATCCCCTCATAATCTATTAAATCATCTCTTAACCTTCTCTGCTCCAAGGAGAATAATCCTAGCTTCTCTAGCCTCTCCTGATAACTGAAGTCCCTCATTCCTGGTACGATCCTGGTAAATCTCTTTTGTAACCCTCTACAATCCCTTGACATCCTTCCTGAAGTGTGGGGCCCAGAACTGAACACAGTACTCTAGCTGAGGCCTAACCAGTGTTTTATAAAGGCTCATAAAACGTCCTGACTTTTGTATTCTATACCCCTATTATAAAGCCTCGTATCCCGTATGCTTTTTTTTAAAAAAACAACTTTATCTACCTGCCTTGCCACCTTCAAAGATTTGCATATATGAACTCCCAGGTCTCTCTGTTCCTTCACCCCCTATAACATTGTACCATTTAGCTTATATTGCCTCTCCTCATTCTTCCTCTCAAAGTGCATCACTTTGCATTTCTCCACATTATACTTCATCTGTCCATTTTACCAGTCTGTCTATGTCCTCTTGCAGTCTGCTACTATCCTTCTCACCGTTTACTACTTTTCCGAGCTTAGTATCACCTGCAAACTTGGAAACTGTACTCTCTACACCCAAGTCCAGGTCATTTATATAGATCAAAAACAGCAGTGGTCCCAATACTGACCCCTGTGGGACACCACTGCACACTTCCCTCCAGTCAGAAAAACAACTGTTCAGCACCACTCTCTGCTTTCTGTCTCCCAGTCAGTTCTGTATCTATGCTGACACTGTCCCTTTAATACCATGGACTTCTATTTTGCTTACGTCTCTTATGTGGCACTTTATCAAACGCCTTTTAAAAATCCACATAAACTACATTAACTGCACTACCTTCATCCACCCTCTCTGTTACTTTATGAAAAAGATGCCTTATCATGTCTTTGAGATGTCTCTAAGCACTTCAAAGAATATTCTATAAAGTTGACTGTATATTTTGTGGGTGAAACGTGGCAGCTAATTGTACACATCAGTATTTCACAAATAGTTGTGGATTGAATGACCAAATTATTATTTATTTATTTTATTGAAGGTATTCTTACCCCCGAAAAGCGATCCGCCAATCAACTAAATATCGCGTTCCTACTTACTGCAAAGTGAACAGAGACATGTGGAGTAAAGAAACTTGCCCAACGTTTCGCCCTGCTGGGAACCGAACCCAGGTCCTCTCGTTTGCTAGGCAAGTGCTCTAACCACTAAGCTACAAGACTCCACTTTAATAAGATACCATAAAACAAATCATTAGATGGAAACCACTTTATAATGCAGTGTCTCAGATCCCCCAAAATATTAGTCGCATTGTCCACAAAGCAGCCATTGGTCCAGTTTCTGGGTCATCTGATGTCACTTCCTGGCCTCTACCACCTTTCCTGGCAAACTGTCAGTCATAATTTAACCTCTGTGTTAAGAAAAACTTCCTGGTACCTGTCCTGCAATTTCCCTTTACAACTCTAAACCTATGTCTTCTTGTTCTACCAACTTGATGCATCTTAAAATACTGAGGTTTTTCTTTTCTTATCCCAGTTAAAATTTTATTCACCTCTATGAGGTCCCCTCAGAGTCATCTTCTCTCAAGACTGTAGAGCCCTAGCTGATTCCTCTAACACTGAGGATCATCCTCGATGCTCTCTCTGCACTGTCTCTAGGTCCTGAGCAGCCCCTTAATGTCGCAGTGACCAGAACTGCATGCAATAATGAGAGTTAAAATTGGGCATTCGTGCATGACTGTTTGTAGGGTATTTCTGTATGCAAATTGGATGCCACATTTGCCTATAAAATACACAGTCACTACTCCTTATAGTAAAACCTGTGAAGCACTTTGAGAGGTCCTCCTGATGTGAGGGAATCTATAACAAATGCAAGAATTCTTCTTAAGATGTGTTTTTGAGTTTACCTGACATGCCGTCGTCTACCCCGTCGAGTTGTCTCTCCATAACCTTTTATAGGTCCGCCCAACGCTCCAATTATCTGGCCAAACAAAACAAAAATAAAAATCTAACTACGAATATTTAAAATATCATTACACGCATCAGAATTTTTTTTTACAATTCTGCCTTAAACTAGAATTTTATACTTCATAACTAGCTGTTATCAGTGTCGCACTTTGAACCATAGAATGTCACAACAACAACAAAAAATTACATTTGTATAGCCTTTCACGTCAGGAGGACGTTCTAAAGTGCTGAACAGTCAGGAATCCATACAGCATAGAAACAGCATAGGTACAGGACATTTAGTCCATCAAATCTGTGATACAGCTCATCAAAGAGGAAACCAATAATTTGTTACCTGATTTATCATAAATTTGCTGTCATTGGAAATACATGTGCACTGATACAATTATAAATGCGCAAAAGCATTATACATAAACAGCATATGATCAAGGAGAGACAGACAGACACACTATTCATTGGGGGGAACTTATACAATATTTATACAGTGGTGCAATATATCATTAGATGTCCTGGAAGTTTCATTATAACAGGTCTGTGAAAAAAAGACTACCAATCCTGATTCTGGGTTGTTAGTTATTGACCCTCCTTCCAACTTCCGGCTTGCACAAAGCTGAAACGTCCGGGCTGGAAATGTAATAGTAATCCTTGATTTGATATAGTGCCTTAACTTTAACTGTGCTTACGGCCACCTACACCCCCTCCACTGGCTCGGAGTGGCTCCACCACTGTTAAGTGCTCTGAGACGCTACCCTGTGTGGAGGGCACTATATAGATGCAAGTTGTTGTTGTCATCACATCTTCGAGATGTCTCAAAGCGCTTCACAGAATATACTATAAAGTGTAGTGGCTGTATATTTTGTGGGTGAAACCCGGCAGCCAATTGCATAACCCCAGGTCCACAACATTCCTTGAGTTTTGACCAACTCATGCTCTAGTGAGGCACTTAGTAACAATGTTGACCTGAACTACACAAAACAATTACCAGCTCCTCCATCTTGTAATTGTGAGTTACTATTCAAACAAATTACAATACACAGACAAATAATTGCACAAAGAAACACTGAAAAATACTTATGGCCTGAAACATCAATTGGGTGGGGATTGATTTAACCCAGAATGTCACTGTGCATGTGAAAATTGACAATACTCTATGTATTTAAGGCATCCAAGACACTACCGTTGTATAAATATAAGTTGTTGTTGTTGCCTGTATGTACCTGGAATGGTCACAAGCAAATGAAGTTTAAGCCACAATGCTCCTCCTCTGTGAAACATTTTTAACATCTGTTTTTGTCTTTCTCCACCAGTTCTGCCTTCAAAAACTATTTAAATATGAATCTCTGGCTGTGACTTTGATCATCATCAGCAAATTCCCCTTCCTTTTGTCCCTTCCTTAGTGATTTACAACATCTGTCAATCACTCGAGACATTCATCCCACATAAAAGATGCTATATAAGAGCAAGTTTTTCAATATAAATCAATGCAAGCTATTCATCCTTCAGCCTTGTAATAACAGGCACAAGGAGCAGGGAGCAGGCACCCTGAATAACAGCAATAGATAGCAAGTACGTTGCAAACACCAGTTAGGGAGCAGGTACCTTGTAATAACAGATAGGGTACAATTACCTTGTAACAGCAGAGGTAGGGACCAATTTACTTGAGTGAATCTCTGAAAGTCATATTGTTATATTTTATTTAGTTTGGATGCTGACGTATTTTGAATTTCAACAACAACAATTTGCACTTATATAGCACTCTCCACGTAAGGTAGCATCTCAGAGCGCTTAACAATGGCGGAGCCTGTCTCCGAGCCAGATGGAAGAGGTGACCGTAAGCACGGTTCGAAAAGGAAGGTTTTTCAGGCGATACAAATTAATTTCAATTCTACGATACACACAATTACACTTTACAGAGGCATGAATTCTCTTAAGAAGTTATTTTATTATTTTCCTCTTTATCTACTAGTGCCTCTGCTTCTCCCAGTGAAGAGGAGACCAGGTTTCAAAATGAGCAACGTGTTAAAGATGACAACTTAACTTCCAAGTGAGCAGCTCTATAAAACTATCAATTAAAGCATTTCTGAATATTTTTAACTATTACCCTGCTAAATGGACATCAAAATAAACAAGACAAATCAGAAAATATGTTTTCACCCAGAAGGTATTTAACAACTGGAACAGGTCATCATAAGTATAGTCGAGGCCAGTGCATTAGACTGATTCAAGTAACAGTTTGAACCTATAATGGAAGGATGGCTGAATGGGTATTCTGGAAGAATGAGATCAAATGAGAAGGGCCTTCTGCTCCACCCTGGACAAGCTCCTGCTCATCCAGAACTCAGCAACCCTATCCTCTCCCACACCAAACCCAACACTCCCATCCTTGCCAGGCTCCATTTTCTCCCCGTCTCCCTGTGAATCATTATCAAGGTCTTCACCCTGATCTTGATATTCCTCCATACCCTATCTCTGCAATCTCCTTCAGTGCCGCTCTCCTGCCCGTTCCCTTCACTTCTCGGTCAGGCTTGCTGCACATCCCTTACAAGCTCCATAACACCATCAGTGGCCAAGCCTTCAGCCACTTTCAAAACTCTTTTCAAAAACTTGGTACTTGATGTTTTTCCCTAACAATTCCACACATGTGCTTTGAGTCTTTGTTTATTTTATAATTCACAGATGTTTATTTTGTCAGGTGCATTGCTCGAGCCAGAAGATGATGAGGATTTAACTCTGAGATCACGATACAGTGAGCGACGGAGCTTGTGTGGGTGTAACTTACTCCATCTAATGATCTTGCCAAATCCCTTGGCTCAGGCTCTGTGCTGCTGCCATCTGTTCAGACGTTTCTTCTTTCAAATATTAAAGAGTTTGAACAGACCTTGGATGACTCAGCAAGTTTATTTAGTGGATAAACCAGAAATATATTCACATACATGTACACGAGAGCCTCATTATAAACACTGGGTCCATAAAATCACAATCGGCAATAAAACAGGCGTCATAGTCGACACTTCTGCATTCAAAATACACCTACAAAGCATATAGTCACTATACTTCACAATAAAATACATACTTTGTGAGACATCCTTTTAAAATGAAAGTCACTATATCAAATGCAACAATAACTGTTATTTATTTTTAACTTCAGAAGTCAGCGCCCTTCAAAATACTGGACAGCTTTTTACATGCTAAAACAAAACTGAATTATCTAGTTGCCACCAATTCATTTCCTGTGCTATGTTTCCAGCTTTCGCTGTGCAATTTGGATTTTTTGGTAAGTAAATATGAGAGAGAGAAAAAAGCAATGGTTGTAACACAGCTCTAAAATCGCAAAGTCACAACCAATCAATCACTTCTCTCGATTCTGAAAAACATCCAGTTTTCATCCCTTCTCTATCTTTGTCCTTTAAGTATCCTTTTAAAGAAAAAAATAATACGTCCAATTATTTTTCTATTTTTGCTTCTTATTTGGCATATGCTTCTACATGCCCTGGTTTGACCTCCTCATGCTAGAATGTGGTTCTACAGGCACTGGTCACCCTCCGATACCTGCTCCAAGTGCTCACATCTCACAAAGCAGCAAGTCCTGCTAGGCCACTGGTACCTACCATCCCCTCGTGAGGGCTCAAACAGGCGCTTGTCGGATGTTGAATAACCGACTACTAAGAACATAAGAATTAGGAGCAGGAGTAGGCCATTCGGCCCCTCGAGCCTGCCCCACCATTCAATAAGATCATGGTTGATTTTCTGACCTAACTCTAATTACCTGCCCTATTCCCATATCCCCTAATCCCTCTAGTTTTTAAAAAATCTATCAGTCTCAGACTTGAAAATGTTCAAGGAATTGACTATAGCCTTGGGGGTGAGGAAGTAAGTGGGGTCTCCTTAGAGCTGAACTGGCTCCAACGTAAAATGCTTGGCAATGGAATGTCGGAATCAACCCAGCCCTCTATGGCAGTCTCCCTCGGAAGTCCAGTTCCTGAGCCAGGTGGTTCCGCAATATTCCTGGCTCATCGACAGGACCTGGAAGGGCAGACCAGTCACTGGGGGCAGACAGCTGTCCCATTTCGCTCCTGTTAACCCTGCAAGGTTAACAGGAGCTAAACAGGACAAAACCCTAACGGGTCGGGTTGTCCACCCTAGCCATTAGGGTTTTGGCTTAGTTGTAGGAGGACACTGTTGAGATTAGCTTCTCCTCAACCGGCTGCCACTTATACGCACAACCAGCAGAGGGGGCCAAAGAAGGATGAGAAGCAGGAATTCTCTCTGGATTTCTAAACAGAAGTTATTCTGCGAAAGACTGATAGTTTGCTAAAGAGGAAGACAAAAAACAAATGTCTGGCAACAAGTAAATCTACAGAATGGGGTTCATTATAAGGAAATGCTGTCAACTTCCACACAAAACAGTGATTGATATGGAGCTTTAATGATACATTCAAATCACAATGCAGAACTTTAAACTAGCATACCTCTGGATGGGCTCTACACTTTTCCAAAGCAGCTCCGTATATTTTGTTGGGACTTGAGGAGGAGAACAGTTCTTTAAATATCACATAGAACAATCCACCTGCAATGACAGAAGTTTACTTTAAAGGGGAAGGAAGAACACTGCATGGGGAAGAGGTAGTATTTTTAGTTTGAAGGACTTATTTCATCCCAACTCATTAATGGCCTCCAAGTCACTGATGATTTATAGGAAATATAGTACTTCTCTTAAAGATTGCCGGTGCGTAAACACAAATATATACCCATAAAAGAGAAATATCTTACCAGTTACGGCAATCCCAACTACCACTACGGCGAGATAGGTGAGGTCTCTTCCAGCTTCTTTCACTGATGGTACAGAAGAATTTAAAATAACTTTGAGCACATTCTGTTGTTTCATAGCATCAATGCTACCCTAACAACAACAACAAATTTAATTTGCATGATGCCTTTCATGTCGGTACTGGCTTCTTATAATAACAACCATGATTATTTTCT
The DNA here is from genome assembly GCF_018977255.1 of Callorhinchus milii. NCBI lineage: Eukaryota > Metazoa > Chordata > Chondrichthyes > Chimaeriformes > Callorhinchidae > Callorhinchus > Callorhinchus milii. The sequence continues at coordinate 93,516,546 of NW_024704743.1, read as the reverse complement.
TAGCACAACAAAAACATGCATTTACAAAGCAATCTTCATATAGAACAATGTTTCGGAATGCGTTACAAAGGCGACTCCATGGGGGTGGGGGGACGGGAGGAAGAGTTGACCATAGTCATGATCAGAGGTAGGTTTTAAGGCTGGACTTGAAGAGCACAACAACAACAAATTACATTTGCATAGCCAAATAGAGAGGGGCAAGATGGAGGGGCTTGTAATGACAGTGGTGCGTCACCTGTTCATGTATAAAATCTAAAGGAGATGAAGTAAAACATTGAACGCAACGCTAGACATGCCGGAGACAAAATACTAAGACAAAATAACATGCTAAAATATACAAATTGCAAGCCTATATAAAGACAAAGGCAGGATTCCTTGGGACTGAGGTTTGGAGTGTCGAGATCTTGTAGGTCAGTGGTTAGAGCAATGGCCTTCCAAGCAAGAGACCTGGGTTCGATTCCCGGCAGGATGAAACGTTGGCCAAGTTTCCTTACTCCAGACGCTTCTGTTTACCTAAAAGTAAGTAGGAACCCGGTTGTTAGTCGATTGGCGGATTGCTTTTCCGGGGGTAATGATCCCTCCAAAAATTTTTTTAAAAATTGGTCACTTCAATCCACGATTGTTTGTGGGACACTGCTGTGCGCAATTGGCTGCCATGTTTCGCCTACAAAATATACAGTCAATTTACAGTATATTCTGTGAAGCGATTGAGACTTCTCAAAGATATGATAAAGCACTATCAAATGCAAGATTTATTATATTATTATTATCTAGTGATAGGCCTAATCTGACTCCAGACAGCTAAACCCGATTCTCCCAGGGTTCTACGTTTTAGCTGTCCTTGCTAAAGATCAGAAAGATTACATAAGTGTGCATTTTATTAGTTGTATTGTTCAAAAGAAACAAGAGGCATATAAGAAACGCGTGTTGTTGAAATCCTAATTGTGAATTTTGAAGTATTCTTATGGACTGTAATCTCAGAGATTAGCTTGAACTCAAGCCCATGCACAAACATAACCTGAGTCTTATAAAAGATGGAAGAAAGGAGTCCCAGAGGTTAGAGGCATCCAATTGGAAAGTTTGGTAACCAATGTTTCTTCTAACATGATTCATCAAAAACAACAACTTGCATTTACATAGCGTCCTTCACACGGGGTAGCGCATCACCCTGGCTCGTCCGACAACGAGCCAAGGGGAATGGGAGTGGGGGAGGTGACCGTAAGCATAATCAAAAGAAGATCTTTAAGTGGGATTTGAAGGTGGGGAGGGAGGAGGCAAGACAGAGTGATTGAGGGAGAAAGTTCCAGAGTTTCGCGGCATAGCGGCTGAAGGCACGGCAACCGATGGTGAAACTGAAGGTACGAGGGACAAATAGGAGGCCGGAGCCAGCCCAGCGGAGGCAGCAGGTAGTGGAGTGGGGCGTAAGCAGCTCAGATAAGTAGGGAGGTGTGAGGGAATTAAGTGATTTGAAAACGAGTGAGAGGATCTTGAAGTTGATCAGCTCGGTGATTGGGAGCCAGTGGAGCCTGGCAAGGACTGGTGTGATGGAGGTAAAGAGTTTCAAGTGGATGAGTATCTGGGCGGTGGAGTTTTGAATTAATTGGATTTTGTGTAAGGTGGAGCTTTGGAGACCAGCGAGGAGGGCATTGAAATAGTCCAGTCCAGAAGTGCCGAAAGCGTGGACAAGGGTTTCAGCTGTGTGGGTTGTGAAGTATGGACAGAGGCGAGGGATGTGGCAGAGATGGAAAAAAGCGGTCCTGGTCAGAGAACGGATGTTAGAAAGGAAAGCTGAGGACCGAACCTGACACCTGAGTTGCGAATGGGTTTGGAGAATCTGAGGGAGAGCCCGGGGAGGTTGAGGATTTCAGACCTACAGAAGAGAAGACGTTGACAGGAGCCAAAGAGTATGGCTTCTGACTTGCCGGCATTCAGCTGCAGGAAATTTGCGCTTATCCAGGCCTTGATGTCCATCAAACAAGTTGACAGGACATCAGTAGACTGGAAGTCGCAGAACTTTCCAATCGGTTAATAAAGCATGCTGAAATGAAACCCACAACATTACCATCAGTTGAGATAATTATATTTGCATTTGGTATAGCATATTTCAAGTTTGGAGATTGTTTCAAAGTGTTTCACAGAATATATTATAAAGTGCAGTGGGTAGTATTTGTAGGCAACTATAATAGTCCATTTGTGCACAGCAATGACTCACAATAGCTATGAAGTCAACGGCCAATTCTATTTTAGGAATTATTGGCCAGCACATCGAAAAATTCCCTTCACTTTTCAAATAGTGCCAAGGGATTTTAACATCTACCTGAAAAGACAGATGGAACCTCGGTTTAATGGCTTATCTGAAGAAGAGCACCTACAATAATTCAGTACTGAAATTGAAGCATCAGTCCAGAGCATATGATTTCAAAGTTCCATCACAAGCTGACAAACTTTTCCATTAACTTCTATTTTCCTGGAATGAGCTGTTCTACATAGCAATTACTGTATTCTGTGATAGTCTTTAATCCTTTGGTATGAATGTCATGCAATAATCAGATTGAATATCCTAGCTGTATAATAATAATCCTTGCACTTGATATAGCCCTTTTCACGTCTTCCAGACATCTCAAAGCGCTTCACAGAATATGCTGTAAAGTGAATTGACTGTATATTTGTGGGTGAAATGCGACAGCCAATTGTGAACAGCAATGTCCCACAAATAGTCGTGGTTTGCAGTGACCAATTTATTATTATTTTTTTCTTGCGGGATTATTATCAGGCATGTGGAGTAAGGAAACTTGCCCAAGGTTTCGCCCTGCCGGGAATCGAACCCAAGTGTCTCGTTTGTGAGGTGAGTGCTCTAACCACTGAGCTACAGGACTCCTGAGCTATATCTCACATGATACCCAGCAGCCAACAATGAAAATCATCCTTGACCCCCAAATTATGTAAAATACATGGAAACTGCAATAATCTGAATTTAAAGTCCTCAGCAGTTCAGAATGTGCATTATCTCAGATTTAGTTACATTAAATCTATTAGTTCCTCCTTGGTCAATATACCAATGCTAAGAGGAATAACTTGTCCTGATAGTTTTGTATGTATCATCCGCACAATACAGTAACATCAACAAATGTTACATTGTTACTAAAAGTACCTTAAGACAGTTATGAACAGCAGGGATCCAGAACAACAACAACAACAAAATTACATTTCTATAGTCTTTCATGTCAGGAGGACATCCCAAGACCCTGAACAGTCAGTGTTTCAGACCCGAGCTGCGGGTTAGGATCAGGGAAGGTGGAGGGTGGGGGGTGGGTAGGGAAGGAGGGTGATCAAACGCACGGTTGAAGAGGAGGGTCTTGAGATGGGTCTTGAAGGAAGCAAGGGAGGGGGTGAGGCGGAGGGACTGCGGGATGGAGTTCCACAGGGTGGGGGCAGATTGGCTGAAGTCTCACGCACCAATGGTAGAACGGGCGAGGAGGGGGACATGAGGTAAGTTGGAGTCCTATAGTTAAACTTGCTTTTAATCCATCGCCAAACAGCATTCTCTATTTCAGAGGTTCCCAAACTTTTTTCTGCTTTCCCCCCACTTCGGAGATTCTTGTTCCATGTGCCCCCTCTTTCTAAGAAACAGTATTTTTGCACAGAACATGCAGATTTTATTTTCTCGGCTAATATAGCAAATTGTTTAAGCAGAAAGCAACATAAATGGAACACTAACACTACTCTACTGTTGAATAAACTTGCACATAAACGAATACTGGATGACTCACCTTTGTTTCAGGGAGTAGGATAAGCCTATTTTCTATCAAAAAATTCTTAACCAGTCAGATATCTCCAAAAGTTTCAAGTGGCTGATGCAGAATGCAATAAAAAAAACTTACCTCTGAGTGCGGGAAGCAACTGGGCTGTGTGCGAACCTGCACCAGCCTCGCAAGAACACTTGTAAGATTAAATAATAATAATCCTTGCATTTTGATTTGTAAATGCGAGAAATGTACCGGGACAGCGGATTTGGGGGGTCAAAACGGGATTGTTGGAAGATATGCAGTCAGGTCCTCGCACCCCCGATAATCTTGTTACTTCCCATCACACAGGGGATACTGGTTAAGATCCTGGTCCTCACCTTCAAAGCCTTCCGTGGCCTTGCTCCGCATTACCTCTGCGACCTCCTAACCCCCTACCAATCTGTCCATTCCCTCCGCTCAGCGGGCTCTGGCCTGCCTTCAGGCACTCCTGCCCCCACCCTGTGGAACTCCATCCCGTAGTCCCTCCGCCTCGCCCCCTCCCTTGCCTCATTCAAGAACCGTTTCAAGACCCTCCTCTTCAACCGTGCCTTTGATCATCCTCCGTCCCCCCTCCCCCCCGCCCTCCATCCTCCCCAATCCCGACCCCAGCTCGGCTCCGAAACGCTGACTGTCCAGTATCTTGGGACGTCCTCCTGACGTGAAAGGCGCTCTACAAATTTGTTGTTGTTGTTACACCCCTCGGGGGGGGGTTAAGCACTCCACAGTTTACACCCATACACTATATGCTTTCTGTATAACTGGCAATGCGTTCACTTTGAGGTATTAAAGTTTTGAGAACAAAATACTCGTCACTACATCTTACAATAAATCCCGTGAAGCGACTTTCTCCCGATGTGAAAGGTGCAATATCAAAATGTGCGGAGTACCAGAAAGGGGTAATGGTGAAGGGGCAGAGCCTTCAACCATCTGATAGACTGGTGAAACAACAACTTGCACTTACAGAGTGCCCTTCATGCAGGACAGTGCCTCAGAGTGAGGTCTTGATAGGCTGAATGGCCTCCCTCCCGCTGCCCTGCATTCCTACTTATTTAATGCTGACTGGACTGCGTACCTTCAGGAAGGGTGAGAGGTTTGAATCAAACATTTGGCCACGATATGACCAGCACTCCCACTATTGTGGAGTCCTGTGGCTCAGTGGTTAGAGCACTCGCTTTGCAAGTGAGAGACCCGAGTTCAATTCCAGGCAGAGGGCGAAACCTTGGGCAAGTTTCCTTACTCCACACAGAGCCTAATAATAATCCCTCCAAAACCAAAAACAATAATAAATTGGTCATTTTCAATCTACGACTGTTTGTGGGACATTGCTGTGCGCAATTGGCTGCCACGTTCGCCCACAAATATACAGTCAATTCACTTTACAGTGTGTTCTGTGCAAGCGCTTTGGGACGTCCTCCCGACGTGAAAAGCGCTGTATCAAATGCAAAGGATTACTATAATAATGAATATTATTATTATTATGGCGCAGAGCTGAGCTCTGATCCAGTTACCTTTCTGAGCCGTCGACGGGGTCGGGGTGTCCCGTTTCAGCGCCACTTCGTGCCTTCGGTCCCTCTGCGGATTGCCGCCGCCGCCGCCTTGCAGGTTGGCCGCCGCGAAAATGCCCCGAGTGGGACCCGGGCCCGGGCTGGTCCGCCCCTCGCAGCGCAACGAGCCGGGGCTCGGCAGCGGGGAAGCCCCGGGCCCGGGCCCGGAGAGGGCAGAGCAGCGCACCGCAGCCACGGGGCAGCCTCGCAGCCCCACCTTGCACCGAGCCGCCCTGCCGGCCTGCACCGCTCGCCACATATACACCACCTTCAACATGTTTTCTGGGCTGTTTGCAATCCCCCCCCCACCCAAAAAAAAAGGAGGAGACGCCAAGGAACCCGCTGGCCGTGGGGGAGGCCTCTCTTTTTTTTTGCTTTAAGCAAATTCCGTCTTTAGCTGCAACATGTTGCATTCACAGCTCTGTGGCTGTGGGGGGTCGCAGCCACTCTTCGCTCTGGTCGGAGTTCAAGCACTCGGGGCCCAATGGGAAATGGAGTTTCCTTCCTCTCTTGGCTTTCACTGTGAAGTCAATTCACTTGACATGTGTGTTCTGTGAAGCGCTTTGGGACGTCCTCCCGACGTGAAAAGCGCTGTATCAAATGCAAGGATTATTATTATTATTATTATTATTGTTTCGGTTGCTCGAGCGAACTCGGGAAAGAAAGCTGCAGTTTCCACCCATCTCTTTCTACTTGCACCGCACGCGCTCCAATTATATTGGATCTCTCTAATATTAGTACACATTAGTTACTATGTGTACTAATATTAGAATCGTTATATGCGGTTTCTCCTGGTCAGCAATCATTCAACAATAATATTTGCTGATTTGTTTCATGGCTGTTTGGGGTGCGTTGCTGTGCACAAGTGGGCTGTTGTGTTCGCCTACGAATATACAGTCATTCCACATCACAGTAAATCCCGTGAGACATTTTGGGTTTTCACCATTTTGGTGACATGAAAGGTATGATACCAATTGCAAGGATGATTATTATACAGTGTCTTTCACGTCGGGAAGATGTCTCAAAGTGCTTCAATAAATAATAATAATCCTTGCATTTGATACAGCACTTTATCGTGTTTTCTAGACGACTCAAAGTACTTCACAGGATATACTGTAAAGTGAATATACTGTAAGGGAAGTGACTGTGTATTTTATGGGCAAATGCTGCATCCAATTTCCACACAGCAACACCCACTAACAAATGTATAGGTTATACACAAGTGGAACTCAGGCCAAGATGTTTTGGGGAGGGTCACGAATGAAGTCAAAACAGGATGTTTTAATGAGTTCCTTCAACAACAAAATACGATTCTCCAACAGTGATGAACAGCAACAAATACAATTGCATTTATATAGAGACTTTTACGTTGGGAGGACATCCCAAGTTGCTGGGCAATCAAGGATTTGCACCTAAGCTGCGGGTTGGAATAGAGAGGTGAAGGGCAGGTAGCTTTGCCAGTCATTCGAGATATCCCCGATGTGAAAGGCACTATATGAATGTAATTTGTATTTTATTGAATAACTACTGGAAAATGCAATGGCTGTATTTTTTAGCTGTCAGCAATTTACAAACGGTCATAAAGTGAATGACCAATTTTATCTGGGGGATTGTTGGCCAGTAGACTGGTAGAAACTCTTTTTTCAAGAAGTGCTATCCAATGTGAAGGGCGTTATATAAATGCAAGTTTGTTGCTGGTTATTGTTGATGCTGTGTTGATTAACTCCTGTGCTGAGTTGCAGATGGTGGGATAGGGGAGGGGGTTGGATAGAAGTTGGAAGAGGTTCATGTTGCTTGCGCTGAGATTTTTACAGTTGAATAGCAGCAGTGAAAGTATTATTCCAAAGTTTGCTAGGTTGCTTCTAGGATTCGGAGTCAGGCCCAAGCAGTTGGAGTGAAGTGCTTGGTGAGCAGGGTGGCCATAAACTAAACACGTTTGTAGCTCAAAGTCAACCGAATGCAAGTCCCCAAAGTAGCCCGATATTATGCGTCGCCTACTGTGGAGTAGCAGAGCGGTCAATTTACATTAGAGCTTTGGAAACTCTGCACGAAAACGTCTCCAAAGGGGCAGTTGCAAATTGGGGAATCAAAATTTTAAAACCAGGGACTCGCCCAAAGCAAATTCCCACGCAGTGCAACACAAACCCGCCCCATTGGGCGTGAACCCGCGCAACCTGCCCACGAGTGCTGGTGCCGTGCTGTGGAGGGAGGATTGATTGACATGAGGCCAACGCAGCCCCGCCCCCTGCTCGAGCGGGTCTCAGTGCAGGTGACTCCGCTATTGGATGCCGCACACGTCCATCAGAGTGACTGCGCCACCCGTCCCCGCCCTCCGTGAATGCTGATTGGCGGCCCTGGCGAAGACCGAGGCTCTCCCATTGGTGGATACTCCTGCCAATCAGCCGCCGCTCCGGTGGCGCCGCTGAGCCCCCGCAGCACAGCGCCGCCTTCATCACCGGCTCCGGGGACACCCCCCGGAGAGCGCTCACATCACATCACAGTGAAGCCTCCGCCCCGACCGCTGCCCTCTCCGACTCACTCACTCTCTGCTCACTCAGACCCGCGGCCGCCCGTCCGCCATCCCGCCATCCCCGCGCTGCCCGTCTCGATGGCAACGGCGGTGGCGGCGGCGGCGGAGTGAGGCTGCCGCGGAACAGCGGCCCCTGTGGTCGGTTCAGTGAGAGAAGGACAGGGCGGCAAAGGTGGGTATTACACCGCCCCCCAACCCCCCCCCACACAGGTATCTACACCCCCCAACACCCCCCAACACCCCCCCACACACACACCCCCCCCCCCCCCACACACACAGGTATCTACACCCCCCAACACCCCCCCCACACAGGTATCTACACCCCCAACACCCCCCCCCCCCCCCCCACACACACACACAGGTAACTACACCCCCAACACCCCCCACACCCCCCCCACCACACATAAACACACACACACAGGTAACTACACCCCCCAACACCCCCAACACCCCCCCCCACACATAAACACACACACACAGGTATCTACACCCCCAACACCCCCTAACCCCCCCCCCCCACACACACAGGTAACTACACCCCCAACACCCCCCACACAGGTATCTACACCCCCCAACACCCCCTAACACCCCCCCCCCACACACACACACAGGTAACTACACCCCCCAACACCCCCCCCCCCCACAACACACAGGTATCTACACCCCCCAACACCCCCCCACACACACAGGTAACTACACCCCCAACACCCCCCAACCCCCCCCCACACATAAACACACACACAGGTATCTACACCCCCCAACACCCCCCACACACAGGTATCTACACCCCCCAACACCCCCCCACACACATAAACACACACACACAGGTATCTACACCCCCAACACCCCCCCCACACACACAGGTATCTACACCCCCAACACCAACCCCCACACACAGGTATCTACACCCCCAACACCCCCCAACACCCCCCCCACACACATAAACACACACACACAGGTATCTACACCCCCCAACACCAACCCCCACACACAGGTATCTACACCCCCCAACACCAACCCCCACACACACAGGTATCTACACCCCCCAACACCCCCCCCCCCACACACACAGGTATCTACACCCCCCAACACCCCCCCACACACACACAGGTATCTACACCCCCCAACACCAACCCCCACACACAGGTATCTACACCCCCCAACACCCCCCCCCCCCCCACACAGGTATCTACACCCCCAACACCAACCCCACACACACAGGTATCTACACCCCCAACACCAACCCCCACACACAGGTATCTACACCCCCCAAACCCCCCCCTCCCCCACACACACAAGGTATCTACATCTGTTGCTCTTTAATGGATGATTGGAACATATAAAAAACAGAACTTCAAAAGTGAAGCAAAACCCTGCAACTGTGGTGATATCTGTTTCCGTTCTGAGATTTGCCAATTACATGACATTGGAGTGGAGTGCAGAATTGCACAGCAATCGATCATGTGTATCAGCCCCTGCACAGATTTAGTCCCATGCTTCATGGTCAGCAATATTCCTCATATAGCAGAATACCCTGGCACGATCATTGTAGTCCAAGGCATATCAACAGCTCCATCCTGACCCTGGTCACAGGATCAACATCCCACTCTAGAAGTTCAAGGGCTGCCCTCTTGACCCAGAAGGTGACTGGCCAGTGATCAGAGTGATGCTGAACAAAAAAATTTGAGACTATAGGACGTGCCAAACCACTTAACAATAGTGGACTCAATGACTGAAAATGTAGCCAAGGATTCTCTTGCTACTGCAGCTGAGATCGCAAAGTCGTGATCACAAGTGGTTTAATTATGGTTTAAATCAAGTTAGGTATGCTTATGCATGATAGCCAGTGTCAAGCTGACCTGTAGAACTACAATCTTAATTAAACTGAGCTGAGTTGCAGAATCTCTATCTGAGCGCGACAGATGTTACAGGTAGCTGTTATAACTCTAGATAAAATGTGATGAGAAAATGTCAGTTTGCTGTGCTTTGTATTATGAAGATCTAAACTGGCTAAGAGAGAAGTGAGCTTGTTAGTGCAGCTGTAGCTTGTGGGGTATTGTCCTGTATTATCTAAATCAGAGTCAGCCGGCCTGATTAAACAACTATCAAGTGCGTGAAGACGTGTGGGCCTGCATGTATCAGCCTAATGTAAAACAAGAGCACTGTGATACAAAAGAAGAATAGCTGCATTTTGGCAGTTCAAGTTGGTAAAAGTGAGTACATCTTTTTCATGTAAACAGCAAACTGAAGGTGGGAGGGAGCCCGAAGGCACGATCGAAGAGAAGAGTCTTGAGACCGGCCTTGAAGGAGGCAAGAGAGGAAGTGAGGCGAAGGAACTGTGGGATGGAGTTCCAGAGTGTGGGGGCAGAGAGGCTGAAAGCCCGGCCACCGATGTTAGGGCGGGTCGGACAGGAGACATGGAGCAAATCGGAGCCTGCTGAATGGAGGGAGCAGGCAGGTTGGTAGGAAGCAGGTCAGAGAGGTAGGAGGGGGAAAGACCATGGATGGCCTTGAAAGTGAGGATCTTGAATTTGATCCTCTGAGGGATGGGAAGCCAGTAGAGTCGAGTGAGTGATGGGGTCATGGAGCCTGGTGCATGAGTACACGAGCTGCAGAGTTTGGATGATCTGCAGCTTGTGAAGGGAAGAGTTGGGAAGGCCGATGAGTAGGGAGTTTCCATAATCGAACCTTGAGGTGATGAATGCGTGGATAAGGATTTCAGCAGCCTGAGGGGTTGTCAGGCTGGCAATGTTGCGGAGGTGGTGGTAGGCAATGTTGGTCATGGCGCGGAGAAAGGACAGTTCAGGGTCAAACAAGACACCCAGGTTCCTGACTGGCTTAGGGAGGTTGAGTGTGCAGCCGTGGAGGCTGATGCTGCAAGCGCCTGAGGTACGGAGGCGCAGGCACGAGCCAATCAGGAGGGCCTCAGTCTTGCTGACGTTGAGTTGGAGAAAATTGTCCCTCGTCCAGGACTTGATGTCGGACAGGATGCCAGTAGTCCTGGAGTTGAGGGTGGAGGCAGAGAGATAGAGTTGGGTGTCAACCGCATACATGTGGAAATTTACCCTATGCCTGCGGATGATGTCACCAAAAAGGAGCATGTAGAAGGTGAAGAAGAACGGACCGAGGACAGAGCCCTGAGGAACACCGCACAAGACGTTGCGGGGGCTGAAGGAGAAGCCGTTTGCTGCGACGAAGTGGAAGCGGTGTGAAAAGTAGGACCTGAACCAGTCAAGGACAGAACCTTGAAGGTTGAGGTGGGAAGAGAGGGGGTGGAGGAGGATTGAGTGGTCCACAGTGTTACAGGCGGCAGAGAGGTCGAGGAGGACGAGGAGGCAGAGGGAGCCCTGGTTGCACATGGTCAGGATGTCGTTTGTGATCATGACCAGAGCAGTTTCCGTGCCATGGAACAGTGCCAGATGACAGGGAGAGGTTGATAAAGTTGGCGAGAGTGGGGCAAGGAGGCAGAGCTGGGATGTAAGGAGAGGGGTGGGGATGGGGTCCAAGGAGCAGGTGATGAGCTTCATGGAGGTGAAGACAGAGGAGGGGGTGACAGGTTCAAAGATGTGTAAGCAGGGATGGGTAGTTGTCGGAGTGTGGGGCAGGGGGTAGGGAGGCGGTGGAAGTTGGGAGGCCAGTGGCAAGCTGAGCGGATTCCTCGATTTTGGAGTCGAGGAAGTCCAACATTTTCTTGCAGTGGGAATCAGAGGAAAATCCACAAAGGGAAGGAGAGCTATTAGGCAAAAGCAGACCAATTTACTATATTCTTAATGTATCTGAAATAAATAAAGCCCTTGGAAAAAGTGTAGATGTAATTGTAAACTGAAGCAGTGTCCATGGTCCCAGAAGAGAACGAGAGAATGTAAAATCTGTGTTGATTATGCTGTTATCTCTCTCTGTGCTGCAATCAACGACTCTCCAGTTGCCTTTTTTTGTAGTAAGAAATTAACCTCATATTTGATCTCTGTTATTATTTTCAGAGGCTGGGTTTTGTTGTGTGGAATCTGGAGAGCGTAAACACCAAAATATGTTTCAGTCTGTGATCAGTGCACTGGAAGGTTCAATGGGAGCCCATATCAAGTCAGTTTTCTCTAAATGTTATTGGACAGACACGAGCATCTGTCATTGAAGATTAACCACTGTCTTTCAGTGGAAAGTGCAGTATTGCAAGCTGGCTTCTTGGTGGTTGTTGGGAAGCAGTTCATGAGCACACTACCACCACACTTCAATGTGATTCAAGCAGGGAGAGTCACTATTGGGTCAATTGCTTCAGCAACACACTATGTGCCAAATACTGCAAATATATATATACATATGCTTACATGGAATGATATAGGATGGAAACAGGCCATTTGACCCAATTACAACAACAAAATTACATTTGTTTAGTGCCTTTCACGTTGGGAGGATGTTCCAAGGCGCTGGACAGTCAGTTTTGGACCCGAGCTGGGGGTCGGGATCGGAGAGGGTGGAGGGCAGTGAAGGAACAACAACAACAAGAAAGGTGATCAAAGACACAGTCGAAGAGAAGGGTCTTGAGATGGGTCTTGGAGGGGCGAGGCAGAGGGACTGCAGGATGGAGTTCCAGAGGATGGGGGCAGAGTGGCAGAAGGCCCACCCACCAATGGTGGGGCAGGCAAGGCGAGGTATGTGAAGTAGGCCGGAGCCCGCTGAGCAAAGGGAGCAGGCAGTTTGGTAGGGGGTTAGGAGGTAAAGGAGAGTAAGGCCATGGAGGGCTTTGAAGGTGAGGACCAAGATCTTGAACTGTATCCTCTGTGTGATGGGAAGCCAGCGGAGTCGGGCAAGGCTGGGGGTGATAGCGTCACGGAGCCTGTTGAGGGAGAGAACATGGGCTGCAGAGTTCTGGATTATCTGTAGCCTATGGAGGGAGGAGTTTGCAAAGTCAAGCCTGGATGTTATGAATGCATGTATGAGGTTTGTGGCGGCCTGTGGAGTGAGACAGTGGGGGAGCCGGGTGATGTTGCAGAGGTGGGGGAAGACAATGCGTGTCATGGCACAGATGTGGGGTAGAAAGGATAGTGCAGGGTCAAACAAGACCCCAAGGTTCCGGACTGTCTTGGTAAGGTGGAGTGTGCACTAATCCACGCCGATTCCCCTCATTTATTTCCTTTTCCTTTTTACACATATATGAATCAAGTTTTCTCTTAAGTATATTAATATTATTTGCTTCAATTACAGCTTTTGTCAGCGAGTTCCACGTTCTCACTATTATCTGTGTGAAGAGAATCAATTTTGTTTACGTATACTTGATAGTCATCAGTCTTATTCTTTGTAAATGTCATGCACTTGTATATAAGGTAGGTTTCACGCAAATTAATTTTTCAGTAATATTGTACTTCAATTTAAGAGGCAGGAATAAATTGGTAACTGGAAGATCAATGTTTGTACACTGCCTAAAGCAAAATAACATTATACTTGAGTAATAAGTTCTCTTGGGAATGCAAGTCGAAAAGGACAGAGTTCAAAAACTTGAACTTGAAGACAGGAACGAATGCATGAAAGGCCTTGTCCAGAGAGTTACGTATAGAGTTATAGAGAGTGATATAGCACGGAAAGTTTTTTGGTCCCGACTAGTCCATGCCGGTGTTTACACTCTACAAGAGCACCCCTCCAATATTTCTCTCCTCTACTCCATTTGCTTCTGCCTCAGTTATGCATCATTTCCCTTAAATACAATGCTTCAACACAGCTTCCAGCAGTGAGTTTCACATTCTCATCACCATCCTCATGAAGGAAGTCCTCCTAAATGCCCTACTAGATCTATTATTATATGTTAAAACCGAGATTAGATGGGTGCTAAAGATCCAATGGCACTATTCAAAAAGAGAAGTAAGTTTCTCTCGGTGCCCTGGTCAACATTGGGCCACATCAAATTGATCATTCATTTCATGGCTGTCTGCGGGACATTTCTGTGTGCATATTGGCTGCTACACTTGCCAACAAAATATGCAGTCACTACGCTTTATAATATATCGCCACATTATAACCAATTATTAACACCATACCAACCTGTCCATTCCTATGCTCAGCGGGCACTGGTCTGCTTCATGTGTCCTGCTCTGCCTGCCACACCATTGGTAATCAGGCCTTCAGCTTTTCTTCCCCACCCTCTGGAACTCCATCCCATAATCAATCTGCCTCACTCCCTCCTTTACTTCCTTCAAGGCCAATCTCAAGACCTACATCTTTGACCATGCCTTCTGCCACCCTCCCATTCCCCTACCCTTCACCCCTCTTGATTCCAACCTCACATGCAAACCCTTAACTGTTGAGCACGTTGGGACATCTTTCCTACGTGACAGGTGCTATATAAATTTAATTTTGTTGTTGATGTTATTGTTCAGGTATTGGGCAGAAAGATGTTAATTGTTGGAAATAAGGTTTCAATTGTATTTATTTAACATTTAATACTTTAACAACCAGAAATAAATCACTTGACGTACAAAAATTATATTACGCATTTGGTAGCAGTGGAATGGTACACTGAACCAAGACTTAATAAACATTTATATTGTCTTTTGTATTAATATGGTAACATGAGCTAGCAAATTACAACTATATCCAGGCACACCAATGGAATTACCGACAATGCAATTACAGCAATTACCAATAGAACACATTGATTCAATCTTAAAGGTGTTCTAACAAATGCAATGATTATTTTTATAAGTGGATGCAGTTAATTAATAATAATATTTGATGTTTCATATTTTTATGTTTTATTGTATACCTTGTGCTCAGTTTGTGCATAATCAAATATGGAGTCCTGTAGCTCAGTGGTTAGAGCAGTCGCCTCGCAAACAAGAGACCTGGGTTTGATTCCCAGTAGGATGAAATGTTGGGCAAGTTTCTTTACTCCACAGCCTTCTGTTTACCTAGCAGTAAGTAGAAACCCAGTTGTTAGTCGATTAGCGGATCGCTTTTCCAGGGGTAATAAATAACTCCTTCAAAAAAAATAATAATGAATTGGTCAATTCCATCCACGACTGTTTGTGGGACTGTGCTGTGCGTAATTGGCTGCCACGTTTTGCTCACAAAATATACAGTTAATTCACTTTACAATATATCCTGTGACGTGTTTTGAGATAACCCAAAGACGTGATAAAGCACTATATCAAACGCAAGGGTTATTATTATATTATACAAGAACAACAACAATTTGCATTTATATAGCGCCCTTCATGCAGGGCATTGTCTCAGAGCGCAACATAACAACGATAATATAAATGAAGTAAAATCTTCTCTACATTTCCCTTCAGGTGACTCACACCCACTTCCCCATCAGAGTCAGTTGAACAGGAAACTCACATTACTGAAGAGGAAGAAGAAGTGCCAGTTCAGCAAGGTGGAACTGTCAGGACTGAAGATGACAATCGCACAAAGCCCATGTAGGGAATTGATTTTGAATATGCTGTTAGGTGATATGAGGCAATCGTTCATATTGAAATCTCCTCCAAAGGGACAAAGCAGCACAAAAAGATGCAAGAGCCAGAGTTCACAAGTGCTGTCCATCACCAAACCCCCAGCGTAAGCCAGGGAACAGAACTTAGCACGATATGCCAGAAGCTAGATAAACTTGTGCATTCATTAATTTGTTCTAAAGCTTGACAGACAGATAGGCAAGAAACCTTTCTCTTTCAGAACATTGGGCTCTAAATTGTGGTATTGAACAGATTTCTTAATAGGAAATACGTAACTATCAAATCTCGTAAAACATTTGGAGCTTTCGAAATTCAACAATTACACATTTCTTAAGAAATCGGTTATGAAAT